>NC_072854.1:95384425-96706925 GCF_028858705.1 Grus americana
GATATTGCTCTTATTTTAAGATGATGAATTAGACCTTGTATGTCTTTTTAAATGTGTGGAAACTACTTAGTAGGATGTTTGGTCTGGACAACCTAACTGCTATACTGCTAGGTAAGCTTGGTACGTTTCTGGTGCTGCAGTGATTGTGCAGTGCGAAAGAGGTTCCAGGCAGCTTCACTAGGGAGACTTACCAGTAATTTGGTACAGTCTCAGTCAACATCTGCGAAGTCCTAAAGTAGAACTCAGAACAAAAGATGGTACAGTCCAGGCTGTGATGGTCTATCCATTGGAAATGCAAACTATGGGCACGTAATAATCCAAAATACGTAGCCTCATAAGCAAAAATATAACAAGAAGTGACCTGCCTATAGTCTATTTTCTATGTGCGTGCAGGAAGCGTGTATCCACTTCAAGAATTAAAAGAAGCAGCAAGAAATCAAAGCCTATTGTTTCTACCTGTCTTGTTCCACTTACCACAGTTTAAATATAGTCTGAACATAATGCCAAGTGTACACATTAGGCTATCTTGGTACTTCCTTCTCAGAAATTTTATATACATGTTACAGCAGAGGGCAGTAGGAACCTACCTCTGCGTAAAGTTGTTTTGTATCACAAGCATGCAAGTACGTGTTTTCCCCCCACTCCTCTTCCCTGCTATAATGATATTCAAGGGCCAGATAAAGCTTATAGAGGGGAGCTGCCACAACTGTTGTCGCTGTACTTGTCACAGCGAGTGCAAGGTCTATGTTTGTAGATCCATTTTTAGTCAGTGAACTGATTCTCTAGTTTTGATGTATGCTGCAAAGAATCCGGGCCCAAGCTGATGGCAGAAACTGGGCAATTTTTGTCTCTATTCAGAATGCTCTCACAGTTGGTAGAAGGGAAATGATGTGACAAACTATACAGCTCATCCTCAAGCATGTTTTCCTGCTAGTTGCTGAAACATCTTAATCTTTTCCCGGAAGGCTGTTTCTTAGAATTTCCCAGTACAACATCCAGGATCTAAAAACCAGAGACTTTAAAAGTGCATGCATTTAGGGAAGGAAAAAGTCAATGCTGCAAAGCAGCTTCAGCTGGGAACCTTTCAGATCCATACAGCACGATGTCAACAGTGCCAAGATTACCTCCCCTCTGTGCATCTCCTCCCTTTGGTCTTTGCTCACCCTCAGTGTCTTCTGCCAGTGCTGGGGAGCCACTGCAGCTCACTTGGGTTTGGTTGCCATTGCCTCCTGCCAGTTGAAGTCAGTGTTCCAGTACTGCAAGCCACCTCAGCAGGTTTGGGGCTTCCCTCCCATCCTGTTTTTGTTTCTCGAAGGGGGACATGCTCGTACACCCTCTTCTCTGGCTCAGCGGACTCGTGTCTCGGCAGCAAGCGCAGTCGTCTCTGAGCGTAGTGCCAGTTCGCAGCCAAGATCAGCAGAGGCTTTGAACTTGCTCCCTCCTTTAATTGGAAGTAGCCTGGGTCTGATGAGCTTCCAGACAACATTGCAAAGCTCAGCTTTCCCCCGCCCCCAGCTTCTCCAGGCGTGTGAGAGTGTACGCATGTGGGAAGGAGGGAGTTGTCATTGTGAAGAATTGTTCAGGAGAGTGGGGGATTTACTCATTTCCTAGTTTACTGGTGAGGCTCTGCCTTATGTATTGCTACACCTAGGATGTATTTTTAACTTTTCTCTGGTAACTATAGCATCCATACAGATGGACTCACTGAAAGATAGATAAAACATACTATGAATTACACAGACTGTGCATAGGGATACTAGGAATGTGGCTGGCTGTAGAAGTTCCTAGCTCTTGGAGTCACTCATATTTTTTTAAACCGAGACATTACTAGACAGTTTCATTTCTCTTTTTGTCTTTTTTTCTTCCTTTGTTTGCCTATATGGTTGCAAAAGATAGGTTGAAGTCAGGACTCACGTAGCAGAGCAATTCACAAAACAGGTTGCTGCTTAGGCCGGCCCAGTCCCATCTGCAAAGGCGGCTCACTGCATGGTTGTTCAGAGCTATTCAAGGGTGGAAAATGCAAGAAATAAGAGGTGACCTGCACCTTCCAAAGATCCTCTATATCTTGCTCTGATGCTCTTGTTTCCCTATTACTCAGATTAAGTCCATGCCAGGTGAAGTCCCATTTTGGGCAGACAACTGTCTTGCAGGACAAGCAGCAGGAGGGGAGTCACGGAAATGAGTTATTAAAGTTTTTTGCTTTAGTAGAGTCTGCAGCTTGTCACGTTGTAGTGTTGTCACAACCCTAGTGTTGCATTATTGCAGCTCTGTGTTCAGATGACCCCTTTGTGCCAGGGGATCAGAGAATGCTTGAATGTCTGCTTCTCTGAAAGTTCTGTGCAGGATGCTCTGATACAGGAAACATCCACTAGGTACTGGGTGGAGAACACGCACCTCTCCAGGCCATCTACGCTTTCAAAGCTAAATATCCCTGCAAAATTCCTTTTAGAAACTGGTTTCACTATGCATAGCTATAAGGATTGCTTTTACAAAACTACATTTAAAAAAAAAAACAAAAACCACCACTCAAAATTGACCACGCAAAAAATCAGTGAGATGATTGTAACATAGGTAGGTAGTTAATGCTTGTTCCCCTCAAATATAACCACGTGGACTGAAAAATATGTATTGAAAATATATTTAAGTCAGAATTTCAATACTTATACCTGAAGGAACAGCAAAGGCGGTAAAACAGACCTGCGCAGTTTTAAGAAATTCTTAAATAGGTGTTGTGTGGTATATTATCACAGTTTCACCATGAAATGTGAAGAATGCAGTTTGAAATGAACCACTGTTCTCAGCCCAGCCTCTTGGGCAGAAGGGTGTCAACAGGCTGTTTTCTTCTTGGGCATCAGAAGACTGAATGATTCGTCATGTGAAATGTACTAGGACTACAAATACAAAAAGCATAACTGATTAAAGGGAAGTTTTGCATTTAAATTTGAACTTGCTGTTTTGTCAGTGTAGATTTTTGGTGTGAATAGTTGTACTGGCTCTGTTCATGTCTTTGTAGGGGAGACCAGAATCACTGAAACTCTGGGGGAAAAGCTAAACCACGTTATTCTTATCCAATTCAGAGCCCTGCATATGCCGTGTGGTACCAGTTAGGTAACTCTTCTCCTATCAAGCCGTGCTGCAGTGGTACCTTGCTTATGCTTATGTGCTGCTTATTAACAGAAAATGGTGAAAATTATCAGCTGTTCAGAGGACAAGACCAAAATTACTAAAGCAAAACTGTTGAAAAGTTTTCAAGCAAACAGGTTTGGTGTTGGAAATTGCTGATTAAGTAAAATGGAAGCATTTCACATACGCAGACACATTCTGTTTAAAATTTCAAGGAAAGGTTTTGAACCTTTTTTTAATTTGACAAGCCAAAAGCATCTCATCCCAATTATAATTTTAGATGTCGCATACAATGTGAGTCGGTACAAAGCACTTTGAAAGGCAATTTCAGTATTTCATTTTGCCATTTTTTGTATTTTTAATTATAAAGCAAATTTGAACATTTTGACATCTTCCAGAGAGGATGGAAAGTCTATTTCGAAGGCAGTACTGCCTGAGGTCAGTCAGTATCTTAGTTGGGTGGAGGATTGCAGGAGTTAAGAGAAAATAGAGAAACAAATATTCACACTGAAGCTGCACAGCTTGCCTGTTTTAACCTTGGTCAGACTTAATGGATGGCTGCTTTAATGTGCCTACCTGTAGCTGAATCTGAACCAGAGGACTGTTAGAAACGTTAAAACTCCTAGTGTAAGGTCTTGGGACTCCATCATCATTGGACTTCCCCATTTTATGGAAGTTTTGTGGTTTGATCAGCTGTCACTGATATGGAAATTTGAGGAAAGATTCAAAGAGGGTTCAGAAAAGGCAGGATTGATCCAAACATAGGGAAAAGATCTTGACAACAGTAGAACACCCAACTGTTGAGGACCAGATAATATAATGGTGTTAGCTTCATTATATATGCTTAGAATACAGTAACCTAGAGGAAATAATCCTATCCTTAGAGAAGAAGTGCTACGTTACCCGTAAGGTCCTCTGGTTTCCAGTGTCCGAGATCCATAGTCAGCCCTCTTCAGAGTGGTAGGTGACAAAATAGGAAGGGAAAAGCAGGAGTGGTTACCTGGTTCCTCCTATTGGGCACAAATTCAGAGGAATTTGGGCTCTGTATCTGGCTGTGTCATTGTAAACTGCTAAGAGGTGTGTCCAGTTCATTCTCTGGTCTGCTTCTGGCAGGGTGCTGAAATGCCCCTACAAAGATCCGACTGTAATGTTACCAGCTGGATTGTGACGGATGGTTGTGGCAGTGCCCATAAGGGAAAGCATTGAGGCAGTAATTTGTCACACAGGTCACTTGAATATCCTTAATAAGAAGCTTCTAGCACATGATTAAGAAAGAAGAAAGTAGCAGTACAATTGGTTCTTTATATTCAACAGATGTTTCCCAAACTCAGTAGTAAATTCTTAATGCACCATGAGCTAATCTTCCCTGGAGTAACATCCTCTGCTATCTCAGAATAGTTATGATTATTACTATTACATAAATACATAGGTATGCCAGGGATCAAGGGTTCATTGTTTCAAGGTGTGCAGTATATAGAGCAAGAGGAGCCACCCGATAGGAAGAGATTCATCCTAAATGGAAAGACAGATGAATCGAAGCATTGCAGTATGCTTGAGTCATATATGATCTCGTTGGCCTTTGCTTAACAGGCCTTACTCTGAGATACAGCTTTCACTTTGCCCCGCTTTCAAATTCTTGAAAAATTCTTTTAGAAGAAATTAGGCAGAGGTTAATAGTAGCTTTACTTTGAAATCTGCTTATGCTTTACATAACATAAAAGCCTGCCTGTCTAGGTTAGACGTCTGCTTAGTTCTGTGCCACCTTGTATGAGCATAATGAGTAAGACTCAGTCTTAAACAACGGGTCAACTGAATTCTAGTTAATCCATTTCCTTCCACTCACAGAAAGAGGGGGGGTGGGAGCGGGAAGAAATCGGTGCAGAATAGAATGACACTCAAATGGCAAACTTCTCATGTAATGTCACAGAGTTCAAACAGAGGTAAGGTTAGCCTGTTCATCCACAGTCTCTCCTTTGGAATAGGAAAAGGCTGTACTTGATCCCAAAGGAGAGAGTTCACTTCAGCTCATTGGGAACGCTACTGTAGCCAGCAGACAGCATCTGGCAGATCTTCTAGCAGCTACCAGGAACACTTCAGCTCTTCAAGTGAGTGCAGCCAGCCATGACGGTCTGTAGAGATGATTCCTGGGTGCTGGGGGTTTTTTCCCTACAGCCCTTCTTTCAACAGCTGGGAAAACTTCCATGGATTTGAGACCTTCCATGGATTTTAGCTCAAAATTAGTCAGCCTGGGTTTTGCCAGCATGCGGTTCTGCTGGCTGCGCTCGCATGCTGCTCTGACGCTGCCTGCTACTGAGGTAAAACACCCTACTCCTCTGAGATCAAATGAGGTGCCAAGCAAACACAGCCATAGAGGTTTTGGTACCACAACTACCTCTTTCAGAGCCAGCCCGGGTCCCTTGGCACAGCGCCACATCATGTATGTATGTGTTTGCAGCCCAAAATGTATTCGCTTGCATAGCTGCCAAACTGCATGACATAGTCA
Organism: Grus americana; assembly: GCF_028858705.1. Classification (NCBI taxonomy): domain Eukaryota; kingdom Metazoa; phylum Chordata; class Aves; order Gruiformes; family Gruidae; genus Grus; species Grus americana. Next base: position 95,390,052 of record NC_072854.1, read on the forward strand.
AACCAAGCTAGTTCCCTGCTTTCACTTCTAGTTCACTGTCGTTATTGTCGCTTTTCAGATTTGTGTCTGGTCTTAGAGGAGTATCTGCAGCTCTATTTCCCGCAGAGAAAATGCTAGTTTGAATTCTTCTCACTAAAGAAAGATCTAAAGCATCACTGAGTCAAGGGTTTTCTACCCCAAATGCAGCAGACTTCAGGTGGGGTCCTAAATCTGCTTATGTTGTATTTTCTTTCTACTTTAACCACACTGCTATTACTTCCCTTGTAACATTTCTTGGCCCTTGGTAGCACTTGAGAAAAGTTCTGGTTTAGTACTGTACATGGCTGTCATTAATGTGCCAATGGCTCTGTCTTCCATATCACTGAGGATGCTGAGAAAGATGCGTGGAGATGTTCCCCTCTTTTCGTATTTCAAATTCATATTTATTCTTACTCTGTTTACAGTGTTTAGGGGGATCTTAGTTTGCATGACCTGGCTCATATCTGAGACCATTTGAATCAATTTTGAGAGGAATCTGTGTGTAAAATATCTTCTATAATCCAACCCTATATCTGATGCTTCCTTTTCGTTTGCTGGTGGTATGTCTAAAATGAAACAAACAGCAGCAATATCAGCAACTGAAATTAACCAAAGATTTGTGCTTTAGAGACCCAGGCGGTAGATTACTCTTACTTCTGTTATCCTCTGTATGCCTATAGATTTTTTTAGTTTTCACCTCTCAGAATTTGTTCCTTTTCATTTTATTGGCAATAGATGCTGCCATTACTGCCACAGAGCAGAGCTCAGCAATTTTTCAAGGATGCTTTACTATATTGCATTTTCTGTCCCACGATGGAAGTCAAATGTGTTGGCAGAAATTTAGCAGAACCCAAGAGATGCTTCCTCCTGAAGAAATAAGATGCAGCCAGACACTTTAGCAAAGGTGGTGGTCCAGCTCTGGCTGAGTTCAGTGCTCAGTGGGCACCAGGACCTACTGCCTTTCCTTGAGGTTTCCATAGGTGCTGTAGTTCCCAGTGCCCTGCACATGATTCAGCATTTGTCAATGTGAGATGTTTGGTATCTCAGTGCGGTGGGATGGCCATGGCTGGCAGCCAAACTCCCACCAGCTGCTCCCTCCCTCCCTCCCCTCAGCAGGAAGCGGGGAGAGAGAATAGGAAGAATAGGAATGAGAAAGCTTATGTGTTGGGATGAGGACAAGGAGATCACTTCCGGTTATTATCACGGGCAAAACAGGCTAGACTTGAGGAAAGTTAACTTAATATATTGCCAGTTGCTATATATGTATTTAATTACTGATCTGGGTATTGGAAAGCAAAAAGACAAAAACACTCAGAGAAAAGACCTTTCCTTCCCCCTTTTCCAGGCTCAATTTTACCCCTTAACTCTCAACTCCTCTCTTCCTCCCCTTGTTATCACCACAGGTACATACAACCCATCCCTTCAGCGAGGGAACAGGGAGTGGTCTTACCACCAGCACCTCGCAGCTCCTCTCTGCTGCTCCCTTCTTGTCATGCTCCTCCGCTCCGGTGCGGGTCCTCCCCAGGCTGCGGTGAATATCGCTTTCCCAAATCATCGGCTAATGCAGGATTCGGTACTCCAAACACCGTGGGTCGAGTCTCCTAGAAGCGGCGGTCCTGCACCCCGCGCTGGGTGCCGCGCAGAGCAGTAGTGTCAGGAGGAGACCCGAGGATGCCCAGTGACTGGGGAGCCTGCACTGGCCCTTGTCTCGGGGTTCATGGTTGAGTGTGAAGGTGCTCAGCACATTCCAGGATTAGGCTATCAATAATAAACCATTTTAAATATCTCAAAAGCAGTGCTGTGATGACAACCCAAGTAATTAATTGCATTACTTTTAATAGACCTTTCAAATAGTGCCAAGTCAGTGACATCTGCTGCAATGTGGAAATACCTTCAGGGAAGAACATTTTTAATATGGTGATACCTCAAAAGGCAGACCGTAGATAGGCTGAAAATGGCCATGCAGGAGATAAAATGTTTTACCAGACTGTTAAGCTCTCCTGCTTATTGCTCAGCCAAAAAAATGACTATTCACCCATTTACTGGTGGATGATTTAATTAGGACCTACTTCTAAAACCACAAAATCCGGCTAAGATGCACTCTGCACTTCTTGGAGAGGCCCATGTTCTCCTGCACCTTATTTCTGGTTGGTATCAGTATTACTATTGCTCATTTTAGCATAGTTATCTTTGATATCCAATGGTGAATCAAATCCAGGGGAGGCCTCATCCTCAGCTGATGCAAACAGGCTTGCCCCAGAGCAATTAAGAGCACTGATTAACAGCAGCAGAGTATGTGGAGCTGGAGTTTTCATACAAACACAAATTCGTTTGCTGCTCTGGTTCTCTTGGGGAAAAATGCAAAATATGTTATTAAAACAGAGTTTGTTTATTGACCTTCTCTAATTTCTGTGTTCGTAAAATAATCTTGTTTATTAACAAGTCATCTTTAGCTGAGATGCACTCTGTTTTCCTGAAACATTTTGTGCAGAATTCATGAATTGAAGCTGGACAAGCTGAATACCAGGGAATTAATTTCAGAGGATATGATCTCATAATCTCACTAACTATTCATCTCTGAAGATGGATAGATTCTGGCTGGCAGCTGCAACCCTGGAGGTAAGTGCATCCATATATTCGAAGGAAATAGAACCTTTTTAAAAAAAGATATTTACTATTACATCTTTCACGTTTGTGTCAAGTCTCAGGGTTTGGATTAAAGGCCAGGCTCGTTCTTGTTTTAGTGCTTGTACCTGGCCCACTCCTATTCAGTGGAGTTCATGCAGAAATAAATAGTGACCTAACTTTATGGTCTTGCTCCAGTGAATCTCAGGAGGACTGGCAGAAATGCAGCTTTCTAGGGTCTCTCTTCAAGCCTTCACGACTCTCCCCGCACAGAGAACTGTGTGCTGCAGCGGCAGCGCAGAGCTGGTGGAGTTGGCTTTACGTCTCGAAGTAGTGGACTCGCGTGCGCGTAGGGTTTTTTCTGGAGCCAGCCCGCAGTCCCTGCGTGCCGTGCGTGTAGCAATAGTGAATCACGGGTCCCACAGTGCTGCTGAAATGGAGCGAGAGGGACAGCGTGCCGTGCCGTGCCATGCCAGGTAGAATTTTCTTATTGTTTAAAAATGTCACCACAGAGAAAACAGTGGAAAAGGTGCCTAAAAGCAGCATGGAAGCAGAGGCGGATTTTCAGTGGGTCTTTGTTATCTCTGTGGCATGGAAATAGAGAGCTGGCAGTGACTGGAAATCTCCAAGGTAATTTCCAAGATTCGCTGATAGCTTACACAGAAATTGGGCAAATAATTTTACAGAAGAGTACTTCCCAGTTAATTCCTCTTCTCTGTATGCTGCTTCCTCAGTAAATGACTGGTTTATTGCCAAAATTTACTTATTTGGCTGCATGATTTGTACGATCTTCCTTTACACATTATGTGCCTAAATTTCAGAGATTTCCAGAGGACTCGTGATTTCCCCTGACATTAGCTAAACCTGCTGGAGTTCAACATCTGAAAAAGGAGGCTTGCTGTGTTCTTTAGAGCAGCAAGTGGAAAAACCCAGCCTCTGGCGTGTAAGTCCAGGGCCAAAGTTAGGCCACATCAGCTCTGATGCAGTTAAGCATTTAGGTAGGTGAGTAGGCAAGGTCACTACTTTGATTCCTGGGGGCTGTTCTCATGTTTAACTTGAAACATGTCTATCTGCTTTGCTGAGCTGCAGCCAACGTCCCAGAAACTCGGGTGAAATGAGCACTTCCATGCTGACAGGGTCTGCTATGGGTGGGGGTTGCATAATGCAGCACCCAAAGAAGCTGGTGCTGGTTTTCTTGCCAGGAAGGAGGAAAAAGGATGAAGGAAGGAAGGAAAATTGAAGTTTGAAATTGAAGACTGACTGGGTTTTTTTTCTCTTGCTTGGACTTTTGTTCTGGAAGCTGCAGATCAACATTGTCACCTCAGCTGGGTCATGACCTTGTGATGAGATAATCTGATATGAATGAACCTATGGCTAAGCCAAATAATCCTCTGCTTGAGGAAAACTTGTCTCTATTCGGTGGTGTAGTAGTAGGCCATGTTTTACTAAGTTGAGTAGATGTAGTCACCTTGCTCTGTGCTCACTGCCATGTGAGTGATCCCACCATGTAACATATCCAAAGTTATGATAAGCTAAGTGGGAACAAAAGTACTTTTATGATGTGGTGAGGAAACAACATTTAAAAAATGTGAGCCACCTTGAAATGCTGATCCTCTGCTGAAGCGTTTTGTGCGTTGCAAATCACAACTGCATTTTCAAAACCGGGAGAAGGAAGTTGAGCACCAGAAGAAGACTTGCAGGAAGGGCTGTGCCAGACACTGAATGTTAGTGTTCTCATCTCACGGGTACACCATGAGTGAGAAGTGTTGCCTGAGATTACAGGATGAAATTCAATAGGTATTAAAAAAAAGAAAGAGATAATTAAACCCCCTTTTCCATGAGCTTTCACCTGATACCAACTTCTTTATGTGAGCCCAGCACTTCTTGCGTGTTGGTGCTGAAATGCTGCAATTGTCCTTATAACAGATTAACGGGTGAAGAACAACAAGGGTGAGCCATCGCATTAACTTGTGAGGAGACTGTTGGTGCATCTGTCAGAGGTCAGTGAGCATTAGACTCTACAACAGCAAAGGCCACAGACTGGTAAGAGGACTGTCTTCTCCTTTGCCTTCTGATTGCCCACCAGGTTAACTGAATATGCTTAAAGATTTTTGGTACTGGTCACTACTTTGTTGAACCCGACAAGTACTTTCCCATCCTGGTTGTAGAAGACTGAAAGATAGAGAGCCCTTGTGTGAGCTGCAGGCATGATTTCAATGAATGTTTCCATTTATTTTCCCTTTGGCAGCTGTGGGCCTATGGGTTGTTCTGTAACTTATTTAATAGACCCAAGTATTAAAATATTTCCTGAAAAAAACCTCCACCTAGTATAAAGTAGATTTGAGTAAAATTGCACAAGCTGGGTTTTGTAAGGGGTTATTTCAGTGCCCGTTGGAATCCATAGAAACGTTTCAACTGATTTTGGTGACTACTGATAAGATGAAGTAGGCTGTTTCATGGAAAACCTGGAGGAGAATGGTGATGATGCTATATTAAGACTGTGAACAAAAGCCATTACTCTCACTAGCATCAGTAAATGGGGAAAAAGATTTTTTTTCTTAGTCTTTCTTACAGAGAAAGAATATAAAGGTTAGGAAGACAGACAGGCACTAGAGCAAAGAGATGTATGAGAATGAGTCAGAGCTTTCAGCAGGACCCGAATCTGGCTAGGGTTTTCATCTTTGTGCACAAAATGAATACAGCGTACAGAACAGCTAGTGAAATCAAGACTTATATGCAAAATAACCGAAGTGGGTGAATTTGGTATGTATGATGGCTTAATTTTTCAATCTGCAGAATAAAATGTGACAAAATTCCAAAGAAACGCAGTCATCCTTGTTTCAGTACTAAGTGCTCTGTGGGAGTTGCAGCACTGATTAAGTTATAGCCTGTGGATTTCAAGGGCCCTTTTTCGAGTGTGACAGTCAGAGTTGTTGATAACGAGGTTAAACTTCACATGGAAACCGGGTGATTCAAGGAAGCTGAACGACAGTGCTGCTTTCTGTGCCGTGCCCTGCTCAAAGGTCAGCTGGAATAGGTGGACCTAGGAGAAGCAGCAAGTGAGAAGGCAGTTTTTCCTTGCTCTGGTACAGAGCAGGAAAGCAAACTTTGTCCTCTTCAGTTTTTCCACAGTGTTACCGCTTTGGCGAGGAAGGTACATAGAAATCTGCTGGGTTTTATTGGTAACATGCAAGGTTTTATTGATGGTTTTTGCTGATGTGGACTCTCTGTGCAGCAAGCTCCACATCTTTCCAGAACCACAGTAAAGTCAGGAAGCTCTATACAAGTGTGGAAGTGTCCTATGCAGAGATCTCTGTCACTGTAGGCTTTTAGTCACTGCATGACATAAGGATTATTTGCTGCACAACAAGCAGTTTTGTGTTTGAACGTGTTTCAACAATATGACAGACTTAAAAAAAAATTGCTCCCAACTTTAATTGAAAAGGTAATTGCTAAGAAGAAAAGAATGGGACTACTGCTTTTCTTATGTGTTACCTACTTAGTTGGCACACCTCCAAAATCAGCTGATAGAGAGATAAATCTGCATTTTTGGAGAAAGCTGTAGGTAATCCAAATCATGTACTTGGCTATGCACTCCCACTCCACTCAAATTCCTTTCTGAAGTGATGAACATACAAGGAACTTGAATACACTGTGGAGGAATAAATGCTACAATAATTTAAAAGGGGGAAGAAAACCCACAAAGCATGCTGAGTTGCTATTTTCCAACTTGTGAGTTAGATTTTTTTTTTTTTCTGAAGCTATTGCATTGGTTTCTACTCTTCCATTCTTTTCTCTGCCTGTTGAAGGATGAAATGAGCCCTGGTGAAAAGAGAAGTCTATGGCTTTAAGTCCTATTTTGTGGATTGAAGTGGGTCTTAATTTCTGCTTAGATTTTTGCCAACCATCCCCCAAGCAAGTTTCATTCATTAAAAAAAATACAGCTTTATTTCTCCATTTGCATATTAAGTTTAGGTAATGTTCAGTCCCAACTACTACTGTTTAGCTCAATGAAGAAAAGTTTTGTTTGTCATTAACGCCCACAACTCGATCAGTGTTTGTGGATATATCATCTTTTATTTCCCCTTCAGCTTCATTTTAGCTCACCCATATTAGATGCGTGATTTTGCCATTTCCCTTGTTAAATTCTTGTTTTCTAATGAGCCCTGTGGTGTATGCATGTGACATAGCAGGATGGAGTTGCCAGGCACAGTCTTATGGGAAAAAAAAAAAAAAATCCCTGCCTTTCTGTTAACCAGTATGATGTCTTTCAGACAGATCTTTAAGTATTTTTTCTAAATTCTTCCTTGAGTAACTTTTGTAGGCAGTGAAGAAAAGTCAGTGGAGAAAGGATCAATTCTGAGAGGCAGAAAATTCCAGGTAGGCAGGGGGGACTATCTGCCGTCAATGGGCTGAGGACACTCTGCTGAAAAGTACACAACCGCACATCAATACTCAAATATTGTTTCAGTTTCTTCCTAATTCTCTAGTCCAGAAGCTACTCCCCAACAGCTCAAGGCCAAAAAAGTGGAATGCAGTTTGTAGCCAAGACCAAAGAGAAACTAAAGGGTCTTTTCTGCAGGAAAATGAAATGCCGTGTGTTTCCCTCCCTAAGTATAAATAATTATCTCTGTGACCCCAGTTGCGTGATCCCGTGTCAGTGATATAAATAGTACTTCCCAACAGAAGTGACGAGATGCTAACTTTCTGGGGAATGGAGGTAGGCAGGTCTCTAAGACGGAGAGGAGGGACACTTGAGTAGCGCTGACAAAAGCTGGCTTCCAAAATTCACGTTAGCAGTCTTTTCATCTGCAGAGGCTTGTTTTTTCTGAAGGAGGCTTTGAAACGTATCATTACAGTAAGTGTAGGGCTCTAACGGTGGTGCTGAGCTGATAATCCTGGAAACCACAGCTCTCAGCTTACCCAAAAAAACGAGCACGGGGCAAGCAGCAGAAGTGGACGCTTCCCCACTGAGGCCCCTCCCGGGAGGGGAGAGCATAGCTGCGTCCCTGTTCCCGGCGGGCGCTTTGCCTGCCGAGCTGCTAGTAATAGAGTATTGACTCACTGCCACTCGAAATATCTCACATACTGATGTTGCCCAGAACCCAAAGTGTATTACCTCTGCATTAATTGAAATGTAGCTTTCAGCAGCCCTTATAAACGTGCTCGACCGTAGTGTGAAAGCATTTGTTTCCAGCGGAGATCCTGATAACTAGTGAGATTCAGGAGCGGTGACTGACCTTTGATCATCGGCTTTCAGCTTGGCTTGCTGCCTTGCTGGGAGGAGGAAGGGAAAGTTCTTCCTTATAAAAGCCAACTTCATGTCAGTGCCTCCTGTTAACATTTCGTTTGTTTAGCTAAAACCACGCAGCTTTGAAGCTCCCTTTGTACCGAATTGCCTAGCTCCTTTTCCCAATGATACTCGTAGCTCAGAAGTTATGTCTTCATATTTAATCTGTATGTGACTTCCATTTTGATGGGTATTGCGGCTGCCGCATTTCTAAGTTTGCCCGTCTCCTAGCTTTCCCCTCGCTTCACCTCAAAAACTGCCTTGGGATTTTCCTCAAGGCTGCCAAAGTCAACTTCACCTCTTCCTTGGAACCTCCTTACCCCCACCGTTTAGGGACAAAAACCTCTTTCTTCTTGGATGCTGCCCAAGCGCTGCTCCGGCTGCGCTCCCCCGAGGGCTGGAGGGGTAAGCGCCAGTGGCCCTGCATGCTGCTGTGTGCTTCTGCACTCCTCGGACTCGGGAGAGAACCGGGGCTCTCGCGCTTGCGGCTCCTTCAGCATTCGTTCCCGTTCGTGTCTGTCTGTCGTCCCCCCCGTCCCGTCCCCCCCCCCCCCGGTGCTTTTTCTAATCGTTCTTCGTGGCAGGAGGGTCAACTGACACCTGTTCAAATCTAGGTTTTAGATTGCTGTCTGCTATATGACCTGGTTCCTCCTGTGACTTTGGAGTAATTTATGCAATCTGAGCTTGACTCCATGCTTTTCTCTGAAATTACTCTGATTTGCCCTTATTACACAAAACCACCTTGCCCCATGTCACTGGTAATGTAGTTCATTATTAGTGGGAACAATAGCAGATAAGGATCTTTGGCTTCCACCACACCCAAAACTAAAGCAAAAATGAAAACTTACTCACACCTGGTAAGGCAAGCTTAAAAAAGGAAATGCAGGAGGGGGAGCAAGGAGGTCACAATATTTAAAAGAAATGTAAATTGAACACACGAAACAAATGCACCTGAAGATGAAAGCTAAATCTGCAATGGCAGCTGCCCACTTTGAACTGTGCTTTTTCATGGTGCACTGCACCATTACACGGTAGGTTAAATAACCACAGGGTAAGGTCAATGGCCCGCTCAGGCATGTGCTAATTTCACACTATGCCATTGTTAATGGGCAAGATTTAATGGAAATTACCCTTGTTGGTATCTAGTCTCCTAAACAAATTTTAGATCATTTTGATCTGCCTTGTTAGAGGATCAGTTCATTGTTTCTGGCAATTTTCTTGTTGGAAAATTAGTCTCATCTTTAAATACTGAGATGTGTGCTGTTATTCCTGTTGGTGTTCTCCTCCTCTGCTTTAGTTTCGTGTTTGACAAGGTCCATACAAGTGCACGTGCAGAAAAGGGGGAAGGAGTAAATCTGTCAGTGGGTTGAACTCAGTTCTGGGTCGAGTTTAGAAATGTAACTGTTTTCCCTTTTTGCAAATATTTTTCCTATCTCCCTTAATGGTATATTTTGAATCTGCTTTGTTGTAACAGGTTTCTTTGGAAATCATATAGATTCATCATATAGAACCACTGTTACATAGTTTCCTAGAGAGCGCCAAATTTTGATCTGATGTGAACTAATACAATTCTATTGGCTTTAGCACTGCTGCTTGATTTTTTTTTTATTTTTTTTTAATAGTAGCATACCCAAGGGATAATTTGCATTGTACTTATGAGAAGAGACCACCTGCCTGGGAATCTCACTGCCTTTGTGGTGCTCTGGATTTTGCAACCTGCCTTGGTTGTGAGTATTCCCATTAACAATCTGCCTGAATGTTCATTAGGAAACATGAGGGCAAACACCTTCACCACGTGCCCATTGTTACCTCTGGAGATTTGATGTGTCGCAGCAATAGTAACCAAACCGTGAAGCCAGAAGGGCCTGATTCTCAAAAAGGGAAAATTGAAGGAGGACATTCGAATTCTGGATGTAGAAGCATGTAAGTAATAGGTCAGTGTGCCCGTCAGAATCTGAACAGCGTATTTGTGTATGATGGTGAATCCACATTTTAAATTGGGCTCACATTAACATTGCTCAGTAGCCCATGAGTTCTATTGGTCCGAAACCCAGCCATGCGCCATCCTTGCATAAGTGGAGTTTCTGAGCGGAGCCTGGGGTCTGGCCTGGGTTTTGATGGCTTAAGTTATGGTGAAGCTCTGGACTGAGAACCTCTTCTTTTTCAGTAGGTAAGCACATTTTTAAGGTCTGCAGCAAGAGAGCATTTAACGAGCCTCTGCTGGAATGAGCACCAACAGATTGAAAATTGCAAAGTGCAGTGTAATTGAATCTGATCTCTGGCTTTTACAGACTGTAGTAATTGGAAATTGCCTTTCTTTTAAATATATGTCATTCCTAGGATGGCTCCTTCTTGAAACTATGATCTGATCATTTTTAAAGACATAATAATGTGAAGTAAGAAGCGGTATACAGTCCCCTTGGTACTGGTGGAGAATGGCAAAGTAGAGACTTTGGGATACTTCCTGCTGTGTCATTGGTATTAAACTAAGTCCTACACAGTAATTAACAGCTTAGCAAATATGAACTCAGTCCTTGAATAGCCACGGCCTGGAGCCCAAATATCAGTGCTCTGTTCCAGGTCAAAGCAGATGACCTACAGAAGGGCTGAGTGGAAGCAGTCCTGGCTTGCACTCGGCAGCAGGATGCAGAGCGCCGCCGCGAGCGCCCCTGGGACCGTCCGACGGGGGAGCCCCCAGGCGCGCCGCTGCCCTGGCTCCACACGCCTTCGGTCGCAGCCTTTGCCTCAACACCGTCCTGCCCAGGGGCTAAGCAGTTCTGTGCATAATCCGGGGGGGTCTAGAATTTTTCTTCAGCTATGGAAATACAATGATTTCCCTATTTTTTTGTTTCTATGTGTCTAGGAGATCTAAAGGTAAGGTTTGAACTTAAGGAAATAAAGTAAAACAGATGAAGACTAGACCTGAACGCTGCCTTCTGTAATGTTTTGTAGACTTGCTGCTTAGGGCTCACACTCTTTTCTCCTATGTCCCTTTTTTGTCCAATAGCTTTTTTCTTTTTTTTTTTTTTTGACATGCGGTGTCCAACGTTTATGACAGATGCATTAGTTTCCTAGGAATTGATTAAAAATCGTACAGAAAGCCACAAACACATTTGAGGCAAGCCTTAGAGCTCCACCTACTTAGCTTTAACAGGAAGAAGGTTAAGAGCCGATTTGCTTAGTGTAAAGCACCCTAATGGTAAGACTGTACTGGTCACCAAAAAATGATTGAATGGCTCCAGAGAATGTGTGGAGATTGGTGAAGAATGTCTCAGCCATCTGGAACCTGAGGCTAAGCAAACTCAAACCATAAATTTGGCTTGTACTTTGAATGGGTGGTATATTGCTAAGAAAAACCTCCAAAGGAGTGACTCTTCATATCCTCTTTAAGACAAGACTGAATAACTTTTTCAGAAGACACATTTTAGCCGGGTATTTAGTTAAATAGATGGTTATTTGGTTCTATATGGGGTTACTGAGTGAAATTTAAAGGGTGGTAATACATAGGAGAATAGAATGGGTGATTGTAATGGTCCTTTCTTGCCTTAAACTCCGTGAATCTGTAACAGACCAATTTCTCACCTGCATGTGCCAAATGAGTGGGTACTCTAAACTGGGTCTAGGTCTAAGCCAACAGCCATGCATTCTAGAAAATTCAGGATATGATTGAGGGTAGAAATTTCTGAGGACCTATCTCCACATCTACCTACCTTTGCCATGGGGGAAGGAAACATTTGCAAGTATTCTTAGACAATGCTGCAAGTAAAAGTTTACTATCACCTTCTCCTTGTCCTTAAAACAGTTGTTTTGTTGTCATTCTTGTTGATGAGGAGGACATACCACCACTTCTGCTGTTGTTGTACATAGAGACTAGTAGGAAATATCCTGATGATCAGGTGTTTTGGAGGGTCATCATGGAAGAGCCTGACCAGCACCTACTCTTCCAAAGGCTGAGCCTCTCTTGTAGTTTCCAAGCAGTTCAAAGCTGCCATCCACCTGCTCTGTCTGCCAGTCAAGACGATCATGTTCTCAACTTTCTGTTTCATGGGCAGGGAACTACATGAGAATCTGGACTGTGAAGACAATTATTACCTGCAACCACATGCTGCCAAGATGTGGTTACAAGCTGGGTTTCAGTTTCACATTTCTTATTCACTGTAACTATTTGGACTGAATATGGCATTTTGCTCAATATTTTTCCTTCATGAAATCCATCTGCTGGTATCTTCTTACTTAAAAAAACATATTTTGCATGCAAGTTCCCCAAATAGCCAATGCTTCCCCGACTCCCGCCATTTTAAGGAAACACAGCTTGAGTAGCCATGCACGCTGAGCAGTGGTGTCTGGAAGAGCTGGAATGTATTACTGCGATCATAAGGAACGAGGTGGGGTTGGGTACGTATTGCCCGTTGCTTCCACTATTTCAGCTGGAGTTCGCCTTGCAGACCTCTAGCAGTTGGGTGACTTAAACAAGCCACCTGAAATTAGAAACCACTTTTAAATTGAGGCCTTAATAAACACTGTATAAATAACATTAGTATGAGGGATTAAAGGAAGAGCATTGAAGGAATTTAAGGGCATGGGGTTGGTGGTTCTCCTTATGATGCTCCTTCGAATCTGTGACCCAATCCCACTGTTTACCCTGCAGTATTACTTACTCTGCTGTGCCAAGGCAGTTGTCTGTTTTGGAAGAGGTAACGGTTTCACATATGTACCATATTTTAAGAATGATTGACTGGCTTCAAGGAATCAGAGTTTTAGTTACACCTAGGTAATTCTGCTAACTAATAAATACACTTAGCACTAACTTCTTTGTGGCTATTCAGAAATATCTGCCCACACCATCTGAAGGATTCCTTATGCATTTAACTTACTTTTTTCCATGTTAGTGCTGGGATCCTCTGTTCTCTGGTAAAGGTAGAAGTGGGATTGTTCCTCTTTCCAGGACACGACATGCTGCCTGCACATTTCTACCTCTGAATTCACAGCCGGACTTCACCCAAAAGGTACTGACATAAATGATTTAATTTTGTGTTTTGAAGGTTCCCTCTGGTCATATAAAATAGATTCCATTTGAAAGTGTTTTTCTTAATCAATCTTTCTATTAGCATTTAAGCCATAAAGTTGTGCTGAATGCACTTGGATCGAGCATACCCTTCCAAGTAAGTTTTGTGTTGAGCTCCTTAAACCAGATCTGTTTAACAAATGTTCAATGAACATGTGCTCTGCTGCTCCTGTGGTAGTGCAGTGTTGGAATATTTCTGCAGAAAGGCATACTGCAAGCAGTTTGGACCTGAGAAGTGGTTAGCAATGTGTGGAACACAAGTCAGGGGCTCTGCTGTGAATTCCTCAACGAATCTGTTATGTGATCCTGAGGAAGTCGCGTTGCCTGTCCATTCCTGCTTCTTCCCCGCGCCTCATCTGCTGACAGTACTCTACTTAACGTGTTTCCTCTGAAAGATAGTAAATATAGCATTTTAGGGTCCAAAACTGTAAATTTTTCATCTCATTTTATACTGATACCATTCCAGTTGGATTAGATAAGACATATAAAGAAGAATTTGGTCTTCACCTGTTGGTATCACATATCCTGAACCACGCTTACAAAGGTGTTATCTCATCTCCTGCACAAACAAGCCACAGACATATAGCCTCAGGAGGGTATTTGCTCAACAGTGTGGTTTTGAAAATCCAGCTCACCGTGTGCAGGCATTGTGTTAAATATGTCTTGTTCAGAAGTATTGAGCACCTTCAGGTTGCCAATTATAAATTCCCATGAGACTATAAAATGTTGCATTTTACAGAAAAAACCCACCACAAAACTCAAACATTTGATGCTGATACCACACACTGAAGTATTTCTTAGTCGGCCACTGACCAATTCTGCTTTGCAAGTTTATTTAAAAGTACTGTTTATTTATAACTTCCGTTTGTCTGCATGGTAGGAGCTAATAGTTTCATTTTGACTGACTACACCATACACCTTGTGCTGCAAAGCAGTAACGGTTTGAGTTGATAAAATTTCTCTCAAAACAATTCCACTGAGTGCAACTTTAAAAATTGCATGTCGAATGATTTAAAAACCACAAAAGTATGTTTTTCCTCAAGTTTAATTACAGAAATCTTTCCTAATAATATATAGAGATTCTGCTATCTATGCACTATATGTGTGTATATTTACATCAAGCGTTAATGGAAAACGCCATCTTCATTGTGTAACGTGACAAGAAATATGGTCACCACTACGTGTATGACAGTAGGCTGTGCAGTGGAGGCAGTGCATTGGTAGCTGCCGCAGCTTTCCCTGTAAATCTGAGGTGGCATGCACTGTATAAGTCTTATAGCTAGATACTCGATGCAGGCTCTACCACAGAGAGCACAAAGAGCTTATGCTACAAAATGTATTTTACAGAGATCTCCATGGGGAAGGAAGCATCTAAATAGCTTAGTAGCTCTGGAATCAACTATATGGTAAATCTGAGATTTTTCAAATGGTTCTGTATTTGCTTCCTTTTGAAAATGTGGCCGGATGACGCCTGCGCCCATCTTTCAGACACACAACTATTCTGTTGAGCATTGCTGATCATCCGGAAGACATCCAAAAGCAGAGGTCCCACTTCGCTAGGCTCCACCATGCCACAGCCATTGAGGGACTCTTCTGGCTGTGATACCTCCCATCTTCCGATCGATGCCGTTCCACTAAGCGAAAAGGAATACAATATTCATAGGGAGGAAGAGAGAAAGCAAGGAGCTATGTCTCTATTTCTCAATGATGCAAGCAGGAATGCAGACATCTGGATTTTGGTCCCCAATCTCCTTTTCAATATGCTACATGTGACCCAGCATCTAACAGAGAATAGGAAATCTCTTTTCAGATCTCACATCCCATATTTAGAAATTAGCACCAAGTCCTGTTTCTGTGCCAAGCAGCTCCTGGCTGGCTGAAGCAGCTATCTCGCTACTCCCACCTGTGGATCTTGTATTATGAAACTAGGTACAGATTTCTTTAAATGTCTCTTTAAATGAAAAAAGCAATCTGCTGGGTCTCCTAGAAAGATTTTGATAGGTCAAATGTAATGTTCCACGTAGGATTTGGCCGAGACACATAAACTACTGTCTGCAAAGTAGTGAAAGCTTTGGGGCCTTAAAATGACCGTTAAGTAGTATCTATAAACCTTTATTTTTGTCTCTCATAAACATCCGTGCATGCTGCTGCTATCGTTTAGCAGCACCGTTGAGCACCGTCTCCGAAATTTCACTGTTGCATCACCTCAACTCATCCGCAACTGCAGATTAAACACGAAGGAAAGCAAAGCTTCCTCTCCGTTTTCCGCAGCTCCTATACTACAAGCGTTACAAGGACAAAACAAACGCGGGGAGCAGGAAGGTGTCAGCAGTAAGGATAGCTGTAAGCCTGTTTTCTTTGTGCATTTTACTAGAGATCTCCTGCTGCACTGAAGCCTGCGTGAGGCTCAGTAACAGCCTCCTCTGTGGTGCCCTAGCCACGGCTCATCATTTGCTGCACATCTAGCACTAAAGGCTGGACCCTGCGTCATTACCCAGCATCTTAACCTTGCTCTGCCCTTCTACCCAACAACAGCTGCTTTGTTTCCTTTCGCTAACGGTCAGACATCACAAATTCCTTCGCTCTAAAGCCATTAAAACAGAACCAGCACCACCCCAAGTGGTTTCAGAACTAACTGATTTAGATGCTGGAGTCTGCTGCAAGGCCAAAAATAACTCCCCGTTTCTGTCTCCTTCATTGGTGAAAGTAGGAGGGAAAGTGGCCAATGACAGAGACACAAATCCCCCGTAGGCATCGGAGACAAATCTATTTCGTGGCAGGAAAAAAAATAATGCTCTCGAAAAATGTTTCTTTGCTCAGGCCAATAGATACAGAACTGCTGCGTGCAATTTTGCTGAACCGATGGTATCACTTGAATGGCTCACGGACTACATAAAATGCCTTACATAATTGTATTTTTAAACACTGTCCCCAGCTGTGCCGATGCACATAAAAGCTGTGTTTACAATGGACTCTGCACATGTAATTATTTTGTGGCACTAGCTCTGTGCATTTCCTTGATAGATGCTCCGCGGTGCATAAAATTGTAGCTTTTATCATAGATTCTTGAATATATTCTTTGGCTGTTTCGGCTTTAAATACTTTGTTGTCCTAGCATGGGTGAACAGGCCTGATGCCTGGAAGGGCTAAATTATAGCATCTGAGGGAACACCTTTAAGTCCTCTGGGAGCAGCAGCAGAGGGGGAACACGATGAGCGCCAAAGTCGAGGCGCCTGGGCCGCGGGGAGCACCAAGCAGCAGAGCTGGCGGCTCCTCCATGAGCAGCGGTTTCCCGTGCTGCTCCTCGGGATGGAGCAACGGCTCCGCTCCCACGCGGCCTGCACGCGTTCATCCCGGCCTCATTCACGCTGCGCCGAGCCGGCCGCTCTGCAGCACGGGGAGGCTGGGCAGTGCCTTACGCCTGCGGGAGCGAAGGGGCCGGAGGCTGCCGGTGCAGAGTCAAACAGAACGTGGCCTGGACTGTGGGGATCAAAGGGCAGCTGTGATTTATCTTCCATTCTGTCTGTATACAGGGAGCGAGCTCCCAGCATTTCAGTGAGCTCTCCCTTGTCTGTTCTCCATCCAGTTGTGGAATACCTAACATTGCTTTATGCTAGCGCGGTAGTTGATGTGTAGGACCCAGCGAAGAGGACAGTGGGATATTTATCTTAGATCTGTTCCAGTATTCTTGAGTATTAATATCACTGTGAAAACCTAGATGCTGGAAGGATTGGTACATAACGCAGTCCAAGAGCTCTGCCTGCCAAGCAATAACACTTGGAAATAAATAAAGACAAAAAGTAATACAAAATCCTGAACAACAGCTTCAAAATGATGGAAAAGCAGCATCATGGGTAGCTACTTTTTTTTTTTTTTTTTTTTTTTTTACTATTGCTGCAAAGAACTGGCAGGCTTTTCTTGTCAATAAGCAAAATGGTTTGGCATTTTACCTCTCATCCCTGGCTAGCCTTAGATAGGAGACTCCACAAACGAAATGCGGATTTTCTTGTGAGCCAGTTTTTAATGGCAGGTGTGTGGTTGGAAGTCAGGTCTGCTTTCTGGTAGCAGATAGCTTGAATTCCTTTGTTATCATTCCTTGCCCTTTTCAGTCCTGTGTTCGGTCGCGGAAGCTGGAAGCCTATGCTTCCTGAAGGACAGTTGCACCATGTAAAGTAGTAACTGGTCGAATGCCAATAGTGACCAAATTATTCCACAGCAAATGGCCCAACTGTTGGTAAACCAAGTTTTCCACCCTTGCATGAATATAGTCTTCTCCCATCATGGAAACTGTTCAGCTATGGATGTCCTTAGCATTCCCTCTGTTTGGCATGTGAAGTTTACATACCAGCTTCTAAGCTGTTGATGCATTTTGCACCAAAGGGTCAGGCAATGGAAGAACAATCTTCGGAGTGGAAAAAATGTGGAACTGCAAAAGTTTATTGTATGTTCGTTTGCATAGCCTGCCTTTCAGATAAACCGCATCCCTGTAAGTACACTGGTATTTGAAAATGAGTCCTTGGATAACCTGCACAGAAGCTGAACCACTGGAGGTGCTACTTCAGAAAAGCAGACGAAGGTACCAGAAGCAGTACAGGGGAAACACTTCTGGAGTGAGCACCCCTTATATTGTTTATATACATGTTCATCCTGTTTCTGGATCACAAGTTGTTATTTTATTAAGAGATAACGTGGTTTGTACACAGGAAAAAAGGGTACCTTTCTCACTGGGTAAGACGTACTTCTTACTCAAGTATGTGAGTATTATTTTCTAAAAGGGCTTATTTCCTTCTACTGCCCTACACTAGAAAGCCCTGCTGAGAATCTCTCAGCCATCTAGGCCAAAATATGTTTTTCAAATATGTGATCATCTTATACAAATCAGCATAATTCCATGTGCTTTGATATAGCTACGACTTAGCCAGCGGAGGATCTAACTCCTTGGTATTTTATGTAACACAGATAAACCCAAAAATTTGTGATCAGAGAAGAAATATTTCTAGGTATAACATGCTTGCATCGTTACTCTTCCACATTAGTTGCAGTCCCTTGCTGCAGCCACTTGTGCAAGACTTTTGTGTTTATCTTTACGATACGTGGAGATAAGACTCGTCTGTCTTTGCAAAATGTTAGTGTTGCATACAGATGAGAATAAGAAACTACACTGAAGTCAGTACAAATTTTGCAGTTCAACAGGAACAACAGTCCTCTTAACACTACAGTTTGAACCCTGACCTTTGCCTTTTTGTGTCTCTAAGACACCAGAAGCTTCTGTTTCCAAAAGTAAAATAAAGTTTTGAGAAGTCAAAGTTCAGTGTAAATGATGTCATGGCTATAGGGGTTGAGGTGTCATCTTTGTTGTAGTAAGTCCTTCTTGAAAACGTCCGATAAAGCCAGAAAGAAAATGGGACTTATTTTACAGATTTTTGGAGCACTATAATTTCATTCTTGCTACATTATTATCTGTGAGAAGCTTTTTCTTTTTTAATTCCATAAAGCTCTATCAATATATTATCTGAGCAGCTAAGTACTCAGATTATGTAAGTTGAACATAATAGGATGTCTGTAAAACTTCGCTGCTTACAGCCTTGGAAATTTCTACGTTGCTCTTCTATGGTGAGTCAGCTGCGGATCTCCCATATGATCTAGGGGAACGCGTGGTGGGGTGGGATTTCCATCCTTCGAAGGAGGGTAGCGTGGTGCTCAGGTATGACCTCAGCTGCAGCCTTGCTCTCCTCCCACATCCCCTGGACTTCTCCGGGAAATCTGTAACTGCAGATCAGCGGATGCTCGCTGTAGTTCCTGTCACGCATTTCAGTTCTGTCCTTCTAGGAATGTTTACCTTATGTTTTCAAAGCAATCCACCTTTTGATTTGCACGGCAGGAGAATTTGCCTGTTGTACCAGATAACAACCTCAACATGTACTTTCACAGTCTGTTTTTTCTAGAGGATATTTTTGGCCCATAAGCGATGTTTTAAGAATAATTTTACCAGTACTATTTTTATTATATGTATAGCTTCACAGTGCATTACTAATCATACGGCCAAGCATAGTACATGCAGCTACATGGCAAGGTTTACTTCCCAGTAGGAAAGAGAAAAATGCATTTTGAATAGATGTGTACTGAGAGGGGGAAAAAAGCATTCAAATTAGCAAGGCTTAGGACCTTTATTTCTTCTCTTGGTTCTCCCTTGGTTTTGAATAAGGTTCAGCATCGTCTCCCTTGGAATCTCACTGCAATAATGTGGGCTCAGAGCAGCTGTTTTTACTTTGCCTTGCTGATGACAGTCAGGAGATAAAATGCAGAGGAGTAAATTCTGCCTGGCTGCTACAGGTTGCGTCACACAACCACTGGTAGGTCTCTGAGAAGTGTTACTGATAGCTAGATTTTATCTTGGTAGGGGTAAGAGCTCATGAAATGGAATGGCTCAAGGAATGACTTATGAAAGCTTTATGATGAAACTTCTGTCTAAGCCATGTCAGCTGTGACCAAAAATTATCATCAGAGGGTTATCTGGCAGTCTAGGGTGAGTGAGCAGGTGCCCTGAGTCCAGCTTGTTGTAGAGATGTATCTTTAGTGTAAAATCCACTAACTCAGTTTGTATCAATTAACGTCAGCGAGGAAACCCACAAATGGTGATGTGGCATGGTGGTGAACTGCGCTCTTACCCCTCAAGTGGCTTCTCCGATTTAGAGCTGGGCCATTAATGAGGCAGAAGATATTGCCGTTACTTTTTGTTTTTCTCTTTTGTAGATAAATCATTCCAGTCAGATGTATACACACAGCTGTGTTTTGTGTGTTCCCGCAGAAACGCAGACTCCAGTTCTCTCAGGAACAGTCCCAGCCACTCAACTGGGACCACATTATCAATACAGGCGTCATAATATTTAAGTGGGCCTCCTATGCAAATGTCATGGGGAGTCCCCCTGCGTGACTAATTTACGACTCTACCAAAATATCCTTCCTCGGCTCCTTGATCCTAGTCCCTGGGATTTACAATGCCTTTACGGGTATCTTTGCTTTTCTTGTGACACCAGTAGCTCCTGTACAATCCCAAATCATTAGTTACGCGCTTCAGTCAATGTGGAGGCTTCACCTAGTGCATTGACTTAGTAGCGCTCGGTAAAATCACCTACTGCCGCCTTATGCCAACGATCACGTCCTGTTTTCCGTAACGCAACGTCCAATTTCCCCGTTTCTGCCATAAAGCATTATTGCCCCTGAAGAAGAACAAACTCCACCTTTTGGGCAGGGTTGCAAACGAGGCAGGATGCGCTCAAGGCACGGGGAGGGGTAGAAAGGGAACGTTTGCCAGCTTTGCTCTGGGCAAGGTGGGAATTGGGGAAGACAGAGCTTTAGCCTTGGCTCCGATAACGGTTTTCTGTGTGTCCTTTGTAAGCTCTTTCATGTTTCCACCTCATTTTGCCCAAACCTAAAATGGAGTTGAAAATCGTCACTTCTCTAACACCTCCCCCTCCCCACACACACACACACAGAGTTGTGAGAAGGTTTAATGTTTATCTCAGAGGCTTCGAACAGTATCATACAGCCAGAGTATGTATATGGGCATTCAGACCCCAGAATGAGCTTTATAAAATCATCAGTAAAGAAAATGGCATTGATATTAATCATAAATTTGGGATTGGAACAGAATACGTGGTTAACAAACCTTCAAAACAAGCTTTGTTTCATTGGCTTGAGCTGCTTTATACTTCTGTTTGTGTATGTGGAAGTGATGTTCAGTCTTTTTAAATGAGTCACAGGACTGGAAGAACAAAAATATTTGATGGTAACATATAGCAGCAAAACAATTACTCTTTTCATTCTGACAGGCATGATAACCAGAATAGCTAGTTAGAGCTAGAGGTCTGGGCTGATAGTTTCTTCCCATGTATCAGGGATTTTAGATCTGCTTGCAAGACAGTGAAACAGAACTGAAATGTCGTAACAATAAAAGACAACACTAGATCAAACAATAAAATCAAGCATGCCCGTTAGGATACAACTATTTACACTTGTGAAGGCTCTCCTGGTCAGTGAGTCCACGCAGTATTCTCACACAGCGCAGCCTCCTCTAGCAGCTTTCTGTACCTTTATCCAGAGGAGACTCCTTTCCACCCTGCTTGCTGCATTGCACCACTGATTTAGTGAAGACATCATCCTCATAAGGATGCTCTTCTAACTCACCTCTGAAATCCGCTTGCTTTTCTCCTCTGACAATTAGGTTTAAATGTGCTGCAGCAAAGTACTCATCCTTAGCAGTCGTATGGCTTTTTAAGTGATAAACTGCATTAGCAAATTCCTTATTAGATAATCTATCAAATGAGGTCATACATAATTTTAGCAGTCTCATCTTGATTTATAGCATGATCGCAGCAAATTACGCATACACAACCCAGCGTGCTGGCTGTCAAAGTCAGGTATTTTTACTCTGCTAAAAAAGCTATTTCCAGGCCAGCCCAGTGGCGTACAGGTAGCGCTTTGCATCGCCACAGTTTGCCCAGTTTGCGTCACAACCCTCAAGCTCACCCCTCGCCTCTCGTTAGGACCGACCAGAGTTTGAGGCAGTTCTCTAAATCCTCGCTTCGTACCTCCTAACGATAACCCTTAATGGTGTTTATCCTGACAGGTTTTCCTTACTCCCCTTATGTGGGGGCACAGGCGTGCTAAAAGGGTAAGCTTAGGCATGGGGAACCTGGGTCTGCGGGGTGCTGGTCTGCTCCCTGCCTCCCTTCTGTGTTCCCAAGGGGATGAAAAGCTCGTTGGCGTGAATCACCAGGCAGCGTTGCGCACGACTCTGACAGAGCCGGCTTCCCGGCCCAGGCTGCTCGGGCCGGTAGAGGCTCGGTCGCCTGCACCCACGGGCGCTGGAGGAGGCAATGCTGCCTCTCCTACGGCCATCTGCATCGGGAAACCGTGCCACCTGCCTCGCTACAAGCAGGAGTGACAAAATTCAGGGAAAATGGGGAAGGAGCTTCAGGAACAAATGCTGTTTCTGAACTGCACTTCACTACCGATGCTGCACTTCTGCTCGCTGCACCCGGCGTCCAGCCCCCACGCTGCAGGTAAATTGCTCCTGGGACCCAGAAGGGACGTGATTCCTATCCCCCAGCTTCAAACAACTTCTGCAAATGTTTCACCCGTGGAAATTTATCTGTAACTACCATAGGGGGGAGCTGCAATAAATTATCTAGTCTTGCCTTTCTCTTTGCCTGCTCTCACCTCACATTGATATTTCTAGGGGCTGAGCTGTGTGAAGTGGTGAGAGTACATGTCATCTGCATGCCTCTGAATAAGTTATGTCTCTCCCCCTGGACTTATGGCCAAACCCTGTCGACGAAGGACAAAGCAGGATGGAAAAAGATGTGTTCCTCGGCATTCCAGGTATCTGCCCCTAAACCGTAAAGCAAAAATTAAAGGAAAATCTGAATAAAAATCTCCCCAGGAGATATAAGATCAGAGAGGCCTAACTATTGCTGCATGAAAACTTCTTGAAATGCTTAATTACAAAGGCCTCCACATTGCAAGAATATTCCTGGAGCGAGAAACTGGAAGAAATCAAAGTCATTTATCAAAATGAGTAAGCAAAGGGCATGCTTGCAGCGCATGGCACTGCTGTTATGCACACCCTAGGGTAATTTTGCCTAATCCTACTGAATGAGGTTTTTCATGCATATATATATGCGTGTGTATGCATATCTGTCATGAGTAAAATCTATTGTATCCTCAGTTGACAAGCTGTGTGTGGCAGACTGCAGCAGGGCTTGGGGAAATAAATGCATGACCCAGACTAAGAGTAGAGTATAGGACTTCCATCCAGAGCCCATCAGCCAAAATAGCAATTGCACCTCCTCCCCACACCGCTACCAACGCCCGTCTGGGGTCCCTCTTCTCTCCCTTCCTTTTCCCCCTGCCAGGGGTGGCTGAAGATACAGCAGAGAGGATGATAAGGGGCTTGTTTCTTTGGGGTGCAAATATAGGGTGAAAATTGGGCGAGCAAAAGAGAGCCTGGGTCGTGCCAGCCCCGCAGTGAGGCCATGCCGCAGGATGGAGAGGAGCAAGCGGGCAGGGCGGGTGAGCTTGCTGCAGAAGGGGTTAAATGCCCCCATGGCCCTGGGGATGTGTGCTGAGGGAGGGCAGGGGGCTCTGCAGACCCCCCTGCAGACCCCACAGCACCGCCATGCAAACGGCAGCCTCTCACCTGGGTCTGCGCTGCAAGGGCACATTCCTCAGCAGCCGCCGAGCAGCGCTGACTGGTTTCGCCATAGCTGGAAGCAGGGCAGAAAGTCTCCGTGGGTGCAGTGGGCGCTGGGCTCCCCAAGAGCCCTGCCTGGCCCCCTTGCTGCTCCAGCCTCTGGACAGGCACCCCCCAGGCAGGCAGGGGAGGGGGCACAGCCCCATCTCCCCGCTTTGCCTCTGCAGGGGCCCCTGGGGCAGCAGCTTTGCCACCCCCCAGGCTCCATGGGGTGATGGGGGGGCCCCCCAGCAGCGAGCAGCCCTGGGTTGGCCGCTCCTTCTCTAGACCTGCCTCTGCAGAGGTGTTTGCAGCCATTGGCACGGGCGCTGCAGAGCCGGTTGCCTGGCAGCACAAACGCGTCCTCTTCCCCATGACAAACATCATCTCCATCGACCCAGACCACCTCCCGTTTCGTATATCTGCCTAAGCTGGAGAGCCCAGCAAGGGAAAATGCGGCTCATCGAAACGAGCTGAGCAAGCCCCGTTTCATCACCGGGGTGATGCGGGGACCCTTGCGCTAAGCGGCTGCCCCACAGGTGAATTCACCCAGCGGCGTAAGCGAAATGCCGTTTTGCTCGGCAATTCAGCCTGGATTAGCACTAAGGGAACAAGCCCCCTTAAAGAAACACATGCTAATTAGCGTGCACGAATATTTAGCTTTCTGCAAAACTATCGGAGGAAAAGTAATTGTGAAGCTAAGCCCAAGGTCTGCCTTCCTGCGTCTGGGTCTTCAGTTCCCGCTGAAAACACGCTCATGTGTTTGATGTGCCGAAAGAAGGCAAAGCATTGCATCCGAGAGCACAGAGTTGCTCCAGGTCTCTGTGGCTTATAAAGCGCGTGCAGCGCGCGTGTCTGCTCCCAGCTTGGCGCTCAGCCTCCGAGCGTGCCGCTGCACCCAGCCGCTCTGCTGTAGTAACTCAGGTGCTGAATATCTCAGCGGACACAGGGTTATGAATTTGAGAGGCATAAAAATTACCAACTTCAGAGATATCCATCTTTCTTGAAAGAAAGAAAACCATTATGAGTCAGGCACGTTACCCGCCAGCAGCCTACTGAAGAGAGCTGTCTTCTGCAGAGAGGTGGAGGACAGGAGGACGCCCGATGAGCGCAGCAAGGGCCAGGGCACAGGCGGGGGATGGAAGGGGAAGACTGACCACATGCAGCCACAGAGCAGCTGTGGTCGGCATGCCGCGGTGCCAGTGCTGCGCAGGGAGCGCACGGGGGAAGGAGCTAGCGGACTCCCTGCCCAGGCGGCTGTGGTGTACTGCAGCGATGTGGTCTGGGGCAGCTCAGGATCTGGGAGAAGCTGGGTTTGATGGGAGTGTGAAGGTGCCCAGCTGTGCTGAGCTCCATGCCGCCACAGCTGACCACCTCGCTGCATTGTAAGGTAGGTTGAGTATCTCTACGCCAGGGTGCAGTTACTTGTAGAGACATAGTATTATGAAACCCCCTCTTCCTGTCTGCAAAGCAGTGCAGCCCATCAGTCATTTTCTCAGTCTACTTTGAAACAGGATTTGTCCCAAGGAGGCTCAAGCTACCAAAAAACAGGCACACCAGGTGCTGGGGCAGCTCTCTTCTGGCTGTGACTGCTTGACATCACGTGGGAATGAGCATCATGCCATCGAGGACCTGCAGCTCCATCCTCTGCAACATCAGCATCAGCCCTCCCCACCGAGGGTGGTGGCGATGGCTCAAGGGATCCAAAGCCGGGGCAAAAGGAGAGGGGCAGAGCCCGGCTGCAGGGAGGAGCACGGCAGCTTGTCTGCATTCAGGTGAAGAAGGAAATCTCTGCTGGGCGCTGCACGAGAGGAGCTGGAGCAGATAAAGCTGTTGAGGTTGGGAGGAGGGTGGGGAGGAAGGGCTGCTATCTAATTGCCAGCCCCGGTTCTATCAGCAAATATGAGGGCGAGCTGTTGCTGGTGTGGAAGGTAGCAGATGGCCTAATTGTGAGATTCTCCCTTGCAAGAGCAAAACGATATACTGTTTTTAACATCTTTGCCTAGAGCGGAGTGCTAGCTAGCTACAGATACTACCAAGAGATACTGTACGGAGGCACTTTGTGCCAGAAATGTGCTCTAGTAATAATCAGGAGAAAACTGTGCTTGAAGTGACATTTAAAAAATAATTATTATGACCCATTGCTGTTAGTCACACATCCCAAAAGCTGATCTGGCTAACAGCTTTCCAAAGTGTCTTCTGCTCGACATATCATCATTATGCCATCATTGTGTCACCACGTCTCGCCTTGTAACCACCAGGACACTGCCTATGTACACACACCATTTTTTCCCCCCTTTTCTTGGAGGGGAAAATAATTCTGTCTTCTGATTTTTCTCATGCTACTTCAGCTGGTTTCACGCAGATTCTTCTCTCAGCCATTTAGCTACAGAGCACAGGCCTTACTTTCCCAGAGACAGCTATGGAGCGTCGCCACCTCACCTCCCCTTGTGCAAAGCCCCAGGCGGCGACAGCACTGCTGCCGCGACAGTCCGAGGTGCCCCGTAATGGCTCAACGCTCTGCAAAACTCCAGGCCTGTAGGCAGAGGCGGCAGAGCCCGCCTGCGTCACGCTAATATCAGGTGCTTGAAACTTTATATTGAAGGTGCAGGGTCGTTACGGGTGAGTCGTTACGGCAGGTGCATTTTGTCAGCTCCGGCTCTGATCAGACAACAGGGGAGAGGGCAGCGCTGCTCTCAGCTGGGTCAGGTTTTCAGAGGAAACTCTGGTGAGGACTTAAATGGGAGAGAAAACTATTGACTAACTTGTAAATCTGCTTATTATTACTTATCAGTAAGTGCAAAACCCAAGGCAAGGATCAGCTTGGTCTGGAATCAAGTGAATGCTCCATTTGAGGGTAATAGCCCTTTTCTTGTTGATTTTTTGCAGGCCGCTGGATGTATTTTTAAGGACTTTTGCCTGCTGAGTATACCATGTGCTGTCTCTTCCTGCTAGTCCTTTAAACTTCATCGTGTTTGTTGGGGTTTTTTTTGGTAATAAAAGGGCTTTAATGGGTTATCTGTAAGCTTTGTCTGCTGAAGTGTTAGGATGTATTAAATCTTCTTTAAATCTACCTTTCCATTACTGTCCATCTTCAAAAGACTCTTATCCATGCAGTAGATGCCTGTGCTGCAGAAGTCTGTCCTCCTTCCCCTCCTCTCCACTCCTCTTACTTGTTCCCCCCAGTTTGCTCAGAAGTCTCCTGCTAAGAATCCCACAGCTATGACACGCCAGCCCAGCTCTCTCAAACCCCGCTGACTTCATGTCTCCCTCAGCCTCCAATTAAATCTCCCTATTTTCCCCTTCAAGCCCCTCCGTAATGTTACTTTGCCTTTGATCTCGTTCCTCCCACTCCTCCTCCTGCCTGTGTTCTCCCAGTCATCCCTCCCTGCTGCTCATTTTATCTTGTTCTTAGATGGTTCAATCTCGCTTTTTACTTCACGCTCCTTTGACACCTCAATCCATCTCCCGTTTTCTATTAGCCAAACATTTTTCCTCTCGTTCGGTCAACTCTACCTTAAATCCCTCTCTCTTTCTTCCTTGCTAGCAATAGCACCCCACGTGCACTCGTGCAGAGTTGCCTGAACTCTTGTCCCGTGTGGTTTTGCTCGAGTGCCTGCTCTTCACACCAGGAACGTGTGATGCTTGTGCACGCCCCACAGACACCAACACACTAGGGTCTTTTGAAGAGCAGCAGTCGCTGGTAAGTAACCATTCTTTATTAATCGGTTGCGTGTGTGATACACAGAAAACTCTCTAAACTTTCTCTAGCTGGCTAATAAGAGGAATCTTTTCTACGTTGATGTGAGGGCACACTTGGGGTGCTCTAGCTAGTTAAATGCATAAAAATGCATATTATTCAAACTTACAGCGACTTAAACTTCCTTTAGGCGGTAAAGCCATTTGAGGAGCATAAATGAGCAGCAGGCTACGAGAAGAGGTTTTGGGTCTCACTTTGCTACATTGCCTTGCACGACCGTGTCATCGCCGGTTGCGTTCACGTTGCCTTAAACATCTTTACATTCCTGCCCATGACAAACAATAGGGACTAGCTCCCA
The DNA here is from genome assembly GCF_028858705.1 of Grus americana. Lineage (NCBI taxonomy): Eukaryota > Metazoa > Chordata > Aves > Gruiformes > Gruidae > Grus > Grus americana. The sequence continues at coordinate 95,417,342 of NC_072854.1, forward strand.
CACAGCAGAGGAAATATAGCAGCAAGTGTCTCACGTCCATTTCTCAACTGTCATCAAATAGCTTTTATTCATGGCATAGCACAAGTGTCAGCCAACTGGCAAAGGCAGCCTATATTAAAAACGTTGGAGATTATTCATGTCAACAGACACAAGGGAGCTTTTCTCAGTCGGTGGATGTGCACTGGCAGTGGTATGAAAATGCGGCAGGTTCTCTAGAGTAATCTCAAATCTGAATAACTTCAGAAGGAGGCCAACAGCTGACTGTCACTTCCAAGCACAATTAAAAAATTCATCTAGTGCAATTAGACGAGAGCTTGGATAGGTGAGAGGTTTAACTGTGTGGATAGATAGAAAAGGCTATACCGTAAGGATGTTATATAGAAAGGCTAAGATGATATTTTTCAAAAAAATGCTCAGACTGAAGATGGTCTGCAGGTTGTGAGCTGATGGTGGCTTCTCAGATTTGCTTCTGATTACATAGTTAGCTGATAGGTCCTTAGCCTGTTTGATTGCAGGCATTTACTGGGCTATTTGGAATACGATTTCCATTGGCTATGTGATTTGTCTTTTAGGGACAAGGTGCGATTTAGAAATTGATTACTTCTTTCTCTTTTTAGAAGATTAAAAAAAAAAAAAAGCCTGTTTAACCAAAATACTTTTTATTAAATTCATGAGAATATTAATAGAAAAAAAATAATAAGATGGACATAAGCAGTAAAATTGCTTACCTTAAAAAAACATCAGGTAAAGGTGGAAAATGATAGAGGTTTCAGATGTCTCAGGTTAACTGTTAAGGGCAATTCCCCGACTGGTTGTTTCAATCCCACTGTATTTGCAGAAGTCTATTATATTCTGTCATCTCACGTTTTTTAATTGTTGCTTTTAAAACATATGGTCTGCTTCTTTTTCCTCTCAATTATTTTTGACTAGTTTAATTCTCTGAACTTGGTGATGTTATGCAGATATAAAATCAGGAGCAATTTAAGTGGAAAATACAAAATTAAGGCCCATGCAAGTTATCATGAATAAGGTGACCTGATCTGCTCTGACACAGATCTGTGTTCCACTTATGCTCTGGAAAACTCTGGATACTATATTTTGATCAAAACCTAATTTCTGTACAAATGTGTGATGCAGAAGAAACCCGACGAGCAAAACCCTCAGATGTATCCTGTGGCATCTCCATGACAACATATAGATGCACATTCTGCTATATACATCGTTATCAGGAGACCAACTGCTCCCGGGTTTTTCCCACGTCAAGCTGAAAGGCAGACCGACCAACCGGGTAGCTGGCTGCAGAGGATGCTGCTGGGATTCAAACGTGGAAACCGCAGTTTGTGATTCATGCAGGGTAAACGGGAGGCAAATCGAGCAGCCTGACCGAAGAGTGAGCCTCGCGCTGCGTAGTGGGAGGGAGCCTTGCACTACGGCTTCCCTTGCTGAGCCTGCCTGGCCAAGCAAAGGAATGGGAACTGGCAGGTCTCCAATGAGTCTGAAAAGTCACGCGGAGGACCTTTGTGGGGTTCTCAAAGTCTTCCTGAAAGGCCCTTAGTGCCACTTACCAGCAGAGTGAGATAAGAATGGAAGGTAATTTGGATTAATGAGTTATCCTGAGAGGTTGGGTTTTGTTCCTGCATATCCAGAAAGAAAGGGAGAGCGATCCTGTCCTCTTTTCCTGGTGGAAAACTCTGAACTCTGTGGCAAGAGGTTCGCTCCCCGGCAGCACATAGGAAAGCAGGGTCAGCACGTGAGCCAAGGCTCTTCCCAGACGGGTGATCCATTCCTCACAAAGGATCAGACTTGAACCAAGAAAAGGGACCTGCCACTTGCTCTGTGTGTGTGGTTATCTCCCCTTTCGTAGTCCCCAGTGTTTATTGCACTGGATTTAATTGCTCTCCCCCCACGATGTTTATTGCACTGGATTTAATTGCTCTGTAGGTGCCACGTTAAATCAAACAATAAATGTTGCCGTGTCATTTACTTGCTTCCTGGAGCAGCTAGGAGTGGGACCTTGGGTCGAAGAGCAGTCCCCTGAGGTCAGGGGACCGTCCCTTTCCCCCAGGCTGCCCCGCACAGTGACTGACCCCGTACGGCTGCGAACGCCGTGCCGGCTCTGCCGTAGGCACCGGTGCTGCAGTGCATCAGCTCCCAGCTGGGCCCTGGAGTTTGAGAAGTGTGCTAAGGACGTACCAGCTGGGAGAGCTGAACAGCGATAGATTCAGTAAATCTCCCCCCCTTGTGGGGGGGCAGCTTGGCTTTCTTCCTAACCTGTCCTTTCCTCGGCTCCTTCCCCCAGCGCCGGTGTGGGTTACATCACTTCATTGAAGGGTGAGCGGCCTCGCCTTCGTGGCGGCGTCCGGGCACGCGCGCGGCCGCTCCTGCAAAGCAGCTGAAGTGCTGTAATTTCATACTCCAGCTGACGGTGCAGGAGCTTGTTCATCTGCCCGTCTCCTAGCACAGACGTGGTCCTGGCTGCCGCGGGCACCCTCAGCCCAGTCACGGCTGGAGCTGAATTGGTGTTTAGGAAACATTCCCACTATAAACAGGGCTGCGCGTGTAACTGCCCCAGTAAAGCAAGGTTGGCCTTTTCATAATTGTTTCTGGTATCTGGACTGGGGAAGTCTTCTTCTGCACTCCTACACCCCCTAAACAATGCACCTTAGGCAAGTTACCTCTGCTCTCTCCTGCTCGGCTTTCCTTTCTGAGAAACGGAGATAACAATATTGACCTTCTTGGTAGAGTACTTTCTCTTTTTTTTTAATGAGACTTGCTGCATAAAAGCTGATTGTTAGGTTTTGCTGGGCTATAAAAAGTCCTCGGCCTAACAGTGGGGCACGTTAAGTTATCAGCCATAAAAAAACCCTTACACTAACATTTAGGGATAGACCTTTGTTCTGCTTAGTTACTTATAATCTTTGGAGTGATGTGGCTTGGGTTTTTCTGTTGTCTGGATTTTACTTTTTTTTCCCCCCTGCCCTCTGTGTGTGCGTGTGTATTGTGTACATATGGCTGACTTGCTTCTATTAGGGCCAAAGATCACTTGGTTTAGCTTAACGTACAGATGTCAGTTGGCATCAGCCGAGTGACTGGCCTGTGATCCGCCATTCAGCGCATTTCCTCTGAAATATAAGGGAAATTAGTTTGCTGACAGACAAGAAACGGAGTAAGAAACCACTGAACCAGAAAAGACAAAAAGAAGGATTATGATCCCCAAGAAATAATCTGCCTTTCCTTCAGCATATACTCTATGAACACTTTATGCTGATGGCCAGAGCTTTTTTTTATGGTGCAGATAGCCTTACCATAATAACACATATTTCCCTCTACGTAGCTTCTACGGAAGAAAAGAAATTCCCTTTTTGTCCACAGGGCAATCAAAAGCTTTGTCTCCTGCCTGGACAGCACGGTGCAAGGGTGGCAGTGTTGAGGAGTGCCCAAGTTCATGGCAGATGGCATCTGGGCATGATGGAGCCCAGGAGTCTTCAGCAGGTTCCTATTTAACAGCGTTGGCACTGTAGCATCTAGCTATGCACGTCAAGAAGATGGAGACAGACAGACGGACAAAAAGCCATCACAGGTAACACTAGTTCAAAGTCAAGATAATAGCAGGAACAGCAAAGTCAAGCTCCAAATAGTTCCCCATGGCCTAATACCTCTTGTTCTGAAAAGCAGTGTCTGGAAACAGCAGCGGGGTGTACAAAGTGTGGGGATGGTTGATACCGGAGCCTCAGTGCTCTGGCTCCCATCTCAGGAAAAGGCAGTAGTGGTGGGACAACAACTTACAACGATGATTGAGTTTGATTGAGTTTAGGATGTTTCAGAAAGGATTTAGTATATCCTACGGGCTTGGGCTGATGTTCCTGATGGATGCCAGCCATTCGAGTGGGAACAGAATAATTAACCATTCTTTCGCTTGCAGATAACTGAAACAATTGGAGCTGGGCAGACTCCCCATAAGGCTCTTCAGGAATCTGAACCCAGCAGCAGGGTGGTTTGGCTAGGGGCTAGTCTGCCCATTGAGGTAGAGATCAGCCTGAAGGCAGGAATTTCCTTGGGGGGGTAGAAAAGAGACAGAAACAGGTTAGAGAGCCCAGAAGGCTCAGGTGTATGTACTTACATAGGCTGGAGGAGCCCCCCAGCAGCGCGACCCCAACCGAAAGCCGAGGGAGGGATTTTGGGCACAGTACTTTCAAGCAAAAGACACTTGAAATTGCAAACAAAACTCCTTGCTTCTTGTTTGGCCTTTGTTTTAAAAGTTCAAGGACAAAGGGCTTCGTGCATTCGGTGTTAATCAAGAGCACTGATGTAAGGAATTACCCGACTCCATCAGCATTCTCATCCCAATGGAACCAACCCAAAATAACTCTCGCCCCAAACCGATCAGGGCTGTGTAACTGATATGGGCTGAAAATAATAATGGTCTATATATTTCTTATGAAAAAGTTCTTCTTATTTTAAAGACTTTGGTAATAAATACATGCAAGAGTTGAAGGCAGCAAAGAGTTGGATAGGCTATTATTCTCCAATCAATTCAATTTTTAAGCCTTACTTAAAGAATGCTAATTTTAAATGAGATATTCTTCTGATCATTTCTACAATTGAGGAGATGTAAATTCACATTCGTAATGAATGCTCTTTTTTCATATTTGATTGCAGTAATCCAAATGATCCTATTTAATATCAAGGACAGAGCTAGTATCTATTTTTTGATGACTGCTTTGCATAGCATACTCCACACGGTTAAAATTTTTGGAGAACTGTTTTAGAAGATACAACTCTTTGGAAGGACAGTGCTGGTGGCTGGAACAGACACCTCCTGCAGACAGAGCACTGGAAGGCCGCAGAGCTAGAAGTCAGAAATTCCAGGTTCTTTATATTTGGTTCTAATAATCTTTTGCTGCATTGTTCTAACCTCAAGCATCGCCTGTTTGGACTTCAAAGAATACGTTGTGCTCATTTTACCTGTCTCCTTTTTTTCAGCTTTCACTTATCCTGCAGTCAGAGCTGGCAGGTCTTATTCTGGTTCCCAGTCTTCCTGCCCAGTTGTACCTTCTCCAGCCTGAAAACAACCTTCTTCAGCCTCGCAAGGTACGTTTGGTGGGCTTCTCATACTCAAGGTGATGAGTTTAAAAAACCCCACGGTCTTTGGAAACTGAAATGAAAGCTTCAGTTCTCAGGACTGTACATGTGAAAATCCTGGGAAAAGAGTTTTGGAGGGCTTTTGACCAATGCAATTCAGTGCGATAAAAAATCCTTAGAACAATTTAGCTTTTGTATGGTAATTACAGGCAATGAGAATTTCTAAGAAATGCTATTTGTTTCTATGGGTAATATGAATGATCATCATTATCAACCTCACAGAATAGGGAAGAAGACAAAAAGTAGATATTGTAGATATATTGATGATAATGGGCTGTTCCGCATGGTAATATGAAAATTATTTGTTTATTATTTATTTATTTGTTCCATGTGGTGCTATGCAAATATTTCAGTTGAGCAGAGTTCTAGGTCAGATAGAGTTTTCTTAAGATTTATAAAAAGATCAAGAATCAGATTTGCAGAAAAGCAGCAAAGTTGAGTGCAGTGGAGAGGAGAAGCAATGCTGTCTGCTGTGATGTCTTCAGGCATCCTCGGCTGAAAGTTACACGTAGCCAGGCGTCACATGGAATTACAGGGCAACCGTATACCCGCTACCCTTATCTACAGCAGTGCTTTATCATTAATTATTACTATTCATTCAGATACTATGCTCTCTGCAGTTCATATATACTGAAAGAATTTTAAGAGGGACATAGAATGGGACTGGGAGCCAAACACTTCACCTCTAATTTGAGACTTGCTTCATGGCTTCATACAAAATATCCACTCTGTTCATTTTCTCTGTAAACAGGGGCTAGGATTTGTGTCTCGTGGGATGTTGTGAGATTAATTTTTTTCCTCGTATGCATAAACTGTTTTGAAGGTGGAAAGGTCCAGGTCTTATTTCACAACGGCCTTGCAATTACAGTACAAATGGAGCAGACCCTGTCTCTCCTCGGAAAGGGACAAACAGCTTGGAACTCAGCAAATACTCTAGCCAGCTAGAACAAATACAATTTTGCAGTCCATTGATTTTCATTTACAATGCCAAGTTTTATTTGATTTATTTTTTTAATATCTACGTGCCACAACCCCAACTTCCTTTTTTTTCCCTTTTTAAATGAAGTGTCACTGGCACATGGTCCTCATTAGCCTAGAGGTATTCTGGATAAGTTAAGACAAAGGATCATCAGGCAAACAAAACAGGGCCAATTAGGACAGCGTTGATGATACAGCCCACAATTCTTTTCTCCTTACGTGAGAGAATTTAGGATTTTGGAACATATTGGACTACTACATAGCTACATGGATTATGTGGGGGGGTCCCACACATGCGTAGTTAGGGCGAGAGTTAAAGATATGTATCCTATGTGTTATTTAGTGACTTAACAGTGGTAGCAAATACATGAATGTTACTTGGGACAAATTCTGCCCTCCAGTGTGACCGTCCCTGCTCTCCCCTAGCACTGTGTGGTGTGCGGCACGGTACTGCAAGGCACCAAGCCAGAATCCTCCTGCCGTTGAAAGGCTGATGCTGGGAGTGGAGCCTGGCTTGGGCACCTCCCCAGGGAGCCTGGTTTTGGTTCGTTTCACCAATGGGACGTGCAACCCTCCGACTGCACCCTTCTAGCTTCCCTCTTCTCAATGTATGGGTTGCTGTCACCAACTGCGACCATGATTAAACAGTGCCTGTCCCTACTGAAGGAGCGGAGCAGTCTGCGGCAGATCGGTACGGGTGCCGTTGTCTGGCCTAGAGACAACTCGCCTAGAGTGGGGTATGGGTGCCGCCACGAGCACGAGGAGAGGTGGGGATGGCTGGGGAGGGAGGGGAAGAGAGAGGGAGCAGCTACTGTTGAGAGGAGCCACGCGCTGATACCCTCTAAACTGTTGGAAGAAGCAAAGTCGCGGCTGATAATAGAAAGCACGCACAATACCTAGGGGTTGCAAAGAGAATGTCACCTATCCGTGATTAAATATGGGGAAACTTGCACTGTCATAGCTCGTGCCGACTGGTGCTTATGGGTAAATGGAAGGTCGGGCTGTCAGGTTCTGTGAGCCCTCGCTTCCCCATGACAGGGAGATGGCCATTTTCCCAACAATGGCCCCAGCTCTTTTGGTTACAGCCAGTCAAGTCCAATGACATCACATATTAATCTGGCACAGAACTTGGGCTGTCCGAGTACATTTTATAACCAACGGCATATCAAATCCTTTGGACCTGATGACAATCGCTCCTTTGTTGTCACATCAGTCAGTCACTTTAACCCAGATTCTCGGTCAATTCAAAGGAAAGAAAACTGTGCTGTAGAGAACTGACTACAGCAAAAGTACTTTAAAAAAATGAACAGAAGGAAGGCAGGGCTGAAACTCATCACAAAAGATCCCACCGTAAAATCAGGAGAACGCACAGGGAGCCTTAGATGACCTCGCAGCGAGAGGCTCTGTCGCCGTTTTGCGTAGGGTTTCTCCGCAGGGGCAGACCTCGGATCATCCCGAATCCAGTCTCTGGGCTCGCAGTTACTTCAGAGCCTCGGGCCTGATCTGTTTGCATAACAGCATTTATATTCCTTTTATAACGGAATTTCTGTCTGTATAACAGAAATTTCTAGCGCTGTGAAAGCAGACAAACTTCAGAAATCAGATTTCCCAGGTGGAGCGTGAAAAGGCAGGTCCGAGGCACCGGTCTCTTCCAGTTGTTGCTGCCTGACCACAGCCCCCTATAATCTGGCAGGCAGATGCCCCCTCAGAGGGACTCTGTGTCGGGCAGCTCCAGCCTACACTTTCTCTAGCGTCCAGAACTGGCACCATGCTTTGATCCACCTCTGATTTTGCCAACTGAATGTGCAAGGAAAAACCAACTCTTAAGTCGATTAGCAGAGGGCTGCACGTACAAGCGTAGCACATTAACAAAACAGCTCCAATTAGCTGGGGGGGGGGGGAGACAAAAATGTGAAGAATTTTGCTCTTCTCTTCACAAGACTAGAGCCAGTGAGAGAGAATTATAACTTGACCCTAAATTATTCAAAGGAAGCAAAGAAATAAAATATAGGCTAAAGAATAATTCTCCCTAATAACCTGAAGCGAAAGCCAAAGCACATTAACATATGATGACTGGAAGATTCAAAGAAATAGCTGGAAGGAAATTGGATGCCTATATTCTTGGAGGAAAATGTAGGAATTCACTTAATTTTGTAATATACCAGGCATGCCTCAAGAAAGGGAAAGTTTCTACACTGTATTGGCGCCACTTCTGACCTTATCACATGCAGAATAGATGGCTCTAGGAACAGGTAAGGAATAAAAGGAAGCTTTTAAAATGTTCAGAGGGATTCTGCCATGGAGGTTTTTTTTCAGAAGATGTTTCTGAGTGGGCTGGAGTGGGAGAAAGGGTCGAAAGCCCAGCGCGATCATTCTCATTTGCAGAGTCACCCGTTAGATGATGCTTAGAGGCATAAGCTACCCCAGCTATGGAAAATAGTGTACTTCAGGGTGTTTTCTCTAAGAGATCAGCATGTGTGCTTTTGGGTGTCTCCCTAGTCCTTGGAAACCTGGTAAGAACTTTTGATATTTTCAAAGTCGGATATAAGTATCTGAGTCTAAGCTGTTTATTTTTAAGAACAAAAAGTCAGCAAATAAAGAAAAAAAAATAGACCAGAACATGCTGCTTAGGATGTGTCAGAGAACTTGTGATGTCATGCAAAAAGCTACTTCTGTGGCAACGGAGTGCAAAATCCAAATGCATTGCTAAAGCTTAAAAGTAATTGCTGTCTGGAAGGCTTGATAATTGTCTGTTCTATGTTTGAACACACACGTGCGCACACGCATGGGCCATCTTACCTGCTGGTTCCCTTTGGGGCAGCTTCAGCTGCAAGGACAAAGGCAGAATAAGCACGGGGATGGGAAGACCCTCTCAATCCTTGGTATTTTCATTACAGGAGCTGGCAGTATAGTAGTCAATGCAGCAGTTATTCTGCAAATGGAGAGCTCTGGTCTAGTGCTGTCAGTCTCACACCCACTGTTCGTGAACACCTACATTCCCTTTAAAAATAAAATTGTAAGAGCTCTGAATACAAATGTGTGAAAGTTTTACTATTTAAAGGGATCTTCTGGAGAAACTATGTCAAATATGTAGCTCTTTCTAAAATGCCAGTGGCACCCAGGATTACTCGTTCTGCAGCGGGTGCTTTCTGTGGCCAGCCAGTAGACGCAAGAACTTCACATCCCGCACGGGGCAACCCGTTCTCCCAACCTCCCGCCTCCTGCCACGCTCCGCTTTGCTACTGCTCAGGCAAAAGCATTTCCCAAAGTTGGGAAAGGTCTGGAAATTGCACGGGTTTCCAGCCGGCAACCTTAGTGGTTGCCCTGAGTGGTTAAAGCCGGTGGCCTGGGGATAAGCGGCAGGAGGTGCGGGAGATGCGCTCACTGCCTCCGAGTGATGCTCCAGAAGGGAAGAAGCAGCTGGGGGGAGAGCGCTGTTGGCGAATACCACCCACCCTGGCAGCACGGCTTTCTGAAGCTCTGCTAGCTTCAGACAAATCCAGTTGTGGAATAGCACATGTTGTGAGGGTCATGGAGGGAGGACGGGATGATGGAGGATGACAGAGGATGACAGTGCAGGCACTATGCGGGTCACTAGTTCCCTGCTCAGAGGTTCAGGTGCACCCTCGACCGTCCCTCTGCTCGATGTGTGTTGGGCAGTTTTAGTGGGCATTTGCACAGTTCTCAGCTTCCTGAAGGTGTGAGATGCCTTCCATTTAGGCATTGCTGTTATTTAAGGGGGGAAGCAGGGCGTTTGAACAGGAATGAAGGCATCAACACCCGAGATCCCCTTTGCCAGGTAAGCCGATAGCATGAATGGGATGTTCACCCAGTCGCAAGGCATTAGATATTTCTGCTCTGACTTACACCAGCTCCGAGCTATTGTCAGAAGAACCATTAGCTGCTTACGTCAAGACATTAAGCCAAATCCTGGCTCCAGTGAGGTCAGTCATAAAACTCGAATTGATTTCAGTGGCAATAGAAATCAGACTCCTAGACAGCGGTCAAGAGGGAGGAGGAGGATGGCGGTTTGCTATCACCTAACAGAGCAAGTTTCAGTTAAATTCACTCAAGTTTTGGGATGCATTGAAATTCTGTGTGTGAGTGTGCACACAGCACTGAGGCATGGCAGTCATGGCACTAGGAGACCTAGTGTTGGTAGCTACTCAAAGTGATTTCCAAACTTTCCTGCAAATGCAGGCGACTGGTTTAGGAACTGAGGGACATGGACGTCTTGGCTCCCAGCTGGGTATGACTGACAGCGTCTTATCTATCTCATATCGCTTAGCGCTGATAGTCTGTTCATTTAATTACTCAACCAGACAGAAGTATTAAATGGTGTTACAGAATTCTTGATTACGATATATGCTTTCCAGTAATTACCTCACCCATTCTCTGATAGTAGTGGGGGGAAAACCCTCCCCCCGGGTATTTCCTGCCCGTAAGAGTACACACCTCTTAGAAATGGATTTTGTTCTTCAGCCTTTTTTGTTTCCAGTTACATTTAGATTGCTCTCAAGAAGATGTGTAAATCTCTATGAATGCTCTTCAATGTATGTTTACATTTTCCCCTTGCTTTTAAGGAAATGCACGCGGACTATTTATTTTTTATTTCCTATTTGCTTTTTATTTCTCTGTTATTTCCCGTTGTGACCACTTTTTAAAAGCATTGTTTTCAGACTCCCTCCAATCTGCATACATATGACATAAGTTACATTTTGTTGTATCCTGGACCTAAATTTTACATTCATTAATCGCAACTGTTTCCTCTTAGATCGCATAAGAAAACCTACAATTCAGAGTCATGTCTGCTCTCCTGTGGTAGTTCAAGTCTTAGATTCATTACGATCGCTAACCATAAATACTGTATCCATTTTTAGAGAATGATCCAATCTGCTTGTATTTCCTGATCTTTCTTCTCATTCCTTTGTTATGATATGCTTTCTGCCTCTTAATTGTTTCCATATGAAACGGCCTCAGTCAAAGCGGTCGCAATGAATAACGTCCATTTCAAAATGTCAGCATTTTGGTCACAGCAGATAACCACGAGCTGGTTACTCCCTGCGTACAGTAGCACTCCTTAAGGACAAGTAATAAGTTCTGCAGTCTTGTTAAGTGAGAAACAGTAAAGACCAAACATCGCAGACAAAAGGCAGCTTAGTAAATGCGATTTCTGCCCTTTTAGCCAATAATCTTGGTCCCATTTTTGATTTCTGCACAGCCATAAAATTTTCCTTTCCTTTCAGTATAGCTGAATAGTATTAGGAGCTAACTTAGCTTCTCTCCCACTGACTGTGTTTAAAATGTTTGTTGTCAAAAAACTTGGGGGGGGTCCCTTTTATGTTTTCAGTACCGAGGTTGCTTTATTGAAGTATAGATCTGGGCCCCTCCATCAAGGCAGAAAGCTCTGCTGGTTCTGCTGCGTTTCCACGGCTCGGTGCAGGGCTGGATGCGCTTAACTGAGAGGTGTGAAGGAGCATCCTGGAAGAGATGGAAGCTAAATATATTCTGCTACAAGATTTCTTCCATTCCTCTCTCCACCCCCTGATCCCAGAGACTACATTGGCTTATGCAGGGCTTTACATACGCAGCTAATGGTGGAGGGAGGAGAATTCCCACAGATTTCTCCTCCTTAAGAGCTTTAGCCCAATACCAGCACAGCACACAGCCTGAAATGGTGCTGGGGTGGGTTTTGACAGAAAGCACTCCCATCATCACTTCCAAAGAGAGGTCCTACACAATTATTTTTAGGAAAGGATCCCTGGCTATATGGAGACCCTTCCCTATGGCTTTCATGTAGGCACCTGGACAAGCTGAAGAGGGGATGGGATTTCATCTAGACCCCTGTGCTTAGCGCTTCCTTTTCCTTGGCTCTAAGGGGATTCCCAGCTTGGGGAGTTTATTTTCTTTCAAACCACCCTTTGACACCCAGCTATCTGCACGCACCGCAAGGCTGGCAAGTCTTCAGTGCCACAGCTAGTCCTCCCACAGCCAGGTGCCTGACGACACGCTTCCGATCTTCTACCAGAGCATTGCCGCCTTCGTCTTTAAAGAGCCCAACTCCATAAAACACAAAAGAGCAAACAAGAGTTTCCTCTCATTTGCCCCTGCTTTTATGCTTATGTAATTCCACTAATTTCATTTGCATGAGAACAGAAACAGACCCCTAGTCTCTCGGTAGAAATGACTTTACAGGGCTGTGATCCAAACCAGAAGGCCAAGCAGGAGGCTACTTCACATGCACAAACCACCACAACAGAAGTGACATGTAAAGTAGTTATTTTATTCCCGCTCCACATTTTTATGTGCATTTATGTACATTGTATGTAGTGGGACGGGGTCAGAGGAGAACAACAGCTGAGCAGCCTTCCCTCTTCCACACGTGGAAGTTGTCTGTCAGACTGGTTTTTATCTCCAGGTACACAAAAGGAAATTAAACCATTAGAAGGGATACCTCAGAGCTGTAAACTCCGAGGGGAAGGAATTACTATCGGTTTGACAGGTTTGTAAGTGAACTACTTATTTATGTAGCTCAATAGATTTAATATTAATCAGAGATGAAAGACGCAAGTTAAACACGCTTTGCAAACACATGCGTTGACTTCTCATTTACTCTAGAACGGCTCGAGTGAAAATTGCTGCTGGTGTGGCCACAGATAATCAAGGCAGGGGAGCTGAAATGAGGAACAAATGAAAGCAAACCAAATTGCTTTTAAAAGTTTCAAACGAGCGTGCTGTTGGAAGTGCTATAAAAGGTAACACAAAAGAGCCAGCTAAAAATCGTAGCTCAAGCTCAATTTTTTGCAAGCAATCATAAATCTTAACTTCAGCCGCTTTGTGCTCGTCAGGGGGCACTGGACAAGCGAAAAAAAGTTGACCTCATCATCATGTGAAGTTTCCTATTCCTGTCCCGAGTTGTCATTGGTAAAAGCAGGCAGCAAGAATTCCAGTTGTAAACAGCGATGAGTTGCCAATGTTTCAGCAAGGGTAGCCCGCATTTTTTCCTCCCTGCAGCTGTAACACCGCTTGTGCGTAAGGGGCTCAGTATCTGCAGAGGAGAAGGCTGCAGACCAGCCCTCCCTTCATGCGCTTCTCTGGTGAAACAGAAACACCCTTTCTGAGGTATAACTAAAGAGGGAGATGCCGTAATTTGGCAAACGGACTTTTGAGAGTCACAGGGTCTTGTTTCTGTGCAACTGCTCATAGAAATAGGAGCAAGAAGCCCTTATCCTCTCTCGCACCCGCTCCAACCACACAGCATAAAGACACGTCTGCAGGTCTTGCACCCTCCCGACTCATTCTCAGAGCTCGTGGCCCTTGTCCCAAATCACCCTCCTGGGAGAGCGGCAGGACACTTGCTTTTTGGGTGGCTGACCAAGGACTGTATGGGTGGCACCGCAGCCCTTCCAGCGAGAAGATATTCCTGAAACGTGGGGTGAAATTCAGCTCGCCCTGACCACTGAGGGTTAGACATCGGTGCGGAGCGGAAGGGCCTGATGCAGCAGAACCATTAGTTCCCTTCCGTGATGACCGCCAACGGCGGCAGGCGGGTGCTTCAGCGTGCCGCTCCCACTCTTACTTGCGGGATGGCTCCCTTCAATTTAGTTTTAAAAACTAGCTATCTCACTACTTGCCTGACAGTTTTCCTTGGCGCAATTAAAAATGCCTTCAGAATGTATAATAGGAGTCAACCGAATTTTTAAAGCATCACGTCCACAATGTATATCAATCAGGTTGAAAAATACACTTGGTATCTGCTATCCCATGACTAAAACAGCCCAAGCGGAAAAAAGCTCTAGTTAAAGGAAATCAGAAAAAAAGAGCTTTGGAGCAAATTTCAGGCATAGTAACCTCTCTTTGAAAAGTGTCTGTGCAGTTATTGCCTTGGAAAACCTTGAAAATGTATTTTTTTCCTGCTTTATATCCTTAAAAGTATCCCACTCTTCTTTTTTTTTCTTTTTTTTTTTCTTTTTTTTTCCCCAGGCCTAGTCAATATTGTCATTTAAGCAACCAAAGGATCTCTTCTAAACAATTGGAAAAGACGTGCTTGTAAAACTGTGCAGATACCCATTTCCAAAACAAATGAAAACTGCTGCGGTTTCAGGGATACGAATGATGCATTTTGAAATAGCACTAAATGTTTATTTACATGAGAAAGCACACTAGTTCTGGTCTACTGAGAAAATAACAGGCATTAAACCCTATAAAGCTTATGGTCCGCTGAATAAAAAGTGGATTATATTTTAAAAAGAAATCTTTGGTTTAGTGATCGACTACAGTTTTTAAGCAAAACAATTCACTTTGAGGCTTAGCAAAAGAATAACTATTTCGGTAACGATTTATTTCTTCTGATTTTAAAACTTGTTTAGGACTTATTGTAATGAGAGGACAAGATAAATTAAAGCAAGGGCGAGGGTGAAGGCTTATTGTGCCCTATAGAAAAGTGTCAAACTAAAGGCGGGTTGTCGGCTCCTTCACTCGATTTTCCATGTGTCGCTCAGTCGATGTAGCGAGGCTCTAGTATGGTCTTACCCAGGCAGCGGTGGATGTCCCCTGCAGCAGAAGATGCCCACAGAGGTAAGAAAGCTGCCCCGGGCCTCCACCTACCTCCATCGCCTGGTGAAGGAGAAGGTCTAGCGGTTAGAGGTGAAGAGATGCGGCCTGAGCAGAACAGGGTTGTGATACTTGACTGCCTGAGCAGCTAGCACTAATTTGAGCAGCCCAAAGGTCACGACTATTTATGCAGATAAAAGGTCAATGGCAAGTTGGCATGTGGCTGCAGGCTATCTTGGTACGCACTTCACCCGGAGCACCGATACGGGCTTCTGACTCGCAGTTTGTATTTCTGCAGGAACTTTCAGGCCAAGCTTTGGCTGAAATAAAACATGTTGGGGAAAAAAAAAAAAAATCTCTGCCACGGGAGTTGACACAGTTAGGAGCCAGATGCAATTTTTGTGGTTCAGGCTCATGTGTAGCTAAATCAAACCTCTGAATCATTATTTATAAGAGACAGCCAAATTCTGAACTGTTTGCTCAGTATTTAGTCAGCCCTTATGTGGATAAACTCCTCCGAAAGCACGCCTGAGTACAGATAGAGGAAAAAGTGAATAAGATGCTCAGGATATGCCCACTGAAAGAAAGCCTGCGAAACACCTACCGACTTCAGCAGAGGTGGGCTTCTTCCACCGTCACTACGTGCACAAAAAATCACTTTGGTTTGAATTTCCAGAGCAGTTTCAGTTTATGTGAAACAACGTCTATTTGAGTGAAAAAGGGAAGTAGATATACTATCTTTAGTCTAGTCAGATTCTATACTATATTTGAAATTTTATAGGCAATAGGTACTAGTGCTTCATCCTTTGCTGTCATTAGAAAATGAGAACATATTTGAACCTTCAGTTCCAGCAGCGGTCTGTCTACCTGCACCGATTTTAAACAAAATCTTTTTGCCTTCTGTTGTAAAACAGTCCCGTATGCCCTGGTCTCCAATAGGAAGTGTGCAAAATATTTTGTGACATTTCATTCCCCCAAGAAAAAGTAATGGGAAAGCATCGTTACATTGATTTGTTTTTCATCACAGAGGTATTTGGCACTCTGCCCTAATTAAAGTTGCAGCAATAACTATTATAAGCACTGCTGTGCCTCCTCCAGTAATTTTTTAAAAGGAGTTAGCTATTATTCTGTTTTGCTAATAAAGAAAAAAGCTGTTAGGATTAAAAACTCCCATGTAGAAAACCACCAAAACTAACTGTCTTCAGACCTGAAAAAGCATTTTTCTCCTCTAGCCATCTCTTCCCATCAAAACGGAGAATTACCAAGTTCTTCTTTGACGACTGTCTCCCTCGAGCTCCACACAAGGGGAAGTTTGAACAGTGGCTTTAGCATCATTTGCTCAGATGCATTTTGTCAAGTTTATTAATTCCATTATACTCCTTCACTTCATATTTTGTGGGCTTGGCTTCAGGCAAACTGAAGCCAACCCGTAACAAAGGTGTAGGCTGGCTGGTGAATAAGCATATTTTGCATGTGTTTTCCCACCAAAATGGCAAATTCTAGCCACTTGCAAGTACTTTTTCAGTCATATTCATCAAACCAAAGAGAGCCTCCATTCAAGACCGAGGTTCGTTACCGTGTCCGCAGACATGCAGTATGCAATTCAAACGGCTGGCGACTCACGCGGTGCAGTCATAAGCGCTGTGACGGTAATAACCGTGTGGTGGTTCCCACGGATGAAGGCGTCTGGCCCATGTCTGGAAGTGCAGGTGACTCTTGAAAACCTTCTCTTTCTCCTACAGCTCATCAAAGGAAAGAAGAAGAAGCCTTTGCAGAAACTGAAGACACTGGAACACGTTCTGCAATTTCCTGGACTTTATGCTATGTCTTGTAAGTGTTGTTATTTTCAGTTCCTGGAAAACAGGACTGTACTATAGATGATGACTGTGGGATTTCTGTTATCTTGGAGCAAATATGGGGTTTTCTATGCTTTCCCTCCTATTAAGGTATTTTAGAAAATGAAACAGAAAAAGCAAGACCTTGCTCATAATTAGTGT
Organism: Grus americana; assembly: GCF_028858705.1. Taxonomy (NCBI): domain Eukaryota; kingdom Metazoa; phylum Chordata; class Aves; order Gruiformes; family Gruidae; genus Grus; species Grus americana. Next base: position 95,434,012 of record NC_072854.1, read on the forward strand.
TGAGGGCCATCTATTCTTGTACTTCAAGAATACAGTTTAGAAAGGGGATGGTCCTACTGTCTCTGCCCAGGCAGCTGTCTCATCTTCCAGAATGATATGCTGGTGAGATGAAGACCTAGAGCAGTTTTCCCCGTAGGAGTCCAGAAAATACTGCAGGTTTACAGACAATGTTCCATCGGAAATCCGCATAAAATGGAAGCAGTTGTTTATCTCTTAAGGAAAAAAAATCCCAACACCAAAAAAAAGAAAAGATTGTGAGTCCTGCTGGGTTTCTGCTCTTAATCCTACTCTAGAGCCTATGATTAGATCTTGTGTCTTCCCCCAGCCTCTCTCAGTTTTATGTGAGTGCACCTATCTACTTTTTTGGACTTTCTCACTCTGTTTCATTTTAGTGAATGGTCACAATATAGTTAAAGACTCAGCTTTAGGTCACTTGAATCAGCTTTACAACATCCAGCCTGGAGTAGGGGAGCCGTGTAATCCCCACAATAGAGCTCTGTATCCGCTCGCTAAAAACCTGAACGGCTTCTTGAGGGGGTCTGACCGTGTTAAGCGCCACACTGCTAGAGCTGCCTTGCTAGCCATACCCGCGTTACCGAAATGCTAATTTGGATACGCCTGCATCGCCTTCAGCATTGACACAGCGAAACCCAAGTGGTGGGAGGAATCCCTGTCCTATTCCGTAGGGGAAGGACGCCATGCCAGTGGCTTGCAGGCACCGTGCAGTCTAGGTGTGACCGCTTCATGGATCAGGCACAAAGGACAGGGCAAGGCTTTGCAAACACATAAGGAAAAAGCACAGCTATTCCCACAACCGTGTTTATATTAGAGGTGATGTCTTCATCCAACACAGTCAACAAACTTCTATTTTTTTCCTAACTGCTGCTGCCATCCAGGTGAGGTGAAGGTAGCTGGATGCGGTCACCCCAGTTCCTCCCAATTCTCAGCATTCTGGGTTGTTTGATCAATAGATGCTCTCAGGATACCAGAAATAGGGATGTCTCATTTAGCACCTTAAAATTTTGTGCACAGCAAAGTTTTTTCTTGCTGAGGGCTGAATGGGCCTTCCAAGTACATCTGAGTGGCTAAATATTGATTTACACCCTAGTTCTATCTCCATGGCATTGGCTGCCCGATTTAAAATCGGAACTGGGGATGAAGGCCTTTCTCAGGGTGGCAGGTTCTCTAATACAGACAAAGCTGGAAAAAATGAGACCCATTATGCAAAATCAGCCATAAGCTATTTTCCTTCTGTATGTAGCAGTTAGTTAAATGCTAAGTTTTAGCACTTGTTGTAAGTAGAGAACTTTTTTCTGCTTACCTGAGAAATTAACTTATAAAATTCTCAATTTCTAATTAGGTTGATCAAATTATTACTATAATCTGACACAGCAATGGCAAAACGTGAGGAGGCAGCCATAGCATTTTATACCATTGCACAGCGTTCTGTATACATCCGTCTTCACGAGCCATTAAAGTATTATTAAAATGACAGAACAAATTGAATTTATACAATATTAAATATACCACATAAAGTAACTGTGAAAATGGCTGGCATATACAGGTCATCTAACCTTGTACCTCAAATTGCTTTTCTAATTTGTTGCCCCAATCTTGAAACTGCACTTTTATAAGACTATATGTCTGCTGGGGAAAAAAAAAAAAAAAAAAAGTACAGCACACAAACGTTGACAAATCTATTAAATTACATACCAGAGTGAAATTATCATGTTAAAAAGTCTGAGTCGGTAGGGCTATACTGGACCATTGCAACAGAGAAATTACAGTGAATTCCCATTATTGCTCTGTTAGAGGTGTCAGTCGTAGCCCGCAGCTGTGGCCAGTCATTTGATGTATCTCCCTGCCTCTCGTGGCACACGCAGGCTGCAGAGTGTCAGCTAGGCTGCTGGAAAGCAATTCTGCCTCTCCAGGCTACCGAGAGAGGACCCCGGCCTCGATATACCCGAGGAGATGCTGTTTTACCTACCTGAGATTGCTGACAACCTGCTTGTGAGAGGGATGAATTCCCCCCTCTGCCATTAATTTCGCTGGGGTGTTCGCTTTAATGCCTAGTAATGCCGCTGTAAGTGTTGGTGTAATTTCACCGGTAGTGTAATTGCAAGTTAACTTCGTGGCTGATCTCTTCAACAGATGGAAGCAGGGTGGGGGTGGTGATGAAACCCACAGGAAATGGGTGCTGCTGGAGGAAAATGCAGATGGAAAAAAGGAGATGTAAGAACAGAGAAAGGGGAGAGAAACAGATCAAGGAACCAGGGCGCGTAGGAAACATAGGGCAGAGAGAGGATGCTCTGAATGACCACCTCTGCTACCTTTAGAGAAAACTGAACGTGACGAAAAAGAGTACAAAGAATTTAATAAATCACAGATATCCGGTACTTTAATGGAGATATACAGAAATAAACGGTATGGCGCTCAGGTTCTCTGGGACCTGAAATTCTTGCATTCAAGTCCCTGCTCCTCGGCAGACCCTTAGGCCGTAATTAAAGAGCCTCCATTATATTTATGGTGTGGGCCTCGTGTTTCTTACAGCCTCCGTGCTCCTGAGGTGGCCATAGCAAACTCCAGGAACAGGACTCAGGCAGAACACGCTGTCTGGGTACAGCCCTTCCATATACTTTTCATCAAGTCTCTCATGACCTGCTTCACAGAAATGTTTCTATACCTCATCTCAGTCGATTCCTTGAGCCTTGGCACCTGAGTAACCCCCCCGTGAAGCCAAGTGTCACAACGTTTCGCCTCTCCGAGATAGTGTGAGGATAAAGGACAAGTGCCAAGGAAAGGGCTTGGTAAATCAGTCCCGGCACCAGGCACACGTGGGCGTTTCGTTGCCAGGACCCAAAGCTAGCGCCTCCACAGAAGATGGTTTTGCTCCACACAGACGCACCAGCGCTCCGCTCTGCTCCAGATTTGAGGTTGCGACATACAGGCACCCTGAGCGGTGCTATGCCACTTTTATCCCAAATCTAGAGCAGGTGACGAATTTTTTTGGTCAAGAACTTGTCTGCAGTGATTCACGCCTCTGGGACTGTAAAGAAGTTGGGAACGTCAAAGCAATCCTTAAAACTGAACCAAAGCGGGCATGGGGAGGAAGTGCAACTGCTCGAAGCCATCTTGACACCTCGTCTATCCGCATCGAGCATGGCCTGACCAGCGGTGGGGATTTGCTTGTGCATAACAATAACCCTGGCGCTTACTGCTTTCTCGGGAAAGCGTTTTGTTCATCTAGGTATATATTATGCATTTAAAAAATGTTATCAGAGTTGGAAAAGACAATAGTTTAGACGTGCTTGATTTGTGGACTATGAATACATCTAAGTGGAAAGGAGGCCTAAAAAGCTAACATATCACAAAATAGTAACTTCAGATTTCAAAGCTGAAGGCCAAATTTAAGTATATGGTGTTTTCTGTATTCCCTATGATTACAAGGTGAGGTAGAGAGGATGAGAGGCACTGGGCTTGATGAAGTGGTCTCTGGCTATTTTAACAAACCAGGCCTTGTTCTGTTTTTTCCCTTGTCCCTGAATTCAGGGGACACTCAATTACCTCTGAAAAGAGAGCCAGCCTCAGAATTTAAATTAACATTCTGGGGGGAAATACTCACAGAATTTTTGTGAAGAGTTTGTTTATGCCAGACCCTCCCAAGCACATCCTATTGATACGACCTATAAACCAGAACGACTGTGAAGAGCAGAGATGAGGCTAACCTCTTTAGTGTGTGAGAGCCATTGCTCTGGTTTGTGTAGTAATGGTAGGTATAAAATACTATTCATTTCTAAGTACTGTATAAACAAAGTATTTCTTGCAATAGATATGGAAGTAGAGAATTTTGATTATGACTGGTAATTCATATTCAAACTTAGGTCAGAGAAATCAGGCTTGGGCCCCCAAAGTTTAGTAACCTATTTATGGTCCCAAAATAAGCGTTGTGGTTTTCAGAGATGACAGGTAGGCCTGCTTTCATTGAACTCAGCCAACATTGCAGCTATTTATTAAATTACATGTGAAGTACACGATATTTTCAAGTTTGAAAATTTCATCTTAAGTAATTTGCCCGAGTGCATCTCAGAGAAAACCCTGGCAAGACTCTAGATTTTAGCTCAGAATTGCTGGCCTGCTGGCCATCTGTTCTCAGGCACAAGACCAGGGTGTTACATGGTTTGCAACAGGGGAATCCGTTCTTTTAAACAATGCTACCAGCGATGAAGCATCTCTGGCTTGCAGAGCGAGGTGGGAATTTTTCTGGACTGTGCTGGATGCAGGAGTCTCATTTAGTAACTCTGTGGGTGAGGCTTTCCGGAGCACAGCCGAGATAAGGCTTGAAATGTTCTGGCAGCGCGCTCTCGGGGACACGTTTCTCAGGTGCGCTCCGGCGAGGTCTCGGGGTAACGCACCAAGGCGGACTGCCGCCAAACCTGGGACACGGCCCCGCTCCCAGGCCTGCGGCCCGGGGTCTGCTCCAGCCGGGCCTCCCTTCCCGCCCCCGCAGGGGCCGGGCGGCAACACCCGCCGAGGCCAGCGCCGTTCGTCGGTGGAAGGAGGCGGCGTTGGCCGCGGGGATGCCCGCTCCGCAGCCCGCCACGCCGCCCCGTCCCGTCCCCCCCCTCCCCCGGGCCCTCTGCGGCGGCCGCTGCCGCTCCTCACGCGCGTGCCCGCAGCGGCAGCAGGACGCTGGGGCTCTGCCCGCCCGGCACACCCTGCCGCAGCGCCTGCCGTCCCCGCAGGCCGCCCACCCTCTGCAAGCGCAGGGAGCGGGACAGCGGGGCAGGCCGGTGGCGGGGCCCCTCGGACCGAGCCGGACCGCGCCTGGCCCCTCTGCACTGAGCCTCCCCGGGCCGGGCTGGGCCTCGCGCACTGCGGGCGGGGGGAGGGGTAACCGCTTCCCAGCCCAGACTGTGCATGTCCAAGTGACGCATTGCAGGTACGAATCCACCAATCAGCACCCTCCTTCTGGAGTCGCCGCACTCCTCGGCATTTTTTCTAAAATCCTCTTCCGCCCAGAAAATAGTCCCTCAGCCTGCCCCCTCCGGCACACCCCCCCCCCCGTTTCACCAGCGCAGCCCCCATCTTTCCCGCACCTCACCCCTTCCTGCACCGGGGCTAGGGAGGCCGGGGGCAGAGAGGGGACGCGCTCGGGGTGCGGGGGATCCTGCCGAGAAGAGCGGGAAGAGCCGGGACTTCTTTCGCAGCTCCGTTCACTGACGGGGAAAGGGGAGGGGGGAGGGAGCGGCGCGGAGCGATCCGGCCGGTCTGTGAGGAGGTTTATGAGGCACTGCTGGCGGCCGGGCAGGGCTCAGTGTGAGGCGAGCCGTAGAGCGGGAAGGTTGCTTGTGTGCCCCGTTTAGCCGTTAGCTTCCACCACACCCCGCAGCCAGGCCGAGCCATCATGGTGAGTCCCTGGGTGTGGGGTAGCGACAGTTATTTGTGGGTGCTGGTCTGGTGCTCGGTGTGTGGGAAAGGGGGAGTGTTTGTGGGTACCGGTGGTTGGGGGGGGGGGGGAGAGAGGAGAGGGGCGGGTGGTTTGTCTGGTGTGGGGTGAGGTCGCCTGCGGAAGGGTGGGGGTAGGGGTGAAGGCGTCCCTTGCTGCGGCCGGTGGGCTCAGCGCGGGCAGGCTGGGGCGCAGGGTCCCGCTCGGAGGCGCCGTGTGCGTAGGAGGAAGTGGTGGTGGACGAATCCCGCCTGGGTCCCTTTCCCGCCGTGGGGCGTTGGTGCAGATTCAAAATTCAAACTGCCACTCGGTTCGAGCGCCATGACGCTTTGTCGGGGCGTGTGTCGGGTGTGGGGGGAGAGCGGCAGATAACGGTTCCTCTTGGGAGGAGACCCGCGTGAGGGGTGCCGGGAGGGGGGAAGGAGCCTGCCACGATGGCACCAGCTCCACTTTCTTATCGCTTCCTCCCCCCCTTCCCCTCCCCCCGGCAAGCCGGCGTGTGCGGCTGAATGGGGCTGGGGAGCCAGCGGCGCGGCAACGGCTGCTGCGAGCGCTTAAGATGTCTGGTTCGCTAGCGAGGTGTGTTGCGCCTGGTAATAATGCAATGCGGAGCCCTGCAGCTTCTGAGCAGCATGATGATGAGGGGCAGGCTGCCTCACTGCACCATCCTCCCTCCTTGCTAGACCTGTTGTCAGCTCACATTGGAGCCGCTCTCCCCTGCCGATTTTATGATAACGCCTTGTTGTCGGTGGCTCTATTGAACAAGGGATTTATTTTTTTTTTAACAGTTTTGACTTCCCGTTTTGGTCATTGCGGTGGACAGTCCTGCATTTTCTTGATCGAGCACAATTTATTTTTCCTAGCAATACGTTTGTTTAGGATTTTAATTGACTGCCGAAATAGAAGGTGGAATTTGAGAATTGTTTCAAATTCGGTCTAAAGGATATGAGTTTAGCTTTTTTAATTAAAACAAGTGGACACTGAAACACGTACAAAAAAGAACAGTTCTGTCGCAAAAGCAACACCAATGACCACATAGTACTATCTCTGCATTCACAGAAGATGCAGTATAGTGGAATTGCCCTTTCATTCATTACATGCTTTTAAGGAGTCAGATCTCTATCAACTTGCCATGTCTAATGTGAACCATGGGTACTTAAAATTAAGGTTTCTTTGAAGTGCTCTCTCTGGGCAAAGAAATTCAGTGAACAGAAGCCTGAATTTGTTCTTTTGCTTGAATGGTGAACCTATACAACAAACCATCTGTAAAGGAAAAAAACCCCAGTGAATTTAGCAGGAAGAGACTTACTGCTTTTTGCCATCATCTGTATGAAACCAAAAATGGAGTATCTTCAAGCAAGGTCTATATAAAAATGGGTGTGTCCAGGAGGCACAGTAACACTTTGAATGTGGTTATAGTTCATCCTGACAGACCAGACTGGCTAAACCTGTGAATATGTGTTGTCCAATACTGCATATGCTAGATAAAGTAGAATACTTTGCTGTCAAAATAAGCTAACCTACTATAAGTGTAACTTTAGCCCTTCTGCTAGTCTGTCTAGTTCTTGTTCTTCAGTTAATCTTGCCAGAGCAGAACTGTCCATTCAGATCTAACACTTGAAGAATACCAAAATGGTAGGTTTTGGAGTGGAACAGTGTCATCTGTTCTGTGATTTGCTGATAGCTCTCTACCAGGCTGTGTTAGTCAGCTCTGTTGAGGATCTTCCAAACTGATTACTGCATAGCAGCTATGGCTGTAATGAAACACTACCTCTAGAGGCTGCATGTGCCACTGAAACTGCTGCACACACAGTGGCTCCCCTTCTTTCCTAGGAGGCTTAGATTCTTTGTCAGGCCCTCAACATAATCTGGGGGTGGGGGATGGGAGCTATTGCAGTGAAAATGAAAGTGCTGCAACATGAATCAGAGAATGCATGTCCAAGCTGTGATGGTTCCCTGACTTCATCAAAGGAGGTTTTCAGGTAGATCTTGGCCATAGTAAGAAGCATGTCAAAACTATAGCATAGGCATGTTAGAGTTGTAATTTACTGTTTGTTTCTCAAGTTGAGTTGCATTACTGAAGGTGTGCATACTGTCACATAGATGGTGCATGAGTATCTAGCTTAAATTCAGGATAAAGAACTCCAGAAGACCACAGTGGCCTATAACCTGCACACATGAATTGGGGCTGATAGCCCTCCACCTCAGTGGCATGGGAGGGAGTGATCTGGCAGACATGCTGGCTCCGCCTTTTGCTGCTGTTGCGCAGCAGTCCCTGCAGAGCCTAGCACTGCAGAGTACAGATGGTGTTTGTTCAACCTTGCCCCACCTCCTAGCTTATCTTTCAACTGCCGTATACCTGTGGCTTCTAATAAGCTTCATGCTTTTCTCAAACACTGTACCTCTTGCAGGTACTGACAAAGCTTATCCAAATTCATGGTTAGTGGCTACAGGATGTTTTAAGTTGCTGGAAGAGTTAGAGTTTGGGAACACTTAACACCTTAAAGACTGCTTAATGTCATGTCTTATATAAAACAGTATGTGGCTCAACTTGGTCAATAAGTATTGACCTAAATAAACTAGGTTCTTGCTACTTAAATCTACTCTACAGCTATCTGTGGATATAAATATCCTACAGAAATGTAACACATCATTGTCTTCACTCAAGTAATAAAAATGTAAATAGCATGCAAAGGTATGAGTCTGTGTTAATATACTTCAAACAAGAGAAATATCTGTTAGGGTTAAGTGACCAGCAGAATGCTTCCATCTCAAAGCCTAATGGTGAATTGTGATCTCAGCAGATGTTGCTGCCACCCTACACTCTCTTTTTTAAAAAAAAAAAAACCAAACCAGAAAGTTGAACCTGCATGGGAATACAGCTGCTGAAATTGGAACAAGTGGAGTCTATAGCTGCAAATACCCATTGGCTGCTCTTTGAGAAGTTGCTCAGTAGTGTGGTCTTGATTCTTTGAGTAGGTGAGCTGCAAGCAGTCTGAGAAATCACTGATCACGGCCTTTATCTTGGGCTGTTGCTGTATTGTACACATTTTTTCTGTAAGCAGTTTAGCTCTTGTATGGTTCTTAAAGCAGCTAACTTCATTTCTGTTACAGGAAGAATAACCAGAAGCTGGAAACCAAGTTTGTATGCAATATAAAAATGTAATTAAAATTGAAATCAGTAAAGTAAAAATTGACAGATGGTGTATATACCTTTTCTAAGTATTTCACTGGCAGATGGCTAATGTGTAGAGACACCTTTGTGGCCACAACTAATGATAGAAAATGTTTCTGACTGTCAGTATTGCAATAATTATAAAGAAGGTGTTGCTGAAATAGTTAAGAGTAGGAACACAACTAAAAAAAGCAGTGTTGAACTTAGGCAGTGAGTATATCTTTCCTGTAGGAATTTTAAAGTTTATTTTGACCCTTAAGTGGAGTACTATGGGGTAAAGAGCTCAAGGAGCTTCCTCAAAGGAAATGTGTGTATAGCCTTGTTACTGCAACTCAACTGAAGCCATCCAGGATTTGTTTGAAGAATCAGCTGACTTGAAAATCTAGGCAAAGTATTTCTACAGTCCTCAAACACTTTTGGGTTCTTTCAAGAGTGAAGTCCATTTTGGGTTTGGCCTTGAAGACAGGGTTTTTATTGCTGTCACATCCAGTTGATTCAAAACTGTTCAGTGATAGAGCAAAATAAGGTCTAAACTGGGACTTACCCAACTGATACAGAAATTATGTCTTGCACCACTGAACCTTTCTCTAGTGGCCCTGTAAACTACCTTATGCTACCTGAGTCTGTAGACAATGGTCTGAAAGTCTAGACAGCCATATGACAAATACATTGAAATGACCAGTTTGAGCTGAAGCTGCTAGTACCGATTATATGGACTCTGTTTTTTATGGCCACGTCTTGGACATGAAGCTTCATTTTAATCAAGGAATCATTTAATTCTAGAGAAGAGCGTGTCTTTCTAATTATAGCATTGTAACTTAGCAGAAGAGACTAGCCTGCCTTAAATTTGGGATTTGGGGGTTACTGCTGCCTTACTTAGACCTGAAGTATTTAGTGTTAAAGCTCAGGCTAGTTTACCAAAGTATTACTACCAGTAGTCTGCTGTGTTAATGAGTTTTTAAAACCAGTCTAGAGGGACCTGTGTGCCTTGAGTTTGCTGGTGTTGCTTGGGTAATTGATTGATGTGCATGGTAATCCATTGTTTGGCTGTACCAGATATTGCAGGGTCAGGAAACAAGGACAGGCTGCCAGTTCTTACTTAGCAAGCAATCCTGATGACTTTTGAGCTGTGTTTGTTAGAACTATTTCAGAATGCTACAGATAAGTCCTGAAGAGCAGCTACCATATTTAGAGGTCTCTACAAGTTTGTGTCTGTCTCTGCCTTGTACTTTTGCTACAACTATAATGATACTCTCTTTTATTGCAGGCTGATCAACTGACAGAAGAGCAGATTGCAGGTGAGGTTTTTACATGCTGTGTTGCTACTCCTACTTGACCTGGCATATCTCTTAATCCAGTGGCACTCTGTGTTACACAAGATATGTAGCTTTCTTAGATACAAAAGAAATATTGTGGAATGTTTTAATTTGTCACCTAAGTTTTAAAGGATTGTCTACTGTAAAAGCACCATGGATACAATGAATCTGAAGTTTTGTCTTCTAGAGTAGTTAGACAATCCTCACAGCTTTACTAGCTAGTAGATTTGGGAGTCTCTTTTTTCCTCTGACTATAGAATTGTCCCAGGTGCAAACTGAAAGGTGGAAGGTGTGTGTGTGTGGGGGGGGGGGAATCTCTGATGAAGACTTGGAATCTGGAGTGTTCTTCTAACAGAAGACAGAAATAATTTACTTTGAGGTCTCCTGTCAGCAGAGATGTTTTAGAGTGGCTGTTTGACAGCAGAGACTGGCTTCCTGATGACAGCTCTTGATATTCCATATTTGGAACTGCATTGTGTACTTGGACACAAGTGTTCTATGCACTGTTTGGATGGTCTGGCACTTGCTCTGAAATGCTTAAATAAATATGCATGTTTTACATCTTATTGTCCCCTAACAATGGTTTCTATACATTGACAGCTGTCTACTAGTGGATGAAACTTCTAGTTGTGTCTCCTACTCCTGCAGGCTGCACAAACTAGTATCTGTCACTGCTCTCTGAAGGCTGATTTTGACTTCAATAATTGATGTGACTTAAAGCTGGTAATGCAGCATTCAGCCTTGCCATGAACATTAAAAACTTTAGAGTTTTTGATCTGACAGATGTATAGTGTTAATACTAGAAAGTCTTAGTGAGCATAACTGTCATGTGAAATGATTTTAGAGGATGTTAGAGTTCTGCTAATAGTATGAGGTCAAGCATGCAAATAACAACCTCTAAGAGGTATAGCTATTTAACAGTGGTGTAGCTCTTGAAGACACTGTGTTAAACAGAAGTGTCATAATGAGCTAGTTTGTTTTTACCATAATTGCCAAATTTGAAGTGTAAGAACATTCTTCTGTAGATTTAGACTTCAGAAGCTTGCTTTAACTCATAGGAGACTAATTATGGTTTTGTAGAAAGGCCTTAGTCTATTTACTTGTTGCCATGGTACTGTCTTATGAGTAAGCACAAGCCAAATCTAGTTCAACTCGGATTTTTTTTTTTTTCTGGAAGTGGCCTACATATCTTAAGGGTTTTGTGATCAGTTTAGCTGGAGCAGACTTTACCAATTGTCACTGTTTGTCTTTTTAATAATGATTCATTGTTCCAGTTTATAACTGTAGAAGCTTTATTAGTTGATGTAGCTGCTTATGGAATATAAATGAACTTATTAACACTACCTCAGGATTAGTGCAAATGTTATTCAGTAAGGATAGTATAGTTCTCAGAGCCCAAAGTGAGTATGAATAGGCTTGTCGTACTAGAATAGAGGGTTTTCATCTGTGTGGTAATATCCAGTGTAAAATGGCCTGACACTTTCAGTTCAGCTATGGTATTTCATAAAGCAAATGTGTTTGCAAGTAAACCATAGACCTGTGATGTGAAGACATAAGCCCACTGCTGGTCTGTTAGGGAATCATCCCTAGTACTGGGAAGACTGTTAAAGGTACAGTTTGCATGTTTTACAGAGATTGTGTGGTTTTAAAGGCTTGACACCCCACCCCCCATTCCATTTCAGCTTATCTGAAGATACCTAGCTTTGGATTTGAAGGTGGGCTTAAAATGATACTACAAGGTAGAGACAACATTCCCCTTCTTGAATAGAAGGCCAAAGTAGTTAAAGCAGCTACTTCTCCTGGGCTTAAAACAAATCTTCCACCTCTGCTGTGAAGCACCAGAATACAGTTTCTTACTTCTTAGGGAACTCACTGGTCATATAGGACTGGAGCTTCTTGTCATTGTAGGTAGAGGCAGAAGACTTCTCAGGTTTTGTTCATATGAAAGACTGATTTTGCAAACTGAGTAGGTACAGAATGTGAATGCTGGTTGCAGCTTCATCCAGTAAGAAATGAAGTTGCTGAGTCAAATGGGTATCCCTTTGGTTAAGGGTTGTATTTAAAAAGGTATATAGGTCAGGACCGTTTCATGTGGGTAGTTGAGGAGGGGAGGGAATCTAAAGATGCTTTTGTCCCTAGGAAACTAGTCTAGTGAGCTATACTTTTTCTTGCACTAGACTTCAGGTCTCAGTGGGCTCTCCGAACAACTAGGCCTATGTATGGTGTTCATTATGCCTTGTTCCTTTAGTGTGTTGTGGTTCTCTGGGGATCTGACCACAAGAGTTATTTAGAATTTATTTCATAGTAGAAATAGTCATGTTTAAGTGTTGAGCTCCTGGTAGCTGTGAAGAGAACAATTGACATTTTCCTATAAAAGTTCCAGACATAGATGGCTAAACTGTGTGAGGGCAGGAATGGTAGCTCTGGTTCACTGAACATACTAGGTTACTGAAGACTGCCACTTCATCTGGAAAGGTAATGTGGTACAGAGATGCCTCAAAAGCTATTGTTAAATAGAACATTTTGAGCTAGGGTGTTAGAGTTCACATTCTGTTGGACTGGCCTTTCTTTTGTGGGGCCTGGAAGTAGTCTCTTCTCTTGATATAGTGTGCTTTTCAGAAGGAAGGAAAGGCTGAAACCTTGTAGGCAGGCCTGAAGATGAGTGGTTCTCTTGACACTGTCCTCAGGTTTGACAGGTTAACCTTATCTAGAATACAAGAGAATTTTCATTTGCAGTTTGATATGGAGGAGTTTTGAATAGAGGGAGGATTTGCTTTACATGCTGCATGGAGTCCTAAGGTGTTTAAGTGTGGGAGGTGTGTTTCATAATCTTGTGTTGCAGGAAGCTAGAATTGAGTTGCTCACTAAACTTCAGTATTTTATAGCTGCCTTCACTGGCTGTTGCCACAAGTCCTCTAAAGCTATGCTAGGTTGTTCTTGTTCTAGTCTAAACTGCATCTGCATAGGTTGTTATTCCTTTGTTCTAATTACTGGAGACAGTTTCTAGAAGTGGTTAAAGAGGTATTTTAATCTTACTCCTAACTTGATTTCAGCATTTCAGACAGGAATATGCTGCAGATCTTTGACACTCTATGGTTATGGTTTATAGCTGGTTGTTTCTTAGCCTACAGCATCTTTGAGTAAAAGAAGGGTAGAGTGGCTTATTTCAAGTGTTCAGAATATACCACTGAATGGCCCATGCTGCAGAAAGCAGGTCTTTGAATTTTGTATAAATTACTACTTTTTCTAAGCAGTGTCATTGCAGTACTGTGAAGTCTGCTTCATGTTTGGGTTTTGACAGTTGGCCTTCAAGTTAAGGATGAAGTGGTTTGGCCAAACATTTTGAATAATGTTTGAGTACCTGATTCTTGATGAAGATTCAATGTTCCCCTTTTGAGGTCCTTACTTGATAGTGTGAACTTTTCTACTAGGCTTGAACCAAAAGCCTTTTCTAAAGTGGTGTAAAACTTTCCTCCTAAAACCTATTTGTTGCCTCCAAGCTAACTGAAACTAGCCCCAAAGACTGGTTGTAAGTTACTGTAGATACAGCTTATAGCTGCCAGGTAGAGTAGGCCTGTTTCTACTTCGTGATTATACAGTGCTGGCTTGTAACTGTTGTCTGGTCCTGTGGTAGTCTTGCTCTGATTTTTACATGCTAAACAGTGGGAGTTGGCTTTTGGAACACTTCAAACTGCTAGATGTAGAAGAGTCTTTTTTCCTGGATGAGACTCAACTGTGGCTCTGGTATTATAGCTGCATTCATGAACTATGAAAAGCCTATTTTTGTAGTTGTGTTTTTAACACTTGCCAGCTTGTACTCACCTTGAGTGTTTCGGAGTACAAAATGGATGAAGTAAGACTTTATGCAGTTCATGTGAAAACACAAATTTTACTGTGGCTAATTCTGGTCTGGGAAACCCACCATCTGGAAAGCTGGCTGCTTGGACATGTTGAAAAATTAATTCTTGGAAGTATTTCTGATGCAGGAGTACCCTTGAGCTAAAGAGTTGTCCAAAGTCTTTCAAGGTGCCTTAAAAGCTGTAAAAGAATCTGAACTATACAAGGGAATAGATAAGTTTTTCATGTTTAACTGTAATTTGTGTATGAGCTACTACAGTCCAGTGAGCTAGTTTAAGGTCTGTGGCCAAAGATGAACAGATGGCATGGATTAAAACCAACTCCATTTTTGGACTGGACAATTAAACATGTTATGCTTGTATTAGTATTGCTGGCTACAATACAGCCATTGTAGGGGGTTAAGAGGCAGCATTGAAACACAGTTAAGCAGTCTTACAAATGTTTTTGACTAGTTTTATGGAGGCTGTTTCAGGATAGAGTAGGGCTGAAGGAATTTTCTAAGCAGCTTTTTGGAAAGTAAGACTCCAGTGACTTCCTCCTTGAACAGCTGACTGGAGTTGTGTATATACATAAGCTGAATGACTATAAAGAAGTCCAGTGGGAGAGAGCTGGGAAGAGTTCCTTCTTAGCTAGATATGGCCAAATGTTAAGACCTGTGGTGCTAGGTGTACATGCAACTTCATGTAGCATATACTGTTAAGACTTGCATGTCCAGCAGAAATGAGTTATGAGCAACTATTTTTAGTTTGATCTGATTATACCTTTTTCCATTGATTGGTCTCCTCCATTAGTAATAGAAGTACTATTATGCTGTAGCATTTGTATTTTGAGTATTATTTTTTTAGCTTTCTCAAAGTAACTGCATATTTTCTTATGACATCCAAGGATGTGGATCATTCTAGTTGCAGATAGCTATTCCTTTCAGCTCTGTATTAGGGATCTTTGTTCAAAATAGATAGTAGCAAACATCTACACACTCCTGAAATGGATGACCTTCCACCTTATTTAGGTCAGAGTGTGGTTGACTGGTAGACTGGTGGGTTGTTTTCCAGATGCTGGTGCTTTCATATAGGCATTACGGTTATAGCAGACTGAGCAATATACTGACATTTTCTTAAGAGAATGAAATCAAGTTTAGTAATTTACAACAGTAAGCAGCAATAGATTCTTACGTGATTAAGTAAACTTAACATTTCAAAGCTGAAGGCATTAACTCCTTTTTTGCTGTTCTACAGAATTCAAAGAAGCTTTTTCACTATTTGACAAGGATGGTGATGGTACTATAACTACAAAGGAGTTGGGGACAGTGATGAGATCGCTTGGTCAAAACCCCACAGAAGCAGAGCTACAGGATATGATCAATGAAGTAGATGCTGATGGTAAGATTTTACTAATAAGTAATTTAATAAAGTACCTAAACCATGGGTCTCTTACTAACACAGTAACTGTCTTGCAGGTAATGGCACAATTGACTTTCCAGAGTTTCTGACAATGATGGCAAGAAAAATGAAAGATACAGATAGCGAAGAAGAAATTAGAGAAGCGTTCCGTGTGTTTGACAAGGTACTAAAATACCTTAAATACTTCTGTTTGGAAAACTCACTCTGACTTCTAATGAGCTTCCTCACTGAATTGAGGGGTATCTGCAGTCCTGTCTTCTAGAACCTCTAGGTTAACTAGTCACCCCAAAGTTCAGTCTTCTGTGGTACTGAACCTGAAAGTCAGATGAGTCATTGTGATAGTAGCAGGTGATTAAGCTATCACTTGCTATGATACTAAAATACTTCTACAAGGCTGGCAGGCAAATTGCTTAAATATTTCAAATGGTAATCTGTTAAATCTTTCACTTGGACTCATTTAGCAATTTACTTAGTACAGACTAATGTTTCAATACCCAGTGTCTCAACTGGGATGGAATATGTAAAAGTGGGCTCTGAAGGCCTTGTGGCTTTGTGCTGGACTCCCATGAAATAGGTGAATGTGATAAGTAGCTTCTGTTCTAAGAAATAGACACTTGAACCAGACAGTCACATGACTGAATAGGCATCTGTCACCTAAAAAGATTGCAAAAGGTGCTGATTGCTTTGTCAGTGATTAAAAAATGTCTCAAGTTAGGACAACCAAAGTAGACTGTATTGGAGAAGCTGGTTTTAAAACATCTTTTTAAGACTTAAGATCCTGGACAATACTGAAGATACGCTTATAGCTTTCATTTGTCTTGTGCAAATGCTAGTGGTTAAAGGTATGCTAACTTCTCAATGTTCAGCTTACTCTGCAGTATTAAGTTCTAGTTAAGTCACTAAGCCTTAGACAAGTCTGTTCCAGTGTTCCTTTTTTCCTCTCCCAGGATGGTAACGGTTACATTAGTGCTGCAGAACTCCGTCATGTGATGACAAATCTTGGTGAGAAGCTAACAGATGAAGAAGTTGACGAAATGATTAGGGAAGCAGACATTGATGGTGATGGTCAAGTAAACTATGAAGGTAAGGAGTTGTTAACAGATTCTTCTAATGCTGGTGGTTGTGTAGATGCTGATAGCCACACCAAGTTTAAATAGGGCAGTGTTAAGGTGAGATCTTCTCAACAGTTAGTGTTCCTTTAAGCTATGGACTTTTAGTATGTACATCATGTACCTCTAAATAGGGTTGAGTGGGTTATTGCTACCTTTGTGCCAAAGGCAAAAAATGACTATTCAACTGTGCACTGTAAGGATAACTTTCTAAATCTAATGATGTCTAATGACCATTAGAATAAGGAAGCTAGCTGAGATGTTAACATACTGTTCATACTATTCTGTTCACTAATAAAGGTTGATCTGACTGTAGCAAGTCACTCATCTTTTATTAATGCTTTTAAAATTACTAATTAAAGGGGGAAAGCCTCTAAAATACACATAAATTTAAAGACCTTTAGAAGACCTCTTAAATAACTTCACACAAATCAGCTGCAGCAGTAGCTTATTTTCTTTCTTTCTTCCTGGCATTGAAACTTAAAGTCATGTGAGCAGGAGGAGTTCTGTTAGACAATTGCTTGCAGCTCAGAAGTGTTAAGCTTGTTTTCACTTTGTAACTTTCTGAACATTTTTATAGAACAGAACTAGGGTATTTTCAGATAATACCCTTACTGTTTCTGAGGTGTAGGTATGGCTTCCCTTTAAGGCCTTTTTAGTTGTGGCCTCAGGATGAGCAGTCATCTGTGAGTGAAAAGGTGTTTTTATGAACAAGGCTGGTGCTCCATAACTCTGCTTAGGAGTAGACTGTTTAGAGGCTGGCACTAGAGAGGGTAGACATCCCTCTTGTTTCCAGTTGCTCTTTTGTAACTCGAGCAACCAGTTAACTGCTTTTAGGTTCCTGGTTTCTTTTTATTATTGCACCTGAAACTGGTTCAGCAAGATAAGTGAAGAATCCTATTTTGTGGGATCTAACTTCCAATGTGCTGTGAATAAGCAGTGATTCAGATGCTTAAAGATGGTCAGATAAAATAGCAAGACTTGAACTATTCTGCTTTGAAAAAAATTCAAACCAACAGAGTGTTTTGCTTGTACACCTACTTAACCAATCATTGCTTAAGCACAATTTCTGCTGATCTCAATCATTCTTCGATACCTTGTCCCTATCTGTAAGTCAGTGAACATGAGGACCCTGCAATGTTTTAGTTTGGAAGCAAGGCTGTTCTCCAGTTCACTGAGGGATGAACTTTTTTATAAAAGTGGAGGCTTTTTGCCTTTAAAAATAGGAGGTTTTTAGGTGGGATTGGTGGAAAAATGGGGCTGTCTTTAAGATGCTTTTTTGAATGTAACTGAAAACAGTTTTGAAAGTGTTCAGCACTAGTAAGGCAGGTCACATCTCAGATCTTTCAATTCAGATTTTTCTCTGAGTAACTCTTATGCAACTCTTTCCTTTTACAGAGTTTGTACAAATGATGACAGCGAAGTGAAGACGTTGTACAGAATGTGTTAAATTTCTTGTACAAAATTGTTTATTTGCCTTTTCTCTGTTTGTAACTTATCTGTAAAAGGTTTTTCCCTTACTGTCAAAAGAATATGCATGTATAGTAATTAGAAGGCCATTCCTCCATGTTTTTCTCCTTTATCTTACTGTCATTGTTCTGATTTTTGGAAAATTGATCTAAGTAACAAATGTTGCATGTGGCTTACTCTGGATATTTAAGCCCTTCTGCACATCTAAAGTTAGATGGAGTTGGTTAACTGAGGGAACATCTGGGTTGTCTGTTTAAAAAAAAAGTAGCTTTCTTAGGAGACTTAGGTATGACTAGTGTAACAAATTACATAAAGTAAGCTAGGGTTTACCATGCATTAGCAATTCCTTAGTTAAAGCAACATGTTGGCTCTAGTTCTCCAGTACATAAAGGAGTTTATTCCGCTTTCTGTGATGGAGGATAAGGACTCATGCAGCTAACTGCAGGATAAGACCATGTCAATAGTATATATATGTATATATACATATATACATATGTATAGTATATGGCTAATGCACTGTAATCATTCTCCTAGCTTACTTCAGTAACTTGTTTGTGGCCATACCTGTAACATGTTGTTGAAATGTGGAGTCTTAACGTTGTGGACGATTGACAGTCAACAATATGAAACTTAAGTTGCACTAATGCAAAACGGGTGATTTATCCAGGTACTCGTACACAAGGTTTTTTTTGTACTGCTGGTCCTGTACCAGAAAACATTTTCTCCTCTTGTTACTATGCTTTTTAAACTTTGTTTAGCCACTTATTTTCAAAAAAATCTGCTTATGGCACGATTTGCCTCAAATCCATTCCAAGTTGTATATTTGTTTTCCAATAAAAAATTACAATTTACCCATACTGTTTCAATGTATCCTTGAATTATTTACAGGAATTGTTCAATACAGTTGCTGCTCTATGTGTTTGAGTATGTAGCAGTTTGGTTTGCTTATGCAATGGATTGGCTGTCTTACAATAGCTTGGAAGGTGAAAACTTAGTCCTTAAACTCTGGCCCTTAATAGTATTGTTGACTTGAAGAAGCTTTCTTACTAGTAGTTTAAAATGTATTTTACAGTCTTGTGTGGAGCTTGGTGCTTCAATAAACTTACCGTAGTGACTGGCTATGCCCACTATCTGTAGACATTGTGAACTGGATGTTGACCTAGTTCAATAGTTGACCTAAAATTAAAATTCCTTGTTCAGACAACTAAACCTGTTTGCTTTCTTTTAATTATTTTGGAGTTTATTCCCTGTCAGCTGCTACATCGGGGTAACTTAGTCTCACTGCCATGGACTTTTCTGAAACTGCCATGCCTGAGTTGCCATTCAGGGTGCAGTTAGCTCGGAGTACAAAAGGAAGACATTCTCTTACTCATCTGCTAATGAGCATGATTGTGCTTCTAGCACTAATTTTTTGTCAAGGTTTAAAGTTGGGGGTTTTTTAAAGCAGAAAACAAACCTGGTTTTGACCAAGGACAAATTCAAGACCTCAAAAGAATGCCAGAGGCTCTTTGTGCCTCTTGCCTCTGTACTCCCCTTGTCAAGAACTGACTGATCTTACATATGCTATACAGTTATCTTGTTTGGGGATTCTGGTTGCCTTTAAACAAAGCATTGGCCCCTGCATCTGGTTACCCTCACTGGTCCCAGCAGAGCAGTCACCTAATGTTTTATTTACTGTTTTAATCATCTTTGAAATATTTGTAATTACAGTGAAAATGCAATTGGGACAGCTGATCAACCTGATTTCAGAAACACTAGACTTGAGTTGATGGTTACTGATCTTAAAACCCTACTCCCTAAGGACTATAAGCAGCTCTACTGGTTTTCCAAAGGAAGCTTGTCAAAAGTGTTTAAATGGCCAGCATCAGAATTCCTTAGAATTGTTGCTTGTGCACTGGCAATCTGATTCAGGAAGCTTATGCAGTCTAAATATTCTAGCAGTTAAGGTTTCCTCTTTACAAAATGAGTGACCGAACAAACACTTCCTATCCAGTCTTCATCCTGTGGCCTAGGAGCCTGAGGACAAGACAAAGGTGCTTAAACTGGCACAGGATGAGGAGAATTTGACGGACCCATCAGAACAACCACTTGAGATTCTGACTTGCAGGAGTACTGGAAGTCTTATTTTTAGAGGTAAGTAATGTAAACAAGGATCTGACAAGAATTTGAATTTGCCAGTCTGGCGTCTTGACTTTCAGTAGGCTGGGAATCACACTTTGACCCACAGTTGTCTTCTACAACTGGGCATGCATTTGGAAGCATCTCACAGGTGAAAAGGAGAGGGTCCCCTCTTTTATGAAAGACTGCCTTGGCTGAGATAATTGCCTTTCATAAAATGGATGGGTGAAAAATATGTGATGGTGGCCACCCTCATTTTAGCTGTTCCATGTTCAGAATGTTTAGTTATAGGAATCAAAGCTTCTGGGTTTGTTCAGTGTAAGTACCTGTGTTGCTGTTACCTAAATGAAATGCCTGATTTCCAGGTCAATATTGAAGTCTTGTAGGCCTGTTTACATCATACTTCAACTGCAGAATTGGGGGTAATACTTTCCAGTGCTTTCTGCTAATGGAAGAATGAGGTACAGTCAGTAAAGTGTGGCAGCTAATGGCATTGATGACTGGAACTTAAACCTTTTGGCTGAGGTGCTTTTGCAGGTGCTTTTTTGTGAATCAGGTAGTCCTCAGGTCACTAGGCAGGTTTCTGGATATGTGTGGATGTAGGAATACTGAAACTTCAAGTTTGGCTTCTAGTAGCTTGCTAAGATATGATCCTTCATCTTGTCTGTTAAATATGGTGGAGGCTCTTAATTCTATACTATGATAGCAAGAACAAAAACTTCTGTGGTATAACACTGCAAGAAAAAAACACTATCAGGTTTTACAAATTGGGGGGGGGGGGGTGAGGCAAGAGATCTTATGCTTAAAGACTGCTCTTCCCTTAATGATAGGATCTCCTCCTAAACCTGTACAATGAGTATAAAAAACCTGATGAGAGAGAATGGAGAGACAGATTGATTTCTGTGTTGCCCACTGGCAGGACAACAGGCAATGGGCACAAATTTAAAAAGATTAAGTTTATCTAAACAGGAGAAAACACTTTTTTACTATGAGGGTGGTCAAACACAGGTTGTGGAGTCTCTGTGCAGATTCCAAACCCAGGTCAGCAAGAGTCTCTAGATGACCCTGCTTGAGCAGCAAGTTGGATTGGGTGATCTCAAGAGGTCCCTTCCAGTCTAAATGATTCTGCAGTGAAAGTGTCCCTGCTAGCTTCCTAAGCTTACTATGGTGTGCAACCCTATCTTTGTATGGTGGCCTTTCCCAGTGAAGGAAGATGGTGTAAGTGCTCGCTACAGCCTGATAAATTTTAGAGTATGTCTATAACTCACTCTAGTAGTGTTAGGAATCACCAAGTGAGACTATAGAAGACACTGTACCTCAAGGCTGTGAGCTGTCCTGAAAATAACTACTTCCCTCCTCACTTGTAGCTGTGCATTTTTGGTGGGGGAGTGTATCACTGGATAAGGAACAGTAACTGGTAAGCTTGCAGCCTGTTAAGGGACAGCTAATAGGTAAAGGAGGCAGTAAGTGAGGATTAGAAGCCTGCTAATAAGATCAGTCTAATTATTTGAGGGAGACTAGCTCAGAAGGTAGATGAGCATGTAATGCAGGAGTACAGCTGATGGACCCACTGGAGGTAATGCAGACTGGGTATTTGTTCTTTTGAATGGGGCCATTGGTGTCTAAAGACTTGACTCTGGTGGAGTAAGGTAGTTCAATCTGCTGTGTCAGAGTGGTCCCTTTCAGGAATTGCTTGGTAATAACCTGGACACAATGAGTAGCAAAATGACTGCTGATGTTTATGTATATCACTTCTGTTCTATGACTACACCGTGTTTCTTAGACAGTAACACAGTCCAACTAAAGAGTAGCTGTGTTAAACTGATTTGCTGTATAAGGGAGTTCATGATTAATCGTCATTGCCGGCCACTTCTGGTGGGGGTTGGTGGGAAATACCAGAGAGGCTTTCAAAATTCTCCTTGAAATGCTGCATTTAAAAATGGCTTTTCCATTGAAGTCTTCATGTTGTAATGGATACTTAAGGAAGTTTCATTCTAATACTGAGTTAGTCTGTCGAGAGAGACTTTTCGGTTAAAAATGTTTTTAGCAAAGACCTTCTGTAAAAATGAATCTTGAAAAGCAATTTTTTTCTAAGTGAAAATAATAGGTATTTGACAATATATATGAATACACTGGGGTGTGCGGTCTAAGTGTAAAAAAAAAAGTGTCATGTTCAGCCAAAATGGACAATGCTGAAAAAACTTGGGTAATGGATAATCTATGCTTAACAGAACCTTGAAAGAGAGCTGATGGAGAGTTTGTTAGTGTATTTTTATATCATAGTATCTCCTCAGCTATCTCTTTTTCTCCTACTGTATCATTAGTACAGATTCATGACTGGAGTGAGATCAACCATACTGCATCTACTCCAATTTCTGGTTTTGAAAAAAGGTCATGCTCTCCTACAAGAACAGTCACAGTTTGTCATGTTATCTATTTACTCTGTTTTTGAAGAATTGAGTCTGATAGCTGTATATACACTAAAAAAATGGATTTTTAAGGACTAACACTTAAGATTGCAAAGAAAAAAATCAGAATAAAATATGGAGTGGGGATGGGGACTTTAATTTTCTGGTTTCCCCTAAAGTGCAAGTCTGATGACATAGTGTCAGATGATGTAAATAGCAGTATTTGATTCTTTTCTAGCTGCTCCTTAGAAAAACACTTCCTATGGCTTTTTTAATATGAATTATGGAGAAGAGGGCATTTATTTCAGTGTCATAAACTTGAGAGTCCTGAGATGCTGTTCAAGAAATTGCACAAAGATTAGTCCAACTGGAATACCTTAAGGTGAGATTTTCAAAAGACATGGAAGATTTGGTGAAGATGACTGTCACAGTAATTGCCTAAATATGAGGCATATTCCCTGCAAAGCTCTGGACAATATGATACAATAACTCTTAATAACTTTATAACATTATTCAGAGTTTCAGTGGTGTGTTGAAGAATGGGTCTGCATTTTACTGGATGCTTTAGGTATGCAGAGTAGCAGATAGTTCTTGCTCCAAGATCTTGCCATACAAACAAGGTATCGTGTGGTGTCATGCAATGACACTGCACTGCAGGCTGACTTTTTTAAGGAGGAGCTGAACTGGAAATAGGAGTGAAAGAGGATGAAAGAATATAAAATTAGGAGAATAGTGCAGGAGGAAAAAAAAATGTTTGACGCAAACATCTAACTGGTGCAAGACAAAGTCCAGCACTAGTCTCTGAATAATACTGAGACCTGAGGGCTGGAGCCCCTGGCTTGCTC
This sequence comes from Grus americana, assembly GCF_028858705.1. Taxonomy (NCBI): domain Eukaryota; kingdom Metazoa; phylum Chordata; class Aves; order Gruiformes; family Gruidae; genus Grus; species Grus americana. The sequence continues at coordinate 95,457,157 of NC_072854.1, forward strand.
CTGCAGGCTGTTCTCAAATGGCAAGGGTGGTAGTTGAGTTTGATCCATTTCTAGTGGCCCCACAGCTGGAATAGAGTACTTAGATTGTTCCAATTGCATAATCCTCACCTTGCAGATAAGACCTTTGGGTAGGTATGTACTTGCTCAGAAGTTAAACTTCCCTATTAGTAAACCAGTACTTTTATCAGTAGTAATTGATACCTCCATCAGCAAACAAAACCAGCTCTCCATTCAGTCACTTAGGTAGCCTCCTCTGGTGCTGGCTGGTTCCTTTCAGGACAGGGAGCCTTACAGAGGTCAGACAAGTCTTCCCCTTCCTCCCAGGTCTGACAAGCCCTGAGTTCGGATTAGTCACCTACTGCATCATCATGGCGACATATCCCTGGTCCTGTGGCAGCCTCTTAAAAGGCATGTGCTTTTTAGCAGTCAGAAAAGTGCAGCTGATGGCACTTACTATGTTACCAGGATTGTAGAAAGACGAGTTGTCTGTTTCTGGAGTAGGAGCTATTTTTTAACTTAAGAGGTTTTTTTTCACACAGCTACAATAGACTGCTGTTGAAATAAAAGGCCAAAAAAAGAGGTTCAGATCTTGCCCACTCCTCCCAATCTGTTATTAATTGTGAAGCGTTAGATGATTAGCAACCCCAGGAAGGCTGTGGGTTTCTCAGTTCCCTCTATTTCTAAGGTGTTTAAGCCTCTGACTACTATAAACATTTTCTTCCTCTTAAATAGCCACTGGTTTTCTAATACTAACTCAACTTGAAGCTTTTGAGACCTTTGAAGCTCCCTGTGTCTGAAGTGGAAAGGCAGAGTTGTTTGCTGCCAAATCATTTACACGGAATAGGAAAATCATAGTTCAGACACTCATTCAGCACCTACTCAAAAGCTCTGTGGTCAGCGTAGTCTTTACATTGATTCAGAAGGCCTTGAATATGTTTAATAGTAAAGCTGCTTAATGGATTAGGATGTGTGAAAACTTCCAATAGTTTGGAATTGATTCACAAAGCAGTGTAGTAGGTCACCAGAATTTTTTTTAAGATGGGAGAATTAAGACAGACTGTGTAATTGATTTGCATTGTCAGCACTGAGAATGCTAGACACTTTGCCATGGAATTAATATTGGCATTTATTGATACATATGTTACATTTTAAAAGGCTGCCAAAAGAAACCAAACCCAAACCACTATTAGAGGATTGTCGTCTTTTGACTTTTACTATGAGGAAGCCATCCCCACCAGCCAGATGAACAGGCCAGTCTGCAAGAATATCTGAAAGCAAGAGCAAATGAGCACTCTTCTGCAATTCTTCCTGTTTTAATCATTCATTATTCTACCAGCAGGACAAGTTTTCTTCATTTTTGAAATGGGCTGTGATGCCCAGGCTAAACATGGAGGGAGGTGTACCTCTCTGCTAGCTTTTCCATCCTCTTCCACTCTCATACTATAGCATAACTGGATTGATGCTGGGGGGTTTCTGCAGGCAGTGGCTTCCCCTAAAACATTCAAAAAATCCTTTTGTGGTTCTTTACTGGGCTTTGGAAGAAATACTACCAAAAAAAAAAAAAAAATCTCCTTCTGGCAGCTTTTTTTTTTCCCCCTCGAATTTGCCCATGTTCTACCCTTCCTTAAGGAAGCATTAGCTAAGGAGACACATCTGTATGTACCCTGAAGAAATCTCCATGTAGTCTCGGTTGGAGGTCCCTCACAGAATGGCCCAAATTGCTGTGCTGTAAATTCATCATTTCTGGCATAAATTAAATATTTGAGGATGGGGTTTATTGCCAAGGTTCTGATAAATTCTCTTTGGGTACCGGAGAGAGGTATAAAATGCTTTTGCTGTTTTGCTATTATTAAAAAGTAATCTTGACTACAAAAGCAATGAAATTGGGGAGAATTGTATGGAGGGGAAGGTTTCATATCCATGGTCCATCCTTCCTTTTGGTTGCCTCTGTCTAAAGATAAGTCTGCCTGCCATGATAGCAGTTAAAAAAAAAATTAGTCATTGCTAGTGAAGCAGATTGGGAGCATCTACATCAATCCCAAGACTTTACTCCGCATCTGCATCTGAGAAAAGTACCTCCTTGCAATCTGTCTGTGAAGTGTAGGCAGCAGCTATTGAGGTAATTTGCTGAATAGTCTTAAGCAAACTGGCAGTTTTCAGAGAACATCTGACGCAATTACATTTTATATCAGAAGCGTGGGGAAAATGCATCCAATATTCAAATATGTGTGTTTGTTTCTTCCTTCAGCGCTCATCCAGCCTTCTCTTCTGCACCTAGCCAAAGTAGGATGTTTTCACCAAAACAGCTGACGGGCATATCCATTCACTGCTAGCACAGTGGGACGAAGGAGTCGTATGAATGGTGTCCTGCTCTCCAGTTGCCCTTTCTTCCCTGAAAGGGGAGAGGCAGACCCTGCCTTGCCCATCATGCCGAAGGGCAAAATTTCACTGCTGACCTAGTATGTACCTCGAGGGAACGCTCTCGAGCCCTTCCAGACAAGAGGCTTCTCTTAGCCTGTAAACACATCCATAGCTCTGGATTGATTAGCTATTTCGATAATTTTCATAAGAATCCACTCTCCTCCATTTCTGATCATTTCACTGATGAAACAATTAGGATCCAATATCAGTTTGTGCTTTCATCAGTCTTTGACTAGCTTTTAATTAAAGACAAATGGAAATGAGAGGTTTACATTTCCAATATGCCTTCAGAGAATAAACTGCACAAGAAACTCAACTTACCTGCTTAATCAGCCAATGCTAGGTAGTTATGCAGTATGAGATTTTCTTCAAGAAGCCCATCTCAACTGAGTGAAGCCCACACACAGTTTTAGAGGAGGAGGCAGAAGGAGAGTATCTATATCTGTAAACCAAAAGCTAGTATCTTGCTACCAAGTGCTTCTGTGTACTGTCTTCCTACTTTCGTAGATGTGACAGGGAAAATGGTAGCAACATACTCGCTTCAAAACACCACAAAGCAATCCTAGCACCTTATGTTTCAAAGGCAAAGTAAGCATTTATTTAGCTACGTACGTATGAGAAAGGGAAACAATAGTTGTGGCTCGCTTTCAGAGTTTAAGTGGGTGAAGGCTCTAGGGATCACTCTTCAGTAGATAATACATGACCTGTACTGTCTATTTCATATGAGCTTTAAAATATGTTCCTCAGAATATTTTTCCTTTTGTGTTTTCACAATTTTAATGTACAAGAAGTATGCCTTATTCTCCCTAGGTAGAGATTTGAGTGGTGTAGTCAAAGGTCCACATTTTTGCATACTTGCCCTCTTTCCTCAGTTCTTACCCCCAATCTGCCCTTTGTGGATGCAAGCAATCCCAAAATAAACCTGCATATTCAACTTCTGAGCTGCTTTCTGTGAAAAGCACAGCTCCTTCCTCATCTTATTTTTCTGTTCAAAATATAGAGCAGGTGGGTTGAATTGTTTGAACTCCAGCAATTCTGAACTTGTCTGGTCTACGGTCATTCTTGTGAGAAAATTTCATCTTGCCAACAGAGCAGAGGCCTGTTTGGACTCCGTTCAGCTGCTCTTAGCTCCACTGCTCAAAAGTTGTCTTTGCTGTATCCTCTTGGGCAATACTTTTGTCCTGAATCTCTGTGCTTGAGGTAGCATGGGGAACAGGAGCCCATCTGGTATGGTGAGTACCCAGCAATGAAGCTCTTCACCTCTTGAACAGAGTTTTTACCTCTTCAGTGAAGCTTGGAAGGCTGTTCAGGGCACCTACAGAGGACTGTTGAATATAGCCTATATAAACCTGTTACCAGGCAGAAAACAGCCCCAGTTCAGGTCATTAATATTGCTCGTGATATGTGTCTATTCTAATTCACTCATCATGGGGAGGGTCTGTCTTCCCTGCTAACTTACAGCTCCAAAGCAGATCGTAGCCAGGAAATCCTTTTCCAGACTTACTTGCTCTTTGGCACAGCAATCTCAGTAATGTGGGGATGGGGAAAAAAAAAAAAGTGGCATATGATTTTTGAGCCATTCAGTCAAGCTACCCTGCAGCAATGAGTTTGAGTCGCAGCTCAAATTAACTTACTGAAGAGGTTTTTGGATTTTGCTATCTATAATTCTTCTATTTTTGTTTGAAGACGTAAGTATTTAATTTTTATCCTAAGGTTTTTTTCCCAAACATCCTCCAATAAAGGATGAGTATAGTAAAATAAATATTTTTCCATTATTCAGAGCAGTTTTGTAAGATTATTCAGTTATGACTAACACTTTAGAAAAGCATTGGAGCCTCAGCTTTATGGGGAGCTGTGCTTAAGCAGGATCAGAACCTTGAAAAATACCGATGCAAAATGATGGGCCATACTTGTGAGTCAGATTCTACCTTCAGCTCCACCATATTGTTCTTCTGTCGTGTGGAAGTCTGGGAAGAATCAGTAGCTTGAAGGTCCTATCATCCTCCTGTCTGTGCTGACTTTGTCTTCCAGGATATTCACACCACACCAGGACATCAAGCCCTCGGCTCTCCTCCAGCTCCCAGGTTTGCATGCAAGTAAGTTAATCAGATGAAAATTACACGATAGGAAAACTGATTTATGTATTCCAACACTGAAGCGCACCTGTGACTCCCATTTGTATGCTTCAACCAAAGGCCACTGAAGACTCCCGTTAATTTCAGTGGTATCTTGACCATCTGTGGGGTAGGTCCTAATACAGCATTATTTTTAAGGACATGCTTAGTTCCATCCCTATTTAATAAAGCAAATTAGTGTGTGATTAACTTGAGTACGAGGTTGAAGCCTGTGCTGAAAGTCAAGCATGAACTTTGCTGAACTGGGACTTAAATAGTAATTAACATTAGAGGCTATCCCCATTCAGCATCTGAACAGGGCTTCTGCAGGCGCACAGCCCCGGTAGATAGCACTGCGATGCGATTACAGATATTTCAGACCAGAGCTGTCTAAACATCCAACCATTTTGAAGCAAAAATCCACTCTGGCTTGTTTGTGCCCAGTCGTGTACACAGGTCCTTCATTTTACAGCAAATTTGGTTACACTGCCTGAGGGCATTCATAATGAAAAACAGTTATTTTGAAGTAAAACCTGATAGAAACCGCTGAAAAAAACCAGAAACAGTGACAACAGGGCCTCAACTCATCATAATTGCTTCTTTGTCAAAGTCCGGGCAGTTTATGTTTTGTTCTGCTGTCCAGAGGTCCTCAAAAACGTGCTTCACTCCCGTAAGTACTATGCAAATGAATATTTCCACTAATAAAATATACATGGACATCTGAAATGCAAAACGTGTACATAAATGGCCATGTGTTGGCTGAGGCCCAGGAGCTCTACGTATGGCCTGAGCATGTGTGAAGTAATTGGGATCAGCTCGGCCCTCCGGATAGTCAGCCCAGCTAGTGCCAGGAGGGGCTGCCTAATTTCAGTAAACTCACACGTGCCAGAGACTAGCCACACAGTGAATCTCTCTGCCATGGCCTAAGTTCCCTCCCCCGGTTATTGACTGTAGTCCTGGCTTGGCGGTTGCCCCTTTCCATAGCAAAACTAGCCAAACTTTAAACTGCAGGGCAAGCAAAATTTAAGCTAGACCAGTAGACGTCATACTGAAGCTGTTGAGGCACTGACCATCTTCTCTTCTTTTGACTTCACTGTGAGCGTGACAACCACAAATATGGGGACAGCAACTCCTTAAATTATTGCAGAAAGACATAATAAGCTCATCTATTAACACCCTAACGATTAACAGTAACTTCACCTCAGCTGGTGCATGAGATCCCGTTACCCTCATGGCCGTTTATTGCTGTGGCCTTTGTAGCACACCGGGGCACGGATCTTTTAAGCACAGCTTGTGAAGGACTGCGTCGCAGGAATTGTCTTTTTAATGGCAATGAGACTGCTGCTGGAAGAAAGGTGACACATCAGCTCACGTTTACAGGATTTTGGCTAAAATGTCTTCAAGAAGGCTACTAAACCGCTTCAGCTTTCTCTTTGTGACTATCTCGAAGGCCCTTTATGGTGCACATAGGGAAAAGTATTATATGTTGTTGCTATTGTTAACCATCCTACAAAAATAGACAAGATAAACAGTATTTTTTTCTTCTTCCCTTCTAAGGGTTTAAAAGAACTAAGAGCATCTGCCAGATTTAGAAGGAGGTGTATTTTGGTGGTGTGGCTAGGACAAATTTGGATTGTAGATGAGCCAAAGTATGAATATTTCTGCAGCTTAAAACAGGAGTGAGTGGATTGGATGCATATTATGGCTATGTGGCAGAAAAATTATTGTAACATTCCTTTCTTGCTTAAATTACAATTCCATAAAATTTAAAATACCTTCAGCCTTTGCAGTACTGAGGCTGATCCTAATTGCTTCAGTAGTAGCATGACTTCTCTGGCCTCTGTAATACAATTCCTGATTTACTGCAAGAGATCAAACTCAGGGTCACTGCAGCTCCGTTTTACTGCTTCACTCGAAATATCCTGTATGTTGTTTATTAAATTGCCAGCTACCCTTACTCAGGCAATCCCAACCCGTGTAACTCTGAGCTAGCTATACTTCCCAGCTGTGGGTTTTGTACCTGACCGAATGGCCCTCTAGTTACACAATTTCCAGTTTAAAAAAAAAAAAAAAAGCCAGTTTGATGTATTCTCACTGAAGAACGCTCAAGTAACTCTACCATTGGGGTATTACAGAAGAGGCAACTGCTTCAGACAGAGTCCCTGAGATTAAACAGCTGATGTCTTAAGTTCACCTGACTGAATTTGCTAAACTGGGAATGGCAGTATTACTGCAGTCTCTTCTTTCGGCAGAACCAAACGATGGGCCACGCTGAGCAGCTGCCGTCAGTACCGCGCTTCACAGAATGAACGTCTGTCCTGGCTCGAGCAAGGCACCGAAGGGAATCCCTACACCATCTTCTGCAGGAAGGCTTAGGCTCTCTGCCCACGTCCCAAGCAGGTGCAGGCTCCAGGCTGGAGAGAAGCTGAGCAGCCGCGCTCGGGTGGCCATGAGCATGAGGTAATACTCCCAGCAGGATTACTAGATCGGGTTTGGCACTCTGCTGATGAGGACTACGCTCCTGGCTCCAAGCGGCTCACATCCGGGAGACACAGCTCAGCAGAACCCATGCGTGACGTAGGAAGGACCTGTGGAAGAGACGGCCAAAACATTGCCTGGCCTAAAGCATTTCACCTCCCGCCCCCCAGCGCGCTGCAGACTGTCAGTCTGATTCCCAGGTGCTTAATTCCCCTCATTCACTTCGCGGGGATGACAGGCACCTACCTCGGTGTTGTGAATGGCAGCATTTCATTTCGCTTTTAGGTATGGCATTATTAAGCATTACAACATCCAAAGCCCCTTTTTGGACATGGCACTAAATACCTATGTGTTATTTTGGATCTTCCCTGAGGACCAGAATTTGATTTTTTTAAAAATACCCTATTTTATTAGGAAATATGTGTTTAGGGGTCTATCAATCTCTCTACAGCTGCCACTCAAGGCCGTCTGTGCAGCAATTTGTTACACCACCACTAAACCTGGCACTTTAATTATGGGATGCCAGTTCTTGCTTCTCTGTTGTGAAGTGAATATAGAGTCATCACTGGTTTCTATTTTTGCATGAAAATGATTCACAACGTAGAATGTACTGTACTACAAAAGGGATGGAAGAAAATAGTTCCATGATACATGTTGGGAGACAGAAGCAATGGCTTGCTGCTGTGATTCACGCGTGTACTGCCCAGGCATTCCAAAAATGGCTTTCTTCACAATTAGCTGCAAAATCTGTAAACCATAAAAGGAAAACCATCGGCCCAACAGCAAGCGATTCCGGCTGACTGCTTGAAGCAAAGGAAGGTGATAATTCACGGAGCGGGTGAAATGTCAAAACTGCCTGGACATCTTCTCGTGATTAACATCGGGCAGCCCAAACTGGCAGTCTTTGCTCTTAAACTGAAAAGACTTACTGTGCTTCAAAAAATCAATACGGTCCGCTGAGAACCGGGCACGGACAGTTATCAATGGTTTGACCGTGGCGTGGGTGCCCTGCACGCAGCCGCTTGTTGAGGGCAGGGGCACGCGGGGGGTGGCTGCGCTGCAGCCCCGCTCCCCCGGGGAGCTGAGGGGCTCCTGCCCGCGTATTCCCCACGGAGGAGGCTTGGCAGAAAGGCGGCAGCGAGTAGGCTGAGCCCTGGCAGATTGCTCTTCCCCCAGCACAACCGAGAAGCAAAAACAGCGCTGCTGAGAGCGCTCAGCTGGATGTCAGCTGAAATGTGAACATGTGGGTGTTGCTTCCCTCAACACATCTGCATTTTTTGGGACCCCCTCAAACTTGGCATAACCAGGTGCGTCTCAAGGACAACACGTTCCTTCCAAGGCTTTTTACGAGGTCTGAGGATCTGTCAGCTTTGACTAGGAGAAGTTTGCAGTAGCTGGAGATGGGGTGAACTCCAGCTATAGCTGATGACGCCCCTCTCATAATTTATAAGCAGAATATTTATTAACGCATGCCTCCCGAGAGCCTTTGACATATACTTGGGAATGACTCTGGGAAAATATATACGCACGTGTAAGTATAGAAGCTTCTACTGGAAAAGGCAATTTATTACAGCTGCTAGTTCACTCCTTTAAAACCAGAATCAGCAGCGATAATGCTTGGGTACATTTTGTCCTTTGCCTGTCTGGAACTCATGGCTAACTCAGCCACGGTCTTGGCTGTCTTTCTTACAGTAGGTAGACAGGCCTTTTTCCCTTTTGGGGCTGAATCTATTTGCTGATCAGCAATCCCAAGGTACCAGTAATTTCTAGGTATCTGATGGAAACGAGAAGATTTTTTTTATCCCGCAAAACAAATTATCTATGCTCTGCCACATTTATAGTTTTAGAAGGAACGGTACCTTAAGAAATAAAATAAACATCAGTACAGTTCCGTAGGGTTTATTTGAAAGTATAGCAAAGGATTGTATTAATACAAATTCTCAAGGGACAGACTTTCTCAGTTAAGTAAATGCTAACCTTTTATTTGAAAATCCTTTAGGATCTCATTAGCTGCTCCGTGCCAGGTGGCCTATTGTGGTTGGAGAGCCATTCCGAGTAAACAGTAACTTCTTAAATGAGTTTTAGATACTGCTGTTACACAATAATTTCCAACAAATGATCTGTAACACCCTTTAAAATTGTACTTCCAGCCTCGGAATTTTAGCCTGATTCTGGTGCGCTTTATTGACAGACTAGCTCTGCTTGGCGGCTGATTTGGAGAAGAGCTTTACACTTTCTGTTTGTTTTGCTGTGTAATTGTTCCGTGCCAGAAACCTTCTCGTTTGACCTCGAGCTAACAACTAGTTACAAATGGCACCCGTGCTGAGGTTTTTTTGATCGCATACCCTAAGTAATCTCATAAGCAACTCCTCCCCTTCTAAATCTCGTCATAATAATAATGACAGAAACTGATGCACTAGTGCAGTGCCACTATCTGTGGGGGCTAGCTTTTCAATTTCATAAATGCATATCAACATCCTGTGAATGGCTTAAAATATAGTTACGCTCAGGAAAAGGATTTTGTAAAAGCAATGTCTCTGTGTTATATATTAATTCTGAATTATAAACATAGCAGAATGTATACGAGTCCTACCTTCCGGATGTTTTTTTTATCCTGGTATTAACTGTCAGGAGAAAGCTCTATGTTATTAAAAGTCTCATGTCTATTGCTAAATGTCAGCTTCTCCAGATATAAGAATATTTTTTTCTCATTTCCGCATTTTATATATTTCCAACATTCATTTAATTTAAAAAAAACCCAGTCTTTTAACAGTCATGATCTGGAGGGTCTGTGACTGTTAGGATTAAGGGCTCCTGTTTGGGGTTTGTTTTTTTTTTCTGGGGTCCTGACCATGCCAGGAAATGCCTTTCCCATTAGTCACCTTTGCTTAACTAATCATCCCCACGTCAAATTTGCTAAGTTTATAAATTAAGGGCCCAATCTTTTGCTAGCTGTTACTCAAGGAAATTGCAGCACTTTTTGGTTTAGCTCAGTGAGAAGGAACACAGGCCTCCAGAACCAGGTTGGTTATGCTTTCCCCCTTCCCTGCTGCTGAGGGCTGAAAGCCCAACCCAGCCGTGAAGCGACAGCCCTGCAGTTGCTGAAGAGGGTCAGACCCAGCGCTGCCCCAGATGTGCCAGCTGCCACCATCCAGCTATGGGCTTGATCTCCTGCCTTCGGCACCCTCTTCCCTTCTCCACAGTCCGGTTCTGGCTGTGATACTTGTGAGCCTTCTGCCTCGAGCACTCTAGTCCTCTTCTGCAAAGCTTTGAGGTTTGTTTTTGCAGTGCTGGGTCACTGCAGCGTTTGTTTTGCCACTTGAGTGGTGTGCTGCCTTGCTGTGGGTTACGTCCAGGGCTGACTGACTTCCCCCAGTAGCTCTGCTGCTCGCTTGGCCCAGCAGACCCGAAACTTGAGTTTAGCAGGAAACCTTCTTACTCTTCCTCATTCCAAAAAGCAGAAAGGAATTTCTCTCCCACCTGGCCTTGCCTGACCAATTGGCCTTTTCTCTGATGAAGAAGAAAAACGCAAAAAATTTAAGAACCATTCCCACGTAGCATAACAACATCCAGCCAAATGGATTTGTTCGTATCTCCCTCTGACCAGGATCTTCCAATGTGCCAGATGTATATAGGAATGTGTCTGCAAGCGCAGGAGAACCGCGGCAAGCCTTGCCACTTCTCTGGGAGGCTGCTGCAAGCCTGTATCAATCGAGGGCTATTGGGAGTGGTGTTAAGATGCCTGTATCCTTCTTTCTTATTTCTCTTCTTAAGCATACATAACAGCTATTGTTAACCACCACCAATTGAATCCTTGTCCTCGAATAACAACCCGTCAATGAAGCAGTTGTAGAATGAGAACGGCAGTATTGGTCACAATTGGTGTAGCATCCGCTGGTTAGCTTGTAGGTTGGCACGTACTCTACCTACTACCACAGCCCTTTGAGGTCAAAATGCTTCAAGAGCCAAGGGAAATCTATTAATATCATTCCAAGTACTGTGGCAAAGATCCAGGTAAGGAGAGCCTCAGGAAGGTATCATCTCTAGAGAAGGAAAATTGTTCATTTCCCATCTATGTTATAAAAACTAATAATCCGCTTTTATGGATAGTCCTTAAATGGTCACCGGGCCAGTATCAGTGTAGTATATCTGCTGTGCAATTAACAGTAACCATGTACATGAGATCTTCCAAAACTCTGGTCTGTTTTGGAGAGCTGACTTTTCAGAATGCTTTTCATTCACAAACCTGCTTTCCTTTGTCACCTGCCCCCTCCGTCATGCTTATCCCATGTTGCTTACTTTTTTTTTTTCCCTCTTCTCTGTCTTGCCCGTAGTGTTGTTAGCTTACTACTCATTTTTTGTTTCAAACATATCACCTTCAATCCATCTGATCAATGCTAAATGATTGACATGAGAAAAATTATGACATGGAAGTTAGGGAAAATGCTGATTAAGTTTAAGAAAGAAATCCAGTAAGCTCCCTTCTCTTGTAATTGTTTCTTGTAATTTACGTTTACTATTTGTCATAAAGTTGGTCTTTAGGATACGGGAGCCTAAGCTGCCCATCCTAGATGACAGGAGTATTTGACAGCACATTCAGATATTCAAGCTGATGGAGGCTAACTCTTTGTTAGACCGCAAAGGACAGACAGCATGCAATTTTTTTTTTTTTTACTGTGCATCTCGTGACATTTTAGATTTAAATGGGGCTTATATGGTTCATGAATTGGCCTTAAATCATCTACATGCTGTCACTAAGCATTTTCTTACCAGCTGTTCTTTCCTTCAGTTAATTACTTATCAAATGTCAAAATGTGATGGCTGAGTGAAATGCCCTGTTATCTGAACAAACCCTAACTTCATGATCCCTTTCTGTAGACAAACAAAATTCAGTGCTACATGAAAAATCACGAGATGTTCTGACTGCACAAAAGCTTCCTTGTCATGCTTGACTAAACCTGACAATCAAAAATAAGGGAGGGGAGCAGAGAAAATTAAAAAATATACATTACCTTGCCTAATGGTTATGAAGAGGCTTAGGCTGGACCACAGCTTTTAAAGACCAAGTTGTGGGTTTTGTGGTTTGTTTTTGGTTTTTTTTTTTTTCTTTTTCTGGAAACAAATATGAAAGCCTTTTTATGGAAGATTATAACTCAAAATTGGCTAGTGGAAGTTGTTGGGTTGTTGGTTTTGTTTTTATTTTTTTTCAGTTGAGTATTCCAAAGTCCTCTTGGTTTGTACAGCAAAACATATGTTTTCATTCAAGATGGGACTCATAACCTGAAACTTCTGGAGAAGCAAGCACAGCTGGTATAATTGATCAACATTACCTACATCTGCTAGGGCTATAAAATTATTATTTGATTTTGGCTTGGAAGAGGATTGAAGATTGAATAATCTGTTCAAAAATGTAGACTCCGGCAAAAAAACCCCCATGCCCATTAGAAAGAAACCTATAAATACAAAGAAAATGCATTACATAATACACTAGGGCTATTTTAACATCATTGTTTTTCCTCTCCACAGAGTTGCTATATATTTTCTTAATAGCTGAGATCAACTTCCAAATATAACTGGAAATGCCTTTTCTGGATTGCTTTGGATCGCTTCGACAGCAGAAGTCTCAAGTTTGGGCTTAAAATTATGCAGGAACAGGTAGAGGAAAACTTGAGTTACAGAGTAGTTTACTCTCTATGGCTGCGCACAAGTGATACGGATAGGACTTCAGTTTCGTATCAGGAGGAACTTCCTTAAATACTGCTCCTAGTTAGTTCTCCTTTCACCCCAAAATAACAAGAGATGCTGAAATACTCTGAGTTTTATCCCAGTGTCTATCAAGTCTAATCAGAAATAAACCTTTAATGTGGCACTGACCAAAAAAAATGCAACGCCAGAATCTGTTATATATACAAAAGTACTTTAGCTCAACAGGATGAGTCTACATTTATTTTATACCTTGCCTTTATTTCTGTGAATGAAAAGCAGGGATCAGAGCGTCTCGAGAACGAAATATCTGTTTGTAGCTCTGTTCTGGGAAGTGTAGATCTCATTTGCATATTAAAAGCCTATCGGTTAAAAAGCTCTAAAGAAAGGAGGAGGAGAACCTGGCTGAGCCCTACAGCAGCTCTAGCTGTTCAATGAACAAAGGCAGGAGGACTATGGTAAAAAAAAGATGACAGGCAGCATTTTGCTCTGAGGGCTGGAAAAGGATGTGCCAGCATGCGTTTCCTTACTCTGGGACGAAATGTGAGCATGAGTCCCTGGAGAGGGAAGAGCAAGGAAGTAACAGAAAATGGCCCGGATCTCTACCGGTCATTCACACCACCAAGGAGGGGAAACTGAGGCAAAGGGTTGTTGTCCGCAGTGCTGTGAGCTGTCATGTTTTCCTTTGAGTCTGTGTTAAAACATGAGCTTATTTATCAGTCTTTTGTTAGTCCTTTCCCCTCAACCAAGCTTCGTTACTTCTTAGGCAGGAAGTATGGCCTGTCATGGGAGTCCAGGGAAGATATTTTCTTTTCCAGTATCCTGAGCAAGTGTTTCACCTGGTAACAAAGGAAATTTTACTCCTTTTTGTTGCTAGTTATACCTAAGAAAACAGTTGCATTTGCTGTTTCTAAGAAGCAAGTTATGCTGTGCAATCTGAATGCAGTCTAAACAATGATGAAATATTTAGAAATTACTTGGTAGTGATGCACCGCCAGATAATGGAGTTCTCAGCTTCTTGTTTACATTACAGCATCCATATGTAATGCTTGATAATGTATTTGCTGTGACATTGGCATGATTATCCGCATCAGTTAAAATTAGTGTTAATTTATAATCAACTGTGATTGGAATACTGTTCCAAGGCATTGAATTATTCACAACAAGAAATGTTCCATTAATCAATCCAAGAGACTAAAGGACAGAGGTTTTTTTTAAAAAAAAAAAAAATTAGCTGCCTAGAGATGCTAATGATGTTCTTAGGTATTTGTTAAAATCCTGGCATACAGCGAGCAACTGCATTTCTTCAAAATCCCCACTTATTCTGAAACCAGTACTCCTAAGAAGTTTCTTCCTTGTGCATTGGTTTCTTTAAAAGTGCTCGCATCAATAAAAGTACTGTAAGCAGTATAGAGGGCTCAAAAATTAAGATATTCTTTAAAGAGACCTCTGAACTGAGAAATAACTCTCTCCTTTTACTTCTAAAAATGATACTTTGGCACGCACACTGCAGGACGTTTTTTCCTTGGTTACGTGCTCGCTGTATGAGCTGCACCGAGGACGCGGTGGATGCGTGGCACACTGTAAAGCCAGGCTGCTGGAAACTGGATGCGTGAAGCAAAAACTCTCAGTCGACACCAGTGCTCATTCTTTATTGCTTGATTGGGGCGATGTTGTGGTTTCTAAGAGCTATTAGGCATGCTTTTTTTTAAAAAACCGAAGTAGGAACAAACTTTCAGCACATCGGGATGAATCGCATCGTAGCTACCGTTGCTCCAAATACCGTGAGCTACATATGTTAAGGAATACATTTTAAGGGCATTTATCTCACTCCAAACATCTTCTGCTGTTGATGGGCAACGTAAGGTGTGTGAGTCACCCAGCACACTCAATCACCCTGGCTAATAATTGGAGAAAAGGAGCTCCCCATGGAAGCAGTTGTGTAATGTCGATTTTAATCGGTCCTTGCCCAAGCCTACCCTTTTCCATGGTGCGAGGGCTACATCCTCGTGTCTCTGCCTCATGAATAACCCCGGTGACTTCATTGTGAATCAAACAAGGAGTATTGTGAAAGCCTGACTCCACCAAAGACAGCGGTAAAACACGCATTGTGCGCGGCGAGGACAAGATCTCACCTGCAAGGTCTCGCCCTGCCCAGCTCTGCCGACCAAGAGATGAGGGTCGTGGGGCCAGCGTCCTCTCATGTCCTCGCTAAGCGAACGGGGGAAACGCTTGCCAGCCAAGCTGATACCAGTCTCCAACGCAGAGGCGCTTCTTTATGTCTTTGAGTCTCAGGTGCTTGGTATTGGCTTACGCAATCTGTCTTTTGTACACCTCAGGCGGAACCCTGCTTTCAACCGCGTATTTCCACAAAGCCAGCGGGAGCTCCAGTCCCTGCTTCCAATCCGGCAGGATGGGGTTACGAAAGCAAATCTTGCAGCCACTGCACCGAGGTGTGCCGAAGAGGTGCCAAGCTTTGCCTAGCTGACTTTCCCCTGCGTGCTCAGCGCTCGCAGGAGGGCTTGCATTAATTTGGCAGAGCAACACCCGGTGCAGGATTCCTGCTGCAGCTCGCTTGTAAGATAAGCCTCGCAGCGCTGCGACTCAGCTGGCTTTATTTGTGGCAGAAATGTAAATGTCTGGGCTACAAGGCAGGAGCTACGCGAGAAGCTTTGAGTTCAGCAGGCTTAGGAACCTGAAGCTGCCACTGTGTTTGGGCACATAAGTCCCTGAGTAAATTTAATCCAGATTTTACGCCTAGCTGGGGTTGTTCATCCCCTCTATAAATTAAGCCACCTTATTTGGGTAGCCAGTATGGTTCTAGAAGACTAATATTAGATCCCCAGGTTAGAAAACTTTGACCTCAAGTTTTATTTTAGGATGTAGGACTCTCGTGCAAATTTGTGGCACGGGGGGGGGGGGAAATGCAACATCTGGTCTGTTTTTATAGCTTCTACTCTAATGCATGGTGGCAAATCCATTTAACTAAGCTGTACAAAAACATCATCACTTCTGCTTAATTATAAATCTGTTGCATATCATTTTGGTTTTTGAAAATGAATATGGATAAACAGACTTACCTCTAATCTATATTGATCTCTATCAAGAGATGAACAGATGATGAACTTAAACCATCCAGTTCTATTCCAGTGCATTTCCCATCTGTACAGAAATGGAGAAATGTTTACTGTAATTAAGACCAAACACTTCAAGTAAATGACTATGGTAGTAAGCAAAAAAAAAAAAAAAAAAAAAAAAAAAGAAGAAGAAGAAAGAAAAGAAAAAAGAAAAGAAAAAGAGCAAAATCACACGTGAGAAAATGTTGTGCCATATTGCCAAGGTCAGTTGACACCAGAACACAGAGGGCAGGAAATACGATCGTCAGTTTGAGTAATGGGTTGTGTTCTTCCTCTTGGCCAAATACATAAAGGTGAGCAGATTGCTTAACATCGATGTGCTTCAGTTTTGTTGCCTCCTAAATGGGGATAATAGCTCTCTCATCTCTAAAATGGATCTGAGAACCCTTGAAAGGCATCTGGTTTGTTTTTATCCTGATACTGTATTAGTCAGAAGAAACAATCACTCATCTTCCAGGTCTCTCACTAATTTGGGAGAGACACACAACGAGAGTGCTGGAGAAGTGCTAAAATTCAAACATATGGCATGCTGTTACGAGAGACAAAATGTCAAATGACACCCATCATAAGCTGCAAAGACCAAGAGGGCATCAACCGTCATTCCTTGTGGGCAGATCCTGCTGGCTGAGGTTTATAAATATCACACCACCTTGGAATGGTACCTTGAAATTTCTGTCTGCCAGGAAAGCATTTAGTGCATTTAGTGGATGAAGAATTCCCCACTAGGATGATGGAATCTCAGTTCCAGAGCGGTGTGTGATGCGGTTGGCACTTGTGAGTCCTGTAATCTGTCATTCCCATCTGCCTAGATGGCAGATTGGAGAAAAAAGATCTCTATTTCCTCTACTTTCTACTCATCACCACTTGTCTGATGTAACTTTTCTTCTACGTAAAGTATCTGAACGGCAAGCAACTCGATGACCAGAGATGATAAACCTTGGTGACGACAGGCTTGGGCCAGTTGTGAGAAGGAAATATGAACAAGGACAAGACTGGTTTTGGTTTACCCAAGAATAAGCATAATGAAGATTTCCTCATCAGCTATGGCTTAAATTCTCAGAGGTGTCTGGATAGTCAAGCCAGCCCTGGGGCCAATTAGCTCATGCTGTCCCCCGCACCTCTGAATAGCCCTTCGTTTGATGAATGTTATTTAGAAAACCACAAAACGCAACATAATGATTCTTTCTCCGGAGACAAGAATCATCACAGTACATTTATTTCTTCCTTGGAGAAGAAAATATATACAAGAGCCCTGTTTTCTTCTTAATTTCTGAAGCTGCAGGAGATCATTATCTTATTTCAATGTCCTATTCCAATTACATTCTGTATTACAGTCCTATAAAATTCAAAACAACACGAAAAGTCCTTATATACCTATATAGATATAGAAGCGTTTTATGTAAGACTTTGCACAGTTAAAGCCAAACAGTTTAAAAAAGAAATCCAGTGTCATTTATTTGTGCTTGCTTACTTGCACTACTTTTCAGCTTGGATAATACCAATTAGATGGTTTATGATTATTTCACATTGAATTTCACTCCAGGCTCCCTCCGCACCAGCATAGCTCTTCAGTGGTTGAGTGGCTGCAAATCCTGTGGGGAGAAAGTTTGTTTCTTTGTTGGAAGACAGAATTTCTTTTGGAATTTGTTTAAATTGCTGCTGCCTGCTGCTTGATGCTGGGCCTCATCACAGACTCGTTAACACGGAGACCCTGGTACTGGCTTGGAAATCCTTACGATGCCAAAGAATTAAATCCTGTCCCCATTGAGTGCCAGGAGTGAGGAATGACTAAAATAAAATCGATTTTAAAATGTAAGTAACTGAAATAAGAGTTTGGCCGTACCGAGTCAGCCAAGAGCCTGGGAATCTCAAACTGGTGCACGACTCGCGTAAGGGAGAGCGGCTCGCCATGCGCCCGCGGCACACAACGAACGCGGCGCGGTCCGGTCGCTGGCTCTGCAAAGGAGGTAACAAGCGGCTGCTCGCTCTTTTAAATTGGTACGCTCTCATCCCGTGTCTTGTCCTTAGCCCTTGATTTTGCAGAGACTGGTGCCTTCCCTCTAAGTGTAGGAGTCAATGAACTGGAAATTGGATTGTATACGCTTGAAAGCTTTTGGTGGGCTTTCTGTTACTGGGGCAGGGTGGCTCAGCAGTGCTCTCAGGCGGCAACTGAAGAGGTGTGGTGACCACGGGCAAGTCATTTCGTCTTTTCCTATTTTGGCTTCCCTACCCATCCATAGAGATAATGACACTTTGAAGACTGCTTTTGAGATCTCCAGGTGATGATAGCTATTCAAAGGCATTAAATGTTGCTGAACAATACACAGCAGGGAAGAGGCTCAGCTCTTGTCTGGAGCTTTCAGACCCTTTTGCAACACAGTATTCCTAAAGGAAGTCCTTGTCTAACAGCGCTGGGAGTTTACTGCTTGTTCCTCCCTCCTTTTTCTGATATTTCCTGTTTTCCGTTTGTGTGGGCAACGCCGTGGCCTGGAAGCTACACACCCAGGAGGTGGTTTCCCAAGCAGCCATGAGCTCTTGGTGGCTGGGGTCAGGAGCACAGCATCTTCTTCAGCTCGCAAACCAGCATCAGGAATACAAGGGGGAAGGCGGTGCCCCTCTTGGCCAGACACAATTTCTCACGTGGGAGAAGCTGGGACGCGGTTTGGAAGTAACTGCGAATGAAGAGGGAGTCACAGGCCATCAGGCTCGGGGGAAGAAAAAATATTCGGGGGGGGGTATTCGAAAATTTTTTTTCTAAGAAACCCAAACAGCCCTCTGGCAGGACAAGTAGAAATAAACTTGATGACAAGAAACCGTGATTCAGTAAATGTTAATCAGAAAAGAAGGCTCTGAACATAAGGGAATATCCTTATTGATAGTAATAAAAGAAGGTGCAAACTCTGGAAGTTTAATTTTCTGGCCCAATTTTAGGATTGTACTTAGGTCAATGTATAATTTAAAGGCCTTCAGTGGGAATACTTGTGCCCTGAGAGCTCTGTGCATGTTACGTATCTGTTGGAGCCAGGGGCTCTGGCAGGAGTGGTGCTCTGTGCTGGTTAAGGTTGCTGAAGTGGTTTTAATGCTATTTTTGCTCTGTCTCCAGCACTTACAATTGCTTACAACTTTCTGAAACTTCATGTACCGAGCTGAACTCTTCCAGATGGTATCTTTTTGAAACTGGTTTCATGCATGTGGGCTTGAGGGAAACCAGTTCAGCCGTTTTAAATCGGGAATGGCCTTTATTTCCATGTGCTGGCTTTAAATATTTCAGAAATGCTTTCTAACCCATACAGTTGTTTTAAATTAGAGGTCAGCCTTGCAAGGTGCAGGGACCCTCTCTCCTGACGCTTGTAAGACTGACCACTTACTTCATCGGGCTGTAAAGTTTACCTTTTTTGGCTTACCTTTTTTGGGTTTTTGTCATTTTCTTTAAAGAACTCCTAAAAATACATAATGGATTGTTCATAAGATGATACAGTGTGCTGTGTTCCCAGTGTGGGTGAAGATTTAGGTTTCCACTTAGATGAGTGAAATAAATAACAGGCTTTAATACTACAAGCGAAGTGGGACATGGACAAGGGAAGCTGTAGAATAAGCTTCTAAAATGCAATATATAAACTCACAATGTATTAAATCCATCACCATTGCTCTTGCTGAAGTTGAAAAATGTTACATCTATGTAATTCTTCTCTGTGTGAGGCTGAGCAAAGTCTTGGAAAACCTTGCATTAACAGAGAGGGATCGGTAGGACAGGGAATGTCTTTGCTGATGACAAGCAAAGGCAAGCAAGACCTTCCTGGAGGTATTTATGGTTTCTGGTGATCCTCAGGCAGGAAAAGCTTTCCACAAAGTGCTGTGGCTGAGACTCACTCGGGAAACATTGAACCGCTTTTGAAAGGCAGTAAAAAATTCCACTCTCAATTTGGTGGTCAAATTGGTCTGGTGGCTTTGGTGTCCTGTGTGCGACTGTCTCATCTGCTGACATCACACAGCCTTCCTAAATCTTCTTCCCTGTGAAGTTCCTCTTGGCTGGTGTGGTGCTTCCCACCCAGCCAGGAGTGGAGGTGGGTCCCCCATACACCCAAGGGAAAACAAATGTTTTGTTTTTCTTTTCCTCATGGAAAGACACAGAGCGAGGGTGGAGCAGATGGGCGTAGCTGCCTCAAAGGAGAGTAAGGACAAACGGAGAAACAAATGTAGGGGTGGGAGAGCCACCCTTATCAGGCATCATAGATCTCTCTCTGATTGAGACACATCAAAGGAAAAAGCTGTAATATTTTCTGATATTTCTTGCTACAGAAAGACTTCAGAAGAATTGGGGCAACCCAGAGCGGACTTGTCCCCAGTATCAGGTGGGACTGGTAAATGTTCCGGTCCCCAGGCTGAGCAATGTCTTTGCAGCCTGTGATTTATTTGTAGTGGTGTTATTGGCTCTGGTAATCAGTAACTAGCTAAGGATACAAGATAGATAAAACAGAGTGGTTTAGTGCACTTAAGCACATGGGAGCCATTTTAGATACTGGAAACAGCGTGGTCTACTGCGTATCAACCAGTTCTGCCTGTGCCCTGCTTGCCATTTTTGCAGCACAGTGCTCCTAAAGGGGCAAGGGAAGAGACTTGCTGCTGGGGTCTGCACGCTTCCTGGCTTGCCTGCAGTTCTGCCTAGGTATTAAAAAAGCACGACTTGTATTTGAGCCTCCCCCTTGGTGCCCTGGTGCTTATCCATGGACAAATTGCAAGTCCCGTCCTCTGTTCGCAAGCCCAGGCTGTAAACACTGGGAGAAGGGCCCCTGCAGCTTTACAGTGCCTAGCTCAGAGGGAATCCGATCTTGGATCAGACTTCGGAGTTTCTTGAAATTTGAATAATTCTAAAGGTTGCTGCTCCCGTGGAGGGTGGGAGAAATGTGCACCCGAAGGATGGGGGGAGCTTAGGCAGCCATCTGCTTCTGTGTTGTGAGCGCTCGTAATGTGCAGGTTGCCTAACACCAGGTTTTTTTTGTCAATCTTTGTAAGTAATAGATTGCTTAGTGCTCCATCTAAATGACTGGGACAAAGTGTACACAGAACAATCTGATTATACCTACATGGCCTTCTGGGCAGATGAATTATATGCCACTCCTTAGTGTCAGGAAGCACAAAGGTTTCCTGACTTGCCTTACTGCACCATGTCAGATCTGCCAACTGAGTTGCTGATAGGACAGGTCTGTCCAGGAGACCTTGTGCTCCTCTAGCACACAGAGGACTTGGGAGAGCTTTTGGAAATGCTGGCCCGGGAAAGAAAATGAAGTCTGAATGCTGTAGCCAACCTGATCTTTTTCTTGCTTGCAGTGGTGTTAATTATGTGTGCCTTCACTGTGGTCAGCAGAGTGCTACCACGGCAGAGCCATTGAGAGTGGAGAGGAGCCCCAACCACACGCTGCCTGCCTGCTGCTTGGTGGGACAGTGAGCTGCTGTCCTTCCTGCTAAGTGTCCTTGGGCTTGACTTAGTTTTCTTTGAAAGGTCCTAAGTAAGATCCTGATTCTGAAGCCTTCCCACACCCCCCGACTTGCCCCAGTGTGGAGAAGTCAGTAGCTTATGTACTTGTGCCTTGCCACCAACACTTCAGCTATTGTCCATCGAAGACAGCTCTTGACTCGTGTCAGGTTAAGGGCTAGCCTTTACTCTCGGGTTACCTTTACTGTGAACGGATCTGCGGTGCCTGATTTAATGAGTCTCTGAACGGAAGGAAAAGACTGATGAATATCAAACCTGCAACCCGAGCTGCAGGGGGTTTTGCCACCAATTTTGTTTCTGCTGGTGTAACCCTGGGGTTCTCCTTCGAGTAAGGCAGGTGGTTCTGCTGTTCCTTCATATCCCCTTTGAAAACAAACCTCATGGTCTGCAATACTAGTATTCCTACCGTGCAGTGAAAATACATCCTCTGATGGCTTTAAAATAAACAGGTACCTATAGTAGCGCTCAGCAGAAATCGATAGAGATGGGTGCCTGTGAACTCAGTACGTTCAACCTCCTTGTGTTGCCGTTTGTCTGAACATGGCTCTCATTGTACTGACGTGGCTGCCGGGTAGGTAGCAGGGGATGCATGGCTGAGTTTTCTTTATAGTTGTTTTCAAATATTTATCTGCAGGAGGATAATGGGAGAGCTGTGTTTCCTCTTGTCGTCAGAATTTCAGAAAGGGTTTTAATCCCCTGTGCTCCTTCTGCTCACAGAGCCCTGACAAAAGTGGCTTGATCCTTGCTGGCACAGGACCATCTCTCCTTCTTTCCCTCTGTCCTCAGCAGGGAGGTACTTGGCCTTCCCAGACTGACAGCGTACCAGGAAAGCATCTGTGGTTTGGAAACTCGGCTGAATCTGCTTTTCTGGGCTATAGGGTACAATCAGTGAGCTCTAATAGGGGCTCCTGCTCTTTCTCCTCTTTTTCTTTTCTCTATTCCTTCACTCCCCCTTTTACCTGATGAGAAAATGAGTAAAGGTGGAGGATGTACAATTCTGACTCCAGTGCAAGATGTAGGTGTCCAGCACATCCCAGAACTGAGCACCGATTTCACTCCTGCCAGCATGGCCGTTAATGTCAGCATGTCTTAAGACAATACAGACCCGACTGCAGCTTCTGTTCTAAGTGCTTATGGCTTATGGAGGGTCTCAAATGAATCATTTAAAACCTGGATTAAAACCTTAAAAGCTGCTGCAAGTCTGGTATACTGCTCAGTTTTAAGTCAGCGCCGAGATGATACCGTTTACAATACGGCTCTCCATAGGGACTGCCTTAACGTGCCGTCTGCTCATCACTGCTTAGTGCTTCGTAGTTCCTCCACTCCGAAGGGCTTCTCTTCTTTGCTGTAGCTCAGACCAGGCGTTAAGAGTTTTATTGTGTCTTTGGAAGTAGCTGGCACCGCAGCAGCCAGAGCATCGGCGTGCCTGGCCTTTGCATTAACGATGGTGTTACAGGCATGTGCCAACAAAGCTAAGGATCGCATGGGATTGCCTTCTGCCTCCCCAAGCCCTCGGAGTAACACCGTAAAATACAGTTCAGCAATTATTGTGAAGCTGTGGGAGAACGCTACGCCGAACAACCTGCCTCTCTGCCTCTCAAACTCTGCCCCTTTCGTGAGGTGCGAGCACCACTGTGACGCCAGTGCACGGAGGGCAGGGTGGAGAGAAGCACAGCGATGCGCGTGTCACTACGCCGTGGCGTGCCGTGCGTGCACCCGTCTTTTCTCAGAGCACGTGAGAGGAGGGGCTGCTGCCTCCCTGCACGCCAAGCCCGGCTGTTTGGCAGCTGCCTCTCCCCCTTCATTCAGTGCGGCTCATCCCTGCTCTAGGCAGGAAAGTGGCTCTCCCCCCCCAAGCCAGGGGCAGGGGGCTCCCTTACCTGCAGAAGCTCCCCGCAGGACAGTCCTCGCACGGTCGCCAGCCGCTGGCGCTCAAGGATACGAGGAGGTGAGAAGGGACTGAGCGTTCACTTTTCTTTCCAGGCCCATTTGTCATATAGAGGTGTGTTATATTTACGTCGTGGCTTATAGCGGCAAAGTACAGCCTGGTAACTGGAAGGGGAAAAATTCCTCTGTGACGTAACTGCGAAGTATAACCCTGGGCTGTCAGCTGCAGTCCAGTCTGAGGTACAACACTGGTGGTCAGCTTTGCCCTACTAACTGCTTGACAGAATAGCTGGGTTGATAGATACCAAGATGGTATCTAAAGTCATGTTTAAGAAAGCGTGGTGGGTTTGGTTTGGGTTGGTTTTTTTTTTTTTTTTTTCCCAAAACAAGGCTCTTCATTAGTATGCGCACACGTAGCAGCGTGTCAGGGGAACACCTAGCGCTTGCTAGATAAACATGTACACGTGGGAGGAGCAGCCACAGAACTGCATCGCACTGAGTCGTGCTGGGTGCTCATCCGTCTGCAACCTACTTGGTATGCAAAGATACCTTTTCTGCAGTGAAAAGGTTTTGATTCACCCAGGTCGAGATCACTTTATTAGCATTGCAAAAATGCTAAGAGACTATACAGCTGATAACCTTCTGCTCAGTTTGATCATCTGCTACATGTGTGATCCTAGCAGAGATAATTTGAAAAGGTGTGTTTATTGCTTTGCACTTAGCAGATACAGATATGCCTGGCAGTTTCACGAACATGTCCTTGGTTAAAGTCTGTTGCTAAGCAATAGTTTAAGATAAGGAATATATACAAATCCCCGAATGCTCAATTTTTAGGGCTTTAGACACTCATAAGAGAGAGGTATAGCAATGTCCTGCTTTTGTCTGGAGCACCTAAATGAAATGCTAATATTTGTTAGCCTGGGAACAGCATTAAATTGTAAGGATCCGCAGTATGTTCCCCCTCCTGCAGCCAGCTGCAGCGCACAGCAGAATAAGCAGGTCGGATGCGTACCCAGCTGTACTGCCCATCTGAGGTGACAAGGTACAGACAAAAGACAACTCCTTCTACTTATGCCTTTATTTATGGCAGGCTTTTGCACAGGGCGATGACAGGGAGGGAGCCAGAGCCTTTCGCTTCTTATCCCCCCTTTCTGCTTCTGCGCATGGCATCTGTGCGGCCCTCGTAGCTCAGGGGTCACCTCGGTTGTACTTCTGTCACCCACGTTGCCCTGTGCCCGTCAGCCAGTGAGTCACTTCATGAGCAAAGGGGACCCCCCCCAATGGCCGTTCTGTGCCGCTCACGTCGGCATCGTGTCGCAGACTTGGGCTGATGTACTCTACAAATGAACCTGTTTCTGCATTCTCTACCTGCCCCATAGCTGTAAGTCACCCGGTTTCCACTTGTGCCTCCAGGTTTCTCTGTTTGCTGCCTGCCTTCGGTGGGTCCCAGCAACGCTGCAGGGCCGGGGGAGAGCCCCATCCCTGCGTCTCAGCAGAGCCTCGTGGAAAGCTGCCTTGTCTTCTGTTCTCCCCGATTCTCCAGCATGTGTGAGGGAAAAGCTAGTAGCTGCAGGAGCTTGGCAGCAGCGGTGGGCTTCAGCTGAACTGAGACGTAGGGTGCAAAGAGAGTCATGAAGTATATGCGGCAGTGTGATGCATATTAAAGCGATTTGGAGGGTAATGTTTCCCTGACTATATTCTTAGTAACGAAGTGATCTTCCCACCTTAGCTGTAGGCACATTACAACGCCCACCGTTCATCCACTGCTGTCAGCAGCTGGATGCAGTCCTGGCTCCAGCAGACCTCCAAGCCTGGGTTTGCAAGGGCCCTGTCCCCGCTCCGCACAGCCAGCCTGCGCCCTGCAGCTCTGCTCCGTGCGGAGGCCCTGTGCCATGAGCCCACGATGACCACATGCCATCTCCCGTTCCTGGCTCTCGGTGGCGTACATAAAAACATGCCCAAGAAATGACTCTGTTCCCTTGGGAATAAGGAAGGACCAGCCTGGCTAAAATGAGAGGAGAAAGTTTTATATCTGTGTAGTTACTAACTCTTTATTTGGAAAAACAGAACTGTTTGTCTGGTGCTTCTTGGACCTTTGGCTTAATATTAAAATGACCTTCGCACAAACCTTCTCCAGCTTCTTCCCAGAGGAGAAGACAGAAGTTACAGTTTTCTTTCCATCAGATCTTGCTTCAGAGCAGAGGCTTAAAAACCGGGCTGCAGCTGCCCTCTCTAGTGAGGCCACAAATGAAGCCACTGCATTTCAGCTCAGGAGATGTTAACCCCTTCGTCTGCAGGGTGGGTCACTGAAATGCCAGCTGGCAAGAAGTCTAGTGAGCATCCCTGGGGTATGTCCCAAAGCAGGCGAGGGGTCTTCCTTCTCACCTGCTCTTTCCAGGTCTGAGAGCTCTGAAGCTCTGGCCGTGGGACGGCCGCCTCCTCTCCCTGCTCCCGACGCGCTAGCACAGAAGGTGTGTGTTGGGGTGGGAGGAGAGAAGGAGAAGCAGCGCTTTTCTTTCAGTGTATCTACACGGTTCCTCCAAAGCCTGCTGCCAATCACTGGCGACGACGTTGTCTGCCTGTAGCCTTGCTTTGCCAACTTCCCTGGCACAGAATCACACCATGGGTGAAGTTTGAAGGCACCTCTGGAAGCCACCTAGTCCAACGCCCTTCTCCAAGCAGCCAGCCAGAGCAGATTGCATACCCTCGTCTGAGCCGGGCCAGGAGTTCCTGCCGTCAGGTATCTGCTCAGAGAAGGAAAGATTGCCTTCCTTCGTGTGGTGTTTCGGGGATGCCACATTTGTTCCCATGTGAACTAGCTACTCTCATCTCTTCCAAGCAGAAGGAAGTGGCAATATCTCCTCTTGGTTTCCAATAGATTTAAAAGTCCACTTACATGTTTCTTACAGGCGTCTGAAGTCATATGTGCAAAACCTAATTTGAAACACAAGCTCATCTACTTAGCATGTACTTTACAGTCTCTGGTGACGGTGTTCTGGACCACCTTTGCACTTTGCTGCCAATGAGAATGAAGGCATCTTGAGATCCTGCCCTACCTTTTCTGCTAGTTGCTTTTTAACCTGATAAGAATACTGTTATCATACGGCCTCTAAAACCCAAGAACACAAATGCCTGGGCTGCTGTTAACAAACGTGGGGAGAGCTTTCCTGTGTATTCTCCTGGGAGGTTTTGATCATGGAAGTGACTTTTGTTATACCCAGTTCCACTAAATACATCTCCAATTTTCCTGTCTCCACATCAAACGTTACATGTTAAGGAGCCTAGAATAGCAGCTGCTGCCACTCATGTTAACTGAGAGGAGCAGAAGATACTGAAGTGTCTGGTTTCTCATCACTTACGGGATGGATAAAAGTATCTGTTGTACTGACTAGTCCATCAAATATGAATGATGCAGATGGAGTGGCTGTTTACACACAGCGATCTATTTTAGTTAAATTGAAAACACACACAGGGGAGTGTTTCAGCTTTGTGGATAGAAAACACTGGAAACGTGGTGGGGTTTTTTTTGTTTCGCCTTTTCCGTTTGCTGGTGACAATTAGCTCTCAGGGGTGCCCTGCGGCTGGGAGAGGATGAGCTCTCTTCGTCTAGGACAAAGATCCAAATACCGTTAGTTATCCAACCAAATCTCACGAAATTGAGGACGAGGTGCTTGCCTCCCTTTGCCATTCTAATTTTTACCCAAATACTCGACTCTTTTGTACGGTGTTAACACAAGCATTTACAAAGCCGGTCCCTCTGGAGGATGACAGCAATTGTTTTGCTTACCGTTTAATGGCTTCCTCTCCCTCTGGACTCCGTGCCAGTGCAGATTGTAATGAACAAGCTCTGGAAGAGTATTATAGCCTCACTTCATCTATTAGGACACTTCACAGGGAAATTTATTTTGCACTACCATGAATTATATAAACACACAAATTAAAGATACATACGCAATAACTGCTCACAGAGAGCATTGTCTGCTGCAAACTCATTAGGAGAATGAATTACTCTGTAGAAAAATCACTTAACCTTTGTGGATTTCCTGGTACTGTGTTTATTAATGCCCCTGCTTTGTTTTGAAGTAATATCTCTGTGTTATCTGAAAACATGCTCCAGATTTGAAAATTAATGGACGGCATTAAGGTTTCCTCTGAACATGCTAATTATATAGAAAGCAGAAAGCGAGGTCCCGTTCTGCTCTCCTGCCTCTGCGTACAAAAGAGTAAGGACGTGTCCTCCTGTGCAGAGACTTTCGAAACCAGAACCAAATGATGCAGGGCTAAACTCCTTTGGAGGAGGAAAAGAAAAAAAAAAATAAAGGGCTTTGGTTTCCATGGGGAAAATGTTGATTACAAGCGGAAAGCTTCACTGAATAGCCTTTATCAGGATTTGCCCACAGGGCTCAGTGGCGAACGTTTTTTCGCCGTGGAAAATATTTCTCCAGCAGCAAATGGAAACGAGGGGAAAAAAGCAGACTAACTTTTTGGCAAAGGGTCTACTTCAGTTAGAAAAAACAATGCTCAACATGCACATGTTTCTGTCAGGAAGGCTGCTAGCAGGAATACGGCAACTCTAGTAATTCTGCAAGTAGTAAAAACAGGATGCATCAGGAATAGCACGCTCGGACAGAGTCACCCCCACAGAAATGCGCTGCTGCAGGAAGCTACGCGTGTGCGGAGACCTGCACCGGTAGATATTATTTTCAGTGGCGAAGCATCTCTGAAGCTTAACATGGTATTTTTGCGATAACAAAAGCTAGTGATTAGTCACTGAAAATTTTGAGTGACCTTGGTAACCTGACTTCCGACTCGTTCTGTGGCCTGTCCTGTTTACTGGCGAGCTGTGACCCAGGGAACTGAGGAGAAGCGGTTGCAGGTGTCTGTCAGGGTGACTCACTTGCCATCGTGCTGCTGGTGGCATGGACATATGGGACTATGCAATAAAGGCAATGGAAAAATTTGGTTCACTCGGGTTTAAGTCTGTAACCTTTACTTCAGGGACGTACTAATAGAAATGAAAGCAGGCAGTGGCTCTGATGCATACTGGAGCAGACCGATGTTCCTTGAATGCATTGTATTTGGGATTTGTGGGGTTCGATGCTGCTTCTGTGGCACAGAGTTGCTTCTACCTTTGCTGGAAAAAGACATGTCATTGTATGTGTGCTACACCATGTTTGTGTCATATAGAGCTGCAATTATAACCCTGCAGAGTAAGTCAGTAGAGAGGAAAGGTTATTGACTTCCACGGATATGTTCCAGATGATATTAATACAAATAGAATAAAACTTTGGCCTTGCGGGGAAAGCTTCAGCAAAAGGCTACTTGGAATAATTAAACTTATCGTACAAGCCATGTTATCCTGAAATGAATTGACAAGCAATATTAACCTGACTGACACTCCAGCCTCCTTACAGGTCTGAAGCCCTGCACTGACCGAGAAGGCTACCATCGGGCCAGGCTGGTCCTGAAGGCAAGTGTGCTTTAGCTGGCAGCATATCTGAGTCTTGCACTTACTTAACTGTAGAGTAAGAAGGAAAAAAAAAAAAAAATCCCATTTTTGCTGAAGATCTGAATTCCTGCAACCTCTGTGCTCTGGTGTTTCACTTCCACCTTAGAAAAGGAAGGAGCTTGTCAGAAACTGCTAATTTAGATAGGTTATGGATCAACAGACTTCAGTCTCCTATGAATTATGTGAATGTTCTTATTTATTGCTGGAGGTTAGAACAGGTTAACCCTGTGTATCGGGATTGTAAGATTTCTCAAGAGCAATGCAAAGTATTTCACACAGGGGCTGAACAACTGAAGCGTGCCTAGTCTGTAAAAGCTCCTGATCCAAACGCTGTAATTTGCAAAGACAAATGAAGCAAGGTTACTTATTTCTGGCGGAGACTTACAAGAAGAACATACCTTGTACCTATTTAGATTCTCCCCTATAAGAGGAGAGGGAGAAGAAGATGATACTAAAGCAGCTTAGTGGTGGTATGTCATCCTTTTCTGTAAGAAAAAACAATGAAATTTAAAACTGTTCTTTCTACTGAAACCAAAACAGCTCCAATTTTGAAACCAACTTCATTGCCCTGGAGCTAGAGTACAATGATTTGTAAGTTGAAACTAAACCATAACTTTTTGTATATCTTATCAGCACTACTTGATCACAAATGAGTGTTTCCTAACTAGAACAGTGGAAATCAACTCAAACAAAAATGTTTCCTGGATACTTTATATTTTAGTTTTTGCATAACTAAGTTATGGGACACACTGTATGGGATGAACATTTCTATTTTCATAGTATGTTAGTAACAACGTCTTTCTTTCCTGTGGGGATGATTGGAAGCAGAGCTGCTTAGCTAGTGTTTTGGTTTTCCTGGTATAGTTGTCAGCATGAGCGAAAATGGGCACACATGGATTTGAGAAAGTGGACAGACTGTCAAATCCATTGATCAAATGTTCAGAGAGATAAAAGTTGAAGACATTTTTCAATGCTGTAAGACAGCTAGTAGTCTCTAATTCAACAGTGAATGTTGAGCCTTAGATCGTGAATCTTCTAACTGTTTCTTTGCAAAACAGGCATGCTCCTTGTTTTTACAGATGTTTGGGGGTTTTTGTTTTTTTCCTAAAGCTCTTCAACACGCACACATTCTCATCTTCCACCTCACTCTCCCAAATGCAATCATCTCTGTGCTGATTGACCTAAGCGATCACCATGGTTTCCAATTCAATTCAGGTCCCCAAAGAGGACTTTTAATTAAGAAGCTCTAATAGAATCTAGGAGAAAACTTCTAACTCCCCTGTCTTCAGTCAGTGAGCTCCAGATCCCAGGGGTGTCTATGCCCAACCAGTACGGCACCCCGAACGCGTCCTTTCCGGAAAGGGCATACCCTACGCAGAAATCCACGTAAGTAAATCTTACAGATGTAGACATCCCTGGCAAAAATTCCTAGGGATCACCAAGAGCTGAAAAGCTCTGCAATAGGCTGCTGTTGAGCAGCGAGTAGCGACCGAGAGAGCGGCGAGTTGGAAGCGGGCGCACGCAGCAGCGTCTGCCTGGGAAGCTCCAAGCGCAGGCAGGGTAAGGTGCTCAGCCTGGCTCCCAGCGCAGGGGAGCTCCGCCGGCGCTGCAGGTGCTGCTGCTGCCACAGGACTTTGCTAGTGCTTCGTTATATATAAAAGCACACTTGTTTTGGTAGCAAGACCCAAAATATTTAAGAACTCAGAGCGTGTTTTGAGCCAGCCACAGACTTTAATCCCCATCACCTGAATTGCAGATGTGTACACACGGGTGGGATTTCCAAAAGTACTTGGGATTGTTCTGTATGTATCGCATACAGTGCCACCGTGCGCACGCGCGCGTGTGGAGCAGCGCGTGCTGATGTTTCCTCAGCAGCTCGTGCTAATCTCCAGGAAACAACTTGCGCTTGCTGGACTGTGGGTGCAATGTTTGGTAATGATGTTGTGCAGAACCACTTAAGAACGCATTCACGCCGGGAACTCCAGCATTAGCCATGTATGAGGACAAAAAGTGGGACTGGAAAACACTTCTTTTGAGTATGGTATTTGCTGAAAAGCAAAGTTCCAGAAAACTGGAGCCATGTACAAAGTTGGGATAACTTTGGTGAATAGTTCTTGGCTGGAAGACAAAAAGGAAAATTTAAATGTTCTGTGTAGATTGTTTCAGGATTAAACATCTTGAATTGTTGTTTCAAAATGCTCTCCCTTCTGGCAATTCTCTCAAAACTTCTGGTCATATAAATCTGAGTTATTGAAGATACTACTTGAGGACTCCTGTCAGAACAATATTTTGTTTAATTGGAAGTTCTTTAAAGTTCTTTATTCAGTTGAAAAATCCCTGAAGTTTTCCTTTAGAATATAGCTTGAAACGAATTTATTTTTTTCCAGCTTATTACTTCTCAGTTAGCTGGCTGAACAGAAAGCGCTTTGCAAATACCCAAGAGGGGACAATGGGAAAACAGAGGAAATTCATAAATAAGAGCTTTGGTTGTGATAAGTCACCCCCTTGACACAGCAGCACTCCAAGGCCAGACCTGGACCGCTTGTACAGAGGTGCCCGTACCTTTCTGTACCTTGTAGTTGCACAAACACGTGTCTAATGCGGCCGCTCTGCTGATTTACAGAAGTCACATATATTGCATTCATGTAACAAGTGAGTGGAAACTTCCCTTAGCTCGCCCTCCACAGAAGAAACCTGAAAAAAAAGAGGGTTGAAGGAGGACCGCGCCGTGCTGCGACTGGTAGTCGCGGGTGGGAGGCAGACTGCGGAAAGGGAAAAAACCCGAGTCACAGTAATTTAACCAGTTCTGCACAGAAAAACACCCCTCTCGGCTCAACTCCTGGCAGACTTGGTTTTCCATCTGGTGAGAAATGAGGATGAAATACCTCCCTTGCTACCCTTCAAAAAACACTTCAGTATCCTCCGAGGAGATATAAGAGCAGAATCATTGTGAGTGGGAAATGAATTGCTCGCTCGCTGGATTTAGCAGCTTCCTGTTTTGGAAACCTGAGCTAGCATCTCAAATTTCTGTTTGTTGTCAGCCTAGGAGAAGAGACCCCAAGGCTGCAGAGCCTCTGGTGAGGCAGCGCTTCATTTGCTAATTGTTTCTGCCAGACAATGCCATTTACACTGGGCACAGAATCACCTGTAACCTCCGCTGACCAGAAAAGCGTTACATCCTTGAACTCCCAGCCTTCTGAAACAGCACCTGGCGTTGCAGACTTGGGCTGCTTGTGTCAGCTCCTCTCGCAGGACAACAAAATACAGGAATACTTATTGCTCATTAATTTACAAACATCCCTGTTCCCAGACTGAATTATTGCAGTATTGTAAGCAACTGCATCATAAAGAAGATAGGCGACTCGTCATACCTAATGTAATGAATCTTTTGCTTCGAGGACCACCATGCTGTCCTTGGAGGGGCAATGGGAGCTGGGCACGGGACTGGCATCTGCCGTAAGCACGAGCCCGGGCCCCCTGCTCTGGGGCTGGATCGGGGTCTCTGGCTGCGGCACAGGGTAGAGGCAGAATTAAGGTTCAGAGAGGCCTTTGCTAGTCGGGAGGCTGGCGGGGGGCTGCTTTACATTTGCTCTTACTCTCACAGCCGGGGCTTTTTGCGTGTTTCTCTCAGAAAAGCTGGTGAAGCTGGGCTTTCCCTCTGTGAGAGCTTTTCAGTGACTAAAATGTCTCCTATTTTACAGTTTTCATTGCTCTTTTGCTTTTTTAGGACATATTACAATGCTTGCCATTTTTGCCGTATAAAGTCCAGGTGTTCTACCTCTCTTCCTCCATCAGCCAGAGATCGCTGAGGCTACATCAGTTCTAAATGGGATCAGACCTGAAAACGGCAGCTCTGCACATTCAGGGGAATGACCTGTGAGGCTTTTTTTTTTCCCCTCCATAATTCAACACTTACTTAACTTGGAGCATTGAGAAAACCTTTGGATCTTTTGCCCTTCAGCTGGTGGACCTGCAGGGATGTTTTTGGCTCTGAGATGTTCTCTTCGTTTTGGAGACAATGTAGGAGAGGAAACTGGCTTGACAGCCACAGCTCAGTTAAATGCTATAGTGACTGCTAACGGGAATAGAATAGGTCAGTGATACCCAGGTTGTCTTTCTCTAGCACCACTCTTTAAAGATCAGTAGGTTACGTGTATATTTTTTCTATGTTCCAAAGACTGGTTCAGGCACATCTGACTGGGATGTGACATCTCCCGAGGGATGTGGTGAAACAGAAAGTCAACGCTGCTGCTTTGGTGACTCCGCAAAAACCTGACAGCAAGACACCGTCATGGAAGAGAGCATCTGGGCAGCAGCGATGTGTCTCATCTCTTCCCTTGCTGTTTGTGGGACTGCTAAATGTCTGGGCTTCACGCGAGGCAGGAATATACTGTATGTATCTGAGTTGGTTTTACCGATTCTGCAGCAGAAAGAGAGAAGCGGAGGTATGAATCAACTATTAAAAATTATAGAAAATATATTATTAAAAATTATTATTCTTAATGACCTTTCAAGAGTATCATGTCAAAATTACCACTGAAATATAACTTGGTTCTCTGCAAGGGAAGAAGTGATTCCGAATTGAGGGTGGAGAGTACCCAAAACATCTGGAGCTCCTCCCAGCAAAAATGAGGGGCAGGAAGGCTTACGTTCTTCCCACTGAAACAGGAAGGGAATACTAAACATCTGTGTGATGCAGAGAGGCTAGCAGGCAATGTACCAGCGTTAGGATGGAAGCACAGACGAGTGGTCTCCCTCAGAGGGGACGGAACAACGCAAGTCCCCAGTTTTTGTCGGGGTTCAGATGTACGTCCGCCTCCAGTTGGGTTCCTGCTTGGAGGGGCCATGGCAGCCTTCTCCCTCCCTCCGCCCCCCCAGAAACCCCCCACCGCTGGTTCACTTCCTCACTGTACTGTGGGGGAAGAAGTCAGAGCTAGTGTTTTGTTCGCTTCAATTTCAGTTTTAAGACTTTGTACTAACAGCTGAAGGACTTAATTCTGTTCCTGCCGCAGAGGAACCTTGTTCTGCTTGAGTTATTCTGAATATCCTTGTAAACCAAAGCAGCCACAGTTATGAAGAAATGCTCTTCAAAAACCCTGTCCTTAATCTTGTTTCAGTATGAAACTAAGGGGCTGGCTTTTTAAGAAGGCCCTCTTGAAGCTTGCCCAAAAGATTGATGTGTAAATGCGAAGAATGCTGTGGAAGCTCTTGAATGGAGACATTTTATTTGCAAATAACCACAGGGTAACTGTTTGTAGCAAAAAGATGATTAATGGCATTGTGGCCAAAATAAGGTGAGTCCCTAAACTTGACGGCACGGTATTTGCATATTACCTTGATGTTAGAGTTTCTCACGCTACCTTTGTTTATTTTTACTGGAAAGAAGCACAAGAAAAGAATGATGCTCGCTTAAATCTCCATAAATCCAAACATCTGAAGCTACATTACTCCTTTTTCCTGGCTCTGTTCCTCCTTGAAAGCACGCCGCTTGCTTGCTCACTCTTGTTTTTCCCATGAACTACAGGGTGTAGGCCAAAATACCCTTTGCAACCGGTAACTTGCTAGGCACACTGGGTTCCAGTTAATATAACAAATGGTCATTTCATAATGCTTGAAATATCTGTGGCATGAATATATTAAAAATCCTGAAACTGGCAGGAAACACGAGGAGCATTTTTTGTTTTCCACGGGGTCAATTTTATTCATCTGGTGAAAACATCTTACAATGACAAAAAAAGTTAAGTTACACAGAAACACGATTCCGACAACCGCATTAACAGCACACAAGTGGCGGGTAGGAAACACTCGCACGTGCGAAAGCTGAGCACCTCTGTGCACTGGCTCGGGGGAGGTTCGTTCTCGCATCATCACGGGCCACTCTGCAACCGTGCGGTGTCGCGTCCCTATCAGCGGTTTTAGCTCCAGGCTGGCCTGTGTTTCTGTGGGGAAACGAGCTGGATCCGTTAGCATCCAGTTCCTCGGGAACCTGCCTTAGTTTGCTGGAGCTGAAGGTGCGAGCCAGTTCATTAAAGTCCAAGTTGGAGGAAGCATCTCGGCAGCTGCTGGGTCAGTGGTTACCTCCCCTCCTGCCAATGGCACCGAACTGACGGCTATTTCAGCTGCTCGGTTCTGAGACCATCACGCAGATGGTCGCCTGGAGCCCAGCTTAGGGAACAGTCAGAGGGTTGGTTGAACGAGCAGGAGCGCGGGGGTGCTGGCCAACAAGACCGTGCAGCTGGTGGCAGCAGCCACCTCGCAGGTGACAGCAGGCGTCGGGGCAGCGCGGATGGGCACCCAGGTGGGCGCTGCAGTGGTCCCTTCGGGCATAAAGCAGCTCTCCTTAGCCAAATATGTGACGTGCTGGAGGAGGGAGAGACGTCTCAGCTACACGTGCTCGTTGCATAATTGTCAAATACGCCTGTAATACAATTCCGTCAGAGGCAATTATCGCTGCAGCACAGTCGCTCTGGGAAGCCCTCCTCTCCTAGGCCGAATTGCAACTATCTAATCTCTGTTGGTTTGGCTGAAAAAAGATGATGGCAGTGATGTCTTTTCACTAAAAAGGACTCTGCTGCCATTAAAATGAAATATAAACTAGCCAAACTCTGTCTTCACCAAGACTCTCCGAAAATGGAACATTTTTTGGATAAAATAACTGTAATTCAAACTGCAGCAGTCAGTGCTGTGCCTACTTTGGTTCCCAGCCAGTGAATTTTAAAGTAAACACCCTCCAGGACTGTTCTCCATTTGGATTTATTAGTCATTACCAAGAAAAGATAATTAGCACTTCTGAAGCATTGTGATAATCAGTAGCATGAACTGTTACCAATAGAAACAGACTGGGGTACTTGTGCAGCGCGGGAATATGGCAGCTCCATTGTACTCCTTGTACAGAATGAGTACACCGGTGGGCAGATCCTCAGCTGGAGGAAATGCTCATAAATACCAACAACTCCAGTGGAGCTAATGACAGTTTACACTGGGTAAGGGAGGGAGGGGGGGTTGTTCCTTGGCCTTTTGGGCTTCTCCTCCTGTTATCCTGGAGGCAAAGTAATTTTTGTTACAATATACCAACCTTCTGGTTGGTCAAAGGCAAATACTACTCCTTTACTGTGCAACAGAAAAATAGGAGCTAATTATTTTTCTTTTGTATGCACCCTGCCAACACAAAGGAAAATAACCTTGTGGTGGAACAAGAGGAACCTGGGTATACCTGGATCCTTCAGGCAATGATGCCTTTTTTCTCTTCCTCTTTCTAAACTAATGAGAAAACTCTGCTAGACTCAAGTCAGTGCTACAACTCACAAAACTGGTATTTCACTTATTGTTCCCCAAACTTCCGTTACTTATGATCATCTGTAATAATCCTGAGGGTTGGGATGTAAAGTAAATCTTACGTCCTTAGTCTCAAACCCTGAGCATTAAGCATGCCAGGCTCCCTGCTATACAAAGAAGTATTACTTACTGAGCTCAGGGAAGTGGATCTATTAGATTTATCAACGTGGCTATTTAAATAAATTCTACAACACAGATGCTTGTCTGAAGTAGTTGTCTTTGTTTTTCTAACCCTGGAAGTATGAACAAAATCCACCTTGAAGAACAGAGGTAGCATGTAAGCTTGGGAAGGCTTCCGTTTTGGTGAGCACTAATAACAAATGTAGCTAGAGGATTCACCTCCCAAATACAGGCACGTCTGAAACAACCGCCCTCTTTCCTGCACTGTACAGAGCAGTTCAGGTCAATGTAACACCCCTCCAGCCAACGGGTGCTTTGTACCCTCTGGGAAGCAAGCAGCAAATCTCAGGATCGAATCCGGTTTCCCTGCAAAGTACACTGTCTGCCACTGACGTAGGGGCTGTGGTGTGCTGTGCTGTGCTGGTAGCGTGCACCTTACTCCTGTAGTTCCTATCGACGCCAATGGCATTTACTCGTAGATGCCTTCCTTGCCACACCTGAAGCAGAAACTCTCAGACCCGCAATTCCTATGCCAGTAACGCTTGTTAATGCACACAACTACTACGGGACCACCAAGGCAATATCTAACTGGCCGATGGACTCGAAGCACGTTTGCAGCTCTCCCAGGAAGATGACTGCTGTGGCGAGTCCGATTGTTGCAGAGATGAAGTTCCTGATGGCAACAAATGTGATGTGCTGGTGGCTGTTTACAAGCCAGGCATGCAGAAGTAAATGGGCCTGTGAGTGTTTGCTTCTCAGCGGCTGCTGGGAAACAGGCACCCTGCTGCCAGGTCACCGACCGGCTTTGTTACAGACCTCTTAAAGCAGTTCCTCTGTCACAGCGGTGGATGCGTAGCTTGTACACAGCTATCTGCTGTCTGGTACACAGAAGTTGCTATGGCAGTGCTTTACAGATACACGTTGCACAAGAAAGCGGTGATGTCAGACCACACTGACTCTTTTTTTGTCTTATACAGAAGGCTCGCTCCCACCCTGGGAACCGTGGAACAGAACAAATACCAGAATATAATACCTATTTTTTTTTATATATATATATTTAAGTCTATTGTCAGATTGCATCTGACTGTGGAACTGGGTTTAAAACACTTGGGTAACAATTTACATATTATGTTAACAACAACATCTGCCCCCCTCCCCTTCCCCCTTCCCCACCCGCAGTGCAGAGCAAGCTGACTCCATAGCATCCTTCACAGCAAAATGGGTCTCTGCTGCGTCTTTCTGTCTTCATGAAACTCATTTAATTCTGGTACTTTAACACCTACTCCTTCCTCTGCTGCTGGTGCTATTGCAAACAAGAAACGCGGCCGGGTAACACGGTCTCCTTGGAAACCTGCCTCTGGCCTAAAAAGCCCCGTTTGGTGCCTGTGTGGCACTGGAAAACGAGAGGCCTTACGGGCCGAGGACCTATCATGGCTGAGCTGCTTTCACTCCAGATCCCTCAGTGAACAGAGGAATAAGCTGGGCTGTTGCACCGGCAAGATTTAATGGAAAAAAAAAAAAGCAATGTATTGGCCTGGGAGTGCAACAGGCTGCTGAGAGCAGCCCGCGGTGGGCAGGGCGCTTCCCTCGGTGCGGGCACCTCGAGGGGACTCTGGGGGCAGGGGCTCTGTCCTGGTGTGGTCTGGGAGCGGCGTGAGGAGCCCACCTCTCCATTAGCCTGCAGGTTTCCAAATAATTGTAAACAACGCTGACTTCAAGTCTGCTGCCAGAGCCTCAGGCTCTTTAAGAAATAACCCCTACTCGTTTATTGCCTGAGGATATTATTATTTCCGGAACAAACTAGTTGCAGATCACAATACTGGGCAGAACTATAGTACAAAGTGTGTTTTAGTGCAAACCCACTTACGAAACAGTCACAAATCTTCTTTGGGCAGAAATGGGCACAGAGCCCCAACCTTTTGTATAGAAAAGTGCCCGCAGCTCATTCTGCATCATCTTCATCTCGGGACCGGTCTGGACGGGGCTGGCTCTGGTGCGTCGTGTGACAGCACGGTACAGCTCCACCGCGCTGCCGAGGTCCTGGGGAGGTGACGCTGAGCTACGGAGCAGCTTAGCAGGGGGTACGCCAGCTGCACCCCCTGTCCCGGCCGTGCCAGCCGCAGGGAGGTTGTGCGGATTAGGAGCTCTTCAGCTGGCTCTGGAGATCGCTTTTAACATCTGATACCACACACAAAATGATCCCGCTCCGCTGAAGGCTCAGCTCCGTACCTCTAATGTCAAATTTCTACAGACAATCCAAAGATTTGGTTCTAGGAAAGAAGCAATTCATATACACACATACTGCCTTCAGCAGACTTTCCCTTAAAAGACTGCTGCCATCTTTTATATCATGAAAAGACGGATATGAAAACGTTCTGTGCCAGGAATGGTAATGCAGTAAAGCACAGAGTTCAGTCACTATATACTGGTAAACACTACATTCCTCACTAAAAGTGATGCGATAGGTGATTAATAAGAATGAAGCTCAGATTTTATAATTAGTTACTTCATGTAAGGCCTTTCAGTAAATAGGTAATTGGAGATACATACATGTTTTTAATACTAGTTCAAGTGTGAACTGATTTGGTCTTTGGTCTTTCTGCGTTTGTGAATCATACTGCAATAGCAGCTTTAAAAAAAAAAAGTATTTTTAATTTAAATTGGTCTAAGCAAACGCCACGCTAAATATAGTGAGCATCTGCAGTATATAAGAGCAAGACAGGAAAAACAATTATCAAAATAGCTAAAATAATTTTGTAAACAGCATATACTGCGTGTCTATATGGTTTAATTGCCATTCCTATCCTGTCAGATCTGCGTGGAGGCAACCACATGCTTAATAAGGACAACTTGGTCGAGTTAGTTGGTGCATTTGCTTACCCATTTAGAGCAGGTCTGGGCTTTAATTCAGAGCTTGGGGTTTTTATCTTTAATGAAAATTGAAAGGTGCAAGTGCTTAGAACAGCTGTACCCTAGCATGATCTATTCTACAGACAGTCACCTTGAACTAACACTTTGAAATAAGCCTTGCTGTTAACACGAACAGGAGGTGAGCCAGGCACCTGTGAAGAAAAAGGCATTCTCTGTTTCTGCCTGTTGCAAATTCTTCTACAGTTAGGCTTGTCTCAGCTGAGTGTGTAGACCTGAGCCCCGTCCTGGAATTATTTTGCCCAGTTCTGGGTTACAATGGCACATTTCTGTTGGGCATTTTCTTTCTTTATTTGGATCTGATGTCTGTCCACGGAATGAAGGTGCTTAGCTGCAGGGCAAAGCTTCAGAGCTCCCTGGGAATGACAGTGAATGGGATGACAGGACTGCTGGATTCGAGGTCCAGAGCGGTGAGGAAACATTCGATGGCTGCTTCGTTTTTCCCCTGGGCTTGCAAGACCTCTCCAAGGCTGTTCCAGGCCCTGTGACTGGTGGTCTGGATCCGGATGGCATCTCTGAGGACTTTCTGGGCCAGGTCCCTCCGCCCAAGTCTGTTCAGCACCAGGCCCTGTCAACAGACAAGTGATGAGCAGTTAACAACGGCACAGAACAGAGGAAGAAATGGAGTGATGGAGTGCCCCGAGCTCCCAGCAAGCTGGGCAGACCTAAGAGCGCAGGCACTGGAATCCTATGGGGAGGATCTCCACCTGTTTCTGGAGAAGAGTATTAATCAGCTCTTAAGCTCTGCTTTTTTTTGTGATGTGTAATTTAAAAAAACAATTGTGAAAATATTTTTTTTAAGCAGAGACTGATTCAGCTCTGCAACTACTCCTGCTGCGTGTTACTGGGAGAGTGTATACTGGTGCTACAGAGAAAGGCTACAGGCCATTCAAGCATCCCTCTCTCCTTGAGTAGGTTACACTGGCTTCTAATCCCCAGGAAAACATACCCAGGTTCACTTACACTGAGTATCTAAATAACTCTTGCACATCTAGAACACCCAGCTGAGGCTGAGGTAAAGTATCTCAGCTCCTACATCTTGACCATATAGAAAGACTTTTCCTCTTACCAAATGGGGCTAGAGGGACGCGGCCCCTTCCAGCCTTCTAGGGGCAGCTGTATGTGACAGCATGGGGCTCTTTGTCCTCCTGCTATTTGCGCTCCAATGCAGATCCTAAAGCAGCATGGGGGAGGAGAAGGATGGAGGAACCTTGTTTAAAAAGCTGTCCTTAGGGTAAGAAAAGACACAAGTGGGTGTAACCATCTGGAAGGAACAGGAGGGGGAGGATGAAAGAAGTGGTAGGAAGAACATGTTTTCCTATAGGGCTCGCATGGATGCGTCTGAACCCACAAAGCATCTAATGAGCCAGACTCCCTTTTAATTATACAGCAGTCAGCCACGCTGAGCCCAGATGGTCACGTGGGCTTTGCAGGCCACGAGGCGTTAGTGGCATTTTTCTGCTCCCTCCTGAAGGTGCACGCACCGGGATGAACTTCCCGCCACTTTCATCCAGGTGTGGCCCGTGGAAGAAGCAGCCAACACTTTCACGTCACCTGCCAAGCTCTGCATGGCCTCCGCCTGCACTCGCCCGCAGAAATGCTGGAAAGTGAGATGACTGCCTGACATCATGCTTTTCTTGGGACTACCTACTTTGCCTGAGAGAAAAATTAGGAAGCACCCATTTAATCAAGTATCGGCGGTACTGTGAAAAGTTTCACTGCCTCTTTCCTGCCCGTAACCTTGACCTGAATAATCAACTCAGTATCAAATTTGATCATCTAAAGACGCAGTGGGTGTGTTTTTCCTTCAGGTTTCTCTCTCTGTTGGAAAATGGCGAGGCAGTGGCCCTAATCTTCCCGTCCCCTTGCGAGCAGGCACAGGTGGCACAGAGGTACCCGATGGGAGAGGCTGGTTTCTCTGGAGGTAGCTGCTTGGAGACGACCGCGGGCATGTAATGACAGACTGGAAGGAATCTGTGCAATTACAATTTGAGTAACCCGCTTGACAGGGATAATGAGGCACAGAAAGGGCAAGTAGTGTGGCCATAGCAAATCTGCTGCCGAGCCAAGAATAGATGGGAGCTATCTCAGCTCAAGTTTGTCCTCAACCACAAAACCACTCTTCCTCAGAACTCTTCATGTTGCGCTGACCGAGCAGAGCAGATTGTGCTCTCTGGTGGCCGGGGACCCATCGCTCTCCTCACCCTGACACTAAGCGACATCAAGCCTCTCGACGCTCCCGGAGGGCCGCTGGCCCCAGAGGCACAGGGGCCAGTGAGCCTGTGCAGCTGCTGCCTGTCATCCCTTTCCAACGAGGAGGGGAATTCCCTCCCTGGCTGACATCTCGCGCCTCTCAACAATGCCGCAGTGAAATCCACCTCATCGTAAACCGCTCGTGCGGCCCTGCTCCCTTCTCCGCCCCAGCACCCTTGTCAGTCAAGGACCAGCGGCTGGCATGGCTTCCGCCCTCCATGGCTCCCCAGTGTGAAGCCGCTGTACTTCATGTTGCCTGTGCTTGAGGAGAACAGAGTTTTGCATCTAATGGCCCCTGCAGCTGTTTTGCAGCACTGGGAGGAGGCAGCATGCAAACCCCAGGTACTGTGTTCACCTCGGGGAGATGCTCAAGCGTAGCCCACCAGTAAGGGCAGCACATGTGAACATTTGCTTGTCGCTATTCAGTGCTTTCAAGCATGCCAGTTTAGCTGAAAAAAAATCTGTGAACCCTCAGAAAGGGTGATCTCAGGCTCCCCAAAGCCATGGGAAAGCCTCTTGTTGACGCTGCAGTATGCTGCAGGAGTGAAAAACTGCTATGTTTTCCAGGAGAAACACAGGAGGAAACATTTGCTAAAGGAGGTAAAGATTTCTCGCTTCCTCCTTGCTTTCGCACACAACTGTTCATGCCAAAGGCAGCCCAGGTCCATGGCCCTTCCCAGGCATGCCCACCGTCCTGCTTCCCACTTGTTCTGACCACGACCTGCCCCATGGCCCCTGCTTGCCCATGTGCCTGGATGTCTGTGTGGTATGGGCAGAAGACGCTGTGCTTCAAGTCTCAGCCTAAGCGGAGGTCGGGGTATGGCCAATGCGCTCCCCAACCCTGGCCCTGCCAATGTTCCCAAACCCCAGCACGAGACCTACTCCTTCACCCAGAGTGAGCTGCGACAGATGGTGTCAGCCTTTCCAGTGAGGCTTAACTGAACCGGCAGAAATACGCTGCTGGATGTTTAAAGGACAGGTTCAAAATCATTAATTCTGCGTGCAGGAGAGTTTCTTGCTTTGGGTTTCCTCTTTCCCCTCCTCCTCACCCCGCTCCTTGCAAACCACAAGCGTTTTGTGAGAGCTGGAGGCTGCACAATCCCCAAGCCTCATGAAGATGCAGCACTGAGCACTTCAGTTTTTTTGTTTCCCTGAGGTATTTGCACTTCAGAGCTTCTCCTTGCTACTGAATTTCTTATTTCCCCATGGAGTCTGGCTTGCTATAAACAATGCCTGTGTGTTGTTGCTATGTAGGTCCAGCTGGAATCTGCCTACAGTGCAAAAGAAAAAAATTATATATAAATTCAGAAAGCCACCCACTGACAGGCAATTTGCATTTTTATCTGGAAGATTTTTTTTTAAAAAGATTTTTCTAATGAAAGTTCAGTTCCTGAGTTTCTATGGAAACTCATCTGCTTGGTGTGCATGCATAATTTCATAAAGTCAGATCTCAGGAAGATGAGCAATTAGTATAAATACAAGCAGGAATGTGATTAAGGGTTTCATCCTCTTATTCCTGAAGATGGAGGGTGGGGCTGGATTTTGTTGTCTTTCCTTGGTTTGTATTTGTGCATTTGCCAAATTAATGCAGAAACCCGTGTACAAGGTGGCCTCGCTCCTCTGCCACCTCCTGGCTAGCACCGGCACTTCTGGTTTTGCCCGGTCATTTTCCTCCCAGGGATGGTGAGTACCGCTAAGACAGTCTTCTCTGTTCAGTGTTGTTGGTACCGAGTCAGGCCCTAAGGAGCAATGACGACAGGCTTCTTTGTAAACTCAAGCATATTATAACTAGTAAAAAACCCCAAACCAAATCAAAAAGTGTGTGGGAATCATTTTGCTTTCAAGCTCCTGTGGGCAGCATGTGGCTAGGGCTTGCACCAGGCATTTCAGGTGCTGCTCGCGTTAATGTAGCTGGATAGTGCTCAGATGCTAACTCAGTCGCTCAAGGAGGTCTAAGGGTAACTTGTGCAGATTAATTTAATTTTCTTCTTTAGGTCTGAAGACATACTTCAGATCTTGTACGCAAAGGCAGAGTAGTGAAGCTTGCACTTTCCAGCCAGACTGTAAAAGACGGCGCTGAAAGCACTGGAAGAAATTCATTTGAGGTGAAGCGCTGCAGCACAGCGAAGCTGGTACAGTCTAGCGGTGCATGAAGGCAGAGGGGAGACAGCGAATTTGGGTTGCTGATTTAGGGTGCCTTATGCTGGCAGCTGGACTCCTGATTTTATCGTTTTTAATTTCAGGGAACAGGGGGTGTACATGGGAAGCTTTTTCAAAGGTATTTGTGACCTTGCCTGCATGCAAAACAAACAAAAACCTAAACCACTTCTATAGTGACAATGGGTTGGACTCCCTTGCCTTCAGTGACGTGATACTTAGTAATTGATACTTGAGTGAGGCTATTTTTGTTTTAGAATAGGAGAGCCATATTTCAATTTAAGTTAGATGAGCAAAAGAGTGACTTGTTTTCAATTTCCACTAATAAAGAAAGCATGCAAAAGCCCCGCCTGAAGTTCCACTTCAGAAGGTCGTGAAATTTCTGATCTGTGCCTTTATTTCCTTAGTTTGACAAAGCCTCCTTAAAGGTTGTTAGCTCATAAAATTCGCAGAAAATAGTGCAGAAAAGACATTATGGAAGACTAGAAAATAAGCCTCACGTACAAGCTGGAGTTTATTTTTAGTAATGAAACTCAAAACTTCCTTTGCAAATGTTTAGTTCAAACACCTGATGAGCAGCAGGGAGTTATCCTGAGTCTTGGCATCCTTTTCTCCTTCCAATAAGGTGGCACAGATTTATTTGTTGTTTCCTTTGGGGCTTGCATTGAAAAGACATGTCCAGAAAAACATTTTATTTCATTCCTGGACGACTGGTTTTTGTTTTGTTTGCACGGTCACCTCATTCTTGGAGAAGCTGTATAGGTGGACTAGACTCTATCCTTCACAAATTTATTTTAATAATTACTTTAAATGCAAGTTATCTTTTTTTGCATGAATCTCAGATTCCAAAGTGAGGTTGTCTTTGATGCTTTTCTCAACTGAGCAGAGCACTTTCGCCCATTATTGTCTAAATATCCTAAGAAGTTTCCAGAATAATTTAGACTTTGCAGACTTTCTGTTGGGCTTCTGCTAGTACATTAGCTAATTAATTTAAAGG
Source organism: Grus americana (assembly GCF_028858705.1). Classification (NCBI taxonomy): domain Eukaryota; kingdom Metazoa; phylum Chordata; class Aves; order Gruiformes; family Gruidae; genus Grus; species Grus americana. The sequence goes on from NC_072854.1 coordinate 95,501,690, forward strand.
TAAATGGGGTATCCTCACTGTCTACTCCAATCTGTAATACGGACATGTCACTAGTGGTTAGTAGGAGGGTAATCAGCAGCTGGTAAAATCAGGGCATGCTGCAGAGAAGTGCTCGTTCAAAAGTGTGCTTATTCAGCAGAACCCTACAAAAAGCCTTTCAAGATGCATTTAGCACTCGGCGATAACAGTCTCATGTAACAGAAAAATCCGCACTGCTACAGGGCAACATACGCTTCTGTAATTATTTAGCAATCAGAGTAAGTAGTAAGCAAAATCTGTTGCATAAACCATGAAATATCAGAGAGTCCTTTTGGAAATGGCAAAGACTAACCTTGGAAACCCTAGGTCTCCCAGAATACAGACAGACACGCAACTAGCCAATTGCTCTGTGATTCTTTCCCCCTACATTCATGACCTTTGCATTTCTGAGGAGCCAGGATTTTTTTTTAAGCTGCGAGCAGTGAAGCGAGTTTTTGTTGTGCTGTCAGTTAGCCGCGCAGCGGCTGGCAGTGTGCGGGGTAGCTAATCATCCATTTTGCTGATTCAGTCCAGATTGTGGCAAACCCGAGCTATACATCTGAGCTTTGTTTTCTGAAAATACACTGTAGGAATACATGGACCAGTCAGGGTCCGCTTGCCAAACATGCTGAATTAGAGACCGTATCTTAATTTGCTGCCCTAAGGAAGGGTGGCTGGGATCTGCTTCTGGAGAAAAGCTTGTCTTTCAGTGTTTCTGCTGCCTCTTTTGTCGAGAGCAGCTTTTCCTTCTCTTCCTTCCCCCTCTCCAACTCCTCCGCCGAAGCTGCTGCATCCCCTGTCAGTCAGTGACGCTGAAGTGCTGCATTTGATAAAGCAGAGGAGGGGAAGGAGAGGGGAGGAGAGGGAAGGCAGGCAGGGCCGCTGCAAAACCCAGCATGTGGAATGGAAAAAGGAAGGAACGGCACCGGAGGGGGGGCAACTGGCAAGTGCTGGGAAAAGCAAAAGTCCAAGTTAGCATCACGATTTGTGGCACTTGTGCACTGCCTGGGGGTTTCAACTCAATAGGCTCAACCCGGAAATTTCAGCTCCGGTACTGCAGGCACCAATGTCAGCCTAGCAGCAGATCGCTGCTTAAAACTTCACTGCACCATATTCGTGTGCTACAGGTGAGTGTGAGGTAGGAGAAGCGATGAGACTGCAAGGAGCTATCAGGAGAGGCAGACTAGCTGAGCGTGAAGACAGAGACATCTTAAGCCCACCACAGACCTGGGCACACGGATATGCTTTACCAAGCCTACTGAGGTAGCTTTGGCAGGGAGAGAAGAAAAAGCCAAAGAAAGACAAGATCAGAAGTGGTGAAGACCTGAAAAGAGGCACATCCCCTTCCTTAGCTTGCCAATGTGCTTTCAAGGCCGTGTACAATTGCAAAGGCACCATCTCAGCCAGGCCCCCCCATGAGGCCAAGGCAAGCCCCCCCCCGCAGAAGAGAAGCACTGCGCCGTGCTGCACACCTCTGCCCAGGCTTGCTGTCTCTACTTGAGTTCATCAAATGTTAGCAGGGATGTTTGTACCGTGTTTGAAGCTTAAATGTGATAAAACATTTATTGACATAAAAAGCAAACCCTAAGGCAGCATTTCAAACCAGGAGGCTCTGATCTCTTCATAGAGAGGCTCATACAAGCCTAGGGAGAACGAGGAGTTTTTCTGCCTTGTTGGATTGTTGTCACTTAAGCTTCGTTCAAAGCAGAATTGTTTGCTGCATGCTGAATATTCTCTAGATAGCTCTTCCTTTGCTGAGACCTACGTGGAGATGAAGCGGCAAGCAAGGAAACCTAACAGGATGCCTCAACCACATGTTTGAGACTAACTAAATGCAGTATTTGTTTCACACTCTCTTTTTCTAGGGAAGGCAAGATTTCTCCCAGCCCTGATCTTAGCAGTTGTCATAGTAATGTTGCAGTAGAGCGCACAGTAGCTTCAACTAGGACTCAAGCTCATGGTGTCATCTGTAAAAACATGCATTAAGAGAAATTCCAAAACCGATAATAAAAAGTAATTTAGAATACATAATTTATAATTTAAGGTCCCAATTCTGTTATGCACTGTACCTGCTTCCCTGGCAGAAAGCCTTGTTGAAATGAGTGAGATTCAGCCTAGATATATCCAAATATTTCAAAATACATGCAGAATCCAGATTGTTCAGCACCAGCAATGAGAGAAAAGGCATGCAACATACGTGCAGGATGCTGAAGAGCAGCAGGTAACCTGCTGGCTAATGCACTCGACTAGAAAGCGGTTGCTGTGCTTCATTGGCTGCTAATGCATTCCGCATTGAATAACCTGCCGTTACTCAGGAACAATGCAGAAAGCAGGGTCAAGGGCCAAGCTTTGGGAGGTAGAAGTCCTGAGTTTAAGTGTTCTCAGGCTGAGGAGGGTTGAGAACTTGCCTCTCTTGTGCCCAGGGGGTGTGCGTTAACTTCTAGCAAATACATTTAAGAAGTTAGGGCAGCAGCTAAGCACCCCCATCGCCTCCAGGCGGGGACACAGCTCTCTGCCTCTATTTTGATAGTAAGTAGGTGCCTATGTTCTGCTGCACATAGCAAGATGTTGCTGCATATAGCTGGGGAATGTCTAGGCTTAAGACTTGGACATCCAACTAATCTGAGTGCCCGCAGTGTGCTGTGGCTGATCAACAGGGAATTTCTGCCTGCTTAGGTTTCCTCCAGTGCCAATGCTGGATCTTTCCCCAATTTTTAATGCACTGCTTTGCAACAAAGGAGGGGCTGACGTGAACATTTCCCATGCATGTTCTCTTCCCCTCTCTGTACGGAGTAAATCTTGTTTGAACGTATGAGTCATGAACAGGTTCTCCTAGATAACAGCTTCAGCTCTGCCAAGGGTCTCTATGAACCTCAGTCTCACAGAACTAATCGCCAGAGCAAGCGCTGCATTTAGTGTGTCTCTGAGGAGGGATGTAGAGCAGCGAAAACAGGGCTGACAGAAGCACACAGCATGCCAATGTAGATTACAGCAGATGTCTTCTGAAAGGAGAGCCGAGACATTTAAAAAATCTTAATTTGCTTTAGTTTTCCACTACTGGCAGTCTCTGGGATAGCATGTTATTAATGACATCCTCCGCACAGCTACAGCCGGAGCCTCGGAGTGCAACATCGCAGCTGAGCGCTAAGCTAGCCGAGCTGCCGAGAATCACAGAGCGAGCTGGGCAGGCACGCGCTGCTGTGGGCCAGCCAGTGCCTCTGGCTTCTGCTCCCGTGCCTCTGATCCCATGAGGAACGTGTTTCTTTATTGTCTCTTAACATAAAATCTCTCATAAATCATGGACCTCCATGCACAATGAGATTCTGCTGAATTACAGATAGCATTTTCTGTTACATGCTCAAAGGAGAATGAATGAAGAAACTCATTGAGAAGATAAATAATTAAAGACTTTTGATAAATACTGCACGTAACATTAGTGTAAATGGAAGCTCTTAGCGACACTGGAGAGCTCTGATGTTTTCATGTCTCCCATTTGTTTGGCAAGAAGGGATCTGCCTCCTTCTCTTGAGTGTGGGCAGCTCAGCATATCGGGACAGCATGCTGAAAACCTGCAAGTCTTGCTAGTTCCCACCCCCCTGTTTGTGCAGCTGTGTCTTACGTACTGGGAGGCAATATATTCTGTTATTGCGCTACATGCTATTTTATATACTGTATTACTATAGTCTGTTACTCTGTCCTGTCTTTGGTGTGATAACAGGCAGCCTAAATAGCACAGAATTTAAACTAATTATAACTGTTGTCCTTGTTTGTGAAAAAGTGTTTGAAGGTTGAAGTATAAAGGGGATAGTCATTCCCCCCTTCTCCCTTCTGACAATGCCCTGAGCACTTTCTGAAATACCATTTATGAGTTCAGCTGTAGATCAACTTGACTACAACAATTTCCAGGCTTTAATTTGATCTCTGAGCAAAGCACAGCATGAGGACAATACTGATTAGCAGAGCTGCAGTGGTATCTTGAGGGCTGTGGATTGGAAACCACAACTAAAGATAGTAATCTCCTGGAAGATGAGATTGGAGCTCAGTGGACAGGCATCTTCTGCAGGGAGAAAACAGACCTAGGACAATGTCTTTAGGCCTGGATGCAAGTTTTATTCTCCAGAGATGACTGAACCACCCTAGGAACTCAAGGGGTTTAAGAAATGTATTGGGTTCTTCTCTTGTAAGGTGTTACGCACATTTTAGAGAAGGGATCAGAGAAAAGCTGGGGAGTTTTGTCTTTCAGGAATTCAGTTTGGTTTCTAAAGTTACGTAAACAGAGCCTGAATAATGTGGTAATGAGCACCTCAGGGACATGGAGAATAACTTACCACAACAGAGGAACGCACGTGATTGGCACTGATAAACAGGAGCTCCGGATTCCCTGGAAACCAGGATAATCCACCTCTGAGAAGCAGAGCACCAGCCCTCCTTCTAATGGACTGAAATCTCTGTGCTGTACAGTGGATCAGATTTGCTCCTTCCACCAACCCCAAACACCCAGCAGGTCCGGTCTCTGCTCATGAGGGAAATGCGCAGTTCCCCCAAGAGAGGAAAGGGCCACTCATAGCGTCTAAGTGATGGCTTCGGTGTCAGAGAATCACTTATCACCTTGTTTGTGATGGCTCCACTGTCTCCTCTGGATGGAGGAAGGAAGCCGGGCAACTGCAGAGGAAGAGAGAGGGCAACAAACCTGCAAAACAACTGTGTCAACTCCTAACTGGTGCTCAGCAGCTATGATCCTGCTGCACAGCCACGGATTTGCTCCGATGGCTGGGCTACTGAAGCTGCCAGCTAACCAGTGGATTTGCAGGGAGGATGGCAGTGGGGGAAGGGGGGTTCTGCAGCAAACAGAAATGAGAACAAAGCGTTTGCAATTCCTTGGACAGTGAGTGAGCTAACACACAAACTTATTAATGTGAGCATCCAAAATGGTCATTTCTCCTGTGGGAGCCAGCGACTAGGGTAAAGACAAGTTCTCTCCCTCAAGCTCAGCTGCTTCAACACAAAAATTTGAGTTAACAGGCTGCTCTAAGGATTGCTTTTCCCCAAGGAGAGCTTAGAGCAGTTATTTTGGGATATCTGAAGCGCAGGAACATTCCTGGAATTCTGCAATAAGCCTCAGAGTTGGGAAAACAGAATCTGCTAACCAGTCATGGTTTGGAAGGAGGCTACCAGCCACCTCCAAAAGCCAAACATTGCTTTACTGTTGTCCTGCTTGGTGGAGCTGCAAAAGGTACATGCCAGACAGGCATAATATCCATCGGGAGAGCTTCTCTTAGGGTAGGATTAGAATTAGTTTTGATTGCTCTCTCCTCCCCAGCACATAACCCACCTATCTGGGACTCACAGAGTACCACTGCTGTACCGACGGGCAGAAAGCAGCTGTCCTTATTACACTCAGCACGACTGGGGATGCTTCCTGCAACCACAGCCTTAACACACGACGAGTGTGCGATCACTTGACGGGGAATTCCAGTGGAGAGCACCGTCCCACAGGAGGCTGCACTGATGGTCCACCAGCAAGTGTTGCGCTGCTGACGTGCCATTTTTGGGAGGAGGTGTAACTAGCTATGTCACCCTGCAGAGCAGGCTGAAAATAGGATTGCACTCACTGTGCCATGTGGCTCAGTGGTATGTCAGGACATGTATTTTTAGGAAATTCCTCCTTTGGGCAGAAAGGGTGAAGTGCTTGGCCTGATTTGCAGGCTGCTGGCTTTGCCCAGATCTCTCATACTAGGGTGTGGGAGTATGTTAGCCACCAGTCGGTCTGTGGATGCCCTTAGTGCCTGGATACAGCGCTAGTCCCAGTTACCTACTGAGCAGGGTGGCTGTGGAAGGGTAAAAGATACCTGGTCTGCTCCTGTGCTTTTTGTTTCAATGCATGCACTTTTGCGCTCTCTCTCTTTGCTGGTGCTTTTCAGAGAGGGAACTGACCTCCAACAGAGCAAGGATGGAGAAAAAAGCAAGGAAGATCAATGTCTTGGGAAGAATATGGTCTCTGAGGAGCAGCAATAAAAATGTACCTTGCAGAGCGAATGTGTGAGGGGAATAGGGAGCTCAGAGAAGATAGCTCATGCATAGAAGAAAGAGAGAGAGAGGAGATAGAAGGAAAAGCAGATGGTAAGTAGGGGTTTTAAATAAGCTTCTGGAGAGGCAAAGAGGAGTCTGACTTGGTGAGGTACTTTTTGGGTGCAGCATAATGAACAAATGCAGTACATCTCCATGCCCAGCCAGTTACTGATGCATAGACGATGCTATGACTTGTCTGACCCAGGAGAAAGACAAGGTAAGGCAGCGCTAGACTCAGAATCACTCTTCTCTCTGACAGACTTCCTCTTTTCCCCAGAACATCATTCCTATCAGGCAGCATGTGTTCAGCTCCAGCATCTGGGTTGTGATTTTTTGGCAGCTGCACAAAATCTCTGCTATCAAATCCCACCTGCCACTCTCATGTCTGCTCCCACAGACCTTTGCCTGTTAGCAAATGTTTCAAAATTACACAGCCAGGCACAGCACATTGTTCTGCAATCCCACCTCAGGCAAAAAACCCTCACGCAAGGACTCCTTTTAACTTCAGTGGGCTGCAGGAGGGAAAGGCGAGAGGACAGGCCTCTCGATTACAGGCAGAAATACTCATTTAGGTCACAGTTTGCACTGCATTCTTTTCAGCACTAACGTAAACCAGCTATTTTTCCCCTGAATTATCTGAATAATACTATTTTGTCTGTGACATTTTAAGCTTTCTTTTGAGACATGTTCCGTGTTACAACTGTGCAGTAAGAGAATTTGTGAACTTTCTTTACCAGAATGTGTTCGTATGAAGTCGCTCTCCCCTTCTTTACAAATTCTTCCTTTCCCTTCTCTGGCTTCTTAGCAGTCCCAGATGAGCAATGCCACCAGTGTGATGTGTGCGTGCTGTATGTTGCTTCATTGTTGAAACAGTTCATTAGTAAACAAAATGCTGAAATACAGCTTGCTCATCTATCCTGGATAAGAGATCTATCCACAGAAATAACTGCAATTTTTAATTCTGTACTGGAGGAAAGGACTTAAACTTCCACATAAATCATCTGCTATAATATTTCACAATCTGACTTTCCCCAGCATGAACCTAGGCAATGAGACTGCACTGTTGGTGCAAAGGAGAATATCTCCTGGAGACGGTCTAAGCTACTTGATTATGGTATCTCTAAAATTGCAAACCAAAGAGACAATCAGTGCTTTTTGATGTGGACATCTGTCAGAAGAGAAACAACTGCTAATTGTCATGTAATAACCACACCAGACACTTCCATATCTGTCATCTTTCTGGAAGTCAAGCATGAAAAACCTATTACTCATCCAAGCACTAAGCATATTTGTCCAGATCTGGCTGCATTTCTGTAACTGTTTAAAACTCCAAAGTGATATGATGGTCTTTTATAGATGGATACTTGAGATCAAAATATTTAGCCAAAATACAGCAATCAGTAATTGGTTTTGTTGGCATGTGATTAAGACATTTAGCTTTATAATCTAATATTTGCATTTTAGTTTTAGAAGCAATGTAGGTATACTGAGAAAAGGTGCTGGTTTGTTACATAAATACAAGCACATGGGATTTGTAGAGAATTGGTTCAGCAGAACTACCTCGTTGCACTTCACCATTCAGAGAAGTCCTCGCTCCTACAGAAGCACCATAGGAGCTCTCAGTTTGGCAGGTACGTGGCTCTACATGAGCTCTGAATGATGTTACAGGAGCACAGCGCTGTCTAAAACCATGTGCGGCGAGGAATAGCTAATTCTCTTTTTATTTAAGACAGCCTACCATCTATAGAAACCATACATTTAATTTCCTAAAGCATCTGCATACCTCCTCTGCAGGCATGGGCTCATCAGCCCGTCACTTAATTGAAGAGAATGGAAAAAATGGCTGCAACCTCTCTAGAGACATCAGGTAAGAGGATGACTAGTAACCTGAACCAGGTTTGAATTCACTGAAAACTTCTGTAGAGTATCTCTTGTTTAGATGGCACCAGAGCTGTCTGCGCTACAGACCGGTTATTTTGCTGGTTGCATAGCTTGGCACTAGTCTAAAGATGGATACTGTATTTGGAGGAGGGAAAAATGAGTTTTATTGAGAACTGCCAGAGGAGAAAAAATTGGATCATCAAGAAAGACGGTAAAATCAATCTCTCATGAGTTTCAGCAAACCAGTGAAAAAACTCAACTGCCTAAATATAATGAACTAGGTAAGTCCTGCAATCACACCGAAACATAGACATAAGATGCACTTCAGTGCTGCCCACAGACCTAAGCAAAAAAAAAAAAAAAAAAAAAAGACAATTAAATCACAAACACGGTGAAGTCTTTTTAATCCATATGGAGTGAAGAGGACATTTACGGTGCAGTACAACCCCTAGCATTGCATCCATTCCTGAGTCTAGCAATGCCCTTGCACTTTCACGAGGTTGCTCTGCCTTTGTGCTAGGAGGGACGGGCATGGGTACGTTAAATGAACCAGCCTGCATCTCTGAGATGCCCAGGAAGGCAGCAATGTGGAAAAGACCAGCCATGTAGCAGTAGGACATGGGTCCAGCGCTCATGTGTCTGGGGAGCAATGGAGACAGCAAGCAAGGGAGAGGGGCATCTTCAGCTGTTGTTGTTGTTGTTGTGCCAAAGCCTCAACACAATACAGGCTCCAGCATCAGCCCCTGATGGGGATGAGGTACTTGTAAAACATTTACATTTTCAGCAGGATGTTTCTAATTAAACTCAATTGGTTTGTACACCTGCTGGGAGTGACTGCTCTGCACCTCATCTCCCTCTCCTACTTGAGCACAAAGAGGATGCAACTGCCTAGGCTACCACTGTGTTCCTTTTGTGCACTGACAGTAATTGAGAAAATGGATGGCAACAGCCGTGTTTTGTGTTTGCTATGGTTCTAGGAAGCGCTTTTTTTTTTTTTTTCCCCAGAGCATAAGCCTGCTCAGGTTTTACAGACCTTTTGCAAGAGCGAGGGATTGACAGGGCTTTGTGTAGTTTCCCGACTGTAGGGCATCATGATTGATGCCAATAATAAACCCCTCAGGACTGAGGAAAGTACCTGTACAGATCCTGACTATGATCAGATCGATGGGGAAAGGATGGTATTGAAGCATGCCATGGTTAGTAGTGCAAGGCAGAACAGCCAGCTGTCACTCATTAAACACTTTCTAGCCTTTCTTACGAGCACAGCCACGTTTTAAGAAAGGGTTTTATTGATACCGTGTTACATTGTCTCGAGGTATTTATGGTTTTGCCCGGAAAGGTCCAAGACAACCAAACCTTTCAGAGAAAGCTGCTGAAATTGTGTGGACAGTCAGCAGGACTTCTGGGTTGTGACTGCTGTCCTGTGCTCCCTTTCTGCATCTTTACGGAGCCAGCACTTGTCAGTGAGATCTAAGTCATGCCTCAGAAGAATAGCTGAATGTATTGGCCTTGTTGTACTGTGGCGTTGCCCTGCTGTGAAATGAGAAAAATGCATTTACTGTGCCATGGTAGCAGGTCAGCATCCCAAATGTTCTCCCCTCCAACAAGCTTGCTGGGTCAGAATAATTCTGTTTCGGATTGTACAGGACAGTCTCCTGGGTAACATGCTTCACAGCAACGCTCGGGGGGAACACGCCCTTGAATGCAAGGCAGTCAATGAGATTTATAATTACCGTGTTTTATAACCTCGTTCATTCAGGCAGGGAAGGATACTGCTGAAGAGATCTCAAACAAGAGAAATGATGTGTTTGCAGCTATATAAATAGTTGCTGTTAATATGATTTGAAGCCTGGATGGCAGAAGGTGCTCTTTTGTCCACTGTGCTGTCCAGCCTAACACAAAAAATGCACAGACTAGTTTTAAACTCAGGCAGCAGTAGGGTATAAAACACCAACTTCAGCTACCCTCTCCCAGAGAAGGGGATGTAAAATCCACTCTGTATCACCAAAATCATCTGATTGCACTAAGCAAGGTCTTGGCTCAAGGCCAGGTCCCAGCTGTCCCTGTAGTGATAATGACCGCCCTCCCTCGGGGTGCTGAGCACTGTCAGAATCCAGCTGTGTTTTCACACACGCACGCATGTAAATTGTCTGAACACGGTGGTGTTAATGCTTCTGGGATGACAGAACGAACCTATAGATGTCTCATCAACAGCAAGCTCCATGCAGAATGCATTTTATTTTCGGAAAAGCCTGGAGTTTAAAAAAAAAAAAAATCTCCTGGTACAGTTTATCTGATGCTTTGTTTTTGAGTGTCCTTGATGCATAACAGCATGCTATCATCTCTAAAGATTAAAAACAATCCCTTCTTATTGCTCTGCTGGGTATTTTCAAAGAAATTCATGCACAGATGAAAACAAATAAAAACAATGCCCAATGGCTCTGCAGAGATCCTGGGCCTCTAGTTTCAGGTAGTCTGGAGACAATTTTAAACAAACACGGACCTCTTAAATCCTTGGCTATAGCTCTGGCGAGGATATGTTGGCAAAACCTCAGTAGCTTTAATGGGGTGAGACTGGTTGAGGATTTTCAACACCATCTCCATTTTGTGGTTTTTAGGGTATAGCTTAAGTAAAATCTAGAGCTTATCACGTGCAATACTGGATTTTAGCTATTTTTTAAACTGGAGCTTTAAGTTAAATAACAATACCTTTGTTCAGGCTTGGTTTAAACAAAAATTCAGAGTAGCTGGGTTGGTTTTCATGATGTTAAGGTCTAGGTTTTTTGATGGAGTAAGGCATGGTTGGAGAAAGTCACCCTCCTCTCATTAGTGCAGGATTTGGCCCCAAAATGACAGAATGCAGGATAAACTGAGCAAGCCTCAGGCACTGACGAAGGAACAGTTCAGCTTGCTTCAGTTAACATGTCTTTTGCTTTTACCCACTTGGCTTTATTGTTCAGAGGATCTGGCCCAGTATGAGAATGAAATCCCTCCCCCAGCCCCCGTTCTGCTTCCAGCCTTTGCTGCTGGCTAGCTCTGATGGACAGCTGCAGGAGCTTCTTAAGGGGAAATCTATGTGACACTGCTGCGCTTAGGAAAAGTCTGAAAATAGGCTTTTTTCTCTTTCCTCACTCCTGTTTAGGCACTAGCTTTGCTCAGGCTGAAAAACACTCTGCAAACGTATACTTGAGGGTTTGGTTTTTAAAGGCTGGGCAAACTCATTCACAAGATCACTCGCAAGGCAAAATAACTCCAGACAGAGCTAGCATAAGCTGCTTGTGCCAAACACATGATCCGAGTATTGAATTAAGGGTGCCGGTGGTATGGAGGAGAACAGGGAAATGTTGCATACGAGCCCGTGCTCTGTTGCTGATAAACAGCCCCAGAATGCAGTGCATCACAATGCATAAGGAGGCCACAGCAGGTCATGTTCAGATCGTACCTCCTGCACAGTTTGATTCCATTTTTTAAAAAACCTTCTCTTTTATTTTTGAATTAACTTTATACCTGCTATGCACTGCTCACCTGCTTTATTGCAGTTGAAGTTTGTTTGCTCTCAAGTCTGTACGCTGGCTGGGTGTTGAAACCACTCTCAAGTTTTTGTTTGGACAGTAATATCTAAAAAAAATTCTCCCATGGCCAACCCTCACCCTCTTTAAGGCGTTAGACTTGTTGCTTATCAAATACTTTGTTCTGTTAACCTTGGCCATCCCTCATCCTTTGTTGTGAGGCCAGGGCTGCTGACCACAACTGCTGTTAGTTGGTTGCGTGCAGTGTAAGAGCACCAGCAGCAGCACTTAAGATGTACAATACTGCAGAAAGCCAGTTGCTTTCCAGGCCTTCTTGCCTCTTCTCCTTCAGATGGGGATTACTGGAAGCACAGCGGCTTTGTTTGGGATAATTTTATCGCTTCCCTGGCTTACCTCTTCAAGTGCTGATCTCCCAACATCCTGGAGGAGCTGTGGAAGCATCAGGTTCTTGTGATGGATACAGTTAAGTGAGGGATGGTAGTGCTCAAGTTACTTAGGCTTGTGAAAGCTGTATGTAGCAGTGCGAGCCACCTGGGGAAGGGGGTGGCATCCACACCTACACAGCTGCTTCCCTAACCCCCTTCCTTGAGAGGAACAACAAATCCTATCTAACATCTCAAGCCTAGGTAGTGTAAAAGGCACAGTACAGGCTTTTCCTCTTTGCCCCGAGCACTGGGATGTGCTGCCATAGAAACCTAAAAGCCATCATAATTCCTTTTCGTTTAAAGGTTTCACCTTTCACCATCAGCTCTGCAGTATCTGAGCAAGGGAAGTCTCTTCTAAAAGGAGCTCTCTTCTAATAGGAGATGCAGAGAAGCAGTCCCTCTGGTTCTTCTCAATCTGTGACAGGCTCCATGACCACTGAGATGGAAAAAGTTTGCAAGTCGTCTAGTTCAAAGTATGCAAAAATAGCAGGACTGCACTTCCAACGAGGCTGCTCTTCTGTCCCTGTCTGATGCCAGCTTGTGAGTGTGAAATTGAGTAGTGCAAGACTATCAAGATTTAATCCATTTACAGAATTTCAGATGTATGAATTTGATTTGAAAGGATTTTGCGCTATGCGTATATATCATGACGTGTCATAGCTGTCTGCATTGACACTACATTATGTGAGCATTCTTATTCCAGAGACTAGCTACATTGACAAAATCACTTAGTACAGCTGATCAAGCTAAAAATAAATTTATAAAAAATAGGCTGTCTTTTGGCTCAAGGATCTCACATATACGCCGTTTTTACTTTGTGACGCTGCTATTTTCGATGCTGCTATTTTATATTTGCTGGTTTGGGAAAGCTGCTTTCAAACAATGGGTTACTTCCAAACTATTTCCTTTGATTGTTTTTCATTCGCTATTCAAAGAAAGAGACTAGTTAAAAATGGTATATGCTTCCAGTCTGTCTGATTTGCTGTGTCAGCCAGCAAATAATATAGAACAGAGAGTTTCTCAGAGCATGCAAAATCTATGACATGAGAAGTCTTCTAGCCACTGTTGACTATGGTGATATTCAAAGAAAAATAATTAAAAGCTGCAGACATGTGAAATTAATATTTATCGCAAATACCTGCACAATCCTTTATCATTAGTGAAAAGCAGTTGTGAGCTTTCAAGGTTGCTTGTTTGACCTATTTGTGGTATTCTAGGAACAGCAGCAAGGAATCCTAAAGTGAGGGTTTCTGCTCCTGAAGCCTAGAAATCTCCAGGGCTTGTGGGTTTTATCAGTCTCTCTATGTTTATTTACGTTTCTTGCTCTCAAAGCAAGACACTTTTCAGGCAAACAGGATACCAAATGGTCCATGACCCCAGTGCTGAAGATACTCCAGGCAGTTTTGCTCTTAATGTGCATGAAATATGTGCAGAATCTCTTACTCTCACTGCAGCCAGAAGGAGAACTTACATCTGCTTGTACCTGCAGAAGCCCATCCTGAACTATCCTCATGTACATAATCTCAGTTCAGAAAAGATTTAAAAGCTGTGGGGTCTGGCTGTATGTTAAGAAGATTACACACTCTCCTACAACATATCAAGCTTTGAGCCTCACAATGCAGTAAGGGATCATATATGACTTTAGAAATGCTTTACTGCAGCATTTGTTTAATTTGACCTAGCTTCATTTGTCAGTATTAGTCACTCCTGTGCTCTGCTGAGCTGGAAGTGACAGCCCCAAAGAGAAAATACCACTGCCTGCCAATCTGGCACAACAATTACTATAACTAGAAGTTCAGAAATTCTAGAGATTTTGTTTAGATGCAAGAGAATAATACTGCTCTTATTAAAAAACCATACAATTCCACAGAAGTGCCAAACGCGCTCGCCATTAGCCGCTTTGGGAAACACTGCCCTGGGGAATATTTACAGAAGGATGAAGCTAACCTTTCTCCTTGTTTAAAAAAATAATCAGAGCTGCTTGAGAATTTATTTGAAATGCAATTCGTAGTTCATCCTTCGCTACCAATTAGGTTTGGCTGGGTTGGTATGCTATGCATAAATGTGCTGAACAAGTGCTATATTTCAGCTGTACACTGTCTCCTTAGTGCTGGTTTATGTCATGTTCAATGCAGGTGTTAAGATCTGCAATACGTAGATTGCCTTGACAGGCTGCAGAGAAGAACGAGGAGCTGTTGCTTGTAACACAAGGAGAGACAGAGACCACAAGGATAAGTTTACCGCTGAACAGCAACGGTGTTTGCCTTGCTAATAAATGGAGTAGCAGTTTTTCATCACCCCTGGGGTTAACAGCCCCAGATACATGAGAGCCAACGCAGGGGTAGTGGTTTCCCAGTGGCTCTCCATTTCAGGTATCCAGCGTTGCCCTCACTCAGCCTCCCGATCTACTCATTTCAGGATCACTAACTGCTTACAAACAAAGCTTCCCTCTTTCAATAAATTATAGACTCCTCCTGCCCTGACCTGGCTAGTTCTGCAAAGAAAGTCCTCTTGAGAATATGGCTCTTCATTTTCTTACTCTGCTCAACCCCGGAGCACAGCCCACCTACCAAATGGCATTGGGGACCTGTCCCCTTTCCAAAGCACCAGACCCACACCAGAAGAGACCAAACAAGGGACACAGGAGATGCTCCTTCCATCTAGGGCTTCATACCAGATTTGCGCCTGTTAAACCAGCTGACAGTAGATTTCTTGTAGCTCTGAGGTATACAAACGGGTGTGTATACACACACACGCATGCATTTACTTCCCTGCTGTAGGCCACAGAGGATACCAGAACCATTCCAGCACCTTGCTGTTTACACACAAACACTGAAAGCGCAAAATCACAAGGTCACGCCAGGGTCCCTCCTACCAAAGGTGACTTACTCCATCAGCTTTCCACCAACTAGTGATTTCCCAACAGGCCTAACACTATCACATTTTTCTGCTTCTGTTCCTGTTGCCTTGGGCAATACCATTCCTTACTGTCTACAACGTGGAAAAAAATACTGACTGCTGTGTGACTTTCTGCACAAAGGGAACTGTGGGTTACTGAAAAATTCAGAGTTGATACCAAAACCTCAGCAGAACTTAGAGAGGGCAGCTCTATATTTTATTTAAGCACTGACCAAACTTAATCTTTTACTTATTCTGAGTGTAAAAGTCATTATCTGTGATTGGCCTCTGGCCCTTAACGATGTGCATCTTGCTTGCCACTTCAGTGCCTGAGCCTTGCTGGAGCTTTGAGGAATCTCATTTGCTGAACAGTGACATCTCACACCTGGGATACAATAACCCCATGCAACTCTACAGGCTGGACACCAACTGGGGAGAAGCAGCTCTGCAGAAAAGGAGTTAAGGATGCTGGTGGACAATAACTGAGCAAGAGTCAGCAGGGTGCCCACGCAGTGCTGAAGGCTAATGGCATACTGCGCTGCACTGGGTAATGCATCACAGCAGACTGAAGGAATTATTCCCTTCTATTTGGCATTTGCGAGACAGGATGTGGAGTGCTGCCACCAGTTTTGGGTTCCCCAGTACCAGAGAGATGATGACAAAGTGGAGAAGGGCAGGTGGAGGGCCACTGAGATGGCTGGGGGGACCATAATATTATGAAGAGTCTGAGAGAGGAGCAGTTAATTCAGCCTTTCCCTCTCCAGGCTAAGGAAGTATCCGATTGCCATCTTCAGCAACCTAATGGGGAAAAAAAGATGGGACTAAACTTTTCTCAGTGGTGCTCAGTTGCAACAGATTAAGGTCCAGCAAAGGAAATTCTGGTTGATTAGCTATCAAGAAAAAATTCTTCTCAAGGAGTGGTGCAGCATGAGAACACAGGCCTAGAGAGGTGATGGAATATCCATCTGTGTTGGGTTTGCGTGGCAAGGTTTTGGTAGCGGGGGGGCTACAGGGGTGGCTTCTGTGAGAAGCTGCTAGAAGCTTCCCCTGTGTCTGATAGAGCCAATGCCAGCCGGCTCCAAGATGGACCCGCCGCTGGCCAAGGCCAAGCCAATCAGCACCTCTGTGATAACATATTTAAGAAGGGAAAAAAAACAGTTAGAGAGAGCTTTTGCAGCCGGAGAGAGGGGTGAGAAGATGTAAGAAACTCTGCAGACACCAAGGTCAGTGCAGAAGGAGGGTCAGGAGGTGCTCCAGGCGCCGGAGCAGAGATCCCCCTGCAGCCCGTGGTGAAGGCCATGGTGAAGCAGGCTGTCCCCCTGCAGCCCATGGAGGAAGGATGAGGGGGTGTAGAGATTCCACCTGCAGCCCGTGGAGGACCCCATGCCGGAGCAGGTGGAGGCACCCGAAGGAGGCTGTGGCCCGTGGGAAGCCCACGCTGGAGCAAGTTCCTGGCCGGACCGGTGGACCTGTGGAGAGGGGAGCCCACGCCAGGGCAGGTTTGCTGGCAGGACTTGTGACCCCGTGAGAGGGACTCCATGCTGGAGCAGAGGAAGGATGAGAAGAGTCCTCCCCCTGAGGATGAAGAAGTGGCAGAAACACCGTGAGATGAACTGACCGTAACCCCCATTCCCTGTCCCCCTGTGCTGCTGACGGGGCGGAAGGTTGAAGCCGGGAGTGAAGTCGAGCCTGGGAAGATGGGAGGGGTGGGGGGAGGTGTTTTAAGAGTTGATTTTATTTCTCATTCCTCTACTCTGTTTTGCCTAGTAATAAATTAGATGAATTCCCTCTCTAAGTTCGGTCTGTTTTGCTCGTGACAACAATTAGTGAGTGATCTCTCCCTGTCCTTATCTTGACCCACAAGCCTTTCGTTATACCTTTTCTCCCCTGTCTAGTGAATGAGGGGAGTGAGAGAGCGGCTCTGGTGGGCACCTGGCCTCCAGCCAAGGTCAGCCCACCACATCATCCTTGGAAATATTCAAAGCTCAGCTGGACATGGCCCTGAGCAACCTGCTCTGTATTTGACGTTGGCCTTGCTGTGAGCAGGAGGTGGGACCAGATGACCTCCAGAGGAAAGGCCCTTTCTCACCTAAATTCTTTTATGATTCTAATGTGCCTCATGACATGTGCGCTAAGATATTAAGTGCACTTAATATATCATCACTGGTGTCAGGTATCATCAATGCTTTCATCAGCTGGAACACTGCCAAGCTGACTCAAATACTGTACATCTTGTCTAAATGCAATTAAGAAGGCACATGGCAGTTTCTGTGTATCTCAATTAGCCTTGTACCATGCACGTTGACATTCAAAATTAGCTGTTTTGGAGGCCTGTTCCCCACTCAATTCAGAGCTTATATTGAGCTTGCCTGGTTTGTTGTAAAACTTACTAAGATTCCAAGTAAGGCACTCCTTCAGAGCCACATTAACCACAATTTGGATTTTGGGGGAGTCAAAGCAAAGCTCACGCAGTACAAGCCTAATGAATCAAACGCTAAAAGATTAATGTTCCTGAATAAAGCAGCAAACCTCACAGAGCTCCACAGATCTGCCTCTTCTTTTATCGCTCTGCTCTTAGGATCTAAGAGGTGCAGCAGGCAGTGACGTCTCTCCCACATGGGCATCTATTATTGTAATGCTAAGTGCTAGCTCCTATCACCCCCGTAATCCTGTTTGGGAAGCTCTGCTACAGCATTTACATTCTTATCTTTGTTTAGTCAATGCTGGCAAATAAAAGCATAAACAAATAATCTCCACTGTACAGCTTGGCACTACTGAGATGCTGCCATGTGTGTTCCAGTTGATTTTTATTTGCAGTCTCTTATGCTGGTGACAATCTTGGAAAGCAGATACAGCCCGGTAAGTGATGCAACTGTAAACCTGATGTTTTTATGAGCCTACTCTTTGTATTAAAATGAATGCTGAACAGGTGAACACAAGCAATGAGAGAACCGGGCTAAATATGAAAACATCAGTGCAGTAATTTCTCCGGAACAAGTCAATGTAATTTCACCTCATTTCCTGCCTTAGGCTGTGCACCACATACTCAGCTACCTCATGTGACTAATTTAAAGAGGTATGTGATCTATACAAACACAGGCATGCAGTTGAATTGTACAGTATTCCTGTATTTCAGGAGAAGAACAGAGGTACACTCTTCCACAAGGCGATGCAGAGCAGGAGCCTAACAAAAGGGGCTCTGCACCAACCTTGGAGAAGTCCCTCTCTCTGGGCAACAGATGCAGAGAGTGACCAACGCATCTTCCTAAAATAAAGGCTGAGAACTAGGTAATGTGAATTTTCACCTACGACTTAAAAGCACTTAAAATGGAATTGCCACCTTAGACTCTCAGAAGCGTTGAGGAAGTATAAAAGCCCATCGCTTTGTTTATTTCTTACAAAGCCGATGGCTATTAAGTAAAGCACGACAGCAAAGTTACTACCCACCCAACTTCCAAAAATACTAGTAATGAGGACTGATTTAGGCAAACATTATATTCAACAATGCCAGTAAACTGCATGACTCCAGAGAGCAACCGCAAGACAGAGATGCTCAAGCCTGTTTCTGATTAAGCAGTTCCCAGTTGGTATGCTGCGCCCAACGACTGTCTCCAGTCCGTGCCCTTCCTGATGGAGGAAAGGCTTGACTAACTATACTGGTCATAAATCTCCCCACTGAAAGGTGATTAGCTTGAAAAGCCCCTGTTGTTCTGTCAGGAAGCCATACAGAAGAGTTGCAAATCCATTAAATTACATCTTGCAGATATGTATCTAAGGAGAATACATGGCATTTAGTGATACATGGAAACTACTGTATTATACCTTCAGACAGCTTATATGAGTATCTCTTTCCAAATTAACATTCCTGCCATCTGATTCTCATTAGACTCACTCAACTGTTCCGTTAATCTTGTATTTTTTCCTCCCAAGGGATTAACATTGATTTTTTTTGTCTTGCGCACACACAGGAAGGTCATACTGTTTCCTACAGGGTGGATTCATTCAATAAGGAACTACGCTATTAAACCTGACCTGACGTTATTGTCAATAGCGCTGAGCTGCCACAATGCTGCTTATTTTTAAGAGAATTTCAATGCAACTCTCCTGAGTCCAGCTACATCCACCATTCTGCTCCATGATACACACAAGCCTCTTGACAACTCATTAAAAATATATATAAAAAATGCAGGTCAGGGCTGTGTTCCAGGGAAGCCCTACTAACATTCAAACTCCACCTCTAATTTAAAAAATAATAAACCTCAAAATAATTACAAAATGGCTTTGGGAATAGAATTTCTTCAACAGAAAAAGGAAATAGGAAGGCAGGACAGCAGGTAGGCCTGAAGGACATTTTTAGCTGGCCACTCTGGGTTTCAGGTCACACATGAGGACAACATGAATTTGGTCACTGGTGGTCTGGGCAGGGCAGCCTGCATGCCCGAATGGGCAAGCGCTGTTCTGGTTTTGGTTAAGTCCTACTTATGGGGACCTTTGGGGCTGCCCCCTCCCGCATAAACTGATCAAGCTCCAGTATCAGAGGGATCAGATTGTTCTTCCCACATCTCGTCCTGGAACGTTGCTCCAGAACCTCTCTGCACTGATGGCTGGGAACCTTCTTCAATCTCCAGCGCCAATTTATAGCACATAAAGCTGCATCCTTCAGTTGATTCAGCTTTTCTTTCCCCACAGCATTCACTATTTGTTTCCACATGTACCTGCAGAGAGCAGATGTATCCCTTCCCAGTCTTTGTTTTGCTACCCTGACAAGCCAAGCTCTTTCTTGCCCATCCCTGACCATCACAGGAAGTTTGGGGTTTTTTCCCCCGCTCTTCTCTCTCTTGAGCACTTTCACAAAAACATAGGCAAAAGTCACATTAGCAGTATTAAACAGCAGCTCATTGATAGACTGGAGCTTTAAGCATGGGGAAGGACGAGAGGAAAAGAGCAACAGGAGTGTTTATGACATGTAAAAAATGCACAAGTTTAGATGTCACAAAGAACAAACAGGAAACATGTATTAAGTTCCTGCCTCAGGAGTCAAATTTTCCAAAGTGCTGAGGAGTTCCTCCCAATTTCTTGGTCCTTGATTGTTTATTCTGTTGTTTTCAGACACTCCTTCAACATCACTGGAACAATCTTCTGACCTAAGAGCAGTTTCAGATTCTTTGTAGTGAATTTTACCTTTCTTGGATAAAATAGCAAATAAATAGCATTGAAAGAGCCTTCTGGGGCAAATCAAGGTTGGGCTCATCTGCAGAAATCTGCAAGGCAGAGAGGGATGAAAAAGGAAGAAACAACCTGTTGAATGGCTAATAGAAGAGAAAAGAAGTGATTTTAACTGTCTCTGAGTGGTCAATGTTTTACCTCAGTATTTTACAGCATCAGTCTGTTCTTTTTGCTGTCTCTTCTATGTCCCTTCCAATTCTTTCCTCCCCCCTTCTCTCTTATGTATCCCCATTTGCCTGTTCTTCAAATGTATTGGAGAAATGCAGTGCGTTGACCAGAAAAAAAATTGTGTGAAAAATTGTCAACAACATATAGGGATTTCCCCACATTGAGGGAAAACTTATGGGGTGGGCTAAACTGTTTAAATGTTTTGTATTATCCGAGTCATCCAAAAATATCCTGCTGGATACTAGGACTTAGCAAATTCACCCTTCCAGTGTTTTCTTGAGCACTCCATATTAGGTAGACCTAGGAGAGTCCCAGAGTCTGCAGCTCTCCGAGCTGCATCACAGAAGACATCACTGGTCTTCCTTTGGGTTGCTAGAATCTCCTGTTGACTGTCACTATTACTTAATTAAGAAAGGAAAAAAATTAAAAAAAGGCACTTTGTTCAAGGTTGCTCCATTTTTGGGAAGGCTTGTAATGACTGTCTACTCGAATGCTTTTTCCACCTTTAGGTCTGCCATCCCTCTCTTAAAAATCCAACCGCCTTCTCACCAGGGGAAACCGCAGAACTGCACTGGTACAAAGACGTTCTGCTTGCACTGAATTTGCAGAGCAGAAGGATACATTCACTGTCAGAGAAAGGAAGCACCCTCCCTCCCCCCCTGCAAAAAGCTATTTTTTGCAGGCGTTGTCATAGCTTATCCCCAGGAAGAGAAGAGGGCTGCGCTAGAAAGTCGGCAGATTCACATTTGCTTCCGCCGTTTACTCTGTCCTTCACAGCACCGCTGTAACAATTTATCAGCACAATGGAAGGCAAGGCACACCGCACAGGCAAGGCAGGCTCCTCTAATGAAAACAAATCCTTGCGAGAGGAAGAAATAGTTCACAGATCTGCCTCCTAAATCCCACTCCTACCGCAATAATCTTTTCATCACTGCTTGCATTTGGGGACATAAGGGTACTCGGAGCTGTAAAGCACATCATTTGTGCTGAACAGTCGCAGCACTTTGCCCAAAATAATCTGTGGTCCAAAAGCCCAAATGAATAAAGCACCATAGGAATCAAGACATAATTACAATAAATAAGATTTTGTGCTTACAGAGCGCTTGTCATCTGAAAGTACGTGCAGATATTAATTAAGCTGCACAAACCCCAGATGAAGCAGATTAGTAGCTTCATCCCTGTTTTACAGAGGTTTAGAGTAAAGTGTGACACACAATCACAGCCGAAAGCGGAGCGGAGCTGGCCGCGATGGGGAGAGCCAGGGCTCCACCTCCTCCCCAGCCCTCCTCAGTGAATTGCCTTCAATGGAAAATGAGGGAGTTGCAGTTCTTTGCTCTCTGGAAGAGGAAGGACCCACCCTGTTGCACAACAGTAGCAAAGCCCCAGAAGCGTTTTGATAAAAACCATGAAACGGTGCTCAGCTTGGGAAGGGAAACCAGGAGCTCACTCGCTCTCATACATTTGCTTCGGGTGCTCTATCTTGCTCTTTTCTAAAACGCCAAGAGATTGCCTCTGCGTCAGCATCCCCCGCAAACAGTCCTAATAACATGGCTCGTGGCTTCTCAGGTTTGGAGAACACGGCATACGTAATATCTCAAGTACTTTAATCAGCGATGTTGTGGTGTGGGTTTTTTTTTTTTTCTTTTCTATTTCTATGCATTTTACTATATGGTAACTCAGGAGCCACACTGACCTAGAATCACACAGACACAATGTAATTAAAAACTATAGTCTATAGATATATTGAAACCTTAAAATAACCCTTTCTTGAAGCATGTTTTACATATAGAAATTCTGGATAATAAATATAAATAGTAAACACATCTGATACCATCCAAAAATAAAGTAATAAACTTAATGTATGTATGTACTTAAGAAAAAAAAACACCCTTTAAAAAGTGTTACTAGTAAAAATTTTTGTATGTCAACAGTTAGAAATTCACTTTTCTGTCATTATCTGCTGAAATACAAGTTCTTGTGACAGCAATTTCTTAAAGATTCCCTTTAAGTAGTAGCTGTGGTAATGAAAAATATTCTCAGTATCACAAAAGTAGTACAACTGTCCACTTAATCAAAATTACCCAGCCCCTAACTCTGCTCATCACCTTTGCGAAAACAAGAGCAGGGGAGCATCAAATGCAGCTGGGAAGAAGTATCTCCAGAACAGATAAAACCAGGTCGCTCATTGTGTCTCCAGGTACAATTATCCACCTAATTACACTTAGGACAAATGCACAGTTTTCCAAACTACAGGGAGATGTAGTTTAATTGTGATGTTCAAGTCTCTGTACACAAATATAAAAAACTGAGCACGAAATGTCACTAGAAAATGGAAACAGACCATGGCTTGCTTATCTACAAAATAGCAAACAAATTGGATAAACTACGGACATAAAGCAGCTCTTTAGATGATAAATAACTCTATTAATGTGAAAACTATGCTCTTTTGTTCCCACATTTAAGCATACAAAGCATTCTAACTTCAGCTTTCAAGGTAATAATGTTTTTAATTAGGGTCCTAGCTACATTACAAGACATACAGACCTTGGTATGATGGAGCTATGATAATTTACCCATGCTGAGAATCTGCCCCATGATTTATATGATTACTTCATGGCAGCATGAAACAAATCCCCAAGGAAGTAATGCATGTCATCCTTAAAAATATTAAGCAATCAAGCCATGTTTTTATTATGTGAATGGATGCCTTTGAAAACAAGGATGCATGCACCATACTGTGAGGTAAAATGAAATAAATGAACAGAAATAATTCATTTCCATGTTCTAATCAGTGGAAACTGTAGTCTTCAAATTATTCTGATGCTACCAAATGTGAGTCTGGAGACAATAGGTTGACTCTTCCACTAAAATGAACATGAAATTGCATCCTAAGTACACAATGAAGGCCAAATTAAACAGTCCAAGACTCTTTGTAAAGGCTCGCTCTTTTTATTCATCCCTTGCATCCAACTGAACAATTAAGAGTAGAGGATTTAAACAAAGCATCATATAGTTTTTAAACGCTCAAATATAATCAAAAGCAATGTACTTATCTTGGCGAAAAGGAACATAATCTATACAAAAACCTATTCTCAAACAAGCTCTTCGGCTTCTAGCATTACCAGCAGAGAAAAATTTGTGTTCCACCAGCTAAAAGGATGCCTCTGGCAAGCAGAATGAAGAATCTATCTATCTATCAATATATATATATCTACCTCAAAGACTAGAACTGCAGGCTTGCTGGCTGTGTTGTATTCACAGACTAGGACACTGACACCTCTACAAGGACCAGAGACAACACTGTTACCCTGCTCACCGCCATGATAAATCACAATCCATTCATTCGAGATGCTGACTGTTCGGAAAAAAATCTAGCCCCTACAGGCAGGAGGAGATGGAAACAGAGCTGTGGTAACGAGAGTGGGTTAATACAAAACATTTGAAATAGAAAACATTTGTATAAAAATATATATAGGTAGTAATTGTATGACTAGAAGACCACGGGACAGTGAGGTTTTTTCCTTAACACTGAGTCTACAACACTACATTTAAAGCGAAGCCAATTTTTTGTAAGTGCATTATTTGCTCTAGCCTTCTCATCTTAAAAAGAACTGTAAGAAGTTCAGAGACAGGCAATGGCAATAATGAAAGGAATGGGACTGGTTCGGTGATAGATATCTATATAATCAGTAATGAGAGGGCAGATAAATAAGAATCAGTGGTGTGTTATGTCTTCCAAAATAAGAACAATATGCATCAGTGTGGCTAGGAAGAGCTGCATCAAGAACATACAAAATTTGGTAACTCTTTATACAGCAGAAAGCAGGCCTGTGGGTCTCCTTCCCGAACGGTACTGTGAACACTGAAAGCTAACATACGCTCAAGACAAGTTCACAAAGGAAAAATCCACTGTGAATTACTAAGCAAGTAGAATCTGCGTCTACTTCAGGATGTCCCTGAGCTAAGTCATAACCTTAGAAATACCATATACGACTGCCCTGCTCTCATTCTTTCCTAGGCACTTCCTTATGCTGCTGTTGGAGAGAAGGACGAGTTGAATCTCTGGTCTGACCCAGCACAATCACGCCAGTGTTACGCTTAGGATCTACTTGCTAAAAACCCTCCTGGTATTAGCTTCAGATTCACTTTGGGGTGATGACTGAATGGAAAGCAGCTTTGCAGAAAAGGACCTGGTGGACAAGAAGCTGGCCACGAGCCAGCAATGTGCCCTTGCAGCAAAAGCAGCTAACAGTATCCTGGGCTGCATTAGGAGGAGTGCTGCCAGCAGGTCGAGGGAGGTGATCCTTCCCCTCTACTCAGCACTGGTGAGGCCACACCTGGAGTACAGGGTCCACCTCTGGGCTCCCCAGTACAAGGGTGACATGGAGATACTAGAGAGAGTCCAACAAAGAGCCATAAAGATGATTAAGGGACTGAGGAGAGGCTGAGAAAGCTGGGACTGTTCAGCCTGTAGAAGAGGAACCTTATCAATATGGTTAAATATCTGATGGTAAGGTGTAAAGAAGATGGAACCAGACTCTTCTCAGTGGTATCGAGTGACTGGATGGGCACAAACGGAAATAAAAGAAATTCCATTTAAACATGAGAAAAAGCTTTGTTTATTGTAAGGGTGATCAAACACTGGAACAAGTTGCCTAGAGAGGTTGTGGAGTCTCTATCCTTGAAGATATTCAATCCCAGCTGGACATGGTCCTGAGTACCCTGCTGTAGCTGAACCTGCTTGAGCAGGGAGTTGGACTACATGATCTCCTAAGATCCTTTCCAACCCCAACCACTCCATGATTCTGCTACATGACTGATACCTCCAAAACTGCACTTACCGTAGGAACTTCTCCAAAAAATAACCAGGCATTCCTGAGGAAAGGTCAAAATCTACACTAATCTCAGAAAACAAGGGTCACAAACCAGCCTACAGTCAATTTGTTGGGCCAGCTTAGGTGACTTAAAGTCAGGTGAGGGGGAAGCTTGTTTTTCCAGCTTCAGTTGGAGGGTACTATACGACTGTAAAGCCCTTGGTGTGGCTGCCAATCTTATGTTTTGTGGTGCAGATGACAGCCTCTCTAAGAAAAAGCAGAACTCATGATTAGCACAACCAGTGTTACCTGTATATTCTACTTGACTTGATTATGGAACAAATCAAATACATTTTCACTAGATTATGTTTTCCACCCATTTACGTGGTCACAACAGAACACAGAAATACATTATGAAGACTGCTTTCCATTTTCACCTCTGTACAAATTCACCAAACAAAAACCAATATATATTTCACTTTGTTTTGCTATCAAGCATAGGGATGGGGCAGTGCAGACAGCTATGTGGCATTCTGATAACAACCTTATCATCCTCGCCCCAGCCTTCAAGAAAAGTGAGGAATCATAACAATCTTCCACTGCAATCAATAAGACTCGAGTATGAGTCAAGCAATTTTTTTTCTTTGTTTTGATGGTACTTTGTTGTTGTTTTCATTAAATCTAGCACACTGACAGAGATGAGGGTGCCCATTTCCTTCCCTTTTAAATAAATGATTATTTTTCTTCTTCCCTGAACTAAAACGCGTTGAAAATTGCTCTAACTCGACAAAGTGCTATGTGAGATGTGTGCTGGGCAGGAGTTTTCTGAGTATCTCAGCATGCTTGTTTTTAGTTTATCTTGCAATATTACATATGGAGCTTTAGGACGCAAATCCAACATGTTGGCTTTGATTTTCTCCTCCTCTGAATCAAAAGGGAGACTGGTACTGAACGCACTGTGGCTGGGAACTAGCAAATTTCAACGTCTTTCTCTAGTGACATACAGGTAGGTGGATTTGTGTATCGCTTTTCAAGGAGATGTCATCTGCCCCGGCTTATGTTCTATTTTCTGACTTGGTTGGGCACATGTCAGTTTGGCTACCACCGTCCCAAAGCTGCGTATATCATGACGTTATATAACCAAATTTGGTACATACTGAAAGAAGTAAGCCGGTAGTTATTTGGTTTAGAAATGTGCTGTCAGAGATTAGCATCTGGCATGGCTGACTAGTCACAGTGCAAGACAAGGGGATATGGGCTAAGCTCTTGTTTCTGGACCAGTGAAGATACCTACTCAGTGGAAACTTCATCAGCACCCCTGGAAGGGAGAAGTGCTCTATGATCTTTGCAAGCAGGCCCCAGAAGGAGCCTGTGAAAGGGAAGGAGGAGGAACAAACAGGGTTGTTCTAGTAAAGGGAGGGAAGACAGAAACGTGTGAGATAGAATGAGGAGAAATGTGGAAAAAAAAACCACCCTAGCAAGTCATATTTCCTAAAGAGACCTGTGGTCTTACAGTATGTACAGTTTCTAAGGGCCAAGCCAATTGTTTCTGACAGCAGTTGAACAGTTGTTCAACCAAAGGAGTAGCTCCACACCTCACCAGGAGTACTTTGGTACTTAAGTATGTTCCCAACGGCTCCAAAAACTGATTCTATGCTTTTTTTCCAAATGAAAACAGAACTGCGCAACAAATGTGCTTCCTTAGATGAGATATTAGCCAGTAGTATTTACTTCGTAAAGGCCATTGGTGGATTCTTAATACAGGCCGAAGGATCCTGTGGCATCACTTAGAAACTGCAGGTGCAAGCAAGAAGCAGCACAACTACACGGTATTTTCAGTGTGCCTGTGGTTTGCTTACCACAGTATCGGCCACCAACTGCCAACAGCCCCGGCTATGAAGCGGAGCGTGCCACCCACCCCATCAGATGCACTCAGCACGGCAGTCCTGCTGTACGGTGCTGCTCTTCCACGCAGCAGCGTGCTTTATATGGCAAGCACACCGATTTGACAGCTATTGTAAACACCCTACAGTCACAGTAAAACACAGCCGTTTTCAGCTACGCTGAGAAAGAGCTTGTGTTTATTATGGTGGTGACTCTACCCTGTGTAAAAGTTATTGACACCCGATGGACTCATTCATTGCTAGATCTGTGCCCTTCATTTAAAGCCAGCAACGCTCTTCAGGTTGGAATTTTCCAAATATAGCTTTGACAACCCAGTTCTGAGAACCCAGGGGAAGAGACACGACTACTTTGCTAATTGATGCTGATACACCAGGGAGAATCGGCACTGTCTACAGCACAGTTTTCCCTTAAAGTGGACTAGGTCAGTTGGATGCCAATTGCACTAAGTCTAACAGTAATTCTCATAACTAGACCCTCTTTCCCTAAATTATTACACATCCACAACAGTATTACTAGAGTGGGAAAACTATGCACTCACATGTTTGGGGAGACCAACACTGAAACAGCGCGCGTGAATTTAATTTCAGCTGCCTGTGTATGTGCCTTGCATAGTTTCAAGCCACTTGGAACTAGCTGATAATCTAGTTTTGCTTCTTGCATAATCCAAGACATACATTTCCCTCTGGTAGGGGACTGAACATACTGTGCTCAAGAACTTGTATTTTTAATAACAGTACAGCTAGTACTTGGCTAATACATACATTTCAGAAAGGCATCCAGTATTCTTCTGATGGCCTTGAGGAGATGCACAATTTACCACTTGGTACATTATATCCTCAATTGCATAAACCCAGTCTTAAGTTCTCCATGGGGACACTGTCTCATTCAGCGCACAGCTAGCAGCCATTCAATATTTTTTTTTGCCCTTTTTATTTGATGCGTAGCCCTAAAAGTCTTGTTTACTGCATAATATTCCAGCTCTGTTCTGAAGGCAGAATGATTAATTTCTTTACAGGCTTTTCTATAGTGCTCATCAGATGCTTCTAACTTGTTATGTGCAATTTCCCAGCTTTTGGAAAAGCATACAAAGCAGTGCCATTACGTGCCATCCTCTAACTACTGCCATAGACCAAACCTTTGCTATCTTAGCTAACAGGTGTAAACCACAGGCTGCCAGCATGGCCAAGCTAAAGGAGATGAGGCACATGCTTAAGCAAGTGATTTTCACTGATATTTGCTGGCACCAGGATGGGAAGATTCAGCATTTTAAGGAGACTGAAGGCTATGGAGTAGAAGTACTTAGAGGTTCACGCTCCTTTGTCTCTCTGATAAGACTGACTCCTTTAATTCATCCTTTCCAACATGCCCACCCCTCAACCCATGTGTCTTGGCCTGGTTCATTAACCCAGTCTTAATTCTTCTTACCTATCCAGTTTTACCTTATCTTATTGTATATTATTTTCTATTTATCCTTATTTCTCTCACTTTTTATTGAGTTTATCTTTCCTCTTCCCTACTTACTTATGAATTGAATCTCTGTCCCCAAATTCCCCACCTCACTTTTTCACCTCACCTAAATTTTACTCCCATCACTGACTAAGAGATGACAGAGCTTATTGGGGTTTGAGGGGAATGAGCATTCACAAACTCTTTAGAGGTTTCAGAAATACAGATCTACTAAGCATGTATAAAACATGTTTTTTAATGGTTATCACTTGGACAACCTAGGAAGGATTTTCTTAGGGAAGGTCAAAAGCACATTAGTATGTTACAAAGACAACCCATTCCTGACAAAACCTGGAGACACTATAGCACAGTAAAGAAGATGTCACAGAAGCCTTTAAGGTCTCTTCTTTAGCCTCATTTTCAGAAACAGTTAAGCCATATTGGGTGACATTTGCCAAAGTAAACTGGGCCAGAGCAGATGTGCATCTCAGAAAATTTTATTCCAAATGACTGTAGTTTCAGAAAATTGCAAGCAACTGAAATGGGAAGACACAGTATGTGGTTCTGCCCATAAAATAAGACAAAAATGAAAGCTATTAGTATCATGTTGGCATCTAACTTGATGGCTGCTCTGATATCAGTAACTTGTCTGCAATCATGACAATAACAGAACAAAAAACATCATTCTATCTTGCGAAGTTTTTACCGACTGATTTTGTAAAGGTTGGATCACAGCAACAAAGTAATATTATTGCCCCCTATAAGCCAGATATATGCATAGGTGTTTTGTAACCTTCTCCTGACGTATGCACCAGCTATTCATTTGCTGGTTTTGCACTGAACATTCATTATTATCAAACATCTCATCCCTTGCCTGTAGGTTCTACTGTTTTCTCTCAATTATAACTTCACTTTACGTTTGTCCTCTTCTGCACTGATACCCCTTCAGCTTTGGAGTTGCCTGCAAACCTCATCAGGACCAAAGTTATGCCACAAAATACAAATCTGCTAACAAAGACACAAAGTGGTCACATGGATACAGAATTCCTGTAAAAATTAAATTAGTCAAGAAAGACTTTTAAAATCCCAGAGAGACCTAGTAAGGGCTACAGTTAACAAGACACATGATTGATGAAATATGATTAACTGTTCTGATTTCGTAAGAGAAGTGGGTCTTGGTCTTCCGTAAAGTTCCCTGTATTATTATTGTTGTTGCTGCTTGTTTTGTTGCTGTTTTTAAGCTTTAGGCCCCATGTATGTAAGTTTGCTTTAGGGATGGTGCAACAGAAAAAATACTTGCTGGATAGGGGTGTTACCAAAAAACCCCACAAAGGTGGAGTCACTGCCCCTACACAAGGTTGGAGCTAAGCCACAGCTTAAGATAATAACAAATTAATTTTATTGTAAACTTATAGTTTATCTTGATTTGAGTAGACACAAGACTCCAGACCAAGGTTTACAAACCCCATATATATCTATATTCGATATTTATTTAGTTCAAATCTTTCAAACATCAGTGTATTGCTTATTTAAAGTGCCTAATGGTTAGTAGGAAAAGCAGCAAAGACAAAACAGTGAATCGACTTCCAAAACTATCAGCCTTTGTCAATTAAAATATTTACTTTTGACACAAGTCCTAATTAGTTAAAAACATTGAATCCAGTCTTAAAATAGAGGTTCAAGCTACCCAATTTATTCTTGGAACAGTCACTGGCTGTCAGGATTAAGAAGACAATGGCATCCAGAGCAAGCATGAGCCCTCTCCCCTCTTATTACAGTTAATCAGGAACATAAATACTATAATGGAGCTGAGCCCCTGCAAACTCACCAGGCTGTGCATAATTTCCACTCCAGCTGGATTCACTGTGAGCGCTTCATCATACAATTGCCTAGCCTCCTCCAAATTGCCTTTCATCTCTGCAAGCCTCCCACGCATGTACAGTACAGCATGAGATGTGGGGAAAAGACTAGCTGCCTCCTGGATACAAAAGCCTGCTTCTTTGAGATGCTGTTGTTCCATGAAGAGTTCAGCTAAAAAAAAAAAAACAAAAACAAGAACCAAAAAACCACCCTACCGTTAGTTGAAATAAGTTAGAAACCTTTCTTCACATTAATTACATATCATCTCCCTTAAGCGTATTAAAACATGAGGCCATGATCCTGCACAGTGCTTACTACTATGGTTAGTGCTTACTATCACAAGTGGATTGACTGAATGGATCCTTTTTTAATGCTAAGGGCCCTATATAGATGTTCATGGACATCTTTAGGTGCCTTAAGGATTCCTCAGTCAGGAATGTAAACAGGACTGAACTGAGCCCTAAGGAAGCAGGGCTGGTAGCCACTTGGAGCCATCATATGTATTTCCAAATAATCTGGGGGAAAAGAACAGAATAAGCCATCACTGTCTACTGAGAACTTTAAACATGTCAGAGTAATAGGATACATCTGACTGAGCTGGACATTAGCTAACTTTTTTAAAAGAGTATTTCGACATTTTAAAAGATGATTAAAAGTATTTATCTCTGCTTATTGTCTAGTTTATGAGATAGCTGTCTCTTAACTTTTCAGACACTATTAAAATCAAAAGGCTTTTATCGCAGAGACTTATTTATATTGTATATTCACACATTTACTTCCTCATACATACTCTACAGGAAAAGAAGAGAGAGCCCTTGGAAGAGACTGCTCAGTCATTTACTTTCTTCAACTATCAGCAACTCTCTTAGTGATTTTCTTAGAAAAAAAAAATAGTAACAGGTATACTAATGTGCTTGACTGTCAATTTGTTAATCAAAAAATTTCTCATGTTAAATTTTGTAACATATCTCATGGTTAAACTTTAACATTTCTCAGGATTTGGACTAGATCATCATTGGACTAGAGGATCATTGTTTTGGACTAGATGATCATTGTAGGTCTCTTCCAACTGAAATAGTCTAATTCTAGATTTATTATGCATTAAATCCTTGCAAAAAGCTTCAAAAGCGATACTCAATTTTCACTGCCATGCATAACTTAAAAGGGAAACAATGTTTTTAGATATATGTATGTATGTATGCATGTATGTATATAAAATAATTCTCTCTCTTCATACAGCAGCCATTGCTCTTTGGTCCGTGACCTGCTTGTGTTCTACACGTCATCACTGCAAAAGCCCAAAGTCTTTTTTTTTCTTTTTAACTGACATGATAATGCTGCAAGTATTGACAGTTCAAGAGTCCAATTCAAAATGACTAATTCAGGCTCCAGATTTAGATAAATAATTCTGAAATTAGACACAACCTTAAATGCCCTGACTTTTAAAGGTAGTGAATATTCTCAGGAAGTCTCTGTGAGGGTGGAAATTAGCCTGAAAAATCCTCATAAATAGCTCTGAAACTCTGTGAGTTTCAAAATGCTGGGAGACCCAGACAGATGACCATGGGGACTTGACATGCCAACATGGAGCTTGCTGGGTAGAGGTGAGCAAGGAAAGCATCTCAAAGGCAGTCCAGCTTGACCATGGAAGGGCTCTCCCTTGAGACTGGGACCACAAATAGCACTTCTGTTGGCACACTGAAAACGATCATGTACTGTGGTGAACACCCTTCCACTTCTGAAGTGATCCGTCTAGAAGGAAGGTGAGACATCATTGAGAAAATGCTCGAATATTTCTTAAGCATCTCTAGGTTGTGCTACAGATAAATGTCAATCTCCAAGGCTGTCAACATGAGCAAAACATTAGTTCCTTGGTAAGAGCTATACTCTTTAGGAGTGACTCACATACATTTCTTTCTGGTTAATCATTATAAAATCTCAGCATGCATCCCTTCCCTTGGCTCCAAGAGGCTGCAGCTATCTGTAATAACAGAAAGCAAGGCCATGTATCTTGTCAATCTGAGTGTGTGTGCAGCCTTATTCAAGTTTGTGGGAGGACGGTATTTTACTTGCACTTCCCAGGAACAGAGCATTTTCCTGCCAAGTGCTGCGTAGCAGGTGATGCTGTGCATGTGGCAATAATGAGGATGGGGATGTACAAAGTGACGATTCACAGCCTGAAGATAAACACTTCATTTGCAAAGTTCACACAAACTTAGCAGCACAAAAGAAGGGGTGAAAACCTGGCACTGTTTGAAGTCAGCAGAAGTTCTGGGTACTGCCATATTAAAAGCTCTATTAGCAACTAACAGCATAACGTGACTTGTTTAATTTCAGAAAAGAATCGGGAGCAAGGGGGTTTAGATGTGAAATCACGCACAGCCGGTGTTTCAATGCATACAGAATAGAGAGTACTTATTCCTTATTTCAACGGTGCCTGTAAATCTTCTTCAGTAATAACAATTATTTAGAAGAAGTGCAGCAACACAGAACCTAAATAAGATCTACAAATTGTGTTTTATGGTATGGTAATGTAGCATATTAAGGTTCAGTCCATTTCTTTGCAGGCTCAATAGTCAATAAAAAATGATTTAATGGTGTGGGAGGCCTAATTTGCATAAAAAAAGAATGAGAGAGGTGCCTTTGGGTTTGGAAAGAAGTGCCCCCACCCAGCTAAAAATAGACATTAAGGGAAATTGTTTAGACCTGCATTAAAAGGTGTTTTCTGTAAACTCATTTTTCACTTCTATTACATACTCATTTTGTTTAGAGATTAACAAGATACGCTTACGCAACATGGAATAAAAACACAGCTAGAGGCAGAAATCAAACCCAAAAAACAAGGACTCATTAAATTTATCATGGTAATACTACTGCCTCCTCAATGGTACTGAAAATACTGAAACACCTGCCTTTGCATTACCTGGGTTAGCAGCTTCCTGCCCACTGGATTATTCAGCGTATCTCCTTACATCACCTAATCATGCTGTAAGTAAACACCTAACCAAATTAGCAGCCCTCGCAAGAAAGTTCTGTTACAGAGACATGGCACCTGATTCCACGCCAAAGACGAGCCTGAGGAGACTCAGGCTGACAGAGGTAGAGAAGATCTGTAATTCTTATCCTGTGAAAGGTTCAATGCTTCAGGGAAACCATTTATGAACCTCCAGCTACTGGACTACATTGTTCTCGGTACTGACATTCTTTGCAGCTTTGAATCCAAAGGCCATGTTTGCAAGCTTCCTTGCTCTCAGTCACTTAACACCATCTTCATAAAAACTTAAATTCACGTTCTGTTTTGAACTAAGTACCACCAAAGGCTCTCTGAATCCTACTGAGCAAAAAGGGATGACCATCCTGGATGTACTGCCTCCTCTATTAGCATCTCTGGAGTAATGCTAGAAATTCTGAGTGTGAATGTTTATTAGGAAATATTTCAGCATTTTTATCTAGAAGTATGGGCAGAGACAGTGCACTGCACAGATGGGCAAAGACAGGATGAATCGTGCATTGCTTCCTTTCATTCACTAACTGAAGCTTGAGCCTGCACCCACTGAGACCATGAGCAGCAATCCAGCTGACTCCAAGGTCCAGCCTAGCTTGATTCATTTCTTTCCCGTATCCACCTTATGCTCCCATCTGTGCTCTCCTGCAGTACTGTCCAGCCTGCTCTGCTGTTCTTCCAAACAACTGTCATCTTCTCTTGTGGCTATAGCTGCCTCTGTCTTGGCTTTGCAACTGGACTTCCACTGATACACCAGTCTTAATGTCGGGCGCAGTCCCTGAGAGCAGCACTTATCTCCACTCACATCATCATCAACTCCTAATATGAGCTCCTAGTTCTTCCAGCTGTTTCTGCTAGCATTTAAACTCATCTAGAGTGAAGATCCTTCATCAAGGGAGAAATTGCCAGCAGCTACTCACTCTCCAAGGACTGGTTACAAACACAGAGACCGAGTGCACTTCCCAGAACACTGACAAAGCCGGGTCTCCTGTGGTCAGACTCCCTTTTTCATCTCCAAGGTAAATTATTTGACAGACCTCTGTTAGGGAGTCCATCAGAGGAGTAACAACAGTGTCATCTAGTCCTGTCTGCGTTACAGTGCTAGTCTGAGGAACAGAGTTGCCTGCCATCACCTTGAACGCTGACTCCACTCCCTGTTTCCTAAGTGTTTCAAAGCAGTGTCAAGAATGATTGTGCTTGTCACCACAGAAGCAGCAACAACTGTAATTCTAGCCAAAAAATAAAATGGATTTAAAATGTATTTCTGCGGTGTGAACGACCCAAGAGTTAAAATTTCATTCCTTGTGAATCACGTTCAGTGTTATCCAAGAGGCAGCACTTAACTCCCACAAGAAGACTGCTCCACATCACTCGGTTGTGTGCGCCCGCTGGATCTAAAGCACTTGTCTACTCTCATCTACCCCCAAAATGCTACTGCATAGCGACACAGCCAGCGCAATGCAGCCAGATGATCAGCAGGATGGTACAGTGGGGAGCAGCCCTTCACACTTTAAGAAGGTGAGAGCACCTGCAAGGATGCGTAGGGAGGCGATTTCTGTTTCACGTCATCTGCCTTCAGGAGCTATTAATGCTTGTTACTGCAGCAGCCCTTAGCCAGCTGGAAAGACCCACTCCTCTGAGACAGCTCTGCCTTCAGCAGTGAATACAGAGCTATTACTGTGACAAAGGGTTCCCCCGCTGCCTTTCCTTTCTGGCAGGTGACGTTTTGTCATTGTTCTATATTATGACACCACCCTGCATGCAGTAGCTTGACAATTAGCGGGCAGATTAGATGGAAGATTCCTCAAGCCGTATCCTGACTACAATAATTTCATTTGATGCAAACCTTCCATACAGAAATGAAGGAGAACAGAAACTGCCACTTGTTCCCATCCACCTAAGTCCCTTCCTCCTTTGAATGAGGCAACAGATCCTCAAAGGCTGCCTTTGCATGCAAACTGGTAGTTAACTGGAGTCCAGGGACTCAATTTAAATTTCCAAATTCAGGTCTCACAGGGGCTGAAATGGCCACTAAGCTTATTTACAAATGCAGCATTAGAGTGAAAATTTCTGGAAGCAACACAGAACTACCACAAGCTACCTTCTATAGTAAATAGCGCAGTCAAAACATTGCTTGAATACTACAAGATAGCTGGTTCCTTTATGTGAAGTGGGGCCCTGCTCACTGGTGAGGAAGCAGCTCTTTCCCAGCTGGGTGAAGCAAGCCACCATCTTCTAGGCAATAAGGCCACCACTGCTAAGGGTGACATAAAAATTCTTCTGTTGGAAGGGCACTTTTTGGGTTTTCTTGTACCCTCTCTCAAAACACACATTACTGGCTATAGTCAAAGAAAAGACTTCTAAGTCTTCATGTTCCAGCCCAGTCAAGTATAAATTCCTATTTTCTGTCTCTGGTATGAATAAATGTCCTGTTTCCTTCTTCATGACTGTGCACACTTTATCGCTTGCCCAAAAGTTACTGAGCAGCTGAGAAAATGCCAGTATTTGGTACCCTCTGTCGTTCTCTGGGTACCACTGGCAGGGCAACAGGTTTCTCTCTATCTCTCGGCAAAGGAGCTTTGGGCTGCTTAACAGAGACACTGCTGGCTGCTGCCTGTATCCTTCACAAGCGAGTCTTCACACACATGTGCACATTCACACGTCCCAGATTTCGAGAAATGGCATGTGCTCTTTGAAGACCGTCCATGCCAACGGATTATCAGTCCACAAAGTTTCACGTCCTGCTCCAGCAATGAGAAATATCCAGAAGACTCAGGAATAGGGGAAGCAATCCAAAGTGCCCAGTACTGATAGAAGGCCAAGACTCGTTTTGACTTTTTAAATTCATCATTGACAGAAAATAAAATAAACCATGCTGCAAAGAGTAGATCAAAACCCAGTATCCCCCGAGGGCATTTGGATGAAGAGAAACAGAGAATTTGGTGATCCTTAGCCTGCATCAGAAAAGCCTAGGTCAGAGCTTGCTAAACCAGGAGGCTTAGCAGAACCACTGCTGGCTTCTTAACTTCACTAGTAACATTTCAAAGGGGACCAAATCGGCTCGCACTGCCATTTCTATCTCCAGTGTGAAGCATTCCTAATCCCTCCTAGTAAGTAAACACTGCAGGGCAGCCATCTTTGCAGTACACCTTTCTTCTCCTCAGTAATAGCTGTGTAATAAAGGACTCCCTCCTGCTCCCCCTTGCCAGGCTCAAGCTTTTCGTACTGCTTTGTGTCACCGCAAAGAGCCACAAAAATCAGCAGCGCTTATGGAGCTCAAGAACTCAAGCAGTGCATGGGGAAGTTCTAAATTTGAAATTCTAAAATTTGAAAGCACTTTTTTTTTAAGCAAAAAATAAAGAAAAACATTAGAATTGCTTCAACAACCAGTGTTGCATCACAGGACAATATCTGATCCCACCTATTCTGGCAATGTCAGTAAAGATGTCTCCCAAACCTGATAAATACCTTTAATATCAGAGCTAATAACTTGATGGGGGCTTAGGATCGCTGAAAGCTTCGGGAAGGAAGAACACTTAAATACCCTTGCACGAGCTGTGCAAATACAAGCTGTGCTGGGTGAGCTGAGGGGCAGCAGGGGAGGGCCCAGCCATGCCCTTGGCTGCTGCTGGGGCACCCACTGCACGGCCGCGGGCCAGCTCGGGTTGAAGATTCCAGCCCACTGTCCCGGCGACACGTTCTCGTGGAACAGAGCTCATCTCCTCTAGCGCAGCTTTTTCCCAGGAATTGGCCCATATGGAGTAAAGTAAATAAATCGTAAGCATTTGTGAAGGGGAAAAAAAAAAGTTCCTGCTGTACATAACCCTGGGGAGCAGATGTTTTTCCATTAGCTCAGTGTTCTCTGCTACACTGGCTCTCTTTGCATTTCTTGTTCATGGCATGTTCATTATAATATTTTTTTCCTGGAGTAAACTTTAGCACGTTACTGAGACAGCAGGTAGCCCACTCTGGCCCCACTGTGAGTACACGGAATAGTTATCCTAGGCATTTTTTCTTTAAATGCTCCTTTAAATTAGCCTTAGGTCTACCTGGTGAGGTTTGCAGACTGTGCTTAGCAGGCATTTAGCCAATCTTAGATCAAATTACCAGACCTACTTTGCTGTGAGTGGCCATATTTGGTAAAGTATTGGGTTAGTCAAGAAGCTAAATTGTCAGATATAAAGCACTAGTAAAGGCAAACAAAGTGGACACTGTAGTTAAAAGTAAAGCTTAAAATAATATAGCAACAGGAGCTGGAATATTAGAACTCTTATTAAAACTGGCTTGCAGCATTCTAAAATGCTCTGTATAAATAGAGCATACAGTTATTACTGCCTGGAAATATAATCACACATACTTCAGATAAGAAATCACCCTAGTTACCCAAAGAGCTTAAACCTATTAAAACTATTTCTTTTCAGTACTGACATGCTTTGCTCTCTGGGTCAAAAGTGATATTACAAAAATTTCAAATGAAGGTAAATTTTTGTCAGAAATTTGAACCATTTCAAGTACATTTTCCTTAGCCAAACAGCAGGATTGTATTTTCTAAACAGAAAGGAGTACTGGCATGATTTTAGAAAGGAAATAAGGGGTAGAAATAGTTCCTTGGCCAGACATTTCTCTTGGTAACACAAGCAGTATTATCACCAGAAATCTCTAGGGTTCCCCTTGCAGCTCCTCCTGCAACAAGAGGTGGAAGGAGTTAACAAGATTTACCAATGCCGTGGAAGTTCCTTCTCTCCTCTCAAAGTTGAATTCAAGCTCTCAGTCACGAAAAGTAGAACAAAGAGGAAAAAACGGGCACATGGATCGCATAAAGACCACCTCTCCTGGAGCTGCACCACAGCAGCACGGGCACTGCAGCACCCTTCCTGAGTACTCCTTGCAATGACCTGTTTCTCAGACTTGGAGCCCAAGAATAATGTTTAGGCTTATTAATGCTAAAGCCTAATGAGACAACTCTCTCCTTTTAAGAAGCCATTACATTTCAAGAGGGCTGGGAGGTTATTGTTAAAAGGGACCAGGCAAGCTATGTTAATCACAGCCTTTGCTGCAGGACACTTGAAAACAGAGTATGCCTATTAGTATTCCTCTAAGCTTGTCTGCTGCAGGGAGTGGACAACCTCTAGTCTTTGGGGACAGCAGACCTTGTACTCTTCCAAAGCTAACTGTGACTACCTGCAGGGAAAACAGGAAAAGCTTTGAGAGGTTGCGGATGCCCCATCCCTGGAAGTGTTCAATGCCAGGTTGGATGAGGCTTTGGGCAACGTGGTCTAGTGGAGGGTGTCCCTGCCCATAGCAGGGGGGTTGGAACTAGATGATCTTTGAAGTCCCTTCCAACCCAAACCATTCTATGATTCTATAAGATATGGAAGCCCACTGAAGAAATGTGCTAAGTTCCCTGCTGCAGATGGCTGTACTCCCAGCTGGTCCTACAAGAGATGGCTGGACATAAGATTAACAGTGAGAATTCACAGTTTTATTTGGATATGTGAAAGAGAAGACGACTCACTCTGGAGACCACAGATCCATCAAGTAGCTCTTTAGTTGCTTACTGTAAGCTACAAAAAATTAGCTTGCCAAAGTTCACTAGGCACTGCTGCAGGGAAAGCCAAGGTGCAGCATCCATTATAGTGCAGCACATTTGGACTTAGCAGCTGCACTTCCAAAGCTGCTGCTTTATTATCTTCCCCACATAACTGCTGGTCATAAACCCAGAAAAGCTACAGATAAACACACTAAGTCTATGCCCTCTTGTATGTGAGATAAGTATCTTTATCATGGGACAACAGAGCTTAACTTTTTGCATAG
This sequence comes from Grus americana, assembly GCF_028858705.1. NCBI lineage: Eukaryota > Metazoa > Chordata > Aves > Gruiformes > Gruidae > Grus > Grus americana. Next base: position 95,540,748 of record NC_072854.1, read on the forward strand.
AGTTCACAGCCCTGCTCGCCTTCAGCCAGTGTTAAAAGAATGCACATGTTCTCACCCACTAATTGTGAGACCCGTCAGGAGCGCAGCGAGGGCTCTCCAGCTCCAGGGGACTGAGGATGCTTCTGCACAAGGCAGGAACTCCTATTGTAGCTGCAGGTGGAGGGTGATACCGTAACAATTCCCCTACCTAAGCACCATCTGAGAGCTACCACCCCCTAACCGTCCCCTTGCAAGCATATGTGCTGGCTTTGCGGCCTGGCCTGGCTGTGGAGGGCTGTAAGAACTGCCTCACGCAGCTCTGGGTAGCTGGTTTTCTATGCCTCTTTCCAGTCTAACTGCAGAAAGCTCTAATTGCATCAGTTGGTTGGTACCGCTAGTTTTCATGCGTTGGGATATGAAGAGGCATGGGACCTGTAGTGGCTCTAATGGAACTCAGACACGATTGCAGCCTGGCGTCTAAACCCATACCCACACACAGAGACATGGCCAGCTGCATCCTGTTAGCGTCTGAAAAGGACGGATGCTTTGTTATAAATTTACTGTAGTATGAGGTTAGGAAATTGTAATAATTTTTTCTAAAGATTTATGATTCATACTAAAAAGGTTAAAGTGTTAACGACAACAAAAACAACAATACACAAGGCATTTCCCAAAGGCAGATTAACATTTTTTCCCTTTAGAGCAGGACACTGAGGTATGAAAAAGTTAGGCAACTTGCCTAGAATCATTGACTGAAAAAGGACAAGTGAAAGCTAAACCTGATAGAAATCTACAGCATACTGGTGTGGCTCTATCATGAATATGAAGGGACTCTGGATGCAGGCATCAGAATGTTATGCTAATTGCCTGTTGCTTTCCACAGCTGTTAATTTTGGGGTGAGCTGTAACGCAAAAGCATGTGACTACCTCAACTGTTTTTAACCACACATTTCTGTTTAATTTGTTGTCTGTGAAATATCTCTGTTTTGGAAGTTACTAATTTCTTATGAGTACACATGTTATTCCTTTCCCCTCCTTTCAGGTGGGAAGGACAGAGGGTCAGTGACACCCTTTTGGACTATTCGACTCGCTGAGTCCAGTGTAAGATCTGACTCACTTCAAAGAAGTCCTCTAATTATTCAAGTGCTGGCACAGTACTTCTGTGCACAGACTAAAGACTACCCCAAAATACCTGCACCTCTCCTCATCCCTGAGGATACCAGAATGCAGTGACTTCCACACTACTGGGAGAAGAGAATGGGCAGTATGTCACCAAGAGCTCATTAAGCTGCATCCATAACAATAACTGACTTCAGTAACGAAATTACAAAGCAGTCACAGTATGTATTTTCAGAATATCAATCCTGATTCAAGTCCAGTTAAAAGTAAGGAGGAAACAAAACAAAGATTTTCAAAGTGATAGGACAGAAAAGTTACAGCGTGTAAAAATAAATTCTATCTAAAAGAATTAATTAACACCTTTGAGAAAGGCACTCGATTTACACTGAAAAGTAATCATAGCAATTCACAGCTCGGTCACAGCAAGTACCAGGTCTTTATTGCTTTTGTCTTTTCACACAGTAGTAAAAATGTAAAGTGCCTAGAGCTATCTGCAGGATGACGGACAACAGACACCTGACTTCTCATCACAATAAACTCTGTTTTTTTCTCTGCTCCCCACCAGCCTCCTCTGCAGCCTTAAATCAGGAGCATAAACCGAATAAAGCAAAATCTTGCTAGTGATTTTGAAGCCCACAGCACATCATCGAAATTTACATACACAATCCATTAAGTTAACACATGTGATTAACTTAAAGGATGATGCATTCCATAAGGTAACTACTTTTGTTCTTTAACAGTTAGTCAAACTGTAACAAAAAGAATGTCACATATTTTGTACCAGAAGTGAAGCCTAATTGGTAGGAAATGGCCCACAAAAACAGCTATAAAAATCTTTACTGAGAAGTAGGGTGAGACTGCCACGTTTTATGTGAGAATTGTCAATTGTACAGATTAGCTAAATGAGAATTTGCAAGGTTCTCCTGCATACAGAATAGCAAATAATCAGCAAGGTTCCAGTGGGGTCTGCTTTTCTTTCCCGTTGCAAATGGTAGCAGAGACATCTAAGAAGCAATCACAGCACTCATGTAATTTCAGGTGCACAAATGTGAGCCCAGTTGTGGAAGAAAAGCTGTGTCTCAAGAGCAAAATTGCAGGATCAGAACTCTATCAGTCCTGGAATGCAAATGGTAGAATGTGCTGTACAGCTCCGTTCCTCACTGAGTGTCCTACATAAAACCCTTTCCTAAGTTTGGAGATTGCCTCTGGGTAGAGTTCCTTCTCACTGTTCTTTTCCCTTTATGCGCTCTGCAGTAGGATCTCTACACGAGTGTCTCAAACTGACATGCAACCTACAAGTCCTTGGGAGATTCAAACAGTCAAGGATAAAATGAATGGAGGACTCGCTCTTTTTAATAATTTTCACTTAAACCTCAGCATAGATTGGAAGTTCCCAGTCCAAATAACATTCAATACATGGTTTGCCCAGTCTTATTACAGGGAAGCATGCAGAAAAAGGAGAATGAAAATAATTGCCTCTACCAACTACCATTTGTTAATGAACAACAGTCTACCCTCTTTTTCTAAAAGCATGACTGAAGTTTTCCGTGTATTATGAAAAAATAGAGGTGAGCTGAAAAATTGCACTGCTCCAGTATTATTTTTTTTTGTTATACTGAATCAAATAAGCGGTATTTCAAAAACTGGCTGGGATAGATAGGCAGATTTGCTGCTTGAATAAAGTGATTTTCAACTACTCCATTAATACTTATGTCATCTCATTCACCCCTGGAGGGAAAAAGGAACTCCAGGTGGTCCAGGCCTTACCTGCTTGTAGCCAAATTTGTTCAAGAGCTGTCCACAGCTGCATAGGTCCTTGCTTCATTGCACTGCTCTGCATAGTTATCTCAGACATGGCCTGTTCCAGTCTTGATGCAGCAAGGGAAGAGGCTCGCTGTGATCCTATGGACCAAAGAAACAAGAACAATAACGCATTTCTATACTTCTTTGGGATATTTCTTTAACTCATTAAGACAGTAGGTCTGATTCTCCACTCTCTGCATCAGTTTTATGTAGTAAAAACTCCATTGAATTCTGGCGTGACCAACTGGAGAACCATGTTTTAGAAAAGGTTAATTTACTGAAAAAAACCCCACTAAATTACCCAAGGGCTGCAGCTCAAACAAGCGAATTAAGAGACAGACAGTAATTATATAAAGGTCTGCTTAGCATTCATCAAGGAAGCAACCGTATTTTGCTCATTTGGAAAGCAGAACTCTACCATCAAATATTTCCCACTTATTAGTAGCCCATTTTACAAGCACACTGTCACCATACACTTACAAAATACAGCCCACTAATGTAAAATCTTAGTACAGCATTACAGAGTAGCTTGGCACCATTTACGCAGCACACACACTTCAAGTGACATCAATATTGTTCTACTGGTTTAGAGGCAGCGTGGCTTTTCATTTGACCTTGGGGAGCAGAGAGCTCAGTGCTTTGACTATATTAACCTTTAGTATGTGCTGTAACATTTACGCAAGAATAAAGTATTTTGCACCCACATCTCTGGGACAAAACATCACATCAAAAGCTACTCCCAGGAAGAATGCATGGGCAGAGACCACGTTCTCCAGTACAGCAAGTGGTATTATACTGGTGAGCCGACCTCTCAGAGGGGTACCGAGGGGATGGTAACAAAAAAAGAAGCTACAAAATGAGATTTCAGAGTTGGCTTTGTAAAGCTTTGGGAAATAAACAGTTTAATAGACATAGGTTTAATGTGACTTTAATGGGACCCAGCCTTCTGCCAGGCGTGAGGGGAGGCACATTTCCACCCCATGCTCCTCTGACACCTGCACAGGGTGGGAGACAGCCACAGCTTGTACCTAACCCGAGGCAGCGCTGCCTGCTTCAGAGTGCTATGGCTAGGGAGAGGCCGCAAGTGACACTCGAAGCCTAAAACTGCTATGAGAAATAGCTGTCCTATTATCTCACCGCTAACGAATGTCATTCATTTTAAGCAGGAGAACTTCAAAACAGCCCTGCAGCACAGGCGCCTCCCACGGCTCCCTTGGAAAATGCAAATGTGCTCTTCCTAGATGCATTTCTTAAATTCCTACATATTTTCAAAGACATTCCTGATCTAATGTTCCAAGAGATGACAGTGCAGTAATGTAGCAATTACAGCCTTAATGGTACAGTAAAAGCCATTCTGCTTTGCACAGAGAATTTATTATATTTAACAGTTTATTTAGCAGATCCATCTCCAGCCTGTTTCACTGCACAGGATTCCTCCCCCTGCCCTGCCCACTCACACTCCTCTCCCCCCATCCCTCCCTCCACCTGGGAGAAATTTCACTGAAAATCCCAGGAATTTAAGTCAGAGAAGGGTTGTTTAACGCAGGGAAAATGACCAGGCACTCACCCCCAGCCACCCAAACACCCACAGCTTCTTTGCAGTGCAGAGGCACCAAGAAAACGGCCATGTGAACAGCTAGTGATGTTATTAGGAGCACTTTAAAGCTAGGGCAGACCTCTTACCTTCTAGATTGGCAAACTTGGAAAAAACTACATAGGCTTTGGGCATTTTGCAGTCAGCCTAACCGGAGTCTTATATCAGCACTCCTCATCATGTTTGTATGCTTTGAAAGCACCTTTCAGTATTACATTTCTCTGTCAAGACTGCCCTCTTTCAGAGAGGCTTTCTGGAGCTGTGTCTCTTGCAAGCACCCACACGTAATGCTGATCTGATTGCGTTAGGTGGGCAAATGAGCTGGTGTTTTGTTCACATCCTCGCAGAGCTCAGTGAAATCCTCTTTTCCTTGCAAGTCAAGCCAAGGAGGCTATGTCACTGTAAGGCACCCTTCTGGATTTTGGAGAGGTTTGCACACTGCTGTGAGGCTGGACAGCCTCTTAGGATCTACTAAAATGTCTTTCCCTCACAAAGCAGTCTTTATAGGAATACCACTATGAGCTAGTTGCACTCGATGGAACACGAGTTAGCTGCTCCTTTTCTCCTTCTCTTCATTAGCCGAGTAGTTGCCAAGAGGGGAAAGCCCGCGATTTGAGACTGATCTTGCCCAGTGCTGTGAGCACAGCCATAAAAAGGGAACCCAAGTTATTTAGCAGTTTACAGCGGAGGCTCTTTGCATTTAACAGCCTTTGGCATTCCAGTCCTTTGATGTTTATTTTCTCTTCCGTTCCAGCCTACACAAGGAAGCAAACCACACCAGGCAGGGATCAGCCGATCCCTTCCCATCCCTGCCCAGCCTCAGACACAGATACGTTCCTTGTTCTAAACAACACACGCCAGATAAGGCGCTCTCCATCTCAACTCATACCCACACGTTTGCTACTGCTGTTCTTGCCCATTTCTGCTGGACCGCTCAGAGGAATGCACCTTAAGGCTTGTCTGTCCCAATACACTCTGTAAAAGAAGGTCTTTGCCAGCCTGGCCCTTCTGGACTGAAGGGGGCTCAGCCCCAGATCCGAACCTCTGACAAGCAATACGGTAACCCTGCGGGTGGGCTGAGGGCTGCTGGAGCCAGAAAAGAGTATATCTCTAACACGTGCTGTCTCCTGAGAGAGGAGGTAGGCACGTATCACACTGGTATCGCTCTGACCTCAGGGCGGCAGGGGAAATCAGAAAAACTTCAAGCGACATTAAAAAAATGTCTCTGAACGTCTCATAAAATATCTCTTCCTAAAGAAATGTAGATCTTCATATGCTAAAAAAACCCACAAAACCTGTCTCACAGAACTTTAATGTCATGCCTCAAAATATATGCAAATGTTGGCATAAGAAGATATCATATCAATTTGTTATTTTAGTGCAGTCTCTTTCTCTTTTTAACAGCTCCACTAGACAGAATATAAACTTCACATTTTACAATAAAGCCCTCCACACATTTTGGAAAGAAATCATAAAAATAACAAAATTGATTTTTGTCGTGATGAGCTCTGCATAAGTGCCATACAAAATATATCTAAATAATTTTAAAGCACTGTTCTAGGGTTGTTACAAGACCAAGAAGGACCAAGTTTAATATTTTGCATCTATGAAAAAACTGCTATCAAAATAGAAATGTACCTCAGTAGATTTACTAGGCTTATAAGAAACACAGAATTCCCTAGCCTAAATCACTTCAGGCAAGAGCATTATAAGATAAGACTAAATCACAAAAAGAATGAAACAGCAAGGCAGCTGACTGATATCAGTGAATTTAGTTAGGAACACTGCTTCAGTTAGGAGAAGATGAAGAAAATAAAGAGGAATTAATCTTCCTGGCAGCAAACCTCAAATTCTGGCACAGCAAATAATCTCATTGTGATCTAACTGAGGGAGAGGCTGGTGTCAAACCCGGCCGCAGTAATCCCCCCTTCAGTGATGAATCCAGAGATCACAGAGTGCTTGTGCATTACAGTGATACTGCCGCATCCTCCCGGGGGATTTCAGGATGGAAACAAGAGCCTGTTCCAGAATGATGGAAAAAAAAAAAAAAAAAAAATCAGACCTCCTCCCTCCTTCAAAGCAGCCAGCCAAAGCCGCAGCTCTGAGGAGGCACAAGGGTGAGAGGGGCTAGTGCTGTACTCTCCAATCTCACCTCCTAGTGTCTTCAGAGAGGCTCCCAACCCGGACAGTAGACCCAGCTGCCTCCTTTCTGCAGATGGAGAACAGCAGCACCTAAAGCCTGCAGAGCAGTGAGCCACAGACCCTTGCTGAAAACAACCAGCGCCAGCCCTGCGCTAAGGCGGATGGTGTAATTTCAGTACAAGCCCCTTCCTTACGTCCATCGTGGGTGCAACCATGTTAGCATGGAAACCTAGATTCTCAAAGTGGAGGAGGAATATATTTCTTGGCTAAAACCAAACTGCATTCAGTGCAAATCACTTTATGTGCATGAAAAGCTGGTTTAAAGCTTGTACTTTACATTAATTTGCTCTTTCTGGCAGGCAGTACCATGACATCCAGCACTTTCTGCTGAACTACAGCTGCTCCATTGCACCCTGGCTGCTAAAACTGGGCTAAGAGCAGGCTGGAACAGGTACCCAATCCAGGTGCTTTTTGAGGAAAGGGCACTACACCAAAACCAAATGTGCCTGAGCTTTGCTGTGGCTCTGGAGGAGGTGCTGCAGGTCTGCAGCAGAGGAGCGAGCAGGAGGCAGGAGTGAGGTCTTAGAAGGCTGGCACCCTAGCACAGTGTATTATAGGCTCTGCTCATGCCACCTTGGACTCAAAATCTCAAACCAAACTGTGAAGTGGGTGCAGCCCAAACCTGGCTGCGCTCCTTTCTCCAGACAGTTACAAAGCAAGGCAAGAGATGTCCAGAAGACCATGGGATCCACACCCAGGAGGCCTTTTACATCCCATTAAGCACCAGCTAGAGCTGAAGGGGCAAGGATCAGTCCAGGCTCAGCCGCACAGTCGAGGCACCATAAGCCACTCACTTTCCGCAGCAGAGTGGGAACTGGGTGGATAACAGAAGTACGTGGCAAATAATTTTTTTGTTTTTATTGCTTTTCTAGTAATGCCTAATGGCTGATGGATTCTGCAAACTAACTACAGTGTCTTCCAAGCCATTTTCATATATTCACTGAAGCTGAAAGTCCATTTTACTGCCCAGCATCAGGGATGATAGGGGATATTTCACAAGTCTTCACAATTATCAAAGTGATGACTATCCTGAATGATTTTGTATCACCAGGAAACTTTCATGTCATAGCCTCTCCCTGTTCCAGAGAATCTTTAATATGCCAAACAGCACATATTCATTTAGTATATCCTCTTCATCTACCTGTGTTGAATTTGGCCTGTTCTCTTTAATTAAGCCAAAGACTATAGAACACTGTCATATAAACGATGAGAAAAAAGGACCTATACAAAACAGAGACTCATCTCAGCAAAGGGTAATAAAAGAGAAATGGAATAAACAGATTAAAAATTACATAAATATGTGTGTACAGAATCAGTAATATTACAATGTCATAAATATAGACCCTAAGGGTTTAAAACTACAAACAAAAGAGCAGACACGCTGAATAACGTTTTGATGTTTGAATGCTTGTATGCTCAGCACGTAAGCTTGCAATGCTTTTTAACCATTGGTGGGTGTATGGAGGGGTTAAATATACATAATTCAATACAAATCATGTACTTAACACATAAGAACTCATCCTCCGTCTCAGCCATATGTGCTGAGCATGTGACTTCAGTTTTACCAATTCCAGATGTACAAGATTAAGACTCAGACAAACCCTAATTCCCTAGCCCCAAAGCATGAGGCTTGTTTCAGTGGTTTTTTTTTTTAAAATAAGCTTTTATATTATTCTTGTCCCGTTTCTGAGTCTGTGAGGATTATTTTTTTGCAAGTGTTTCTCTACATACACAAGGGTAGAAAGTTGCTTCCCTAAAAAAAAGAAAAACAAATTAAAAGGCAAATTTCTCACATAATCATCTGATTTTGAGGGTTAGGGTTTTAAAGGAAGCGCCAACTATCATGAGACTTATGATAAAATCACAAGTCAGCAGCACTCTGAAAGCCTCCTTTCCCCCTGCTGCCAAGATTAGCTTTGATGTCTCAGTTATTTCCACCTGATTTTATCTGTTACTCTGAATGTGTATTTACCATATAATAAAGTATCACAAGGTTTATGTACAAATCCCAAACCAAATCACCTTCTAATAGGAATTCACAGTCTCACTCAGCTTACCAAAACCACAATAATAGCTGGCTTGATCAGGATATCTAAAAAGGATTAAATTTAGGGGAGGGCTAAGGGGTGGGGGAAGAAGGAAAAAAAAAATGGACTGAATAATACAGTTCTTGCAGAATTATAGTGAACTCCCATCTAATACCTTTCATGCTTGTCTTGGAGAGCTTTGTGAAAGAAAGCAGGAACCCATATCTTTGTTCTATGCACAGGGAAGCCAAGGTACAAAGACAAACCACAGTGACACATTCTGCAGCAGAGATGGCCCTGGAGACAGATCTGGACCTCCTAACCACCTGCCCAGCAATGCATGCGCATGCAGCCCCCCGCCCCTCACCTCGCCAAATAAAATGAAACATTCCTCTCTCGCAAAAGCATGCATTTAGGATGGGAAAGTACAAATTTTGATTCCTCACCAGAATCGGTATCGTGAGCATCTGGGAGCGTGAGATGCAGTCCATTATGCTTTTTGATCACTGGTGTTTCGGTCACACTACTTCCTTTCTCAGAGGCACTGTAAAGAAACAAAATCATGTTACCTGGCCACCTTTCAGTGGAGAGAGCAGGCAATAGTGTCATCTAGCTTTCACTGGCACTGAAAACTGAAGCTTTCCAGTTGCAGGCAATCAACTTCTTGCATGTGTTATTTTAACACCTGCACCCTGCCAATGGTCAGGAAGCTCAGAGACACAGTGCCCAACAAGGGCTCCAGGGCACATGCCGCTATCAGTTTATTTGGCTGTTGGGAGTCTTTGCAAGCTACCGGACGAGGAACATGTTGGCAGCTAGACACCAGACCAGAGGAGGTTAACCGGCAGCCCCATGCCCAGGAAGGGCCACCATCACTTGGGCTTGTCTGCAGGAGGATTTGTTCACAGGCCAATTACCACCTTCCATCCAGGTGCTAATTTCTTCATTTCAAAGGGATTATTTTCTCCTCTTCTACCTTTGTAATGTTCAAACAGAGAAGGAAGCTAAAAGCTACCACATAGCACTGCTTTATGAAAGGGACACTGTCTGGTCTGCTCTTCTATTAGATTTCTGTCCTCACAGGAGAGGTCTTACAAAGGGAAAGTCGTGTCCCCCCCGCCCCAAAAAAATCATCATGTGCCTAACAAAAAAATCACTTAACGAAGATCTCCTGAGCCTTTCTGTCACCACATAGTCTGCCATCCCCCCAGGATCAGATGGTGATGATATGTCCTCTCATCATCCATTAAGGAACAAATATCGAATGGAAAAGTGACTGCCCTGGCTACTTTTTCTGGCACACCTCCAGGCCTGCAGCTCGGCCTTTGGACAACGTTCCTCCCAGGAAACAAGCTGTCACACAGTCACGATTTGCTGTGGATGCCCCGTCTTCCAGTCTGATCAGTCCTTTGGTAGGGATTGCACAGGATTCCCTTGAATTTGCTTTAATCTAGCAGAAGAATTAGCTTGGGACTGCTATTTGGTTTTAAACATGATTATTCTGTTATCACAGAAAACAGTAGCAAGAGATAAACCAAGTCTTCTCCTTCCCAGCTAACAATCTAGGATTGAAAGCTACTTACTGTTGTTTATCATAGTGGTAATCATATTTACAATGGCTAATTAACCTTTTACTTAGGCTTTGGGATCAAACAATACAGTTTCTGTTAACGGACCCTGAATTCTTGGGCATTTGACTGTTTGCACAAATCTGCAGCCTTGACCGGGCCTCCCTGTCTTCCATACTGGTTTCCACGCTGAGATCTCATTTGAAACTATCATGTGGTGACAGATACAAGGGAAAATTAAATTCTCTGTCCTGTGCCTCTGCCTTGCCCAGCCAGCATAAGCCCAAGTGTCATTACCCTGACTGGGGGCTGCTGGTGGAACCGTAGGGGCATTTCTGTCTTGCTGGTGCGTTGCATATGCAGGAACATGGCAGCTGCACGTCAAAACATTACTCCCATGAGGCAAGCACTGCTTTGATGCAGCAGCCATCACCATGAAGTCACTGTTCAGGCTCACAGCTGAACACTGGCTTCTATGCTATACTCCTACACAAAGGGCAGGTGAGGGGATCAGTGGACGGCAGAAGCTTGGCCACAGTAAAAACTGACCATAGGAGAGCAGCGTTCAGAGAAGGCTTGATGAGGTGGCCTCAGTTAACAAAAATGCACCAACAGCATGGCCTTTTAACTGGGAAGAGAGACTGAAACCCCAGCCCGAAAGCCAAGTGGACTGCATTGTGCAAAACAGCCACTCCCAAAGCTTTACGCCTTATGCTGGAGAAGGGCTGAAAATAAACTGTTCCTTCAAAGCTGCAGAGCAAGGCCTTCAGCCAAGAAAGCTTTTCCATGCACCGCAGAAGGGACAGTAGCCAGATGATTTGCCTTCTGCATACGACACTGGAAAGGCTGACTGTGGGACGCGTTGCCACTCCACTGCCCATGTTTTTAAAAGGAGAGAGAGACAGTGCATAAAATGGTCACAAAAATCGCTGAAGGAAACACTTGGTTGTAAGAGACTGCAGAGGCACCGGTTTATCAGAGAGAAGAGAGGACTTGAGCATGGCATTTGAAATAGCTGCCCGAGGAGAAGATACTGGGCCCTGAGAGACTCTTTAGTCTAGCAGAGTCATAGTAAGACTGCAAAGCCAGGAAACTTAGGTCAGACAAATGCAACCAAATGTAACTAAAATGCAATTTAATTGTGTGGGTGATTAGCTACTGATTGAACTAGTAAAGAGTATTGGGTGCAACAGCTCTCAACTTCATGTAAATACAGGCTTCTCTTTTCCAAGAGTCCCTAAAAAATGTCTGTGTCCAAGTCTCACTGATAAGAATTCCCCTTAAGTTCCTTTGCAAGCTCATCCTGGAATATTTCATGTATTTGTTAGCTGACACTGCTGCAATTTGCTTAATACAAGAGGCTTCCTGGGTCACTGAATCCAGTTTAAAACTGCAGGCGCCAAGTTCATTCTCGTTACTGTTCAAGCAGTACTTCCTGATACAAAATTCGTTATGGAGTATTTTCTGAGAAAGCCAAAAAGTCCCACTGGGAATAGCAGTAAAATAGACATTAGAGTTCCTAACAGCAAAAGCAAAGCAATTTGTTTTGTTCAGGCTTCTATGGCTAAAGCTTATCAAAAGCCTCTAAAAGCTATCGCATCTTGGGTTTTTAAGTATAACAGCCAAAGCACAGCTTGGGATCCGAATGCAGTCCAAATTTATTTGTCTGTTTTCCAATGTACTCTCTTCAGTCTCAGGCTTGCAGCCCTCCCTTGCAAAAGTAAATCTTACTCAGTCCTAATTGTTCAGCATGGATTTGATCAGCTTCATGAGGACTACTCACGGGTATAAAGATTACTCATGTGAGAGGTACATGATTGAATCCTTAGGTAAAGAGACTAAGGCCTAAGGAAATCAGTAATTCCGGCATGTACGAGACCGTTTCTCTGCTGCTATGTATGTATCTTGATTTTTGTGTTTGGTCTGCTGCTCATTAGCTAAACCAACAAGGAATTACTAATAATCCTTCAAGGACAACTTGTATATAGACATGCATCATTCTGTACATATACTTCTGGTGTTTATAAAGCTTACATAAATGCACACAGAAATTGGGGAACAATACAAGCTTCATCAGTCTGCCGTTGTGACTGTTGCCATCAAGCAGGCTGTCCTTCCCATCAAACACAACCTCTGTGGACATTACAGGTGGGAGATCAGTACAGCCCTGGGATTACATTCCCAAGGCAGCTGGACAGCAGTAGCATGCCTGGGACAATACCCAAAGGGCGTGGGTAGGAAGAAAACCCAACCTGGCAACTGTCACACTTTCTAAACTGTTCCTTTTGGAGGGTAAGCAGATGAGAGGGAGGGAACAAAAAGAGAACCTAGCACTGTTTAAGTGCAGATTTACTAGGACTAGGGAAGGCAGAAAGATGCTACATCCTTCACTCCTTTCCTTGCCCAGTTAACACCAGGCTATGCAACTGGCATGCAACCACAGCATATGATAGAGTCTTGGCTGCATGCCTTTGCTTGGTTTACTCAGTTCAGGACTGTGTCACCCACACACATTCCTGGGTGGTGCCAACTACTGCAGGCTGTGAACAATAGCTGATGGAGGCTCAGACTATTGGGGGGGGAAAAATCTGCCCTGCATTCTGAACACCTGAATATGGAAGGAGATGTTTAGGCATTCAGATCAGAAAGTCTTGGTTCAAACTGCTTCTTCAATCTTAAAATCTTGAGGGTTTTATTTTATTTTATTTTATTTTAAATCATGACTATTAAAATCTTGCTTTTTTTAAAAAATCACAGTTGGAAATATTACTTATGTTTCTTTTTAAACAGTCTGTTTATTACCCTTTTTGCAAAATAACTTAAGTCTCTAAACAAATAAAGAAGATAACTGCATCTCCATTATGAAATCTGAACTTGTTAAGACAGTGGAGAAAGCCTACCTGTGCTGTAAAACGTTATATACCATCTGCCACATCTGCAACATATGTCTGCATGTCACCAGAGCTTCTTCAGGTCCTTTATGTATCCATTCCAGTTTGACTTTGGTGAAGAGTAAGCTGCAAGATGAAAAAGAATAACTTCTGTTTTATTGGCATCTCGTAAACGTGGAGAATCAGTATTACTCTAGCGAGATCCTGGCAGCCAGCACTTTTACTTGCTTTGTATGTACAGCAATAAAAGAAAACACCATAGCACAAAACATTTCATTTGGCTCAACCTTGATTCCCCACAAGGAGATGAGAGGATTAGCAATATTCCTCAGCTGCAGTCAAATTTGCATAGCAATGCTGGCAGGACAGTGTTTAAGCAATGCATTGCAAAGCTAACAAGGTGAAACATACAGTGACTCTCATGTTATTTTGGACAGCATTAAAAACAGAATAAAAGGGAATTGCCATAATACATATGCCAGACTGGTCTCTTAGTCTGGCATCTTCCTATAGCACTGGCTTATATAATAAATTTCAGACAAAAACCCCAACATACTTAATACACACAGACAATTATGTAATGCCTCACAGGAAGGAAACGCTTTTTCTTAACCTCAGCTGGCTATCATCTCATGCCCCTAGGCAAGACAGCTGATAGCCCTTGTACATTCTTGTTCTAGGTAGTATAACTGCTGCTGCTATTCTTATACCTAGAGAATACATACTTGCACAGACCGCTGGAATTCAGCAGAATTAGGTCAAGCAGAGGTTAGAAGACAGGCTCGGCAATGACACAACCTACTACTTGCTGCTAGCATGGCTTTTAACACCATCCTTCACAACACCCATTTTATTTGTTTTTAATTGCCAAGATGATTGAATTTATTTCTTATTTACTGATGTAAATTTGGTTCTCTGCTTTCAGTGTTTTCATAATGTCCAAGATCTACACATTTTGAATTAGCTCAATACGGCAAGTGATTAATCCACTGGATGCACATATATGTACATACATGCATACAACATTAACAGCTGAATGTTAGAAATCCTAAAACCAGTTTTGTGAACGTGATCTACAGGCTCCCAGGGAATCCAAACAACTTCAGAAAGAGACAACAGCAACTGCATAGATGATGTCAGAGAAGACTTTGCAGCTGAATAAGAGATCCTTCTCTTGCAATAATTTGAAATTTGCAGCCAAGACTCTGCGGTAAGTATCTACATTAATGTGCTGAAATGGCAGTCCCATTCTGCACTACTGTTTGTTGTTTTGTTTTTTGAGGGGTGTGGGGGGGAAAGTCACCAAAATGTAGCCCAACTATATCAACTGTTATAGGGAAGTCTGCTCATGGCCACTGCTACAGTCTAACCTCACAGGACAAGCATCCAACTAAGCTCCCCAGGTACAAACTTAAGCTAGGAAAGGAAGATCAAGACTCATAATCAAGGGAATTTGTCTTTGTCCTTTACTATTTCATATCCTTACTCTATGTTTACCTTTGCTTTTCTTGTTACTGATCTGAGCAAACAAATGCTAATAAAAACATCCCCCGCTCTTGGAGATGCTGACCGCCTAACTGAAAGGAAGCGCCCTCATGATTCAGGTAGTTATTTTTGGGCCAGATCCATAGACTGATCAAAAATTTTGCTAGGACAAAGAACATGACAATGGACACACTCTTAAGAAAATAAAAATAAGACTGAATTTGAAGGAGGGGTTAACAACGGGCACTGGCCAGTGGTGCAGGCTGCTCTGTATCCCTTAGTTAACTGGGCTTGGAAGAACAAAGCTTGTTTTAATACAACAGAATATAGAATTAATCACTTAGAAGCAAGGAATAGATATTGCACTAGAAAGATGGGAGGTTATACCCTGGGGTGTAGCGGTACTATAAGAGACAGCTTCATGAACGTGAAGTCCCTGAACAGCAATGCAGTCAAGAGGTCAAGCAATCCTTAGCATCCATATACAAAAGCACAATCAAGTAGGAGCTGGAAGATGTGGTTATTCCTGTACACAGCATCAGCAGGACACTTACTACAATCCTATTTCTTGTTCTTACTCTTTAAACTCCAGAAGACGACTAAAAATGGGATGAGGTTCAGAAAAAGGTTATGCAAGTGATCTGAGGGCTAGAAAATAGTATTTCATCAGAGGCTTCAGAAGCTCAGTTTATTTGGTTTAACCGAGAAGCAGCCAAGAAATTATTTTGCCCCAGCCTGCAAGTACCTACATGGAGAAGTACATAATTGTGAGTCTTTGATCTAAAAGAAAAGGTATCAGAAAATCCAAGGATTTCTTGGAAGCTGAAACTAGTCAAATGGAGATTTGTAAGTAAATGCAGACACAAAACTATCAGAGCAAATAATCTTTGCAGCAACTACCTGGTGTGCACAGTGAATTCTGTAGTCTTTAAAGCCTTTTCAGCAAGAGACAGGGTAACATCTGGGAAGCAATGCTAATGCACAGATAGAAGCTATGGGTTTGATGCACAGGCTTATAAGCAAGCTTCTTTGGACTGCGCCGTGCAGAGGGGTGAGACTGCATTATCACCTTCCTTCTGGTAATTAATCTATTAAAAATATTCTACTAGCCCAAGAAACTACCACATTGAACAATCTATGCAGTCTTAAGCATACAGGATATTGGTTAAACCACTACAAACTTTCAAAATGAAAGACCTTCTAAAGCACTCTATGACCCTCATTACAGCAGAAGAGTGGTGGTCAAGGAGCATAAGGCCTAGAGAGGAAAATAGTCATATTACATCCCTGAATAACTCCACAATTTTTAATGCCGTGAGATACCACTCTTAACATAATGAAATAGAAGAATATAGGAAAGAAGAATCTGTTACCAGTCAAACTACTATACAGGAGTGATATATCAAAGGTTCCTCCACCCTTTCACATTAGTAGGGATATAGATGGCTTAGTCATCTGCAGGCAAATAAAGTCATTACGTAGTATATTTAAACATTGCAGTTAAACAGTAAAAAGACAAACACATTAAGTTCTCTCCATCACTCTGATGCTTACTGTTTACAGTGAGTATACATCAACTTCTTTGGATGAAGATGCAATGTTCTCTCAGGAGAGAGAACAACTAGTGAAACAGGGAAAAAGCAAATCTCTCACAAAAACATAACAAAGTCTCAGCAGCATATTATCACCAGTCATAAAGCACAGGCACACAAAGGTTCTTTAAAAAAAAAAAAAAATAATCATGCAACTTTAGCAACTGTCTGCAGTGCAACTTTACCAGATTTCAGAGGTACCACACGCTGTTAGCTGTTGTGTTAATTCACCTTTGGAACAGTGCTATTCTCATTACTGTGCAATAATACAATGAACCAAACCAAAAGGTAAATGGGAAGAACGTAAGTGGCAAAAGGAATTAAATCATATTCACAACAGTAGTAAACAATGCAATTAAATCTGATAATTAAAAGGTGGAAATAAAATCAGTACATTAGGTTGTATGTGCTATATGCTGTTTGTATTTCTCAGCTTCTAGTAAGTTTTGTAACAGCAAAACCAGATAAATAAAAATATAGGGAAAACACTGAAGTAGGTGACAGTATCGCTTGCTCTTGAGCTTATCATTTTATTACTGAGATAGGACTCTTGCTACAAATAAATCTAATGGGTATCGTGTCATATCGGTGTCTGCGCACAACTCTCAGGGGCATAAATAAAAATTACATATGCACAGATCTCACCTTATTATATTTTCTTAATATCATATTACTGTACTTTTGTATGATGCTTGTAATATTAAGCAGAGCAGACTCTTAAAGAGATTCAGCATACATAAATAGCCCCTAGATTATCAATACAGTCATTGGTAATTCTGTTAGCCTCTGAAAATGAAATCAAAGTGATTTGGGCTAAAGCAAACATATAAATTGCTACTACATAAGCATAGGAAAAGGGAGCAAAAAATCCACAAATCATTCTTGTAACATGTATAATTTTAGGGACAGTAACAATGGAAAATAACCAGCGCTTACTCTTGATACTGGACTGTAAGCTCCCTCTCATAGGGTTTTCTTTTATCATCTACGTTGATAGTACGCAAAGGCTTCTATTCCCTGATGTAACATCGGGTTACTGCCACAAGCACACATACATATCTATCAGAGTAACGTTAACTCTGGCAAATTAAAATCAGTATACAGTTGACTTTGCTGCAATATGAAGCTCTGAAAATTCAAAATTAGGTTTCCCAAGTATCAAAATTTCAGTAGTATAAATGACAAAAATATCACTATAATATGCCATGCATTGACAAAAAATTAGGGACTGGAATACTGGAAGGCCTATGAAAATTTTCAGCAGAAAGCAAGCTAATTCAGTTGATTTCAGGAAGTATTTAATATTTGTCTTCATAAAGACTGATTTCAGCTGCTGATACCGTATCTCAAGGCCTAGCCAAAACCACCTACCTTGTCCTCCTGAAAGTCCTCTAATCCTACATGGCGAAATGCCCAGCCTTTAACTTCTTTAATACTATCCATGAAGAAAAAAGGCAGTTCTTTCCTATCATTGACAATCTAATTACTGAGGTTTAATAGTTAATACTTATTATCAGAAGGTTTCACATGTGCATGCTTATAAGCACATCTGTGGAAGAAGTTCTAAGTTGCTATGTTTAGTAATGACCTATTGACTACTTTATGGATGCTATAGGTATAGATAAAGATTTATTAATCAGTTAATTATTGGGACTTTAAAAAGCTGCTTTAAAATTTTTTCCTGTCAAATGTAGTCCTTTAACTACACGTTTATATAGCATCACAATGGGATCTCTGTGTCCTACCATCCGAAAAGGAATAAATAATGCTAGTACTATAACAAACAGTAACGCATTCTACTCATTTCAAGGTTGAAAGACTAAATTAGGAATAATGAGTATTATGTAGTTATTTATCTGTATGTTTTGCCATTCACTGGCTGCTTGTAACCCCTCCACTTTTTCAGAGCTTGTCAGCAGCTGCTCAAAGATCTACATGTCTTCAAGCCTTACCAAATCAGGGCCATCATTCCCCAAAGTCTTTCGTTATTGACCCAGATTTGCCTACCTACACACACAGCTGCTGGGCTATTTTGGACTTTGAATACAAAAGGAAACAAAACAAAACACCAAAACCAGCAGCAATATGCCCCAATTCACAGAAACGATTGTGTGTATTAGCGTAGGGAAACAACTTCTGCAACTTGTTCTTTGTTTCTTTCTTTCATTAAATGACAGGACGCAGGCGCCTGTTTGTTTGTGTGTTTACAGACATTTGCCTGGGGAAAGAAACTGGAATCCTAGTCACAGCTCCAAGGACAGCAAATGCACCTTATCCACAGACTGACCAACGGGGTGCTGGAGCAGCATGCAAGTGCCACTGGACAGCAGAGTCCAGCTCACCCTCCTACCTCTTTCAAGCCCAGACAAATACTCCACATAAGCTCCAATGAAAAGTAGGAGAATGCCACGACCTGGATCGGTAGACGGCCCGAGGATGCTCTCTGAGGAACTGGGAGGCATGGATTCAAACCCTCAACGCTTTGATCATTGAACTCTTGCATTAGTTTCTTCCTCTTTAAGGTAGCAGATGCAAAAGGAGGATATAGGTGAAGACAGGATATAGACTGATCTAAGAGCTGGAAAGAGGATGGAAGAGATAAGAAGAATGATCAAAGTTTTGGAACACTTTTAATATATGGAGATAGTAAATAGACTTCTCAGCCTGGAAAAGAGGCTGAGAGAAGAGATGACAGATTTATAAAATCATGAATAGCATGAAGAAGATCAGGAAATCAAAGCAGCCTGCGTTGTTTCAAATGAAAGAAGGAATATCCAATAAAGCAATCAAGCAGTGGATTTAAAATGAGCAAATGAAGTGCTTTTTCATACAAGACAAAAGTGAAGTGCAAAACCCATTGCTACAGGATGTTCTGGAGCAGACACATAAATAGGTTCAAAAAGGGATTAGATAAATTCACAGATGACAGGCCCATCAGGGGCATTAAACACAACCTAATGCAACCTCTGGCTCCGAAAGCCTCTGAACCACTCAGCTGACAGAAGCGAGGATGACATATGAGGGGTAGGATCATCCTACTGCCACGTTTCTACATGCTTTTCCCTGTGCACTCTCCAGACGCTCTGCTAAAGACAGACAAGCCCTTAGTTTGATCAAGAATGGCCATTCTTATATTTTGATACGGAAGAAATATGATTGCAGCCCATGTTCTTTTTATAACCCAGATTGTCTGGTCTTGTTTTATCTGCCAGTACAAGAGGACGGTGTATCTGGAACTGTAGTATCTTCACAGCAAATTAGCTGCTCAGTTTATCAGTTGCTGAGTTTAGCTTCAGTGGTGAGTCACCTGTACAAGCCAATTACTTCACATATACTCTTTCACCATAACCATTACGGTTTCATTAACCTTCGTAGGGCACCTGCTAAAGCCCTAGTCACGTTATCAATAAGGAAGTTGGCAAAATTGGAAAGCTGCTTTTAATCTCCTGCATTTTTGTTGGGGAAAAAAAAAATCAACATCAAAGTTGCTGTCTTCTCAAATAACTCAGTGCTTCTTGCAGTCTCCTGACATTTAAGGGCACATTCTCTAGTTAAATTAATGCCAGCAGTGCTGACTGCAACCTCCTTTTATAACTTCATGCTGTGCCATGTTATCTATCACTTTCCCTACAAAAATAAATTGATCATATACTTTTACAGACATACAGTCCTTTTTTTTATGGCTCCCTGCCCATTTATCCCCCAATATGAACAAAAAAATAAAACCAAGCAGCCTGGTAGGATGTCCAAAGAACTGTTGACTTCATCTTCCCAGCCCAGGAAAACTAGCAGATTTAGAGCTGACATCTCGTTTAGAAAAATGTCCTGCTCAGAGCCCCAGCCCTACATGACAACGGCAATTCAGCTAATGTTGCTCCATGAACTACGACTGCAACAGCACAACACAGGGTGAGGACAGCTTTCAGAAAGGTAGATTCTTGGCTATTTAAGTTTACATGATGAAGAAAATTTGCTGGGCTTAGCCTCATGACACAAGGCACCCAGAAGGCTCCTGCACATGGAATAGGAGGGAAACAGAAGAAGAGGTGACCAGAAAAGCTAATATTGCAGCCTAACCTATCAGAGACTGCACAGCAAAAACAAGTAAGCGGCCACCGGCAGGCCTCAGCGCTGGGTGTTTTTTCTTGGATGGACTGCCTCCTCCTGTTAGCTGCGGCATGTGCCTGATGGCAGAAGGGCCTCCTGTGAGTCAGGTGAAGGTTCTGCTGATGGACTACGTTGCATATCTCTGCACGGATTCAAACATCACTTCCCAAGACAAACATGTCTGCAGCCAGTCCAGCAACTTCATGCATCTATTTCAGCATTCAGTTCCATCAGTCACTTGTGATGCAGAGGGCAAATATGAGTCAATATTGATGCGGCCCATCCAGAAACTGCCACTTACATTCAAGAAGGTCTTGGAACAAACCCACTTTATCTGCTAAACCCAGGCAGGTTGTGACTTGAAGGAAAAACAACTAAGTAATAGTCTGCTGAAAGAAAAAGCACCCAGATTTGCTGGAAAAAGAAAAAAAGAAAATAAAAAAAGCAGCACTAAAATTCTTCCTTGTCTTAACCTTCCTTCAGAATCAAGCCATATCTAGTCACATCCAAGAAAAGAAGGCACAAAAAAAGGGTGATCAGAATTACTTCTCCTTTCCTTTTAGTTAGATCATTAATTTTGAATCCCAGACTTGTGGTATTTTGCTTTTTGTTAACAATGTAGGAATCAAGCTAATTGTCAGCAGAGGTGATAAAACCCCTTTTATCTCACCCTGTGTAACATAGGATCCTTTGGTTGATACACCCAAAAAGAGGTTTTATCTTCTTCTCAGCCTGATGAAGAACTGGCAACAAAATTATTTTGTGCCATCACAAGTCATAGGCATTTCAGTCCATACCTCACCTGAGGAAAGACAAAAGTAATTTTCACAATTATAAGTTTTACAGCAAAATCTGGAAAAAAAGTTTCCAGTTTTGCTACACAGAGTGTTTACATCAACTTTTTATACATAATTTCCCTCTGTAAGGACAGTGCATTAGACTTTTCCTTACAACACTTCAGAAGATGTTAAAGTGAAGTTTAATTTGCAAGTGTCCCCTCCCCGCATTTTGTGAATTGTTTTTTCTCTGACAGGCTCCAACTACGCAGAGTACTCCCCATTGCACCGGACACTGCACAAGCACATTTGAAGACTAGGACCAGGTCTCAAGCATCCAAAGCTAGGAGCCTAGAGGTCTACCTCCTATCTAATTTCAATCATGAATTCAGTAGGAGTTCAGTGCATAGCTTCTCCCAATGGATCTGAACCCTGACACTGAAATTCAGGTTACTGTGGTACAGTATCTCATTTGTGGGTGGAAGCGGACACCTACATGGCAATGTGCAATCTCAGGAGTGTACTGCAAACCGTGGTCCACTGTCTTTCGCCCATGGTGACAGTGTGGCTGACATCCTATAGCCTGGGTTGTGGAGATGGGAGAGCCGTGCTCCATTTCTTGCTCTTGCACGGCCTCTTGGCCAGTCTTGGGCAAGACACTTCAGCTCCCTGTGCTTCAATTCTTCTAATTGCAGAGCCAATAAGGGCAATGACCTTTGCAAAGCACTTGGAGAACTAGATTCTTCATCAACGCCTTCCCCATATCCTTTACATTTAATCTCTTAATACTGCTGCTCTCAACTTCAGAGTTACTTGTGGACAGGAAGGAAAGCAGGTTGAGCTCCTCTGTGACCGACATCACTTTAAAAAGATTTTCTCATCTGTTGGGCCTGATTCTTCAGAATTTCATCAGATGTGCCCCTGGGTAAATCCAGCCAGTCCTGATTAAATAGGAATTCATTCGGAAAGGCAGAGTCAAGAACTACCATGCTGTTCGCAAACACTGGATTAACTCTTGATATACAGAAATGGAAAAGGAAACCAGGCATAGGGTCGCTAATTGCTGAGCTGAGATCCTGCCAGACAAAAAAAGAGCATTAACAGGACAAAGCTGAAGTACTTAAAATGTTGCCAATACTTCCTATCCCCAAAGACTGCAGAAATGGATGCTTCACTTCTAAACCGTTGTGTTTTTCAGAAAAGTCTCTAGGACATACAATTTAGGTAGCTTTTACAGGATAGAATACCAGGACTCTGGCTAATAAAGTAACATTTGACATCAACCTCCAAGTCACCTCAATGTGCAACCAAGAACACACCTTCTGTCTGGAAAGATGTATCAGAATCCTGATTCACATATTTAAAATAGAGTGAAATACCTTCTAATTAACCCAGTGTCAAGGTAATAAAAAGTGATAGCATAGCCAAATTATGGTTGTATAAATTATGCAACAAAATACAGTAAAGCAGAAACCCCCCTCAGGATTAATAAAGCATTTCTACCCAACTTGCCACATTTATGAAATCTTGCATGTTACTGATACTGGAGCCAACAGGCTGAAACTGCATCACACCCCCACTGTATTAGTAAATTAGAACCACACAAAATTTGGCTTTGGTATAGAAACAATAGGCTTAGTGTAAAATAAGCTTTTCTTTTTTGAAATGCATTACACAATGTTGTTAAACAGACATCACTCTTTCTATCATTTTATTTTAGGGCAATATAATTTATGCCACTTTGGCACTACTCCAGCAAAGCACTTAGAAAAGGTCTTCATCTTTAAGCATATGAGTAGTCCTGCTGAAGTCAACAAGAAGTCAATTATTCCTCTACTTAAAACTAAGCACGTGCATAAGAACCTTGGTAGATTCAGCTCTTTATGAGGAGAAGGATTATGAGAGTCTCTTCTAACTGCATAACTTTGCAGAGGACAAAGCATAAACATGAGTAACACAAGAAGGGCCAGAGTCTGCCAATATTTAGTGCTATCTGCATGTCTCAGCAGAGGTGAAAGATGGAAATCCATCTGCCAAACACCACTGAGTTTCACTACAGGATACTGGTTCTGGGGCACATGCGGGCATGTTTCAACTTACATTCTGGCTAAGACAACCCACCATATAGTTTTGACAGTTCACAGGCAGAGGCTTTTTATAAGATGAGTTTGCTCAGTGAGGTACAAAGGAGCAGGTTTCTATGCCAGCCTGAAAAAATGGGGAAAGACATGCTTATAAGGTCAAAGAAGCAACAGAAGCAAGGAGAGACAAAAGCTCCTTCATTTCAGAAAAAAACCCCCATATAATCTAGAAAAAAAAACCCGTGTTGCAATAAGTAGACAGAAAACTGCTAGCTTCACCAAAGAAAATCCTAGAGAAAGAGATGGATATTTTGCTACCAGCAGGAATCATATTTGTCTACGTCTGCAAAGCAAAACCATGATGTAATTGCAGTCTATGTTAGCACCAGCGCCAGCTGAACAGTTAGCGCAGTAACAGCAGCAGGAAAACACAGGAGCATGACCTTTAACTCAGAGCTAGCAATCAGTGTACAGACACGGGTCTGAACTTCAGCAGCTAGATGTGCTAAAGATCGCACTACTGCAGTTTCACTTGATCCTTCACTGGCACAATTAAGTTAACCTAACAAAACCTGCGCTTAGCATTTGGCTCGACACAGCACACTGACTTACAAAAATTAGACGGGCAAAATCGCATTTGTGGTAGTGCTGGGTTGCTTTTTCACATAAACAAGTGTTTTTTTGGAGATGCACTAAGTTTCCTTATAAAGTTCCTTTACAGTTCCTTTCTCCTGTACAAAGCTAATTGCAGGGTCAGGACTTGTAGCCCTTAATCCCTACAGGTCTGAGACCATGCAGACTGGCTTTGGCAACGACAGCACTTTTTGTCATGTTGTTACCCTCCCACACAGTATGGGTTTCCCACAGATCTCAGGCCAGCTGGATGAACTAATATCATGATAGCTCTCCTTAACCATTACTCTGAGACAAAATCAAACCCAGGATGTAACAGTGAACAGCTCTGTATGTTTCCAGTCATACTGAAAGGGGTCGTTGTGATTCAAATACACACTGGAAGCACAGTCCAACTGAGTGCATTTTTTTAATAAATGCAGCTTCTTCAATATATGTGGAGACACTCTTCTCTGACTTCAAGTATGTGTGTAGCCACTTACACATTTCAGTTTAATGTAAATATTGTTTTCTTGGCACAAATATAATTAAAAATAAAACAATTTTTTAGATTTTCTTCCTACAAATTTCCCAACTAAACCCAGGGATACTGCCTACTTACAGAACCCAGTTCCATAGCTTGCATTCTGGACCATTTCAGCACAAGGTTTTCCCAGCAGAGAGCTGTGCCCAGTTCAGCTGAACACTGATACAGTTCAGGATCTTGCAAGCTGTATTTTAAAAGTGAAGCTTCATTTCTTAGCCTTACTGGAAACTGTAACTTCACTGTTGCACGTAGGAGTGCAGCAGGTGCACCTTACACTGTACAAATAAGCTGCGTCACTGCTCATGAGTAACAAAGAAAAATCACCAGTCTCTCAACCTGTCAGAAATACCTAACAAATGTCAATTAGAACTGCCAACAAAACCTAAAAGCCTCAAGAAAAAGGTGAGAAATATATGCATGGTTAAAAAAATTTAAAAAATAAAAAGAGAATCCATGGCAGATTGAGCCTAAAATCAGATTAATGGATTATTCTTCTGCAATATCTATTACACTCCAATGTGACAGATCTTCCAGATGTGCTGAGAAAAGTTGACACAATATCATAGATTCCAAGCACTGCATGTGTGATTAAAGAAAATCCTTTGGGAAAACATGCACAGTTATTACATTTTAAACATTCAAAAATAGCAATATTTGGCCTTCTTTCAATAATAGCCTGAAAACACACCTCAGTGTAAAACTGCAAATACAGTTTAAATGCTGAACACAATAAAACAGGCTTGACTGTTGAAAAACAGTCTCATTCATACAGTACAGTGCAGGTGACAGGATTAGCAGGTTTGGATTTATTTTTGAGTTCTTCACCCACAGACTACTGGAAGGCTTTTTTTTTTTTTTATTATTTTTTGAAACAGTCCAGCACTTAGCAACCACTGACCTTTACCTATTTTTAATGCCACAGTGCTTTCTAAAACTGAACTCTGTTCCAAAATTTAGAGCTAACAGCTGCAATGAAACAGGTAAAAGGAACTAAGAAATCAGGGCCAGACAGTCAGCTGAAGGGAATCAGCTCTGTCCAGCTGAAATTAATAGATTTTTGCCTTTTTAAACTAGCTGGGGATCTGGCACTCAAGCTTCAAGTAAGAAAAGCTCATACAGGCTGTCTTCAACTCCCTAAAAATGAGCATGCATCAGATAAACACAGAAATGAAGTGCAGGGTTAGTGCAGTCTGACCAGCTTGTAACAGCTGACTTCCTACTTTATCCCTTTAAGTAAACCATTCATTTGCAGAATTCTAGCCTGCAAATTTAAAAAAAAAAAAAAAAAAAAAAAAAAAGAAGAAATTGGTTGCTTGAAACCTTCCCAGTGACTCACCAAAAGAAAAAAAAATTTAAAAAAAGCATTCAGTTCTAAGGGCCCTGCAACTGAAGAAATGAACGCAAGCAATGATGAATAGCAAGCCCCAGCCTTTCATAGGGAAAAGCTTTATTCCTTCCCCTCTCCTTTGTGGAGAGAAACCCCGTGCAGAAATGCCTGGCTTCTGCGGGGCTGCCAGTCGCGCAGGGCTGCCGGCGCAGGTTAGCAGACCAGCCCTGCAGCGGAGCTGCAAAGGGCCCAAGGTCAAACTCTGCATCTCAGCCAAGGAGGGGACAGAAGAGGCTGGACTGAACTCCTTCGCACCGCTCCTGCTGACAGGACACAATGAAATCCCCATGTTTATTCTGTTTCACATATCCCGTTAATTCAGTACAGAGCTCTCTGCAGAATAAGAGATGAGAGCACACTAGGATAAAGCAGAAGTGTGTATTTATAATCTCTGCCTTCTGATAAGTTAGCAGCATGTACCAGTTTTTCCTTGAAATAAGTCTGAAGGGGAGGAACAGATGTCAACCTGAAAGCATAAGAGTATTACAACTGTCCTGTGTTTTACCATTAGGCATAAAAAACACTTTGCATTTATATACGCCTCTACTTTCCCTCTTCAAAGGCCATTGTGCAAGCCAGCTGTAATTCAGAGTGCACAATCTAATTTCTATTTCCTTTTCTTTCTAAACCAATATAACCAAACACGGGTATAGTGTTCCTCTCCATTCCCACCACACTGAAGGCACTGTACTTGCATTATGATGTCCACACCTTTTCTGAAGTACCTTACTGAAAGGATATCCAAAGTCACTGTGCAGAACTCCTTACTCCCAAGGCAATCAAAAGCGCTCAGGCTCTCTGCTGACCTGATTGGTAGTTTTGCCTCCAGAAGGCTTAACAGAGTCTGTCATTATGTATGTGATATATCCTACCATAATTAATTCCCTCAGGGAATGACATCCAGAGTAAGCGTGGTTCAAATACACAATACCTGAAATTTGACGTTTTGAATCAGATTCCCAACACCAAGATGCATCCATGGAAAATCTGACATTTTTATTTTCCTCCACTGCAGATACATGGCATAAACTAAATCCTGTCATAAAGAGACTGGCTTAAAAACTGTTGAAACATACAGATAAAAATCAGTGTTCTTTGTTCTTGAACAGATTTGATTTAATTCATTAGAAATCCAGAAGGTGTTTAAAATTACCATGTGCCATTTAATATAAGATGAAGTAATAGCTTCCTTCAGCCTTACTGGAAAAGATTCAGAGCTGTAATCGTTTTTCAAATAATTACCCTGTTCATCAGGCTTCAGCACAAGATGACTCCAAGCAGAAGAGAAATGGAGAGACCGGCTATGAAAGCCTCAGTATATACACGTACCAAGCTGAACGGTGATGAGAGCACTTTGCAGGCATTTGTCAAGTCACAGGCCTGAATTACACTAAAATTAGAACTGCGAGGGAAGGGCAAGAGCATGTGAAAGTATCAGGTCCGTCTACCATATAAAAGGGTCTTTGGAGAAAAAAAACAACAAACCAACCAGGGAGGGTGGGTAGGGATGCTGACTGGGTGAGGTAGCTCCTCAAAGCTACAGCAGTGAATGAACGCTTTCACACACACAACCTGTGGTCTTGACTCAGCCATGAGCTGTTCTGTGTGTCTACCCAGGGAAACGAGCTTGTAGAGAAGGGAAAGTTAGTGGCTGACAAAGAGATGGCACAGCTTACTGCTACCCCGCCTCAGGAGGCACGTACAAATACTTCACTCGTGCAATTCCAGGACAGTGCAACTATATCCTTACTCAGGATAACTATAGTGTTTGCTACCCAGTGCTCACGGAAACCCTGCATCAGCTTGCACAAATGACTCTCTCCAACAGAAATGGCAACATAAAATCCAACATGCTGACTAAGTAAGTACTGCAAATTACATCCTTGAGGTCAGTTCCTGTACAGAGTATTCAGGACAGCAGTCAATAAACTTCTTGGGCATCTTTTTCCTGGAGGCCCTAGAGAAGTTGGTAAAAGCACAGACATGTGAGCTGCAGTGCACTTTTAGCATGAATGAGACAGAGAATTAATTAATTTGGAGAAACATCAGCTCTGCTGGAAGCTGACAGATTCCTTAATGCATCAGATTTGTGATTGCTTATGGCATGACTAATTTTTTTTTTCCTGTGTGTTTTTCTTCCACTTTGTTCCTTATTTATAATGAGGTTCTACAGTAGTTACATTTGGCAGAATTGATATTGATACGGGCCTTTCCATTAAGTTTTCCCAAATCCCCTCTTCCTCCCACTCTACACCAAGATCACAGCTCTGTCAGGTCTCTCCAGGTATAAATTTATTTTTCAGGTAATACACGTCATTCAGTCAGCCTCAATGCAGAATTTTTAGTGTGATACCCGTTACCCAGTTTCATTTCTCCACTGAAAACTGTAAATAATAGTGTAACGTGCTTGATTCATTCAAATCTGGTGAAGTCTGCTTCAGTAAACCCTGCAGATTGCCATCTCTTCTGAGCAGTTTGCTGTTTCCAATGGATACAAGTTCTGCTATTTATATTCAGGATTACAACCAACGGACAATTGAAGCCTCAAGTACAAAACCACCACCTTTGCAAAGCCACTGCATCACAACCACTGTAGCACATAAATTCCCAAGTCCATAAAAGCTATCATCTAGACACTACCTTAAGCTGTGGAACACATCATCTACTTGGTTTGCTCCGTAATACAGTTCTGTAGGAGTTAACCCAGCAAAGACTACCCTGGGAAATGGATTAAACCACTGAAACATTTCCCCTCTCCGTGTAAACTGTGCGCTCCCTCTTGTTAAACCAGCTAATTGCATTGATGGTATAGCCTGGCACGGCTTGGTACAGCTCTGTACCACTGCGAACCACTCCAGCCCGACTTCTGATACGGTGCTTCACTGCAGGCAGCATCTGCAGCAGCAGACAGGAGATGCTCTGTTCAGATATACCAGCCCTCCTTGCCTACACTGCGTAACTGCGAGACTCCCTGTGTAACTGAGAAAACACAGGGCACTGGACTCATCCTTCCCTCTCCTCTCTCATGGGTTGTGCCTCAGGACACAGCTGTGTGACAAATTTTTCTTTTGCTGCCATAAATAAAAGTTAAACTGCAACTTACCTTGTCAAATGAGTCATTCCATGGTTTATTATTGCTACTCAGGAAGCAGGACTAAATTACAAGAGTGAAAGAAATACTTTGACTGCTCTAAGTTGTGTCTCTGCTTGGGTCCTCAGCTAATTTTTCTTAAGTTTTAGAGTGCAGCACAGTCCCAAAGCACCTATGACCACTTTTTGTGAGCATGGTGGACTGGCAGAAGAAGGAAGGGACAACCTTAGCAGCAGTGATTACAGCTGCGTCTCAGGCCCCTGTATCCACAGAACTGAGCTATGCTGGCTGCTGTATTGCAATGTTTTGAACACTACTCCCATCCTGCATGGAATTGCAATCTAAGGTTCTGGGAATTTTGTTCTAGAAAATCCAAGGGATGAACCTGTCCAATCCACAAGCACTAGTTTGTGGACCACAAATCACGAGCACAGTTATGGCAGGAGACACCAGGCAGAAACTGCTGTACTCTTACAGCTGCTATACACCACCACAAAGTTAAATGCTCTTGGGAAAACACCACTAACTGAAGTGATGTAGAATGAAGCCTGAGACTTACTGCCTACATTGACTCATCCTATTATTAATTTATTAAAACAGGAAGGCAAAAGTTGAGGTTTTCATTAATAATCCTAACCAGAACTGTGCAAAGACAGAAAACACAGCCAGTTCTACTAATTTTAGAATGTTTCTATTATGGGATTTAGGGCTGTAGCTTATTTAGGGGGAGTAAAAAAAAAATCTTTCCAACCATTAAATAAAAGAGATGGATTCAGTTATATCTGGCCAGATTTCCTTAACATTTTGAACTAAATTCTTTTATTTGGGTCTTTAAGATTACATTTGGCCCCTTAAGATTCATCTTTTTTAATACCTGCCCCATCCCTTGTTAGTATCATTAAGTCATTTTAAATGAAATGTAAAACCCAAGTTTGAATTAACTGAAGATATTAAGGAGCTGAAGTCACATTTTTACTGGAACGCAGGTGTTAGCTCATATGATACAGTAAAACTCCAGCTCTGCTCTCTTACATTCTGCCTCTCTACAACCATCTCGCCAACTTCAACTAGGTAGAGTATTCTTCCTAACTTCCCAGCCTAATCTGATATGTGCTATTGTTATTCCCTGTTAAAAAGCTGTTCTACTCTTCCCCAGTCACAGCTGCATTTGACTGGAGTACAAAATGATTACAAAATGTTTGATGCATCACAGGGCTGGTGGAAAATTCAAACAGGGCATCATTGCAAGGAGTCTGGGGCTGAAAGGGCTTACTACAGTTCTACGCCTGTAGGAAACAGGGTTTTGCAGAAGAACAGGTATTTGCTTCCTGTCTACTGGTGGACAAACTGCATCTCATTATGGAAAAGAGGCGAATTGCTAGATTTTCTGATTTGCAGGAACCACCCCATAAAACTACATAAAAGCTTCAGATGGATTTTCTACCTTCCCTCCAGTCCAAAGAACAGATTTTGGCTTTCTCTCACTCTGTTTTCCTTTCTATTTTCCACACCTCTGTTTCCTTGCCTGGCACTCCAAATACTCCACCACCAAATGGCGAGAGAATTAGTAGGAGCATGAAATTGTGACTTGAAGGAGGAAATACATGGAATGGGAGAATCCACTCCGGTGCAGCAATGCATTTAAGTTTTATTGGAGGCTAATAATGTGAATTTATGGTCTCATCCATTTGAACAGAAAGGTACTGAACTTTAGAAAAGACAATTATTCACAGACAACAGAAAAGAGAGTCAGGGATCTCTTTAAAAACTAGTGGTTTTTTGGTTTATGAAGCCAGGATAAGGAAACTCACACGTAGACTGTCCAAACACCAGTCACAGCTTTGAGGAGACAGAGCCAGGGTCCAGCACTGTGCTTTCAGCGTGCTCCAGCAAATGCCATGCTACCTTTAAACATGTCTTCCTGCTCCTCATAAAACATCGGTTTGGCAAGAGAAAAGCTCTCTACTGAAGTTTTATGAGACCTTTTTATTAATGGAATAATAATTCTTTCTGCTGTTATTTAACCAGGCTGTCACTTTTAGGTTAAGATTCCTGTGACAACCTAAAAGAGGTGTGATTCCCTGGTTTCCAAGGGGGGTCGATTCCTGTTCCTGCACCTCCAACACGTGCCGATTTGGTTAAGCTGTGCCGCTCACCACTTGCGGCATCCCTCATTACCTTTCTTATTCATTCTGCTACCACTTTTTCCACATGCAAATGAGCATATCAGACACCAAAACAAACAGTATGTATTTATAGACTCTTCACTTAAATGCCACAGACTGTCCCTTCCCAGGTGGTATGCGACTTCCTACGGATTTGCACCCTCTGCCCCTGTCCCCCATTGCAATCTGTCCCTGTTCCCCGCTGCCAGCCCTTCTCTCAGAGCCCTCTGGGAGACCTCGTGACGGTGCTGCTGCCGTGTCCCTGCAGGTCGTACCCGCTGCACGTGTGCTCGCCGTCCTGCTGGCACGGCTCGGCTCTCCCTGCTCCCTCCGGTCTCCACTCAGCCAGCTGCTTTTAGGAAACTTGCAGAAACATAAATCATCTCCAGGATGTCTAACACTGTCAAAACTTGTTTTAAAAATCAGCCAGTATTTTCAAAAGTGTTCAAGGTATAAAAAGTCCAACTGCACAATCCCCATTTCTTTAGAAAAAACACATTTAAAAAGCAGGAATATAATTAGAACATTTCCATTTGAAGGCAAAAGGAGCAAGTCCCTCCATAGGTTTCAGGCAAAAAAACCCAAACCAAACCCCAACACCAAAAGAAAGCAATTGAAAATTTCTAAATAGCTTTGAAAATACAGTAGTAGCTATTAAAATAGCATTGCACACAAAACTGATAAATAAGCATATTTCAGAGGCTGGATCAGAGACTGATGTCCTGCTCATTGGAAATATTCCTCCACTAGCTAGAAACTTTGTTTTGTTACTATAGTTACTCTCACTACAAGTGGCCCTGACTAAGGCATGAGGTATTTGTTATATAAAACCTCAACGCAACTGCAGCCTTAAACTTCAGAAAGCACCAGCTCTGCGCTCAGTCCCGCTTGCAAATTCTATTCCAAGCCCAAACTCAAAATGCTTTCACACCGATTAGGGCGTACTCTTGAGCAACAGCTTAATGGTACTATTTAAGTGCTGAAAACATAATCAACATTGTTGACGATATATACTAAAACCATGAAGGAATTTAGATGGACTGTGCACTGAGCACGAGGAGCAGTGACTTCCTCCCCAGACTCCCTCCTCCCAGCAGTGGCTGTCATGTACAAGAGAAACTGGCAATCAAGTTTAGTAAAATTTCCTGGGAGGCTGTTGAATTTGATTGAAAAAATGCGCAGAGCCAGTTAGAAGAGCACCAGGTGGAAAACACATATCCTGCAGCACTGAGATTTTTTTGTTTTGTTACATTTTTATCACCTTAGTTTAATAAAGTTTAACATCAGCTAGAAAAAAAAAATATCCTCATTTCCTTGGCCTTTAATGTATTGTGGTTTCACACAATTTTTTTCTTGTTCTTCTGGGGGATATTTTCAGTCAGACAAACTGCTCTTAGGCGTATCTTGGAAAAGTGGCTTATGAGATGCCCAACAAAAACAGGGAGATGACAGGACCTCACTTTTTAAGGTAGTCAGCTGATGCTGATACTCCAGTACTATGTGCCAGTCTGATTCAGGCCATGTGCACCGTTCTCAGCTGTATTTTTTCCCCTACTTGGGTAGGGTAAAACAGTGTGGCTTTCCTTCTCTTCGGCTTGAAATCTAGACACTAAGCTTTTTCTTAAAAGGCCAACAACCCAACCAGAACCTGCTCGCAAGCGAAGGTAAGTACTTACAAGTGCCAAGGTCAGAAAATCCTGCAGGACAACAAGCGTACAAATGGATGTAAGCATCGCTCAGGTTGGGCCAGGCCTATTACTAGGGATTTTTCTACTACAGCTCTGATGCGGGGCTATTCAGGTAACTTCTGAAATGGCAGATGTAACCATTTATGCTACATAGCTTAAGCTTTAAGCAATCGGAATGCTGAAGACTGGAAGGGTATCTTTTTCTCTTTCCTTTCCCTTCCTCCCTTGGTGCTGATACCCTGTACTATTCTTAGCATGCAGAAATCAGTGGTGTTAATTTCGGAGTTCACACATCAGAGGAAGCATTTAGAATTTATTCATTCATTTGTGAGAACCTGTATATGGCTTTGTCCTTAATGAAAGAGCAACACTTTTTTTTTTTTTTTTAGCTGTGATATTATTTGCAGCCAGTCTTACAGCTTATTACAGTCTCCTAAGTGCTGAAGAGCAAATCTGCCCTACCCTGTAAGAAACATGATTTCCTTAAGGTGCTGTTTGGATACTGAATTGCTTCATCGGTTCTTCCCTGTAATAACAGTGCTCGCAGTGACACCTAAAACCATGATTTCTGTCTCTCCCCCGTCTTGCAACTAATCCCAGACTAATGGCCTAGTCTATGTAGGCAAATAATGAGTACCTGCTGGAATACATAATTTGTGAGTGCTGATTCCAGCTTTTCATGGCACTGCAACTTTACACTATACCGTTACTTATACTGTGTTACAGAAAAAATAAATTATTGTTCAGGTACGATATGGCTTACATCCAGAATTCCCAGATTCAAGGCACATATTGCTATACCTTGTAAAATGAGACACCGGCTTTGCCATGTGCAGGGGCCAATTAGATGAGGTCAGAAGCCGATATTGCCGTATCTAAAAGTATAGTTTTTGCAGGAGATCTAGGTGGAGAAATGAACAAAGTCTAAATTAATACCTGATGCACATCTGAAAAAAAAAATATTGTAAGTATTAGGTATAGTCTGAGCTGGTATGGCATCCACAGAAGTTATTTCATTCTTTCAAGACCAGTTTGACCTCTAGAACATCAAAAATCTGTACTAGAATTCTCTGCATGCTTTCTAATGTTACTATCACAGCTAGTGAGACAATAAACTCCCAATACTACCGTGTGCAGCTCCGAACAAGTCTTTCTACAGAACAGCACTATAGCGGTGGCTCAGAAAGGCAGAGGAAGTCTGTGTGCTCTCCCTTCTCAGGAGCCATTCCTTCTGGAGGCATAGGAAGAGCACAGATTAAAGCAATCCCAGGTAGATTAAAAATCCCCCATGAGTGAGATCAGCACTGCTGACTGGCAGTGGCATGAACTACCCCAAATGAACACTGGCCCATGCCACTTACCAGTGGCTTCCTAAGGCGTGCGTTCCTGGTAGTTTTGTTTTAACCAGTACATGGGACATCTAACCTTTGGGATCTGCTCTGTGTGTTAGCACATGCTTGGTTTTTGCAGGCCAGGAAAATCTCTGACCCTTCTGCTCTCAGTCTCTGCCTGCTACCTAGCGCTGGTCACCACCGATGCTTTGCCCGCCTTGCCGGCAGTTGCTGCAGCTTGATACGTTCAGGCTAGTCGATGCCTAGCTGAAAAGCTGCTGCGCAGTTGAAGGCAACCCACGAGGGTCCACAGGGCTCAAGAGCGCGAGCGCAAACAGCTGGGCAGCTCGCCCACACAGATCTCCATCTCTATGGAGACCGTCAGCAGCGCTCCAAGGAGCTGGGCTGAAGCCGGCCCGCCCACATCCCTGCGAGGAGCAGCCCCGGCAGTGTGGACATACCCTTTGCAACTGGTGCTCCCTCACACGCCCCAGCTGCTTCTTTCTCCCGGTGAGGAGGGTTTAGCCGCCGGCATCTATCTATCGGTTCTGCATCCTTATTTGGGGGGGAGCAGCACCCCTCCTGGCAGGGTGGGCAGATGCCGCACATTCCTCAAGTGCCATTTTTGCAATGCTCTCCAAGCACTTCCGCTGCAATGGTCTAGGGGAGGGCGGGAGAAGAGTCTAAAGATGATCCTCAGGCCTGTATCGTATCCCTTTGTTTAACACTGAGTTATGTCATTCCCACTTTGCTATTTGCCCCACTTAAACACTACTGAAATTTATTAAACCAAGCAAAAGATTGTTTTCCTTTCCTCCCCAACACAGCAAATGCCTAATTTTTTAAGAATCAGACCAAATGACTGTTTGCTGTAACTCGCGGGCAGGAGGTACGGCTCCCTCCCTCCCTCTGTAGCACAGCTTCCTGCAGCTCCCTTGCCCACCTGTGGAAGGACCAACTGGCCATCTCTCCGGCTCATTACATGGACTACAGTGCCATGCTATATTCTCAGCTGGGTTCAGAGCCCCACTGCACTATATATTCTACTACCACGGGAAAGACATTGACCTCACCCTGAGAAAATAGAAGAAAAACTACAGAATAATCTCAGCTCATTGTAAGTGCTCAGATAGTAGACCCAAATGGCCAGATTCCAGGAAAAAATATAATATATCCAGGAGTCTTTTCACTATGAATTTTAGTGCAACTGCTTACTTGTATGATCTTCATTCAAGGTCCTAGTTATCAGCCTCCTGCCACTTCTCCAGCTGATACAAACTTACAGAGTGGAGGTCACTGTGTTCAATTCCTAACCTGCTAGATCTCCAGCAGTTCACATTTCCAGCCACAGTGCTGAGAAACACAATTCTACATCATACTTACATAGTTTTGGGTCAAATTTTCTGTTGGTGTACATAGGAAGAACTCTGCTAATGACCGTGACACTTGATTAGACTATTTAGCTCTCCATCCTCATGTTCACCCTTTCTCCTAAAATACAGTCTTATGACAAATTTACTGCTGAACTACATACCTAACAGAAAGCTTCAAGCCAAGGTAAGAATTAATAAAGCAGAGAGTAACATGTTTCATATTATCTGTTTTGTGTTGTAAAAATGTTAATATGTTAAGGAATATGTCTGGATGTTTTTAAAGTCATGTTGGTAATACAGAACTTCTACGTCACAGTCTCTCGATGATAACGTCTCCAGTCATCATTCTCTTTCCTTTCCTAAGAGAGACTAAAATATTAAGTAACATGAATACTGACTAGTATCAAATAGTACGACTGTGCCTGCTTACACCCTCGGTTCTGCAGACATTAATGACAATGGCGACAGAAGTAGACTTACCATCTAAGACACAATTATTAGCAGTGTTTCTGAGAGCGCAAAGGGCAAGGGCTTTCCCTGTTGTTAGAAGATAAAAACCACATTTGTGGCTGAAAAATTGCCATACTTAGTTTCTGTTCCCTGGTGAGTTCTTCAGAAAGTCTGAATACTTCCCCCTACCTCTTCTTTTTGAAGAAAATAATAAACCCCACAACATTTTGTGCTCTTCTCATTAGATAAATAAATATTCCTAGGACCTTAGAGTAGAAGTCACTCGAGTCTGAAATTTCCAGCTGGAGATGAATAAAACAGGCCTTTTATTGAGTGATCAGAGCACGATACTCATCTGGGAGACAACATGGCTTGACTGCACTGCAAACTTCTTGGAAAGTCATCTACTGCACTGAAAAACAATTTTCTAAGCATAACATCCATGCCTCTCTGTGTTTCAGGACCTGTGTTTTCCAGAAATGATTATCAACAGTAATTCTCAGTGAATGCTAATAAAGCTGATGTTCCTTCTTCTGAAAAATAAAATCCCAATCCTAAAATGAGACTCTTGATCATGCCTGCATTTGAAGCTTTTTAAAGGTTTCAGAAAATCCAGGAATGCCTTATAAGGAAAAAAAAAAACCCCAACATATCTTTCTCTACTCCTCTAGTGAACAGCTTCTGAGAACCTCAGGAAACAATTTCAGATTATCAGATCTGTATGTTTGACAGCAGACTTTCCACAGCCTTCACCTTCACTAAACGTACAAAGATGAAAAATAGCCAAGCAGGACATTTTGTTTCCTCCTTCATCCATATAGTAAGACAGCCTTGAAGAAGTTCAGTTCAAGAAGGTTCTAACTATGTTTTCCAGCAAAAACTGATATCTGAAGCTGCTAATAAATGATGGCACACTATGCAGCCCCCCTGTATATGCGTGTAGCCCCAAAGCAGGAAGGGAAGGTTTAGAGCTGGGCTTGCCACACCAACACCAGCTTTCGCCCTTGGTTCTCTTTTTGATCTCCAGGCAGCAAGCATGCCTCATGTCCTCCTTCTGATCTCCATAACCCAGGTCTACCATCGGAGTTCACAAAACTGCCTGGTAGAAACAGAGTGATCCCAATCACCAAGTCCCTCCTCACCTTGGATAACCCCCACATGCACATACTACGGCAAAACTCCAGACCGCAAAGTTCCTACTGGCAACTTGACTCTGCTGCCCAGATAATACACACATGCTATTTTTCAATACATTCTGGCATTCAACGTAGGCAGTCAGGGCTCCTAAACACTTCCTCTGAATATAAAGCAGAACATCCTGCAGCCTCTCAAAAGAAAATGACACTTAACTGGGAGAAAAGTGTGTTTTGGGGGACTAACTCACTCATATGGCAGATATATACAATGCACTGAAGTGCAGGAACCAGAAAGCGTCCATTTCTCCATCCAGGTGAGAAAGTACTGGCAAGAAGTTAATTGCATAAGATAAATGCAAGTGGAGGAATATAAAATTGACATTTTTGTTTCAAAAAGCAGCTGTGCTGAGCGGTCAGAGTTTATTCTATTAAGGCCTGACACATCAAAAAAACCACAAATTTTAAAGATCAACAAGTAACTCAGCCAGTTATTACTACCACAAAGTGCTCTGCAGGTTTCATTTTCCTCTAGCTTATCAGTAGTCATGAAGTATGACTTAAATGTCGTTTTCAAACCAAGCTAGCAGCTCCAACAAACACACAGCAGGACTTGACTAGAAAACCTGCAAAATCTAAGCTTGAAGCCTCAAACACAGAGTTACTGACATTCCCTTATGGAACTTCGCACTTTTACACAAATAAATTGCTCTTAAGTACAGAACCTGTGGGTGGTAACCATCTCAAATCAGCCATGCTATTCCTGCATTTTGGAATTTATTCCTAAATTTCTGAAGCCTGTGGATTTGCAGAACTTGTGTTACCTCTCCAATGCCAAAACCAGCATGTAGAAGCACTGCTGCTCACTGTAAAGGTCTTAAATGAATGGAGGCAGTAGCCATTTACTCAGATGGTAGAAAAAAAGAAGTTTTTACAAAACTTTTTTGTGATGCTTTTTCATCCAGAGGAAAGACCATTGCTGCTAAAGGTATGAAAACCACATGGCTGTTTCTTCTCTTCATACTGTACCACGAAAATAAGTCTGCAGTAGTTTTCCTCTCTAAGCTCCGTTTAACTCCTTTTATTCATATTCTGAACCCTGTGCCACAAAGGAATGGAATTCTCCCCAGGTACCACTGAATCCATCCATATAATTTTAAGATGAATTGATACGCACACTAGCACAAATCCATTTCTGGCATACACAGACATGAACCAGCTAGGGGGATATTTCTTCCCCCTGCATTAAGATGGTGGATAGAAGGCTATCACACTCTGCTGAATCTTTGTCTTAGATCAGACTGTGATCCTTAGAAAGGGGTGCATACATCTGTTTGAACCTGCCAAAATGGGAATCTGATCTTGGATACTGTAACTCAAGAATTCATTCTGTCTCCCCAACATCCAGGGCAAAAAAGAAAAAAAAAAAGAAAAAAAAAGAAGCTAAAAAATGTGGCAATAAATCCAAATCAGAAAAAAATCAGTTCGATTTCTATTTCTAAAACTCTTTTAGCTTTAAGTATCTGTGTTATCATTAATAAGAGTCAGGAGACTAGCTTAAAGCTTTCCCTTCACATATTTGGTATACGAATACTCAATATCATTACTAGTTCCACAGAGTATAGAGTCCTGATTATTGCAATATATCACCAAGGGGTTTTTAGGCTAATTTTA
Organism: Grus americana; assembly: GCF_028858705.1. Taxonomy (NCBI): domain Eukaryota; kingdom Metazoa; phylum Chordata; class Aves; order Gruiformes; family Gruidae; genus Grus; species Grus americana. Next base: position 95,579,423 of record NC_072854.1, read on the forward strand.
TAAAACCAACAAGGGATCATGACATGCCAACAAAAGCAAATATTCATGGCTACTACAGAAAAAACCCAGCTCAACCCTTCTAAATCCACATAATACATCTCTTTTGTTTAAGTGAATCACAGAAGCCTAATGTATGTTTTGTATTCTTGCAGCACAGTACTGTCATATCACCCAAATACATGCTTCCATTTTTTATTACTTTGTATTATTGTCTGGGGCATCAATACAACGATATCAACACTTGTGGGTCACACTCCCCAGCCAGAGCGTGACCACACTGTTGTTCTGAACACAACAAGAAGTCAACTTAGAAAAGCTCTACCCTTAAGAGTTTTGAATATCCTATTTATAAAAGTTGTCTAGCATGATCAAATGCTACAGCCAAAATAATAACTTACCCCTGCTTTAGACCCTCAGACCTTGCACCCTTGATAAATTCAGCAAAAAAATCCCAACCCAATATTCTGAGAATTTTAACAAGCTGTTTTATCACTGTGTCTGCTCACAAGATGCACCAGGCTTCCTTGCCTTTTCCTAGTGATGAACTGGAATCATATACGCAGGCTGATCTGATTCTCTAAAGCCATACTTCTAAAGCTAAGTGAGGTCACCACCACTTTCACGAGATAAGTGGTAAACCCATTCTACAGCACACACAATCCTATTACTTGAGGGTGAGGTGGGAGGTACAACCATCTTGACACAAAAATTGTAGTTTAGACTAGGCATAACACAAAGGTTTGCAAACTATCCACTGAGACACAACTGACTCCTTATCTCCCATGAAATTACAGGCAAAAGGATAGTTCTACTTTATGGCTGTTAACATTACTATAGTACTCCGATAGTGCCCATAAAGATATTGCTCAAAGAAGGTATGAGTTGTTTACTTTCAACATACAAGAAACAGCCTGACAAGTAATGGAAAAAGAACTCAAACTAGGAATGCCAGTTTAATCATGCGTCTTGAGATCTGGATTTTACATTGGGGTTTTTTTGTAGCAAGTGGAACCACTTGGTAAATGACATCGCTTCTATACCCCGGAATAGTTCTCCCCACAGTACGTCTGCACCAGACTATGACAAATCTTGCCAGACGATTACTTCACACGTCCTTAATGAAACTAGTGATGAAGTCAAGGACATTTGCTGTCAGTAAACCACTTCTAATCTAGAAGAGGACTTCGGGTTTTTTTTGCTACAGACAGCCCTCAAAATACATTCTGCTAAAATACCACCAAGACAACACACACAATGTCCCATGAGAAATTTACTTGCTGCTTTACTGATGATCTCCAAGATACACATTTAGTATTTCTTGTAAAAAGTAATATTACAGTAATTACTTTTGAGATAGCAAATATCTGGGTAGAACAAAAGCATCTGCATTTGACAGCTACATTTCTCCGAAACACCAACCCACCTACTTCTTACTGAGTCTTTTATGTGTGGAATAGCAGCACTTCCCAAAAGTTTTCTGTTACTTCTCTTTAAAACTAGTTTTGAGATTCTGAAAGCAACAGAATAGGGACTTACAGTTTAGCAAGAGAAGGAATATTAGCAGCTATTCATTTAGAAGAGTTACGACTCCTGTGCCAGATGCAGAACTGCTACAGATATAAAGACATGATCATTTAACAAAACATTCACTGTCTCATTGGGCAGTGATTAGAAATTGTTGTATGTTATGCCAGAAGAATGTATTGTTTTAACTGAATGGGGAGCCGTCCAGGAGACAAAAAACAAGCTGGCAAACAACAGAATAGGTTTTGATAAGCAGTCTGGGAGCAATTATAAAGCAATACAGTATCCATAAAATTGATATCCTATTTCCAACCTCAGGCTAGGTAGAGACCTTGTTTTTTTTTCCAGTGCTGGGAGCTAACCAATTAGAGCTAAAAGATGACCAGAGAACAAAACAGTCTCTGGAAGAGTGGGCGAGTCAGGACGACAAAGTCAATCTTACACGAGCAAAACAGGAAGGAGGAAATATTACCAGCTGAAGATAAAGAACCACATCAGCCAGGCTCTGTGGTGGGTTCTACAGGCTGCCAGACCTATGGGACTTCTGCATGGAAGATTTTGTGAGGTATGAATACAGGCTTTAAAAAGGGAAATACCTTCTTTCTAAATAAACAATGTATTATTTTAAGAAGATCACCTGGGAGGCAAGAGGGGTGCTCACTAATATTATTTCTTCCATGTAAAAGATCTATTCCTGAGACAAGCCTGGGGAGGTAATCACAGCTGATCCCAGGTAGAACACTGCCCAAAAGGCTGGCCTTTGAGTTGGAAAAAAATTGAAGGAATCCATCTTAAGAAAGATCAATGATCAGCATCATTGACCTGGAGGGGAGATACCTGATGCTATCAGGAGTCTTCTCTCTCAAATGTGCTGGAGCTAGTGCTTTGAAGTACATACCAAAACCGACTGTTGGTACTGCATTCATTAACTTCTTTCAAAAGCATACCAATGTTGACAGGATGTAAACCCACTAAGTTTTACCCTGGGCAGTCTGCCTCCATAGGAGTCAATGATTTTTCAGGTGATACCTCCCCTGTAAAGGTTGCTATTATTTCTTTCTTCTTATGTCCAACATAGCTAGCTCTCATTCTTCCTCTATCCAGTCTTCCTCTGTCATTGCTTGAAAGTATATCCAAGTGCTCAAATTCCGTCATTCACTGACTATAATGTAATGCATTTGTTACTATAGGCAGCCTTTTGAGGCTGTTGTTCTCCAACAGCTAGATCCAAAACATTCCAGTTCATCTTTCTGAGTATTCGGTGCCTAGCTTTCATATCACCCCTCCCTATGCACCAGAGAGACCACTGAAACGTCAAGTAAATGTGTAAGTTTGAACATTCCAAGAAGGGGCACTTCTAGACACATTTGGGTCAGTCTTATGGGGCTCATGCCAAAGGACATTGTGTGTTAGCTGAGCACTGCAGTATATTTTTCCAGTTGCTTCAACCACTAACCAACTATGTGACATCCTGAATGATGACTTCTTTAAAATATATAATGAAAGAATTTAATGTGAAAATAAAAAAGCAGGAACAAACTCAATTACATACAGCAAGAGATCAATGAAACAGTATGAGACATCTGTAGTTTGGGCCAGCTAAGACCTTAACTTTTTATGCATGATTCTTTCTTTTGTTTAGGACATACATCCAGTTAATGCTTACAATTTTTTGCCATCTACGGAACCCTACAGTCCCTTAATGCAGCTTTCATCTTTTTTTTCTTGATACATGCCATCAAACTATGCTTCCAAAAAGAGTTGTCATTAGGAAGGGAGCCCCCAGGCACCACATTACACAGTTGCCTGGTTCATATCAATGTGAATTGGGAAAAATAATCAACCACTTTTAAACACAGCTTTGAAATCATGCCTATACTATTTACACGAAGTATTCTGTAGTCATTCCATGCAGTATTAAAGTTTACTACAATTTTTCTAGAAGGCAATAACAACTGGAGATACAAAATAGCATCAGGTCTTTCTCCTTTCAAAGAGGTTTTGCAAAGCAGTAAATCCCTCCTACCACAAACTGCACTTTAGACCTCTAGAAAGTCTGGAACAGTTTCAGATTTGGTACACACTACAGGTGTATTCTGTTACTTTTCTTCCTTCCCCCCCTCACTGGATTTCTGTTGTTCTTTTTCTTCAGAATTTTTTTCAATTTTTTTTCTCCTGTCTTGCAACTCCAATACTCTTCCTCCATTGCCTCACTCATCAGTTATTTGCTGGCTGGTTTAAAGACCCACACTGAGACAGGCTAGTCACAGCAGCAGACGCAAGAAGCCAGCCCCTACTCCTGCATCCCAGCGTACCTGTGGATGAGTCTCACTGCCAGCTGCGTTACGTACCACTGCGCACACAGGGAGCAAAGGGGAGTTCTTCCGCGAGCACAGACCCTAGCAAGTCTATGTCAAGGAGTAAGCAGGAACCTGTGGCTTTCACTACCAGTATTAATCGCTTCTACCAGAAACCACCTGTTCTGCTACTCCTTGCAAGGTCTTTCCACACGTGAAGACTGGCACTGATAGAAGCACAGGACATAACAACCTTTCCCGCTTTGGGGAAATCAGATTGCCAGACAGCACAAAGGAATCCACCCAGCAGCCCTCCAAGCTGCTTTGCACACCATGTTTTCTTTGGTTGGTCCTCCCCTGAAACATAAATCATCTGTAAGTGCTGGAGGAAAGATCCAGGACTTGATGGACCAGCTGATTGATCTGACACAGCAAATGCTCTGGTCCTCACGTGAACAACCAGTTTCTTGTTCCTCTTCCACCTCTGTCTTATCTATCTTTGACTGTTTGCAATGATTATCTGACCTTTTACTGTATGATGCCACCTTTGACTGCATGACGAGGTTTTTTACTGTGCTTATTACTTTCAAACTGCGAAGTACAATTTAGCAGCCACTGGAGTATTTCCTGTTTCAGTCATACCCATGTTCACACTCTGAAGAGATGCTGGCATCATTTTAAGAGCTTTTCCATTTCCAATTTTCACTTCGTTCTCAAAGATGTGCACCGGCAGTCTTAGTTCCTCACATATACAAAGTAACTAACCTCAAAACCACAGGCAGTAGAGCAATTTTAAATAGCAACATGCAGCTTATAATGAAGAGCGTTACAGGCTGATATAGCACCATAATTCTAAAAGACCCTAAAGCATTTAAGCTCACATTTAGATAGCCTCAGTCTCACTTGTGACCTTCCTTTGCTCTGGTTTAGACAACGTCCCACTCAGCTGCTGGCCTACACCTTTGGAGGCTGCTCCCGCTCTCCACTGAGAAAGCAGGCTGTCTAAAAGACAATGCTGTGTGGGTTTAAAATAGCCGTTAAATACAGGCAATTCGGAATGGAAGTTGGGCTTCCAGCAATGCAACAGCATTTTCTGCAGTTTAGCTGAGAAACTCAGCTAGTATGCAATCACCAGAAAGCATTACAGTAGCTTTATTTCTTGCACAGAACAGACAAATTCATTGTTTTGAAAGGTCACGACAGTAAATAGCAAGGAATTCAATTTATCTCCCTCAGATGGATGAAGGACCAAGTCAAACATAGAACAGTGGAAACCTCTGGCTCCAAGAAGTCTGTGCAGGTTCAAACCTGTTTTTAGGCGGCCAAACCATCCTTTCAGCTATACATTATTACAGTTTGTGATTTTCAGCTGATCTTTTTCCCCAGCTGTGCTATTGCAGCAAGTTGTGTCATACATGAGCATCAAAAGAACGGTCAATGCACAAAGAATTTGTTTCTTTTTAACCAGGAAGTTTACCAAATAGAAAGTTATTTGTGATATAGACAGACATCATCATAGTTCTCTCACACTTATTTCTCCACATGTAAAGTGACATATGAAAAAGTACAGGGAGATATGTGGGAGCACAATACAGAGAGACAAATACTGGAAAAGCAAACAAGCACAAGGATTAGTTTTAAAACTAGAAAAACCATGAAGACAGAAAAGCAAAAGAATATCTTGAGCCTCACATGTTTTAGCTTCACAGTACACCTAAGACGAGAGTAACACACTAGCAGCACACCTGATTTAACAGGCTCTTTGTGTATAACTGAGAACAAGAGAACTAGCGAGGAGATCATTCCTGATTGCATGTATTGCATCGTGCAATAACTCTTACCTAAAGCTTTCCGGGTATTCAACGACAGCCATGTTGATGACATCCAGCGCATGCTGATAGTGCTTCTGAGCTGAAAAGAGGAGGGCCAGTAGATGAAGTGAATTCATGTCATCTTTGCACAGTTGCAGTGCTTCTTGAAGATGTTCTATAGCATCAGAAATCTGGGAGGAGATGGGGTAGAAATAAAAAGAGAACACATTTCTCCTTCAGTCCTACGTTATATCCCAAAGGTAAGAACACAGTCATCAGAAATCCTTAAGAAATCCTACTTAGGCACCTTATGAGAACGGCTTCTACTATCTGAACAGTTTGCCAAAATTAACAGACTGGACTGCTTGAAAAAAACCCATGCATTCTAGAGAAAGAAGTCTGCAGCATTACTAAATCACTGCTTATAAACAGGAGCAGCATACCTGATTCAATCAACCCCTTCTTTCTTTGGCATGGTGCTTGTATGTTGTAAACAGGTACACTACAGAGGCCCAATTCTCAACTCCATTTTCTAGGATGGGTGGCTGGCTCTTCACCTGGGTCAGAGCATTACACATCTCTGCTGCATTTTGTCCTTTGTGATGGCTGTACAAGGCTTTTCATGATTTGGATCAAGAATGTAAAAACTGAGTTTGAATGTTCAAGGGTAAAAGTCAAGATTCAAAATGCTGTCAGAAAGAAATATCTTTGCAAGCAGCAATGTAAAGAGCAGGCCTGACACTCACAGCAGCAGCATGTCATTAGAATCAAGTCTCACTTGGCAGAAAGCTTAACATCTGTAACGAATGCAGGTATAACACATGCTCTTTGTGATCCAATACCCTATTTTAGGCTATCTGTTCAAAAGGGAACCTCTTACTAGATTTTCTTTCCTTTAGTTACTAGTAAGCTTTATATGGAGAATTTTCTTTAAGATTCTCTAGTGTCTGAAATTACTGTTACTTATCTTATTCCAGATCTGTATTTGACCCTGGAAGCCTGCAGCAAATAAAGCAAAAATGTATAAATTTCTTTTCCTCATATATACCTTCCCTCTCTTTCCCTTAAGAGATGGAGAATGTAGTTCCTTCTTTCCTACTACGAGAACTTTCCACCTACCAAGCTCTGCAGACGTTCTCCTGCTTTGGCATACCACCAGTGTCAAATTCCCACCGCCTCCACAGGCCGCTCAGGACAATGGGTAGTACATAACTAAGGAAAGCAACAATTACACTGCCTGCAACTACAACAGAGGTTCCTGATTATCTAGATCCCAGGTATACTTCTGGAGTGTGGTACATATTCTGTTCATGGGACAACTTCATCCTAATGTCCAATGACATTTCACTCTTACTGTGCATGTGCAATCCAAGTACTTAACTACTCTATCACTGGTGACTCCATGCAAGCCTGGAGATCAGTATGGCTGCTCCACAGACATAACCCCAAATTGGCATCTGGCCCACACCTTCAAAACTGCTGAATGTCCTGGCCTAGATTCAGGTTGGGATATACGACTGAGTGCTCAGCTTTAGTGAATTACTGCTTGTCAGTGGAGCTACTTTAACCACGTGTTATTACAGCCTACTGCAAAGGTAAACACATTGGCTTAAATCACCAATGTTCCCTTAGCAGCTTACTAAGACACATTTTCTTACAATGTAAAAAAACTAGCAATGACAAGACAACTTGGAACCAGGTCAATAGGCATGAGACTCTGGTGGGCCCAGACCTGCCTGTCCACAAAGTTCTTCAGTAGGTATACCAGAAGTATATAAATTTAACTTGCTAAAACAAAGCTGCTGTCAAGACTCTTTAGGATTAAAAAACACCTCTTATTTTTTCTATTCCTCTGTCTCAGACCTGCACAAGTAGTCATAAGGTAACTCCAAGTTTTGGGAAAAATAAGTTCCTTAGAAGAAAAAGAAAAACTGTAAACCAAACTGGAGGGGACTTTGAACACCCTGTTCCAGCTGACCCTCCTTTTAACAGGGATTGAAGTGGGTGATCTGCAGAGGTCCCCTCCAAACTCAACTATTCTGTGATTCTGTTCAAGGGGAAGGTGATCCTAATTTGCTAGTATGAATCAGACAAAGAATAATACTTGCAACTAGTGTCTTCACCGAGGGACTTTGAAATTGTAAGGATATTTGACCTTACTTGCACGTGAATGTGCAAAGTCACTGAGACTTTGCTTTATATGTGCAAGTGTCCAACGATCATGCAACTGCAAGTTCACAGCCTAACAGAGGCCAAGTAGCAAAGAAGCTCTCTGACTCTGTTGCAACATACATGAAACACAGCAGCACAAACGTCAGTTGTAGTCGCTCCTGCAAACCTGTGCCTGCTGAACAGGCAGTCACATACTGTCAAAATAGACATAATCTAAAATAATTTTCCCCTGTTCTGTAGCATAGGGCTTGCAACGGTTACATCTCATTGCAGTGCTTCCCTCTAGTACCATCAGAGTCACCAGCAATGGCTGCTTTTGGAAGTTAATCATGCTTCCCTGACACCCGATTGTTTAACTCGAGCCGAAAAAGATTCCTTAGTGCTGTTACACCACTAGTGGCTTACACAGTACTGCTGCATTATTAGAAACAGTGGACAAAACACAGAAAAAATATCCTTTAATAATATGAACTCTATTCCTTTATGGGAAGCATAATACAAAACAACAACCTGCAACAGACCAGATGCAACAAAATACAAACTAAATTTCTAGAACAATAAAAGCAAGATATTTGGCAGTAGTCAACACAACCTTCTTTTGAAAAGCAGAGATCATCAATCTACTGACAGATGCCACAGCTTATTTATTTAAGTAACTATGTAATATGAGAAAGATGGAAGCTGGCAGCCCAGATGGCACCCTGAAACTTTAGGGCTGTATGAGAGGTAGTCTGCCAGTTTAAATTCCCTACAAGTGCTGCACTTTAAAGTAATCTTACCTCAGCTGGACTGCAAGTCAGAGTGGGCCTGCAATTAGAAGATGCTACCCTTTTCTGATTCATCTTTCTGTTAATAAATGTACCACACGTGTTCTGCATGGCACACAGGTATATTCAGATCACACTGATTAGGAAGTGAAGATACTGCAGTAAGCCAGAAATAGCATTTTGCAGCACTACCAAAATAATGCCATAATATGGATTGTTTAGGCTGCCTCTTATATAATAGGATTTATTTAAATAATGCTATATGCTTCTTTAGAAACAACGCTGGGATGCTACAATTGTAGGCATAAAAAGGAAAACAGTATGAATGTTAAAAATAATTCCCAACAGTAGACTGCACTTACATATTTAGAATGGTTAATGAAACAGAATCTCATAAGAGGAGTTTTCAGGCCTTATAATTTCCCATCAGTTGTGAGTTACAGTTAATTAACCATTAAAACTATCCTCACCATCACTTTTTATAGCATGGGTATTACAGAAAAGAGAAAACTTTGACTGGCAAAAGCCTCCATTTAAAACAGACTTGCTACAGTTCACCGGAACTTCAGGAAAGCTGGTGTGGATATATCTGTGAGTTAAGTTATTACTTAATTCTTACCACAAGATGCTTTCGATCACCAAAATAATCTAGGCCAGGCCCTAGACAGAAAATCAGCATGCTGCTGTTCAGCAGAGGAGGCACTAGCCCGTCTGGGAGGAGCACAGACCAGAACTACCCACATCCAGCAGTTGCTGTAAGAAGCACTTCTTGGTACCTACTGAAACAGAGCTCCCCTCCTGGGCAAAGACAAGACAGCAGTCTCACCTTCTTGAGACCAGAATAAAAACTGTTGAGAAAACAGCTGAAATATTTTCTCTTGTGTCTTAACCAATGTTTATCTTATTTTTACATCCAGACACTCTGGAAGGCAGTAGGTGTTTTCTGGATATTGCCACTTGAAACTTCAGGTCTGATGGCAGCCCACAGATGAAATTGGTAAGCAAGATGTCTAATTCTCAGCTGCTGGCCCGTGGCTATCTTTCCCTTCCTATTTTCATGCAAAGAAAGGTCAAATCAAATCAAGTATTAAAATGGTACGAAGCCCCCATATGTTGTTTTTATCTATCCGATACTGATTTACATGGCCTTCAAGGTCAAAAAGAACAACACCACCCAAAACGAGAAGGGAATCAGCACTTAAAATTATCAAGAGCGCTGACTCTCTAGAGTCATTTCCATAGAAACTGCCCTGCTAAAAAACAAGGCAAGGCATTAAAATCAGTGAGCTTTAAAATGTTCATTCTACCTTGTTTTTGCTGATCCAACTGCTGTTACCACAGAAACAGGAGAAGCAGCCGCCAGGAGTTGGGAGCTACAAGTCTCATTTGTCAATCAGCCCGGCCGGCTGGCAGCCAGGTGCCGCAGGTGGAGATAACTGCCACAGCAAATACTGACCTTGGCCCTGCAACACCTCCGGTTGGGGGGAAACCAGACTGAGACCCTCCTTACAGAGAAGGATATTCTACTCTGTATTTTGCTGCAAAATCCATCCTAAAATGCTGTGGGGCTGACCTAGACCCTCCAGGAGTCCCTGGAGTCCTCCCAGTGACTTTAAGACACAGAGCTACACACACAAACACAAGCATGAAGCACATCATCATCTTCCATTTTTGTTGCTGGTGGTTTTCAATCGCCAGCTTTGCAAAAACCTTTTATAACCATTCCTCTTCTTGTCATGTCCTCATTGTGTGTCAGAGGGAAGCTTATGCTTTTCCATTTCCCCTCTCCCTTGCCCAGTGCTGACAGAGACAAGTGCTATTGGAAATACTTTACAGAGTCTTCCAAGGAAGATGAATTGCTCCAACTTTGCTTGGCACTCTACCGGTCAGCTGCCTCTCTTGCTTTGTTCCATGAAAACGCTCTCTTATCTATGCAAGCTGATACCTAGGATTTTCAGCGTTGGGTAAGGTTACTTCATTTATTGACCTTGACTATGGAAACGAAAAGGTCTGTTTGTTGAGAATAACATTCAGGTATTATATTATAATCTACTGTGTAGGAATGGCCGGATTTGTTGTTACTGTAGCATCGCCTGATGAAAGCCCTAACTGTGACGTTCAATAGTTAATGCAATCTATCAAATAAAGATATCATTTATCTTTCAGTTAATCAGAAAGAGAATATATTAGATACTTTAAATAATTAAGGATATTAAAAATGCATTACCAAATGTTTATTATTAAGTAAACTGGCAAAAGAAGAGTAGGATATTTTACAGCAGTCTAAAAATAAAGATGTCTCAGGTATCTCCTCTCTCTCCTAGCACGCGTTAAAGATTTATATCTCACTAGATGGAGGAGAACAGGAGCAGCATCGCAGGGGTCAGGCTGACACTCCATAACACACTTAGATCACACATCTATGGTAGCTGAGGCAACTGACAGAACATCAAGGATGAAAATACACAGGTGAGGCAGACAAAAGAGAAAGTGAACATGAGGACAAGAGACTGAATGGAAAGAACAGGAGGGAAGGGAAATGATGAAACGAGACATAGGAAACAATACTGCACAGACAGGCTACAACTGCAGAAAAAGAAAGGGTAATGACTTAAAATGCAGTGGACCAGCAGCAGTGAAAACAACAAAGAACCAATGACCACAAAAATCTGATTTTTAAGGATAGCAGCTGAAAAGCTGTAATGTTTTTACTCATGGCAAAAAGCAGAAGAGGCAGCAGATCAGACAACCTCCCTAAGAGGCAAAAGTTGTGAGAAAAAGAAGAGTAGCTGGCTATTTTTTAAATGAAAGACCCTGAGCAAACTGCCTCCTAAAGCAGCCAGTAGCCAGATGAGGAAGTTAAATAAGCCACTTCAATTATCCTTTCCTATCGCAGGCTTCCTCACAACACACTGCTCTCATTATGAAAGGGTTACAAAAGTGACATTATCAAAAGTGTGCTCCCTTGGAAGAATTAGTTTAACCTAATGAACACACAGCTCCCCTAATTAGCTCAGGAAAGTAAGAAAGATCCAGCTGTTTGACTCTGTAGTGTAGACCAAGGACAGAAAACTGCAGCAAGCAGAAAGCCTGCCAAAGAAGGAAATGATGATGATGAAATTTCAAATCTAGCTAGAGAAACATTTAAAAAATAGGGGCTGCTCCAATAAAGACTTTGGCTTTTAAACAGAAGGGACAGAGAAACAAAACACATCCCAAGTATAAAAAAAAAGGGACAGAAAAATAAAGCACAGCCAAAACGTGTTGGTTTGTTGGTTTTTTTTCTGAAAGGCACTGCAGTGTATTTTCTGATCAGCTTAATTTTTATGAGTTAACACCTGCAGCAGCATTCAAATGCCAACTAATCCCACTCGCTGCAGAGCTCCAGCACCCGTCAAAGCCTAACACCGAACGTGCCCAAGTATGGAATAAACCAATCCCCAGCGCAGAGAGCGTGCGTTCTGGCGTGATACAGAACCGGGCAGTAACAAGAGAGCCTTTGGAGCGGCCTGCCACGGGACACAGCATGATACCCAGGGAACAGGAATAAACACACCTCGCTTGCCCCACCCAGACAAAGTTGCTCCGAGTGGGAAGAGCACTGCGCAGGAGTTAGAGCTGAATGCATGCCTTAGGGAAGGTCATTCCATGCGCTACAGAATTGCTATTTAAAACATAATAATAAAAAAATATCTTACACAAACATATTCTGATTGATTGTTATTGATTACAATGTAGGAAGGAAGGAACCCTGTCTAGCAAGGCTGCATCTTAATTGGACTGTCCTTCTCCCACCCTCTCATGACCCAGTGGTTGCCAATTATTGCACATACCTGTCTGACAAAAGCCAGCTGCAGTGACAGGTAGAGGATGATTTGGTGATCTTCTGGGGCCAAGTCACGTGCTCTTTATGGACGACCACACAATACAAAAAAAAAAAAAAGCGATTGTTAGATTGTACTTTGCAGAACTCCTTTGCCATGAGTCACACACAAGCACAGAACAAAACCCAGTCCTCTCCTACAGAAAACTCGTCCAGTAACGGGGGAGCACACCGACACTAGACAAAAAGCAGATCAATGCTGGCCTGGCTAAGCCAGGCTCGCAGGCACAGGTATGAGAAACTCAACTACCAGGATGTTATACAAGTTGCATACTCCTTCATTAAACGACACTTAATGTTTTGGAACTTGGATAACTGCTATGGAGAAAGTAGCTCTTAACTCGTGACAAACCCATTAAAGCATTGTTTTAAGTAATTTAGGTGAAGGAGATAGTTGTCCAACTTGTTCCTACATTGCCACTTTTCAAACAATAGGAGTGTGTTAGGTTAGCACTGAAAAAGTAATAATTGTTTCTGTTATTGTTGTGACTATAAGCATGTAGAGAACTAAAGATCAGGAGCCCATGACGTGAGCTGATGCTGAAACACACAAAACATCCTCCACCCTGCAGTTTCTAGTCTAATCGTTGACAGTAGACTCCTAATTTGGAAAGGGAAGACACTGAGGGAGGAGTGAGGATTTGATGGCAGGAGCTGAGCCTGGACCACAACCAAGGCCCTTGCTTCTCAAGCTTGGGCCTCTTTGATATTACCTTCTAGTCCACAGCAGGCAGCGTGCACTGCAGTGATCCCTTGGCTAGTGAAGGCTGCAGTGTCTCCAGACCCAGATGTGGAGGCACTTCACACAGGCTTGTGCAAGGCAAGGAACAGGGATGGACAACCAGGGCAGAACTGTCCCTCTCAGACTGTGCTAAGAACAAAACTGCAGTCTGAGCTTGCTAGCCTGTGGAAAAGCCACTAACCAAGGCAATGTGAAGATAATGTTCTGGGGACCTAATCCAGGAGCAACACTGGGCACTGGCTCATGCCACATTGGCAGCCCAGCCCAGGGACCAGTGGATTATCCCCTCACTGACCCACAGAGCTCACTCCTAGCTCTGCGGCACAGGGAAGTCATTTCATGTGGGAGACATGGGGAAGAGGAGTCCCTCGTAGCCAGCCAATGTTCCTGACCTCTTTCTGGGCTGCGCTCCAGGACACCAAGGAAGCCTGCACCTGCATTGCCCTGCCCAAAACAAGCATGATTAACATCCTTGTGAGGGAGAAAGACAGGCTGACAAGGCTGGTGGTTAAAAACCCTGCCAAATCTATTCATTTGCTAATAATAAACAAACAAATAAACACAAATCAAAGAATTACTTCAGGAAACAAACCACACACCATTTTAATGGCAGCCACCTCTCAAATGCCGTCTTGGCCTGTGAGCAAGAAGCTGTTGGATTGACTTTCAAAACTAATGTCTCTAGAACTAATTAATTTAGTATTGACTGAATGTATCCTGTAACTCTGCAAGTCAAGGTAGCGCTCAAGGATTCTGAAGCAATGGCAAAGACATCAAAGTGCAATTAGTACAGGCAAGTCACTAATTTCTCCCCTCACTTTAAACAAAACAAACAAAAAACCCCCCAAACCCAACAACAAAACTAAAGCAAAACCAAAACCAAACAACAAGACTCCACAAGATAGAACCCAGCTTTGCCTTAAGCTACTGAAGCAGGGTGAGCTGCCTCTTTAGCAAGCAGATCCCGTGAAACCTTCCGTAGCTTCTCCAACAATAAAGAACAGGGGAAAGTTCACATGGGCATATGGAAGAAGAGATTAATGCTGCTTTTGGAAAGAAACAAAGGGTTCTTACTTTACTGTTTAGTTTCCTCAAATGGTATTAGAAAAACATTTGATCCAAGCTTCCAGCTGAAAGGGCCACTTATAAAGATAGCTACAGGCCAAACTATGACCTGAGAGATCATACGCGTACTTTAAGAACAGGTGAAAAACAAGGAAGAGGAGGGGGAAAAAAAAAAAAAAAAGAAACCAAACTCAGTCATTTAGGAAGACACTAGTAACCAGCTCACTGTCACAACATCCCTGTTGGCTGAAGTTTGAGTACCTAATGTTTGGCTAGAGGCTCTTCTGCTTCCTTTGTAGAGCTAAGACACCGTGAAAACAAGCCACAGCCAGTGGGAAAGGTCAAAGAATAAAAATCAATGCAGTTTAAAAGCACTGCAGCACTGCCATTACATCAAAACTGGGCAGTAAAGTATTACATAGGAGTCCAGGAACTAGTGTGACTTAAAGTATACTCCTAATCTAAAAAGTGACTGAATAAGTGGCTTTTTAAAATTTTATCTTTCAGATCTCCATAGGGTAAATATCCAGAATTACATCTGTGGTTGCAGCTTACTACATGCTCTTGCAACCACTGCAAAACAGTGCAAGACAAACATGCTCCTTGCTCAGCATCAGAAAAACAGCTAAGATCAGTAACATGTTCAACCTGCTACATGTGTAATTTGAGACACCAGAGATCTCAAATTTTCTTCATTTTTGTAATATATTTATGACCATGCCAAACCCAGAATTAGATATCTCAGCGCAAGACTTAGACCATATAAGCTTCCATGTAGTTGCCATCCAACACCTATAGGCATCTACATTTACAACCTTAACTGCCCAAACACCACCTAGTGTATTTTGGGTGGTGTAACTTAGTTGTAAAAGACTCAGGAAGCTCACACCTCACCTCTCTATGACAACAGAATTGACAAAAGGGTTTTTAACCCAAGCAGTTTTACTTGAGGTAACTGTAGTTGCAAAGGAGTTTAATTCACAGGTACTTTCAGGGCAGAGCCATTGGATCAGACGCCCCCACAAAATACAGTGGTGAAAAACAGGTGAGTGTTAACTACTTTGTACCACTAGCTCCATAGCCACTTTTCATACAACAGCTCATGTAAACACTCATTAGGACAGCAATCATCCCCTCCCTGGTAAGCCCACTGATGCCAGGTGACCCCATAGCAGCCTACGCCCCGGTGGTGAAGGTACTTTCCCACCATGAGGGAAACAGGAGTTTAAGCCTGCTTCACACGGAAATGGAGACAAAACTGTCTTTCCTGCTGGCATCACATGAGAAAGCTGCATCTCCCAGCACGGTAGATCTCATTGCAGCTAATTTGGGGCTAAGGCTGTTTCTGTTTAGTGGCAGAACAGGTATTCTTACCTTAGCTATTCCACCAAATAATCACTGCGTTTAGCCATCACAGGAATGGTTTTGACAAACTATTGCTGAAATCTACTGAGCCGTTTTGAAACTTTCAGGCAAGGAAGCCTTACACAGAACAAAAGAAACCCCACACATTAAAACCAACAATTATTCTGAATTTGTCCAAAGAAATACACAATCTGCAATATTCCTACTCACCTCTCCAAAGTTTGAAGTGCTTTCTTGTTTAATTCATCCTGAGTGCCTCTCAGAGTAGCTGTGGGACAAGATACAATGCCATTTAAGAGTTGAACTCAATGTTTCAGATTAAATAAATAAGTAGTTACACATGCACAGAGTATTTCAAAGTAGGAGCACAGGAAGTGTGGACATCTGGCAGTGCCTGTGTTTGTGGCTGTAAAACATGCCATTTTGTTTTTAAAGAACAGCACAAACCCAGTATTTTAACCTGAATTCTCAATTTCATTTTTATTAAGGATTCTTCCTACTCCCTTGTCTGAAATGCTGGAGAATTTCTTATTTACATATGCCACTAAAGGGGTCTGGGAGGAGAAGGGGACTAGATATTAAGAGTGTCACAGGCCTTCTGCCAGACTGGTGTATATGCTAAAGCAGTAACTAGCAGCATGTTCTGACTCAGATACAGACCATCTCCACCACCATCTTTGTGTAGGAGGGTGTTGCAGGTTGAAGAGGGAACACTAGGAGCCAAATTTACAGCTCTGTGACTGGTCCCATGACAACACACCACCTCCCTTGAGAGACTTTTAGGCTACTTCAGGTGTGGCGTTAGCCACTAATGCCCTCCTTGGTGCCTCTAACTGCTTGACTAAAGGATCCTGCCCACTACGCTCACTTCTCCATGCGTGAATTGATTCCTAGCCAAAACCATGAAAGAAGAAGAATCAAGTTGTTGTTATGCCAGGGTATCATCATCAAGAGCAAGGAGAATGGAGGAAGAGCTTAGAGAAGCATGGCTTTCTCGGATCCACAATATCTGGAAAGCTAGTGATAATTTTCAGAAGTACATCGGCTGTCTTGTTCTGGTTCTTAGTTTTCAGATTTTGCATAGCAGTTGTTTGTTGTTCTACCTATCCTGAACTTGAGAGCTACTAATCAACAGCACCAAGAAACGATGAGTAGTTAATCTGTCAGCAAACATCCACCTTTGAATATATTTGACTTCATACATCAAGGCAGTGTAAGCTCCAGAACAGAAAGTTAGTAAATAGTATATACTTAAGCAACAAAACCAGATAAAATTCAAGTATTCTTAAAAGTTATTAAGAGGAAAGAGTTGTGTTGTTCTACAAGATATAGAACGGTAATCAGGTTTTTTTGGATTCTGCAGCATGCTGGTGAGTGAAACTTTGGAAGTAATTTATTTTGCTGAAGTAGTTACAGTGATCAGACCTTTTTTATTCCTCCATCTTCCTACAGTTCTTCAAAACATCAGGTTCATTTGGGAGTAACAGCAACCTTGTATCACTGAAAAGCTCTCACTTCAGACAAAGAAAAGCTTGCACCAAGGAGACAGAATTAGGCGGGTCTGACTAAATTTCTAAAAGTTGTGCTCCATTCTCCAAGGCTGACAGCACTAATGAATTCTTCAGCCTCTACCCAACTCTACCCGCTGCGAGCATGGCTGTTACAGTTCTACCAACTAAAATGCAGCATGACTCATTCATTACTTAGATTAAAATAACGTGAAAGCTGAGTCTGACCAGAGTAAGGCAGAGAGCGCAGGGCAGTTTAAGTTTCTGAAACTTCAGCAGTTATTTCTGCAAAACACACTACTTATGCAAATGCCACCTTAGGAGCCCAAGATTTATTTTCTAAAACATTCTGGGTTTTTAAAGGAGCTTAAGTCTTACCAAAAGTCAACAGGATCTTCAGCAACATTTTGGTACCTAAATAAGCAGCTCCAAAGTCACATTTGAAAACAGAGGAGGGCAGGTTCTGTGTTAGTAAGCAGGTGCAGCACAGCAGGTGTGAATGCATGGAATGAAGCACTTAATGCTGAGGACCAGCAGCAACACTATAAACACGGGGACAGGGGTCTTGTTCTAGTCTTGTCCCTGGACTTAACACCCATTAGCAGCTGCAGCATAATCAGGTCTATTTATGGGAAAGTTTTATGGGAAAGAGTTAAGTTTGTCTTGTGCAAAACTGTTCAATTATGTGAATCACAACACAAGAAGTGGGGATGACGGAGAGATGAACTTCAAAAGTACATTTCTGATCCAAACTAAAACACCAATGCACGTGCACCCTTTTGCACATATCAAGAAGTTTCAAAAAACATCCCCTTGTGTTAAGACATCTAATACGGCAAGGTGTACAGTTTTAGCACCCAGAATTATAATTAAAGATTGCATGTGTTGACTGTTATCTCCAGAAGCAAAAATGATGGGTTTGTTCACTAATAAACAATGTCTAAATTATTTATTTTTTTAACATTAACCAGTGCTATCAGTACACTGCTTATTTATAAAAATCCGTGAGGACCGACAGAAAGACTTTCCAATTCAGTCCCTGATCCATGGCCTTATACCAAAATTCAAATGAACACAGAGATACAGCACACTCTCTCATGTCTGAAAGAGGGTCTGTTAAATCTACAAAGATTTAACAAAATGTGAGGTGGTGGTGTTAGATAAGAAGAGAATTTGTATTTCACAATGCATTTTCAACCTGGTCTTTCCTCTTTAGCCTTTGTTATATTCATCTCACCTTCCCCTGTCTTCAACAGATTCTTCACCAGACCTAAGGGAGGCAAAGTTGACAATACAGCTTAAACTCAAAACTGGAACTACAAGAGGGAAAAGAAAGGTTTGCTGTTGACATTGACCCACTGGGCACAGATCTGCAGAAAATTTAGCATAGCAAAGGTGGACATTCTGTACAAACAAGGGATTTGTGCTTCTAAGAGAGAGGCAAAAGTGGCAATGACTTCCTCTGAGGACACATCTTTCAGCTACTTTAATGAGACTTAATTCAAGAAACACGTAATTAGACATTAAGAACAAGGAAGCTACATATACTGCTACATAGCATAAGTTTCAGGAAATCTTATTTCATTCAGGAGTAAATCTAAAAGTTGTAAAGTGACTTTTTATCAAATGCTCCCCCAAGTTCTTTGAATTGTCATTCAGTAGGATTCTCTCTTCTGATTCTTTTTAGCAAATGCTTCTTGCAGGTCACAAAGGAAAGGCTTTAATACAACTCCTCAGTGCCTTTGTCACACAGGAGGAGAAATATTTACTAAAAGGATATATTAAAAAGAGAAAGCTTAACCTTAGATGGAAGACATCTTGATATAATGCTGTAAGCTTTAGAAGGCATTATATCGGTCAAATGCCTCTGAAACACTTAGCTACAATTGAAAATGCTGACTCACTGAAAATCAGGTCAAGTGGAAAATTATGGAAATCATATATATACACAGACATTTGATTATGTGTCTGCATACATCACTATGAACTGGTATGAACACTGATAAACAAGACTGACAGTATGAGAAGGGGACATAGGGGAGTTGCTATCTTCCTTTCAGCATGTTCTACTCTTGCTTCCTCGCTGTGATAAGCTTTTTTTTTTAACAATGCTAATGAAAAATGTCTCATTAGTGCAAATTTGACAATTTCTAGTAAAATGCTGTTCTGTATTCATGATCATCATAAGTATGCTTTTGAAATACTTAATACATTTTATTAAAATATAACCTGAAAGACAGAAATATACTCTTTGGATTTCCCTTAACTCTTCAAATTTCCCTTAAATGAGTGACTGGCCCTATTGACTTAAAGGCTAGAGATACAAGAAGGCAGATATTCCACTGTTTCACAACATGAATCAAACGCTAATCTGGAAAAAAAAAAATCCAAGGCAGTTGTTGTGAAGGCTGTTTCTTTACATTATTTTACAACATCTGAACTAATCTCTTGAAAACTCAGAGAAGACTTCTCTTCCAAAAGAAAAGTTTGCAACTTACATTTTGCTGCACCAAAGTATTTTTAGAGTCAGAGTACAGCACATGCCTCTACAACCCCATTCTTTAGAAACCACCTTCTCTTCGTACTGAGGATAACAAATAGATTGTAATGGGCTAACACAGAAAACTTTCTATTTCTGAAAATAGTCTCTGGGATCTTGTATATCTTTAGGGACAGTTTAAAGAAAATCTAGGCAAAATGCCCTAAAAAGCTAGGCTGTTAAGCAGAACTTAATGTTTAATAAACTTTTAAAAAAACATATATGAGGAAGTTCAGGGTAGGAAGGACATATGTTTCTTGGCATAATTTTTCTAGGGAAAACTGTTCTGAGGCAGAGAAATGAAGACTTGAAGAGAGCTACAGTGCGTGTTAGCCTCCACGTTGGAAAGCAGTTCTCAGCTTATCAGATATGGCTAGCTGAAAAATTACACCAATTTGCAGTACCGAAGAGCGCAAGCCACTTCCTCATACATGTGCCTTGCAGAATTCTGGTGTAACTTGCAAGGCCGCCATACGTCCATGATACCATACAGTCATTTAAGCTTTGTTTCAGGCTCATTTGCTGGAAGTTGGTTCGTTTCTACGGGACCCATCTGACAGAAAAGCCATTGCTTGCATGTGGGCAAGACTGCCAAATTGATTAGGAAACACACTAGCTCAGCCATTATTCAAAGAAACTATATTAGAAGGCCTTTTATCTAGGTTAGAAGTCATAGAAGAAACAAAGTCTGTTTCCACCTGTGAGCTTGATGAAGGGCAGAGCTAGAACTCTCCCAAACACTGAGACTTTAGGTCTTTCTGGCTACCAAGCACCAAATCTGCAGGAGCCCATTGTCCAGTCATTCAAAACTCAAGCAAACAGCATTAAAAAAAAAAAGCCAAAAAAACCTTCTTACATTCAGTGGTCTGTATCTAGTCAACTTCCACATGTACCACTGAGGCAGATATTTTTATCTTGTTTACTTCTAAGCAGAGAAAGAAACGACATCACAGAGAGGTTGAATCTCTGTGGGGAATCAGTATCACGCCAGGAACTGAAGTCAGGCATTTCTGACTCCAGTTCTTGGATTGTATTTCTTTATGTGATTTATAAGCGGGTGACAAAAATATGAAAATAGATGGAAAGTTTGACTTCTTATTGTGTAAATAAGCGAAAGAGATGTGTTACAAATATCCAAGTAAAGCACACCAAGCATTGCTGGCTACAGTCATATTATCATCTCCTAAGTAATGATTTGCATTTCTTCCTTTACCTAAAAACTTCACTTTTATTACCACAGAAGACAGTTCTCTGAGCAAGTGAACAGTCCCCATTTGTCTTGCAATCTGATTGTTTTCCATGTCCAGTCAGCACTAAAAGCAGAGTTTCTAATAAATTTCCATTGCTTGCACTGAAGTCTTTGAGCAGATGCTTTCTATACAACATACTTGTCAAACAGGATAACTCACCATCAGTAGCTTGAAGACTGTATGTCAGGCCCAGTGCCAGGTAACCCTTTGCTAGGGACTCTCCAGCATCCTCACCCAGGTCTATCACCATTTTAGCAAAGTATTCTCCTTCTTCCAGCTGCAAAAGAGGTAGGTTGAAACTTATGTTTCCTCTATACTTGCTTCAATAAGATCATCTCATTAAACTTACAGGTAAGTGACCCGAGAGCCATTCATGCAAGGGCTTTCAGTCATCACAGTACACACTCATAGAGAGGAGGACATAGAAGGTCAGATTAGCAGACCTTGGTGCACACACACAGTTCTGAGAAAAGTTTTAAGCATCCACCCCAAACTATTTCCAGATGTTTAAGGTTAATGAAGGACACTATCTTATTTTTATATTTCCCTCTGGCACACTTCAATCATGCATCCTTAAATACAAATGTTGGACCAACTGACTACTTATATGCTATCCTAGCAGTACATTGAAAGGTCTAACAAGTTTCTTCCTTCAAAGGAAGACCATCTAATTTTGCTACACGATGTTTTTAAACCTTAGAAAATTTTACTTCCTTTTAAAACATTGTAAGAGTAAAACAAGAGCACTTCAATGCAAGCTAAGTTCAGCTGCTGCTTGCAATTCTGCTGCCACACGGAGGAGGCAGCAAATTCGGGGCACAAATTTTGATCTGAAATACCTTAGCAGCTCATGTTGCACTCGCCACATTTTGCATCTTTTGCAAAGACACAATTTCCTTGAAAATGCATTTTATATTACAGATTGTAATGGGAAGAGAAAGCAGTCATGACCTCTCAGGATCAGCCTCCAAAATGGCGAAATATCCAAGTTGGTCTCTTCTACTACAATACAGACTGCTCCCCTCAACCTTCCTTTCCAGCTGACCACACAGACCTAAGTCTAAGGAAAATACAAAGGTTTAGTATCTTTAAAGTCTGAGTTAATGGAAATTTTAAACAAAAAATAATTTGAATATTTTATTACAGAACAGAGCATTCCTCATTTCTAACCTTAAGCTCTCATTAACATCACTCACCCATTGTAAGTAGAAAATACTAAGACCTGTAGACTGTACATATCTGGAAAGACGTAGGTTGAAGAGGTACAGGCAAAAGCTGTTAAGTAATGCTTGAAAGACACAGAGCCTACATGAAGACCTCATTTCTGTACAAGATAGTCTGCAGATCCTGTCAACCATAATCATCTCTAATCAAGAACCAGACCAGCACTGCACTATCTGAAAAATCCTCCTTTTGGAAACTTTTATTACATGACAACTGACTTTCTGGGATGGGGTTGTTTAATTTTGAGGAAATACATTTTTGTCTGAAATCCAACTGTTTTAAACGCAAGTACTGCAGATGTAACTGAAATGTGCTCTCTTAACATTCAGCTTTGTCAGACTTCAGCATCTCATAATTCCTTACCATCTAAAAGGAGTCACTCATAATGAACTGGAACCAAAACATAACAGCAGACCAGAAACTTCCCTTCTGCAGTGATGTGTTAATACGCTACTTCTAAGCAGAAACTGCTTGACTTGATATACTATCCTGTCAATGGGCCTCCTAGTTACATCATTTGAAGACATTCAGGTGACAACATTAACTAACAGCTTCATAAACAAAGGACTTGGTATTTATGAGATGATATCAAACATAAGAAAAAAATTACTGTTAATGTAAGCATGAAGAAAGGCTGAAAAGTGCAACTGAAGAAGCAATCTCCTATGCTTGGGTCTCTTCCTCACTCATACAGCTCCCTGAGGCCATACAATTCAAACCAGATGTAGACCAATAGTTCCCAAATTTCTGAAACCTCAGATCAGTCAGCCCAATGACCAATGTATATTTTCTCATCAAACTTTCCCCTGCAAGCACTATGACAGCATTATGGTCTTGCTGATTGCCTAGTCAGCTCTGAATCTAGAAACTACTAATTGAAACAGGAATACCCCTCTTGGGGCATACTTGGGGCTACCAACTAAATTGCAAGGGCTGTCTTTAATGGCACAATCCAAAGTTTACTGAGAACACTAGAAATAGTCCTACTATTCAATGATGCTCAGGTAAGAGACTCTTTAAACTCTGATCACATCAGTCTCAGATTTGTTCCAGGAGATTTCTTAATCCTGTCAGTAGCCCTACTGACTTCTCGGCCACATACTAAAGTGTGTTCTGGACCAGAGCCTAGGACAATGGAAGAAGAAAAAGTCCCATGACTTGCCACACAGAGAAAAAAAAAAAAAAAAAAGAGGCAAGAAAAAAAGCACAACAATAAAAACCCCTTGCCATGAAACAGTAACTAAATTCTTCAGCTCTCAGGAACTTTTATGTAACACAAAATCTCTGCAGCCAGAAAATTAATTATGCACCTCTTACCACCATAAACAGCTATATTCCCACTCTCTTTCTTCATTGTTTCTCCTCTTCTCCCCACACACACTTTGGTCCAAGAAGTCTCCATTAGATGAAGAAAAGAGCTATACAAGGAATTCTAATGACTAGCGAACAAGTGTAGGGGTGGGTAGAGTGTATGAAAAAAGAGATTAAATGAAAGGTTTGGAGTTGAAATGGAGACATTTAAAATTGGAGAGATTTTGATCCATTGTTTCTCTGAATGGTCACCTGATGGTGTTTCCAGTCTCTGACTGATGGCGTACGCTGCATAAGTCAGCAGCACACCATTCAGCTTTCTTGCCTGCCAGTTATCCAGGGCCACCTGCAAGTGTCAGATTAATCTATTGTATGAATAATTAAACCTATAACTTTTCAGAATGGCTGAAAGAACACCTCTAGCACAAACATTCTTGGAAACATTTATTCATACTAAACACTAATGGCACTTTGACCAGCCACTAAGAGTCTCATGAATGCAAACTTGGGTCAGCTGAAGGCTGCTTTGAAAATAAGTGGCCTTGCAAACTCCAGAACAGCTGGTTCTGTTTATGAGAGCATTTACTTTTCCTTCTGACAGCACTCAGCCACTTCCCCTGCCAGCCCTGCTGTGGCTGCCATCTGCCCCCTCTTCTCCCATTCTCCTACTCTTCAATCATTCCGGGCAAGTGTGAAAAGCCAAACCTTTCACTCATGTCACCCACTGTGAGGTTTCAACTCTCCAGTGCAAAGTGCCCTCACTGGATTGCAGTCTGGATGAAAACTCCCCTTCCATACACCCAAGTGAGGGACCAGTAGTGAGCCTGAGCTGTGGTCTGCCAGTAAAGCTGTGTCCGTGGGGGTCCTTAAGCATATGAGATGTCTCCACTCTGTGCTGTAGCAATGGGAAAGGAAGGGGGGAAGGCCTCCAAATGAGGCATCAACCCCTTTGGAGTCCCACTAGATACAACCATTCCCAGCTGCAGCTCCTACATCCTCCCATGTTACCTGAAGCAGCAGGAGCTGCTCCTCTTTCTCTTCTTCCCACATGGTGCCAGGTAAGTGAAGTTTCACCCTGTGGCACTCCCAGAAGTTGTGAGCTTGGCGTACACAGGAGTGAGCTAAGCGGCAGAATGCTTATCAGGAGAATCAAGATGTCCATTCCTACTCTTACTGCACAGCCAGGGGCCAGCCTCAATACGAAGGGAACCTAAATGGTTCATTCACTTCAGAGGAGGACTCCAATCTTAAGGTGACACAACACTGCACTGGAAGGGCAAGGAACATGGATCAAAACTTCTTGTTGCAACTTGTAGGCCCTTGTAGTAAGCTCTAAGCCACAAGATGCCACATGTCCTCCCCTACAGCGAGCACAGCACAGCATCACTTTGTGATTAGGAAACACACAGCATACTGCTGTTACCTGGTTGCTAGCAGTACCAATGGGATCTTCCAACACCACGGAACAGATATTTCTTTGGGCATCAAGAGTGCCGGTAACATCTTGAATTCAGTTTCCTTAGATATCTGCTTGTTATTCTCTCAGAAGCAAGCAAAACCAAAGTCTCAAAGCCACACAGATATACCTCCGATTTGGCCCTTACTGTTTCTGTTCTTACGTTCTTCTGCATACTTTGCACTGAATAGCTGGTGGAGAGAAGGGCAGCACCACAGGTTGCAGGGAGAGGTTCCCTGCCTCCAAGACCTGCATGGAAGAAAGCTCAGAGAACAGATGTGGGGGAAAAACAAAGGAACTTTTTTGTATTTTGAACTCAAGCTGTATAAACTGTCAGGAGGCACCTGGAAGCACTAGCTAAGCAACCTCTCCACCTCACCAGAAACAAGCACACACCTGGCACCTGGAGAGAGACAGGCTGCCAAACTGTGAGCTGACACTGATAAGACTGTAATACTGTAGGGTTGTTTTTCCCCTTCCACCCCCTCCATCATTTTTGATGGAAAAGGAACAGTTGGTAAGCTATGTAACCTGAGGGATGTTTTCCCTGAAACAGAGAGTAGCTGTTCCAGCCACCCCTGTTATTTGACCACAGGTTTTGGTGTGTGCTCGAGCCAAGCCCAGGGGCATACTGACAAGGGAGTGGGGAACAGCAGGTGCTGTCTCCTGGCCTATCGCCACCCAGCTGGCTTCCAACTGCCACCCAGCTTGTTTCCAGAAAAGCTCAAGCCCTACCCCACTGAATCAATACCCTCCAGGACTGTAAGTGGGAGCTGCAGTTCTCAGCAGTATGGATTTAGAACAATTGGGGACAAGCAAATTGATGATGTACAGCAGCATGGAAACAGCACCTTACCGTGCCGAAAGAGAGGAATGCACAAGGGAGGAGGCAGGAAACACGTCAAGTGACACTGGACTTAGGACAGCAGACAAGGTTAGTGAAGCAGGGGAGTCTGGACGCCAGTCAGACTGAGTGATACTCAAGCACATAAGAGACCCAAATCCTACAGAAAGGGTATCTACACAAAATTATGTATTATATTAACTGGTTGGATTGACCTCCTCTTAATATTTTTGTTATACTAGGTTGTAGGTATAGAGACTAATTCAAAGAGGAGAAAAAAAAATATTGAGAAAACAGAATGAGAAGAGGAAAAATGCATAGGAAGAACATGGCCAATAAGGTGTAGTATAATGGAAAGGTTTTGTCCTACAGCTATTTACAGCATACAAAGCAAATCATGTTACATATGTCAGGAAAAAAAAATTCCTGTGCTTTCTATTGTTGGTCTAGTCAGCGTTTTCTCCATATGTCACCAGTACTAAGCCCACCAACTTACTCTGTATGTAAGCTCAGCCCCCAGCACTTAGGAGTACTTGAGCCTTTCCTCCCCTGTAGCAAGTGTGGTTTGTTCGCAAGGGAGATGTACAGAAGACAAAATTCTTGGTCATTCTGATGTCTAAAACCCTGGGGATTGCCCCAATAATAGTAGCTGTGATGTAGGCAAGAATGTCTTTTAAAAAGATGTAAGAAATCTCTAGTAGCTCCTTACCATTCACTGCTTTCTCAGTAGCCTCTAACCCTAGCGACGTCAGTCCTCTAGACTGTCCGCTCAGCAGGCAGAATAACTCCGATAACAGGACTAGATTTGATCTTTCAGTATTATTCCTACTGCAGTAAGACCTAAGCATTTCAAGGCAACTCCAGGGCTTCTAGGCAACTAGGTACAAGCACATGCACAGCATTTATTATCTATAGTGACAGGGTCAACAACGGACAGAAGGAGAGAGAAGCACTCTCGGATTAAGTGGTCTGTAAAAGTAATGAATGATAAGCTGCTACCTCAGAAGTATGCAGCTCTAAATCTACATCCTGCCAACCTCCCACCCACCCACCGACCATACTGACCTCACGGTATGTCTTACACACTTTTTATGACTCCATGCACGGTCTGGCCTGGCCCGACCCCACACTCTTCTCCCTTTCCCAGACTGATGGCACGATCTCTGCCTTCCCAGTAAAGCGCTGGAGCAGAGCTCTTCACTGCGTGCACTAGGATTAGCGAAGTAAAAGAAATGAGGGAAACGTCTGTGAGGCACAGCACCGTCTTGTGCTACAGCTTTTGCCACGGGGTGAAGTCTCCCCAAAAGTTGATACTAGCTGATAATACTAGCATCATTTGGTACTACACAAGTTTAGCACAACAATACTATTTCTGTGGTATAGACTGTGGAGCACTGGAAATTATGGAAATTATGGAAATTATGGAAATTATGGAAATTATGGAAAATGGGAAAAAAGGAAAATGGGAAAAAAGGAAAAAAGAAAAAAAGAACATGCCTCATGTCTTCCTACTCTCTGTCAAACCAGAGTCTTAGAAGATTCAAGCCTATCCTCGGACTATAGCCCATTTGTCTCTATGTATATTTACAAAGTATTCAACATGCCTCCATTGAAGTCAATGGAGTAAAACGCACAAGAAAGCATCAGAGTAACCCTTAATGCCTTTAAATAAGGCTCCTAAAATGGAGAAATTTGGTATTTAACACTCGCCTGTGGGCAGAAGTTCTGGTTTTAGTATTTTCACAACACCTGCCATAACAGGGTCCTGGAGAATCTAGATTAGTAGTGAAATTAACAGTGCTGTACTATTAAAATATTAAAAACAACAACTCACACTGCAACTCAAAGTTGCTGCCAAAATAGGCAAGTGAGCATTCAGCTGAGGCCGTGCCAGGGAAGGCTGAGTGAAAGAGGAAATTGCAGCAAGCCTTTTAGTAAATGGCACTCTGAATTTATAGTGGATCAAGGCAGGACAACTTCAGTATGGACACATTCCGCTGTAAGCTACATCAGCTTTCCTATGAAAATTTAAAACAATACTCTGAACTTCAATAGTCAAGAACTTCATAGTGCATTCTGGAAAGCTAAAAGACAGCTGGCTAAACACAAATGGGCTTTGTGTTCGCTTGCTAGAATCATTCACATCTGAGTTCAGCAAACTGTTGTGCTGAAACCCCAGCAAACTGGAAGGCTAGGCAGCATGATGCCTCAAAAGTAATTTTGAGCCCACTACAAAGACATTTAAAACACATGTCTAATGGGCTAGATATAGTGTAAAAGTTCTGATTTTGCTGAAAACTTTTGTATCTCATGAGCTTTATTAAGTAAAGGTCCACCTGCATCCTGACCAGACAAGTGTGGTCTATATAGATGCAATAGGTTTGGAGCTTTCCTGGTCCTCCGAGTCAACTGACATAAGCTTTAGAATTAATGAAATGCTGATTTACTGTTCACTCTGTTTTGTGGGGGTATTTTTGATTGTTTGTTTTTTTAAAAAACCTGTAAGTCTGGAAAAGGCAACCAAAACATTGCTTATATCACTCAGTTGTTTACTGCAGGCCCAATCCTGAAAGCTAGTGGTTGATGGGACAGATCATCTGCTGACGTAAGCCAGCATGGTGCCAGTAATATGCCAGTGGAGTAGTGCCAATTTACATCAGCTAATAATCTGGTTATACTGTCAGAAGAGAAGGTGAGGGCATTTAGTTCTTTTCCACATCAGGCTCTGTTACATATTAATTTGCATGGCACAGTATGAATGTACGCATGTTTTTACCTTGATTTCTTCTGCATTGAAAGATTATTTCATAGATGTGATCTAGGCATCCTCAATGCTGTAAATCACCATGGTACATTTCAATTCATTTTTTTTGTTTTCCCTGCTTCTTAAAAAGTGTGTTGAGACACCATGTACAAAGCCAGCAAAACGAGTTAAATGACCACTAGATTAATCAGGAAAGAAACTATTCTGTGCTCCTCATGACATTCTATAATTATCCAGCTGCATAAATGTTTTTGGGTTTTTTATTGCTAGTAACTGAAATAAGACTGAAGCACTGCTTGTCCACAGACCATAAACAAACCAAGTACAATACTGCACCAAAAGCACATAGTAGACAGATGCAGAACATATAAATTAGCTGTTTCATTTGATAAATGATGATCTGATTTCACCCTTTTTCTGCCTAGCCAGCAATCAAGTACATAGATATATTTCCTAATTGAGAAATTAACCATATTTCATATGTTCTGAAAAGCAAGGCATATTTGAGTATTTGTAACTGTTAATATTTGTCCATTAGACTGTTCCCATTCCATGTCTATCTTCCTTTCTATTTATACTGGCATTGATCAGTTTGTTCACTTCCAGTTTAAATGATCCAATTCTGATTTGATTGCCGTGTAATTTAAATGCAAATAATTACTGTAAGGATGACATTTAGAAAAGCAGCTCTGCTAAGCAGGAAGGCCTTTATTAAGCACAGGAGTTTGCCAGTAGTATCAGAAGCATCCCTTTGACTATGAGATGTGGGAACCTATCATTTCAGTTATTTTAAAAGATGCTCCCATTTCCCTCTGACTCCTCTTACTTAAAACTCTTCTATACCATCAAGTTTGGTATCAGGGTAGAGCATAGGCCACTGAATGAAAGGAAGAGGGGAGAGGAATAGTTTTAATTTGGTTTTAGTTCATAAGGTTGCACTCTAGATAACTGCGGTAAAATTACCCTCTTGTGAAATCATGTTTGTATTTCATACTGCACCCCAGTTCTGAGCCAAGGTCTGACTAACACTGAAAAGTGTTTCACACAATGAAAAAGCAGTAGATAGAGGTAAAAACCCTCTTTCTTTGCAATAATCAAACCCAGCTCATTTTTCCCTTCTTTCTCCTATATTTTAGGGTTAGACTGTTGCTTTATCAGCTCTGCCATGTATGAGAAGTCTGGAGATACTGGATTGCCTGAGGACAAAGCTGGGACTGAATTAGTCTCACCATCTTCTCTAAGTGTCTCTGTAACAAGGTATTCTTTATACGTGAGCTGTGCTAGCCGATCCAAAGAGATTTTGGGGGGAAGCACCAATGAGAAGGACAAATCCTGACTCTGCCCATTTCCTGGCATAGCAGCATCTTCAATTTGGGCTCATAATTTCACATTCAACTCCTCATCCATCACACTCAGCAGACTTTAATTGCACCATTTGAAATATAGTCCTCAATAGCGAGAGCTGCATAAACACCAGCGTAACACAGGAAAGAAAACGGATCTTGAGAGAAGGCAACAAGCAAAATAGCAGAATGGTCCACTAAGATTGTGTTTTGACTGACTTTGACCACTGCTAAACACAAATAATGACTTCAAGGCCTCTACGGTCTCTTGATCCTTGCTGAACATGTGACCTCTGCCATAACTAGCCTTCAGACAAAATTGAAATACAGGGAATGCATCGTGTGAAACTGCACGCTAAAAATCAAGATCCATGGGATGTTCTTATCTTTAACAGGAGCAGTGAAGTTTTAATGGAAGCACTCCACCAAAAACTGGGTCATTGATGTGTGTTGAGGTGAAAGGACAAGGTTTCTGTACTGTGAGAAAAGGGATTCTATGGCTAGTCACTGCAGTCAAGGCTGCCCTCACACTTCACAGTCCCAACCAGTTCTTCCTTGTTTCTAAGTATCACATCCAAGAGAGTGGCTTCCCTCATTGGCTTGACAACTCCAGTGCCTTCTCCTTGTTGGATTCGTGTTCACAGAGCAGGAAGGCAGAAGAATAAAAGATTTATTTGCAATATGGAGATCCCAAGTTTGTCTCCTACACTAAAATTCAGACTCCTAGGCAAAGTTCAGGCTCTCCTGAGCCTGATCTCAGAGAAAGTTTTTCCTCACATTTAACATGACTGTTCTGCTGGGTTTTAATTTTTTTTTTTTGACTCTTGGCAATGATTGAGACATCAGAATTGCCAGGGGAAGCTGTCGGGGTCTTGTAGTTCCCCACTATGGTGCCAAATGAATGCAGGAATTTAGCCCATGAAGCGCCTTTAGCTTCAGAGTCTACAGAGTAAAAGTTATCAATATACTTGCTGATGTTTCAGACTAATGACAAGCTGATCTTGCTTTGGAATCTTCATCAGAGATATTAATAAGTGTTCACCACACTTGTAATGTCTGGCTTTCATATTGTTTTAACATCTCAAAGAATCAGAAAAAAACCTTATTTGCTTTATTAAAAAAAATAACATTCACCGTGAATGTTATTTTATATCACTGAATGACTTTCAACCCTCAAAATTTAGATACTGAGCTAAGGGTACAAGAGAGTTAAATTGTTCTATTTAGAGAACAGAGGTAGGCTGGTAGTTCAGCAAGGATTCCCTCAAGGCCCTCAGACCTGAAAGATTTTTCCTAGAACAAGATACTTTGCAGTTTTTGCTGACTCACATAAGTTTAACCATTATAGTCTGAACAGTCTAGTTTGTTCAAAACCATACACAACCAGATCTCGTCACTGATGGTGGTGTAAACTGATACAACTCAATCACAGGGATGCAGAGGATGGGGAGGTGGGGGAGTAGGGGGACGCAACAGCACCAAAGGTAGCCCCTACAACTTTTCACCAAAATCTGGGCAGATTCTTCTGGTATTTTCTTTCATGCTTTCTTGCATCTTTGTTTTACTTATACTAGCAATTATAATCCTTCACTGACTGCAGGGACACCTCGTGGTGAGGACAGGTGAAAACAGCAGGCTTCCATTCAATTAATTACACCAAGCAGCAAAAGACTGACAGATGTTTCTGCTCCTTGGGATAATCAGAATTTCACAGGCACAGACTTCCACTCCCACTCTGCTTATGGGGCATACATTAACACATCCAGAATAGAATACACTGACACAGCAACTTCAGGAACAAAGGACTGAGTCGTCCAGCAGACCTGAACTGTCTAACAGTCCACTTAATAATTATTAGCTTTTGTCTTCCATGGGCTACAAGAGTGGCAGATTCAACTCAACACTCAGTTGAAGCAGCAGTCCCCAGAATGGCTGTTTTGGCTTTCCCCCCTCCTCCTTTGTTTAATGTGCCAGCAAAACACATTTCAGTGACTCACCACAAAATTTCTTCCTGGGATTTTTTTTTTTTTTAGAAGGCACGCATGAGCGTATGATTTTTAACAGGGATTCCCTTTCTCCCCACTGCAACTACACCATGGCACTGTCACTGCAGCACCTGATCCATTACATAATAAGAATTGCATCAGCTTGCTTACCCAGTGCAGCGACCCAATGCAGACCTTGGCAGCCAGAAGGGGAACGGTGGGATCTGTAGGTCGCAGTTTAGCGCACTCTTTGAGCACTGACACAGCATATGCTGACTGGAGGAGGAGGGGGAGAGAGAAGGAGGAAATAAAAAAGGTTGATTAGACAATGCTGTTACAGAGTCCAAGCAAGATATTTCAGTGAAATGTACAAAGTAGTACTATGAAGGCAAGAACCACGTCAGCAACAAGTTAGCACCTTTATTTTCACCTCCATACACACAGACACATGTGTGCGTGCATGCGCACGCAAACACACACTCTTCCCGCTCAGAGGAAACATGCCAAAGAACCAGCCCTGGCTGTGCACATTACAAGAAACCGTTTTCCTCGGCCATTAACGCACTGGTTATTTTAACTCTGCCCTCACAATTCACAAGAATTCTGTGATGATTTTTCTTGCACACCACCATCTCCCAGTAAGCCAGAAAAGAGCATAAAGAGCTTATCTTTCAGTATGTCAACATTTTAGGCCAACTCTACTCAGCAAGAGGTTTGTGCAGCTAAAGTAATCTGCTCTGTAGATTGTTTTGTGTCTTCTCCAGTTCCAGAAGATATAAGAATATAACTGGGATCCCACCATGCAAAGGGTGGAGCAGGCAACTGCAGAGCAATACACTGTTCAGCAGGCAGTCCAACCAGCATGTGTTAGAAAGAAAGCCCATAAAACACTTGCTGTCTTTCTGGTGTTAGGTTACCATTAATGAATGATGTTTATTAAGATTAGCAGTTACATCTCCCTTTTGAGTCAATGTGCTCTACAAACATTCCTTTTTACAGCACATATTCACGGCTGCCACATTTCAGAAGGTTTAAAAGCGGAATGAGGAAATCTCTGGTCTGAGATGCGGGTGAGAAGGTCTCACCAGCCAATGAGGAGGCAACAGAAGTTGCCCCGCCGCGGTCTCCTAGCCCACCCCACCTCAACCACAGTTTCTTTACGTTTGCAACCCTTCTCACACTGACCCCTTATCCCCCAAAATTCTCTCATCCTTGAGTTCAAGAGTAAGTTCTTCTCTCAGAATTTCTCCTTACATGCCCCATTCCTCCCAAACTCTTCCCCGCAGTCCCAAGAGACACACACAGGCACCTCTCTCAGGAGCACATTAAACAGTCATGGCCTTTCCACCTTGCAGGAAAGCAGCAAGAA
Source organism: Grus americana (assembly GCF_028858705.1). Taxonomy (NCBI): domain Eukaryota; kingdom Metazoa; phylum Chordata; class Aves; order Gruiformes; family Gruidae; genus Grus; species Grus americana. The sequence continues at coordinate 95,612,642 of NC_072854.1, forward strand.
AAGCTTGCAGAGTCAAACTAATCGCTATTCCTACCAGATCCTGGCCATCTCCTCCTGACCCTGGACCCCGTGGGGCTCTCCCCACCAGACCTCCGGGCAGCACAGGCAGCTGGTCTGGCATCTGCTTGAATCCCGGGCAGCCCTGCACTGCAGCTTCGCACTCCCACTGGCCATCAGCTCTTCCCCTCCCTCACACCACTGCCACCTCCTTTCTCCACAGAACTGAAGGTCCACTTCTTGCTAGGGGATTCAAAAGCCTGGATAGGAATTTGCTTGGAAGGGCGCCTGGGAAAAGGCAAAAACAGATGCACAGCAGCCCTGCCCGTGCCAAGGCAAAGATGGGTTTCATAACCAAAGACACGAGCTCCGCAGCAGCGCAGAGCAAACCCTCCTGCTTGAAAAGCTTGGGAACCTGCTGCATGGTCTGAAGAGGAGCAACAGCATGCCCTACGTTCTCCAGGCTGCTCCCACCTACCTAGAGCATCAGGCACCATCAATAAAAGCAAGGAAGTATTTGCTGTTTTACAATTCAAAATATACAATTTGCCTAAAGCCAGAAGGAAGCTTGTCTCAGAGGAAAGATGGAAATCAATAAACTTCATCCTAGAGCTTAAACTGTTACCTCACCCCTCTCGGAAACAAAGACTTGGGTAATTCAACCCTGAGGTACAGGAAGAAACACATCACTGCACTCTGCTGCCACGAGGTGACTAGCATCCCTCAGAATGAACCTCCCTGACACCTATTTGTTCAGAACAAGTAGTGTCTCGGGTTTTAATGACATCTCCTTCCTCTCTCTCACAGAATGCTACCTGCACTGCAGGCAGCTGGTATTCCAGTAGCACTGCTGGATGCATTGGAAATGCAACATAACCCCACACAGGTCCCAGCCTCGCACATCATCTTCCTGCCCTCCTGGTGCAGGAGGCACCTGGGAGCTGGTGACAGCCAGCACTAGCACAAACCAGAGCAGTGAGACGCCTGTCCTAACTTGGGCCATAATTGTAGGAACTTCCAGGGTCTACACCAGAAGAGAAGCGATACAACCCGGCTCCTTGACAGTTCCTCTTGAACTCCGCTCCCTCCCCATCCACAACCTGTCCATCGAGTAAGACTGGTCCTCAGGACAAGCCAAACCTGCAGGCTCCAATAGCCAGAAACCGCAGAGCGCTTCTCATGGCTGTCCTGGGTCTGTTCAAGAGGCAACAGCAAAACAGTTCCTACTGAATCCTGCAAAGCAGAAAATCCTACCCTGTGCCTGCACTTCACATGCGGAGTCACTGTATCACATGCACTCAGGAATTTCTGAACGTTCATTTACAGAGCGAGAGCCGCAGTTTCCACACTGCTTCTAAAACATGTAAAAAGTTACATCACTTTAAAAAACTTTATAACATTTGCAATTAAAAATATGGATCAGAAGTGGTTTTAGAAACAGGGTGGCATGAAGCCTTTCTCCCCAGCTGCATTTTAAAAATTCAAGAGATCTATATAATTTCACCTTGAAAACTTTACTCAGCAGAAATTATATACAGATGATGAAAATGTTAGCCAAGGAACGACGGCAGAAAGAATACCCCGCTCCCAGAGTGACCTTGCTTAGGGGAGGCTGGCATGACATATAACATCAAGGTGTTTTAAAGATATTAATTACAGACAATTTATAGGCAAGGAACAAATATCATCCACTAAGTATTGAATACAGATGTCATTGGTTTGTAAAAATATTTAATATGAAACAGTGTTTGTGTAACATTGAAATAATCTGATAATTAAAATGTACATATTCTTTCACTTAGCGTGGGTGGACCAGGCAGCCAAGCGCATTGTTTGTGAGATTCACTGCAAGGCAAGAATAATTAGATTTATTGGTGAGGCATGTTTTGAGAGAGCAGAACTTGAACTTCAAGTGAGTGCATGATTCCTACTCAAAACTCTGAGTTTCAGAGGGGCTCACATCAAAATTCAAGCCAGGGTTTAAGTTCTTTCTGTTTAGCTTGCTAATTGCTGGATTATAACGACTGCACAGGAACCAGTTCCCAAGGATTGCAGAAAACTAGGGATTTGCCTCTGGGCCTCATTTGGCGTCTCTCTGGGAAAAGGTTTTTAAGTTCCCCTAAATGCACACAAACCCATTAAACAGACACAGTTTAAAGAAATGGCAAGCTTGCCAACAGCTGCCTCATGGGGGTTTCAACTTTGTTTATGGGAGGTCTAATATAGGAGTTCTCAGCCTTGGGATCCTCATCAGGTTTAAGGAGATTCATGACCATTCTCCCTTTGTTATGACTAACAAAGCACAGAGCTCAAATCAGGTTATGGAATGAACACACCGCTTTAATGGGAACATTCAGCCATAAAATAAAAAAAAGGTGAACTCTCTAAGGGACTAAAGAACTTCAATTACCTGAATTGGGCATCTCCACACTTCACACACCGACAACTTTGTGGTTTTCTGGCAATGGAGACAGGGAAGGACATGGCACTACTGATCCATATTTAAATCCAGTATCTATAGTAAGCTGGTTTTCCTGTCAATTTTTTCCTCATCTAATCTACTTGCATACAATATTTTTCTTCTGCTGAGATCACAAACATGCTTCACAATAATTTATGAAAAGAAAATTAGGAAAGGCAGTTTCTGGGAATTAACAAACAATACTGACAAATGGCTGCTTTCAATACAGACTTCTGAAAGAGCTCTATGTATCACATCCAGGGCAGGGGGGGCCAGTTCATTTGCAGTGAGAAATCACAAGGAAGCTATGGGGAAGAAGCAGCATGGAGAGGACACCTCCCCCTAAGTAATTAGGGCAGCCACGGTTTTGAATCCTAAAAGGGAGTAAAATGTAAAGAAAAACTTCTATCCAAACACTAAACACAACTCCCATTCCCCATTTACTAATTATATAATGAAGCATGCAAGCATACTCCTCAGAGATACTTGCAAATGAACAGCAGAGAATGAAGAACAGTCTGCAGTTAATTCTCTTAGTTTTCCAAAAGGCTCGTGAAATGTTGCCATCAATTAAGTTAAACACATAGATGCTGCCCAAATGCTGGTTTTCCTAGCTCACGTCAAGATAATTTTCATTCTTTCCCCTCCTCTCCCAACACACCAAAGCAACACAAGAAGGATGTCAGAGATTCATTTCATATTTAGAAGATAAAGAAACCATAAAGGTAAGTAAAAGAAAGAAGAATTTCCAGTAAATCATGCCAGGCAGGCTTGACGCACCATAAACAGTTGCTCCTCTCTTGCAAAGGTTCTAAAAACCTCTCTATGTTTTTGCTTCTTTGGTAATACTTTTCAGTCAGAGAAAAAAAATGTTCTTCAAGGTGGTGGTCTTGGTAGACAGCCTCATTCCCAATTCACCTGGCAGTTTAGTACACAGATTAATCTCCACAGCTAGCACCGCTTTATTTCTAGCATCATCCTGTCTGATTTTAAAAACTGCACTATCTCAAAGGGATTGTCGCAGGAGGGGGGAGAGAGAATCTTTCATCATTATGCAAGAATTAGTATTCCCTGTATATGGGGATTCACAGCCATCTAGCTATAAATGACCTTGAACCAACACGGAAAGATGACAGAGTGAGCCAGCAATTGAGAACTCTGGAATTAGTTGTTCTGATGTTAGCTTTCCAGTGAATGTCTAGATTTCTGCAAATCTCTCAGCATGAACATTATTCCCCCTACTTCTCTCAACACAGGGACCAATTCTCCTCCTTTTCTTGTACCCTGTGTTTAGCAAATTAGAGCACTGGAATTAAGTAGCTTCAAATATTCAATTTTAAAAGTGCCTCTTAAATTCTAAGATCCAGAAGCATAAATTTGTCCTTGCTAATGTGACAAACGCCCCACTTCACGCTTTGTCAAGAAAAGAGTGTTAAGCCTGAAGGCAATTATATAGCCCACCTAGGTATTCTGCTCGACAGTCAGGCATCTTTGGAAATTTCCATTTTTCGTACTATCTACAGCACACAGGCACACCCCCTTCTAATGTTTCTTTTGCACCAAAGGAAACCAAACTATTGAATATCCCCTAGATGGCTGATCTTTGTAACAGGATCTTTAACCAATGAACGTTCAATATTTTAACTTTCATTCCCCAGCAATGCTATTTAAGGAGCCATCCGAGGCCTCTGCTGCTCCCAAGGTTCCTGCCTGCAATGCAAAGAGAAATGTACTTTTTTTATGGCAGTTGCCTAGCAACCAGTCTAAGCTTTTGCAAGGAAACCAACAGAAGGAACAGCCTAAATCATAAAATTCGTCTGCTGTTGCTGCAGAATTATGTATCAAATATATTTATAACTTTCCTTCTAACCTTCTGGAAAGCTGTATGTTGGCAGTACAGGCATGGCTGAGTCAAACTGAAAGCTCCACGAAGCTGTAAGAGACATCTGCTTTTCCTGCACTGTTGAAATAAGGGGAAGTATTCCTTCCCCCCCCCCCCCCCCCCCCCCCCCGAGTGTAACACAGATATGAGCAGCTCAGACATCAGCTTGTCATTATTTGGCTATGACCAGTATGTATCAGCAACTTGCAAAGGGCTCCAAAAAAATCAGAGTTCACGTCTGTGTAAGTCTGGTTTCAAAACTAAAAATGCTGCCAGCACAAGCCCCGGGCAGGGCTGCAGTATCTCCAACTGCTGAGCAGCCAAGGGGAGCGCAGTGACACTGCAAGATTGGCTCTGGAAAAGCTGGAGCCTGCTCCCCCAGAAAAACAGCTGAATGACAGATGCCAAGAAGGATGTGATTATTTCCTTTTGTGTAACACCAGACACCTCCTGAAGCGTTATGTTATTAAGAAAACCTTTCAGGTAGACAAGCATAACTCTTTCTTCCATTTTTCCTTAAATATGAAGGGTAAGAGCACAGAGGAGCATTTTGTGTAGTTAAAAGCAGCTTTATTTGCCTCGTTTTGCAGGGTGTCACGCCTGGTGCTTAAATTCCCGTACTGCCAGCCTATCTTATCTATATGGTAAAGTTGACCATTGTCCCTAGGGTGTCCTCAGCACAGTCTAGGAGGGGCTGGCGAGGATCAGCAACAACGCAGTTGTTTCTAAACTCATGCCATTGCTGTCCTAAAGGCGAGCACTGGGCTGGTGGTGTTCTGTCAACGCTGGACGAGAGGGGCTGGACAGCTGTGTGCCAGGCACCCCAGGAACACATAACCACCATCAGCAATCCCAGCACAAGGCCTGCTTGTCTCCTTGCCTCCAGCTCCACTGGGCTCTCACAGAGGCTCTTCCCCACAGCCCCTTCAATTGCTCCTGATCTCCCTCTTTACGCACATTTTGCTGCACTTCATCTCCTAAATGAGAATAAGGGGTGATGGGTAAGAGCAGATTATCCTCTCCTAGCAGATGCTCCAGACTTCCCTCAGCTGGCCTGAGACTGTATCACTCCCCACCCCTCTCAAGAAACACACATCCTAAAGCTTTTAATTCACTAACCAAGTTGTGTTGTGTCTTGGGTTTGGTGGTTTTCTTTTTTTTAAATATGAGCATGAAAATGGTTTTATGCACTGTGTACATTAGTAATAAACATCCACTGGACATGAGAGATCAGTGTAAGATTGCTGCGATTGGAATGGCTCAGTACCCAGCACTTTTAGACTAAGTAGACTCAGCGTTCACAGAATAATTTCACAGCTATCCCTGAAGAATCCTCCCTCATTACCCTCAGGAAAATGGCACATCATTGTCACTAAATACAAATCTTGTCTCCTTGCTTGGTAGGTAGAAGAGAGGCATCAATGTTGCCTTGCATTGTTCAAGACATATATTTTATCAGTTTATCTTTCCCTTAAGCAGTGTGACAGGTAAGACAGACACGATGCAGATCTAGAAGACTTTCTGAAGTACTGTCAATTTAAGCTACAGCCCAATCCCACGATGCACTTCTGAGTCTCTACTCCCAGAGAGCTCCAGTGACACTTTGGGACACTGAGGCTGGGTCCCGTGTGAGGCTGTTAGGTGTGGAAGGGGACAGAAATCTGAACAAGGGAACATGTAACTGATCCAACTGGTCCAAAGCCAGGGAAATGCTTGCAAGTGCACAGGGACTCTATTTCACATCCCCTGTGCTTGTAATACATCATCTAGACACTACAACAATTTTTTCTTCGACCTCAGATACGTCAGTAGAGCCACCCTAGTCCGCAGGGGTGCTGTGTGCTGGCAATCTCCACGACCTCCAGGGGAAATTGTTCAGCTGAAAAGCAGCAGCAGACAACACGTCTGCCCCAAACAGCTGTGTCTCTCTTCACTACTGTGAAGACTACTAAGTCTTCTCTACTCTGTAAATAAGAGTTTGGTCCTTCCTTTCCCCATTCTGCTGAATACAGGTCACTTTTTCAAAATCTTGAGACAAGCAGATGCAACCTACTGCACTCGTTTTACTCTGGCAGCAGGACGGTGGCTCATGTCATTGCCCGAGGACTCTGCCAGATGGCATCTGGCTATCATACCACTCGCCACTCAGACTCCAGCCTGTCTATGCATTGCAGCAGAGCCAGGGAGCTGCTATGCCCACTCAGCCTCTGGCTGTCGTATTACCACATTGCAAAGGTTATTACCAGCAGAAGCAACTTAAGGCAGCTGTGAAGAGTTCTGCATTCAGTTTTCCAGCACCAGTTCAGAAGAACAGGGGTGCTGCATTAGACTGATTTAAACCTTTCTCTTGCCTATCCAGAGCTACACCTGGTGACACAGGACATGTCTCACTATGTGTTTCTTTCCCAGCACTTCATCTAAAATTGCCTACAAAAGTCTTTCAAATATCATGGTGGATTTTAATAATTTAAATAAAAATGCTCCTTCTGTTCAGAAAATATACAGCTCTGTATACATGCATTCCCAAGAACGGGTTAAAAAACAACCAGACCACACCATCTTTCTCATTACGCAAGTTATTGAGAAGCACAGGAAAGTGAAATTGCTGTCCTTCCATTATTTCCACCGCTTAAGTGGATAGAAGACAGACAGGAAGGTTATGCTTCTCTGAGCTTTTTCATTCACTGTTTTATGAAGCCCTAAGGCCTCGCTTGCTCTGTAAGAACTTACTGAAGTGATGTGCCTATTTTTGTTAAGACACATGCTTTCTAGAATAATGTGTAAACTCAAGCCTACATACAGTAATGAGCCTAGGTGGCTGGCTTGACATTCAGACTGATCACTTGTGAAAAATGACAGTCGCCATTTGGCAATTTTTTGGTTGGCAGAGGAAGAAAATAGTTTGAAATGCAACTCAATTGACTTAACCTGAAGATGAATATACAAAATAAAAGTAACATCAGTTAAATGCGATGTAGAATAGAGGGCGAGAGAGGATTTTACAGCACTTTCAAGAAGGTCAGAGTTAAAAATCCTAAAAACGTGTTATAAAAAAGACACAAAGTTTCCAGCATTTACAGGTTGATAAAACTGTTCCTGTCATACCCAGGACTTATGAGCATGATTTGCTGTACTGAAGAACAAGTAACACTGCAGGATGTGAGATTTCATTACCAAGAAATAAGATCAGGAATTGGCTGTGACTGAGACAGGTGAAAACAGATCTTTTACCTATAAAAGCTCAAGTGTATTCTGCATTCTGCAGTCTAGACAGACCACACTGTTTTCTCATCAGTTTTTTCTGCTACACTGGAGCACTTACTTTTAAATGAACTCTGTCCTGCTATCAAGCTGTGAAGCACTATAAAAATGTATGCCACATCTCCCATTAGCAAGATGACGCATTGCAGAGTATACGACAGGAATCCTCAGGGAATACTTTGGGATTAGAAGTGAAATACTGCACAGATGGGATTGTTGGGTAAGGGAATTCCCTCTGCCCCATATAGGGCTCAGAACATTTAGAGCTTTTACATCAATAGGCAAGATCAGGCCATTTTATCTTGTAAATATTTAAAGCACAGACAAAAAGACATGACAATTGAAAATCTGAAAAGATAGGACAGTTATAGAGATACAGATACTTGTGTTGCTCTTTTTTTTCTTAAGTACCAAATATTTAGTAACTTCTAGGGAAGGTGAAGAGGTCTGCAAACATATAAGGAGAAGTTCAGAGTTCTCATGCAAATTGTTAGAAGCAATAGATCAGGCCCCATTTGTCTCCTCCATACTAACCTAAGATTGAACCACAGTTACTCTCTGGATACACTCACTCTGTCAACCATCAGCAGTTAAATCTAGATTTGCTCTCTGGCAGATTACCAGATCTACAGCATTGTCTGCTGTTGAGAAAGAGGTTACACAACCTGTAAAGCCAACAGAGCTCCTAGACAAGTCCTGTGAGTGTTTATGGGAAGATACTGTGCCTTTCCATCATAGCCTATCTAGTCATTGTTGTCCTCAGGATCAAGAGATCGGGTATCTGGAGGATTTGCAAAGGCACAGAGGGCAGCAACGTGCTAACTCCAGCTGAATGCCAAGGGGAGCTGGACCTGACCTGTAAACCCCCCACCTGACATAGGCCAGTGCAAGGTATTAGCACCATGGCACCAAGCTCATTGTTTAAGTATTCCACCCAAAGCCACTGGTGGAATACTTAAACATACTTAGACGTGACTGAGTCTAGCCATCATTTTCATACCTGGAATTGGATTTTGAAATGCTTATACTGAACTCCTCTAGGAATCTGTGAGCCTCTTTCTCACTAAACATCTCCCTTCAGCTCCCTGCTGATATAATACGCTTTGTCAAACTTTTGATGTCTCCTTTTGATTATAATAGATCTAGCCGATCTATGAGATAACTCTGGAGTCCCAGAACAGAGCCAGAGTATGCAAGGTGCCACCAAGTACATCCCCGGTGCCTCGCAGTGAGGTAACTACTGACCGATATTTGTGGTGTTCCACAGATCACCAGTGACGCAGTCTTCACTCAACCTCCAAGGGCAATCTTTTTTCCAGTGTACCACTATCCTTATTTTTTTGCCTCTTAATAGGAAACATGAACTTGTGTTGCCACAACTGGAAGCCATCACATCTTGTCCTACCTGCAATAGGCAGGATTAGCCCCTTCTTCTAAGGGCTCTTGAAGTTTTGTTTCTCTCTTGGCCTTTTTTCTCCCCTTTAAGGTAAAAAAATATTCAATTCTTTCAATCTTTCCACAGTCCTGCTTACTATACCCTTAGCCATCCTTAATGCTCTTTTATTAGACTTTCTATTGCTGTTCTGCCTTTTTCTTGAAGTATAATGCATAACAAGTCTTTGAAGATAAGGCTTTGCCTATGCTCACAGAAGCGAGGGAATCCCTTCATACATCTTCCAAGCTTTGCTGCCACTTATGCATCACAAGATGACAACTTCTTTGCAAAAGCATGCCACTGTATATTCATCTCCCATTTCCATGCCAAAGCTACTGTTTCCAACTCAGCTTATAGCCATAAAAGGCCAGTAGTAGTTATCATTTGGCAGATGACTGCTAGTTGGTGGTCTCTGCCCAGTTCCATATGGATTCCCCGACACCCCATGGGCACAGAACATAGGACCATATTAAGTGGTCTACTACCGCACAGCATTAATTTGCTCACACCTTCTAAAAGTGTAGGTGAGGACCCCCAGAATGAACAGGCTAAATATTGTACCGTCCATATTTTCTGCAGGAATTCTACTCTCTTAAGACTAATAAAGAAAAGCTCCTGCTGCCTCTGCCTACTTTTCACAAGCAGACTTCAGCCATCTCAGTGGTTAACTGGTAACTTTGACAAATACCACACTAATTTCAAAAAAAACCTTTCGCTAAAACACATGTCTATGCAAACGTTCACTCATAATTTCTTTTTCTACAGTATCTTTTGCACCAAGCACTTCAAAAATATTAATCCTTGCAAGCTCTCTATGAAAATGTATTAACATTTCCTTGATCAGATGGAGAAACCACAGCTTAAAGAGAGGTTAAGTCAACTGCCCAAAGAGTTGATGATAGTTTTAGACATCAGTATTTTTTTTTATACTAAGCACATTTATGTTGAACCTGCAGAGGATGGACAGCTGTATAATGCAATGCTTTTCAATCCACGGGTATGCACAAAATCCATATTCTCTTTGATAATTAGAAGCAAACATTACATGGAAAGACCAGTACTCAACACCAAATGTACACACCTGATCATAAAGTGCAATCAGAGTCTAAAAGGAGAGCACTGTCCTTCCAACATCGCTGTCTGATGGCACCTACCCCCACAAAATACATCACTGCACGCATTCAAACAAGTAAGCTAAATACACTCTGCCAGAGGAAAACGTTCCCTTTCTGAGCCCTTTGATTTGAACCTCACCTTTCCACAAGCCACCATGGAGAGGGCAAGCTGGTACCAGAGGTGAAATTCATCAAACGCAAACTTCATGGCTCTCTCCAAGCACTGAGAAAGAAACATTGGGAGAAATATCAGATTTTTATTTTTTTAAAAATATATACCTTTTGTTAAGACTGCTGCATGGCTGTGTAATCAAATCAGGGGAAACAATCTGTTGTGGCCCAAGGCCCAGGTGATTGGTTTTGGACATCATTTTCCTCTTCTCAGTTAAAGGGGCTTGCTAGCATACACCATCACTTTGTTCAAATGCCTACATGTAAATTATTTTAATGTCTCAAACAGTTCTGTGTACATTTCTGGCCTGTGCTGCCACAGGTTTGTAGCTGTTTCCACTAATTGCCAACTCGTGTGCTTCATTTTCACCTTCCTGGACAAGCTACTGCAAAGAGGGGCTGTGCTTGCAGCAGGTTTCAGGTGGAAGTTTCAGAAGCCAGGAGGAGGTACCTCAGAAAGCATGACATACTGCCCTCTTCTGCCCAGCGTGATACTGAGGAGGTCGTAGACTGCAGAAGCATCCCGGAGGCTGACAGCTCGGTCATCCTGCTGGTCTGGGGCTCGGCTGATCACTGCGTCGCGGTTTGCCTGGGCACAGACACAAATGAAGCATTAGACCCCAAAAGAGCAAGAGAGAAACAAGTCCTCCATAGGAAGTCCCACCCATCATCTGTGGCATTTTGTTTAAAATCATCTTGAGACTTTTTTTTTTTTAACTTATTCCAACATAAGGAAGGTGTTTCCGTACAGATGTAGTTACATTTTATCCACATCAGGCAAACCGGAGACGACAGCTGTACATACAGAAAGGAACTGCTAGGAATACCTCATCTGGATTTGCTTCACAGAATTAGAGCATTAGGAAACAGACCTACCAGATCCCATTTCCTCAATAATTAGAAATTCAAGGCCATCCTTGAACTACATTCCTCATTACTTCAATTGCCTGCAACTGTGATAACTGCTTCCATGGTTGGTATTTTATCTTCTGTGTCTGCACTTGATTTCTTCCCAACAGCATGTGTTTTTGTTCTTCTTGTCTGCTACTCACTTTTTGGTTTTTAGTTTGAGCAGGTTGCCTTAGTAATAAGATTTGCCTGTCATCAATTTAATGCAATCAGAAGTCTGGACAACCCAATGCCAAACAATTTTTTTAAAAAAATATAAGTGTTAATTTTGCATAATCTATCAGTGCATTGCTCAGCCTAGATAAAAAAAACAAACACATTACTTTTGACAGAAAATGATCAGTCTAGCAATTTGCAAGGATGTCCCAAAATACCATATGCCATAGACTCAGATTTCCCTCAAGATCCCAGCCTCTCTGTTTTCTGAGCACAAAGAGGGAAATTTCAATCCCAGAGTAAACGGAAAAGTCCTTCTGATTTCCGAAGGCAGAGGACGTCACCCAGAGTGCCTAAGCTCTGAGAGGGGCAGTGCTGGTTGGCACGGAGCGCTAGCACTGACCGACAGCACAGATATGCTGCCCCGGGCTTCTCAGCTGAAAGGGGTGCAACATCAGACATTCAGGTCTAGACATCTAAAAGATCAGAAAAATTAGAAGATTGCCAGCAGCTTCACCTGGGGCAAAGACAAACAAAATATTCCCTCCCTGAAGCAGGGAGGTTATGGGATTTATTTTATACTTACTACTATAATCTTACACCCATTTCTTTCTAATTGCAGGGAGATTTTTTTTTTTCCTAAAAAGGTTAAACACAGGAATTAAGTGTAATAAAAATTTCCAGAATATGCAGCCCTTAAAGCCCACGCATATTTCATTATGATTAAGCTGCAGCTGTTTCATCATATTATCTGTGTAATGCCCCAGTTCCAAGTACTCTTCATCACAGCCTCCAGCCGAGACAGCAAACACAATTACTGACAACTAACACAATCACAACCAAGAGCTAAACGGCAACTGCAGTTAAAGGCAAACTGACAGGTCAGACTCAGTCTAGTGTTTGCACAAATAAACTTACACCAACTCTTGTAGCAATAAAAGTGTTTTTCATAATTTGTGATTTTAAAAAACAATAGTTCAGAACAAAAGGTTGCATGAGAGAATGAAACCAACTTCAAAGTGAAAATCCTGCAACCAGAATACAGAAGCATAGCTCTTCTATCTTTATTAGCAGAACTAAACAAACAAGAATAAAAAACTAAATAGATGTTTAAGTTCTGTTTGGATTTAACCCAAGACTGCTACTTTAAAAGGGAAAAGGAGGTAAAGCTAAGGGATATACAGAACGATTCTGAGACTGCTACTTCAGAGAGTTAAAGACAAAGCATATACAGAACCATCCTTATTGCCAAGTAAATCCTCCTACATGCATACAATAGTATTAACAATTTTTTTCTGCACCGGTTACATTGTTATGACAATTTTTTGTAGAAAATAGCTACTGAGATAGCACCCTCATGTTCTGTAATTTCATCATCAACCTCCCATTAAAGTCAGCTATAGCCTGATGGTTTTTTAGGTAACCATCTAGTACCAAGCTATGATTTTTAAGGTGATGCATTAGCACAGATAGAAAATTAGTCAGAACTAGTGAGTGCCCATTAACGTCTACTAATAGATATTGGTACTAGAGGCAAGAACATGCCCAAATCCTGCAATAAGCAGGAATATGAGACATATTACAAGGATGCAACATTCTAAATTTGCAGTCACATAGAACATACCGTACTTTACCTCAGCAGACAGCAGTTAAAAACAACATATGCATAGGCATGACTAATATTCTTTCCAAGAAGGTCATAAACTTGCTTATTTTGTTCCAGCTTTCAAATTTCAAAGCCATAGATCTCTGCAATCTCTCACTATACTTGCACACATAAAAGTTGCTACTGAGAAAATTCATTGTCTCTATCCCAACATTTTTAAATACTGAACCTATTTCCAATTGCTAATTCCAGTTGCTAAAAGAAGTAGTTCCTGCATTATCACAGAGATATTAAAAAAAAAAACCAACCCACAAACAAATCACCAAACCAAAAGGTGTGAATCTCATAACAAACTGACTGAACAGTAGCAAGAACACAGAGCATGTCTAACACAATAACATAAATCATCATCCCAAGGCTCAAGGTATCATTTACTACTGCAGTGTTACATACAGGAGGGCAGAGAAGGGAATGTGAATCGCTATTTCTTGAAATCCACTCAGGGAAACTGGCATGTTTCTGTGGCATGCCTCCCTCAGAAGGAAGGGTGCTGTGACCCACATCACCATTAGCCAACTTTTTTATCTTTACCCTTGTTTATGTTTTTGTAAACTTCAGAAATCCTGACAGTCGCTGGTTAAGTACAGGTGCAAAATAGCAGAGTTACTGCAACATGGCATACACCGATTCTATTGGATGGGGAATTTTATTTACTGAAACGTAGAGAGATTTCATTTTGCATTTGAGAACGCATAAATTCTAAGCCACTTATACCAACGTTTTTTCAATGCCTGTGTTTCTGTTGTTTCAGACCACTAGTTTTCCTGAACACAAATAAGTAAAGGGTTATTTGTAGAACACTGATCTCCAGTGTATCAATAACATAAGCAGCAATTCCCAATTTGTCCTACTGCATTACTTCCTCCTCCACTACAAGCAGCAGTAAAACACAGCTACAAATACATTTTCAAACACTCCCAGCATGACTCTTCCCTTTAAGCTGTTCCCATTGGCACACAGACATACCTCACAGCACACAAGCCGGATGGAGAGACATGGTGAATCACACCATTAAAAGAGAACCTCTGTTCGAGGCCGTTGTGTGGAATGGAGAAGGTCACTAACGCTACCAACACGAGTTCTACCATCAGGAGTTAGCGTTAACTTGCATTATACAAATAAAAAATATACAGTCAATGCTCCTTTGTTTGAGGTACTCCTAGGTAACGAAGCAACCCAGACATGCATTGCATTTGCATATTTTGGGACATTAGACACAATTAGTTGTGCAAGCAGGTGGCTTCAGCCTTCCCTCTCTGCAGCCCAGGGACACAGACTGTCTGCAGGCCACCCTGATTCAGAAGGCTCCGGCGCAAGCTGGTACCCTGAGCCGACCCAGCGCTCAGCCATGCTGGTGTCTCTGTATCATGCCTGAAGCCCAACTCAGGCGTTCAACCTGACCAGACACAGAACAGGCTGGTGTGCAGGGGGGCTTTTGGGTCCTGCTCCAAACCACGCAGCGATACATCAGTATGGGACTTTCAGACCCATGCTGGCTCTGACAGCAGGGAAGAGATCTGCCTTTCTGGGGATCTGCAATTTAACTAACGACCCTGCTGAGCTACAGACAGCTTGTGCCTTCCTATCCACATATACGATATACTTACCTGCAAACTAGATAAGCCACCGATACATGGAGGATTTGCTGTACATCAATGACCCTGGTAATTATGGCTTATTTATGGCATGTTTATTACATGTAGAAAGGAAGAGAGCCACAGCAAATCCAAACAGCCATTACTTCAGCAGTTATTACGCACGCAGTTACGCTGCAGAAAATTAAATTCTACCACAGTACAAAGATGTGCTTCTTAATAAAACGTCAAGCAATCATATGAATTACAATAGAGCATATTCCACGTAGCAGCCCCTTCTCACAGCAATTAGCTATGAAGTATCCTTTAATTGCTCACTTTGAAACATGGCTCCCCCTGCTTTTTTTCAAAGAAGAAAAAGAAAGCAATTAAAATCTTTAATGAGTGCCTGCTGCCTGCCCCCTAATTCATGGGCATTCTAATGTTCAACTTGTGTCTTTTCATAATAGACATAATTGCCAGATCCACTGCAACCCATCTATACAGAACAGCAGCATGTTTTA
The DNA here is from genome assembly GCF_028858705.1 of Grus americana. NCBI lineage: Eukaryota > Metazoa > Chordata > Aves > Gruiformes > Gruidae > Grus > Grus americana. Next base: position 95,627,793 of record NC_072854.1, read on the forward strand.
CACAGTGTACTGTAATAATGTAATTGGTGTGATTCAATACTAGCATTAAGAGAGAAAAACAAATGCTATGTGTGTAAGATTGACAACAAGCCTTTGAAATCACGCAATTGATGCCTCTACTGCTAAGAGCTGGGAAATATTTAGCCCATGTCCTCTGGATCTCCATTCTGGCTGTTTTGCCTGTACTGCCAACAAAATGAATGAATTCTTTGCAATGGCAAGAACCAAGTCACATGGAAGAGGCTACTGACTTTTCACCTAAGTTATTGATGATCTAACACATAAAAAGAAAATATTCAGGGTTGACTGCAAAGCTGCTGTGAAAATGGGAAGCAGGTGGAACAGAGAGGAAACACCGTACTCCAACTACTCCCAAAACTGCTCTTACAGAGATACCATAACTTGCTCCACTTCAGACCAGAAACACAGCAAATGGAAACTTACTGCCTTGTCAACTGTGTGGCATGTGTCTCATTTCTGGTAGGCAACAGATCACAACTTACTGGTATCCCATTCAGATGTCTCGGCAAAACAGCCCTTTATTATTGGCTATCAAATACGAACATATAGTTATATCTTATCTCTCCACAGGTATATTTTAACATCTTGTACTGTAGCAGAACTAATTCTGGAAACATCGCTGAAAGCAAGACAGACATACCCCCCCAGCCAAAACAGCCCAACAACCCTACACAAAAGAAAGAGAGAAGGAGAAAGCACTAAGTTTGTTACCCAAGACAGTACCAGTAAACAAAGTCATATATTTGCTATCAGTAATCTGCATGCAAGAAAGCTATCTTCCAAGAATTTGCATCCTCCTTGCAAGTTCAGAAACAAGACTTCCTACTGCAAAGCAGAAGAAAAAAGCTCTATCCTGTCTCCAGCAACTCACATTAGAACTATTTATTCAAGAGGCAATTAACAGAGGTGATGTATTTCCCACTCGAAACAACCTGCAATCCACCCTTGCAGGTCCCAAACACATAGCTTTGCCTTGTAGACCAGTTAAAGAGACTGTCAGGCTTGCTATTGTAAGCACACGGCCACGATTTGGCAGGAACCAACAGAGCAGGCAATCCTGTTCCCAGTTGTCTCTTTCAGCTGCCATAGTCCGATAGCCCTCAAGAAAATACTCATGATGGTCATCCAGCTGTTATGTATCACTGGGCTTGGTGTCATTCAAAAAAAAAGTATCCTACAAAAGCAACAAGATATTCTTCTCCCTTGCCAACCCATTTGTTGGACAGCATTATTTTATAAAGCTAGGAACTGTAGAGTTAACAGGTCTTAATTATTTCTGTGCTTAAAAATACATGGGTTTAATCTTACTCTGTTAAAGGCATGCTCACAGCCATGAGTTTGCTCTCACCAGCAAAAAGAACAGGACAAGTCCCAATATCTTACTTCCCCCCTCACCATCTGTTCTGTGCTCTCAGGCTCTCCAAGGTCAAATCGCCTTTAGGGATTCAAATCAGAGATAAGATGTGGATGACATTTCTAATCTTTGTTACACAGGCACAGAATTTATTAGTTTTGGATACAAGGAGCTTCATTTTCAGTATGAGTGAAGGGAACACAGAGCCAAAAAAAATAATCCATGTTACCTGGTATGTTTGGTGAACTGCACCAGCCAGAATCCCCAGTTGTAAAAGCCAGCATTGCCAAGGGCTGAATAAAGGGATTTTACTGTACCTTGGACCTCAGATTCAAGAAGACAAGGTTTCTAAGGGCAAACAAAGAACAACTTTTTTTTTTTTTTTTTTTTTTAACACCTCAAAAGTAAACACAAAATGTAATAGAAAGTGTTCCATTCTGGCTCTGAGAAACTTCTGGCTGACTTTAAGGGGCAGTGCAGTCAACTCAGAATATTCCCAAGAACGGCTATTCAAATAAACAAAACTGCAGCTAAGGGTTAGTCCTGCCAGATCTCCCTTGCCTTCACCCCGTGGTACAAAGCACCAGAGTCCCTGATGGTAGAACCAGTGCCATTCCCACTGGTAGCACGATGCAGAGAAACCACACCACATTAAGTCACAATATGCCCTCAGTTCTCCCCACAAACACAGCACCACTGGTCTTCATGGGTTAAATGCAATAAGAGGACTAGTGGTTTAAAAATAGGTCAGTCCACTTTTTCCAACATGTGGTAGGAACACATCATTCTAGCACAGCCTGAGCTTGTAAAGGCTGTCACCAACTGGCCTTCTCCTTGGTCTGAAGGAGAGCATTTTCCTCCTCTCACAAACGCAGCCCATCCGTACCATAACTCAGACTGTGCATAAGGAATGAAAATTTAGCCAGGAGGCCACAAACCCCCTAAAGACAGCCCTGACTGTGGTAATCTTCAGGCTGCCTGATTTGTTTCACTAGATTCCTTCGTGAGAACTCCACAGCCAACCACCGTGACTAAGTAACAGCTGGCATGGAGGAGGAGCACTTGCCAAACTCAACAACTGGGATGCTTTTCATTGTTTACTGAGATGCCTGAGCTTATGAAAACAAGTTCCCATTTTCAACAGGACAGAAAGAATACAGGAGGCAACTGAGGAGAATGCCATGAGCAAAGAGGCCTCAACTTTCACTGTAAGTCTTAATATATCCACAGAAGCATCTTCAAAGCTATGACAGAGGCTACCGTGTTATTTGGCCACCTGAAAAACTTTCACATACTTAGGCTCAGAGACAGAGTGAGTGAAATACTGAAGGAACCCTTAATTACCCCTTTAGAAATATTCTCATTTCATCCCACCAAAACACACAAAGTGGTTCCCTTCCAATGCAAGGTAAAGGGATAAGAAGAAAAGCTGGGGCAGCATCACAAGCCAGAACCCAGCACCACTAAGAGCCAGAGAGCTCACAACACCTTAAAAGTGATTTCTTTTATCCTTTCCCCCTTACAGTAACAGTTCTTTTAACCCTGTAACATCTTCTGGGGAGTTGCACAGATCCTGGTGAAGTACGTGTTAGCGTCACTGTAGGAAGGCAAGATAAACAGAAAAATAGAGTGAATTTCAGCAGCAAACTACCTAGCACTGATCTACTCCCTCCCTGTATGGCTTGGGCGGGGGGGGGGGGGGGAGGGAAGGTGTTCCAGATGTATGCTTCTTGAAAAAGCTACCATGTCTCCTTTTCATCAAATTTATCACATATTTACTTTGAGGTACTGTGATGATTTATGCTCCTCCCCAGCACATCTTTGCTCTGTGTCCCCTCCACATGCTGACAATTCTTCTGTCCCTCTTCCCCTCAAGTTTTGTCCCCCTTGAGCTCATTTTGGAGTGGCAAAAGTCAGGAACAGGCATGTGGAGCAGCTGTTTGGCTTTACAGTCCTGCAAGAGAGTTATAATGGCATGGTTGCTTTTTCGTCTTGTTAAAAAGTCAGACAGGGAAAGTACCTTTCTGTTGAGTTTTGCTCAGACAGAGCAATCAAAGTGTCAGAGAAGCTGGACAGCATCCAGCAAGCCAACCTAATTGTATACTTCCGTTTCATTTTAAGGGGTTCATAATTGTAAATACTGAAAGAATGCCTAATCCAGCCAAAATCCTGGAACACCAACTATGTTGCTTACTGGCCTACAGAAACACATCATGATCACTTGCCACTGACACTCTCTCCAGGAAGGAAAATATGTTTTATTCAGTTGTTAACATTATATTGTTAGGGAGACCTGAATTGGAAATCTGCTTCTTGTTAACTCATTTTCCATGAGCTTCAGCAAGTTTTAAAAAACCAAACAAAAAACTTCAAACAAACCAACCACAAACCTGTACATGAGAAAACTCACTAGCCTACAACAAAGCTGTCATGGAAAAGATGTCTCATGTCATAAATTAAACAAAATTTCCCCTTCTTAGTACCATAACAGTAAAACTACAGGAAAATATTTATGGATTGCAAACATATGTAAGAATCAGATTGCTCCCTCTGTCCCTTCACTTCAGAAGCACATTTCTGTGGTTGCTAAGTGCATTTCTATACCCAGCAGTATTTCTATACACTTGTCCCCTATTTTTGTTAAAACAAACTCATAGCAAGCCTATTGCTAATGCAAGAGGAAGGCTCAGATGTTCCATTTCCCAAAAACCAGACAGACAGTTATGGTTCCTGCAGCACTCAAATAATCAAAGATCCTGTAGTAGAGTGCTTTATATGCAGCAGATCAAAATGCACTCCATCTACCTCCAGAAAGTTCCTGTATGTAGAAGACAGCACTTCAGCAAACACAAGCTTACATATTTAGCCTTGAATTCAGCACAGCAGTCCAGTTCCTATCGATAGCATTTTCACACTGCTTCACCCCTAATTTAGTTATAGAATCAGTTTGCCATCTTACGCAATATTGGATGAAACAGAGATAACTTTCCTTCACCTCTATAGAGCCCAGGGTCCCACAAGGCCTTTCTGACTGCAAGCCCAGCCCCAGAAAGGGCTGAGGCAGCCAGTACTGCTGCTGCTCCAGACCCCTGATCCTCCTCCCCGCTTGCATCAGCCGTGACAAGCCACGCTGACATGAGTTCTTCTGATTTTAATAAAAGTGCATGTGATGTTCTACAAGCCCTCACTCCTGGAGTCTCCACTTCCAATTACTAAAAGCCCTTCTAACTGCAGAAAAGCCCTTGAAAACACAAAGCAGATGTACTGTACAAGCTTGATCTAGAAAGCACTAAACAGCACAAAGTATAGTAACACTCAGATGTTAGTGATTTTTAAGTCAATTTAATATTTTGGGGTGGTTCCACCTCTTCAATTTTCCCCCACATTTTAAAAGCAAACAATGTTAAATTGCCGTGTTCTGAAGAAGTCTGCGGGAAAGAGGAAGAACTTGAGCCAGAAGAACCATACAAATTAAAACTGAAGGAAGCAAAAACCAAACGAAAACAAAGTTTCCACAGTATCTCTTTTCAACTTCCCTGAAAGATGTTTAAAAGTTCTTAAGAGGGTCATTGATGGTCCAAGGTTTTCAAATCTCACTCTGAGCTACAAGTGACCACTCAGTATTTAAAACAAAGTAACTTTCCTTACACATTTTCAGAAAACATTCCTTACACATTTTCTGTATGTTTGCCTCTTCTCAGAACATGAAAGTGATCAAAGGTTACTGAGCAGTTTTCCATGCAGTTGTTTTTCTCCACCTTTTCCCCTTCCTCTTAAAGGGATTTTTTTTTTAAAGCAACTGATGTTATAAATAGAAGAAATCTAATTCTTTCACTGTAGTTCATTATGGCATGGTTCTGCATATAACAAAAACCCCCTGTATCATCAGCATCAGAAACTGCCAAAGATCACTCAGGACTGAAGCAGCTAAAATACTAGCCCTGAAGACTAAGGAATGTAAGCAGGATATTGTACACTGCAAATGCCAAACAGCGGGTACCACCATCATGCCTCGCTTTAGGCGAGGCTCCTTTCCTCTCACTCTTGAGCTATAAATCCACACAGATGTTTTGAATGGAAACATCTGTCTACTGACAATGTATCTGGATGTCAGAACCTGCATGCAGCTATGCCGAATGCAGTCACTTCCTCTTCTTGACAATCCTCCAAACCCTTCACTGATCTTCCATTTAATGAAAGTGGTGTCACTAATAAAGGAATAAATAGCATTTCCTGTTCAGCAGCCGAATCCTTGCTTCTGTTTATCTAGGGAAGATTCTGTAAACAAAACCAACCGAAGACCTGACATAGAAACACTAGATATTCCTTTGTGCTGTTAGTATTACAAACTCATTTTTGGCTTACCATGGATTCACTGATTAAGAGGAGAAGAAGAGCCTCTTCTACGTTGTCTTGAGGGCAGTACGCACTGAAAGACAGAACACATTTTTCTGAGGAAGGTCAAGAATTATCCTGTCAGTCTCTTTCTCATTTCACAAGAGCAGCAGTAACTTGAAACATCTCATGCATAATTCATTTGCTAGGCAATACCTTCTTTTGCAGGTTCATACAATTAAAAGCTCTGCAATATATCCTACATGAGCTATCCCGAACCATAAATAGATTATTTCCATCTCATAGCAAAGACAGCTATTTGGCTAGATTTTCTTCCTTCATGGGGCGGGGGCGGAATTCAAACACTCAAGGTTTAGTGTTTTATTTTTCCAGCAGGCTTTTTGGTGCAAAGTTAAAAACAAGAACACACAAAACTACTACCTGAATCAAGTGACAGAATTAGCAGTATTGAAGAGTGTTAGAACACTCTCCTTCCTCCTGCCAATAAACTGAAATAAAAAAAACCGCTTACTTCTCTTCTGTATACAGCTCAGGCCTCCGACAAAGAAGATTGCTAACATAAGACTGATCTTCCTTGTTCATGAACTCAGGAAGCGGATCAGATAAAGGGTTCCAGTAACAGTCTTCACTGAGGGAATGGAGAAGTACTTGGGCTAGCTGTTTGGCTGCAGTCTAGAGATCAGGGAACAGTACAGGAAAAAGACCCATCAGTGAAGCCTTCTCCAGCACAAAAGATTCACCCCTCCCCATATTCCACCTTGGGAAGGAGATGGACCAACAACATGACAGTACCGCTTTTCAGAAAGCTAAAACAGTTGCTGAAAAGTCTACAGCAGTGGCAGTTTCTTCACCTCCCCCATCCCCCCCGAAAAGGCCAGCCTTCTGCATTTACATGGTCTTGTTGCAATGCTGTAAGAAAAAAGCATCAAAAAGGCCTGACAGCAAGGGACGCTTTGGTGCATGAAGACAACTGATTGCCACGCGGACCACTGAGACAAACTCACAAATGTTATTAGAGTATGATGGCACTCCACTGCTTTCTCAGCCTTGGAATTTTGTATGCAAGTCTCAGCCCAGAGGCTACTTTTGTATTAGGTTTAAGAGATCAACCTTTTATCTGTTAGTATCACTCTTCCTGCAGCCTTTTATAGCTTCATCTCAGTACTGCTGCTCTCTTTTTGTTGCAATAATAGAGGGAGGAGAGAAGAGAGTTAGGAACTTTATATTGAATCAGCAACATCACATGCACTTTTTTAACCATCGAGCAGCCAAGGTTTCTTAAATACTTGCCTTCCAGTTCATAGCATGGCTGGCAAGCTGTGCCCAAAAGCAGGCAAGTTCATTTGACTTTGCAAAACTATCTTTGGCATTTGTCCTTGTCCCCCACTCAAAAAAAAAAAAAAATCTACTGTTTGCATTGTAAATAGATGAACACACAAACAAGCCCAGAGACATGAAAATGGGTGGTATCTTCTGTGAATTTTAAGCAGCATAGCACTCTGAGTTGCAGAGTTAATACTGCCCAGAATGGAGGCAGGCAGAAACTTCAGCCCTTCTGTCCTAATACCTGTAAGTATTATTTTGGAACTTCTCTGACTCCTGTATATGTATTTTATATACAATTTACACTTTGAGATGTGTTATGAGGCCACAAAGAGTAATTTTCTTTCAAATACCAGGATAGCTATGATTGATAAACTGAAGCATTACTCCATTTGAGGTATGACATCTATAGGACCAAAAAAACCATACTGAGGTTACAGTTCCTGTTACCAGATTCAGAAAAATAACTTATTTTGGTGCAAGGTTCTTTATTTTTATCCACCTCACCACACATAAATTCATTGAATTAGTCTAAAATACAACCACAGTAGCATGCACTGTTTCTTAAACACCAGAAAGGGAGGTTTCATAGGTGTACCTAGCAAATGGCAAAGTGATCTGAATGTATTGACGGTGCCTCAAAAATATTCTCACATACAACTCCCTGGAAACCCCAAGACCTTCCATGCACTCTTACTGACAAGTTACAGAAAGCCTTCTGTTTCTAACTAGGCTTTTCTATGCTTTTTATAGCAAATAACCATGAGCAAAACGGCCTAGGGGTCTGCGACATTAGCCAGTATCATTTTATCATCTCGGTGTGTAATTATTTAGTCAGTTTTACCCTGAGGAGTCAACTCTCCTATATTTTTTTCCTATAGTCTTAGCGGGGAGGGAAAAATAATATGCCAGCAACAGAAAGATCTCTACTGGTTCACACAGAAGTAGGAGTACAGTTTGTGATAAGCCTTTCAAAAGGCAAGCACCAAATACTTTTAGTATCTTTGATTTTAACATACAGTACAGTAGCTGTGTAAATTAGCTTCACTCTTGTTTTGAATAAGACCAAACAAACCAGAACAGGCCAAGACTCTGATTTATGTTATTACTGCCTTTGGCTAAAAAAAGCATCATTATGCTTGAAGAACACTGTGATCCCACAAATTAGGGGAAAAAAAAAAAATTATGTGTTTTACTTTCATGCTTGAAAAACTTGTTTAATTAAGCACATTCCTCCCTTTGCCCTCTTGACAGCTCTTTAAAAATAAGTAAGAAAATGAAAATGCAACTTCCAGTAACATGGAAATCCCAGGAAAAACCTATTGGATGAACACCTTCAGATTTCCCCTTAGGGATAAATCCCCCAGGAGTGCTGTACAGCTCTCCCCAGTTGCACAGGGACAGAAGCATGCGAGTGCCACGTTCTGTCATAGTACAGGAAGAGCAGATGGTTAGACTCAAATGATAAAACAGGTGAGCAAGAAAAATCCCCTGAACCCTGATCTCAATCTGGAAAAGGATGCAACCTTTTGAGTGGGACAATTATTTAAGTCACCTTTTCTAATTCCCTGCAGAAACTTCCACATGCATCTGTATTCTCAATTAGGCATATAAGGTGAGCACAAGGCAATGAGAAGATTCATTTCCAGAAGAGAAGTTCTAAAATACAGACATATGAGGAACCTAGGCAAAAAAAGCACCCAGGACACCCTTTCTGCTCGCTCTTTCATTTTAGCTCTGCATTTGCATGTGAGTTAGGCACACAGTCAGTCCATCCACTGGAACCTGGACTCTCCATCTCCAAAACGCTATGCAAAAACCCATGCTATGCTCACCTCCCTTACCAAACTTCTCTGTAATTACACAAAACACAAAGCTGAACAAAGCACAAAACACAGTTAGTCACAACAACATCAATGTTTTTAGGGCTGCAAAGTTTTCATTCATGTACTCAAGACTGCTATTCTCCATGCTGTCGACCTTGTTACCTCCCGAGTAACTTCAGGACAAGATCTCTTAAAGGGAAGACAGGGAAGAACTAGTTAAAGGTCTAAGAAGTTAAACAGGCACATAAATAACTTTCTCCATTATTTCTTTACCAGAGGCACTCAGGATAACAGGATGCAGAATGCCAACATTGAAAAAAAAAATTAAAAAATTAAAATCACTCTGTACTGTATTGAAGGGAGTTTTACAGGAAGAACACTGAAGCATTTGAGTCTAAAAAAGCACTGCTGGTTGCAAGAGCCAGAAGTACTTAATGCTTCTATATGCAAATGCAAAAAGGTGTGCATACACTGAAAAGCGAGAAAGAAAACAAGACATTTTCACCTGAGGACAGCACTGTCAAATTAAATACATCCTCATTTCTACCAGGACTAGAAAACCCACTGAAAAAAAACCCCAAACAAAAAACAAACCCAAAACCCAAAGATAACTCACACACCCAGGTCTGAAGGGTCTGAGGTTTCAATTGGGCGGGTCTTTGAATTAAGTGCATCACTTGACACATCACTTCAAAAGTTTAAAAACAAAACAAAACAAAAAAGGCAGCAATCAATCACCTGAGGACATTTTTGTCCTGCTGCACTGGTTAATAAACAGAATTCCTGCATAGTAGATTACCCACCTTCCAATCTCCCATTCATTCCCCTTACCATTTTGAAGGTCTGAGTAGCTTTTGTTTCCACAGTCCGTAGCATTTCTCGCAGACTCCTCACTCCTTTCACAATATTTCTATGGGGAAGGCAGAAAAAAACCCCCACCCATCATAAAAAAAACAGCACATTGGAGACAAAATATTTTTATGATGTACCAAAGCTTGGCGACAAAATTAACATTCAAACAAACCCATGAAATAGTCACTAATACTGAGTGCGCACTAGCGAGACAAGTCCCTCTGAGGCACAGATAGGACAATGGCACCGAGCGAGGCAGCAACTGTAGCATGCCTACTCCAGATGGCTTCCTAGGAGAAGATCACATTCACATTTGACGAACAGAGGGGACATTTGGAAGCCTTTCATAGCTCGTATTTATAAAGCAGATGCTTCTTCTTACAAGCATCCACATCTCCTCTTCATATACACAGATTGTACTTGTTTGAATTATACTGAGCTTATGCAATGCTTTTAAATGACAATTCCTTTTAGGTGGTGCTTCAACACCTTGTGCCTGATGGTCCAGACACATGATGAAATTACAGTGGTTTAAACAGTTTATTATCAGGCAGCTAAGTTGCAGTAACTGTCTGCAAGCACGTTTAACCTGCAATAAAAGAGGGTTAGGCTTAAAAAAAATTAAATCACATTACTCTGCATACACCATGAGCAATTAAAGCAGACTAGTTGTCAAACGGAATCTTAATCATGTGTCTGAGCACTAAGAGAGATGCGGAGAGGGAAGATTAAACACTGGACACACTAGTTAACACACTTGCAGCCTGTAAGCTCTTCAAGGCTAAGGACATGGCCATACAACCACAGTAACTACAAAATGGTTCAGCTCACTTCATTGCAGGGTAGAAGCTACCCAAAGAAATACAAGCTATCAGAAAAGGAGCAATGCTCTACTGAAATAAAGACAACCAGATAAGCAGTTGTACTGGTACATTAACTGCCACTTCAGCTTATTCCAGAAGAATTTTCTGTGCAGACAAAACCTAGATTTCATTAGAAAAAGCCATAACAACCTTTTCTGTCAATCTAATTAAATTTTGAAGGCAAGCAGTACAGACTGTGCTTGTGCCCACTTTCATGCACTGCAAGCCTTCTTGCACTCCAGAATCAATGACAAACATCTGAAGAAATAAAAAAAGTAATTATTTTTGGGAAAGGGGTAGTCAATCATGTTTACCATGAATATTCGCTACGTAAAATGCCACCCTTAAAGTTTCTGGTCACCAAGTCACAGAATGCAAATGAATGTGGCCTTACTTCCAATCAATGCTTATCTCAAGATTTTAAACTTTGAGCTAATCTGTAGATTATCTAGTTGTGGGCAATCTACAGAGAAGCCACAAAGCAAGGCAAGAGCAAAAACACTGGAGACTTGCCCCTGTGGAGAAAGTCAGATGCTGTCTTCTTCTCCTAAGTAAAAGATGTGCTTTGAATTTATCACAGGCAAAAAGCTCAAAGAAGTTTTTATAAGTTGGACTTTAATGCTTCAGCAAGCTCTCCAATTACAAAGCCAAGACATCTAGTGCTTTTCTGTGGGTCTAGGAAAGACTATACCCACAAAGATGCAGTTCTGAACCTTAAACTAAGGAAAGCAATAAAGCATGTGGTGATCGTTATGCATGAGTAGTCACACCAAATCCAACAGAATTGTTCACATGCTATTTATTATCAGAGAGTCAAAAAAATCAGTAAGTTCCCCCATCTAAACAAAATGCACCTGCCCAACTGCTCTCCTCAGTTACTGAAAACTACTGGCATTTCTTGTGCTTCCTTGGGATCCTTAAGAGGCTGGACAGAAGAGTTATGTTGTATAACAATTCTACAACATTTTCAAAAACGCATATGTTTAGATTTCTTGTTAGGATAATGGTATTTGTCTTAATAAAGTATCAATGAATTCCATTAACTAGCAACAGAAAGAAGATTAGTGACCATGTGCAAAGCCAATTAATTCCACATTTGGCACATACTTAAGAGAGAAAAAAAACCTAGAGAATGTGCTAAAAAGAGACAGCTTTCTTCCCAGAGAACTGAAACAACATTTCAGTTCCACTTCTTAGACAAGGTCATACACCAAGTTAAGCTTCATGGCAGAAACACCTTGTTCTGGGGGGAAGGGGAGAGGAAAAGGAAGGAATGAGTATTGACACACTGAAGTGAATGAAAGAATAAATAGCAAATTGCTGCCCATCTGCAAGCACTCAGGGTTGAAACCATGAGCTGCATGACAAACGCCTGGGAACACCTTCAACTGAAGGTAGGAGCACAAATAGTACGGGGGGAGCACCTAGCACCCACCACCTCCCAGACAAGTGTTTGTGTGGTCAGGGTCTCTCAGAGAACACCTGCTCCGGGCTCTGTCCGAAACATGCAAAGCATCTGACAACAATACCAGTTCTACAGGACTGAGGATTTGGTTTGGCAGCTTTTATATTTTGAACTTTATCGAACATTATTGAGCCGTGACAGGAGACAGAGCACACCTGCCAGCAGTCTGCAAACATACCTCACCACAGGAGTTTGTCTTTCCACTCTACTGTTCCAAGCCAGGAGGCCATCTGACCACACATTTCATTTTAAGCACATGAATTGCTCTACTCATAACAATAAGGAACTTACTGTTCCATTAACACGTGCACTTGAAGAGATTTTTTTAAATTAGGACCTGAAGAAGTTAACAAATAGAAAAGTACATGCTTGAACACAAATACGTGTACGTAGATGAGTGGATGAGGATACAAAGCGAAAGCCTCTGGCAATCCATGGTGAATCCATTTGATCTTGTCTAGATCAGAAACTAAGCAATCTTAAGCCTCTGCAGGACTTGGATTGAAGACTATCTGGAAATCCCAGGTACTGTTGCCTCAAGCCACGGCATCGTAAGTGAACATCAGATTGGAAGAGTCCATAGGCCCCTACAGCACTGCTAAAATGCCAGAGAAAGAAATGAGAAAGAACAGGAAGGGAAAAGCACATGATCATTAAACTCGTTAAAAAAAAAAAAAGAGGGTAGATTCAGATGAGATATTAGGAAGAAATTCTTTACTGTGAGGGTGGTGAGGCACTTTCTTCCTAATATGTAATCTAAATATGTAATCCAAATCTACCCTCTTTCAGCTTAAGACCATTACCCCTCATCCTATTACTATATGCCCTTGTAAAAAGTTCCTCTCCAGCTTTCTGGAAGAGACCACCTTAAGATAACTGCACAGCAGTTTGCAGAACCACCTCTCCAGGGGAAAGCTGTACCTGAAGGCACACAAACAGCAGCAACACCATTGCCTCTGCCCAGCTCCTTTTGTACCTTTGCATTTCGCTCAGGTTTGTAAAAATTCATACTCTCTCCTTAAACAGCTGTTCATGCACAGGCACAAAACACACCTGAAGAAGTAAGCCTTAGATTCTCAGACTCCTATGAAGGAAGATATGAGACAAGTAACTACAACAAAGCACATTAAAGTCTAATAGCAGCCTAAGAGAAGTTGGGTGCTGAACAAAAAAAAAAAAAAAAACAACCCAAAAAACCAAAAAAACCCCAATACAAACCAAAAGCTTAGCACTTATCTAGATCCATCCAGTAGGCAGTAAGCCTCACTCCCAGATTACCGGCTGTAGTCTCCTGGTGTCCTGGGTAAAGTGCTAGATTGGGAGGACTGAAGAGGAGATAAATGACAAGAAAGCCCACATAAATTTCTCGGATAAGATGAATACTCTGGCAGAGACTGTCCTACCTGCCTCTGTCCATTAGATTCTACTGTAAAAGACGACACACGTGAAGTTACTCTTTCAAAGCGCCCTTGCAACAGAAGCCTGCAAAGTTTCAAAAGGGAACTGAGCACTCTAGAAAACTGATAGAAGGGAAGAGAAACAATTGTGTAAATTTTCCCTAGCAGGCATTTTCATCAGGGTTTTCCAAAGTAATTTAGGTCCTAATTCGAGGGATCATAACGAAATCTGATTTCTAATAAGTGCTTAATATTTATTTTTCAGAAATTAACTTTCTTCAAAAGTTTCCCACATAGACCTTCCAAAACCAACCACATCCTCTTGAAAGCTTTGTCTTGCCTGTGAAACTCCACACATACTTCAAATGCCATTAAGAAAGCAGCATACATATAACCACTACTTCACACAAGTGAAGCCTGTTTGCCCTAAGAAAATACTAAGAGTATCTTGACCAAAGCCCCTCTAACAGTATAAAGTAGTAATACCTGGTCAACACTCTGAAAGGAAAGGCAGTAAGGAATGAGCCTAATCTTCACACATCCACAACAGGAAAAAACCCAGAAAAGCCAGTGCAGATGCTAACATGAAAGACAACTGGCTGCCTCCTACAGTACGATAGTATCTGCCTGCCTATATTCTGCATCCACAGCACCAACGTTGCTCAACCTTTTTGAGGTGCAGCAGGCCAAACAACCGCAGGAAACGTGCCTTCAGCAACACAGTATTTTTAAGTAAACATCTTATTAAAAGCATCTGGGACTTCCACAGCTGCAAGACTTGCTGGTCCTTACAGCTGGCGGCTCAACATCTGAAAGGGAGACTGGACCTTTGTTTTGTACTGGTGCCTCCTTTCCTTTGCACGCTGCAAGAGAAAAGGGCATCCCTGACCATGCTCCGAAAGAAATATGCCTGTTCCTGCCAGCAGGAACAAAAGCATGACAACACCACTCATATCCCTCAGCTCTTCTGCCTGGCAAGGCAAGAATAAAGCATTCGCTATTTCTTTTGTACACGTGTGCTGCTGGGGAAGGACATCCCACCAGAAAGGACCTACCCTCCCACTTGCCGGCTTGAGCATTCATCATCCAAGGCTTATTTCCTACCTGAACACGCTAGAAGCAATAAGGAGAACAAAAGCATTTCTTTGAGCTGTTCGATATCAGGTGGAGAAATTTATTATACACATGATGCATCCTAAAAAGCTTCTTCCCACTTCCCTCCTTTTTCCTTAATATATCCCAATGCTGCTTATGCCCTCTCGTGGCAGAAACCACACATTAATCCCAGCTGGGGGGGGGGCAGAGACAAGCTGTGGAGTCCCACAGGAACTTTCATTTCCCCGGCTGGTGTTTCTCACTTGCGCTGCAGGAGGGGAGGAGCACACGGGGCTCTGCTCCCATCCCAGCCACGGGAGCTCCATCGCACCAACTGGGATGCTCTTTCATCAGGAGACAGCCACAAAGAACATTTCACTGCTACTGAAGCAATTCAGCTTATTATCAAAGCGCTGCTTAATTCACACATGTATTTTGATTCCTAATTGTTTTCCTGTAGGGTTTTTTGTGGTTGGATTTGTGGTAGTTTGCGGTTTTTTACTGTGGTTTTGGGTTTGGGGTTTTTTTTAAGGCTGTCATTAAAATAACGTGGGAAGGGAGCAAGCAGAGCCCACAGTAATAGCTAAAACAACCCACTGGATATATTGAACTGATGAAAACTGAATTTAAAACGTTGCTGAACAAAATGAACGTGAGTGAGTGTGATATTCAAAAAGTGCCTAGAGAACATCAGTGCCATATGTTCTAAATGAGATTTTATTTTATTACATAGTTAATGAGCTTACTGTCAAGACCTGAGCTTTTTGTTCGCCATGAGAATGGCAAAAGGCTAGGAAAGTACACACTGTACCACAGCTGGTCAACCACTAACTCACCTGGGAAAACCACATACCTGTCCCCTGCTGACGAGGTGATACTGAGACTACGCCTCATACTTATAAGTCCATACTTTCTTTACACATAAACTTGTACTCACCGGACTAAAGGGGTCATTTCACAATATTTGGGCTTTGTGTATTTGTAAGCCTTTGGGTTAAACAAGGCTTACCTGAAGGCACCTCTCATGGATATGCTTACGAGTACAGCTTCACTGTACATGCAGGCTTTTAATGAAAGAACGTGGAACATAGAGGCTATTCACAGTTGCATTTAAAGTCATTCTTGGGGGATGAAAAACTAGCAAAAAAAGCCCTAAACAACAAGAACCTCTCCTCCAAAGTAAAAAAAATGCTATCAATTTTCCCCAGAAGGATTTAAATTGATTTTTGCTGGGATTCTTTTCTTCTAGTTTTCTTCCTTTCAATCTCCCCTCATTTGTTGCTTTCTTCTCCATCTTACTCAGCAGGAAGAGTGAAGAAAATGAGATAAAAACATCTTTGGGGGTGAAGGTAAAAAAACCAGCCAAAATTAAATACTTTCAAAGACCATTTGCTTAAAGTTTTTAAAACTTTGACCAGCAATATTACATAGAGTAGTGAAAAATTCAGTATCTGATTACTTGAGAATAAATGAGGTAATATAGTGCAAGAACAGGGCTAGGGAAGGACAGATTCTTACAAGTACTGTTTACACATGGTGAAGAGACACTCTTCCTACATGGCAATCTCTTCATCAGCTAAACAGAAGTGATTATGGTTTGAAGACACGGCCTGTTTTAGGGAACAGTGTGCCCTCACCAATAGCTTTTGGAAGTGGGCATTTACAATGTCTTTTTTTATTGTTCTTAAGAAGGTTCTCCTCAGGTGAAATTCACTATAGGCTTGCAGATACCTCTTGCCCTTCCAAGGTTCACTGGGAGCTGTATTTCAGAGGCATAATAAATACCCTGGAGCAGCACCGCTCCCACATGCATTCTCTCTAGTAAAACCACACAGATTTGGGGTATTGACTGGGACATTTAAGACCTTAAATAAAACAAACAAATAAATAAATGAAAGAAACTACCCTTCACACTTCACAGAGCTCTAAACCAGGCCCTGTGGCTGAACATTTTAAAAGTACACAGCAGTATAAATTCCACACTCTCTTACAGTCAACCTCTCCTCATCTCCACAGGGAACAGAGATGAGTCAAGACAACAAAACTGTTCTACTCCACCCTACTTGTGGGTCTGGAAAAACGAGGTTTAGGACTCTTGAGAGACAGAGAGAGACAAATGGGAGGGAGTGAAGGACACTGAGGGGACCTGAGGTGAGCCAGCAGCAAAAAAAAAAAATCACAACAGAACACATACACAAAAGTAAGACTTCATCTGTTCTGGGACAAGACATGCAACATGATCTATTTTTATTAACAGCTGCATCCACCTACCCCTTCTTTAAATGAGTCACGTAGGCACTCTGTAGAGCTGCTTCCAGGAAGAAGGAAAGTTCAAACTCAGAGTAGGTAATGTTGCTGCCCTTGATACTCCTTGAATGCGTGTTGTTTAAGGTCTGTGAGGTGAGGAAAGAAATATCTGGGATTACAGACAACTGTTTAAACTAGCCAGTTCCTCATAAGCCAGAGACATCTCCAGCAATAAAATGTTAGCTTCTGCCATCGGATTCCTGCTCAGACTACTTGAAAACTTACCTTCATCAGCTATTCAAAAACCTTTCAAAGTCAACTTGAAAATAAACTATACAGTGGCTTCTACGAAATATTCTGCATGCAATTGAGTTTTGAAACACCATCCCTTATTACCTTCCAACCTTTAACAAAGTAAGTAGAAAGCTACACATTAATACCAACGGCTTCAGAAGTACTACTCCAATCACACAGATCCAGCATCTTGCACAGAAATATTAATGCAATGTTTGAGTAGGTAAGTCTAGTTTAACATAACATAAATACTTGTTAAGAGTTAGTAAGCTATCAGGCATCCTGATGGAACAACCTTAGCCTTTCCTCTGTTTCTCCTATTAAACCCTTCTTGCTTTTGCTTCCTTACTGGTAACAAACAGCTTTCATTGCTGAAAGTTGCTCTGTGTGGACTCCCCAAAGCAGTGTTTTACATCCAGGACTGGAGAAGGCCTATGGACTTTTAATACATGTATCACTAATCCTGCATCCTTGTCTCTGTGTCCAGAAGATGAATGAATTACAGTTCAAACTCTTTCCCTTCTTTGAAGATACAAGCTGTCAGTAAAAACACTTACAGTGCCCAGTACTGGCAGGAACTCGTCCTTCCACAAGGGAAGCACAGTACTTAATTTTAAATAAAAAATGCCATTCAGCTTTTTCCTACAAAGAAACAGACCAGACAACTTGGTAGCTGGCATTCTCAAAAGATGAGCTTAGTGCACATACAAAAATTCATTCTTGTTTTAAATTAAAAACAAAACTTGGAACAGGTACACACCTGTGCTGCTGGGAAGAGTAGAAATATCTGGTCAGAAGGCCAAAGGCCATTAAGTTACAGAAGAACAGGTAACATGCATTGCCATCAGCGCTGCTGGTGTCAAGCATACCATGTGGCAAAGGAAGGGCGCTGGAAGCACACAGTGTGCCCTGTTAAACTCAGCTGGGCAAAGTTACAGAGATAGAGATCTCTAAGCACGTGCTCAGCAAATCAGTGGCACATACTACAGCTCAGTGGAGGGCTCAGAGTACTCATCTCACTCAGCATCCTAGCCAACTCTGACCAAGCAGTTACTTGCTACTAATGATCTAGGTTCCTCCAGTTTCACTTGGAGGAGGTGAAGCACTGACAGTTAAACTGCTATGCTGACCCAAAAAGTTTATTACTTTCAGCATTAGGAATCTCAATATCCTCTGCTGTGTATCATTTACAGGGCAGATACGTAAAACGTCTTGGGTTCCTTCATGCTGGCACTTGCTATGCAAAGTTTGTAGTCTCTCTCTAGTAAGTTAAACTTGAGATACAACCTGAGCATATCTGAAGTATTGAGTGCATTACCACAGGCAAAACTGGTTTCCAGACCTCATTCTCAGAGGAAACAGACAGAGACCAGATAAACTGCTGTTTTGCAACGGCTTATACCGAGACACCTCGCACCTTCCAACTTGTCCTCGTACTTCTTATTGTCTATGACCACTTGGCATTTCCCCATCATTTCTGCTGTCAAAACCCTGGAAATTCCACCCAGGCCACCAGGTAACACCCTGAGCGCATTTCTTCTTACCTTTTCAAGCTCCTGCAAGTACACCTGGGCAATGACACACGCTGTCTCAAAACAAGCCATGACTTCTTCCTCCCTTTCACACAGTCGAGCACGCGAGGCAATTGAGTTGGTTGAGCGCTCCAGTGACAGACCTGCAAAAATGGCAACATCTTCTTTAACTGGAGCCCACCAACAGCAGTACAGCCATGTTATTCCTTCATTTACCAGCTGACAGGAATTCTTTTCCGTACATGGGTTTCCCCCTTGTTTTAGTGACTTTCAGGAAAAGACCCCCAGGAAAATATAATTCCTACATATGCAAGGCATTTCTGTCATGCTGCTCTAACACACAGTGCCACTGCACACTTCTATCGTGCCTTTCAAGCACTTTACAAAGAAAGAACATTACAATCCCTCTGGTAGGGATGAACACGCAGAGAAATTAAGGCCTGTATTTCCAGAGACAGCTATAGACTTTGGGTGCTTCAATGCAAGTGTTGTTTTGGAAACGCTCTGGCACTGGATTTGAGAATTTCTAAGCATCCACCATTCCAAGTGAAGCTTTCAATAAGCAGCAGGTTTGAGGGGAAAAAAAAAAACACAACAACAAAACCCAAAAATCAACCTACTGGAAAGTGATACTAAAACAAAGTTGGAAAAATCTAAGGCCTCTCTTGGAAAATCTGAGCACATGCAAATTGCACATGGATACACAGCAAGCTCTTGGCAAGGCACAAGAGACTCTTAATCACAAGATCACCTTCTTTTCCAAAGAAAGGAAAAAACCCTGGGTTTTATACTACTAAAACTCTTTCTTGTATCATCATCCAACTCCACTTACAAATAAAGAGCATGTTAATTGAAGACCCACAGCTATTCTCCCTACATGAAAATCTTTTATTATCAGATCCTTGTCTGGCATCACACTATGACACCCTTTATACTTCTACATCTACGTGGAGAGACTACACATCCACATACCAGTTTTACTCTGATCAGCATAGGTTCTTGTGCCACACCGGTTCTCTACAATACAGCATTGCTTGGAAACTCAGGTCTTCTACACCAAACAAAATTGTACTGATGCCCAGTAGCCCAACACAGGTTGTAAACAGTTCAGCATGTACTTCCCAATACATTTTGTATATAACAACACTCCCTAATGCCAATGAAAAATGTGTAAGATGTAACACAAAATCCTAGTGTTCCTGACACATACCCACAGAGGTGACAAAAGAAGAAAGAGTTCAGCTGTCTGGACAGCCTCTCCAGGGAAGCTATTTAGACTGCTGTCGCATACAGCAAAGGATTCTCTTCAACGTGAGGAGCCACCGCACACACCAGGAGCCACACTTTCCTGGGCTCCCACAGTCCCAGAAGGCACAGCACCTCAGCACAGCTTGTTTCAGGAGTCTGACAACAAACCACTGTGAGGCAGCAATGGGGAGCCAGGTTTCCGCATGATGAACGATGCGGTACTGAGGTTCCTAGGCAGTCTTAGCTTTGTTTACTTCTCATGTTCAACGTTTCTGTTTTGTCCCCTTGGTTACTCTGCTAGGAGTTTCCCTATCTCATGTCTTACATTTGGGCCAGACACAAGCAGTTAGTTCAGTCAGTTGAGAGAAGAAGACTGTGTCCTGCACTGGGGCCCCCAATACAAGAAGGACATGGAACTGTTGGAGCAAGTCCAGAGGAGGGCCACAAAGATGATCAGAGGACTGGAGCACCTCTCCTATGAGGACAGGCTGAGAGAGTTCGGCTTGTTCAGCCTGGAGAAGAGAAGTCTCCAGGGAGACCTTACAGCAGCCTTCCAGTACCTAAAGGGGGCCTACAGGAAAGCTGAAGAGGGGCTGTTTACAAGGGCATGTAGTGATAGGACACGGGGTAATGGCCTTAAGCTGAAAGAGGGTAGATTTCAATTAGATGTAAGGAAGAAAATCTTCACTATGAGGGTGGTAAGGCACTGGAACAGGCTGCCCAGAGGAGTTGTGGATGCCCCATCCCTGGAAGTGTTCAAGGCCAGGCTGGATGGGGCATTGGGCAGCCTGGTCTAGTGGAGGGTGTCCCTGCCCACGGCAGGGGTGTTGGAACTAGGTGGTCTTGAAGGTCCCCTCCAACCCAACCCATTCGATGATTCTATGCCCCACTGGTGCAAGCTTGGGAGGTGGCTCCCCACTCCTTCCGCCCTCTCCCAAGTCAGCAGTGCACAGCACATTCTCTCCAGAACCTGTATCTTGGAGGAACATGCATAAGTATCTGTCACCTTTGAAAATCCTGACCCGAGTAGAGCAGGAGGAGTGGATTTACTTCAAACTGACACTGGGGGCAGGGGGACAGGGATGATGATCATTTTGCTGCTTTTAACCAATGCCCATTTTGTGTTCTCTCCTTTCTACTGACATACACCTTGTACAGCATCCAACATATAACATATTTTGTCTTCCAGTCTCTCTACAAAGTCCCTGGCTTTATATCATGGGTTGTTTTCCTATTATTTCAAACCTTCTATTTCTTAACCCTGTTGCTATGTAATGAAGGGGAAAAGAAGATGTTAATTCTCTATACAGAAAAAGAAACCATCCAGTGCTGAAGCCAGAACAGCCTACAAATATTCTCCTAAGATCTGTCTCTGTTTCATCTACCTCTGAATTTCTAGTCATTCCCCTTAACTGAAAATAAATGTTAACAAGTGTTGCATTTCAGAGTCACCATCCCCTTGAGTGCAAAGTGGGGCTGAGGGCACTGAAAGAAATCCAGTACAGTCCACTGACATTCATATACATGCAGCATTTAATCAAACTGCAAGAGTCATCCTAGCAGTCTGTGTGGGGGTGGTTATCGTGGGAGATGTCACACAGAGAGAACGGGCTGATAAAAAGCCATTTACATACATGCTACAGCCCACTGCAAGGAGCTACTATCTCCGCTCTGACATGGGGGAGGAAAGCAAGCAGCCTTTGCCAGCACCAAGTACTGACAACAAACATGCCCATCCATGGGGTCAGAAAAACAGAGCTGGGGCT
The DNA here is from genome assembly GCF_028858705.1 of Grus americana. NCBI lineage: Eukaryota > Metazoa > Chordata > Aves > Gruiformes > Gruidae > Grus > Grus americana. Next base: position 95,649,432 of record NC_072854.1, read on the forward strand.
GATTAGAGACAGCGGAATGAACATCTCCAAAAAGGTTTCTTGCCACAGTAAGTACAGAGCAATAGACAGTGTATCAGAACAGATACTATGCTACATTGCACACATTTCTCTACTTGTAAAGGCCAAAAAGGAAAAATGACCCACATGACGTGACATTAGTCATGGTTCTTTCTGCTAATACCATATGCACTGACCTGATGTCATCAGAGTATAAAATCTTCTACAGAATCCAAACAGGGCTATTCTTCCCTACCACAGAAACGCAATGAGAAGAAAAATTAGAGCAAGCAGACTGCAAATCCAGTAGACAAAGTGAAGAACAGAACAACAACAAAAGTTCCCTACTCTTGCAGCCACCAATTCAGTTCTCGCAGTGCAAAGCCCCAATTACAGATTTGCTCAAGGTGCAGTTGTACAAGACTGTTTACAACTCCTCCAGTCCTGAGAACGCAGATTCCACTAACTCTTCTCCACCCCACCTCCCTGCCTTGTTATAAGCACAGAAATAATTTTGTAGCACAACATACATTTTAAATTCAACTCAGTTCCCAAAAAGCGTCAGAAAGCCGTGAAAATGCATGCTACTTCCACACTGGATTTAGCAAGAAAAGTGTAGCTCTTGCTAAAACAGAATTAGCTTCTGAGTAAAGCATAAAGCCATATGCTTTCTTGGTAGCTGGTTAAGGTAAAGGGACTTGGGTATTTTTCACAACCAGTTAAGGTAAGATAATACCAACTTGTAACTTAATCTAAGCTAAGATTTTCCTCATATGAATTGGGTGCCTAAATTTAAATATATACATACATATATACCATAAGAACATTTTATATAGTGAAGATACAGATTTCTAATAGAGTATGGCCCAAGCTCAAGATTTAAAGAGGGACACATGCTTCCAGATTATCCCTTTCAAAAGAACAAACTTTCTATGTATAGAAACACTGCTTTTCTTTCCAGCATAAAGATAAGGGTTCCATTCACCTCCTTTAGTTCTCCCAAAGATTCATCTCTGGCTCTCGATCTCTCTATAATCTTTGTGCCGCCTTCTCCCCTTGCTAACACTAATCTGCCTTTATGTCAGAAAAAAACCCACCAAATCCATATGGTTTGTAAGACGTGTCATGAACTAATTTCTTCCTAGAGCCAACATGCACTGCTCTCTTTTATAGAAACCTGAACAGGGAGATTTTATGAAGGCTTATTTCCACTTTCACCTCACTCAGTCCTTGCCAAAAGAAGACAACGTATCATGTAGCTCCAATGCTCTGAGGTGATGTTATCAGAACTGGAACATACATGTGCACATGGACATGTGGTATCAGATTCTCAGCAACATAAGCGAGACAAAAATTCATGCTGAAAGGGACCCCAGGAGGTCCATGGTCCAGCTTTCTGTGCAAAGCAGGGCCAACTCAGGGTGTTAACTGGCCCAGTCTTGAAAGCCTCAGTGCATAGATGGAGACTGCACAACCACCAGGAAGAAGAGGAGCCTATGGTGGCTTTCTTCTGTTCCTCCAGTTCATAAACTAGTTCACCAAATAGCAGCATTCCTCCTTCTGAGTAGGAGGAATATACCAATCCACTCACAGGTTCTTTTCATTTTCCTTTTTACACAGGCTTCCAGCCTCTTGTATTTGGATGAATTTACACAACTGGGGAATGGCGGGTTCATAGGTCCAAGAATTCAGGGTCAGCAGCAATACACTACTTTCACCAACAGTTTTAGCCTGCAGCTGCTAAAACCCAATAGCCCAGGAGCATCAGAGCTACCAGGCAATCTAAGGAAGGAATCAAAGAAACACAACAGCACACAGAGCATGAAGCCTACCTCTCATGTTGTGTCCTGGTACTACACTCGTGTTGAACATGGCTATTGCAACTTGAAGCAAAAGACAGCTTAGGGTAGAACTTACAGCCCTGCCAACAGCATCAGCCCCAGTCTGCAGAGTAAGGTTACAGCACCTACGCTCCAGTGCCACACAGACAGGTCATGCAGGCCAGAAGCCAGTGTGCTGCTAAGCTAAGTGCTCGCAATAGTTTTACTCTAGCTACAGGAAGATAAGTAATCTGTCTTGAGGCAAGTCAGGTGTGAACGTATTGCATAGCAACTGCTGCAAGGAAACTGGTTGTGTGCACGTTCTCACTCTGTGGTGAACACCAGGTCATTCCGGGTAGCCATCCTCAAGGGGAGGGTGCACTTTATTTCTAGCATGCAGCCATCAGCCTAGTTCAGAAGTGTGGCTCTAGAAAATCTATTAGCATCGAAACAAGACTATTTTTAAGACTAGCTCTTCCGACTTATGCACGCTGACTAATCAAAGTTCAGCAGAATACTAACACTTTTCAAAGACAAAATTCAAAAGCACAACAAAACCATTTTAAAGATGGTATTATGACCAGCCTGCCCTGCCAGCTAAGGTTTGAACTCAAGAGCCCAGCCCTCAATCAACCTATTACATTACAGTGTCTCGGAAAGCAAAATAGCCTGAACCTCAACAAGCCAAAGCAGCAGTCAGAATTAGGTTGACATAGGCAAAACCCAGCACTGTGCATTACTTCTGCCTCAATTCACAGCAGTTTAAATAATTCACATCATGGGTCTTGACACTCATCTACTCAGCAATTAAGTTATGACTTTTCAGCAGGATTTATTTGCAATGCAAATAAAAGAAGAGGGGGAAGAAAGGCCTAGAAGCCCTTAATTTTGAACACATTCATTCATACTGCACATCATGAAAGGTGAGGGGGAGGTTTTGTAAGAAAGCTGCACAAATTTTTTTCACCATTGCTTCCTGTTATACAGGATTATTGCTACACAACAGGCCTGTATATTCACTGAAATCCATTATAATCTTGGGGTATTTTTCATGTAAAAGTCTCAAAGGTAGAAAGGTAGAAAATTCCAGTAAGCTTAATAAAATTATCTGAAGACCATTTTGTCCATAAGTGGGGAATGAAGCTGGAAAATCTAAGTAACCTGTGCAAGGCTCCTTAGTTGCATCAAAGCAGAGTTCAAGACCCCTACTCCCAGCCTTCCCACTAGATGCAATAAACCAATGCCAACAATGTTACTCCCATTATTTTGAAATTATGTACTCTATCTGGTTAGGCTTGTAATTACAGCCAAAGCTGACTGTTAAAACTAGGACAGCTTTTTGATTGAGTTGCTGTGAAGCCCGAAGGTGGCAAGCACTCCCCTGAGATGCAACCTCAGTCACCTACCGCTGATCAATGCCATGCAGGCTCTGCATCACGCTGCATATCTTACTGCATAATAGTAATCAGCAACCTTAATCCAAAGACCTCGTGTTTCTCAGCATATCAAGACCTGCTGCCTGTAAGCTGGCTGCTCCTAAGCTTCATGGTAGACCTTTGAACCTTAGCATTAACCTGTAATACACTGGTCTCCAAACTTTTTTGATCATACACCCCATCAGTAAAAAAATTGAGCATACACACCCAACTTATGTATATAGTTTTATACATACACTGCTTTACAATGTATTACATATTTATGTGTCTATTTTTTTCAAAAATACCTGCTAGGTAGCATGCTACTGACAGCCACCTGTCATCACAGAAAAGGTCAGCAAATTCAGAACACTAGACTTTTTGTAAAAGCAAAAAGGCATAATTCATCTTTAAGTGTGACAACTTTTCTTCAAGCACTTTGTCATGAGACAGCCAGTGAGCTTTGGCATGGTACAAGAGATTCTCATGGTCGCTCCCCATCTCATTACAAAGTATTGTAAATATTCTATTTAAAAGGCTTGTGTTTATAAAGTTAACCCCATTGATGATATCGTACAGCACTTTGTGCACTTCTCGGTCCCACTTTGCTGCTAAGCAGTTCTTAGTGCATTTCATTACGGAACCAGAATCTAGCAAACTCCTTAAGCTGACACATACTAGAAACATTTGTACTTTTGTGCAGCTGTACAGCAAACCTCCTACACTGCGTAATTTGTTCTAATACTTGTTTCTTCAAGTCTTTGGCAATGTCTTCCATGTGTCTTCCAAAGGAATGCATTTTAGTTTGTTGCCATATTGCCTTCTGTGTATTATTTCAGCCATTTTGCTGCAGCAGGAAGAACAAGTGTTTCCCCAATGGTATGTGGTTTTTCATCTTTTGCTCTCACGTAAGAAACCTTGAAAGAAGCTTCCAAAAGGTTAAAAAAAATCTTTACATTTAATGATCAAGTACTGAATTGAGTATCACTGATTAGATCTGATTACACCTTCATTGCTTTTACCTCGTAACATGGCTGATGAAGAGCTCATGCTAGGAGTAGCGTCAGCTCTGACATTTTCTTATTGTTCACATGTACTTGTGTTACTAGCATTACCTGCAAGCCGCAGTTTCTTTGAGGGAATCTTTAAGCTACTTGTCTATCTCACGAGGGTCAGTTTAGTTAAACTGAGATAATACGTAAATCCACTTATCCAGGCACACATGAACTGCAATACACTAGAAGTGAACAAGCAAGGGAGGGCGCCCCTGTGAGCCCCTCTGCACTGTGGAACACCCACCCTTTCACAAGACACTCTGTGGGCTGTATATGACATGGGACTCTCTGACATACAGACTGAGCAACGGCACCACTAACAATCCAATACATCAGTAAAGCTTAATTTTAATATTTTTTTTTCTTAAAAAAAATCATTAATAAAGGTTCTCATATTTTACTCCTGCACCCCAGTGGATCATCTTGTACACCCCCTGGGGCACACGCAGCCCACTTTGGGGACCACTGCTGTAACATATTAAATGTCCTGGTACAAGAGGCCACCTCCATTCCATGACATACCTGATTGCACTTAAGGAGATACCTCTGCTGGAGCAGTGCTCTGGGGCACAGCAAACACAGGCGAGAAGAGCATTCTCTCACAGTCCCACATCTAAAGGACTTTGTCAACACCATCCACATGCATAAACTTCCACGGCATGCTGCAAGAATTACATTTTTTCCCCTGGTCTAAATACAACAGGCAGAAGCAGAAAAGTGGATGGGCCACAAGAGGGAAAGATGGTGCTGATGACCAAGCATTGGGATTTATTTACCTTGAGCTCATCTGCATCACCGCCAGGTGGCATGACCAATGAGAAAGTTCTCTTCTAGCTACAGTCACTGAACCAGACTGCTCCACCTTCATGTGTACTTTGGGAGCAGGAGGGAAGGGAGGGTAATTCAGGGTTTACTATGCTCATTCATATCAAGCACTCCAGCCAATTCTATTCAAAATTTGTTAGAACAGACATAGCCTGCGAGGACTAACAGGCTTGTTGTCCTGTCATTTAAAAGATGGTCAAAGACATTTGGAGCTTACTCCAGGGTAAACCAGAACATTGAAATCTTCCCATAGCCACTGGATACATATCACGTAACACAACACAGTGCCCGCATGGGGACAGCATCATAGCCATTTAAAAGCTACCATTAGCTTAGGCCATCTGAGAGTATATTTGTCTTCTAGTGAAATAAGAGTGTAGCCCTATTGTCTCATGTTAGCACACAAACATTGTGCATTCCTTGTTCTGTTTCCTCAGAAAAACACATGCAACTATTCTTGTGTCTCCTGATGCTGCTGTGCCCACAACTTTAGAGAACTGAATCATAGTGCAGGAGGTGGAGAAGGTTTAGTGCGTGTGTGCAACCAGCACCTGCAATTGTGTGTGGAGAAGGGAGCGGAACACTAACAAAACTTTACCATCACAGAAACCAAATCAAATGAACAAATGGAACAAGAAGTTATTTTCTTTTTCCACTTTCTAGATTTCAGTTATTTGCATTTAGTGGCCTCCAGCTAACTCTCCTCAGAAGTCTAAAAACCCACACCCATGCTGCATTTGTGCATAGCAGATCGTGCTAAACACTAATTCTAAAATGCCAACAGAAAACTAGCCTATCCAACACCAGAGAAGAGCTCATGGAGCACAACAGTAAAGCCTAAGTGCACCAAGAACATCAAGGCTGGGCTCGGCAACTCTTTCATATCCAAGCTGGAAAGCAGTGGCACCAAGGCACACAATTCACCAACATGCAACAGCTTCAAGTCATCACTGTCACAACATAAGAGGAACTTCAAACTCTTAATTTTCTATTCTGAAAACCCAAGTAAGACATACTAATACTAGGCCCTTTTATCAAGACATCAGCATCTACAAACCGGGGTTTTTGCCTATCAGACAGCTACTCTGATGCCAACATGAATAAACAGCATGCTTCCTGTCTAGCTGGCAGAATTACGAACACTAGCACTTTGAAGTGTATACCAGGTATAGAACAAAGCCTCTCTCTCTTTCTGATGTGGATTAACATTTGAAAGATGCAGGTTTTGTCAAGCAAAAGTGAAAATAAGTTCTGCCAACAAAATGACTTACCCTCAGTTACTCAGTTTTTTAAAGTCATATTGCATCATACATCCTTGTGGCTGGAACTCAGTTTTCCTAATGGTCAAGCAAGAAAACTAGATTTGTTGTTTAGGATATGTTTAAAGGAACCCATCTCCCCACAGATCTCAATGCTCAGAGATACGAATCTCACCCATTTTAGTCAACAGAGAAGGATTCCAATACAGGAATTTGTGCCCTGTCCCTGACAGACCCTTTAAAAAATTTTTAAAAAAATTTAAAAAAAAATTAAAAAAAAAGAAAAAACAAACAGATTTTTTCTTCCATTGCAGTTCTACTTAGTCACAGCAGCAGCTGAAAATACTGACAAAAGTAACCTCACCGAGTAGCTGCCAGTAGAAGAAACAGCAGTTAAGGAATAGGAGACTACTGCAAGCCAGTGTATCATCTCAAAAGCAACATATAGGTTAACACAGCTGCCTACTGCCAAGTGTCAATCATCTTCATGAAGCTCATTATCACTGAGAGCAATATAATTGCACAAATAAAGTAAAAGAAAAGTTTTAGATAATTTTTCCTTCAATTTTCACACAAACCTATGCTTTTCTCATAATAACTTTGTGCCTAGTAAAATTCTGGCTCTTCACGATCAACAAATTTCCCTAAAGACTATGATGAACACTGGTGGTGTCTTTCGGAAAGTCTTAGCTGCCCTCCTGAACACTACAAGGAATTCAAGTGCCTCAGCCAGCATTGTAGCTTCCAAGGTGGGCAGGTTCCAGACAGCAGTGAGTTGGGGCCCCAGGGAAGTCAGCATACTTTAAAATAACAACCCTCCTGGTTTAAACAGGATGATTAGGGTAGAGAAGATTTAGACTCTCAGGTAAAAGCCTACAGTAAGCATGCCATGATGTCAACAGTACCTAACTGACATCATGATTGACACTGAAACTAATGAGGGGAGGTAGGGAGAAAATTCAGGCTCTTAGGATTTTCCCTGTCCCTTACAACCTACTGCCCATTTCAGCTAAATGGTGCATTATAGCACATTGCCCCTGTGTCAGTCAGTAGTAGCAATGCAGGCAGGATGAAAACTCAGCTTTTTTTTTTTTTTGGGGGGGGGAGGGGGGGGCAGGTCGGGTGTTGCTGGGAGGGAGGGGGAAAAGAGTTGGGTTTCCTCTTTTTTTACCACTAGCAGATCTGGATATTTTCCTTGCAGCCATGTGGCTACGGAACAATAATACAGAAATGGATCATCTTTATCTTGACATGTGCAATTACAACATGCTTTTACTTTGCCCCATTAGTGCCCAGAGAGGACATAAAGAAAATTATTTATTTGAACATGGAAAAAAAGCCATCAACCTTCCATTAATCCATTTCCTACACTTGTCTCAGTTGATAAGACAAGGTATGTCCTTACATAGTAAGATCTCTCCACCCTATCTCTTTTTAGGTATTACAGTAAAGTGTTTCTTAGTGACCTTCAAGAGCCCTTAAAAAAATCAGCCTGTGGAAAATATCCTAAGCATAAGAGTATGCATAACCACGGGGTGGGAATTGGCATCCAAGAGGCAGAACAGTATTCCAAATACTTGTCTGGAAAAAGGAGAACGCACCTTGCAAAACATTATGCCCTCTGAAAAGAGGGGCAGGCTCAGAAAGTGCACATATAGCCTGTTAACAGGTTTGTAAAAAATGCTTCCTGCAAAAACAAGTTAGAAGTGTAAATTCACATTCAAAAGAAGATTATTAAATAAATTATGATCCTACAAAGCTACATAATGTTTCCAAACTCAGTTTATCTGTAGTTGACGTTGTTCAAACTACTGGCACTTAAAATCGTTCCACAGTCTGTATTCCAGTACACTCAATAGCTTTGATATTGCCATCGCATTTGTCAAAAACTAAGTGGACAAAAATCTCATCCAAGAGAAGCTAACTGGAAATTCTGTTTTCAGAAGGACTCTATTTAAAAGTAAGGCTGCTTAGGTTAAGCCCATAACACACAATAACCCATTAACATTGCTTGAATGGAATATATCCTTGCAGTATAGGGCTGGGACCATTTAGTAAAAAAATTGAACAGAGACATTATTGACTTAGGATCTGAAATAAGAGTTTGATGAAGTACTGAAATGAGTCATTAAAATAGAGGCGCTCTCTTCCAGGGAAAACAAAAAAAAGAAAAAAGAAAAAAATCCCACGTTTCTTTCTCCCTTTCAGTTCTCTCCACTAGTTTAGTTCAATGATTATCTTTTCAAAGCTGATGAACCAACAAAGCTTCGACTCAATAAAACCAAACAGGAAAGCTTATTTTTCCCATTTTAATCTACAAATTAAAAACAAAGCACACATGACAAGAAATTTACCAGTTTGAACACTTGCCAGAAACACTGAGTTAAAACTGTCTGTAGCAAGTGAAATTCATTTGTTTAACTGAAAAGATTTTCTTAATCAAATTCTTTAGAGAGAGGAGGAAAACGTAGATTTATCAGAACTTAGCTTTGCAATAAAGCTATTTTTAACTGTACATTTTGTTCTAATTTCCAAACAAATGCAGCTGAATACAAATCTCACCTAGGAAATTAATCATCCTGTAGAAAACTATATTAGAAAATGAATGACACACGAGCGAATGTCAAAATTAAAGACTCCAATGAGGTGTATGAACAAGTGGGTGATATATCCTCTGATTAGCTAGAATGAACAATTTTAATACCAGACTTATGTTTACTGAATGCAAACCTACATGGTTTTAATAGTTCTGCAAACCAACAAAATAAGAAATTAAGTGGCACAAGCACAAAGGAAGTTTAAAATAGATTATTCAAATTCCGAGGCTTCAGCTAGTCAATTTAAAATCATGATTAAAACCAAATGGGTAGTTTTCAAACTAGTTGAGTAAAAGGTCAGTTTTTCTGTTTATTATCTCTGTGTGATATCAGCACTTTCCTCTCAGGACACCACCATAACCTCCAAACAACCACTTCCAGTATTACAAACCCAAGACAAAGATTTCACATGGGGAGAAAGCAGAACAATATACTTCTAAGCAATACTGACCTCATTATCATTGAGGTTTTAAAGGATACAACCATAAGAGAAACAAGAACACACGTAAGATCAGCAGTTTGTCCTAAAAACGAACAAACAAAAACCCTTAAAAACCCACAAAGAGCTGGACTGAACCCAGAACCCTGGATGCAGGCTCCAGGCTGTTTAGCATTATCCAGTTCAGGAAAAACCCTCATGTAGTAGATTTGGGGTTTTGCTTTCAGCAATAGCACTCACAGACAGCTCTTAGGAAGGCTCTCCAGACCAGTGACTCAATCCAGCAGTGTTTGTCTCATGATCTTACAGTTTTTCAGAAGTGTCACACTACAGATCTTAAACATCTTTAAATTACTTAAATGGGTTCACGAATAAAATACAGATTGCTCTGAGCTACTGAACTAATGAAGTCTTGTTTCCTTGTACACGTAACTTGTGGTTGGACTTGTTATAACAAAACACAGACTATGATCAAGGCTGCTTACAGACACAGTATCACCTTGTTCTCTTCCACATGGATTTTTCTAAAATCTAAAAAGGCCGAGCTCACGCTGCAGCCTTTTGATACAATAGATCTCTGTTCTAAAGTTTTCAAAAACAATTTTAGAAACAGATTTACAAGGGATTCATCTCATCCATCTTTAGACACCCACGAACAAGTTAGTCCACAGCCTGCCCTGTGAATTGTATTTAGTCACCAAAGAGGAGGCCGTATTGTACAATACCATGCACTTCATCCATGTCAGACGCTATTTGAAGAAGTGATGAATCACCCCAGAACCGCCAACTTCTGACTGTACAGAATGTTCAGAGTGGAGCTGCACAAATCAAACCCACCCTAAGCTGAAAATGGCCAATAACAGTACAAAAATTACTGCAGGATGGACTGGGAGAAAAGGAAAAAAAAAGGCAGTGGGACTATTACAGCTTTAACTCACTAGAAAACCAGCTAGGTACCATTTGCAATCCTGTGTCATCACTGCACAGGTTTAGCTAGCTACCTATCTCCAGGGTACCCCCCTCCAGGTGGAGGAAGTCCAGAGCCTGGCCTGACAGCTGGTCTGACAGACACAGGGAGCTCCTCCGCACGGGGCTGACTCCCCTTGCAGCAGCTCTGATACCACACGTCCTGCCCACAAGCGCTGCGGCAAGCCAAAGGGACTCTCAGGCATTACAAACACAAGACCCGCACGCCACATCAGCCCTGCCTTTCATCACACAGGCTGGCAACAGTCTTCTCCTGTTAACACAGCTCTGGCCATGCTCTCACACAGCACAGCAAGAAAGGCTGCGTGACAAACATTGCAATGACACAGAAGCCTTTCTAAGAACTTGGAGTTTAGGTATGCTGAAGCCCTGGCTAGAGCTATTATTTGCTTTGTAAAGGGCTACCCTACTACCAGGAAGTTTTATCCACTGGAAGCAGAGAGAGATCTCTAGCAGGGTTTCTGCAGCAAGCACAGCCAGAGGGAAACCAATGGGTTCCAGCAGTTATACATGTTGTTCTGAAGTATTTTTTGCTTGCTTGTTTTGAATGGACAATGCCAGTTAATGAAGCCACAATATGTCCCAAGTGAATTAGAAGCACAATGAGAGCAAGCTTCCTTACACAATACTGTTTTATGCAACAGACAGAACTGCTTGCGTCAGAGATTACCTGCAGTACTGTGAACTGAGCAGAGGTTTTAAGGAAGAATTAACTTCAGAGAGGATGGGAGGAAGAAGACAAGTACAGACCAACCACCTATTAACTAACTACAAAGGTTGAAATTAGTCATCGTGAAAAATCAAACTGTTGTCAGAGCTACGCTCACAGTGCCCACAGAACTTATCCTCTCCTCACAACATGTGGATTTAGAAACAGGGCAAGCAGAAGCAGTCATTTGAGAAACTGGAAGTCTTGCCCTCTCTGCCACTTCTCCTGTGACTTGTCAACTGCTCAAGTCCCTGCATTTATGAAGAACTGCAACATTTACTGCTTGATACTCACCTGGGTTGGAAGTCTACTGAGCAAGGCAAGCAAGAAAATTTTTCCCTGTTCAACTTCTACAGTCCAATCACAAAGGCGCAAATCCATATTGCTTCTTACCATGCTATCAACCTACTACATGCTATGGACCTTCAGAGGAAGACCCCAGAGATTTAGCTCAATGTCCAACCTTCAGTGTTTTGGAGCTCAAGCAGTGCTCTAAAAAAAAAAGCAAACTCAGTTTTGCTGGTTCATATTTCCTTTCTACCACTGACTTCATCTATGCAGCTCCTCCCAGTGTATCCCATCTCTTTCTCATTACATTTTCGTTTGTTTCCAACAGTAAAAGGATAAGTGTGAGCGTGTTTGATTTGACTTTTCTTTCTTCCGTGACCTTTCCAGCATAATCCTGACTGCTTGAGAGCCTACACCGCCATTCTGCATATAGGCACAAGCCAGCAGTCCTAGCTACACAAAAATAAGGTGGTTTCAGGTTCATACTAAGAAGTGATACAAAGTTCTGGTGTTTAACTAATGCTGGATGAACAGGGATATTCTATTAAACCAATTGCTTTCTCTCATTACTGAAAATCTGAATAAAAAAAATTAAGCGGGGAACCTAAGTTCTGCCCTGAAATGAAGAAATGACTGTGGCTTTTCTGGATTGTTGCCTAGATGATCCCTGCAAAAATTTTACTACCAGCAATGTTCAAGAGTGTCTTTAAGGACAGTTTCAACTTGCACAAGCTAACAGTAGTTCAACCAAAGGCAATAATATGGTATGGATCAACAAAATTTCTGCAGCAATAACAAATGAAAAAGGGGAATAAGAAAAATCTTTAGCATAAAGTATAAATTAATTTTAAATTCATTTTAAAGAATTGAACTCCATGCTGTTACTTGCCCTGCAGAGGTAACCTGGACAGACATGTTTTTAAATGAAAATTTAAAATCCACACTGCTGTTGCCATAGTTACCTGTACAAATTTCTAACATGTAAGGGCTAATTTCTCTAAGACTGGAAGGTCGAGCACACGGCAGAGGGAATAGTGATCCTAGCAGTGACTGCCCTCTCCAAACTCAGCTGGACAAGCTCCACTCTGCTGGACTTATCTCTGTCAGAAACTTTGGTAGAACACTGAGTGACTTACTATACCCTTGACATCTTGGCCAATCTGAAAATAATTATCATGGAGGATAAAAAAAACATGGAAGAGTAATAACACAGAGGTTGCTCTGCAATGGCAGGGACTCCTTATGGTTTACACACAAACACATGGGCAACATAATATTTAGGTTCCACACTAAACCACATGGGGAAAAAAAATGATGGCCTGATCCTCTGCAGCAAACACCTCCACCCCCAACATCTTCATATGCAAGTGAGGTAGTCAACACCATAGAAGAGGCCTTACGGGAACAGTGTCATTCCATCAGTGTTCATGCACACCTTATCATTACATTCACACCTCACCAAGGGCCTTATCCAGTCCATTTCCCAGTGAGGATAGTGCATCTCCTTCAGACTCTGGAGCGCACCAGTAGTTGCTCTCAGATACGCTGCTGTGAATGCACTGGCAGTTACTCGCTCCTCTGCACCATGCAAGTGTTAGTGCAACTTACAAGTAAATTAGTTCTGCTCCACAAAAGCTCATTAATGAAGCAGATTCAGCCAGTGCCACAGAAAACAAAATCAAAGCAAGCAAAGCAGCACAAACAGGTTTTCAAAAAAGCAGAGTGACTGTGTGAGATCACGAAACATCCAAATAATTATCAGTAATACTAGCAGCCCAGTCAAACAGTATTTTGGGTTGATTTGGTTTCACTCTTTTACATACCAGTTGAAGGTATCTGATCATCAGAGTTCTCATTCACCTAATTAGCTGGTGGACATGCTGAAAAGAGTAGAAAGCAGTAGATAGGTAGCAGTACTTGAGCAACATTTATAAAGGAACTGAAAGCACATGAAGGAGAAGATTACCGATCTTTTTTCCCCCCAAGTCAGAAACTGACTAGGGTCTTCCTTTCCCCCCCACTAGAAAAGGAAATGCAATTTCACTACCTGTAGAGGCAGTTTGTATTAGGATCTCTCAAACAGTGCAATGTCTGTAGAATTACAAGGGGGGGACGGAGAGATTCCTGTTTGTACATAAGGTCTGATAGATACTGTGTGACATGCATTGCAAAAATATACTACCTGCTTTGAAAGCACATATTCTGTTAGTCCAGAGTTTAAAACTTGGAAACATCATCCTTGATTTAATCACAGGAATCATTTAAATTTACAAGTAGATGAACTCTTTCTAAGAGAAAGCATAGGCCTCAATTCAGCTGAGTGCTTGATTTAGATTTTCCCAAAATGGATGCACAAGCTCAAGTGTGTTGCTGACTTACAGCCAACAGTTACCACAAGATTTCAAATTTCAAGCTTTTCTTTACAAGCCAGCCAAGTTTAAAAACCATGGACTAAGACTCCATAATGCCTTTAAGTTTAAACTACATAGACCATACCCAGTAGGATTTTCTAAATCGTACAACATTGCCCCAACTCTGCTCCAATCAAATCACTTGGAGAAACACCTTCAACTTCAGCCTAAACACAGCACACTTCACATATGCATACGTGGTCCTTTACCTTTAATAACGAAAGCTTCAGTTACCAAACGCAGCACGTACAGAGGTTCATCTTTTGTTGAGAAGTCATCAATTCCTGCTCTTGCATACATGCTGATGGCATCTCTGTAGGATCCCTCCACATAATGAAGCTTTCCTAGGATCAGCATAGCTTCTGTCATATACTTAGGCTGAAACAGAGGCGGGGGGGGAGAGGAAAAGAGTGTTTACATGGTAAAAAAAAAACAGACAGCGAGAATGAGGTACTTCAGAACAAATTAAGCAGATTCATAATGCCTTCCTCTCAATATTGCTAGCTCTGCAAGCCAGAGTAGGAAGGATTTAATTGTCTAGAGATCTTAGGGCTACTCTGATGAGAGCAGCAGGCAACAAAGGTCAGGCAGCTACTTTGGAAATACCCAGCTTACAAGCCACCTCTCTGGTTTCAGCTGACCTACTCTATTGATTCACCAGCCTCACATAGCACATAAAAGCCTGGCATTGTCAGAACTACCTACATACACACCAAGAAACTCCCCTGCTTAAAAGGCAGAAAGCATCGCTTTTTAGTCAAATGCTCCCCTCTCCTCTGTACATTTAATTTAAAAGCAAGAAAGCTCCCAAATTTTCTTAAGCTATCAAAAAATTTTCAGGCAACAGGAGAAAAAACAGAAGGCACGCCTGCTATTTCTAAGATTTGTTTGGTTTCTTAAGGATTGAAAACATGCATACAAATCTGTGTAACAAAAAACACCTCAGTAAAATACGTACGTTCAGACCCTTTTTATGCTTTGGAAAGCATGAAAAGGTTCCTAAGCCTTCCTACTAGTTTTTTTAATACATACAGTCAACACAAGGTCAACGCTGCATGACTAGCCAAGTCACCACTAACAAAGAAATAGTAATGGAAATTCACACAGCCAAACTTAACACCAAGACTTGGAAGAATTCAGTGGTTCTGGCTGTTACTGGGGCTAAACTATGAAGAAAGAGGGTTGGATGGACTCCCCTTCCTCTCCCTCTCCTTTTTACTTTTTAAACATGCTGACTTTCAAGAAGTTAAGAACAAGGAACTCCCCCAGAAAAGCCACTGCACACTTGCTCCCTGCAAATTAACGTGATAAAAGTATAACATACGCTTCCAAGTTAACTAGCCTGTTAGTTTAAGGACCAAAAGTAATACAAGTCTAGAACAGACAGTTGTAATTCATCATCTTTTTAAAGCCAGTTATGCAGCTGTGTGTCCAAGGACACCAACACAGCAGCAGCGATCAAGGCAGAGTCTTAAAACGCTCCTAAAGCTCTGCAGCTGAGTTGACAGGCAGCTACCAACCATGCATCCAGACCACAAAATAAAATAAAAGCATAACTTTGCCTAACTTCTCTGGCAGAGACTAAAAGCAATGCAAGGTTGTAACCCTGGACTCACACCACAACCTTAAGTGCCCGACAGCAGCTTGCGGCACATTTTACCTCTGATCTGGAGCTGACCAGGTGTACACAATTCCCTCAGACCAGGAGTAGCAGTAGGTCACTCAGCTGTGCTAGCCTGACAGCAACCCAGAGAATTCCTAAATATTTATCCTGCTTCTTTCTAATAAAAACCCAAACAGGATATACACTTGTATCACATAATTCGTTTGTGTACAAAAAAGCAAGTTTCCCAACAGAAGACGCTGCAAAGGGGTATTGAACTACCAGTCCATTAGTAATGCCTCCAATATGGCACTGCACATACAGGGACATGACCAGGCAACACCAACACCTTGTATCAGGCTAATAATCATAGGAAAGAAGCATCCAGTTAGCAGGAATTATGACAACAGAGCCCACTTACTCGTAGCTTTCCTCTGGTTAAGATACTGGTCAGATACTGTTTAACTTCACTCAGTTTTGGCTCATTCTTCTCTGTCAGTGGAATGGAGTCCTTCAGTTTGGCAAAGTTTTCCTTCAAACATTCTTCTAGCAGAGCCTCTGCAAGCAGCATGCTCCCGTAGTCCTCTGAAAGCACATACCAACCAACAAGAAACATCACTTAGTGCTGTACTGTTGATAAATAACATTGCAAAAACAAAACAACACACCTTTGAGACACACAAACAGTAACTCAAATGAGGGGGGAAGGGAGAACTAGCAGACAGGAAAAAAAGTTCTATTAACTACTAGCTATTGGAAGCAGTATGTTTCCTATGAAAAAATGAAACATTTCCTTTTAACTTGAAGATTTTCCTTAATGAATCCTTTAATTTTGACAGCACAGTTCATTCTTGTGTTGTCACTAATATACCAGTTAAGAATTTTCATCACAAAACTCACTTTCAAAAGTATAAGACCAATCTTTGCAAACATTTAAGTGCATGCTTCAGATTTACAAATGTACAAGCATGAAATGCATGCTTCAGACTAGATAAGCTATGGATTTCACTGCAGAACAGTAACCACATCAGAAACTTTTAAGATTTTCCTGAAAGTTCACAGAAAAAAAAAGAAAGTTTACACACATTTTACACATCCATTACTGAAGGCACACAAGGCTTGATCCAGTGACATAACTGACATGTCACATAAAATTACTTCTGCATTAAAATCTATTCCTGCTCACAGTTCCACAGAAAAGAAACTCAAACATACATAGTAGCACTGCATACAGCATGAAGCATCATGTGCTGGAAAAAAAAAAGTTTCATCTGCCAGTGTATTTGGAGTTCTTGCAAGATGGGTCCAGTTCTGCAGTTAATTTATTCATAAAAGTAGTATCTCAATCAGCTGCGTAGTGGGTCAAGCAGGGTAAGAAAATCTTTGCAAATCAAAGAGCGAAGCCCTACATTTCATATATACTTCACGTTTCAAAGTCTGAAATTCTAGAATACAGGAAACATGATAGTGTATCTATTTCTGTATTTCCAGTCCATGGGACAACTTATCCCCATTTACTACCTATACATTACATATGGCATTAATAATCAACTTGTGGGGGTTTTTTTGTTGTAGATTTTTTTTTTTTTTGTGGCTTAAGTGTTCAGCTGCATATCAAATTATAGCCCTAGCTCCTCCTGCTTGATTGCAGGTCTACAACTAACTTGCATGAACAGAGTCTATGCACATAAAATTGGAAGTTTAAATGTTCAAGTATATTTCCCCCCTCAACCTTAAAAGCAGTCATTTCTACACAACACTGAAGAGCTTTCGGGTAGTCACTAATCTCTTAACCAAACTTAAGGAATTAGATAAAATCATATACAATTAAGAAATAAATATACACAATCGCTCAAAGCAAATACTAGTATTAAAAAAATCCCATCCAGACACATTATTGTTTCTAGAAACACAAAACTGTAACTAGTCCCTTGCTGGAAGAAAAGTTCTGTAGCAACAACAAAAGCATTACTTTTTCATAACTAGCAAGTTATGATGACATAACACCAAATTAACAAATAATGTTTTTACAGCAATTATACTGTTGTCATGCCTCTTAATTACAAGGGAACAAACTAATATGAACTCTTCAACTATTAATGCCCCCAAACTGCATGATGATCTCTGCACTTGGGAAGTGCTGCTGAAACCTGACTAAAGTTCAAAGGTTGGCCGTGTGGTTCTCAACATGGGGTTCAATCTGCATCACCTATATGCTTGGAAAGCCTCATAAATAAGCATGTATTAGGCTGCCAACATCTCCCCCCACCATACTTTCCTACTGTGAAGTTGATTGCAGTCCAACCAGCTTCAATTAACTCTAGGGCCATATCCTAAACCCACTCATCTAAAGAAGTGGGTTTATTCATAGGAAATAGCTCGTCTGACCTCAACAGCAGACCCTCTTGTACCAGCGCTGTGGCTAGGATCAGGTCCTCTTCACAACTTACTGCTGCTGACTACGGACACGGAATTTTACATTTCTAAGTTAGGCTACCTTGCTCATTTCATTTAAAAATGGGCAGTGTGTTGTAGCAGGAAAAAAGGTAAGAACACATCGCTATTTATGAAACCTGTCTTACATGTGAAAGGATACCTGGATGAGCCCAAGCCTTTAAATAAAGCAGCCCCCTTCACAAAAGTAGAGGGATAATTTCGGGACATCCATATAGGGGTGGGGAGGGAACAAGAGGGAATCAGCACCGCCCGTACCGGGAAGTTGAAAAGGGACATTTCCAAGCACCGAGAGTTTCGGTCGGTAGCCTGCCCACGGCCCAAATCCAAGGCAGGCACCGAGCGCCGCCGCCACCTGCCTCCAGGCGCTTAGGGAGGTGAGGGCAGCATCCCGACCGGACAGCTGCCACCGAGCAAGCGCTGCTGCCCCTTACTCCCACCGACAGCCCCAAGCACCGCATTTCCCCTCGCAGCCCGACGGGCTCGGAAGCGCTGACATGAAGAGGAAGCAGCGAGTTATCTTCCTGAACGCCGTCTCCCGGGCTCCCGCCGCAGCAGAGGCATCTCTCCCGCCCTCCCTCCCGCAGCGGGGCCAGGGCGCCTACAGGGGACACCGGGCGACATCCCGCTCCCTCCGCCAGCACCCCGGCGCTCCTCAGCCCTCTTCCCGCAGCTCCGGGAGACTGGACAGCCGCAGCTCCCGCCCACATCAGCCCACCGGGCTCGGGCTGCCGAGCCCCGGGCGGCGGCACGAAGCGACAAGCCGTCCCCGCCGCTGCCCCACGTCCGGGCGGTCCGGTAACGGCGGCCGCCCCGCAGCTCTGCCCCACCCTGCTCGCCACCGCTTACCCGCGTCCTGTGCGCCCCCCGCCGCCTTGCGCGGGGGCCGTGCCGGCGGGAGCAGCTGCTGAGCCAGGTGCCGGAGCTGCCCCCACTGCCCCTCCGCGCGGCACCGCTCGATCTCCCCCTCCAGCTTCACGTGCGAGTGGGAGCCCTTGGCCGCCATCTTAGCGCCGGGCCCGCCCCGCCCCGCCCGCCGGCCCGGCAGGGAGTCCCCGGCAGCAGCGCCCGGCAGGCGCCTGCAGCGTGCGTGGGACCGCGGTTCCGGGCGGGCAGCCGGGTGTGACGGCTACCCGCCCCAGGCCTGCGACGGGGACGGCGGCTCCTTCACGGGTAACCCCTCCCTGCCACCTTTCACTTGACGCCTGGGCCAGAGAGCCGTGCCCCCGCAGGGGCAGCCATCGTACCAGCCCCGCCAAGGGCACTTATGGCAGGGGCACTGCACCAACCCAACTGCCCTCATCCCGCCACACGCAGCAGGTCCACGGGCCTCCCAGAACCAGGGAGTCATGGAATCGTTTAGGTTGGAAAGACCCTTAAGATCATCAAGTCCAGCCGAACTGCAGCCTGAGGAACACCAGCCTTGCCTCTGCAATGTCCTAGTCAAAGAGCCAACGCGCCCCGCCACTGGGGCCCCGGGGCTCCCTTCCTCGGCAGGAAGGGCCGGAGGCGCTGCTCCCTTCCTGTGGCCATTGGAAGTCACCTGAACCCCATATCTCTTCCATCAGCTGTTCCCAACGGCCACAGCCCCCCTTCAATAGCCATTGCAGCACGCGAGTAACCCACTAGTGCGGGAACATGGGGAACGGGCCAAAAGCCCACGCTGCTTCTCAGGGTTGGAGTCTGCTCAGAGGGTTGTAACCTTGAGAGGCAAAAGCAACTGCCGTTTAGGCGTCAAGTATAAAAACGACATTTGGTGAGAGGGGGAAGCACAGAGAACAAACAGTTTATAAACTACAGAGGGTAATGGCGACAGGACGCTGCCGTTCCCAAAACGGCAGCAGGGCGGGGAAAGCGCAGCGGGTCGTTAGTGGAAGGGGCTGCTGGGAGGCCCCACGGGAAAGGCGCAGAGTAGGAGAGGCCGGGGCCGGCCTCACGAGCGGCCACACACCGGGCTTAGGCTGCCCCTTCCCACCCTCCCGGCGCTGGCACCACTGTCCCTCTTCCTCTCGGCTCCGCGGGGGGCCGCCCGGGCCCTAACGGTACGCCCTTCGGCGGCGGGTTCTCCTCACCGGAGAGCGTTGAGGGGCGGCGGGAAGGGCAGGGCCCGAGGCTGCCCGCTCCGGGCGGTGACCGGCACCCCCGCAGCCGCCGCGTGCCCACCTCAGGGGCCGCGCCGACGGCCCCGCCCCACGGTGGGCGGGGCGCTCCACCTGTCCCGGGGCTCCACGTGGAATTTCAGGAACGGTGACGTAGCCCCGGCCCGCCCGAAAGGTGCAGCCAATGAATGGTGAAGGGGGGCGGGGCGAGAGCGCGGCGGGTGCGTCGGGTCAGAGGTGACGCCGGGGATGGTGGCCGGCCTGCCCCGAGCTCGACTCCACCTGCCCGGCACCCGGAGCCCGCGGGAGGGACGGCGCGGCGGCCATCCGCCGGAGGGTGCGTAGCCTGGCGGCGGCGGGGCCTCTCCGGCAGCCGAGGCCGGAGCGGGATGTGCTGCGGCCTGGGCGGGGGGCGGCGGAGGGGGGTTCCCCGGGGGCCCTGCCGGGCGGGAGGCGGGCGGACAGCGCGGCACCGCTCTGTGCCGAACCGGCTGCAAACCGGACTTTGCTTCAGCGGGCGCTGCTGGACGTGGGAGAAAACGTGAGAAGCCGAAGCCAACAAACGGCTCCTGTGCGCCCCTCGGTAGGGCGCTCTGCGCCCCCCACCCCACTGAAGCGCTTTGGCGTTTCACTTGCCTGTGACATGCGCGTTGCGTTTGTAAAGCTGCGTGTTATTTAGGGCATGCACAGCCCTGAATAGCTGATCTGCTAATTAGAGGTAGCCCCTTTGATACCGTTAGCGACCTTTGTTCCCACAGCTGTGGGGCAGGTCTGCGTTGGCTGACTGTAAGCTACATGGACACACAAGCATGGCTAAACTGTGCACGTTCACTGTAAGGAAAAAAAGTAATTCTTGGAAAGTTACTGCGTACTTCCTTGAAATAGACACCCTCATTGAAATTCTTAATTGGAGCTCTTTGGCTTTCTGCATGCTAAGTCCTCAAAATGAAAAAAGTTCTTCTAACTTAGTGGGGTTATTTCTAAGCAATCTGTAAATCTCATGAAAGTTGATTGCATTTTTCATCTGTTTTGGTTTGGTTTTTTTGTTTGTTTTGGTTTGTTTTTTTGGGGGGGTGTGTGTTTTACTTTTTGTAGGAGAACATGATGTCCATGAGGATTTTTAGAATGCGTCTGCTGTTCTGCTTTCTGGCTGCATTCTTCATCTCTGCCCTAGCTGAGGAACACGTAGGAGAGAGTCAACATCCAAATATTCGCCTTGATAAGAACTTGGTACAAGATAAAGAGTATGTGTTCAATGTTCTAAAAATGTAAACTTTACTTCTTAATGATTTGCTTATCTCTTAAGTCTTGTTACGTGAGTTGGACTTAAGCCTAGGGCACCCTCTTTTCTTAGGATGCTGTATGACTAGCTGGAGTCAGATACGATACATGCTCACTTGATAAGTTTGTAGAGATACGAGACCTAGGAAGTTCTCTCTGGAGCCTTTAGCCCTACTCACACTATAAAGAATTTCATACAGAAATCCTGCTTACCTAGATCAACGTACAAAATCATATTCTGAACAGGTAGAGGTTTTGGTTTTTTTTTCATTTGTTTCTTTATAGAGACAAAACAGTGGTAGCAGCAAATAAAACTCCCTAGAATACTTCATGTTTGACTGGGAAATATCTTCCTCCAGTTCCTGTGCTTTGGAAGACAGCCAAAAGGAGATTTTGGGCACTGCTGCAGTTGTTTTGATAACCTGCTAAGTAGGCCAGAAGGAAGAGAAATAGCTATATGACGTACTAGAGGCCGGTGCAGCACCTGTAACAACCAACCTTTGTACCTGCTTCATCTCAGTAAAAAAAATACCTTTCAGTTGTCTAGGGTGCTTTTAGAGATACAATATTATGTGTGTTCTTCACTGCCTGATCAAAGACTAAATCTGATGTCAACAGAGCATTAAATATTAACTAATGGATGTGGTGCGGATTTTGGTGATTTTTTTTTTTCTTAGCCACATCATGGAACATTTGGAAGGTGTTATTGAGAAACCAGAATCTGAGATGTCTCCACAAGAGTTGCAGCTTCATTACTTCAAAATGCATGATTACGATGGCAATAATTTGCTAGATGGGTTAGAGCTTGCTACTGCTATATCACATGTCCACAAAGAGGTAGGTGGAATTTTTTAACGGCATGTGTGTTTGGGAACAGTTGTGATTCTCTAAAAGCAGCTTACAACACAACTTCAGTGCAGTTATGGTTTTGTCTGAAAAGATTATTTTTCCCTCTTTTTTGGTTTGATTCATAAATGTGTTAACTTTTGTCACAGCTTTTCATGTCATATGGCAGTTTTCAAGAAGTCTCCATTGTACTTTAAACTCTAGAGTGAGGAAGGACTGTAAAGTGAAAGTGATTTGACAGAGGGGATACTTCCCTAGGCAGGGATAGGGGGACGGGGAAATCATCCAAAGTGGGATAATGCTGATGAGGGTTCACAGAAGTAACATATGATGCGATGCTGTTTGAGGTTTTAAAGCTGCTGTTTTCAACTCCAAACTGTTACTGCCAAGGATACACAAACTCTAAGAGACCTCTTGCACAAACTTAGTATTAGCGGAACCAGTCATGGTCTGCCTTTGTTTTCTTCTGCCTTCTTTTTATAAACACAAATTCTCTTTCCATTTAAGGACAAAGTAGAAAGATACAATCCTTAGGAAGGCCATGCCAACACATTATCTCAGACTGACCTTTTGGAAGTTAGAATTCAGAATAGCATACACCTGTGGCAAAAATTACCTAGCCGAGAACAGAATAATGACTTGCTCTTTCTTGTGCAAAGGCACCTGTTTGTATTCCCCTTTGGTCACAAGGGGCGATAGTAAGAATTTTACTGACTTTAAGCTACCGTGCTGGATTTTTTCACTACTCTGTTACTGTCAAGCTCTGCATTTTGTATGTTCTGATGCACAGGAAGATGTTTCTGTACTCGATAGAAACTATAGTGTCTATACTGCATCAAGATCCAAATTAAGAATACATCTGTTAGATTATTATCCATTATTATACACTGTGCTATTTATCTTTTAGAACTTTTCGCTAAGAATATTAACTAGATACAGAGTGCTTGTTTTGAAGTCCAGACAACTTGGACTTCATAGCTTGCACCTGGTAAAAGTTGCTTACATTGGTATAAATGATTACATAAAACATAGTGCCAAATTAGGCATAAAACATGAATATCTTAACAAAAAATTCGTGGTCAGTAATGTGTCATATGTGTTACTGGATGGGAAACCCTGCTAAACTGTTCAATGTGGTTTTGTTTTTGTAGGAAGGTGGTGAGCATACCCAGGCAATGAAAGAAGAAGAGCTGATTAGTCTAATAGATGATGTCTTAAGAGATGATGATAAGAACAATGATGGATACATTGACTATGCAGAATTTGCAAAATCACTGGAATAAGGTTTTGCAGGGGGCTTGTTTCTCCTTCTAACTACATGGAAATGTGAACCAGTATAATGTGATTCATTACTGTCTCATATCAACCTCTGTGCTGTGAGAAGGAGAGGCGTACCAGTTCCAGCTGAAATTATTTGAAAGTTGTATGTGTTAAGAGACTGGCTAACTCAGAGCGAGAGCCATGTTTGACTAAACGAAGCTATACATGTGAATCTTGAAGCATGGAAGGGTCAACAGTACTCACACTGGGTACAGCTGACAAACTCTTAAGCAGCTGTGTATGAATACTAAATAGATCATAAACAATCTAAATTCCAGTTTTTCTGTCATTGATTGGGTTATAGATAGTACTTGTTTGCTTACGTCTTCTATTTAAACTTATAAAATACCTGGAAAGCAAGAAAAGATTACTACATACAGTTGTATTTCAAGGATAAATGTCCTTATCTTCCCACTAATTTCAAAGGAAATACGCATATAAGTACAGGTGCTTGAAACAGCAATTGTAGAGGAAAAGTGTTCGAATGTGGCTTATGTTTGATACCATATGGACTTCAACACGGTCTTTGAAGAAACTGAGTATTTTAAAATACATGTACTTCCTAGCATACCCTTACGTTTTTCATAAAGTATATATACATGTGTTTTTCAATTTCTTCTCATCCTTCACAGATTTACTTTTTATATCCTAATTTACTGATTTTTTTTTCCCCTCTACCTTCTGTGGTGTTTTCTTAAGAAAATGAAAGTATTTTTATTACATTTATATGTTGCATTAATGCTGTATAGTATTTACTAGAGTAGCTTCTGCTATCTCGTTTTGAAGGTCACATTAACAGTAAACTAGCTTCTGTTCAATTTGGTTTTTACAGTATTAGCCAGCAGGATGATCTAAGTGAGCAAGTAATGCTGCCTTGTGAAGGTTTAAGTTCATATTCCTTGACACTTAAATTATGGTATTACTTTCAGGAGGTATTTCATAACTAACAGTTTCAAGATACTTGAGTGTGTGCAAATTAACGTGGTTCTAGGAATGTTTTCACTGTCTTGACTCAGTACTTCATAAGTCAAGCAGTTTAAGGATCATAGAGAAGTGATGTATTGCTGTGTTATTGATATTTGGTGACTCTAAAACATAACTGAGATCTTAAATTGCATTAAATCCTTATCCATTAATAGAGAATCTAAATGTTACTGTATTTCTGTAAAATGTATAAAGAGCTATTTTCTGTACAAAATTATTCTTATACAAGAGAAACACATTTGTAAAAAGTTATTTCCTCTGTTTAAATGTTTGTGCAATGAATCCTGAGTGTCGGACTTTTTTCTTTACCAGTTATTTATTTTGATACCTTTGCAGCCAGGGTTGTGCTGGTTGTACAAGCAATAAAAAGAAGTTTGGGTTCATTCACTCTGGAGCTAGACACGCAAGGTTGGAAGTCCTAGTGAGAAATGTACCTAATTTTTCTGATGTATTTTTAAGCCTGGCTCTTGCTAGCAGTCATCCAAAAAAACCTTATTCTTTCAGTTAAAGCTTTTTTTTTTTTTTTAAACCTGTTTAGAGGATAATTAATCTAGAGTGAATGTTGAATAAGTAGTGTAGAAAATGCTTGCGGGTAAGAGGGGAGAAGAGCTTTTAAAGCAGGTTGCCCATAGACCTGCCAACTCTTACGTGCTTATTGCATAAGCTTCTCAGTTTGGGATTTATGTTGGATGAAGGAGCAAAAACAAGGAACTAACTTCTATGCACTGCTCTTAAAAATCATGGTTTTCTTATCAAGTGCAGTCCATAAACTTAGTCCAGCATCCACCTATGGGGCACATCTATATACATATGTTACATTTATATACACAGTTATTAACTGCTATTGTATATGGCAAATGGCATGCACCATGGAAGCTTTGTATCAGGAAAAATTATGATGAATGTAGATAATGGGAATGACATTTTTTACCAATTATTTTAAATTTGTTTTTAAGGCGTCAGAAGTATGTATAAACAGAGATTATTTACCAAAAATGGAGAACAAAAGTGGCACCTTTCAGGATGCATGAAGAAAGATCAAAACAAAATTTCTTCTTTACTAGAAAGAACAATTTGAGAAATACTACTCAAGCTGAAACCTGCATCATCATGCCTTTACTCAGCCTCCTAAAACAAATACACATACTTAATTAAGCGCACTTAAAGATAAATGGTTTAACAGC
Source organism: Grus americana (assembly GCF_028858705.1). NCBI lineage: Eukaryota > Metazoa > Chordata > Aves > Gruiformes > Gruidae > Grus > Grus americana. The sequence goes on from NC_072854.1 coordinate 95,675,005, forward strand.
TGTCTAGGGAACTTTCTCTGTTAGTAAGTAGAAAAGTGCAAAATGGCTGAGAACGATGGTGAGTCAGACTTTAAAAAAAAAAACAAACACACACAACTAATTTGTGTGCTAGTTGTAGCTCATGCAGTACCCTAAATATGCTGGTACAGGTCATAGAAAATACTGTATGTATATATGTCATATATATAATACAGAAAATAAGGCCTTTAAAACAGCAGTACTCATCAACTATAAAGCTGGTTTAGCTTCTGTAGAACAGCACTATCTCCATTTCACAGATAATAAATAAACAACAAAGCAGAAGGGGTTTATGATTTACTGAAGGTCCATCATGTCCCTGGCAGAAATGGAAAACTGGGAGAATGCTGTTGTGTGTGATCTTCACCTCTTCCTAGTCTATGATCTTGGGATGGGGATTAGTTTTCCCCGTTAGAGAACACATCTGGCCTTGCATTACTGTATACTTACTGTATACTGTGTGCCCAGTTTAAAGTACCTGGATTATCTGCTCACAAAATAGTGCGTAATCTAGCAGCTAAAGAAAATAACATAAACTTGTTCTTGAAACACTCCTAAACTGAGCTGGTTTTTGTTTACTAATCTAGAACATAGTCTGTATATGAAGGAGAAAAATCTTAATGACTTGTCCAGTCCCTGTGAGAATGCTGTTAATGACCAGAATGACCACCTAGAGCTTCCCAGCAATGGCTTTGTCTGCAGTCATGCAGACTTTACTACTTTTTTTTTTAATTAATCACCTATAACCTCAAACTGTCTTAGATTTATTGAACAATGGTTACAGAATACAAACCCTGATTTCATCTAAAGTGGGTTGTTTTTTTTTTAATACTACAATTCACAAGCAGAACAGGAATTCAGGAATAATGCCATAATCGATACAGCCACTAGATAGCGTATTGACACTGCACATTCGTTCCCTGTGGTATGTAACGGAGTGATTCAACAACCTGGATTTCTCTATACCATCACCCCCTACACTGATTATAGGCAATACTTGCTCATGTCTTACACCACTGGTATGATGGCCACATTTTCATGAGTCTACACCTGCTATAACAATTGACCATAGCTGGGACTCGTTACTGGTAATTAATTTTAATTGTTTAGGTAATCCAACTTGACCTGAAGATTGTAATAGTGTCAGTAAAAATAACTGTGTAACAGGAAGGCTTTCTAATACAAGCACCAGGCTTGGCCTAACTTCTTGACCATGTCTAGTTGACCTATGAGAGGGTCCATGAGGTATCTACAGTGGTCTCAACCAACATTAAAGAATACTAATGCATTTTAGTAGGACCTGAAATCTTACTGGTTTTTCTCAGTAAGAGCTGCTCTCACTGTTGTTGTGAGGCATAGGTCCAGCGTGGTCTGATCAGCCACTTTTGCTCAAGGTGGAGGCTAGTGGTTTTTCTTCCTCTTTCCCATTACAGTGTCACTGTTTGCCCATTGCACCATGAAACAGCTGCATAATGTTCTAAGTTTTTAGTACACAAATTAGGGCAAGGATCATTGCATACCTTAGTCTGGATTATTTGTTATAACAAGTAATTTGTGTTCTAAATATTTCACCAGCACAGATCCTCTGTCCACGTTGAATGAGATCAGTTATAAGGGCAGTTATTAATGTCTTACAGAAGGTTTCTCTGAAGTTACATTTTTCTTCCCGTTCTTCATGCTAAATTCTGAACAGCAGCCTAAATCTTACGGGCTAACACATATTGCAATTGTCACTACTTTCCTCAGCTGAGCGGCAGTTTTACACGTAGGTAGAGGGCAGTGTAACATCTGACTCAAAGCCTACTGCCAGATATGACATTTTACAAGAAATAAGTACTGCTGCGAACATAGTGTCAACTTCTGCCACTTGATCCAACTGAGTGACTGACAAAACTAGATTTCAAGAAGGCAGATGTCAATAAACTCAGAGAATGGATAGGGAAGATCTCATAAGAGGCAAATCTAAGGGAAAAACAAATTATGGAGAGCTGTCAGTTCCTTCAAGAAATGCTAATAAGAAACCAAGCGCAACCTATGCCATTTTAGAGGAAAGTAAGGAAATTCAGCAGAAGCCAGCTAATTCCCAACCTTTTAATTGACCGCTCGCATGAGAGAGAGCACGATATCTGTAAAGTAGAAACTAGGTCAGCTGGTAGAGACCGCAGCACAATACTTCATTCATGGGGGGGAGGTGAGGGTTGTATACAGTTAGTAAAGACAAAAAGCACAAGATTCAACTAGCAAAACTTACCAAAAGTAATAGAAATTTTACAGGTAAGATTGTAAGAGAAAAACAAAGGGAAGTTTGGACCACTACTCAAAGATGGGGGGTGCTATCAGCAGAGGACATTAAGGAAGCCAAAGAGTTTAATGTCCTTTTTTTCCTCCCCTTTTCATCAATCTTTACTCAAAAGGTCAACAGCAGGCAGACAGTGCAATTACTACCAGGAAAAAGGAGTAAAGTGTCAGCCTAAAATATGCAAAACCTGCTTAGAGAGTAACCAGTTAAGTTAGATGTTTTCCAGTTGCCTGAGCCTGATCAACTTCACTCTAGGAGTCTTAAAGGGAGGCTGAAGTAATGGCTGCAGATATCACAGAGCTTGAATTTATTTATTTTATTTAATTTTTTGCAAGGCCTTTAGCAGTACTTCCTATAATGAAGTGAATCTAAATGAAACTGCTGTGGGAAGGGGCAGGAGGTCAGGTCTGGTTGGATAATTGTGTCCACGGGGTAATTCCATCAAAACCTATCAAAATACACATTTTGCAAGGAATTCTGTGGGCCTCGATCCCCTATCAAGTTTTATTTGATGTTTTCATTGAAGGCATAGAAGATGGAATATGAAGTATGATTATTAAACTTGCAGATGGAGCAAGGAAGGACTGCAGATGTTATAAATGCTAAAAGATCTGAATTTAAAATGTTCTTGATATATTTAGAGAAGTCATATAAAATGGATGGAATGCAATAGTGCAAAATACCATGCTGACACAGAAATACTCGTCTGTACTTGCATAACTGTCTAGGTACCAGTTCACAAGAGAAAAATCCAAGGACTACGCTGGAACAAGCTGAACATGAATGGCAAAGCCCTCACATTGGGATGTCTAACGGGTCTTAAAGACTGCTGAAAGAGTCCATGTGGGCTGATCCACACTGTTAAAGATTCACCTGGAAGACCGTGCACTGTTTAGTGCGCTGCACTTCAAGAAAGATATTAACTAGTTGGCAAGAGGCCAGAGGAGATCAGCAAAAATGGACAGAGGTCCAGAAAACGTGAGGGAAGATTGCAAGAAATGTGGGGGTTTTTGCTGAAGAAGTAACAACTGAGAAGAAGGAAGGTTAATAGTCTTCAACTTAAAAGCCGTTGCAAAGAATAAGGAAATAATATGTACTTGGTGGAAAGATCAGGAAGAAGAAAACATTAAAAAACATAAACCAAACAGCCTGGGAGATTTAGACATTGGACAAAACTTCAATATCAACGATAAGATACCTTAGCTTGGGGTTATGTGATTGTAACTTGGTCTTGGGGTAGGAAGGTGGAGCTAATGACTTCTCCAGATCCCCTCCAGTGAAAGACAGTGAGTCTGACTGTCAACCATCTGTGTGGACTTGTATCGGGAGGAGAAGTCCCTCATGGTGGTTTCCACAGCTCCAGAGCTCCGAGAAGTCTTCTCTAAGATCACAGACCATCCTTCTCTCTCCCTGCTGAAAGCCTTTCCTCTTCTCCTTATCATCTCTGTAGACTCTTACTGAGCCAGCCATATTCCAGTTTTCCCCTAATCCATCTAGATATCAGTTTTACATCTCATCTTCTTATCAACCCATTTTTCCTCCTGAAAGCCCCTGAAAACTTGTTCATCACTTCTGCCTTCCAATCAGGCAGTTCTTCAGTCCCAGAAGACAATGCCCATTTGAACAGTCCCGCTGCACTCAGTTCTGTGCTGCGTGGCAGAGCAGTCTGCAACCAGCAATGTCCTCCTCAGTCCTGTCAGGGTATGCTCACGGTCAACAGCACCTAACTGCAAAACCCTACCAAATATCTACTGAGAACATTCAAAATGTGATTGTCAAGAGCCAGAAGTGAACACTTTGAACCAGTATAAAAAGTATATCCCTGACTCCAAGATAATGCTTTCCCTAGGATTCAAGTCCTAGCTCCAGAGCACAGAGATACCAAAGCTTCTCCACAAAAAAGAGCAATAGTAAAAAGACTGGTAAGAGTTTTTACAACAACAAAGTGAATTCCTAGCCCTGTTTTCAGCAAATAGTCAACTATTTTTGTTTACACTGGGAATATAGTGTAAGAGTATCCACACTGAGTCAAAACAAAGGTCCATCTAACCCAAGAGCTTGCTTCAAATAGTGGCCAAGAACAGATGCTGATGGAATAATAAACAGAGAATGTATGGTGTTATACTTCTCCCAAATACACACGCAGTCTCCAGCAATTTGTAGGTCAGGGACTTGACTTCAACAACAACAAAACTGACTAAAGTCAGGAGCTCAGAAAGATCAAGGCTTAAATATGATCAAAGTCTGGCAACATTATTAACTAAAAACAAGGACTCATGGGACATGGACAATGTCCCATGGTCAATGGTACATGCTGGGCAGACTTTACTGTTGACATTGCTACACTATAACCTTCAGTACAAGCTAAGGGGATGATGCAGTGGGTAAGTAGTGATCCCAGGAGACCGCATTAATGCGGTGGTATAGCGCAACTATACCGTTTCCAGATGTCACATTCTTCTTGAAGTGAGAGACACTGAAAATTGTCTACTGAATCTGTTTGCCTCTGGTTTTGGTCACACTTCAAGAACTGTCTTTAAAAAATGACCTAATTATGAGAAAGCCCAAAGCACATATTTTGAAATAAATCCTCTTTAAGAATAGTAACGTTATGCCTCAGAACTTATTTTGTCATAAAGCCAGAAATAAGCCACAAAACATATATGCTGAAAAATAATATTGACTTAAGTCTCATCATGTGTGGCTCACAGCCATCAGAGACTGACATATTGGCACAAATCATGGCAAGTATGACTTTTTTGACCCAGGAAAGAGCACTGGGATGAGTAGAATGAGATTTGAATGATGTTCGCTTTGGGAGAGGTCTCCAGGGACTGAGCAGAAGGGACTGTAAAGCCATGCTGCCAGCTTCAGCATGGATTGCAGTGGGAGTCAGGAAACATACGGGTGAGGATTTTAGACAGCAGTACATGCAGATAGGACGAGTCTCAGAGAAGGAACATGTCTGTTTAGGATACACGCAGAGCTGTTTAGAAGCCTTACATATGCCACCATAAATCTATGTGCACATTGGCACTGAATAGTTAAGATCTCCAAAGAACACATAACACATATACGTACACACACTGAGGCAGGAACCACTTTCAGTAACCAAATAATTCTGTCACCAGACAGCCTAAAACTATTCAAAGGCACCATTTCTAGCCAAGACCAACAGATTTGAAATGTTTTTTGAATCTCTAGGCAAATGAATTTTCAGGATATGACAAGCCAAAAAGTCTTTAGGAAACTCTCCAAGCAGATGATCTCATTTTTTTAGCCATCATCTCTCTTAAACACCTTGACCAGTTTCCTTCAACTCTTCCAAAAAATCTGTCCCAGAATAAGATTATGCCTGTGAAGTTGTAGGTGTATAGGGCTAATTTTGGCAAAGTGAGGAATAGGAATAAAATCAAGTTTATAATGGAAACTTAAGGACATCTGCAGTTTACTGAATACTGTTCAGTGTGATCTATATAATGCATGTTTCCATTGTAGCAAAAATAAAAAGTGCTTTTATTATCGCCAAGGGAAAAAGACCACTTCCTCCACATGAAGTACTACCTAAAAAGACCTGGCAGGCCATGCAAGTATTTTTGCTTTGTCCCACTAAAACGTTTATAGGATCCAGATTCATTTCCTAAGGTCTGGCTGGAGCATTTGTGCAGAGCATTACACCACGTTGGCACTGCAGAATGATGACAATTTCTGACTGCAGATGTGTCTCTACCACAGACCTTAATAAAATTGCAGTATGGCATTGACATCCCGAACTAGCTTTAAATTAGCCAGCTAAGGTGCTGCTAAAACCACGGCAATGCCATTACAGAGTACAGCACAACTGCAAAACCCACTCTAAAAGCAGAGTACCGTAAATGGTCAGATATTTTTTGCAGGCCATCCTGGACGCTGTCTTCCTGGGATAATGTTACTAATTGGACCCAAGCTATCTAGTTTAATGGGAACTCAGGTTTGTCAGAGCTCTAAATCATCTGAAGGTCCAGTAGTGGGGGTAGTTAGATGAAAATAGTCTGGGTGGTTATGAAGTCTGCCTCCAGATAGTTCCTATCCAATAGCTGCTACAATCCACATTGATGCCCAGTTTGGGAAAACATAGTGCACACAGTTTTTACTGTGATCTGGAAATTTTCTGGGTTGTGCAATAGTTAAGGAAAAACTCCTCTAAAGACCTTACACAAGCCTTCTCAGATTCCTGTGGCAGTTAGAAGTCCTTTCTAGGGGCTTGTAAAGCTCACTGTAATAAAAATATCTGTAGGGAAAGGGAAAGGGTTATACAGGCTGCAGATCAGAGACCACATTTCCACCCAATGTGCAATTGAGCTGTCATTTGCGGATACTACTCCCAGAAACAGCGTATTATATTCAAAGTTACTTTAGATCTGCTAAACCCCATCCCACTCCTGACCTGCAATCATGCCACTTATTTCTGGTCACCAAATGGCCTCTCAAGACAACCACCTCACCTGGGGACAACTCAGTTCAGCCTGAAAGCTCTTCCCAGTATTGTTTGGAAATGTGGAGAAAAAAAAAAAAACACTCAGTGGACCAAATTAAATTAATTCTAAAAGCTGCCAGACTAACTGATCTCCAGGAACTAGCAACTTCAGCCTGGTGCTCAGACCAGCAAGGAGATCTGAAAAACTGGTCCTGATCCTATATGACAAGGAATGCAGGTCAGAAATACGACAACTGGACAGCAGTGGAATAGGTAAAGGGTGAGCAGAGGAGAGCTATGAAGCCATCATACATACCCAAACCCGAGATGTACTCAGACTTAAGCCATTAGATGCCATCTTCCCAAATTTTGCTCCCTGGTAGCGTGATCTCAGTCTGCTTAAAACAACTTCTGTCAACAACATGGGTTGCAATATGGGACTAAGTATGTCAGTTAACCAAAGTACAGTCTCAAAAGACATTGGTCATTTTGGAAAAGGTTAAAACCGTCAAGAATGCTAACCAAGATGAGAGCCTTGGACATGGAACGTCTTGCACTCAGGCTATTTAACTGTGACTCCAACTTCAGCCTGAGCACCAACCACTGGGGAGCATCTAACTCCAGATGTTTTTCCTGCTCCCTCAAGAAAGGAGAAATGTACAGTTACTCTCTGAAAATTTGCGTTCAAGTGACTTTTCAGTGATACATGAGCTTGGAAATGCCATGACTATTCATCTAGGCCCTCTTCCACACACAAAACTTCAGTTTGTGGTGACATACGGCATGGGAAATTTCAGCTCAAGCAGCTGAAGCCTGGCAAAATTATAAACAATCAGAAATAAGCCTTTCTAATGGAAACTATTAGACAGCATTAGCTATTGGGCCACTGTCATCTTCACAGCCAGAGAGTGATTTAATCTGTCAGTTATGTGAGCACTAGGCATGATGAATAGGTCTTTGTATTAATTCACAGCAAGTACATACCCAGAATGACATACAATGTGGGGGTTTTTTTGTCTGATGGTCCACTGGATGTCGAAAGAGCCGGGAGCTTGTACAACATGGCTATCCAAAGCAGTGCCACAAAAGATACCATCCACGTTCAGAAAGGGAGATTCCCAAGGACTAGTGTCCTTCCACCTCAACTTAACTTGTCCATCGTTACTTACTTAACTTAAAAGCCCCATGTCAAAGTTGCCCAGTTTTTTCCTTGGTTTTAGCCATTCTTGATGGCTACACTAATAATCAGGGTGGCATAGGGGCACAAATGCAGCTTGTTCATGGCTGCCAGCACAAGGTAGCACAGAGCATGCAGAGCCATGCCACTTAGACCTGCCAGGGCCATGCTAACGACCCAGACTTTTTTGGGTGACTGCACTCCCAGAGGTGCTCAGCTGTGCTGGCAGCATGGGGAGCAGAGCAAGGGCACAGGGCTGCCCAAGCCAAATGACTCCTTTGCAGAATGACTTCACGCTTCATTGGTGAGTGCAGTTTTCTGACTCTTTTTGTTGCTACAGCAGCACAAAAGGACCAGAGCAGGGCCAGCAACTCATGTCATGTTTTTACCTGGTATAACTGAGAGCAGAGTGTGGCCTATCATATGTTCAAAAAAATCCCTTTAAATAAAGCTGGTTACAGCTCTTCTAAGCTCTGGTGGACATAGTGGTCCACTCTTTCCCAGCAGCTGCCTGGGCTGGAAACTGGCTGGATATAATCCCCTGGGGAATAGAGCCACAGGGGGACAAGAGTGAGGTTTGCCATCTGGTCAAGGTCATTTATTAGCTTGGCTTTTCTAATCCGTGGGAAGCCAGTGGCAACTAGTCCTAAGCCAAACTCCTTCTTGATTGCCATAAATACAAATGCTAATGCTCACCAATTCAAGCAAAATGAGATGATTGTAAAGCTTCCACAGATATTTCCAAATGCCAACTAAAAACTCTCTGAAAAGTCTCAGTTTGAGACAGATTAATACACGCTGCCCCTACAACCCCTCCTCCCAGAATAGGTACAGCATCTGAACTCATCTGTGTTGTAACTTGTATGGAAAACTGGAGTCTATCACTGGCCACACTTCAACACATCCCATTTCATTTTGGCACCACTCCCAAAGATGATTTCTACCATTCAGATGAATATGGCCTATTTATTTTTCTCCTATTCTTGTGATCAGTTATTTCTTAGCACTTAATCCCAGTGTGAACAAGGTGCTCAGACTTTGTTAGCTCAGTCAGACCCTAAACAACATGTATGATGTTTTTCCTCTCTCTTTTTGCTTCCTGAGCTGCCCTTAAAGATATGTACTCTTGACTCTTAAGGGTGACCTGATCCTGGGAGGAGGCACAGCAGAGGAGAGGTCTGTGTGGGTGACTGGGGATGGTGGAATAGGATTTGGAAGGGATAGGGCACAGCTGCCTCCACCAGATCTGTGCTGGGGAACTGAGATGATATGGCCACAGCACAAAGGCTCGACTCCCTGCTGGGTTGTCCTGCCCCAGCAGAGCATGGTGCTACCAGTGGGCCACAGAGTAAGTGGGAGGATCTTTCCCTCTCCCATTTTCCTGCAGGTCAGACCTAGGTTTCTGGAGAGAACCTTTCCTCCATCCTCAGTGAGGAGCTGGACCTGCAGCTATCAATCTCTAGTTTGGAGTATCATGAAAGGTTTGAATGGTGTTGCCCATCACTACCAGAAAGCAAACCATTTCCCCAAGCTCAGGACTGTCAGAGCCGGCTCCTAACTTTTATCTTATCCGGCCACTGCAAAGGAAACTGTTGAAGTGCTGGCAAGCCATGAACTATGAGTAGGCACTTAAATCCATCCCTGTGCACTGAAATGACAAGAACGATGTGCTTAAAGCTAAGCATGTGCTTAAGTGCTTCACTGAAAGGCATAAACCTTGAACCAAGGCAGTTGTCAGAGGACAGGAGATAAGGGGAGGAGGGAACGTTCACCTACAGCCATTGCTTAATTACATTCACCAACAGCACAGGAAGGGGTCCAACGTGAGTGAATCCAGCTGCATTTAGGAACCATCAGACCAGAGGTGAAGTTAGACTGGGACACTACATAGAGGAAGCATTTGCCATTTAAACATTGCAGAGAAAGACCATGCAGAAGGGTACCTGTAAAGATGGAAGTCACTTCAGGCAGTTAATAGGTTCATTGAACAACCATCGACCCGGATAATTAGAGAGAAGTTACCAGCTTCTCAGTGCATTCTCTCCTTTTGATAGACGGCTCCCAGAAGTCATGCATGATTTTCATAAGGCGAGATAATAAGCTGTCACTCGTAAGAAGCCTAGAGTGAACCACACAGAAAATCAACACGGTCTGAAAACAAGAAACATGTCAAACTGCAAAAACAGTTTCTTTCTTTAAAAATAAAATAAGGGAGTGATTTGAACAAGCAAGCTTTGACTTACGAGTAATATTCTAGTCATCAACAAAATAGGAGGAAAGTATCTATTTGTGTGATTCCAGAGTGATTTAATAGGAAACATGCTGAAATTAACTCTTGATATTAATTTGTCCAGTGTCATCCCTTGCTTTCCAGGCTGCGTGACTTTATCCTCATCTCCTCTTCTTACCTGTAGACATCAAGGTAGAGAGAATGAGGAGAAAGGGATATCACAGGACAGTGATGTGGGAGGAAACCACAGAGGAACAGTACATTTTCTGTACGTTATATCCCATATATCTTATACATATTATAACTCTAAATATACTTACTTACATATTTACTTAAATAAGTGACAAAGAAGATTTAGATGGTCATCTAGTCCTGCGATGACAGGACATCGTCTCAAACAGAAAATACATGAGAAAACTCATGTAACCCATGGCCATTACCAGGGTGCCATGTGGGCCAGTGACAGGATGGGATATGGGCCCATGGGTACACCTGGCTCAGCAGGGCCCATGGCCAGGCAGGGCTGTAGGAGCTGGAGCCCAGCCCTGCCGCGGCATTGCTGGGACAGGGGCTGACGGGCCCGGGGGGCTGACATGGGCTGGACAGGGACATTAGTGCCCCTTAGTGCCCCCAGGACCCTGGCAGCCATGGCCCAAATGCCAAAGATATCCCTGCCCTATGTGGAGACACATGAGTTACAGGCAGGTTGTGCAGATATAGCTACCTCCAGCTGTTCTGGGGCAAACCCAGCAGTGTTGGTAAAGAGATGTAAGCTCCGTTATCCTGATCCACATGGTGGAGTTGTCCCAAGCAGGGCAGACGCTGCAGCCATGAAGAACCCCAGCGCCTCCATTCCTAGCAATGGGGAAGAACAGATTTTTCATGGCTGGGAAAGGACTGACTTGAGTCAAGCGCTGTCATCCTCCCCTGCTCTGCTCTTGTCCCACGCTGGGACTGCCCATGACAGTGCTTCCCAAGAGAGGGAGAAGAGGAGGTTGGAAAACTGAGGCTATCGTTGCCTTCTCAGCACATCACTTGCCTTCAGGAGGACCAGACACCTGGGTTTACTCACATGGAATGCTCTTTATGAGGCCTTCATTTACTACTATTTTTTTTGTCAGAGAGTGTCAAAAAATTGTCAGCAAGTGACAGTTTGGGTTTCTGGGCTTTAGTGGTTTTTATTTTTCTTCCCTCAGCGATTTGTGCCAACTGTTACTTCATGCATATGAAACACACACAACTTCCAGCCTTTCCTCACTGGTGTGAAGTAAGAGTTTGGCACGTGTTGAAAACAACAAGCAGAAATTAACTTGCTCTCTCCCATCTTTAATGTCAATACCCGCCAGTAATTATTTGGAGAATTAAACATGTAGTCATCTTGCCATCACCTTAATTCTCCACGTTAAAAAGGGATTATATAACAAATTAGCCTGATTTCGTCTATCTTTCAGGAACTTACCCAGTGGTTCGCTCTTTATTAAATTAGCAGTCAAAGAAGCTTTTGGCTTTCAGACATGTTATGAAATGCTTCACAAGTTGAGACCACCAGTGCTAGGCATTGCTGAAGTGCTTACTGCTCTGGAACCACCTCCTTGGTATTTGCAGAGCTTGAACTCCAGCTGACCCACCATGCAGTGAAAACACGCGGGTAGACACTTGTAATCTGATCTTCCGACATTTGCCTTCCAGTTTAGAAAAACCGATCCCCCAATTCACCGGGGTCATAGAGTCTTCAGACTCTTTCCTGTGCTCATTTAAATAGAACACAGGGTTCAGATTTGGGGTATGTGATAATGGGGTCTCCACTAATTCTCTCTCTGGTGATGGCTTAGTGGGAAGCAGAGTTGCAAAGCACAGCTAGATGCCTTTCCACCAGTTGTGCAAGAACATCTCCATCGCCTTCAGTGACGGGGATGTCTGCTGACCAGAAGGGCAAGTTGCAAAGACACAGAGTGTCTTGTTTCTCCTCAGCTGACTGTACATTGGAGAACCAACGCTTCTTTCATACAGAATTACAGAATGAAGTCTGCTGATTGCTAGTCATCTGAAGGCCTGATGCAATGCCCACTGAAGCCACAGAATGTTTTTCTTCTGCCTTTATAGGCTTTGGATCATCACCTTACTCAAAACATTAAAACTTTGAGTATTTCAAGCTTTAGGGTCAAACCCCCTTTCTGCATTCTTTGCTTTTGGCTGTAACAAGTCCATGTCACCACTACAATACTAGATTTGATGGCAAACAGATCTGTGAATCTGTACAGAAACAATAAAGTACTCCTGTTTCTTCCTTTTCCTTTCATCAACTTCTTCCTTGAGGGTATAAACCCAACTGCTCCAAACAGGCCCTTCTCATACTCATTGGAATTGCAACTCCATCTTTTACTGTGCTAGAACGAGATAAATATATTAACATGGTCAACAGGTAACTTCTACTGAGACTTACAAATATTAGATATTATTATGATGACTTTAAGCAATAATTCCCATGTTTCTTACAAAAAATGTTTCTTATCTATTTTTAAAGAAAAATGCTTGATTAAAAAAAAAGAAAATTATATTCTGATTTTTCCAAGACTAGACAGTAAGTCTGGCTTCCTGTACACATCTCCTCATTAGTCTGAGTTGCATGTCTTTGCAGCTGATCCTGAATTGCTTGTGAGAGATGTTGGCCTGAAACGTGGGGTAACTGAGCTCACCCATGTATCTGCATTACTTCTACAGCACAGGCAGGGGAACAGTGCCCATCCTCACTGTGCTTGCACCGCTTGCCTGAAGAAGTCCTAAAGGACCGATTGCTGATGACAGCTCTGAGTGCTGCCCACCAGCAGGGTTTTCACATTGCAGACATGCACTCATGGGTACCTCATGCAGGACTTCAGAGGGTGGTTAGGTGACCACAGCTTTTGGTCACCACTGGTGGAGGCTGTGGGTAAGCCAGAGGCAGAGGTACCTGTGCTCCTCTAATGATCCACTCCCCATTCAGTAGACAAAACAGAATGTGAAGAAAGAAGAAAATATAATCCCTTGTTTTCAGAGTTACTGATACTTCAAGCTACTGATTGCGACAAGTGAATGTTCTGGTTCAGTCTGGCTTATACTACCAGGAACAATTCCTGACTGGCAAGATTTGGAGATGACCACAGTGGCTTTAAAAAAACCCATCCATCTTAGTTTTGATTTCTGTCTGATCTTTTCTGCCTATGCAGTCACCTCATGACCTGTTAACCCACATTGCTTTGAGAAAGCTCAGTTAAGGAAAATTCAATATCCAGTCACATTTTTTCCCAGTACCCTCATGCTCTGCCTACCACAGTTGTAAAAGAATTGTGTTTATCCAGCTGCACAAATGATCAGTAATGTTCAGCCAACATTGAAGTTTCCCTTTAAAAAGTCTTTATGAGGGGTGCCTTTTTTTTTTTTTTTATTATTTTTTATGAAAATGTGATTCTGTCAGAGACTTTGTTTTATTCCCAACTGCCTCTGGCTTAAGAACAGTTAAACATTCTCATGGGAGGAACATATTGTACCATGCCTCAATTTTCATCAAAGTAATTAAAGTCACCCAAACAGGAATTAATTGGTCCTAAAATTGCATATAATTATTGAACAATTAAGTAATATTTCATCTGAAGGTGTTTATAGTAAGCAAAAACTATGTGCAAGCATGCAATCTGAGATCGAAACTCCAGGTACTTGCCTAAGGAGCGATGGCTTACAGCAGATAGGCTTGATAAATAAAACTGAAAAAAAACAACCCCCAAGTGACAAACCACAAGGGTAGCAATAGTGGTTGCTGCTGCCTTTGGGGATCTTCATACCCAGAAATGGAAGAATTTGCAGCAATTGTCCTTCCAACCATACTCTTACATGCAGAGTGAAAACAGCTTCTTTCAAAACCCCTCCTACCAAAAACTAAAAGCCTCTACCCTCTCAGAGTGGATACATGAAATGAAGAGGATGCCTTACAGAAATGGACAGGGATAAAGAATCTATTTCTATAGAAAGGTTTTCTACACATGTCAAAGTAATGACTCCATATTTTGATAATGTAGGGGTTCTTCCTCATTTTTACACTTTTTCAGGATTTTACAATGCTGATTTAAACATCTCCAATTCTGCAGCCTGGTTTAACGTGATCTATATGTAACAGGTCCCACTGGTGATGTGAAGTACATGCTCCCCTGTGCCAATACGCACAGCTTTAGTTCAAAGTGCAGCAGCTTGTACTTTTCCATCTAGTGCTTTTGCTTTGGTCCCCAGTGTCAGGCAGTAGTGCAATAGCGTAATGTAATATTGCAAATATTGCATTAAAAATGTCTCCTACAAAACACGCTAGTCCTGTAAAAGCTGAAACCCTGTTGGACTCCTGATTACTCAACAGGAAACAAAACAATGAGACATTGGCAGTTTCTGTAGACTATTTGTGACCTTCATTATTAGTCCAGCAGCACAGACAGGGTAGCATTGCATTGCCAAGCCCACACACCTGTCAAAAAAATTTCAGTTTCCCCCCCCCAGTGCAGTTATATGGGATTCAGAACACCATAAACAACTTCTGACCTCACTGAGCAGTGATCACCCCCAATCACGGCATTCTGCAAACTGAAAAAATAAACAAAGAAAACTAAACTAAACTGGTTTTATACAAAACAACAGACAAACAAAAAACATTTCAAAGGAAGCGACTGAGCCAAGCAGCTATGCCTTAGTATATCTGCCTCAGAGAGATTTTCCACACATCCCCAAAAAAACCCCAAGCAAACCATGCATTAATTATCCACCTGAATTCCTTTTCTGCGATGTTTTGCTTTAAAAAATGAGAGGAGAGGAGTTGGAGATTAAAAAAAAAAAAAAAAAAAGGGAACAGGAAAATCCCCTCCTGAAGTGTTGAGGGATGCTCCGCTCAGTGAGGGATGTATTCAGAGAGGTTTCATGGCAGTTCCTCACATTAATTCTGTTGGCAACTAGCAGGACTTGTGTTGCAGGGCTTCTGGGCTTGGGTCTACTGGAGACCCAGCAGAGCAAGGCCTGTAGCAAGAACAGAAAAACAACTCTTAGAGTACGTAGGAATGAAACTAAAGAGAATGACAAGCAGGTTTTAAGAGCAATATATTGGGAAGAAAACAAGGGCAGTGAAAAAAGAATGGAAGTAGGAAACCCCTTCAAAACCATAAAATGCTAAAAGAGTCACTCAGAAATATCTCCTCCAAAGCAAAATATTTCTATTGTCTCATTTCTTTGACAATGCCATTTCCATAGGGTCTGAAATCTGATCTAGCACATCTAATTTACAGAAGCTTATAAAATGTATTTACTATAACAGCACACAAACAATGACGTGCAATGGATTTTACATGTGTATTTTAATTTCCACAGAAGTCAATACAGTCGTGCCAGCAGAAAACTTGGCTTTACATTCACATAAAATATTTTATCCCAAAGAACAATAGAAACTCTAATCAGACTGCATCACTTTATATTGTTAAAAACTGCAATTAATCTGCTCAGACTGAAAAGCCATACTAGTTTTTGACTGAAAGGCATGTCATTAAGTTTCTGAGTTGTTTACATGTAATGCAACATGACAGAAATTTGTGCGGAGATGAGAGAAAATGAGCTACTTGAAATTAACTGTTTTGAATCCTGTCTATGGCTGTTTGAAGTCTGCAGTGAATTGGCAGGGCTGATTATATGGATTCGCGTGGGATTTGTAGGAGGATTTCTCATATTGGGGTGTTCGTTAAGGAACGCTTGGTAAAAACTCACCGTGCCTTTGGGTGTGCAGGTTTAGGGAGCAAGGAAGTCTGCATCAACATCCTTGGTTTCTAGCAAGAGTAAATAATAAATCTAAAAGCTAGAAATACGTGAATTATATTAAGCAGGACAGGTAAAAAGTAACACGATTCGTACCTCGTATGCGAAGCATGGCAGTTACCTCCCCCAGTCCTTTTGCAATGGGATGCCAAGGCAGATGATGGAGACCTGCAGAACGGCTGGGCAAAAAGCAGCAGCTGGGCACCACAGGGTCTCACGTGTGATCACAGGAGATGCTGTGAAGAAAGAAAGGGAGAAGAAGATCTGCATTAGGTAAGCACAGAAGAAGATCTGCCAACGTGCCTGTACAGTGACTTGTTGGTGTTAGCTTGGATGTAGAGAGTCAAGGTGAGTCAAGGATCCAGGCTCTGTGCTCAGACCTGGGCTGCAGGTAGATACAACCCATTCTGGAAACCTCCTTCAGTTGTGCATTTATTTTTTTTTAACTCCTCAACCTGCCTAGTTAGGAAGCAAGGCAAAAAGGAAATCTCTCTCCAAAAGCCAGAAAGAATCAGATTGAAAACACGAACCATGAAAGTTCAAGAAACAGGAACTAATTAAAAAGATCCAAGTATTTGTTTGTTTGTTTGTTTTAAACCTGATAGTTGGCAACTTTCAGTCAATCTTCTGATCTGGGGCAGAAGTTTGGGAATGAAATTTTTGAATGTTTGAGAGAAATTTTGGGCCAAAAAAAGAGTGATGCTATTGTATGCCAATTTAGGATACCTCAAATAAATAGTATCAGGATCAGAGGGCAGGTACCCAGCATTTTCTGTCACTTTTCAATGTTTCAAACCTAGTACTTGAAATATTGAGAACCCCTAAATCAGCAGGCACTTTTAAATTCTTCATTTAAAACCTCTTCTGTGTCAGAGAAGAACCTCCCCACGATCTGGGAAAGTGTATTTGATGATGGGAAGAGAAGGAGGAAAATTCATTAGACTAATCAAGAAGGCAACTGGAAAAAATGAGTTCATTCTCAAAAAATTAATAAGCTCATGGAAAACCAGCTGAAAGTTAGAGCTTCAGATGAATCCATTTTGGAAGAGGAAGAAATTATAGTGCGGGTGTTAAAAAGACAAGTCTTGAGACAGATGTCATCACTTCTTCCACTGGCACAGAGCTGGTGCCGAGCAGTGGTGAGAACAGTCGCCCTCGGTGGGTCCCACTCCCCTGACAAGCTTTGTGACTGCTGTCAGGCACAGGAGGATGCTGTGGTGTCTCTGCCTCCCCCAGCATCCCGGCTACCTTTCACGCAGGTGCCGTGCTGACCTCCAAGTTGCTGGTGGCCCGTGCCCAGTTGCTTCAGCATGAGTCCGGACCAGCCATCGGCATGCTCCGGGGTTTGCTCAAGACACAAACGTTACCTGCCCTCACCCAAGAACCCTCCCGGGGCAGGGGCTGAAGGGTGACATGCTTTGCCTTATTTACTTCCATCGGTTGTTTTTGGAGAACTGGATTAGCTACTGGATTTTCTCACGGATTTGCTTTTATTTACAACTATTGACACACAGCAGCTATTGCTCATCATCCTCAGCAAACGCACTCCAAAGCACACAGGCACCTTTCACTGGAGATGGATTCCCCCGTACAGGAAAAATACAGAAATCTGAAAGGGAACCACAGAAAGACAGGCAAACCACAGAGCAAAAGTCCTGTTCATCTCTGAACTAGCTGTCCATCAATTAGGTAATTAGGTCTGTAAGAGACTGAAAATGCCTCTACAAGGATAGTGAGATAACTGTCTTCACCATGTCTCAGACGCTGAAGGAAGACAGGTTCAGTAAACCAGTGGAAAATTATTAATAAAAGAGGTGCTTTATGTGCTACTCTTGTTTCTCCCTCTAGCTCATTCTTGCTGTTTGACTGATCTGAGTTACAGCAACTGGATCTGTAAGTATAAATATTGCATTTCGAGCTTTCATGCTGGCTTTGAAGCTTGAGTCCAGTAAGTGAAGATCGGTGAATTTATAAGGCATAGTCCGTAGAGACAAGTTTATGAGACTCAGAACCTCTGGCAAGCATCTGCATCTCTTCTATTTACTCAGATAAAACGAGAGAGGCCACGCTACTAAAACACAGCATAAATAAGTTACTAAATTAGGTCATTCAACCCCCGCATTAAGACTGGTAGTGATTATATATTGGTTTATTTTATTAATGTAGGCAGTTACCTCTCTAATGGGACTCAGATGAGGATGTTCCTGCTGGTAAAGGGAAAAATAATAATCTTTTTTTAGTTCTTACTGTCTCCTCCCTTCTCACTATGTATCTGAAATGGCTAAAAGCCAATGGCTTCTGAAAATGTAACCTCTAAAATAGTGCTTTCTTAAAAAAAAGAAAAAAACAAACACAAAAAAACCCCTAACCAACTAAAAAAAACTTGGACTATACATAATACTGTGAAAAGCCTTCTTTCTAAATAGTTCCTCTGACAAATACAATAATAGATTTTGTTCAGTGTACTCTGTTTCCTTCTATCTTGTTAATTATGTTGCTTTTTTCCCTTAGGAGAGAGTGTTGGGTATATGGCAGAATACAAACTGCTGAAAATTAAAATGTGCTGCAGAACTGGAATCTTGTTAGTCTCTGCTTAATGTTTAGCCTTTCACTCACAAGCTGGGAAGAGATGGCAGTTCGTGTAGGAAACACCACGTCTCTGCCAGGCTATGCATGACAGGAGTGATCAAACAGTCTGCACGCAGTGCGCACACATGCACTCGTTCATGACAAGGAGAAGATTTTGGGGCACAAACATAGAAGCAGCTGCTGCAGCAGCAATCTGAGGTACTGTTGTTAGTGCCTCCAACCTCCTTCCTGTGCTATGGAAATGCAAAGGAGAACACACCTCCATGAAATTCCGTATTTTGTATATAACTGAAATAGGGATTTTTGTCCGAATTAAAGTACGTCTGCCCCTTTGTTAGTGGCACTTGTCCAGCTAGCTAATGAGAAGTCTGCTTCTTATTCTTCAGTTATAAAAAGCTGTTACAGGTACATCATATGGTTAACAAAACATGTCTACAGCTAAGCTTAATACTTGAAGATGTCGCTCTCAACTTTGAAATGCTGTGTGACATACCAGAGTCCCAGTCATACCACAGCATGAATTATGGGCATCAGTGACCATGTTCCCACATAAAGCCAATAAAATACCAGAATCCTTGAATTTTGCTTTCCAGCAGAGAATGTTGATATAAACAGCAATCCATCAACTCATCTACTGCAACCTAGAGCATTACCATTGCGATGAAGAACCAACAGACAGCTTTATCCCCAGAGCATCCCTCAAGAGCAGCATGTAGCCCAGAGCATTCACTTTGATCCACCCGGCTGTCATTTGCTTGAAGCTTTTTTCATGCAGACTAAGTTTCAGTTGGGGAACTGGAGGCTTTGGAAGCTTGGGTCAAAGCATGCATGGAAAAAGCATTTTCAAGGGAATCTCCTCTCCTGGTCCAAAAACATCATGAAAAGTTCAACGGGATCAGCTGCCAGTGCTGGACAGGACCAATACCAGCATTTATTAGTGATATGAGTCAGCAAATAATTTCTCACCCTGCAGAGTCAAAAAGGTTGCAGCTGTCCAGCTCCCCATAAAATTTGACATAAAGTCATGAAATACACTGAATTCATCAGCGACTCCAGCCTAGTCATGAGTCAGAGACTCACACTGCCCCATCCTCAAGCATGATAGCCAAGGTCCTTCCATTGCCAGCTGTAGGATCTGACTCAGAATCACAGAATAATTCAGGCTGGAAGGGACTTCTGTAGGTTATTTGTGACAACCACTTGCCTAGAGTTGGGCCTGCTGAGGTCATGTTTGTTCAGGGCCTCATCCAGTCAAGATTTGGGTATCTCCAAGGTTGGAGATCCCACAGACCCTCTGGTCATCAATCCCAGTGCTGCACCACCCTCCCAGTGAGAAAAAAATTCATTATAACAAATGAGAATTTCCAACACTGCCACCTGTGTTTGGTTCCTCCTGCCCTGCCACTCTGTTCCTCTCAGAAGAATCTGGAATCAGCTTTATACATGGGCTAGTTTCTCTTGCTGCCTCCAAGTCACCTCACATTCTCCATCCTCAGACAAACCACTCTCTCTCTAAAACACTCAGTGAAGATGACCAGGTTCCTCCTTGCTGCCATCCTTATTCATGATTTGCACCTTCATCCCTCATTGGAGCCACACTGACTGACCAGTGAAGGAGTTCAACGCTGAAACAGAGCCTTTCTTTTTTAAAGCCGCCAAGCAATCAGCAGTGCTCTACAACTAGGCAAGCTTTTCTGAAACAAATGCACACGACTGGTCATTTGGGTAGCAGGATCCAAAGTTCCTCAGGCTAAAAGGCTCAGGTCGGACTTGATTAAACCTTCAGCAGAAGAGGGCATATTGCTCTCTTGATATTTTTTCCTCCAGGCATTTAAAATTCCCTCTTTTCTCTCTTGCTCTCTCTGTAACACTTTTCCTCAGCCCATGTTTCCTAGGCAGCTCGTGCTGGTGGGAATCATTTCTGCAATGCCAGTGCTCCTTTGTTGAGTCTGCCTCTGCTCAAGGCAAAAGAGTACGGCCCTATTCAAGACTCAAAGGCTATTCTGCACCACATTAGATCAAAAATTCTCATGTCTTCTTGTCTTCCAGCATAGTATGAGACTTCTACCTATTTCCTTCCCTTATAAAAAGTATATATATAAATGCGGAGAAAGAAAAGCATGCCCAACAGTATGAAAGAATTACAAAACATTCTTGCATTCTGCTTATTGATGCTCCAGTCATGATCAGGTTTTGATGTACACAATAGGGAATTCATACGTATCATGAAAATTTATCTATGGTGAAGTTAGTAGGATGGAGTTTGTATGTCCTGAGGTAAAAAGTTACTACCAGTAATCTACTCTGAGATTGAAGTGTCATGTCTAACAAGTTCAGGCCTAGTGGAGACATCAACATACTGTGAGATAAGCAATATCTACCCAAAGGGCTGCTACTAGTCACTATATCACAGGCTTGTTCTGTATCTCTAAGCCACTAGGATTATGTTCACTTACTCTATTAAATTTTACACAGCGAATTCATATTTTTTAAGTAATTTTTCAGTATCTGAAAGTATAATTTTCCATGCTGTAGTTTTCAGGAGTAGCCTAACCCATGTTTTGGTCTCAGAATGGCAGGGCTTATTTATTTTCTATCTTGTCATTAGAAAAATAATTGAAATATTTTTTTCTTTGTCATTTCTAGCAGCCAGAAATTGATGGCAGTAATCAATCAGCTCATTATTATTGGAAATAATAACAATTTTGGCTATAAGCAAAAGCCTGTAATATAGCTTTGAGGATGCTTCTGTGCAGCAAAAGCTCTGGAAAGCATTTGGGTAGCTTAGTAAGATTTCCACATGGTTCCCGGGAATAGATATTAAGGAACTCCGCAACCTTTTAAAAGAATGTTGCATGTTCTCCTTTCTCCTCACCGTTCAAATGTGTGAGGTTTCATGATCAAAGCTCCAGCTCACCCCAAATCATAAGGCAATCACCAGCCACTCTACCCTGACATCAAGATCCCGTTTCTCACAGAATTTTTGGCGCGTGGCTGGATAGAGGCCCAGGAGTAAAGCAACACTCACACAGCATTGCAGAAATGTAGTCTGAGGTTTTTCACACTTCAGCAAAGCCCAAGGCCATTTATGTGCTTTGCTGAACAGAGTTCAGAGTCTTTAAACTGGAAAGTACATAGAAACCAGCAGGTCACAAAACATCAGCTCACCACAACTAACCACTGCAAAGGTCACAAAGGATTGGGGGTCACGGTCTGTCCATGCTTTACCTGCTAGCGTGCTCCCAAGGGTGCTTTGAGGTTGAAGATCTCCAGCATCTGACTGCCAGATTTTCTCAACCTCAACTTGGGCTGACTATAAATTCAGCCTGCTCTTGACCAAGACATGTCAGAGCCCTTTGGAAAGGCCCAAGACCCTTGCAAGGTAGGATCTGGGTAATCCTTTCTGCCAGACATTGTCACCGCAAGATGGTGGGAAACTGCACAAAGCGCCGGGTCCTCATCATGCCGCAGGGGAGCCTTCATGTGGCAGTGTGGGCAAGTTATTGAGTCCAGGCTCTATCAGAGACACAGTGTCCACAAAGGTTTGAGATTATCTGCTCCAGCTCCACTTTAAAGCCAGGTATCTTCCTCCCATTTATCTTACTGGATCTAGATTGTCACTGCTTTGACAATTAGAAACTTTCTAATTGGCAATGTGAATGTATTCCATTTGGGTTTGTGCCCTTTGCTTAAAAAGTTGGGTTTTTTTCCTCCCCAGAAATTATGCCTCTAATGTTCTCTCAGCATCTGACCTTGAGTTAGGCAGCTAATCCCAACCATCTCACTCTGCTGGAGGCAGACTAGTAATACCCCATTTCCTGTTGTTTCCTTGATCTCCGGTATTGATTCTGGCTCTGACTACTGCCCTCCACAGTGGGGGCATCCCTCCAGGAAAAAAAGTGATTTGAGGGAGGAGGATACACAATGCTAGCAAAGAGCAAGCTCTTCCTATCCCCCAGACCCATTAGGCTGAGATACTCATAGCAGTGCTACGATGATGTACTACAGACACTTCCCCCCCTCACTGGGAAGTGTTGTTCCTGCTTGGATTCTTCCTTCTTGCCTAAACAGAAGACACATCACCAAGTGGTGTCACTTAGTCAGGGAAAATTGCTGTTATTCCTTTTATATGAAACAGATCAATATACCATGGACTTGGAGCAACCACATTAGAAAGTAATAGAAAAAACTCAGGAAGATGAAGAGGGAAAATCCCCAAATCACAAATTAAAAAAACCCTGCCCCGACATTACATTTAAGCCAACAAATATATTAAAATTTGTTTTTAAATGGTAAGTATTGGCAAGCAAAGCCAATCCTAGAGCAATCACAGTGCAGTAAAATAGCAGCCATAAAAACCAGATCGGATACTGAGAGATAAACTCCTGCATGTCAATTTACACAATTAATAACTGCCAGAATAATTGCAATTCATTTAGGAGTTGGAAACAAACTGTAAATAAGTGCTCAGCCATGTGTTAAACAACAAATACCAATTTTAATACAGAATTGCTGTGGCATTAGTAATTTAAGGAGTGTTGTAAATACTGATGCTTATCCCTTAGGGTTGCTCACAGTATTACACACGCATTTTGCACTAACGTTTTGTCCCCAGTGGTGTTGCATACTGTGGTGTTTATTCCCATGGCAGTGTATTACTACTTGCTGATTTCCATGCACCTACTTGGCATATTGCTCAATGAACTTCTGCTGTATCATTTGCCCGGGGATCATATACACAGTTAGCAGCTCTTCTTTGAGTCTTATCAGAAAGCGAAAGTTTTCCAGGCTGCAGCAGTGAGTTTCCGTGACAGTAGAACCACTCCCAAGTGCCACTGATTATTATTATGACAAAGCAAAACAAACGATTCCTGTTTATTAACTATTATTATAGGGCCTTAATATGTGTAATTGTACAAAGCTCACCCTTCATTAAAAGTTTTACTTACACCACGATACTTCGTGCTCATGGCTTGTTCGAGGAGAGAGGGAGCATGTTGCATCCGTGACAGACACGCAGTTTGCTGACTCCCCTACGATGGCTTGCTTCTCCTGAGCAGACGTGGTGAGGATGAGGCAAGGGTTCATGCCTGTTTCCCTCATTCTTCCTCTGCTTCCTCATGGCAGGTGTGGCACACCGGCTCTCTTCCTTCTTCACATCTTGCGACTCAATGTAGAGTGCCTTACAACTTCTCTGGCCCCTAGGATATGACTCTGGGGAATGATCCAGAAATTATCTTTATCATCATATTCATCTTGTGAGGAAAAGTACCTCCTTCCCCCCCCTCTTATCCTCTGTAATCCTCATGCAGAACAAGACTGAGGTTTAGTGGAATTCTTATGTCTCTGCATTCGAGATAATTGTTCTTCAAAAAAAAGAAAGTCCTATAACACATGCAATATTCATGCACCATGGGGAATTTTCTTCAGCTTCACTGAGCTTTGGATCAAGTTTCACGTCACTTTATACCTCCCACAGTCTCAGACCTCATCGTTATTGGCCTCTCTACAAGCCTGCAAGGGACCCAGCAGCTCCCCCCTCCCCAAACAGGATTTCAATTAGCTCCATCTCCATCTTAATTCACCAGTTGACCTAATGATGTTTTGAGTGAGTCCTGTTCCACATTTACTCATCAATACTGCATCTCACATCTCAGCCCTAGAGATTTCTATATTTATCCTGCCTGGGATTACAGAGAAGACAGAAGGAGACTGTAAATAGTTTGCACCATTCTTCTTGACTTATCAAAGGCTTCTGGTATGGAAAAGAGTGCTGGCTGCTTTGAAACCAATTTGCAAAACAAGCTTACTTACAGACAGCCACATCAAGTTTCAATACACTGAAATACAGAATAGAATAGAATATGGCTGAAGAATGTTTTGCTTACATTTGTTTTCATGTTACTTAATTGTAAGATTCCTGTCCACGGCAAAGCAGGACATTCTATAACATTTTCCCGATGGAAATAGGTATGTATATCTTCAGTGCATATCTACTATGAGTAACACTTTATGCATGCCATACAATAATCTATGTCTTAGGTGAAATCTCTAGAGCACATGTGAGGGCTTGAAACACTTACTCCACCTCCATTTCTTCTGGGATCATTCTGGATTATGCCATCTTGTTATTTTGCCTTTATATGATATGATTTCTAAGCACTTATTTGGACAGCTATCAAGTATCCTTTAAGACTCCCACAGATGGAGAAGCAGATGCACTGTAACCATCTGGGGCCAGAACTATGATTAACTTTCAAGTCAATGTGCCTGTAAGAATGGACTGCATGTTAGAAATGTTTCTTCCATTTCAACCAGGAAAAACAAAACAAGGTTTAAAAGAGGCCTCTGGATTCAGGTGCCCAGGATGAGAAATTTTTTCTGTTAGGCATGCGAAATCAGTAATGCTTCCAAAACTTTGGAAGCGGATGGTGTCCTGTCCCTAAAACAACAGAGATCCTCACTGGTGACTGAGTTGCATTCACATCTCCTACAGTGGCAGCCTGCGTGCTTTTACATCTCCCTGCTCACACCTCACACACGTCCCACTGGGCCTACTGGTACACCAATTACTCTTACCATCAGCAATCATATCCATTTTAGCTTTCAGCAAAGTGCCAAAGGAATCTCCTTCCCTACTTCCCCCTGCTTGATTATTGTATTTGGTTACCTTTCAGCTTCTGGTTCATTCAGAGGAACATAAGCTTCATAGATGGGTGGTGAAGAATCTGTGAATGAAAATAGGTTGGGTGAAGTCCAAGTAATGACCATGCAGCCACAGGTAGATGGGCTCAAAGATGACAACCCTTCCTACGTTACTTCATGTACAGCTCGTCATGCTTAGGTTGGGAATAGTCTCAGTGCTTCAAGAAACGTGAGACCTTGCTTCTGACATAACCCTTTTTAGCCCTGTGAATTCTTTTCTTTCTCCCTCAAGCCCAATTTCAGTCACAGATTACTCGTGTGCCAACTTGGACTGGACACAATAGCGGGTCAGAAGGGGGCATATGGAAACAATGCACGACCCAAAAACATTAGTGATGGGACTGACAGGTGAACCGAGGACTGGGCAAGACAGGAGAGGTGTGAGTATACAGGTGTCCCCCGGTCACCAGCAGCTAAGGCTGCTCACACCTCAGTGGAAATGGTGGGACTGAGGACAGGATGCTGCTGTCTCAGGCTGCGTCAAAGGACAAAGAGAGACAAAGACATCTTAAACCTTTGTCTCAAGAGCCCATGCAAACATTTGGGAGGAATTTGACTCGGCACTTTCAGAGCCCACATGCTATGGAAATGGTAGCAGGTGTCTACAATGCTGAAAATAAGCTGGCATTTTGCAACTGCCTACTCTTGTATGCCCAAGGCGCCAACGAGAAGCAAATCTACTGTAGGGATGAAAGGGCCCCCTTCAGCCGTACGCACGGTGTAATGCGAACAGTGGGGTAGCAGGGCAGTGAAGTGGCTGTGTAACTGTGCAGCTCCCTCATTCGCATCATAGCTATAGCAAGCCTCAGAGCCATTTATAGGCATCATGAGCACAGTGTCCTAAGGCAAACTGCCCAAAATTTTGAAGATGCCTTGACTGAGGGAAAGAGTTTCTCTGGGCTGTCTCTGACATGAATTGGGATGAAGAACTTCAGCTGAACATCAAGCACACCAGCTTGTACAAGCATAGCTTCTCTTACAGAGACTTCTGCAAAAGTATCAGATACAGTAAAGTGTCATTATCATTATACTTAGAAATAGCATTTTCAGCCAGGAACGTCAGAGTGCTTTGTAATCTTTAACTAATTAATCTGAATTATTTCTCTGAAGTAGAAAGGCCACGTGGACATGGATCACTTCACCCCAGCCTTGAAATGCAGTCACCACTGGAGTAGAGAGCATCAGCTGCGTAGTATCATGTAACGTTATCTTCTCCAGTTTAAAAGGAAGTGAAGACTCTCACCTCTAGTTAAATTTTATGAGGAGTGTGGGAGGCCGGGAAGCTGTGTGCAAACACTCAAACTGGACCTGGCGAGGCTACGATTTGCTTTGCAAAGCAGCTGTCGCTCTGTCACAATAATATTGCTCAGGACTGATAGCGATCAGGGCAGCAACGCAGGTCAGAGTCCACACATTGCAAGAGCTTTGGTTTCTCTGTCAACGGCGGGATCAGCCTGGAAATAAATCTTGAGGAAAAATGCTCAGTACCCTGCCAGGCTGCTGGCAGCCCACACGGGACCAAGCAGTGCTTGTTTGCACTGTGCTCCCTCCCCGCCAGCACATCTACACACACACTCTCAGGGTAAGAACGATCCCTGGTAAGTCCTTCCCTACAGTATTTAAGCATGTGCTTACCTGAAAACCATTTCCAATGCTTGTTCCAATCTTCCCCATCTTGGGTCCATAATTTCTGTAACAGCAACAGATGAAGACACACAAAGAGATTAACGAAATCAGCATGCCCTCACATGACTAATAATGATTCCTGTTGAACAATCAGGAGGTGAAGAAACCCAGCAGTAAAATTCTTCTGCACATACGGCTCCAGGACACAACCACTCCTGCCTTAACAAGAGAGCATATGTATTGAATCCATTCATTTCAGTGACGGGGAAGGCAGAAGGGAAAGTGTTAATTATACTTTGTGGGATGAATGAAATGCACTGTACAATTAGCACCTTCTGTGCTCCTGCCTAATGACAGGCTTAACTTAAGAGAATTCTTCGTACTGTCCTACGTATCACCTTTCCTCTGACATTATCTTCCTTTTCTTGGCGCTCTACATAGAATTTTAATGAGATCTTAATTGTTTTTCCATCAGCTGCAGAGATTTCAAACCCAAGTCATATGTTGGTTGTCATTCTGCAGAAGGTGGTATGGGGAGCTGTAGAGATGTTCTCTTACTAAAAGGGAGCAGGAGGCAGCCCCCACACCTCCCACTGCATCCCAGGGAAGGGCTGTCTCTGTATTTCCAGTGCAGGCCTCAAGACTACAGCTTGGTATTTCTGCAGTTACACAATGGGGACTGGAAAAAAAAAAATCAATCACGCAAATGACCGTCACCACCTCCCTGCGACTCCACTGGCTGCAAGGAGCTTTGAGGTGTTGGTTTCTGTGCCTGCCTCGCTAGAGTTTGCAGGACTTAATGAGCAGTACAACCCTTTGCTCAACACAGCCGGAGGACTCGCAGGAGCTGAATGGGCTGTCCATCAGCCTCCTACTTTTTGTCCTTCACCATCTACTAGTCACCTGCGCACTCTCTTCATTTGCTTTATTGTTCAAGCCATTTTCAGGAATGCAACCTATTTAAAGCATAGATTTACTTACTTCTCTTCAATCTTTTACTTACTTCTCTTCAACCTTTTCAAAGGCATTTCTGAAGATGTCACAGAACCCCTGAAGCGTCACGGGGAAGATGGGATGTTGCAAGAGCAACTGAGCAGAGCTCACGATGTGAACTGGCCACAGGGAGCAGGAAGGGTTCCTGAGACACAGGCCCCCCGTGGTGCTGCGCTGTTACGGAGAGAGATGCTACGCATTAGGATTACTCTCTACAGTCATCAGACTTCATGAAGATTAATTTATTACAGAGTGGCTGCCCCCGAGTTCATTACCAAGCTATTTGAACAGCCGATGCTGCCTGCGGGAGCCCGGCACCAGGCGGGAGCGCGTGCCTGGGAGCAGTGGGGGCAGCCAGGGCAGCGCCGCAGCAGGCAGGCAGGCAAGCCCTCAGCACCGGGGCTTGCCCGAGGCTGGCAGGAGAAGTCCCAGACACAGAAAGGGAAGGCCAGTCTCTATACAGGGCTCTTTACAGGGCTATAAAATCCGCTGTCACGCAGCAAAGGGCCAGGAGCCTAAAACCAATGATGATGAATTAATATCTGAGACTTTCATAGTTATTCACCCCAGGGTCCTATTATAACTTATAACCAATATCTGACAATGGTCTGGAGGTTATGTTAGCAAACAACAGTGTTTTGAGATGAGGCACATGTTGCTCGTCCAAAGTGTATAAAGTCAGTGGAAAAATATGACTTTGCTGAGATGTTAGAGAAAACCAGTTTCAGGGCCAGCAGAAAAGCCTCAGCTTCCCACTCTGAATCCTGTGTTCCTCAAGTGGACAATGCTGCACAGGCTAGCCAGCCATGTTTAATTAATGCTTACATATCTTTGTTACTCATCCATGAACTTAATATTTATTAAAATATTTCTAAAACAGCCTTGTTCCTGCACGGTCCTCCATTTCAGTGCGGGGAGCATACGATGACAGTTTCCATGTAGCTGTCTCCTGTAATCACATCTTCTGCCCTCCCAGAATATCTCTGTCCCTTATGGGAAACAGTATGGAAGAAATAGCATCTTTTATGTCATAGCTGCTGTGTGACAACTGTGTGGTTTCCATCCACACCTTACGCTCATTACAGACATTCACTTTTTGACAGCTAGATTGATCCCTTTTGGGCTTTGGTGCCAATCCAAATCTCAGTAAAGTATAAGAAAACAAATTAATTAGCAGGCACTGGAGAGTCTGAATGTTGCCCAAAGGTATACATTATGAACTAAATAAGAGAAGCCTATAATGCTTATTACGTGATTTGAGCTTGTCTGGTTTTTATTTGCAACAACACACCTCCTGCACCAGGGAACTGTGGGCAGTTCTGCAGCTGGAAGCACGGTCAGAGCTCGACCCTGCACCTTTCTGCACACGGGGCATGTCTCCCTGTCCACCTAAAGACGACATCAGGAAACTACCTCAGCACAGAATCAGCATA
Source organism: Grus americana (assembly GCF_028858705.1). Lineage (NCBI taxonomy): Eukaryota > Metazoa > Chordata > Aves > Gruiformes > Gruidae > Grus > Grus americana. The sequence continues at coordinate 95,704,345 of NC_072854.1, forward strand.
TACGAGGTAGGCATTTTACATTTTATCAGTTGCTATGAATGAGATAGGCCAGACCCTCCACACTGACATCCAAGGCTGCTAGATAACCACACGAAGTGAAATCCCCGTTAGCAATGGACCGCTACCCACTTTGCCATCCATAGAGCATCACAGCCATTCATACAGGACTGTATTTTTGGCCACAGATAGGAAGACAACACAAATAAATTGATGTGACCCGGGAAACTTGCTTTTCTCCCGCTTTCTCAAGCTATCTTTCATTAACCATGACAAATATTTAAACTAAAGCAAACACTGCAGATATGAGGGAATTTTTAATTTACTGACAAGACACGCTGCCTTCAGGACCTCTTTCATGTCCATTATAAATAGAAAGCCATAGCACTGCGAAACTAAAATCAGTGCTGACAGTCCAGCTCTTGCCTTCTTTAAAGAAGTTATGAAAATATGCAAAAATTTAAGCATTCAGAGAGATAACACACTGCTCGTTCAGTGCACCTCATCTGTAATTTACAGATTGTTATTGCTGGCATCACTCAAACACTCCATGCTTGCTCAAAAGATGTGTCCCTTGCCTAAAGCTTCAGACAGATCATCTAATTTCCTAACAAGCCAGTAACACTCAATCGAGTGCTGCTACCGGAGCAGAACAAAATGTATTCTTGTTGTATCATAAACAGGGGAGTGCTGAGTCCAGAACTGAAATGTAAAGGTGCAGGCAGCAGCTGATGCATTTGCGATCCCTTACATTTCTGGGTGAACTCCTCTTTCAAAGCATAGTTGTACTCCTGAGCATGGGAGATACGCAAAAGCAAGCAAAGAGGTAACTACATCAGCTCTGGCCCACACCACCAGATACTTTCCTCCCTCCTTCCAGAAAGGAAAATGTGATACTTCATGTAAAAAGCAAAATCCAAAATATTTTGATTTGGAAATTCCTCTGACTGTCTTACGATAACTGTGGCTCAGGCCGCCCATGCTCCCTGTTCTCCTTTGCACACCTTGCTGCCTCTCCCAGTTACAGTTTCCTGTGCAGGGTGCCTTTTAACCAGAAGGAAGGATGTTCAACTTCTACACCAAAAAACTCTCAGCAACCTTCTGAAAGCAGACACCTTTCACAAACAACCCCAAATTAAGCTGGAAAATAGTGCCACTTAAAAAGGGAGCAAGCAAACAAAAATCCATAAAAGTCCCTGAACAAGCCCTGTCTTGCGAGAGAATGACCCGGCACCAGGTTGAGGGTGTGATTACGGAGTGATATCCCCGGGAACTGAAAAGTTTCCCAAGGGATTAAAAGATCTTTAAACATAAATCCCTCTATGACCGAACCCAAAATTTGAACTTAGCTCTTTGGAAGTGAAACTCTGGTCTATTCACCCCGGCAGCCTCATGCTAAGGCACCATGTGAGGCGCCTGGCTTTTCAGGCTAAGACTTTCCGTGCCGCAACACGGACGGTGCCCGTGCGGAGGAGCGGGGAGGTCTCTGAAGGAGGCAATTAGCAGCAAGCTGATGCCTGCTGATGCCTGCACAGCCTGTGAGGGGGAAAAGCCAGGTAGCGTGAATAGAATACGAGCCCACGCACACAAGGAGGGGCTGTGGGCTAACGAGGCACAGACAGCTACAGAAATACCCTCTGGCAGGTGTAGCCCTGCGGCAAGGATACCTGCCCTGCGGCACCCACCGCAGCTGGCAGGGCCTTTGGGTCCCCAGAAGGACCCTTGCCTGGCTGCCCACTTTCCTCCCCAGGAAATACATAGAGACCTGATGTGCGTTTGATCACGCAACAGAAATATATCTGGCTACACACGTATGTGTATCGAGCCCCCTGACTGGGGAGGAAGATGGCTTATGTGAATCTCATTACCAAATGAAGTATGTAAACGCACACATGGCTCCTACGTGCTTTCCTCCCCTTGACACGCAGGGCTCACGGTCCGAGCGTGTGCCTTACCTGGCCTTATGAGAGGCTGCACGGGTCAGTTTGGGAAAGTGCTTGGGATCCTCAGCTTCAAAGGAAGGAAGGAAGGGAGAAAATCTCCAACAGATCTGAGATTCTGGAAAGCTGCTACACTCATCTAAAGTAAAGCATACCGTGAAACACTGAACATGGTACTTTTCTTCCATTATTTCTGAAAAGGGTAATTAATGTCTTTGCTTGTGCTGCAGAAAACTCTGAGACAAATCTATCCTTCAGGTCACAGGAAGCGGTGACCATACAAGCAAAAAAAATCAGCTTTCCATTCAGTTCACATCTGTGTGGTTCCCACTGCTAAAGCCAAGATCTTTTTTTTTTTTCCTTTAATTTTAATCATGCATGCAGAAAATGAAAACTATGTAGCACCCTCCCTCCAAGCCGGAGTGTCTCCTCTTCCCTACCAACAGCCTTTTGAGACCACACCAACCCTGACCATTCAAGAGCACAGCTTTACTGACAGAGCACACAACTTGATAAGTAACAAGTATGAGATGGTGAAGGAATTTTCTTCTCTCTCTTTTTTTCCCCTCCCCCCCCTCCTTTTAGTTGCACTGAAACTATATAAACAAATTGTATCACTGACTTTGCCAGTACATGAGCTTTTCCATCTGGGAATAATATTCCATTTAAACTAAGGGATTAGAAATCCTTTGAAAAGACAAGCAAAACTAGCATGGACACATCATTCTCAAATATACTATTTAAAAAAAAAAAAAAAAAAGAGAGAGAGAGAGAGACAGACAAACAATGGGACCGACAAGGGCTTTTCCAACTCTAGCTGCTATGGGCTTTCTGGGAGAGAAACTAGTTACCGTCTCCCAGAAGTGATGGAAACCCTGGCTTTGCCCTGGTGTAGCTTGAAGCTGGGAGACACTGGATGAGCAAAATAACTTAGAACAAGTACTGATTCCTTTCCCTCTTATTTCAAGCAAGATGCTCCCCCAGCTGCCTCGGGGGCCCCCTTTGCTACTCCCCAGCAGCCAGAGCCCAGCGGGGAGAGCAGTGAGGGGAGCAGAGTCGGGGGCCAGTGCTTGACTCCCCCCAGGGTCCCGCAGTGGCCGCACCAGCTGCTGGGGAGAAGCAAAGCTGCACATTATCCTCCTCGATTCTCTTGCAGGAGCACAGCAGGCAGGCAAGCAGCCCGCCCCAGGTGAGGGAGGGAAGACCCCTTTCTCCAGCGTTGCAGGAGCCAGTGCTCCTCCCTGCACTGCGAGAAGATGGGGGGGCGGGGGGGAGTTGTGCCCCCAGCCTGACTCCGAAGGCAAATGCTTTTCTTAATCATTTCAGTATAATAATGAAACTTGCCTCTCAGGCAGAACATAAGAGACCTCTCAGATGCTCTCAAAACTAAGCATCTTCCTCAGATTTGCTGCTGCAGAATGGCATTGTAAACTACAGGCAAACCCACAGGATTTTTCTGCTGGTGCTGGGAGAGCCCTTACCTCGGTGCAGCCCCACCAGAGCTTTACAAACCCTGTGAAAATCATTCTCTGTTGGTTTTTTCCTAATGATGATGTGAAGCCAGGGCATAATGCAATAATCAGTAACTAACCGCATGTATCAAGCTTCAAAAGGTAACAACTTGTGTGATTTCTGAGAAGTTTCCATAGATGTTCTCTTTTACTAGTGCTTTAAGTCACTGCAGAGTCCTTATGCATCCGTGTACATGCACCGGTCCCCAGGGGGATTTGGTGAGGTACCGCAAGGTCACTGAGACAGGCATGGGCCACCTTGGGCTGACCACAGAAAGGGGAATAAAGAAGAAGGTTTCAAGGTCATTTACAAGCCAACAGCCATTTCAGTTTTTCCCCTCGGTTTTCCAGGATACACTGACTAAATAGTTTCATCTTGTTAGAATTACCTTGATACAAACATCTATTATAAAATTTTCTGTTGAGATAAACTTCTGTAAAAGTTCAACAAAAAATTTCATGTGAATTCAATCAATGCCCTGGAGGATAGGGGGGAAGGGGTATTAATTTTTTTCCTGCCAGTACTTTGTATAAATCCAGCAAAATAACTACACTTCACTTTTAGTCAGTATACAAGTTCTTCGTATGTTTTTTGTTTGGGGGGGTAATGGGGGGGGGAACGGGGGGGATGGACACGGGACGACTGAAATTGCCTAATTTCACTGATTCACTCCATCTTCTGCCAGTCAACAAGAGCTTTCAGCCTAGACAAAGACTAAAATAAAGCATACCAAATAAAAACCATGGACATATAATTGTCATTTCCCAAAAGCTTCTTTCAGTCCCAGCTTCTCAGAAAACTACCCAAGCATTAAAGCTGCTGCCTCTCAGGCAAACTAATTATAACTCAAAAAAAAAAAAAAAAAAAAAAGAAGGAAAAAAACCCAAACCCACATGTCTAACTGAATATATAAAGGATAATTATGTCATTAAAATTAACAACATTTCAGATGGCAAAAGAATCACAAGGCAAGAATGGATGCGTTGGACACCATCAGGCTCCCATCAGATTATTCACAATAAAAATGCAGCCGTCACCAAAAGAATCTAATCCTTGTGTGTTTCCACTGATACGGCTCAGATGTGCGCGCTGGTATTTTTGAGCCCCAGCAGAGCTGAAAGTGTCAGCAATTCATTGTTTACTGTCTGGACTGAATTGACTCTTCGAGCTCCTTAATGATACACAGACGGCCAATGCTTCATCCACCAAGGCGTGTTGATTGCCATCCAAGTAAGTATAAGCTTTCACATAGCTGTAAAGAAGGATCCTCCTCACGTAGTCCAAGGAATTGCTCACAAAGGCTCTATTTAATCAGCGCAGCTCCATCTTAGTGGCGTGGGCACAGCAAAACAATCATCCTTTTAAGAAAAACTAAGTCCTGGAATCAAAGAAACCCAGTGGGTGCTGCGAGGAACGCAGGCGGCAGAGGGTAGGTATGCTTTCTGGCCATAATTTATCATGAAAAAGAGTCGCTATCTCCATCAGTACAATTGCACAGCCCCAAAGAAATCATGAGAGCATGTTTTCTGAATAACTTCAGTCATTCCCTAGTCTAACCTTGCCAACAAAGAGCTTGATAAAACAAGTTCTTCTGTGAGCAGCTGAACTAATGAAACAGTTTCCTATGGATTTCTGTTACATACCCCCACACTACCACTGAAATTAGCCTACTACAGCCCAGTGTCCCCTCCACGTTACACCTTTGGGCTTACTCTGCACCCCTCAGTCCTCCTCCACGCCACAATATTGTCAGATTTTCTGATGTTTGCTCGTCCTTCAAAAATAGTCACGTCCCTGAAAAACCGTCAGCGCATGATACCTTCTAGGTATCCATCCCTCCCACGTTGCCATCACCTATTCACCACGTTGGTCTCGCTTATTTCTGTTTCCCATCTGACACCCTGCAGCTCCCCCTCCAATCTCTTGCAAGTCCCCAGTGACATCTCTGGCTCCCACAAAACCTTTACTTCTCCATTGCTTTGGGGTGAGCAAGAAACAGCCCGTGCTGTAGCTGGTTTAAAGCCACTCACATGACGACAGGGCAGATGGTTTTTGTATGTCGGGGCAAACAGAAAGGGCAATGGCTGAATGATCTCAGCTTTGCCTTCAGGGGACGTTAATCAAGCTTTTGGAAAATTTCCACCAGTCTTCATGAAATTCATAAAAAAAGGTAATGTCTTTGAGATGCTGTCCCTTCTTCCCAGAAAAAAAGCTGAAATTTGCTGACAGTTTGAAAGTTGCGGGGGGGACCAACAGATGGACAAACAGCCACTGCAATGTATAAGCCTCATTTCCTTAGAAAACCAGACTAAAAATAGAAGAAAAATACAGTGGCTGACAGACTCCATTAACATAAACACACCAGGTTTTTAGTCCATTAACCTTCTTAGTGGTCTAACTATTGCATGAGAGGTTCAGTTGCCTTTTCTGATAGAAAATAACTCATCGTCAAAACGTTCTGGCTGCGGAGTCCCATGGACTCTGAGTTCCTAGGCAAAAGACACCCTTTCCCGCTGTTCCTTGGCATTAGTCAAGAGTTGCCTCTAGCAGACACACAGAAATCTCTTAAATTTGTCTTGTGGGTTTTTTTTCCCTTCTCTCTGTTTATTCCTATTTAACTTGGAAGAGCTGCAGACTGGATAAGGATATTAAGACTCACATTTGAAACAATGCGTTATGTATTAAGGGTATAAATCAAAGCCATGATGTCAGTGGAAAGACTCTCATTAAACTCAATCAGTTCGGAGTGTCAGCTAATAGAGCTTCAAAACTCTTGGTGAGAAAGCGTCAGAGCATCTCATGTGACTGAGGTCCTCCAGGCAGCTCAGCTGGGCCACCCTTTGTGTGCTGGAGGCAAGCGGAGTAAGATCCACGTGGCACAATGCAGTGACTTGCAGGAACGCTAACCTAAGGGCCTCTAGCAATACAGCTGTTAGGGGTGTTTCTAGCACTAGTGCAGGCTGTGGTGCCCCTGCTTTCAAGGAATACAGTCTAAAAAGGGTATATGCCTTGATATCACAAAAATTAATAAAAATCCTCCTTTGCTCAATCTCTGCTTTTGGGATTAAAGTTCCTGGGTTTATCCATTTAGCTCAGGTGGTAGCTAGGATGTCTGTCTGAATGCTGCCTTGGATTTTTAGCACCTTGACCACAGATCAGATACATTTTTCTTCAGTAATTCGACACAGCCTTTAAGACACTTCCTTGCCTATTAAATAACCCACTAGAGAAACCTGTCCGAGTGAAGTGGAATTTACCCAATGGAAAAAGCCAGTACAAGTCCCATCTAAAATTCACCTTGAAAGGTCTTTGATAAGTGGTGACCAGACCTTGTTCAGACAGGGGTATGAAATTAATTCCATCTAAATATCAGACATGCTCATTCTATGGGATACTGACGTATCACACACATACACAGATCTAGAAATTTTTGGTTGAACTGTTATTAACCTTTTTGGCTCTGTGAGGGCAGGTAGGGCAACTGAGAGACTGCGCTGATAACTGCAGCAATATGCAAGGACAGCAGAAACTAAAATCACTGTAATTCTTTTAAAAGTGCTTAATCTTCCACCCAAGGAAATTAATGTCATAGAAAAAGATTATCGGAGATAGGATACTGCTGGGAGAGCTCAACTCTTTCTTGACCTGCTGCTCTGCTCCAGGCAGGCTTTTTTTCAACCCACACAGCGCAACAACACCGAGGAGTTCGTGAACTTTTCATGACCCTAGAATCTGTCCCATTATTTGGTTTTGCAGATGCAATCACTTTACAAGGGCCCTAGCCTTCCCCAAGGGTCTGGGCAGACCCCGCAGCCCTGCAGAGACCGTGAGATTCACCCTTGCAGCCTCATCGGTTTGGGTTAGCACCCTGCCAAACGCTCCAGAAGCAAACAGTCGCCTCCTGCTCTCATGCACCAGCACCCCCATCCGTTCCCAATGTACCTCAAAGCAGTGTTCTTCAAAGCTTCCTCTCTGCTGCTTCTCCTGCAAAACATTGCCTATGGGGAAGGAATGGACAGATAGATGTCAAGGTCAGCCCATGACTGACAATCAACGGCTTTAATTTCTCCTTCCTCACTCCCTCTTGCTCTATTACAGTCAGTTTGGCCTTTCCACAGCTGTTAGTTTCATTGACTGCTACACCTTGTCATATATTCAGAGTGTGAAATTTTGAAGGCAGGCCTGCCTTCTTGTTGGCTATTTGCAGATCTTCAGTGCACACAGACACCACAGTGATATGAATTCAGGTCAGCAGCCAAGTCAGAGGCACGGAACTGGTTGGGAAAGGAGCTTTCGTGAGATACGTGAGAAATTCAAGTTCTTGCAGAGGTTTCTGTGATGATGAATAAATTCAACCTCAACAGAGTCACTTTCTGCTGTGACTATTTCAACGGCACGATAGCTTCAGAAAGGAGTTTTGGTTTTCTCTTATCTTTTGATACTTTGCCCATCAGTCTGATATAAATGCTTGCGCTTTATTTCTACAAACTTCTTGATGCAAGCAGGAAGAAAACACAAACAGCTTAACTACTTGTGAGACCTGCCCGAGGGATGAGACGAAGGAAAATCAAGAGCTAAACTTAGCTATGGAAAAGGAAACAGGCTATAAACACTGTTGTCAGGTGCAGAGAATCCTCTTGGGAGCTGCAAGGGTTTGGTCTTTCTAAAAGGAGAAGTGCAAGCAGTTAGAAAAATAACCACAATATTATTTATGTTCAGGGAAATGGATGAAACCTCAGTTTTCCAGGTTGCAGAGACCTGGGAAGAAGACAACTGTATGTTTTCAGAACTTGTGTTTTGGCAGTTATGCACCAGAGAAAGTTGCTTTTTTCTGACACTGAGGATACCATAAACACTTATTTTCTTTGGGCATCAGTTACAATGTCTTCCACCTTCCTCCTTCTCAGCACATTCCCTAGGTTGTAAATAGTGAGCACAGCTATTCAGGAAGAGTATGGAGATGGCAGACAAATTTGTGTAGTAGCAGCTGGAAATTTTCTGGTTGTTCAGAAGGAACCTAAATTTACCCAGAAGGCACCCAGATGCTGAAAAGGAAAGCAAGACGTGTCAGTGAGCTAGAGGGGAGCCCGGTGCTCCCAGAGGTGTGCCATCCCAAACGCACCCCAACAAACCTCCCTAATGATTCAGCAGCCAGAAAACACTAAACTGAAAAGCTGAGGGAGAAGGTGGCGTAGGGGGAAGGAGACATTTGCACAAGTGGGCAAGTGGACACTGGATAAACATTTCACCAGAAACTTCGCCACATTTCTCCTTGATGAATGCTCAGTCCAGCTCTACAGGAAATACTGTAAGATGAGGCAGTCTCCAACTTTAAATGACTTACATCAAAATCCCAGGTAATGCCAGCAGCACTACAAAGCCTCTTTGAGAGCCCTCGCTGAGGCAGAAATTTTCATTTCACGGGAGAGCCAGGAGCAGGAGTTCCTGAAGAACCAGGCCAAAAGCAGTTTCCTCATAAATAGCAGTAATATCAGAAAGTCTCCTGGACCTCAAAGAGAAACCAGTGGGCCAAGGACCCGGTCGCTGGGCTGCGGCGGTCCAGGGGATGCTGCTCAGGATATGAATCATGGAAGCAGGGCGGTCACATCCTGTTATGAGCAGGCTGTTTATTTTTCCTGCTCCTTCAGCCCTGGACCTCTCTGCTGTGCCTGCCACCGAGGCTGCCAGCTGCGGAGGTTGTAAGGTGGACGCTTGTCAACAGGAACTGAACCATAATCACCGATTCATTTCACAGCGGCTTCTGAAGCAGCCATCAGCTGGCAACCATTTCGGAGAGCCACCAGGAACCTATGGGGCAAAAACTTTTCCTGATATTGACTTTTTTCTGTCAATGGGAATACAAAGCATGGGAAGGTACTATTCTGATTTGGTAACCTCTCCAATAGCCACTGGCCTTACCTAGAGGTAAATGGCCGGCCAAAAACAGCAGCTGAGGGAAAGCAGGCTCCCCACCTGGTACACACCAGCTCTGAGGTAGTTTTGGTACATAAAATCATTCAATACAGAAGACTAGTTCTGCGTCCATATCAATCTTTAAGATTGTATGGTAGACTCTGGAGCAACAAACACATTAATTTTACACCCAGGAACTTTGTAGGTGATTTTCTGGTCAAAGACAAAAGGAGAGTAACAAGCACGGTATCTAAATTGCGTGACGCAAAGGAAGACCAGTAGCCTTCACTTGCGATGTTCACATCATGTGCCTCAATCAAAGACTAAACAAGGAAGCCCTGGCTAATTTAAGCACAGTAGGAACTTTACCAGTGCCTTCCATGGGAGCAAAATTTCATTGCACAGCTATACTAACACCTTCCCAGCCACTGCAGTTTTAACAAGATGCCAGCAGACCTAACATGGGTGATACTATTTTTCCAATGAGTGCCCTTATTAACAGTGACACCATGGCTTGTCCAGACAACACAGCTGTGCAAAGGTCACCTTGAAAGGAATTGTACTGAAGATCTCAGCTAGAAGATGCAATTAAAAATATATAAGTTTAAATAACTCCTAAGATTGTGTCCTCATTGCTGGAGGATACTGGGAAGGCAGATATTTAAGAGACTACTCTTTCTTCGTCAAGATCTTCTTAAAAAATGCTATTAATGCTTCAAAAGCTCTCCTTTGTGAAATCAGCCACTTAGAGCAGAAAGGTAGTGAGACTTGTACAAGCCAGCATGCCCTGTCAAGAGCAAGCCTTAGGTTAATTGGCACACACAGCAGAGCACTGACTAAGACCAGTTTCTGTAAGGAAATAATTGTACAAGATAACACCTCTGAAACACATTAAGATCTAGTCTTCTTGCCATGGACATAATTTCCCCTGACCTCAGCAGGACTGATCCCAGAGGGTGCACACCTTGCAAAGCCCTTCTGCTCCCCCTGCTCCACAGAGCAGGATCAGCCCGGGTCCAGGCGTTCAGGGTCCTCCTGTGACAACTGTGGCTTCCCAGGGGAACTGGGGAGCCAGCAAGCAGAGAAGTAGCATAGCAAAATTAGCCAAATATTACAGCTATAATCCCCTTGCCCCCACCAGACAATTTCACAGACATTTTATAGAATGTCTTTGTCTTTTTGTCACTCTCGCTGTCAAAGTATCACTCTGATATTTTCTGCTTGAAGCCTGGTTCAGCAAAAACCACACAATGCAGTCTTTTACCTGAAAATTAGCACCTGAAGATCTCTTCAAGGAGGAGAAGCTATGAGGCTGCAGAGCATGCCATCATCACTTGCCCAAGATTCCCCTTCAGGAGGTACAGTACAGATATGCCAGTCCTCTGGGGATACTCTGCCCGTCCTGGGGGGAGACCATAACACAAGCACAGCTGGTAAACCAGTAAAGTTAAGAAAAGCATTGTTTATCCTACATGTTCCAGAGAACGCTCTTGACCACAAGTAGGGGTTGAGCAGCAGCTTCTAAAAATCAAAGGGCTGCCTGCATCAGGAACAGCACCTTCACCCACGCTGTCTGCTCCTTGGGCCGGTTGAGCTTTGTAACTCTGCGAGCAGAGCAGCAAAAGTGTTCTAGACCTGCCTGTATCACAACAACAACAACAACAACAACAACAACAACAACAACAACAACAACAACAACAAAAAGTGACTTTTGCCAGGTCACCTTCAAGTCGGGAAGGGCTGGCCCAGGATGGCATGAGACACTTCTGTTTCCCCTGCACCACGCACTGGTCCAGCCATTCCCAAATTCAGGCTCATGACTCCATGTGGGCTGCAGGAATTACAAGAATATTTACAAAGCTGACTAAAATTGTATTTCATCCAGTATCTATGCTAGTGCTACGGACCCAGAGTTATCCACCCCCACAGGAAAACTTCTGCTCGCCATCCCACTGGAAGCAGTGCTCCTTTGTCTTACACTCTTCTTTGCTGATTTTTAAGCAAGGTGAAGCAGGCAGAGTAATGTTGCACTTCTAACACGTGTTTCTCAAAATTTGTGTTACTACAAAAAAAAAATTCCCCAAAGTTACTCCAGATTGGTATCACTATTTCCTTTATCTCAGCAAGTGCTTTACCTAAGAAAAGAAAGTGAACATGACAAAATTTGGCTCCCTTTATATAGCTGAAGAATTTGGAAAGTGGAAAAACAGTACCTGTGTAAGTGGCTTTACAGGTAAAACAACCTCCCTCAAACAAGTTACAAGGATCATAGATGTTATTAGAAACAAATAAATACTTTTTCCCTATCAAAGAGCTGCAGAACTCCTCTATGAAGCAACTATTTAGGGCCATATGACAGCAATCTACTTACTTACCAGCAATATGCTCTGGTAGGGAGCAGATAAAACAAACATTAGATAAAGGATCAACATCTCCCCGCAGGAATTTACAGATTCAGCCAGAAATTCTTTATGTACCAGGCCTGTTAGGAAAACACTCTTTTTAAAAAACATATCCTGATAACAGCTTAACATTAAATAATTCCAAAGCCAGTAGAGCTGCTTTTCACTCTCTGGTGTGCTTTGGTAGAGTCTCATTACTCAGCTTGCTCAGCGTAGATGGATGGTATAGTGAAATGAGGAAATGGGAAAAAAAAATAGAAAAAAAACCTGGGATGTGAAGGATATTTATGCCAGCTGGCTCTGTCGTTCCCCAAGAATAAGGAAGCAGTAGCACTTCAGAACAGCAACGACAACAAGACCTCAAATCCTTCTTGCTTTTGCTGCGCGCTTCAAGAAGTTGTCATTGTCTTTAACAAACACAGCTCCAAAATGTTCAAATAAAATCTGCCCCACAACTATTCACCCACTTTTCTATGTCAGCTGTATAGCTATATGCTATAGCTGTGCTACAGTTAGTTCTTCTCACATGAGGATCTCCCTGGAAGACAGGCAAGTGTGATTACACTTGTTTCATGGATGCCTGAAACCACCAGGATGCTTCCATGTGACCCTGCTAAAAGGACTTCTACTGTGCTCCTTGGAAGAGAAGGGGTAAGGGATCCTCAGTGCAGCACAGGACTCTGTCTTTATGAAGGGATTTGTCCATGAAATTCACACAGGCATATGGAGACCATGCTGATACGACAGCCAAGAGTCCTCATTCTTCGCTTTCTTCTCTGATTTGAAATAATTCACAGCAAATTATACATCCTAGGCAGTTTCCACTGTGCTTGTCATTTTAAATTATTTCAAGCATGTAAATAACTGACATCATAGATTCAGAAAAGGGCTGAATGGTGCAGTGAAAGAAAGGCTCACACGACTCAAACAGGCAAGAACCGTCCTCACCAGTACCACCAACTCGAAGTGACACGAAGTCAGTGCCTCATCTGCTACAGACACAGGTTGAACAGAAGTTTAGGAAGAGTGCGTGGGGCTCAACATGTGCACCAGCACAAGGTCCAGGCACAACTCTAATGTCCTTCTAGGTTTTAAAACTCACTCATAACAGGGCAAGACAGAAGCAGGGCTGCAGCCTCTTTTAAGATGATGCAGGACAAGCCATCCTGGAATTACCCTGGAGACAGGCTGCTGTATACCGAGCCAAGGCAGGCAAGAGCTTGATGGTACTAGATGATCCAAAAAGGAAAATATAGAAGATAAATCAAAGATCAGTGACAGCTTTGGAAATCAGCTAGTCCATTGCATCCTGCCAGCCCGAAAATCTGTATCTCCTCAAACCCAGAGGAACTGTCAAAGACATTATTAAATAACTAAGGAGAACAAAATATTGACTTCAAGTCCTTTGTGCTCATAAGTTGTAAGTTTCATTTTCCAAGCTGCAACAGTTTCCTTGCTTATGCAAATGCAATACCTCAGGAAGTCTTTCCTCACCAGTTTGTTCATACCAGCGGTCATTCTGGTGGCCATACAAAGTACCCCTGCTATATAAACTTCCTTGGCAAAAAACCAGTTATTTTTCTTTGCTATTGTATCCATCCCCAATTTGTTTCATTCGGCTCTTCATACACATTTCTGGCACCAACACACAAAATGAACAGATGATAACAAACTACTTAAAATCCAGGGTCACATGAATACTGGTGCACATCTTGGGCTCAAAGGCTGAAGTATTGCTCCAGCAAAAACCTCCTGGCCTTCTATTGCTAGTTTGAACCATAATCTGCAGCATGAAGGTGACAACATTACTAATGGAGACTTGGACAAAGTTTATCTATGAGGAAGCACAAATGTAATTTTGCAAACAGATCTTCTTGTATTGATGGTAACTTTAATCCATGATACTGATTTCATTCGCCTTGGAGGTCCAGATAACCATCTGGTATAAATGAGTCCGATTTGTTTGACTTCAGTAGGATTATAATGCTTAAAGCCAGTTAAAGATCTCACCCAATGACTAATGAATATTTACTCATTTTCACTTAAAGCTGGCAAACATTGTTAGCTTTAAGTTTCCAAGGAAAGACAGAGGGGAGCTGAACAGAAAAATACTTTTTCTAGATAATGCAAAAAGGAAAACCAGACAATATTTCAGGTCAGCCTGAAACATTTAGTTCAAATTAAAATGAAAAGGGTTAGACTTACAAATGCAAAACAAAAGTTAAAAAATTTCTTCAAAAACCCCCCAGTAAATGGGGGGGGGGAAGGACGGGACGGACGGACACGAGTCTCTATGCTTAACAGTGCTGTGTCAAAATGGAAAGGCAAAGTTTTATTTTGAAAACACTGACATTAATTATTTAATTTAGGGAACAACAAAGAAAACCTTTTTAAAAGAACAACAGAGCAAGTTCTACTCTATGTGATGTATAATTATTCAAAACCTTACTTTTTTCAGGCTCCATATGACCTGGCCAGAGGGGCAGAAATGCATCCTTTCAAGCAGTAGCTAGTTTTGTATTTTTTGTGACAACAGCATCAGCAAGGAAACCTCACCATCTTGTTCATCTCAGCTGCTCTTAGATTCTGTCCCATACCTTTGATCCCTTGGTAGCATGACATAGTCTCATAGCAACCTAACATTAGCAAATCCAGGAACTCAGAGAGACCTGATTTTCTACAGCCAGCTGTGGTTGATAAAGACACAAGAGATAGACCCGTTCATGTGCAATTGCATAGAATTGTGCATGCTTAGCTGTTGCACTCATCTCCTATGTCACCAGTTGCGTCACCAGGTACTTGCATGCACTGCTCCAAATGCGACCACAGGACGTAGGACCCTTGGCACAGTGGTGTGCAGCCGGCACTGAGCCTGTAGCTCAGTCTCCAGACTAAGTTACGTGGAGGTACAGGTCCAACCAGCACCGAAACAGACTCCTTATGGTTCAGCAGCATCAGGAACAGACTGTTGTACCCACTGTGAGCTAAAGGCTATCCAAAACCTTTTATTAGCTGAGAGGGATCTGAATGTCTGGCTCTTTCATCTGTTTCTGACGCCTGACAGCCAGAGATAAGGTGCTGCTCCTGAGAGAGGAGGCCTTTGAAAAGTTCAGCTGTTGGAATCGCAGCCATTCCCAGTCCAGCCTACCTGCGGTGTGCCATGCTCTCAGCTTCTGCCGTCTCCTCTCCCCTGTGCCACAGCCAATGTGGTTCACTGTACCCATCTTCCCCCCGCTGCCCACGCACCTCCTTGGGCCACAGCCAGATGCTTCTGCACAACCAGCTCCTGCCTGCTCCTCAGTCCCCGCCTTCCCTGCTCTTTGCCTCCATCAACTACCATCCAAAGGATAGGATATCCCTATACATCACACTCAATACAGTTTGTCAATATAAAAAACCCCAACAACTGCAATTGTTTAAAATGAGGCGAAATTTGGATAAAACAACCTCTCACCTTGTGGAGACTGCTGTGGATTCTCTCTTGCAGCGTTGTGAGCTCTTGCCTCCAGGGAAAACATATCTGGTACCCAAATGACTTTTGGCTGCTCCTTGGTATTGCTTGACAAAAGTTTCACTCCTACCACAATCACATTTCTTTTGGTACGTGCTACATAGTCTGATGGCGATCAGAAGGAGGATACTCATACCAGGGATGGTGCAGACCCTGGATGTGTGTGGCCCTTAAAACCAGATGAATTCAGCAGACACAAAACCCCAAGTGCAGCAATAGCAGCTTGGCACTGCCTATTTCTTTTTAAAAGCAGTTTATTACCTCCTCACAGCTGGTGCCTGGGTGGTATCAGCCATCTGGAATTTGAGCTTCTTTCTAGGAACTTCATTTTACCAGTTACATTTTCATTTGCTCTTCAGAGTCAGAAAGCAAATGAAAACCAAGAGTGAAGTCTGTTCCAGGATCCTCCAAATGGCACTTCCTATTTGACTGCTACCCTCTTCTGTCTAATTTTGTTGCCAGGTGTTTATCTTCATGACAGATTGATTTGATGTTGCCTTTCCATAGCTGTTTTCTGACAAGGAATTTTAATTTGAGGTGATTTGTGCAGAGTCCCAGCAGGCCTGATAGCTCTCCTGGAAAGAATAAGACCATCGTTTTTAATTTGGAGGCAAAGACAAAAGCACCAGCCATTTGGCCCTAGGAGACTGTGATTTTCAGTAGGAAACAAGTAAAATTTGCCATCAGCGTTGAGATATAAAAGTAACATCTATTTATTCACTAAATAGATTTCATATGAAGCTAAATGGGAATCACCCAATTCAAGGAGAACAGATTTGCATCAGCTGGGCAGTGAGGAGAGACCCTCCTAAAGGTCCCTTCCTTTTTTGGGTTTGGCGCTTTTTTTTTTGCCTTTTTTTTTTTTTTTTTCCTTTACCAAGAAGCTTTAGAGAATGTCTCAGTTGTGGCTCAAGCCATTTTATGATTATTTTCCAATATAAAGAGATATTCCAAGTCCCAAACATGGGGACTGGAAGGGAAAGGACAACTGTTTAATTGGAAAACTTTTGGAGAGCACCAGAACAAAGGAAACGAGAGGTTTGTCACTCTCCAAAGCTTTCAGATAGGTAAACAAGCTTCAAAAGCAGTATAAATTCAGTGTCTATCCTGGCTTCATAAAATACGCCTTGGTTGGGAGCATTAGTTTTATTACCCAGCTCTCAGACATGGGTGGCTATTCCAGCAGAGCGCAAAGGCCACCCGTTCCACGCCTGGTCTCTGTGCGCATCAGACGTTGAACAACTGCAGAATCGATCGTTTGCCAAATGGCTGAAACAATGAAATTCACTGTCCAGTTGTCATACCTTCACACACCTCATGTCGGTAGTATTTCTGGTCTTTCTCTTTACCACAGTCTTACACTTTGCTTCTCCTGTGAAGACTGCCTTGTATGTGCTCTTGCCACACATTTATGCGAAAGGAAGCAAATGACATTTCCTTGTGGTTTGCATAATCTCATCCATATTTATAGCTATATGAATTTTGATGCAAGTCTTTCCCTATCCCTTTTCTCTTCCCAATACAAAGATCCTGTAAGGAAGAGTCCCAAGGAAAATCTGCAAATCTGCTATAGTGACTCACGTTTATTTTGCCCCATCCAGACTTTTATATAAGGCTGAGTCACTCATTAGCTGAAGCTTTGCAAAGAAAGAAGAAAATAAGGGGTTTTTTTTCAACAAATGTTCAGGTCTCTTTTGTCTGTTATAGCAACGCAGGTTACGGCTTCACCAGAATTTTGATTTAATTCCCTGTGACTTCCCTATTTTTTTAGTATTTCATTTATCCAGTAGCATCCTTTGGGTCAGCATTTGCCTTTTCACTTTGACTTATTTAAGATAGAAAAAGTTATGTACCCAGAAATTTCTGATCATCATCTTCCATTTCACATGCTCTGGGCATTTCATATTTATTTTCCAAAGCCTCAACAACACATATGTCACCGAGATGCACTTGTCTCCCTGTGCATATAAGTTCCATTGTTTGAGAGGTTATTGCTAGTTTAGACCTCTGACTTGCATTGCCTTACGTGAGCCATTACCCCAGTAGCTTCCTAGCCTGCGTAATTTGGGGAAACGGAGCAGACGTCTGCATCTGCTAATTTGCTGTGAACCTGAACAAGCCTCCTGAGGGCTGCGATTCCTGGAAAACTCCTCTCCAGATCTTTCCTGCCAGGGTCTGTGAATCCAACACGTTTGAAACAAAATGCTAGGGTAGCTCTGTTTCTGATCAAACCTTATTGTGGTCAATCACTTTATGTGGAATTAGTTTAAATTGCCATCTTCACACTACCCTTAATATTTTTTATTTCATCTTTTGGGTTCAAAGCACGCATTTTCTCAGGCGAAAAAAAAATCATGATGCACATCATAGTTCCCTAGGCTTCACTGGCAAATCTTGTCTACGATGTTGGTGGGTACTGTCTAGATGGCAAAAACTAAAGCAGATTTACCAGATTTCCATAAGAACAGGATTTAGGAGCCCATGTGACTTCAGCTACCCATGGAAAGACCATCAGAAGAATAACCTGCTTTGGCATTTTATAATTATATAGTAAAAATCAATGCAGTGCCTTTGTCCAGTGGGAAAACAAAGCGAGCATTGAAAGATGTGCTGGTTAGGTGACTGGCAATGGAATTATATGTGCTGAACTGTAATTTATATCTTGTGAGGATTTGATGCTTGTGTTTGTACATACACTGCTCAGTAGACAGCAGTATAAGTCTGTGCAAGCTTTGGCACGTGGCAGCTGCCAATGCGCTTCACATTTATTTGGAGGGGAAGGTCTCTGGGATTAGGCAGAGAGTTCAAGCCACACATTTAGTTTGAACCTCACCCTGCAGCTGGCTCCCACACCTCTGAGATTTCCATCTATCATATCATATCCATCTTTCCTCAGATGAGAAGTTGTCCCAAAGTGGCTAATCACTGTCACGTCTGCTCTCAGTCAAGAGCCAGTCAGGGATTACACGCATCTAACTCATTTAGACAATTGTATCAAGTATCTCTGTTGACGGATGGACACCAAATATTTGGCTCCGAACAAGGAGATGCTTCAGGCAGAAACACTCACAGTGAAGCCATGATTTCAGAGAGACTTTTAAGCCAGGATGCACCAGTGGTCCCCTCCCCAGCCCAGTGGCCACCGCTCCTTCCTGCCCCTCACCTGCCCTTTTGCTGGTGTCGACCCAAGTACTCCTGCAGCCTCACAATCCACAGGGTGAAAGAAGTGATCCAGTGAAAGGTAACCTGACAACAACAAAAAATAAAGGTAAGTCTCAGCATAGATGGGTGGTCTAACACCCACCACTGTGCAACCCAACCAGCATGTCCAAGGCCACCATGGAGGAGGTGGCAGGGCAGGACTCTGTGGGTAGGGGCAGGAAGGTGGTAGGATTGCTCATTGTGGTGACAGCTAATGCGAGGGAGAACTGTTGGAGAGCTGTGGCCACAGCCGGAGAAGACGGGCAAAGCCCCCGCAAAGGATGAGTCAGGAGATGACCAGCCAGGCAGCACGTCGAGATGAATTCTCAAAGGTCCAAGCACGTGTACGGTTTTTTCCGTTTAAGACTCACATGAAAATCTGTGGCCACTTTCCTACTGTGCATGCTGTAAATAAATACTTCTGCTTGTGTTCTACCTTAATCTTACTGAAATAAAAGAGATTTCACCGTAGCTTACAGACATTTCTTTTTCAAAGGGTGTAGTGAAGCGTAGCGAATCTGCCAGCTTCAGATCACTTTGAGAAATGCCCAAGCCCTGCAAGGGTGTTTTCCAAAATATCCAAAGGGTACAGGAATGTGCCCCAAAGAAGCTGCATGAGATGGTTTGAGAGATGGCATTGTGGGTCAGAAGAAGAAATGTGTCCAGTGCCTGGCTGGACCCTGAGAATCCCAGAGAACGACATGTCAGCAATGCCTTGCAGAGAGACAAGCTGCAGCAGGAGGGATTTCAGCCTCTTAGCATCAACATGTCGAGTTGAGCTGAAAGCAGAAAGAATACACCAAATGTTTATTTTGAAAATGAAACTTGATCTGCCCACAGACAGTTTTGCACTTGCTTTTCTGTTGACACAAGAGGGTCAATATTTGCTATTCTTTGGCTCCAGTGGGCTTGCCACAAATGCGTATTTGCGGGAAGCTCAGCACTACCAAGGTTTCTTGACAGTAAGCCAGAAGAGCGAAAATGTACTCAGAGATTTTAAAAATGAGTGAGAACCCTCCCCAAACTACTAATTCTCAGGGACAATTGTTTTGAGGTACTTGCCTCACTTAAGTACTCTGTAAATATGACTTTTGAGGAAAAGATGCTATATTTTAGCTGTAGATCAGTCTGAGCCACACCATAGCTTGTGTGTCAAAATGAACTTTTGACAAGATCCCCGCGAATACAATTCTGTCAAGCAGCGTTGGTGCTGCAAGCCAGGCTCAGCTGAAGAAACGTGGATTACATCTGCCTCATTGAGTCCTGTTATTATCATTATTACTTCGCAGCTCATTTTTCCTTCCTAGCGCAAGGCTCTCCAAGTGCAGGAATTCGCCGAGCTCCTGGTAACTCGCCACGCACGCTGACAAAGCTGGCATTTATCACGGCTTGTCAGAGCGACGTTGCAGCCGCTGCAACTCGTGGTCCCTGCTCCTGCGTGCAAAGCCCCCAGCCTCACCGGCAGGCACAGCAAAGCCACGCACTGAATATTGCCACATGGCTCACGTCCCCCTTCCCCAAAACCTATTACCCGCGCCTCACCTCTTCTCACCTGCCCACCTGCTTTGCTGAGATGTACCTGCATAAGATAACCCTCTCCGCAGCAAAGAAAGGCCGGCAGTCTGCTCTCCCCTCCTGCTGCCCATTTTCCACGGGCACAGCTCCGTTTCCCTGGTTGGGCTTTTCCACCCATGCCCGCACCCTGTGGTGGCAAACACCGGCGCTGCGACCGGACCGGCTGCCGACAGTTGGGGCTGGCACCGAAGGCGACGTGATACTGTAAAAAGCAATTCTGACAAGCACCAGAAAGATCACTTATCGTGCCCTACAGTGGGCATTCCTCACGGCTACCAGCTTTTCTGCAGGTTTATACAAAAAGGAAAACATGTAGCCCCTGTCAGCATTGCCTCCTGGCTCGTCTGGCAAAGTTCGTGCGATGTTAATGTATGATTGAGCAGTTAAGCTTCTTGAAAGCTTCACCAGCAGCCTCTTTAGTTCATTTTTCCATTTATGAAACATATGGGTTTTTAAAGGTCATATTATCGCAGGCTGTTGGTGTTTGCAGCACATCTAATTCCAGAGAGGTGGTATTTGGTTTGGCTGTGGCTGCCCATCACAGAGTTTGCTAATTCTTTTATTTTTCTCTTAGTGATATTAATGACCTGATGGCTCATCTTCATATTTCTGGTGCCTCTGCTTTAGCATTCTTTGGAAGGAACTACATAGCTCCTAAAAAGCGCTAGAGAGACCTAAACTAGTTATGAAAGAGACCACACACTCAAAATCAAGTTATTCTCTCTTCACCTCCTGAGCTTTGACAACTCCTGAAGACAAGGCAACTCCTCCCACTAACTTGCAACATGTTCAGTTTCTTTTTTAGGCATCCAGAATTGGAGAATGAACACTCAAAACTACTGTGTCCTGTTGCCCAGCTTCTCTGTTCAGCTCTACAGAAGAGTGACGTGTGGGCAGAGAAAAGAATTGTCAATATAGGCAATTTTATACAAGGACTAAGACTTAGTAGGACTGAAAATTGCTTTTAGACTTTTAGCCTTCATAGACTGCCGTGGTTTCTCTTTTCATCATGAACTTAACTTTCTTACTAGTCCCTTGTATTTCTGAAGTCTCCGTTGGAGAACCCGGACGAAGTAAGGTTGCTGACTACACGTGCCCAGCAATCAATACCTAGCATGCCTGTGATATTTAAAAACCCCACTAACATTAAGAGAGCCGTACATTCTTGGGGAGTTTGCCCACACTCGGTAAACTTAGACAAGCGACATGGTGGTAGGTTAAACAGTTTCAGACTGAGGAACTTTAAGAAAGGCTGCATACATTCTGACATATTTATGAAATGTTTAACTTAGGAGCGTACAAATAACTTCAGATATATGTTGTACCTCTCAGGAATGACCAGCCATATCTCACACCCATCCCTGCCTTTGCCCATTTTATAACCCGTGACCAGAAAAGATAAAGTTATACCAAACTTTCTGCTGGAAAGGCAAAAGACTAAATCGGACTTAGGGGGTGGAATTTAAGACAATACTCTCTCCTCTGACAGTCCTTTTGTAACACCAAAGCTGGAAAACTGTTCTCAGCTCTCTGATCTTCAGCTTTCTCCCTCTTTAAAAAGGGATTAATAGTACTTATCTATCCCACAGACATGTTGAGACAATTTGTCTACCACATTCTGAAGTCCACATCTGAGAGATGCTTTACAAAAGCAGACTATTATTAAAAGCACAGTCCTATTGGAAAAGCAGTTAGTAAGTTGTATATTCAAGTGCATTCTGTAGTCTTTTTTTTTTTTTTCACTGCTGTTCTTCATTGTATATTTCTTGTATATTTTAAGAAACACATGGCTGCAAAACAAATAACATCTGCCCCAGAAATTTTCTTTCAAACATTACCAAAAAAATCTGGGAGATGAAACAGAAGGTGGTCTTTGCCATCTCTTGGGTCTTTCCTTTCTCATCAGGTACAAGCCTAGAAAACAATAAAATGGTGCACCATAAATCACAGGAGCCTGCGTGGCATTGTCTCACTTGATGCTTACTGCAGAGAACATGTGTTTTACAGTTTTTAGTCACAATCTCTGCATGAGTAATGATCCATTTTGTCACTAAGGATCTCTATTGGTGGCAAATTAATGTAAGTGGATTCATTAAGCGTGTTTTCTTTTGAATGTGTGATTGTTTCGCTTCCCCCTCCTCAGAATACAAACGCTGCTGTGCATCACCTCAGTGTGAATCAGTAGGGTTCTTCCAATCTTCCAGGCACAACCAGAAAAGAAAAAATGGCACCAATATTTTTTTTTTTTTTTAACATAAGTTAAAAATATCTCAAAACAAACAACTTTGTCACACAGGGGTGGATTCTGATCTTAGGAAAAGCATGAAGGAGGAGTGGTTCCACAGAACAGTAGGCAATTATTCTTTATGTCCCATAGCAGAAGTGAGGATTTTGGTCCTCTGAAGATATTAAATATGTATGAATCTCCCTCCACTTCCATCTTTTCCCTGCACTGCCCCACCGCCAGCCCAGACCCCACTGGCTCCCACTTGATGCTTTTCCAAACCAACAGCTGCCTCTTAGTTACCACCTATTCTCTGGCATCTCTTTGCCTCATTTTCCCTGGTCACACACAATTCAGGAGATCTTTACTTGATGTTATATAACTACGGGACCTCTCTCCTCCAAAGGAAAGCTAGAAAACATAATTGGTATATTTGCCCCAACCCCGAATTAATACTGAAAACATAGAATCATAGAACCATTTAGGTTGGAAAAGACCTTTAAGATCATCAAGTCCAACCGTTAACCTAGCGCTGCCAAGCCCACCACTAAACCATGTCCTTAAGCACCACATCTATGTGTCTTTTATAAGTTTTAAATACCTCCAGGGATGGTGACTCAACCACTTCCCCGGGCAGCTTGTTCCAGCACTCGATAACCCTTTTGGTGAAGAAGGTTTTCCTAATACCCAATCTAAACCTCCCCGGCACAACTTGAGGCCATTTCCTCTTGTCCTATCACTTGTAACTTGGGAGAAGAAACCAACACCCACCTGGCTACAACCTCCTTTCAGGTAGTTGCAGAGAGCGATAAGGTCTCCCCTTGGCCTCCTTTTCTCCAGGCTAAACAACCCCAGTTCCCTCAGCCGCTCCTCGTAAGACTTGTGCTCTAGACCCTTCACCAGCTTCGTTGCCCTTCTCTGGACACACTCCAGCACCTCAACGTCTGTCTGGTAGTGAGGGGCCCAAAACTGAACACAGTACTCGAGGTGCGGCCTCACCAGTGCCGAGTACAGGGGGACGATCACTGCCCTGGTCCTGCTGGCCACACTCTTTCTGATACAAGCCAGGATGCTGTTGGCCTTCTTGGCCACCTGGGCACACTGCTGGCTCATATTCAGCTGGCTGTTGACCAACACCCCCAGGTCCTTTTCTGCCGGGCAGTTTTCCAGCCACTCTTCCCCAAGCCTGTAGCATTGCGTGGGGTTGTTGTGACCCAAGTGCAGGACCCGGCACTGAGCCTTGTTGAAACTCACACAGTTGGCCTCGGCCCATCGATCCAGCCTGTCCAGATCCCTCTGTAGAGCCTTCCTACCCTCAAGCAGATCAACACTCCTCCTGCACAAGATCAACACTCCCACCCAAACATCTTTCAAATAACCTCATGGTAAAACCTAAAGAAACCTTCCCAAGCAATTTTCAGTTACTGTATGTCTGACATGGCTTTTACTGTTTTAAGTGGAAAGACAAATCATGACAATGAGCTGATAATGCACAGTCAAGTGTGGCTTTGAATTTCCTGGCTGAACTGTTGCTAGCTTGTGTCAGAAATTCAGTATATTTGTAAACAAGACCCAACCCCCCCCAAAAAATCCCCTTTCATCGCATTTCCTACAAATCTTGTAGTACTTACCCTGAAGATCAGAACAGTTCCTTGGGTAAGTTTGTAATTACAAAGTTTTACAAGGTGCATTTCATTTACTTCAGAGGGAAGAGCAACTCCACTGGAGCCCTTCTGGTCTGTCAACTGCATAAATAACTGCAATTAGATTATTTTTTTTCTTTTTACTACACAAGACATGTTATGAATCCAATGGAAAAGAGCAGTCCCAGCCCTAGTCAATATATTCATTTGATGCTTATGTAGCATGCCATTAATATTTTGAAATTATTGGATCTCGGATCTTTTTATGAACAAAAGACAAATGACATCTCCCCATCAGCATCAACATGAAACATCAAGCTTTTTAAATACTGTTATTCCCCCATCCTCTGTTTCTTAGAATATCTTAACAGTGACGGTGCTGATGCCTTTAAAATTACTAGGGAAAAATCTTTTCTTGGCTGACACTTTGCCAAGTTTCACTGTAAAATGTGTTTTTATAACTCCACTATGAAATTCTGGAAGTAGGGAGCAAAGAGCAAAACCAGCTGCTGTCACAGTCCAGCAAAGCCGTTCACTGTGGTTATAGTTCATCTCATCCTGCTCATTTGGGGCCTGTGCAAACGTATCAGTTGAAAGACCAGGCAAGAAGCAATACGGAATCTTTCCTGGGAGACCAGAGCATCCATCACAGCTGCCTGCAAGCCGAGGTGAGGATTTTGAAGAGCAGCAACTGCAATTTTGTGATAGCACTCTATGCCACAGCCATTTTCTTTCACATTACATTCATTCTGAGGTAAGACGCTGAAAAGTCAGCAACTATGATACCGAGTGTTAAATCCTACATGTGGTTTTAAGAATGTCACTGTCACTTGCTTTTTCAGGAAGGCTTACACACATTAGCAAAAAGAAAACTGTTTTACTATGAAAAACATCTAAGCCACTGTTTGTCTAAACCCTATTATTTTTAACTTTACGCTCCCAAAACAGGTTGTTGTCTTAAAATGCGATTGACATGTTACGATGAGATGCACAAACAATTATGAAAAATTTACTGTTTCTTGCTATATACCATTGCTTCATTATTTCTAGCTGTTGAACTTGGACCAACTTGGTGGAGTGAACAGATTTTCCAACAGGTAATTGACTTCAAGAGGAGGCCTGGAATAATTCTAGCTGGCTGTTACACTGGGAATGAGTCTCCTTCCATTAATTAATCACTTTGCGGATAATTTTTCTTTCTGAATAAACTCATTATTTTTAAACACATGACATTTAGCTGTATAAATAAGCTCTAGAACTGTGATTTAAAATGTGTGCTAACTGCAGGCACGGCATGCCACAGATAGCAGAGCCTCCTCTGCATTTTCTGGAGTGACTTCATCTTCTGATTACAAAGAAATAGGGGCAGGGAAATGATCTGACTTGTGATTTCACCCACTTATTACCAGGATTTATTTACTTGCATGACTGTTGCATTTAAAGACACATGCAAGGAGACATCAGCTGTGTACCCAGAGAGGACTAAAGTGTACCCACAGAAGCATACTCA
The DNA here is from genome assembly GCF_028858705.1 of Grus americana. Classification (NCBI taxonomy): domain Eukaryota; kingdom Metazoa; phylum Chordata; class Aves; order Gruiformes; family Gruidae; genus Grus; species Grus americana. The sequence continues at coordinate 95,729,773 of NC_072854.1, forward strand.
AAGAGGACAAAACCTAATGAAAGAAAAAAAAAAGCAACAAATTAGTCTTGCTTACACAGAGATGCTCCCTCTAGTTCAACTGCACCAGTTCAGTAAAAGTCATTGAAAGCTTTTTTCACTTTAAGAGCTGGTTTTCACAGTATGAGGCTTGGGCAGATGTTCTCTTCCAAATCTGGTTTTAACTTCTGAGGATATTACTACCCACGTTGCTAACAAGAGGTTACAATCTCCCAGCTAATTTTATCTCAAGTGGATTGAGATTTCTCATCAGCAGAGCTGGGTGAAAGTCTGCCTCTGATGGAGAAGCTGATTTTTTAAAAAATTATCCCCCTAGTAAAACAAACACTGAGTGTCTGGTTACACTTTCTGGCTGCAAGTCTAAAAAAAAGCCAAAGAAAATAATTTTTCATACAATGAACTATTAAATGTGCAACTCATTCCTGTATCCAAGGGAATGGGATTAGTCCTAGTGTTCATTGCCACAAAACGTCATGGTGGTGAGAAGGTTATGTTGAATTCCAGAGATGAAATACAGTGATGGAGGGTAGGTCCATTGTTTGCTGGGCCATGATGGTCCAGATGCTGAGGTTAGAGCCTCTGACTGCTGAAAGGATGTACATTGATGTGCCTTCTTTAAGCATTTGCTACTAGTCACAGTCACCTACACGGCATTACCCTGACCCAGCAGGAACATTTTTGTCCTGCCAGAGTTGCTCTGCATTAATTATTCAGAAGTGCCGGTAAGTGAACACTGGCTTCAGACTCAGTCTGGACCACTTGGCTTTTGCCTTTTCTCTCTCTGCCTTTTTCTGGTCGTCTTATACAGGAAGAATTCATACCTAAACAGTCCCCCACGCCTATCCAGGCTGAATTCAACACAAGGCAACTCTGCTCCAAAAAACAGTCCCCACCACTTCTACCAAAGAAGAAATGCCATCAGTGACAGCAGTATTAGTACTTCATTAGAAGTCACGCGAGTACTTTCTATGCCCACAACGGGCAATAGTGCACATGGTTGGCAAAGCGTCCAGACCCTTTATGGACTAGAAGGCAGGCAAAGCACTGGACCCACTGGCTTCAAGTAGGCATGAAGCCATTAAAAATAGAAAGTGTCTGCTTCCTCAGGTATTAACGTGATGCTCCAGAGTGTACAATTAGAACAAACATTAACATAATTATGGGGCTTTAGGGGTCCCGTCTCAAAGCAGCATTTTTCTAGTTACACCACTTCGACATCTCTGCTACACTGAGCTACACGCAAGGTATTAAACTGGGCCCAAGCCAGCAACAACAGGGGAGCCATCGCGCCTGGCAGCCCCAGCAGTCTGCTCCATCAGTTCCCACAAGCCTATTGAGCAACACATATAGGAAGGGAGCTGCAGCTGGAGCTCTGGCTGCACTTCACTCAGAAGGTATGCATTCACCATTCCAAAACATCCAGTGCTTTATTAAAGCACGAACTTTACAAAAAGGGAAATAAAAGAGAAAGAACCCAAAATTCATTAAATTATTTTAAACTTTTTTCAGTCACTGGGGAAGCTCTAGTCTGCATGATGACTACAAAGGCAATGCATCTAACAAGCCTTGCCAAGCAATTTGAATGTGTCTGTACAAGACGAAAATTCAAACCTTTCCTACTTGATCTATCAATCAAAGTGAAGCTAAAATTACAGCTTAACAAGCAGGTATACATGTTTTAGTTAGCAAATGAGGCAAGCAGGCACATTATTTTTAGTTGCAGTGATGAGGAAAGGAGTGAAAAATAGAAGGAGGAAGGAAGGAAAAATTGTGTCTTAGTTTGGCTCAGGCTTCTAAATTTTTAGCTAACATTGGCAGCATTTGGATACGACACGTCTCCTAATGGCATTCAAGGAGTCTCTTGGACTGAACTATTGCTGTGCATGTAATTATATCGTAATTTATAATTTTTTTAATGAGCTAGAAAAGAGTGATTGAACTCCCCCCAAACTTGCAAATTAATTGTGAACTGCTTTATTAGGTGAGCCCATGGGACCAGGATGATCGTAAAACACCGCTTTCTCACTAAAATCCAATGTACATCAACCTGCATTTTCTCTTTGACTCCAAATGAACCCACAGAGAACTTTCAAATTACTTATGACAAAATCTGGATCAACAATGAGCTGATTTTCTCTCTCTTAAGTTATGGAAAAAATCTGCCCAAACACAGCCATCATTCATCTTCCCTAATACCATACAATAACATGCCAGCTGCAGGGCCGCTAATCGGCCTCTCTAGTCTGGGACCTCAGACCCGAAGTTAGCCAAGTTTCCATTCTCTGCATTGTATCAGCAAAATAGCTTCCCATAACATTGGATGATGGAGGAAGACATCTAATTTATCTTGCAGGTACACTGAACTCATTGCTGAACTTATTAATGAGAGTCACAAATACATTCCTGCCTACCAAGAAACCTTAACTTCAGCAGAGTTATGGTTGCTGTTGTGTGTTTTTTCCTAACGACTGCTTGGTAAAAATACTCACCCATACAGCTTTAACTCTGCCCTTGACGTACATACAACAGCACAAACACAGTCACAGTAGCATTAGGATTCAACAAGTTTGTCCCACCATTTCTTGCAACATAGAAGACTCTGACTGTGGATGCCAGAACTCTGTCCTCACCTCATCTTTTGGTACATTTTGCTCCAAAATCTCAATCCTTTGACTTGGCTAAGGTATATCCAACCATGACAGCACTGAATTCAGGCCACAGAAGCTGGACTTTTTTGCTAGAATTTGATTTAAACTAAATTTGTCCTGGTAAACTGCTTACCATAAATAACGCAAGGCTGCCTTCTCAAAAAGATGTGGCAAAAATCTTTTTGCCAAAAAGAAAAGGTCACCTGTGAAATGTAAGCTGTTTTTCATAGTAAAACAATTTCTTTTTTGCTAATGTTCATTGGGAAAGGAAGAAAAAGACTCGAGAACGCTGCTCAATCCATTTCCAGGATAATCAGCCAAACAAAATTTGAAGCAAAGGCTAGTCTGTCTCATGATATCAGAATTTTCTGAATGCTATTCTCATTGGTTTGATGAATGGGGAGGGAGGAGGATCTCTTTTCCTTTTCATCATTCTTTCCCCAAAAGGAATAATTTCCCAAAGGAATTATTTCATCATAAATTACAGCTAGTAACTCACTGAAGAGGGAAAAGAAAGCAGTTGGTAGTGAAGAATCAGCTTTCTCGCCCCAGCGGGGAACTGAAACAAACTTTTTTCTATTACTATTTAGCCCATCTTGGGGTGTGACTCATTAGTGCCTTCATGCCTCTTTGGGATGTTTTGGTCAGTCTTTTCAATTTAAGAACAGTCTGATCCATTTTTCTGTTGCTTTCAGGGCACACACTGCATTCTCTTGCTGCTTCTAGCGCTCTCCTAAATACTGGAGGTGCTTCAGGTTTAAGACTGCGCTTAGGGCAGAAAAAGATGACAGAGTCAAAATGAAAAGCTTTGGTAATTTTTTGTTCTCCACCAGGAATCAACTCATTTTTTTGTTAAAGCAGAAGTTTGAATCTCTGAGCGACTACAATCACACGGGTGCGAGTGGATTCAGCAGGGCAGGAGGGTTCTGTGGAGAGGGTCTGGAGGACGTGTCAGCTGTGACCCTGAGCATGGAGAAAGGCCCCAGGTTGTGTCTGCAGAACAGAAACACGGGCAGGCTGGATCGCTGGTCTGACAAGAGATGGTTTCACTGAAGTGCAATGCGTGTAGAAGAGTCTGGGAGTGGGATAAGGCCATTGTGTTTACCAGCTTCGAAGGGCTTTTGATGGGTTTTCAACTCAGGGTTGAGACATTTCAGCCACAACTGGCAAATCTCCTGGAAAAACCAAACTTGTCCAATGGGTGTGAGTGTAAATAGGTCCTCTCCCAGCTGAAGCAACCCAACAAGCAAACAGCATGGGCAAAATAGGAAAGTTTGAGAATGAAGTAAGAGGTAGGCGTTACTGGGGATCGGAAAAGTGATAGCTGAGAGCCAAGCAAACTACCTGAAATAAAGTCAAAAACCTCCATTATGTGACTACTCACCTCCGATCTATCCAAGCATTGTATTTAAAATGTTTCATTATCTTCTAAAACCTGGTGAGTTCATAGCCTGGATAACAACTTTGATAGTGATTTTCACAGCTCCATGGGCCTCCTGTCCTGCGTTGCCTTTCTCTGTGTGGGAACAAAGTGAGTGTAAGCAGGATCTGGGTATGGAGAAGGACAAAGAGGGGAAAGTGAGATGCAGAGGTTTGATAGCTTGGAGAGAAGCAAGAAATGTGATGGTCAGAGAAAACAAAAGTGCTATGTGGAAGAAAAAAGAAGACAGAAGAAGGTCAGGCTGTTGGACACAACAAGAGTACCCCGAGACATGCCCACGCAAGATTCACAGGTGCTGGCTGGTGGCCTGAGAACCACACTGGTGAACATGAGTTTGGAGGTGGATCAACCCAGGACACACCATTGCCAGAGAGGAGAATTCCCCAGAGTGGGCCTGTGCTGATTCAAACACCAATGCAGAGGCTGCCTTGGGATTTTCTGGCTGAATTGAGTCCTCATGGTTGCAGGGAAATTCTGTAGCTGAGCTTCTCCAGCGACAAACCTTAGTATTAATTGTTACGTGCATCTCCTCCACCACACTTATCAGCCTGGAAAATTAAGAGACGAGGAAAACAAGCAATGCCATGCTACGCTCCTCTGGGTTTTCCCCCTTAACATGGAGTGTCACCAACACCAGCTGCAATGAACACAGGAAAGAAAATTTGGGCAGCTGCTATTTTGACTGCAGCCAGGCTGGTTTGTGCCCACTAAAAATACCACCTGTATTACCACAAGAGCAGTTTATTTGAACTCATCACAGTTGGCAATAGATTTGTCCCTCAGGAAACAAAACTACCAGAAAAGAGTGGGGGATGTTTGCCTCTCTGCCCAGCTGGATTCTTACTGCTGAATGTTTTCATGCACTCCAGAATAAGCATTGTCGCAACCAATTTCTTTAATATCATGGAGCTTGATACTCATCGCTTTCTGCTCTCAGCCCCTGCTTTCATTTTATTCCTTTTGCCAGGCTGTAACCACTTGGTTTGAATCAACCACAATGGCTCTGTCCAGCTTGAATTTTTTTTTTTTTTTTAATATTTTCAGCAAAATAGTTGGTCTGTTTCCAAAAAAGAAGCTCTTGTTTGCGATTTAATCCTTATAAGATCGCCGAACCACATGCTCTGGAGGAAGGACCTGATATTTGTCACTGACACAGCCTTTGCATCTAAAAACTATTGTAAAAAACTGTGAGCCTTTTGGGGGGAGGGTGCGGGAAGCAACTGCAAAACCAAACCCCTCCTTTAATAGTTCATACACGATCCATAGAAGCTTCACATCCCAAAATTTTATCCACGTTTGGCATGTTCCTGCTTCTTCTGGTGGAAAAACACAGAGGACCCTGGGGAGGGGGTCTGTGGCCAACAGACAGCTAGGTGGAAAAGAAGGTAAGAGAGAGGGAGAGATTTTGCTTGTCAGAAGATAAGACTGCTATACGCACACACTGCAGAAATGCACTAGATGTGTATTCACCAGCTTTTACAAGCACACGTAAAGCTAGTACCATGATTACGATATGAAGCAATTAGCAGTGTTTAACTCTCCCCAGTTCCACAACATATTTCCAGCAACACAGGAGTTAAACAGGCAGCGACTGAGCTGAAAACAGGGATGAGTTGTTCAGTAAGACAATAGGGTACAGAGATGCGTGTGCCCTGTGATTTGGACTTGGAGAGAATATGAGGAAGAAAACAAAAGAAGTAATAAAAAAATTGTACTACTTCAGGCTTTTCAAACATGGTACAAACATTAACTGATGTGATTAACTTGAAGGCAAATTCCAGACGATGACAGTGTAGGTAAAGAAATGAGCACAGAGAAACATTTAGCCAGCAAAAGGAGAAGGGAACTTGCTCTGGAGAAGGACTCTGTTGGCCATGAAGGGTCAACCCGCTCTGGTGCACACCTTCAGACAGATACCTCAGGGACTCTGCTGAGAAGCTGAGCACAGACATGGGAGGTTACAGGGGCCACGGGTCAGGCTCTTTTGCCAGCCATTGGAACAAGCAGGTTTCACGTTTTGCTTTTAGAGTAAGCAAAAGGTCCTGGACAAAGAGGTTGAAGAAACTTTGAACTGCCATACTGGTACAGACAAATGACCCATTTGGTCTGCTGTCCTGGGAACATCTATCCTGAACTCGTAACTCTGTGTGTTAAGGGAATTTGACATCATTAATCCTGGATTAACTTTGTCGTCCCCCCCCCACAGCTGCAGAAGGAAAATTCTGACCTTGGTGTGCTGATGGAATGGAAAGCATCACGCTCTTCGCTCCCCATCACCAGTGGGCTCCTGTATAGCACCAGTGTTTCTTCCCACAGTAATCTCTCTCCTTTCCCTGACCTAATGGTGATCTATCTATTAGATTAACAGTACTTCAGTGGAGTGTGACTAATTGGTTTGCACACTACATTGTCAAGAGAGGCATGTGCAAGTCAGAAGAAGTGAAGAACAGTATCGATGGTCTGGTAATCTCAACACAAACAGGAAGGAAGGATAGATTTGTCTGTAAAAATACATTTGGAGCTGAAGTCAGTAAAAATTTCTGCTTTGGTTTACCTTCGCTTCTTCTATGGCTTCACAGGTAAAAGTCCACTTTTTTTTGCAGGGACATCTGCAAAAACTACTTTGATTCCATGCCCATTTTATGGTGGCTATGAAAGAAGGTGGAGTGATGGAGACCAGTTTGGTAGGAACTATAGATTTATACAGAGCATAATAGATAGAGCTGCACAATAACTGATTTGTCAGCTTGATAACTGTCTTGGAAAAATAGAATAGGGGAAAGACTTATTTCATGTTGGCCTAAACTTATTTTCAGTCTTTCCTGCCAAATGAAAAAAAAAAAAAAAAAAGAAGGAACAAAACAAAAAAAAAAAAAGAAAAAAAGAAAAACATGAGAATTTCAGTCCAGAATAGAAGCCTGGACCTGACCTCCAAACTGCAGTTGCTGAGCAGAGCTGCCGCGCTGCCAGTTTTTGGCTTCTTGCCTAATGGACACAAGAAAGAATTTATATGGGAATCTGTCATTAATACAAGTCATATTTTAAACATTTGATCAGCAATTAAATTTTTACTTCTCAAGAACTGACAACTAATTCACGCTATGTCCCAACAAACTTGGTGTTATTGAAAACATTCTAGGCCAACAATACGAATAATGTCACCAGCATGGTTTCTGTCATGCCAAGAGTTATATTAAAAAGAAAGCCGCGTATAACTGGGAACAGGAAACATATGTAGGCAATTTAGACACACACAATTGTTTGGGGGAGGTTTGTTTTGTTTTGTGATGTCTTCAGTTATGAATCCACGGGAGATGAGTGCAAGTATCAAAATCATCACAATGAAATATTTAACTTCCTAGCTGGTTCAGGCAACAATCATGACAATAAGATGCTGCCACATCCAATCTCCGCGATGAAACCAAATGGTAAACAGTCATTGCTTTGCCCATCAGGCTGCAGCCTTCTCCTCTGAAACCAAATATCGGTAGAGACAAGTGAGAACAACTTTGCTGTTATGAACATGTATATAAAAGAACTGAACATTAAAATGAGAGATGATTTTCCTTTATTAATTGCAGTCACTTGTCCTTCCACTGGACTTTTCACTTGAAGATCAAAACTGTACTAAAACCATCAGTAAATGAAGTCCCAGAGCACTTCTGTGAAAGACATCTTGAAATCCATTCCTCACTTCTGAAGTCAGGAAACTCCAAGAAGACAGACAAGCTCTAAAATTAATTTGTTTCAACTTCTGTGGCCCACGGGCCACTTCCAAGGGCTCCAACAAAAGATAAGCACATTGTGTGATTTTGGATTATTTTGGCCTGATCCGTTTCTAAGACCATAGAAGAGAGGACAACACAGCACGCAGTTTAGAGCTGGAAAATCAAAGCACCTGCCATTACATTGTATGACCCACTCTTACTGGAGTTTTGCTTGCCTCTCCCAGGTCCTGTCAAGGGATTGCTCATATCCTGCATGTTCCCTCCCATCCCTATTTCTTCATCCACTTGTGTCCACCTGCCTTGTACTGCAAACAGCGGCCCAGTCTAGTCTAGGAAAATTAGACTGTAGGACTGCAACTGGCCACGCAACAAAACAAAGGTTTGCTTTTGCATTTGGTACTATAAAATCCAAAATGGAGCAAGGGGAATCTTAGAGAATTAAGCACTTCTAGGAATGTGAATCACTGAATAAAGCTGCATTTATACCAAACAATGCTTCTAATCACTTCCTATTAATAAAGACTTTCAATATTAATTCTGCAGTGTGACCGGCCTTTTAAAGGATGCTCTGCACCACGTGAGCAGTGGATGGCATGCATGCACGCACATACACCCGTTTGTACCTATGTATGTCTTTTAGCACACACATGCTTTCATGGAAATGAATGATGGCGAGACAGGAGCAACCTGCTGACAGCGTGCAAACCAGCGTCACGCCAACAGGGTGACAGCTTCGCACCTGCACATGGACAGCAGTCCAGGGACACTACCCTGCCCGACAGTCTGCAAAGTGACAGCTTCGATCTAACAAGGGACTACATATGAATAGCCATGGTTGTACATGTGCACCAAGAGGCATTTTTGCTTTGGTAACAAAACCTGGTTTTGGGGCTCCTCATTCTGCCAAGCCTGTGGGGCAAGACTGCAGATGTGCCCCGAGTCCAGACCCAGTTCTCAGAGCCCAAGCTTAACTCCCAAAGCCCAGACCAAATTACAGTCAGCAGTTAAAACTGCAACAGCTTTTCTGCTCACACACAGGACATAAAATACTTCAAGAAACAAATCAGGTAGGATCTAGGACACTCTGCTTGAAAGTCTCTCCAAGATCACCTGACAAACGTCTGCCCTCGCTCCCTCCCCTGAGCAGAGAGCGTGCTCCTGAAAGTTTTGGCTAATACAGCACCCCTGGTCAGACACCATTACCATCAGTGTTATTTGTGACAAACGCAGACCCCCCCCCGCCAGATAACCCCCTGCCCAGCACCAAGGAGAGGAAGATCACATCCCTCGCCCAGGATGCATGTGGCACTGGCTCGGTCCTGCCTCATGTAGCGTGTCCATGGCTGTCGTTAACTTCAGAGAGGACGGGAGGAATGCTGTCGGGCCTTTTTAGTCTGAACATGTGGTTTTTTAAAAGAAAAAAAAAATCTTTGGCATTGTTCTACTACCACTGAACATTTTCTCAGTGTAGGACTGGCAGCTTTAGGAGTCTCCTGTTCTGTGGGGCAGGACCTGGACATCCTCTACCACCTTTACCTCCTCCTCCATACCCCGGGCTTTCCTCATCTTCCCAGTAAAGCCCAGTGCCACCCTTCTTTGTTCCAGTGCAATCAGTGGTTTCTTCATCTCCTCCTACTTTGGTCTTTATGTAGCAGATTCCTCATGAGGAAAAACAGAGGAGAGCTGGGGCAGTGCAGGCAAGTGCAATAAGGGCACCGAGTACCCCATGACCTCACGCTTAATGCAATTTCGTCCTCTGTGTGTCATTATCCTGCTTTCATCCCTGACGGATGCTTCCCCCGGCCCCTCTCTCCCCTGCCACAGCCATGGTAGAAGCTTCCTTTAGGGCAGGAGGGCTCTGCCCTGAGGCCCTGGGGATGCGAGAGGAAACAAGACAGAAAATAGCAAAAGGTATCCAGGAATCCGCTCAATGCCAAAGGAAACAAACAACAAATGGCAAGGGCTTTATAAAGAGCAATGTAACTGGACAGACTTGCCTGCTTTGTTAACATCATATCCAGGGTCGATAAACCCTGGAAAAGATGACTGTAGGTTTGAAGACTAGCTGCAGGCTGAATTCAGAAAGGTGTTAGAGAATATTTGGTAACCAATCCCTCTTCTCTTTCTCTAAGCATAGCCTAAAGTCCAAGATTTAAGGACTTGCTTAAAATTAAGATTAAAAATTGGTTAACTTTGCAGAAATGCAAAAGCAGCACACAGTAAACCAGAGAAAAACTGTATATTGTGCACAGGTGACAGTGGGTAAGACTGAAAAGTAATAAGCCCCCAACGGTTGACCGGAGGGAAGCAAAGCCCCAGGTGCTGCCGGGGAGATAACAGGCTAAGGGCACAGAAAACTGATCGTAGTGTTGCAGTCCAGCACAGGGGGAAACTGTTGAAAGGGTTAGAAAAATAACAGCACAGAAAACTTGTCCCAGTACCCTCCTCCCGTGCTCCCCACCCCCACTGGTGATGGCCAGATTTCTGCTGAGTTGAAGGGCCCGAGCTGACCAGTTTCCAGCAGAATGTGCAGATGCTGGAGGACATGTCTTAATAATTAAATAATTCATTAACATTAACTAATGCAACCAGATAGGTGGTGCGGCAAGCCTTTTGTTTGCAATTAATATGACGTGGCACCTGTTTAAATGACTTACATCAGGATTCAAATCCCCACGTATTGCTAAACCAATTGCACTCTAAATGTAATGCTTAGGGTCAAATTTTCCACGCTAGATAAAGTTAAGAGTGGGAAAAAACTTCTGCGTTGTTCCCATGAGTAACTGTATGTTTATGTCCTCTCCAAAGGAGATACCTGTCTGTGGGTGGAGGGGCACAGCCTGAAGCTCACTCCAGCCAGATTACAAAATGGGGCTTTCAGTAACCAGGAACACTGGGAACATTTATGGGCTGCTTTTTACAAAAAAACTTTAGTGAACACTGACACTTACCTTTATTTTGATCTCTTTAGGTCCTTCTTATTCCTGACCTGATCTGTTGACTCTGAATTCATCTGTTGGCCAGGCAAGAAAAAGCAGGAGAGCAAACCATGCTCCTTCTCTGCAGGAAGTACACTCCCAGTTTGTCCAATGCAACAGAGTCAGTGGGATCCAGTGCAGAAGTATGCTGCTAGTACCCAGTACAAAATCAGTGCTAAAATTTTTGCAGCTGAACTATGTTATCCTCATTTTTAAAAAGGGGGGGAGAGCATGATTTTATCATCTCCAGCATCCACTTAAATACACAGCACACAAGCTTCTCAATAAATAACAACTTTAAAGTTCTTTCCTGTCTAACACTTGCTCATCTAGAGTGAAAAATAGCTTTCTCATGCACATCTCTATGTCTGTTCTCCTTTTGCACTTCACAAGATTAAAAAAGCTCTGTCCAGTTCCTTGTGCATGTTGTATGACAGGTGTTTGCAGGGAAAGCCAAAATGACCTCATATGTGCCAATCCTTCCAATGAGCACTTACCCTTTGTCAGCTTCAGGTGGCATTGAGTTATATATTCTGCCAAGCCACAGATGGACAGAGCACACCTGAAGTCTTTAATGGGTTTGCTTCTTGAATAGCTTAGGACAGCTTTGGTTCACCTGTGTCCGGTGCTTATGTCTAGGTTAACCGCAGGTTCTTAAGCAAATGCCTATCAAACCATCTCTTCAGGTAGCAGCCGAGGAGTGCCAATGTACAGCAGCTCATGAGATATCTCAAAAATTTACATATCCACTCTGGACTTGTGTTTTACTGCAGTAGCCGTTAGAGTCATGTACAATTTTCCTGCGTGACCTACCTGAAAGGCCAAGGTAAAATTTGATATTCAGACTCCTAATGAGTTAACTTTCCATTTTTTTACATCAATGGCAAGTTTGAAAAGGTCAAGGCAAGGTAGAATTTTAGGAAGTAATTGTTTAAAATAGTCTCTGGGTTATCGTGTTTCATTTGTGTAAGATGGCTAGGCAAGAAGCTAGATTTTTACCTGATCTTCACATCAATATTTTAATCTGATTATCTTCCAATCAGTTACTATATGTGTTATGTATACACTTACACATACATTTTGTTCCAACAAAAAATAATGCATCACTGCCAGGCCATTTTTAAGTCACTTTTATTGGTGTTCTAGTCTGAAGCCCATAAATCAATGTCCCAGGAAAAGATCCAATTCACATTCTCTGTGTTGATGCTGTCCTCATTTCTGCTCCTGACAGGACGTCAATTACTTTAAGTCTTCAAATACTCAGTATTTGCACTAGGATTTTGAATGGATACTGTGATGTACGGTTCACTGCACATTACATCGCATTGACTTTGTCAGAGTTACTTCTAAAGCCAGGCGAAAAGCTGACTGCAGTATCTAAGCTCTGTTTCATAGAAACCTGAAGCCCCTTTTTACTCTTGGGTTTGAACGGATGAATTCTACTTCTGGCACAGCCTGACACATCTTCATGCATCCCCAGACTAAGTCTTTCAATTCTGTACTAAAAATGATACAGCCTGCTTTTCTCCCCAGGACTCATCACCACAGCATTGGACAGATTTACTTTGATGATTTTTTTTTAGGAAATTTCCAGCCAGTGGAAAGTAAAACAGAAGCAGGCCAATGAAAGTATAACTACATTCATCTCTAGCCAAGTAACCTCTAGACCAAAATATTAAGGAATGCCCACTTAATGATCCCCTGGTACTGCAAAAAGGAAGTCAACGAGGGCCATTAACGTGATCAATAACAACGTACAAGAAAAAGTGGTGTTAGACATCACTTCGTTGAAAAGTTCTTATGCTTCTAAGGTTTCATAGACACCCCTTTTTTGCTGGTACTGAAGACCATGTAGAAGACATCTGCATTATGAAAGATTTTACAATAAGAAACCTGAAAAATCTCTTCTCATCACTTGTCACAGGCAGGAAACACCTTAACTCCAGTAAAAACCATAGGACAGAAGCATTTGTGTATTTGATCACATCCATCATCTGTATATCACTCTAGTCAGGGGAGCCTGCCCTTGCCTCTAGTCTGTCACTATGTTCAATTTATCCAGCATGGGGTCACTTTAGCTCATTTCCTTGGTTTTCATCACTTTTCATTACTTGATGAAACTAAAGCAAAGTGACAGGTACGTAGATACTAAACAGCATGACTGAGCTGGACCTCCAGAGGACTCAGACCTTCTGATAATGCTCTTTTCATTTAGTCTGCTTGTTTGAAGATGTAGCCACCTGAGAAGAAGCCTCTGAGTTTCATCATGTGTGTCCTTGGAGATGGCACAGCCTTTGCGTTTGTAAATCTGAAGTGGGAATCTGTACAAAATGTAGCTATAGGAAACGATGTTCGCAGCTTTCCCACAGTATCCACAAGACCTCATCCCGTTTGGTGACCCCAGCTGGCTGTGGCACGTGGCTCGGAAGGGGGAGCTGGTTCTTGGACCCAGGACAACGCTGCCTGGCAAGGACCTGTCCGGGTGATCCAGAGGCCAGGCACAACACAAGGTGGCTAATGGGGAGCCCATGTCTCACTCTGAATTAGGGGGTCCTCCCACTGCAGTACCTGTAAGGTTCAGGGGTTAGCATTAAAAGCTCTTTGTCCTTGCCATAGGGAAAGTTTTTAGAACAGTTTTTGGCCAAATTACAGAAAATGAATCCTACAATGGCCCCAGCTACTTGAGGTAGAAAAGAAACATCCCTGTGGTTACACACAGCTTCCTAAATTCCCCCAGACTGTGGCTGGGAGGAACTGCACAGGCATCCATTTGTCCCTAACACAGTTATCTCCTCACTGGCAATTATTCACCATTTTTAGAAGTTTTCTACACAAAGGCAAATGAAGAACTCAGAAAATAAAATCTCCTCACTTACCTGTGCTATTTAGAGCTTCCCTAAATCTGTTCACCCCTGGTGGGGAAGAGGTAAGCCATGAGTGAGTTTGGCACACCCTCGGAGATTTCATAAGGTAAAAACACGGAGAAGAAGAGTAAGTGCCATTTCTCAAGTAGATCCAAGCAAGACCAGACACTTGAGGTAGAGCCATTGATTTCAGTCAGTAGCACTCAGCCAACAGACACAGGGTAAACATGTTGCCACCGGTGTCTGGTCCACGAGTCATCTGCCATAATCCTTCAGGCCTGCACTGAGCTGAGAACAGGTATAACAATATAGAGAAAGCAATATGGGAAAAGAGGCAGAAAAATACGACATACGATCCTTTGTGTTATATTACACATGCTCATGCTGACTTTAGGGTCCCTTAGCGAAGCTTTGGCTGGGTAGGTCTCTGACCCCAGCGACAGTCCTCCCTCAGTATTAAGCACAATGCAGAGCCCATTAAACTGCAGACTCTTGCATACGTATATAAACATCTTAAGTTGAGTAGGCCCCCAACAGACATTAAAAAAGCACTTGATAATTAAAGCGCATGTGATGCTCCACAGCCTTCCACCTCCAGTCATGCATTGCCCATCCTGCCAACCTTAAGTTTAGTTCCAGTCTTTGCTTATGTGTCCCATGCCTCTACATTTTTCAGCATACTGCTCACGCTAATTTTTACAAGAGCTCTGCATAGGTCTGAAAGTTTGTCTACGTTGAATCACTTACATTAATAGGGCCAACAGCACATGCAGCTCAATTTTTTTGTAAGCTCAAAAGTGTGTTTCTGTGTCTGTTTGCTCTCTTACCCTCTTCATTTCTTTATTTGCTACAATTAAATTAATGAGTGAGACCCCCTGAGTCCCAGCTCTGCAATTTTCACTGCAGAACAGGGCTACACTGACTTCACTGACTTGCTCTATTGTCTGGCCGTGAAGGTCTGCTTATCTGCTTAGGGATCCAGTCTGCAACCTTGATAATTTGCTCCTTACCACTTTCACTTATATGATCCATAAAATCACAAATGAGAATGAAAAAAAAAAAAAGAAAAAAAAAAAGAAGCAGCTGGTTCGAGACCTTTGAAGTAGCTGAAATACCTTGCAAGGGGCAAACAGTCTTTGCAGGAAGAAAACCTAATAAACTTCAACAGACATTTGGTAGTCTTCTGTCAACTAACCAGTCACTGGCACAGCATGTACAGAGAATACCCATCTGAGCTGAATTTCATTTATTGGTGAGCTTTGTTTTTATTAAAGAGGAAAAAGGGAATCTGAGAAAGAGTTAAGAATATCCTCTTGTCTTATTACTGCTGACCTCCCGTTAGTCACCGAAAATGAAATGGCTTGTAATGGTATCTTGTGGTTTCTATGGCTCTAGAAAAGCCATTTTTACGAGGTCATAGCTTGATGACTCTAATGAGTCATACCTCATGGAAAAAAAATTAAAAATGCAGATTTGAGAGCAGCCAGTTCCAGCGTTCGGGGGGATGTGAAGGATCCACAGGGCCTCCCTCGCGGAGGAGCACTGCAAAGGGCTGGGGAGCAAGTCCACGCTGGTCTCAGAAGGCCAGCCCAGAGCTGCTGGGGATGCCACCAGCTCACATGCACTCGGTGTCTAGGAGCACAAGTGGAGCCATATTCACAAAAAGCATGAGGAAGAACAGAGGTGCTGCCTCTCAGCATGTACTTGGATTTATTTGCAAACAACCATATCAGACAACACAGCAGCCATCGTGAAATGATGGCTTTCTCTCTCTTACTATGGCATCCACAGTAAATTATACAAAAACCCAGAAGAAATAAAAAAGGTAAAAAACCAAAAACCCCCCTGCTGCCACCACCACCATCAAAACCATCTCAGAACCTCATGCTACCTGAAGGTTTTGGATAAGGAGTACAATCTATATTGAATGTATTGCAGGCATCAAATAATGGGATAACATTTAGTTGTGGTTGCTGTAAGCTGAGTGTGTTATCCATACCTAGCATAAATATAATTTCTTTTAGAGAAGAAATGTCTTGCTCTGCTACTTTTGTGTAATATCTATTAAAAAGATGGATTTATTATATCTTTTTAGGATGGACTTAATACAATAACACTCCAAGGATGAACATGAAAGAGGCTTTGAACTATTTAACTATTACGGAAAACTTTAAATACTTCTGTAGGAGTCAGCCACTTGAATTCAACCAATTTCTGCTGGTGACTAAGGGTCAAACCAAAGGCCATAGATGCTAGTACACAGTCATACAAAATCAGCAGTAGCAGGGTTGCTTGAATCATTATTCATAATTACACATTTTATCTAAGTTTTGTTAATGGATCATTCACAACATGAGTTTGTTCTTTAGAAATATTGATTAAAGAGCTTTCACAAAAAAAACCTTCAAAGTACTCTTGTTCTGAACTCACTATTTACCATTAAAAATGTAATAACCACGATGTGTGGTAACTTACCTGTTGTATGGTATCTTTTCCGCTCTATGAACTGATGATTATTTAAATAGGAGACTAGCAAATCACAGAACGGTTGACGTTGGAAGGAACCTCTGGAGGTCATCTTGTCCAGCCTCTCTGCTCAAGCACAGCCAGCTAATGCAGGTTTGCCCAGGACTGTGTCCAGTTGGGTTTTGAATATCTTTATGGATGGAGATTCCACAACCTTTCTGGGCAACCAGTGCTGGCATTTGACCACCTTCACAGCAGAAAAAGTGTTTCCTCCTGTTCAGATGGTACTTCCTCTTTTTAATTTATGCCCATTGCCTCTTGTCTTGCCAGTGGGCAATACTGAGAAGAGTCTGGTTCCCTTTTCTTTCCCTCGCATCAAGTATTTACACACATTCATAGGATCCTCTCTGAAAGTTATCTTCAAGCAGAACATACCCAGCTCTCTCAGCCTTTTCTCTAGTCCCATAATCATCCTTGTGGCTTTTCACTGGAGTCCCTCCAGTATGCCTAGGTCTCAGAGGTCTCCAGTTCCTGGAGGATGATTTTCCTAGTAAAGACTAAGGAAGGAAGGTGTGAAGTGCCTTGGCCTTTTCCATGTCATTTGTCACCAGTTCCCCTGCACCATTCAGCAGCAGGCCCACATGTTCCCTACTTCTCCTTTTGCTGTTTGTGTACTTGCAGAATCCTTTCTGGTTGCCCTTCACATACCTCACCAGATTCAACTCCAGGTCAACCTTGGCTTTCCTAAACCACATCCCTGCAAAATTGGACAGCATCTCTACACTCCTCCTGGGTCACCTGCTCCTGCTTCCATGTCATACACTTTGTATGTCTGAATTCAGCTTGGCACTCCTTGCTCATCCATACAGGCCTCTTGCCACTTTTGCTTAATTTCCTACTCTGAGATGGTCCTTTCCCAAGCACCCATCTCTCCTGGACTCCTTTCTGGGGCTGTATTCCATGGGATTCTTCCAAGCAGATCTCTGAAGAGACTGCATTTTACTCTCTTGAAATCCAGGGCTGTGGTCCTGGTTTTGGCCCTAATCCCTCCTTCTTAGGGTCTTCAACCCCACAATCTCATGGCCACTGCAGCCAAGGCTGCCTCCGACTTCACGTGATGTCTCCAACCAGCTCTTGTTCATAGTATCAGGTCCAGCAAAGCACCTTTTCTTGTTCACTCCTTGATCACCTGTTTGCCCTGTGTCGATGGATATCTCCCTGAGAACATTGTTTTGGGTTTGCAGCACTGATAGCGAAACCTGTTCTCACTAGGTATGAATGCCAGGAAGCCACATGCTGCATCGCTTTGTTTCCTGACTGTACCAGCATTAACTCTTAAAATGAGAATTTTGGCACAAATAACCACAATTGCACTGTCAGGATATTCTATCATCATCACTGTTTAAAACGTGATGTATAGTAAAATTTCTGCGTGATGTAGCTTTGTAATTATTCACAGGTGTTAAGGCCCTGATTCAGAAAAGCACTGAGTATTCTCTCTAAAGCTCTTTTATTATACCGATCTGAGTTTGGCAAAATATTAAATTTAGCATGCTCAAGCCCTCTGCCTAATGTAAGGTTAATTCTCATAGAAGTTAAGATGAATGTTTGCAAATACAATTTTACAGCCCTCATTCATCTCTACAGTGAGAGACTAAATACTCTTTAAAATATCAGCTCTGCAACACTATCAACAGAAAGCAATAATTTTGGCTGCCCAAACTGACATAGCTAATAGAGCCTTTGTTTCCAAGAATGGGTGCTCAAAGCTCTTCAAACAGGAGACTTTTTTAAAGGTGTCTGAACTCGATATCCAAAGGAAAAAAAAAAAAAAAAAAAGACAATGAAAATCACTAAATAGTTTTGAAAAGCAGTCTGTAGCTTCAGTGTTGCCTGATTTTTAACTGTTGAAAATTGGAACCTTAATGTTATACTAACACATGTTTTTACGTTTTCCCTAGAAACAGATGGAATAATGTTGCTCATGCTATGCCAACACCACGTTGTTACATAGTCTTTATTAAAATTGCTTCAAGGCAAAAAGCTGTATGCACAAAGGCAAAGGGTGGGGAAAGTTGGCAACTCCTTTAGACTTTCAGACTTGAGTCCTTTAACTCTCAGCCAGCTCTGAGAGTTCATCATCAAGAAATACCCACAGCTTCACGAAGGGTAGGGGTGCTGGGTGCAGCCGCGAGTGCTGGGTGCACTGTGTCCACGAGACCCTTGCACCCACCGAAATAAAAAGGGAGGAGAAGGGGGAACATGTACAAAATTAAGAAAACCAAGTTTCACAAATTAAAGAAACAGAGAGAAGTATGAGACGAATGAGATTTAAAAGAAATAATAGAATTGGGGAATTAACATCAGCTTTTCATTAAATCCAGAAAAAAACCCCAAATTTTCCTTCCCTATCTTGCTCAGAGATTAATCGCAGTTGTGACAAATGCCATGTGGAGCAGATAGGCATCTGTGTATACATATATAAATATGCCTTGAATATATGCTTCCAAAGCATGATCCAAAGCCACTGAATTAGATGGAACAATTCCCATTTGGCTTCGGTGGGTTTTGGACCAGGTCCTTAAACTTTGTAGATTCATCTTTGAAAAAAAGAAAGGGACAATAAAATGCCAGACTCATTCTATTCTGAAAAATCTGAGCTGATTTACCAGAGAAGAAGAAAAAAAAAAAAAAACACAACATGGAAAAAAACCCAAAACACCATCAACAAAACCCCCACAACATTTAATCTTCCAACCATGTAAATGCCTTCAGTTAACTACCATTGATTTCCCTTTGCCTATATTGAGAATTTTTATGTCCCAAAAGGAAGCAGTAAAAACATTTCCGTGATTACCATAAAAAAATCACTGGAGAGAAAATAAAGTTTTCTGTTTCATTACCTTTTCTGTGTGGCAATCAGCTACAAAGGAAGAACAGTGCAGGTTCAATTAAGTAACTAAATAAAAAGGAATTAAAAGCCACAGGGGATCTTTATTTTACTTATGTTAAAGTAGGGTCCGACTCCAGGCCTCATTGACTTGTTTGTACTGTATAATGGGGTTTAATTTCTGTGAACCAGTCTGTCAGCATTAGCCGATCATAATTAGGAAAATGGGGTTAGAAAAAAACAGAACTACTGAAAATAGCTTTTCCCAAGTGTAACCTTCCCTCCTCTCTGCTTCTCTCCAAATGGGATTATCCCAAGCTCTCAGCGCATAGCAAAATAGAAATGAACCGTCTGGCAAAACAAAGGTCCTTCCTTTGAAACATAAGATACAACTCAGGAAAACACTGAACGCTCTGTCCCAATTCAGCAAGCGCCCGAGCACATGCTCACCTTTAACCACTTGCTTAGATCTTCCACTGACTTCAGGTTTAGCATCTGCTGAAAAAAAGCTCTCCGTGTCTCGCAGAACTGCAAGTTCATACTAAGTGGTGAGAGATTAATTTAAAAAGGAAATACGATTTTTTTTTTTTTTTAGGATTTGAAAAAAATAGCTGTGGGTTTGGTTTTGGGTTTCTTATTTTGAAGTCTGAGTTCTTATTTTAGTCAAATAACTCATGACTTCATTATAGACAGTTAGCTTCACATGGGCAAAAACAAGAATCCTGGAGACATACGCAGTATTAAATTTGTGCAGATAGCTGAATGGAAAATTTCAGAGGAACTGTCACCTACGGGATGCTTTGCCAGTGGAAGCAGTTTTGTGTGGCTCTTGGATTCACATATACACGTACGCCGGTGCATACACGCATGGAAAAATCATCACAGGAAAATTAGGGATTCTACCGAAGGCAATAGCAGAAGTTTATAGACTCCAGTAAAGCCACAGTTTCATCCACAACCTCTATACCCGTCACCTCCAACCCCTGCAGTCTCGTGGTCACTCGTCCCAGGCTGCGCCAGCCACGCATGTGCGACTCGGGGTGGCACCTAGAGGGGGAGGCACCCCATCAGCCTCGGGGGGTGGACTGTCCCTCTGGCAGTGCAAGCCATAGCAAAGGGATCAAAATACCTTTTGATCTCCCCAGTTTGGTCTTGAACTCGCAAGACACCGGTTCGGCCTCAGCAGGGACCCCTGGCATCTCTGTCCCCCCCATTGTTCGCTGTCCCTCTCTGCAGTGGGGACCCCAGGGCTCTGCACCCCTGCAGCCGGCCCTCCTTCCCATCCTCCGCAGCCACCAGCCGAGGAAGGCCTGAGGGGAAGAAAGCACCAGCACCCCTGTTATGGCAGCTGACCGTCCACTGAGGACTCCACCTAGTTGCATAGAGAAAAAGAGAGCCTGTCCCATCACGTTTTATGAGGAATAGCTACAACCGTACATGTCACCGAGAGCTGCCCCTCCAAAGGGCATGGGTTGAAAAAAACCACTCTCAGAAATCCGTTTGCAGAAAGATAACTCAGTATTGCTCATAATCAGGGCACTCAATTTTACTGCCAAGATATTCAACAAATTTCTTTTTTGGGCTGCTCATTTTTCATTCCTTCAGGCTACGTTTAACCAAGTAATCTCCCCATAAATCCCGTCTCCCGCTGCCATTCGCAAAGCAGTGGGTCTTGTTTAGAAATTCTTAGAATCGGTGCATTCCTGCTGCATGACAACCCTCCAACCTCTTCCCTTTCGAAGGGAGCAAAATGGAAATCGGTCCTTCTCCAAGTTTATCAGAAGGGCAGCCAAACGCTGATGTTATACAGTAAGATCTTGAACTGGGAACTAGGCAGCTATTTTAATCAGTAGGCTTATTTCACGTCTGTCAAGGACAGTACATTTAGAACTGGACATGCTGTTTCTTCACTGCACCCCGATCTAAAAAAATGACCCAAGCACAGCATTTCTCAGATGGACTCTTGTGCACTTTGGCAAACCTCCGTGAAAGGGAGTTTAGATAACACACCAGCTATCAACAGGGCCAGGATTTAAAAAGTGCAAAGAAACGTCCGTGCAACGTAGAGCCGGAGCCATCATTGCTGTTTAATCAATCATAGCTATTTAATCACGCCTTCTAGGCGCCATCAGATTATTTGAGTGAATCACTCGGGTCAAGGCACCAAAATAAAACAAGCTCTTTTATCACTGCTTATCCGCCCAGAGTAAAGCGTATGTGAAAGTGATGTAAGTGATGAATGCTGAGCAACTGACAGTAAACAGAGGATGAAAGCTCTCCTGCTGCACTAAGACAGAGCGTGAGCCAGAAAGAAGGAAGAGCTTCTTTAAGGTGCCACTTCCCAGCCACGTCACCATGCAGTAGCACAGCAGGCGTAGGCATTTTCAGAAGTGCATAGACCCCTCTTTGGGCATCAAAACAAGCAGGATTTTGGAAGATGCTTGCCTCCACACTAGCTGTCCTTACCACAATGC
Source organism: Grus americana (assembly GCF_028858705.1). Lineage (NCBI taxonomy): Eukaryota > Metazoa > Chordata > Aves > Gruiformes > Gruidae > Grus > Grus americana. The sequence goes on from NC_072854.1 coordinate 95,751,280, forward strand.
AAAGGTGAGAATAACTGGGTGGAGACTGGTCTCTGCTTAAAATCAGACTTTTGTTTAGCTGTCGAAATAGGAATGGAGCAGATGTGAAAACAGAATCCTTAGAGAGTGTTGGCAGCATGAAGGGTCTGCAGACATGACTGAAGTTTGTCCAGTTCTAGCTAGAGCAGTAAGAAAAGTCATCCTGTGCCTCACTGCTTGGCTAGAAACACTGGAAGAGTGGATTTAGGCCACCAGAAACAAACTGCTGCTACAACATTTGGTTGCAAGCAATTTTCTTGCTTTTTAATCAGCCATTTGTATAACAAAGGGATTCAAATATGAATGCATTACTGTCCAGCATGTTCCAACCAGCTGAGTCAAAGATACCAGCAATGTCACCCCATCAATCTCACCCAGCCTCCAATACACCTTCTATCACTAGTTAGAGCTGTGGGCTACAGCAGGAAGAGAAGATGCCTGTTCTATGACCACCGAAGGTCTCTGCAGCCCCTGCATTGCCTCCAGGGACTACAGCTTGTCTGCTGCAGCTCACAGAGCTGGCACCAAATGTCAAGGTAAAATGCAGGTACACGGCACTGTATTATCTTCTTCATCCCCTCACTAGTAGCTGGGGAGCTTGGATTTGGGACCTCCTGCAGTCAAAAATCTAGAGTCTAAGAGCCTTTTGGACTTGCATCCTATCGATAGTAAGGCAGTGAGAGGAAGGAACACCCTCTGCACTCGTGTCAGCAGACTGTCTGTCCCTTAGAGGACTTCTCAGCATGCCTCAAGTCTAAGAGTAGTAAGAAAATACTGAAGCACAATGAAATGTGCGAAATGGGTAATGGGTTTAAGCTGAAGGAGGGTCGATTTAGATTAGATGTTAGAAAGAAATTCTTTACTGTGAGGGTGGTGAGGCGCTGGAACAGGTTGCCCAGAGAGGTTGTGGATGCCCCATCCCTGGAAGTGTTTAAAACTAGGTTGGATGAGGCTTTGGGCAACGTGGTCTAGTGGAGGGTGTCCCTGCCCATGGCAGGGGGTTTGGAACTAGATGGTCTTTGAGGTCCCTTCCAACCCTAACCATTCTATGATTCTATGAAATCTGGACCAGTCACCATCAGACAGGAGTCTGCAAGGACTTCAGTATACTTCCCACTTCTCCACTCTTCTACTTGTATAAGTTTTAAAGGAAGAAAAAACCCCTAAATTAGGAGTTTGTGTCTCAGATATGCCAGTGAACCAACTGCTTAGTAAAGCTGAAATGGAATTACCTGTTCATTCACCACACAGACACCGCAGCCCAGGGGCTGCTCCAGACTTGCCCTCCACAGGCCTTCAGGGTGCCCGGCACAGGGACCACTGTGGAGGGACCATCACAGGCAACCACCATACAGAAAATGCAGGAGAACCACCACCACCACCAAAACAAAACCAAACAACCTATGCCTCCTGCTCTCATCACAAGCCACCTCATGCTCTTTAAGAAGAGCTCATAACAAATCCCAGGGGAAAATGCTTTGATGACCCTCAGAAGCTAGTCTTGCTCCAGGGTGCTGAGAACAACACAAACCCCGCCTGCCACCCTGAGGTGAGGGGGAAATCCCATCCTGATCCGATTACCAATGTCACTGGCAGCACGACAACCTGACAAGCTGGCAAAACACCTCCCCTGCCCTTCCCTGCGCAGTCCTCAATCATCTCCTGAAGGGAAGGAGCAGCATGGCCCCTTGCCATCCCTTTGCCTCACCTGCCGCAGCACAAGTCTCAGCCCTGGGCTGTCCCTGGAGTCTGTTCAGCAAGGCCCTGCCTCCGGCCTCCTGGAGGGCTGCAATGCAAACCTGTGCTACTTCTGCTGGCTTAACCTCCTTCCTCTCCTTTCCCTGCACATCAGCTCCATTCCTCCCACCACGCGTTTCTCACTTTGCAGCTCTCTTTCCTCTATCTCCCTTCCCGTACCTCACCTCGGTTTTGCCCTCTTTGCCTACACGGGTCACAGTTCTGGAGTGACAGGAGTGACCCTTCACCGCCAGATCCTCTCCATATGAAAATGCAAGACAGAGTCACACCTACATTTCAGTGACATGTTTTACTACAGCTGCAAACTACAGTTTCAAGATTAAGAACTGGGGTCCTAACCACTTCCTCCAACAGCCATCAAACCTGAAGTTATTTTAAAAATAGTATTTCACTGGAAAGAGGTATAATGCAAGCTAGCAAAATACCATTTCCTCCATTAATGCCTATGGAGTTATAACGTTCTCACCATAATCTGCCTGCAGATGTACCGTAGGTATTGAGAAAGAGCTCAGAGATTCAAAAGAATCAGGAAATGACCACTTTCTGGGGTACAGAGTCAGCTTGTTTTGTACAAACCGTCTGGCTTACTAAGACAGACTTGTATTAGACTTGCCAGCCAAGCGATATGAGCTACTGATGTACGTCTGGAAAATATTTATGATAAAAACGATGGTTGCAAAAAGAATAGCAAGTAAGTAGCTGATCCAGCTGGCATGCAAATTGGGCACAATGTTTATCATCACAAGTATGTTCATCAGCACTACCACCTAGGCCTTCTGGAGAAATGTAGGTACTCAGGGATCTTCATGACCATTAAGCAGCTGAGTTTCCTGCAGCCCCGAAAATAAGTATTATTCCTGTCTTAAGTAAATCGGGAACCATCTATCATACCGTTTAACACAGCAACATCAAAGCTTTTGCCCTGATGCACTCTGAGATGGGAAGTGAGACACTTAAAGCCTTTGACTCCAACTGGTATTTCATTAGACAGTGCAACACCTCAGGACTTTGTTGAGCCCCTGGCACTAAGTAGAAGAATATGCAACAAAATCAACGTTATTGAAAACGGAGCAACTGTGCATCATTATAAAGGCACGGTGCACGTTCTCTGACATCCCTCCTCTGCCTAAGCAAGCCCTGCAGGTTACTGGAGACACATTGCAGCAGCAAGTTGCATTGCAAAAGGGACCTCCCCAGACCGGCGTGGGCATGGCAATGCCAGCCTGCGCCAAGTGGGCACCACGCAGGTGCAAAAAGGCTGGAGGGAATCAGAGGGGACGGAAAAGCCCCCAGACAGGGAGGTTTCACATGGGCACAGCAGCCTGCGTGCCCTACTGAGACTGCTCTTCGGCGCATGGGAGGACGAGGAAGGAGGCCCACCTCTGAGAGGTGTTTGGATCCAATGCTGGATTAAAAACAAGGCAGTGCCACCAGGAGCTGCTGGCTCTGCATGTCCTGCAGCTCTGCCTGTGCCACTGGGGCTCCCTGGCACACCCTGGGGCTCCCCAGAGCCCCCTTGCTGGGGTGAGTCCTCTGCTGCTCGCGAGCACTGCTGAGCTCATGCTAGTCTTGGCTCTCCCTGCTACACAGTCACCTGTTTTCACAAAACTCAAGGAATTGAATATTTTTTTCATCTTAAGAATGGCCAAAAGACAAACTGACACAGCATAACCAGACAAACTTACGTTTCTGTAGGAAACCAGGCTAGTAACAGCCTGGTATAGACCCATAGTCCTCCCTGTTTTTTTAATAAAATAATTTATCTAGGAATTGCTGTATTAGAGCACACCTTAATGTAGCTGAGAGAGGAGAAAGCAGCTCCCAGTCATATTCCACATTGCTGGGGAAAGGTTGAAGGCAATATCTGGTGAGATCTAAACCAATCAGGATCTGCTTCAGCATCTTCCCTTTCCAGAAATGTCCTGAGACCCACTGTGCCAGCAAAACCCAGCAGAGCATCCGTGCTCCCTCACTAGCCCAGTAGACCCCAGTCACATTAGTTTTTCACTGTAGGTTTTCCAGCCCCTGTGATGATCCTACATTAGACTGTTCTAAAAGGACCAGATAACTATGAGTCATATCACCAGAAAGTATGATTTGGCTCTAAATCCGTAAGTGCTGTGTTCAGTTCCTTGATGGGCAAGGTCTGTTAGCATGATCTGGTTCCTCGTACTCCCCCCTATTCCCGTAATATAACAGAAGGAAAACTTCCCTGGCCATCTGATTTCATACAAACGTTATTTCTTTGTCTTGGCACAGCTTGGCCAGCTTTGGGATCCAGGACTGGCTTTGTGCCCACCCTGCTCAGGCTTTCTAGAAATGACTTTGTTCCAGTGCGGGTCACTCAGACTGTGGGATAACTGGAAACTTCAGTGTTTATTAGTTTTCATTTTCAGTGCTGAGTGCATTTGCAATGTTGACTCACAGAGTGATTTTTAAAGGAATAATTGTTTCCAGATGTCATGCATATTTGCTCTGCAGGAATACTGCAATCTTTGTTAAGGTTACAGAGCTAGAAAGACTGTTTTCCCCTATCTGAGTGGCTCTCCTGAGAGGATTTGGGAACATTATGTGTCCCATGTGGATCCTACAAATGTAGGTAAGAGTTAGACCCAAGGTCTCTGAAAAAACACACTTGTTTGGTATGACACACTTTGTAAAGCCAAAATGTTGAGTGTGCATCCATGATACAATCATTGGTTTGCTCTGTAGTAAGAGCATTCTGACAAGGTGTTGCAGTAAGGCCCAGTCAAAACCAGGCATTCCTAGAAGACCTAGATCTCCAATTTTACAGGAACATCATCGGACTAGATGCAAACATACTTCTGAAGATGTCAAGTCCTCTTTGACTTCAGTGTGAAAAGGCCAGAAAGTGATAGTTCTTGACAAAGACGCACTGGGAAAAAATGAAACTCTACCACTAGGGACGTGCTCGGTCTCGACTGGTTTTAAATTGCACTTCTTCTTTAGTCAGCTAATTTCTGGGCTTTCTCTCTCACTCTTAAAATATGTGCACACATATCAGGGTAAGGTAAAGATTTATATAAAATTGTTCAAAGATAAGGCCAGAGCACAGAAGAAATACAATTTTATCCCTTCTGGGAATCAGTACGTATCCAAACTTTGAGAGCATGATCTAAATTATTCCGGAGCAGTTTCAAAGTTGTTTGTGTTTGGGTGCTGGGGTTACAAGAACTCTGCTTTGTTGTACTATGCATTACCTAGTGAAGGCTCCTGAATCTGTAATCCTAAATTTCCAGTTCCGTAAGGCATTATTTCCATAAACGTAACTGCTTGCTGAAAGGCAAAGGTGTTCAACCCATCTGGCACAAAATAAGCATGAGCAAGATTTCACGCGAGGCCCATTCAGCGGGAAGGAGGACAGGAAGAAATCACCTGCTCCAGGACACATTGAGAAAATGTGTTTTGGACACGGACAGATCAGCTGAAACACTCATACCAAGAAGAAAATGACTGACGAAGCCAGAATAGTTACAATTTGTTGGTTTTGCAGTTATAAGCTTATAAGTTGATAACAGTTTTAGTAAGATTTAAATGCACTATTTAACCTTTCCGCAATAGAATGATCCATTTTCTATGTTGAAAACTTTTTTTAGTTCTATGAAACCCGGTAAAATTACTATGCATCATTTGATTAGCAAGATTTATAAAGTTTTCTGGGTTTTTTTTCATCCTGTATCAAGAAAAAATTCAAAATTGCAAGCTTTCCCACAAAATGAAAAATTAAATGATCTCATTGCTTTACAACTAAGAGTGGGTGGTGATGAAAACTACTGTCCTAATAACACAGGACAAGACTGACGGCACTAAAAAAGGGCTAGGAAAAAAAATACAGCTAGAAATAAACTGTCCTTTGCATCAGAACACTCCATAATAGGTAGTAAAATATGTTCCTTTTCCTACAGAAATAGATTATATATAACACCATCATTTTGTGTACAACACCTACTTCAAATTGGCCCAAGAAGCTGTAATACCTAAATTAAGAAAACAAACCCAAACTTGCCTCCATGTTCAGCAAAACTCTAAATTTTGTTCTAATACTGTAGCATGTGAACAGTTAGCAAGTACATGCTAAAAGATATTGAAGAATGCAAGGAAACGGGTTTAACTGAAATGCTTAACTGCAAAGTCCCAAAGACATCCATGAGAATTTAAGTTTGTATTTAAGAGATCTCTTGAGTAGGGCTGATTTTCTAAACTGATTAATTTTACCCAAAACCATAACGCACATGCAAAGCTGAAGCTCTGCAAAACTTAAAATACTGATGGGAGCAGGCTGTAGCCACCAAATCCACACCCCTAAATGCACTTACTATTTGGCCCTCCCAGTTGATTGTATCAAAGAATTATTACAGATGGCGTAGGGCCACCTGTTATCACAAGCTTCCCGGTACGTCCCATCACGTTCTCCTATATTCAGCTGTTTATAACTTCGTCAAGATATATCCAAATTTTTTGATACCATGTCTGATGCAATTAGATTTTTTTTTTGCAATCAACAAAGACCTCTCAGTCATCACCAAGACGAGATTCTGAAATGTACAGTTTTGCCCAGGTTGAAGTTGTCCACAATTTTACCCATTTTGTTGAAAAGTCCTATTGCTTCCAAAATATTAAAGCCCGGGACTGGGATTTGGCACAGACTACCGCAGTGAGGAATGCTCTTTTTGGCATCCCCACAAACATTATCCCAAAACTGGTCATGAGGCCACGAGCCTGGTTCACACAGGTCCAAGAGGCCCTCGTCTCCAGGTGCAGGGCTAAATCTTCTGACATCCAGCTGCCCTGGCACATCGCACAGCTCTTCCCTGCGTACAGCGTAGCCACAGGCTTTGTTGTAAAGTGCAATACAAGGGAGTGAATTTACACAGTTCATAATTTAATCTGATTCCTTTCATTCTGATATTCCCTAGTGCTTGGGTCCTTAACTTCACGATCTTCAAGTTCTTTAAATTATATCCGGACATGATATGAAGGACATCAAGCCACCCACAAAGCCTTCACACAAAAGTATTTAAAAAAATTTTTAAAAAATGACCGTCCCACCCAAATTCTCCTCTATTTGCATTTTAACTCAAAGCAATATAAAATAAGTGTAAGAAATAGTCTGCAAAGAGAAAAATGAGTTTCTTCTCTCTAACAGCGAAAGGAGCTCCACGTCAGGACAGCCCATGTTGACCACAGTTCATGCTTGCATAACAGGCGCTTGCTCCACATCAGAGATGCTTCCATAGGTTCCATAACCACAAGCAGTGCCAGGAGAGGCCATGCTGTGGCTCGATACCGGGGATATGCATCGCTTGTGCACATTTTAAATAATACTCAGCACTATTTATTTATAGCTGCACTAACAGGCATTACTGCAGCAGCTGGAAGAGGTGCTATGCAAAGACCCAATTCAAATTAACAGTTAGGCTAATTTTAAAAGTAAGTCTTCACTTTAAAACAGGACTAAGTCTTGACAGTGCCCAAATCTTACAACGTGACTAATTTCAAGCAGCAGAAATCCTATGAGATCTGATATTTCGCAAGCTTTCCCATCCACATGCCTTCCAGCTTGAGAAGCAATTCAGAACCACAGCTACAGGCACGCATCCAGCTTCAAAGATACAATGTGGACTAATCTCTATTTTAATTCCTCCCCTCTCTTCTGCTGGGTATTACAAAACGCGTGGCTTTGAAGCTTCTGACATTATCACTCTAAGTTTGGCGCTGTTACCTCTTGGTTCAGTTAAGAATGAAACACTTAACGACCTTACCTGGCAATTAGCCTTCCCTGCTCTTCCCCGATTTGCACGAAGAAGGAGACACTGCCCTGCCCAGCCCTGCAGTGCTGGCAGCTGGGGGAGAGCACAGATCGCTGTTCCCCGGGGGTGATGTCGCTCTGGGACCTCCCTCTCTCCAGCTGTGACCTCCAGAGTCCTCTTCTCAACTGCACCGGAACATCTCAGAAATGCTCTAAACCTGTGTTTGCTGAGGTGGAAGCAGTAGTGTGAGCACTGTAAGATCACCAGGTCAAACCATTGACATCGTCAACATTCAGAGGCCTGTTAAAATGTACAATACTGTATGGTGGCACTCCATATTCCAGCTCAAGACTGATGAAACATCTTTAAGTATCCTTTGATAGAGTATAGTAGCAGCTTGCTTAGGTTGAGTTAGTTTGCGATGGGGATTAGATCTTTTTTATATGACACAGGACACAACAGGACTTCAAAAATCTGCTGAAGCCTCTAGGCTTTTCTGCAATACAGCAGATTACATTATGGTCTTACGGAAGAGCATAACAGTCCCAAGGATGTGTCAGTGATTCAGTGCACCGTGCTCTGAGCAAACACGCCCAGGGGATGATGCATAGCAGTGGTCTGTCAACACCCACCCACCTCCCTTCCCCGTGCAGCACCATGCCGCAAGGCTTGTTTCCCTGAGGACACGGCAAATGACATTTCCTGCAAGTTTCTTCAGATTCCCCTCTGGGCATGGACTGCATCTCATACGACAGAGGTTTCTGAGCCCAAGAAGGAGCCCTGGTTTGGCTTTCCTGACTTATTCGGCAGCACCCTGGAAACCTGTGGCAAGGAGAGAAGCCCACTTTTCCTGATGCCATCCAGCTGCCAAAACCAGCATTCCCTCTGCAGTGCTCCTGCGGCCCTGCCTGGCCCCGAGGCCATCGGGCAGGGCCCTGTGGGCAGCAGCCTGCCTCCAATTCATCCCCTGAGCAACACCCGCTGCAGCAAAAGGTGGTGGGAGCAATGGGGGCAGGGGTGGCAAGCAAATCTGTGACCTTGTAGGAGAAGGCTGTACCATCAGAGGCATAGCACAGCATATTTCAGTTGGAGGGGACCTACAATGATCATCTATAGTCCAACTGCCTGACCAAAAAAAATGCCTGACATAAAATACTAAGCAGCAGCCTTATTTCTGATATTTCCTCACTGTTAAGTCTCAGAACTTGCAACGAAACTTACTCAAAGTGTGAATTTGCATGTGTAATTTATTACATTATTTGCAGTCTCTCTCACCACTGGAGAGTGAACACAATGTCATATCCTGATGCTTATAAATAATTAAGGACACAACAGAACTCTTCACCAACAGCTACTGCAGCCTTTTCCAGAACTGATTTCTAACCCTTTCCAGGACAGCTGCACTAGTTAATACATAAAAAAAATATACTATGCTGATCCATACTTTGTAACTTGCCAGCTGCCTGCCGGGGCAGTGGCGTGCGTGGTCCCAACGGGGAGAGCAGAGCCCCAGCGCCAGCCTGCGTGGAGGACCCGGTCCTGCTCGGGGCCAGTGCCTGCAGCAGTGGCTGGGGAAGGAGCGCTTCCCAGCTCGGCCAGAAGTACGCAGGGGCTCCCCAGTCTGGCCACTGGGAGGAGGCAAATGGTGCAACAGGGAGGCTCCAGCACCCCAAATTTGGGGTAGACAAGGAAGGCACAGCGTGGTTGAGCTGAAGGTGCTGTTCACCTCAGCCACCTCCACCCCTCTCTCCATAGGCTCTGCCCCTTCCCCTCCCCGGTAGAGGATAGGGAGAGGTGACGATGGGGACCTGAGGGAAACAGCTGGCCGTGCGCAAAGGAGCAAGCTGGTGGGCTGCAGTTTCAATAGGCTGACTTACCAAAAAAAAAACCCCAAAACAAAAAACCCTAGAAAGGGCCAGTAGTGAGACCCCAGGGTCAAAAATGCCCACTCCCCTCTGACGATGCAGCCACTCACACACTTTTGCTCCTCTTGCTTTGTCATTTGTCCTGTAGATCAACCCATTACTTCCATCTGCTTCAAACCAAATGTGCCGAGTAAATAAGAAGATTATTAGAAAACCTTTCCCCCCCCCCAGAGCAAATTAGACAGCTGGAGGTTACATTTATTTTAAACATCGACAAGCCATTACCAGGCAGTTGGCTGCACATACAGCCACGCAATGTTTTGCTGGGCTGATACAGCAAAATCAAGGAACTTGTGGCTTACACCGAGCTGCAAATGCTGGAGAGGCTCCTGAACGCCACCAATTTTACGGCAACTGTCACACCAGAAGAGCTGATCCTCCCAGACAGTGGAAGTGCACAATTAGGTCACATTAAACATTGAGAAAATACCACAGTGGTTCCACATGCCAACTAAAAGTGAGTGACACTGGAAAACAGCTCCTAGCTGGCAAAACCCATCCCAATATCAGTACATATTTTCTGCTAAGGGTTTACAGACGAGGTCTGCGGGTGCAGAAGTGTGAGCAATCCCCCAAGCAGAGGGAGTCATAACGCTTTCCCACGAGGCAGCGAAGCAAGACAGCCAAGCAAAGCGCGCAGGAGGGTTTATCCCCCCTGGGAAGCAGCTGCTACCTCTGCACTCACTGAAGCGGAGGGGCTGGGCACCCCTCTCCTTCACTGCTCATTTCGATGTATCCCCCAGGTCCTTCAGGAGGGTTTCCTTTAGGGTCAGAATGAATGAACAAGCAGTGATGCTCTCGGCTGAGCCTTCAGACTTGGGTACGGTTGGGGTTTTTTTGTGTATAACACCAAGCATAGCGACTGGAGCTCCTAGCCCTACCACGGCACGAAAAGCATTTGCAATGTCTTTATCATTGCACCCACACGCTACAAAGCCTGTCCTTGACCAGCGATGGACTAGCAAGAAAAGCACAGCCCACTCTGCTTACAGAAATCCTTTTGCATCCTGTAAGCATCACCTAATTACACTCAGTTGATTTCAGTCTTGCAAAGCTGAAATGAAAAATAGTCGTTTTGGCTGTCAGATCTGTCACAGGTAACAGACACTGTTTCACGACATTTGGTGCTCACCACAAAGTAATTGTGCTGAAAGACTTCTATGCCATTGCCATGCCGGTGGTAATGATTTAAAACATTAATAAAAGGACTCTGTGCAGGACCTCAAAAAGAGGGCAATGCTGCATGAGGAGAGAACACACAAAACCCGACAAACTTCAACACTGTGGAAAGCGTTGGTCTGTGTATTTTACTCCCATGTACCACCAAGTTACTTGTGGAGTCTGTTGATTATAAAAACATGTTTAATTCTGCCTGTGATCCAAACACATGCCCATGATGCAGCAGCAAGCCTTGCACCTCAGGGAAATGCCATGCAGTTCGGGATGGTGAGTGGGCAGCACAGCGCTCTAGCACATGAATTAACACCACAACTCTGTAGAAGTTTCCATTTTTCCATTTCTTCACTGTGCTTTTTCAGTAGAAAGACTAGCTGTCACAATTAGCATTCCTGTTGCAACATCTCCTGTGTGCATCCTCACGGAGCATCCCCACGGTTCACTTCCAAACATAAGAGCAGGGCTACACTGAACACTGTTAGGTCAGCAGCTGAAAAGTGCCCTTTAGCCCAGGGCAAAAGCAGCGTCTCATCCCAAAAGCAGTGACCAGAAAGGTGAAGCCGGAGGCTCATGCAGGAAGCTCCCTCCTGAGGTTTTGCTGCTCCTGCGAAACCCATGACCAGGGTCTGAAAACAAAGCCACGCACCAACACACACTAAGAACCAAGCTTAGAGGAAATAACCAACCTCCAAAATATTTTGAATTGGGAAGCTTAATTTAAGCTCCAGCCCAGAGCAAATTAAAGTTGGTCAAGCTACGACACCCTCATAAATCAAACTTGATACGGTCTGTCGCGGCACAAGACCACGCCGCTGCATTTCATCTACAAGGAGGACGCTGGTAGGTGAACTCCCACGATTACTTTCCTACTGCCTGCTGCTGCAGCAGCGCTGTCAAGCAAAGGCACTTCCCTGGCGATGCCGGGGCATTCCCGAGCGGGGAGAGCGGGGAGCGGGAGCCGGGGAGCGGGAGCCGGGGAGCGGGAGCCGGGGAGCGGGAGCCGGGGAGCGGGAGCCGGGGAGCGGGAGCCGGGGACGCGCTGCGGCTCCCAGAGCTGTGCCAGCTCCCTCTCGTGGCTCTTCGGCATTTTGCTGCAAAGGTGCAGAGGACTCGCACAGCTGGCGCACAGCTGGCATCCGCGCCCCTCGAAACTGGGCCAAAACCCAGGTGCCCGGCCCTGGGGCTTCCCTCTCGCAGGGCAGCGGGGCAGCCCGGGGTGCAGCGTTGCTGCTGCGGGAGCACCCGCGGCGGGGTTTTACCTCCTGGGGAAAACGGTCACGCTCTTGTCCGCCCCCGTGCCCCAATTACAACAAATTGATAACCGATGGCTGCTTTTTGACACATTCGGTGAAGAGAGCATGCTGGAAAAAAAGTCAGATGGAAAACTCCCCTCAAGTTATAGGCTAGCCTATTGAGAGCAAGACTTTATCGAAACCCACGTTTCAAAAAATAACTTGGGACAATTTAAAAGGTCAATCCTAACATTGGGGGAGACCTGGGACAGAGGAGCCTTTATATCTGATACCTGGCAAAAGCAGACAAAAAGCAGGTTAAGTGGTTAAATTCACTTCTCTTTAGCGTAACTTTTTCTTTCTAACTCGCCGTGCCATCTTCACAGCCTCAGCCTGCTCTGGGGTTTGTGCAGTAATTTAATCTGTGTGTCCTGCGTTTCTGATCAGATCTCATCTACTGTAAGCGCTGTGCTATGTTAGCATAGCACAGCAAGTTAAGCCTGGAATGCCTCCAGCCCGCAGACACCCAAGAAAATCTAAGATTTCTTTGCTGTTTGTGCAGTTTTCTCAGGCTCTTTGACAAAAGTTATTGGTGGCTATTTTTTAAATGAAAGGAGTAGTGAGAAAATAACTTTGCAGCATATTGGGCTAGCAGATTGTTCAGACATTGTACAGTGACAATAAAGCCTTTAGGATCCTTTGATTGACATATATAATGAATGTAGCTGTCAAACTTTTGTGCAGCAATTTTATTTTGCATTGACAAGCTATTTCACTGGCCAGGGTTTTGCATAAAAGGAATAATCCACATTGTTGTGGTGCTGCTATTTACAGAGCCCAGAGGGCAGTGGCATCGCTACAATATAAATATTAATATCCAAATTTCTTTTGAAATACATAATTCTGTATGCAACATATACTACGTGCAGATTTGGATACAGGGAAAGAGGCATTGTTCTGCAGAGAGAAGGGGGGGCTGGAGCTGCTGGGGGTTGTTCATTCACTGATTCATTATGTGGCCTTTGAAAAGGCACTTAGTCATTCTGCAGTTTAATGTTTCTCTCTGTAGAGTGGAGAACAAAGCCCCAACACAAACTGCACTCACTGTTATCAGTCAGAGTCGCAGAGACACGGCACAGGGTCAAGGGGCTCCTCTGAGCAGCCCTTGTGTGCACGAAGCCCAGAGGCACGCTCAGGACCGCCGTGCTCTTCCAGAACAGCTTCTTTCTCCTACCAAAGCAGTGGCAGGGTCAGTTTGGGCTACCTCACACAGCAGCTACCTTACTTGGGTTATGAGCAATAACTTACCGTGGATACACAGACTGTTGCACTGAAATCACTAGCTTTGGAGAAAACAGGCAGAAAACGACCCAGCAGGCAAAGCAGAACGTAAAGGATGAAAAAAAAGAGTCTAAGCAAGGATGAGTCTCACACTGCATTCACTATGCCGTCAAGTTCACGAGTGGGTTTTGTATCTGAAGGTAGGAAATCACAAAGACACGTCCTGTTCCCTGGGGAAAGGTAAGCAACTTCTGAAACTGTCTTTAGAGGCTATTATTAGCCCAAAGCTGCAGCGTGCAAACACTGTATACATAAAAAGAGATTTATTAGCTGCAGAGCTGTGAATAAGTGCTGGGCCCATGCTATGGTACCAGTATCGTTTGAGAAAACTGCTGAGGAGCAAGAGAAGTTATGGAAAGGGCTTGCATAGCACAAGCTTGGAAAGGGCATGATAATCCAGCTTGGGTGCTGAGGTGAGTAGGCACACCATTTTTTTAAGAATATAACTGATTTTGTTTGTTCAGTCAGTTATTAATTTTAAAATGAAATACCAAGAAATTTTAGAATTTAATATGAAATATCAAGAAATCTCTACTTTCTGTGACAAAACCAATTTGGTAAGAGGTACCAGAGCATTTCACAATCCATTTATGTACCAAAGCATTATATATACCCAGGAAGGAGAACTGGAGTTGTATGTCCCTCTGCCTCGGGTCCTAAAAACAGAGGAAGGAGTCAGGGCATAGAGAAGAGGGAAGGAGCCTTGTCCTCATTCACATCACAACCCTGTAAAGGCTTTAACCCAGAATAGATACTATATGGTGAAACGTCCACGAGGGACATTCTTCTTTGGCACAGAGGGGTTCTGCAGATGTACTTGCCAGGTTGGAAATGAGCACCAAGGTGGTAATACAGATGACTTGGGGGTCAAACTCCAATGTACACCTATAGATTCCACATATAGATTCAGCCTTAAGCCCAGGCGTGATAAAGGCAGAGAGGAGCAGCCAGGATGGTTTAAAGGGCAGATTTAAGCACTTCAAGGTAGCTGGAAGCAGCACTGACGCTTGTGGGTTGCCATGTTCACTACTTAAGAAGGTGGTAACAAACCGCACGGTGCATCGGGCGCACAAGCACAGGGGTGTTCCTCACTGGCTTCAAACTGACAGTTTCTTAGAAGAAACACTGGTTGGTTGGAGTTGGTTTTCCAACGAGCAGTGCCACCTCCTCTTCCTCCTTCCCCAGTGTCAACGACAGAAAACGGCACGTTACTTGACTTTGCCAAATTTTAGCACTGAGAATTTGATTCCAAACAGTTCGGCATCTGCTTTAGCCAAAACAGTTCAGCCATTTCCAGGAATATTATTAAGGGGAAAATACATTGCTTGGCATGCGTTAAATAAATCCAGACAATCTTTTATATGAGATCTCTAGCTTCAGAAGGGGAATTTTGAAATTTGGCAGAGAGGTGGCCTTTGTGGTAGAAATGTGTCTATCCCTATTAAAATCTACCCAACTTTGGCCAGATTACAGAACAAGGAAAAACTGCGGTTAAGGGCTCAGTAAAGGGCTTTTGAGAATAGCAGTTACCTGCTATTTCTGCTGTGGGCAAGAGGTCCCTTATCTCCTGCAGAGCTGCAGGAACACGGCTCGCTTTGAGCTGTGAAGGAGGAGGTCAGACACAGACCTAGTGCAGCAAGAGGCATAACTAAAACCCAAGGAGCTCGGGAGCAAGGAAGAGACATGGCCGGGAGCCCTGGCAAGAGGAAAGACTGGCAGAGAAGAGACCAAGAGAGACAGATATTGTTTCAAAATGGCCCTGCCTCTGGGAGCTAGCACAGCCAGAGGAAAGGGGAGGGAAGACGTAAAGGGACAAGGAATAGGACTGGCTAGGGATGGACACCTGGACTTGCAGAGGTGGAAGAGGAGGTGAGGCAAGCGAGAAAGGGGTTTGCTTTCTGCCAGCCAGTGGCAGCTTTTGTTCACCCATAACCTCAGCCAGTCATACCTCCACAGCCTTTCCATGGTTGGATGATGAAGGTATGGAGCCGAGGGTGGGCTGGAGAGACCAGCATTTCCATCTGACATCTCCGTATTTTTTCCAAATTTGATTAGATTTCAATGTGAAACAACCCCAAAATTCCATGTCAATTTTATAGCTGATAAGAGCTGAGGAAACACTGACTCATGCTCCTTGTGAAACAACTGCATTCGCCCACCCACAGAGAGCCATCAAGAGCAGCAGTTCCACTGGTGGCTGGAGGACATCCAGCGCCTCTGCCCCACCGGCCAGGCACTGCCACTCCTTGGCCAGCTGGTCCCTGTGACAGCCTGAGCCTGGGTCTGATACATCACAGCCCCGTCTGCCACACGGCCCGGCTTCAATCTCAGCACCACGAGCGCTGAGCGGGCAAGGAGATGCTGCAGAAAATGAACTGTGACCTAATAAATCAGGACAATTATAATAGATAGAGGCACAGCTGGAAGAGTTAATGTCGAACAAGCTCATTGACATGTCCTACTAACAAAGGCCTGAATATGTAGTCTCAGGAAAACTCTCTAAATGGGGTTCGTGTGCAGTATAGCAAGACTTTCTAGAAGAAATATAAATACAGGTCCTCACTCTGCAAACAGCTTCATGCACCCAAACTCTTGCATTCAGGTGGCATCTCATTGACTGCTGCAAAATCAAGGCCATTCGCTTTAAAAGCACAGACAAGAATATCTGTTCAAACTGATGCAGTTGTAACTGTATTGGATAATTATCCGGACAACCCTTCTTATATCATGGAAATACGGTTTGAGGACTGACAGATAAATGCTCTTGCATTTAAAAAGGAGAAATCGGTATTTGCATTGCATCTGTGGCATGAATGGGACTGAGGGTCTACGAGAAGGAGGGCTCGCAGGGCTTCCATTCAGCACTTACAAATAGGGGTTAAGGGGATTTACAGGTTTACAATGAAAGCACTCACCCGCTTGATAATGTTGCAGCATTTCAGTAATTCTTCAGTCTTGGCTCATGGAGAAAGGACAAAGCCAATCAACCTCCATCTGAATAAGTGTGTTAAGTAGAGTTTATCTAGACCATGCTGTTCCTTCATCACTGCCCCCAGGGATTTGCAGCCCAGCACACCAAGGCAATGGTTTCAAGGCGAGCAGAAAGATCTGCGGAGGAAACACACACGTGAAGCAGCCATCGAACAAAACCACCCCACCTTTCACAGAAGGGTATTTTGTCCATGACCTGCAGCAGACTATGCAGTCCTTTCCTGTGGGACCCCAGAAGTCATTTTCCATCTACAGAGACCTGGCATGTCAACGTCATCCCAGAGAACAGTTTCAGTTCATTAACTGCTGCTAGGAAAAGGATTATTGTTCCTTTTACCAAAAACCTCTATACTAGGCTGTGAAGGATGAATCGAAGGAAAAGTTAACATACCTCTCAACTCCCTTCCACAGGGCACATCCACCGTTCCCTTTCCTCACCCCCAAAGCAAGAGCAACACCAGAACTTCAAAATATATACATACACACTTCAGTATATAAATGTACCGGAAGTGCAAGGTCTGGTTAAAGCATGGTGGCGAGCGGAAGGACTCGGCGGTGCTTTTGTTCCTGTGGGAGAGGGAAGCCATTCCTCCTGCAGATGGCCAAGGCTCCATGCAGTCTGCAAAAGGCACTCAACAAACATTTTTGCTTTGCCAGACTCAAGTGCTTGGTTAATGATTCACCCTAAACAACCAGGCAGGGAATTAAGACAAGGAATAAGAGAGCTTGTTCTTCCTTCCATGTATCAGCTGCATTAAGGAGAAAGAGCTTGATATGGAGCCAGTGCAAGAGAGAAGCTCCACACCCTGAAGTGCTGCAGTGAGCTCTTCCCGGGAGCATGAACCCGGTTTATATATCACAACAGTAGGTATGGCCGAGGAGTCAACCCAGCAACACGTGGACCTCGTGCTATATTTTTCATTAGCAGAACCCAGATGCTTTACAGTCATTGCTTCCTAAATGGGGAAACCGAGGCATAGCAAGCACATTTGGGTTATTTCTTGATGGGTAACTGAAGAGCCACAGGCACCGCTCAGATCTCCCACAGCCCCAGGCTTGGACTGTCTGCAGCACCCTTCTTTCCTCTTACGCCTCTGAAAACTGTCTGCATGGTTAAGGCAACATTTTACAGGGGATTTCAAGAAAATGACGTGCTGCTTCTTTACGTGTTTTTGCCCATGAGACAACTTCGATATGCCTTGTGAAACACATGCTTTCACAGAAATCCAAGGAGGAAAACCGCATAACCAAGAATTCAGTAAAACATCTTTCTGTTTGGAGCAGACAACTTTAACAAGACTGTTTTAATGGGAAGAGGATTTGGTAGATATTTTAAAATGTTGGCAGCAGTTTTTGCTAGACAGAATTTTGTGATATCATTCATCATATAGATTGCTAATCTGCAAAAAAAACAACCAACCCCCACGTCATTGGAGACCCAGTGAAGACTGTACTAACGGTGCTGAAGTCCTACGATTTCCACGTGCAGCGTGGGAGACAGTGACATGAGGTCAGGCCAGTTCCATGTGTAAGGTCTAACTTAATGCTTCCAGGTCTCGCACACCCCATGCCACTTGGCTGTTTGAAGGACAACTTGAGCTATTACAATGCTTCCACAAAGGACTGCACAGAATGACAATGCTCTCCTTCCCTTTTAAGGGCTGCATAAACAGATAAACGATTCCATGTTCAATAACTAAAATTAAAGTTCCCTCTGCCCATAGCCTCCTGCAAGAATGCGGCTCTTCTGCTTGAGAAACCACATCCTGCTCTGCATCGTAGTCAGATGGCTGTCAAAAGACAGAGCCCAAGTTCAGCACCCTTCCAGGACTGCTGCTGATCTCTTGGAGTCCACAGCAAACACTTCTTCGCAGTCCCAACAACTGGGTCAGATCTGATGAGCTATAAAATGTCACATCACCCAGGAAAATGTACAGGACTGACTTTTTAACCAAAGCAGATGCAGGGGTGCACTTATGGGCCAAATATACTCAGCATCCCCTAGGGGAAAAAAAAAAAAAAATCACTCTCCATCTCAGTGCTTCTGTCCAGATGGACAATGTTTATCCATGTTTTCCCAAGACTTCTGTGTGTCCAACAGTGATTGGAACCACCACGCAAGTAAATCCACTCAGGCTTACCAGAAAACTGGGAATCCAAGGCACACACGCACTATGGTGCACATACTCTGCCTCCACTGAGGGTATTACAACACTTCTGGAGAGTCTTACTGCACATATTGTTCAGGGCTGCATGGTGGATTCACATAAGTCTGATCCTGAGGCAGAACGAGTCCTACTGAGTAGGTACAATTCACACATACACAGTCAAGGACCTCCCAAAGCATCAGACAACCCACATAGCACCAGGGCCACATTCCCAGCTTAGGCAAGGGAGATTTGACGCTTCTTGGATATTTGCACATTCAACTAGATATTAGTACAGGTAGTAGCTCTATAGAGTCCGTTTCAGACCCGGCTGCTTGAGATACCTTCAGACAGCTCTTTCCCCACCTCCTACATGCCTCAGCAGATAAGAAAACCAGACCAAGGTGCCTAACTTCTGCCTTTGGCCAGCTGGTTTGCACAGACCTAGAGCTTTGCAATCTCCCAGAGCACTAGCACTTGGCCTCCAGCATTGCTGACACGGACGGGCCCACAGGGTGGACAGTTGTGCTGGCACCGCAGTGACCGAGCCCCTGGGACCCACCATGCTTCACGTAGAGGATGTCTCATGGGTGTTTTGGCTTGAAGGTGATCTTCATCCCACCTGATGAGGCCAGCAACAGACTGAGGGTCAGGCTCGGGTCCCAAGCCTGTGCAAATATCTGGCGGCAACCAGGCAAACAGGGTTTTGCTGTAGAAAAGAAGTCTGATTTTGAGGTCTGCCCCAGCTATCGGTGGGAGACAGAGCCTTCAACGCACAGGCTGAGGCGTCACGTCACAAGCAGTCTCAGTCAAACGTGCCTATTTATGGTGGCAACTTAAAGGTGCTATGACTCAGGTGCCTGAACAGGGATCTCTAATAATACCTTCCAACTACATGCAATATGTAAATACACTATGTGGGCAGGAAATGTATGAAATAAGGCAGCACTTATTATAATTATTTTAAAGGAACTTAAAAAAATATTTAAGTATTTAAACTTTACTTGCGGCACAGCAATAGCTACTGGGAAGAGAGCGGGAAGTGGATAACCTCCTTTTCGCCACCTTTCTTACCGGCCACTTGGCAACACGAGGTGAACTCCACTTTTCTGCCTCAGTTTCTTTATTTTTATAGCCACACCAGGTGATACTTAGAGGTTTAATAAATTGATTTGAGTTCTGCTGATGGAAAAGAATTTATAAAGCCTGGTGAGATTTATAACAGTTTCATACAAGGGTATTTAAACTGTGGCTTCTTCTGACAAAGCGAACAAATTCCTGGATTTCTCGGTTGGTGTTTATGGCAAATTAACCTTCTAGGAAAAATGCTGGAGGTACAGCGGTGAGGAGCAAAGAGGCAGAAGCGGCTCACAGCTCGGCACAAAGGGGGTGAGCAGCAGCGGTGGGAAGGCTCCCCAGGAAAGGGTCCAGGGTGACACTGGTGATTCACACAATGGCCCACGTGTGACGTGTGTGTTTGTCCGCTGTGCTGTGGGGTGAGATCACCACACATGCCCATCGCTGGCTGAGCCGCGGCTCCTTGGGGACAGCCCATTCCTCTGTCCCCAGCTCCGGTTTGGGGAGCATGCAACGTAGGATGTGCCTATGCAAAGTCCAGGAGATCCATCTAAAATGGCCACAACAAGAGCTGCCCAACCAGAAGGGGACTTTCTGATCACAGAGAGGAGGATATTCAGGAGAATTTTAGAACTGTCTCTTTCAAGAGGGGTTTGAACCTAAGGGATGTTTTTGGACAGTGACTCATGGTGCCCAGTGCACAGCTGGAGCAGGACCGCACATACAATTACAGTTGTTAGAGTCAGTCAGCTATAAACAACCGCCACTTCAAAGTGGGATCTGAAAAACCACAATTATTTCCCGTTCAAACTGTAGAAGAAAAATGTGGTATTTTTTGGTACCAGCACACAGCAGTGTTTGCAACAGCTGTACACGTTCAACTGAAAGGGAAATTATGTTTTCTGACAAATTTAGCTTCTGATATTAAAAGTCTGGTCAGTACAAGAAGATCCAGCAACCATGAAACACATGCACTACAGATGCAAGTTTCAGCCCCTCGCTGTCAGGGCAGGCTTTGGACCAGTGTAGTCATACCTATGGCAAAGTACCATTTAGCAAACCCTGGCGTCATCTGTCCCCCTCCTTTCTAATTTACAGAGAGAGCAAAACTCACTGATAGAATTACGACTTTCTAAAGAACAAGTTAAATCCATAAAAGTTAGGGACAGCAAAGAATTTGAGAAAAATAACTGAAGTAAAATCTCAAATGAAGCAGAGAACCTATGACAGCAACTGTGGCTTCAGACTCCCAAGACAGAGAGAAGCAAAGTGAAGCAAAAAGTCTTGTACCCGGCTCATTTCCAGTCGTGCACCCAGGGAACTCCTGGCATGGGGCTGCCACGAAGTCTTCATGTCAGGATGACCACTCAGAAGCTTTCCAACAAGCGCACCCACATCCAACGTCCTTGGGCCAGCTGAGCTGCAGTGCTCCTTGTCCAGTTGGTAACTGGCCCAACACTTTGGGGTTTAGCAGTTTTAAACAAACTGGGGTGGGGCAGGGAGGAGTAGTCTGAAATAACAGTTGTGCGCGTACTATGCTCTCCAGCTTCTTCTGATAGTGAAATGATCTCTTCTGGAGGGCTTACTACTGCTTCTACCAGCTTAAAAACCTGGCTAGGTACACCAGCTGCTGACCCGGGCCTTTTTCCTCCCATCCAATTTGTCCAGAATGTGATTTTGCCTCGCTGGAATCACACACGTGACAGGCAAAGAAAACTTTCAGCTCTGAGACAGGCTGTTCCGAGGTGCCCGCAGGAAGGTCCCCTCAGGGTCCCCGAGGAGCACGGTGGAGACAGACTGAGTTTGCTGGAGCAATACACTCCGCACCCAGCTGGCAGCCCCCAGCTTCTGTTAAGGTTTCTCAAAGAAGCTTGGGTGCGTGGGGATTCGAGTTATCTCTGAATTTAGGAAAACAGCTGTTGTCAGCATTCAGCCATCCTTAACAAGGCCGCCAGCGTTCCTACCACAGCATGGCATCTCTGCTTACCTCCACACTTACGCTTAGCAGAATATTTTCTCCTTTACCTCAAATCATTCAGCGCATCTCCAAGAGTATCTTCTAGTTTAACCAGACAGATTCTGCTCTTTAAGGTATCAAGCCTGGAGATGAATATGATTTTTATGTGATGAATTCATTATTGTCAGACCTGCCCAGCTTCAGGAGAGACTTAAAAAAAATCTGCAAATAATGCAGATTGCTTTAAAAAAAATCTTTAGTAAACCCTCAAATCCAAGACACACATTACTGGGGCTTTGTGTACTCAGAAGTAATCACGGCTAAATCAGTCTGACTTCCTTCATTATCACAAACAATTCAATGTAAAGATGACACATATTTAGACTATTATCTCTAGCTCTGATAACAGAAAGATTGTTTAGTTAATTGATTTTTTTTCTTTACCTTTTACAAGACACTACTTTCACTAGTTTTAATGTGTCTCTTTACAGATTAAACTTTTCAAGTGTTGCCATTAAGGGACATTACTGCTTCACACGATAAATAGGATTTCAAACAGGAGATTTCATCCCAAAATGAGTAGTCCCATTATGAATGGAAATGTGGCTATGTCCCAGTTTGCAGCGCAAAACTCTAATGGCACAGTTACTAATCTATAATTTAAAAAAAACCCAACAAAACATTTTCTGAAGTTTTTCTCCTACATACCCATTTAACATTTTTAGGATAAGTAAATTTTACATAAATCTTAACTAAATAGATGTTTAAAAAAAAAAAAATCTAGCAAGCATCATCACCAGAACAGCAAGTCTAGTCTGTTTAAATTTCAACAATCACTATAAGAAAGAAAAGGCAGTGAATTACTTACACTGTTCGCCTCCATACCAGCTTTAAAAAAATAAACTAAAATCTGAGTATATTTTGAAGTATGCCCACATTTTTAGTCATAATTATACACTCAAAGCACAGATACACATAGGACCTCATTCAAGCGATAACATGTAGGTGAGTTCCCATGCTTCATGTTTCCGTGACCTGTTCTGATCATCCCTGGGAGGCTGAAGACCCTTTCTCTGTTGCAGGAGTGATTGCTGGGCTCATGATCGAAACTCTTTGGGGTGTGTCCTGAGGGGCACATTTATACAATTAACAACTACCTACAATGTCTCCCAAAGCCCATTGCATTTGTTGGAAGACGGCAGGCTGAACCTTCAGCCTTCTCAACTCCCCAACAGTCTGAGTTGAGCGCGAGGCCTTTGCTGTGGCCACGTATGACTGCTTTTGACAAGCGTGTTCCAGGATGACTACACGTGTGATACCCAAAAAAGTTAGTTTGACTGTAGATATCCATAGAAGACCCGGGAGCAACAGAGAACGCCAGAGCACAACCCTAGCCAATTTGCTGAGGACAAAGAGCAACCGAGTCAGCCCATAACGGGACAACATGCCAGAGGATGAGTACGCGGGCGGTGTTAACAGGCCACCAAATAGCACTGGGTCCCAAGAGAGATGTGGTAAGCAAGGAATAATGGAGCCTCAGGCTTTCCTCCAGCAAACGCACAACAAGAAATCTCTTATTTGGACAAGTGACCTAATGCTAACGGGGAACAAAGCACAGCTGTGTTCCTGAAGGACTGTGGCCTCACAGAGAGGGTCTGGGACAGCACGTCCGTGCTGTGAGACGTTTTGAGGGAAGAGGTGAGCACGCACCTTCCCCACACCACGGCTTCCATGCAAACAAGGTACAAACATGCAGCTCGGAAGCTGCAATAATTTGAGAGGCTGGCTGACTGGGGAGCTAGGGCTGCGGGCTGCACCCCAGAAGGTGACCCACAAACGCTTCACAGCCCCACACAGACAGGCAGGGCTGCGTAACCCAGTTCACCGTTTCTGAGTCTAGTTACTCAGGTTCCCAAAATCAATCAAAACACCGCCTCAAAGCTTTCCCTTAAGTCCCCATTGTAAACTCATAGTAATTTCTCATCTCAAACAGCAGCATTTAATGACTGCAGAATAAACCAATTGCATCAAGACAATACACGTAAATAATTAAAACCTGCGGCTCCAAATTCTGTACTTCCAGATCTAAAAGCTACCCTACAGAAAATGGGAGGCGACATGCCAATCCAGGTCTAGCTGGCACTTCCAGAACCTCGTGCGACTCAGAAGGAATCCCAGTCCTGTCATTCTCCTCCCAGGTTCCAGTACCTTTTGACTCATCACGCACATACCAAGCACATTGTCTGACTTCCGCCTAACGTCTGTGCTGACCAACAACTGCACAGTAGGTTGTGGGAGGGGGGAAGCTGGAGACATATATATGCACAAGTACATTAGATTAATTGAGTTGTAGAATGAAGATGCAGCTTTGGAAGGTCATTCTGTACAGGAAAACATTGTAAGAAAGTTTCAAACTCCTTTTGTATATTTACTGTTTAGTACAAAAAGCTTTAAGTGAAGGCGTTTGCTTAGAGTTTCCCAGCCTTTTCCTCATCCATGCAAAGAGATTGGTTTGGCACAGAAAAGCATCCTCTCGAGTACAACTTCAGTAAGCTTGAAATTTCTCAGAGAAGTTAATTAATAAAAAAAGAATAAATCTATCTGATAAAGCACATATTCACTACATCCCAGCTGCAACGTATCGGAGCACACCAGCAACCATGTACACAATGCCCAGCGGCACGTGCTTTGCTTGCCTTGTGTCTGGAGCAGATGTAGTGTATATATTTCCCCCCCATTAAAGTCACTCTGATTAAATGTATTTTCAGAACAGGTCACAGAAGTGTCACTATTCCAGGAGCAACATCCATTTCCACAGACTACTCACTTGGCAGACAACCGTGCTACCCCGCCACCCTCCCTGAACCTGAGCAAACAATGTGGTGAAGTTATTTTGCAGTCCATAGGAGCGCGGTCAGCAGGGCACCGTCCTGCCAAAACCACACCGTACCTGGAAGCCCCCACATCAGCATGCTCCTCGGTAAAGATGTGACCACAGTTCCAGGTAGCTGCTTGCCTCACCCAGTCCATCAGAGTTGTCTAAGCTGTGGTGGGTGGTATTTTGACCAAATTTAATATTTCCATCCTCTTGCTTTTCTTATAGGTGGTGTGACAACCAGCTCTCTGGTACCACAACTTTTAGATGAAATAGCTGAGCTCTGAACTTCTGTCGTGGAAGGTCCTCCCAACCAGTTTTATGGCGTTCAAATAGAAAACCAAAAGGTTCCTCGATATCCAAGATAAAATGGGACGATTCAGATATGAACATCTGCAGTTTTGGGAAAAAAACAGAGTAATTAGCACAAACAAAACTCGCCTCAGATAGAAAAGTAAAGGAAGTGCAAAAGGTAATTTTCTCAAGACAGAGACAGTACAGGGAGGGCCAGCTGTAAGGGCATGTATTGCTCACCTTCTTCATTGGTTTGACAGCCATCAGAATGGTTGCCACGGGCTCAGTGATCCGATCTTCATAGATGTCTAAACCAGTTTAAATATCCCCCAAGGAAAGGGAATTTAAAATAACATAGGGAGACGAAAATTAAAAGAGAACAAACGGAAGTATTTCTAAATCCTTAAGGTTTCTAATTGTTGCAGGATGAAGGAAAAAATAGTGTTTGAGCAGCAAAGATGGCTGTAGACAAACTTATAACTAAGAAGCTCAGACACCAAACACCGTGCCAGAATGAAAGGGGAGAGGAACACGTCCCTGGGGAAAAAAAAGATGACTAAACTTCAGGCAGAGAATCTAATTACTTGGCTTTGGCATTCATTCTACTGTTAATTAGGGTATGTCCCAACAGAAAAGCAAAGCCATGATTTAACACTGAGGACCATATGACTCACAGACTGAGGGCAACAAATGGAGCTTTGAGTGGAGATGCCGATTTAAAAAAAAAATCTGTGAGCAGGTCTGAAACAGCGTTGATCAACTGGGCAGAATCTCTTATCTTGCACATGACAAGGGGGATGCCAGAACTGGCCCTGTTAGGACAGAGGGATTTGGTCTGCAGGCTCACTCGGGCAGGAGCCAAGCCAGATTTTCTCCTGTGAACTCGAGACTTCTGGCTAGAAGAGGGTAGTAAAAGCTCTCTAACTACAGGGGATGGAAAGCAGGGCTGGCCACCAGATCCATTCTCTCTTTGGTCTGAGATGGGGATGGAGTCTTATGCCTGGCCCTCTTTCCACCTACAACAGGTCTTCCCAAGAAGTAAAGGAAGGTTGAACCACATTCAGAGCCTCAGACCATCTTAGGCTGTTTCATTAGGTGGCATTGGTCCCAAGAGGAGCGCAAGGATTAGAAACGAGACCTTTGTTAAAAGGTCTAAACTGCCAGAAACCAAGGCCTAGGGCAAGCTCTGGAGGGCACCAATGCCTGCGAAGAATGTAGTGCAGTAAGTGATGACCTGCTGGAAAATGACTTTCAAGGCATCTACCAAGAGCCGCAGCCAAGTAGTGGTTCAGAACATCACTCAACTTTTCTGGGCAACTGTATCTCTGGAGCTGGTGCCAGTCTTGAATTCCTGTGAGAGATACCAGACACCTAAGAAATTCAGGAGGTCTTAAAGCGACACAGATAGCAGTCTTGGAAATGGCTCTTTCGAAGTTTGTGCTGGAATTATTTATTTATAAGTACCTTTTCCCTTTTTTTCCTTTCCCCTCCAATGTAAAAAAAAAAAAAAAAAAAAAAATTCTAGTTGAGGTGACCCAGCATAAGGATTAAGACTCCTTGAAGTATGGAATTAAGATGAAACTAAAATCTTCCAGAAAAAATAGCTGAAACTGTTGATGCTTCTTGCAAACTCTTGGCTTAAACTCCCTGCTCACAGAATGTTTCCCACCAGCTTTTTCCTGAACAGCATAAACACTGGCAGTACTCATCTGACGGTCAGCAGTGGCTCCGGCACATCTGGAACAGCTTAAAGCCACAGCCTTTATGCAAAGTCATGCCCACAAAGACAAGAAAGCAAATTTTTCATTTAAAGAGAAAAGTTTGATAGCTCCAGCTCAACTGGATAGTTAGAAGAACAAGGGTGAAAGCGTCCTCCAACCAAGAGTACGCAACACGTGTGCCAGGCTGGGGAGGAGGGAAGGAGAAGTACCCTTACGAGCATCGCTAGGGCAGAAAAGTATTTGGCTTAAGTATCAGGCATCCGCACGCCCATAGCATGAATGGTTATACAAGCAATCGCTTGAAGGAACAGTCTGGCTTTTTTCTTCTTGGCGCATAATGAAACCGAAGACAAACGGTGTATAAATAAAACGGGGTGCTTCTGTAGTACAGAATGATAACAATCTCGGCAATTTACCGGCTCATGCCAGGAAATTCGCCTCGCACACTGCTTGCAGGTTATCAGCTTTATCAGATTGGATACACAAAATAAAATGACAGAAGCGAGGAGGCAAAACCAGTGTCTCCACAATAGGGCTTGCAAGGAGAAAACACTTTACATGGGGAAAGCCCAAACTATGGCTTGGCAAAGAGCTGGGTTAGGAAATAAAGGGCATATGGGTCTCAGTACCCTACATACCTGTGTATCACGTATATTGCGTCCACAGCGGTGAGTTATTACAAATACTGAGAGTGGACGCATATCTACCTCGGGTCTGCTGCTTGGTGAAGGAAGGGTGTCAGACGTTCTCAAATGACACAGACCAGCTCTTCTTCTATGCTGCTCATCACTAGAGTGCAAAGGATTTCACAAACGGATCGAGTATCATCATTCTTCTTTCACTAAAGGGAAACCCGAGCTAGCGAGTTGCAGCACGTCCAACTTACCCCACACCTAGCAAGTCCGATTCCAAGCAGCTCTTTGTGGCCTTCTTATAAAGTCCATGTCCCACTCTTAAAACAGAGATGAACTTAAATATTCCTCTGAACATATCAGACGAGAGCTACAACTAACACTATTCTGAAAGTTAGAGACCCTATAAATAGCAATTTTTATTCATTTCGGCAAGTTTTAAGAGGAGACTACGAAAGCCCTACTGGAGCTTTACAACCTTGACTTCCCAGATGCCACAGGACACCTGAGGGGAGAGCGAAGCGAGAACAGTCTTGCAAGCAGGTCATGCCCGCGCTATTTGTCCCACACCTTAGCTATCCCATTGACTGTTGGGAAGCTCAGATGTGGAACCACACTAACGCTCCTGACTCCACCAGCTGCTTCTGAGGTGAAGTGACGCCACAAACCCTTCTTACGGATTCATTTGTCCAGGTCCTCTGGATTTGGTGGCAGTAACGTTGCTTCAGGAATCTCTACCATGCGGAAAGCTCTTGCGTTGCTTCTCAGCATTTGACCTGGGTGACCGAATAAATGCTTGTGGACAATTAGAAGCCCAAGAAACACTGCTACAGGTACGTATTCTCCTCTGCACAACTTGCACTAGTGCAGCCAGCCACGTTCACTCCAGGGCCTCTCCTATATTCATTCTAGATACCTATATATTCTATTCGAGATACTTATATACTGCTGACATCCTGCAAAGTCACAACACAAACAGCTTTCCGAGACAGATTCCTAAAATTCCCTCCTCCAAGGAACATGACACACACTGATTCTAAAAATCTTAGCTTCAGATCACCTGGTGTTTTGAAACCCTATTGAAATATTACTGTGCCTGCATCTTCCTCACCTAAACACTCAAAATACTTAATCATATAGTATTACGAATGATGATCTCTGCCACAAGTTTAACAGCATTAGAACTTCATATTTCAAACACACCACTATAATAGGTAAGTTAATTCCTGTAACTTTCATTTATTAATCAATTATGGATTTATTTTAGCTGAGTTTAAGACAATTAACCTTCTGCATGTTTCAGTGAAGGGCGATCTCTATATAAAACAGCCCAAACCTCACAGTTTTGTTTTCAGGGTTCTGGTTTTGTATTAGTTCACTAGTGATGAGAGATAAAGACTCCAAAGGAGCCTAGACTAAATGTATTTTTAGGAGCAATGCTCTAGAAAATATATAATTAACAAATTATGAAGCCCGAAATAGTTCCACAGAGCAGCCCACAACGCTGTTTCAGCTTGTCACCCGACCGCTGTCGTGCCCAGCTGTAACTCCTCACCAGCAGCATTTTGCACATTTTATAATCTATCACGTTTGCGCTAATTTGCTGTAGGAGCAGCTCCCATCAGGCACAAAGGAGAAACTCTCTCTGTTTACAGGACAACAGCTACATCTGGTCCTCAGTTTGTGCTCACGGGGGCTGTGCTCTAGAATACACACATTTATGTCACAAAAATGTGTACTCAGCCCACAACGGGGGAGAAAAACCCTTGAGATTTAAGTGAAAACTCGCTAAATTAAGAGCTTGCTGGAATTTCAGAGTGTGATAAAACTTGTAAAGATGATAATTATCAGTCTCTGGATCTCTTCACTCAAGTATTTTAGATGCAACAGAAATGGACTGGAATAAACATGAGTTACTGATCACTTAGATCTAACTACTCATCCCATTGACATGTACGACTACTAAGTATCTGTAAAAATATGTATTTACAGTACAGACTTAAAATAAACTCAGTAAACCCACAGCTTTTTGCTCCCAAACAAATATAAAAAGAAAACGATATGGTAGTTTATACCCCATTTATTAAGACAGAGCCATCTATTACTTAATACACTAGTTGGGTAGCCATAAATCACATTATTTTCTTACTATATTAAGATGCAAGACAGTTTGGCAACCAGCTAACAAAGACAAACTAGGCAGGGTGGAGAAACATTTAAGCTGCAGCGGGTTAAAAACCATCTAAGCTAGGGAGACCTGAACCAGCGCAGTTATACAAGGCGCTGGCATCGGGCGACGACTCGGCACGGCACGCTTGCCAGCCAACTCCTCGAGTGCCCGGCGGGCCTGCCAGGGCCCCTTCGGCTGGAATGTCGGGAAAAGGTCCAGGGACCGGCTGGGTGCCGCTTGTTTGGACACCTACCAAAGAGCGCATCACCAAAGCTACGGTTTTTCTGTGCAGGGATCGCATAGGGGTTTTGTTTTTTTTGTTTTTTTTTTTGGTTTTTTTTTGTAAGAATGAAGGCTTCTGGTAAGAAAGTTGATAGTGCAATCTGAATTAATTTGTGCCCACAGTGTCATTATTCATTCTCCCAAAACAGTTTAAATATAATCGTGTAGGAATTTGCTATCTCCGTAAAGATATTACAAAGTAGTGCTTATACAGTTGGTGACTACATAGATTGAATTTTAATAAATCTCTCTCTCCATGCTTTTGCAAAACCACAAGTACGAAAGCAAGAAGTGACAGAGCAGCCAAGTATTTTTGTATCTTCCAAAAGCTATTAAAATTCTCAGGGCTCTAAAAAGTTAATATACCTTATCGCACAGGAAGCGCGCGCCATGTTCAATTTAACAGCTGCTCAGAGGAGAGCAAAACTTAATTCTGCTTCCTCTTTGCCAACGTGCCACCAAGTTACAACTCCTGCTGAGGAATCGGAGAGGTTGCTTTACTCCAGACAAGCAAGTTCAGATATGTTTCTGCTTGTCAGTGTAGCTGTGTGCTTAACAAGGAAATTTGCCACATGAGCTATATCACACGTACACAATTAGGTATTTTTTTCTAGCGAAGACAGGAAAAAAAGGGTCAAGCACCAGGAGCTTCAGCTCATAAATACGTTGTGTTGGCCCTAGGAAACCTAGCTGATCACAGCTGTAGCTTTAATGCAAATTTACAAAGTGAGTATTGATTCAGCTTGAAAAGCATATACACAATAGTTACACCTTGATAACAACAGATTGAAAGACAGTATCAGGTTAACATCCTATCGATACACAATTGTTGTAAACAGAATATATTATAAAAATAGGAAATGGCAATGCTTCATTGAAATAACAGATTTAAAATTTGCTTCTTGAAACAACTACTCTTCAATCGGTATGGCAACACGCAAGTAAATTAACTAAAACCACCAGATTTCTTTTCAGTCTTTAAACGACTGTAGGGTTAAAGTCAATGAGAGTTGGTTTTTTTTTTTTTTTCTTTTAAAGACTCTTGATTTAAGACATAGTGAGAGGGGGGAAACTTCTTAAAAAGCATCTTCAAGAGATCCTTACCTCATTGCAAGACATTTACTTTACCTTGCTGAGAAAACATCAAGCCTTTTTCTTTTCAAAGCTCTCATCAGTAGCATTTTCAATTAAAAATGGAAAAAAAAAAAGAAGAAGCTTAAAATGCAGACATTTTAAAATCAACTGCATTTGGGACTCAACCCATGGTGAAGCTAAATGATTCTTTGTACATCAGTATTGCAAAAGGGGAGAGCAATTAGCAGTGTTATACCATGCTTTGTAAGAGTTAATATTTTAAAAGCCAACTGATTTGACTTCTGTCTATTCTAAGATTTTTTTAAAAAGCAATTATGAACAAAATATCTCCTTTGGTCACAGTCGGGAGACAACTGTTTAGGTAAGTGTGGCAACACACCAATCAACTATCTACGGTATATGAATACAGCTGAAGATACAAATAAAATAGTCCTTTTATTTGCAATGCATGCCAGGCACAAACAGAAAAAGAATTTTTAGAATTCCAATATATTAATTCTCACCATATTGCTGTACTTCAGGTAGCTTAAAAAAAGCCCGTGAAAGCACACGTGCTTGAAGGCATCTTATTAACACACACACACATATATATATACACATGGGCTATGTAGATTCTTGCAGACTAAGGTTTGGCACATACATGATCACAACACTTTAGGAAAATGAGACTCAAAAAGCTTTCATAATTTTAAACGTGAATGGTTTTAAAAGGAGACAAATATTGTTATTTTAGACAGAATCACAGAAGATTCGGTTCATATTTTTCCATTAAATACTGTATGTCAAGGTAGCTTTAAGAAAAAAGAACCATCCTCCCATGCTCCCTGCAGATTCATCTCTCCGGTACTCAGCAACTTCTGACTTGACAGCTTCAGTCTTACATGCAACTTTGCAGCAGAGACAAGCTTTAAAGGAGTCTGCAAATATTTTGGCTTGCACATGGAGACTAAAGCAAACCAGTTTATATCATAGAAATTCAGAATCTTTGCTTGCTTCTAAGTAGTGCAGAACCTTAAAGTTAAATGTGGTCTGAAGGATGTGAGTGACTGTCGGGATGACGTCTAGCAAAGGCTTGAATTCATCTCATCAGACACTATGGATACACAACAGACAGGTCTTTCAGAGACTGTATGCTTCTGATTTAAAGACTATTGTTTTGTAAGCAACAAGTCTTCACATGCACACAATTTAAAGTACGTAAATGCAAAACATGGCTTTGTAATTTATTATCTTAAGTCTCATTCTGACAGTTATCTGGATGAGTGTCTACATGTCCTTAAGAGTATTTTCAGAAGAGTTATGCCTTTAAAACTGATAAAACCCCCCACCTGCAGACCCTCATATACAGTCAAAATATAGTATAGTTACTTTTCTCCAGTTCCATGGGGACATAGATTTCTAAAAATATTTGGATTTAATGCCCTAATTTTTCAATTCTGTTCTATAAACCATGATCCAGTTAGAGTAAAAAAACCTCCATGCACTATATGTCAAGGCATTAATGACATTGTTTTATTTACACAACAATTTTTCAGTGTTAAATAACATGTTATATGGAAATTAATTTTAATTTCAATTTAGTTAAATTTCATTTCCATATCTTGGTAAACTGGAGCTGTTGCCGACTTTCTAAACTGCAATGATCTGTATATTTATATACAACAAACCCACCAAGTTGTGCTAAGTATTCAAAGACTTTAATTCCCACATAGCACTACCACCCTGTTCTTTTCAAATATGGTCAATGATCTTTGTAAGTTTTTTTGCAAAATAATCCTACTGAGCAAGCCCTTTCTATAGCCCTTTCCGTAGAAAGGAGTATCACCTCAAAAGAACACTTTACAAGATTGAGGTTCAAATACTTATCTGTCATGTAACCAAAATATATAGGAATCATGCTAGCATACCATATTACACTGAATCCTATTAAAAAAAATAATCAGTGGTTTGTGCACATCTTTTGAAGACGACATGTATAAGATTTCATAAACCAAATCAGAAGGTTAAAGTTAAAGCATACCCCTCAAACAGAAACGAGGAATCGACTACTCGCATTCTGAACATACTAACACTTTAGTGCCTTTAGAACTGAAAAGGTATTCATGAAGAAATACACTGTGACTTGAGTAGTCAATGCCCAAGTCTACTATAATTTAAAAAGTGATTATTTTTAGCATAACCACAACAGCAAGTTATTCTGTATATTTCAGTGAAGCAAAGCTTTAAAAAAGTTGTAGAGAAATAGACCATTCCTTTTTTGTGTGTTTTAAGGGAGAAACAAATCCTCTCCATAAAGAATATTTACACAAATGCAAGAGCAAACTTTCTGAGATAAGGGTTTGGGGATTTTATTATCATTTTCTTTCCAAAGATTCCACCACATGGTAAAAAATTAAATGAATCTGTATTCCGGACCACACTGATAATGTCACAGCTAGAATCTCATCAGCTAGTTTATGACAAGCAACTGCAACGGGTGTAAACAAAGAACAGGTCCCTACATTGGGACAAAGCTTGGTTGCAGGTTGACTGTACGATACTACTACTGAAAGCAAGATTTAGAGTAAACTCATCTGGAATTCAGATGCAACTGAGGGAACAGTGAGAACGACACAGTGAAGGTACACTTGGGTGCAATTTCATGCTGGTGACTTTTTTTTTCTTCCTCTTTTTATGCTTAGAGCAGATTTTAAACCAGGAGTTGCATATCCAATGACACACACACACAATTCAAAACGTAAGTGACCATTAGCACATTTGTACACATACTTACATAAACTTAGTATTTACATATTCTAAACAAAGTTCCATTTTAACAGTTGAAGTCTTTTAACACATGAAAGAAGATAAGCTACTACAAAGAATGCATAATGGGATCACAAATTTTCCACAAGCATATAAACACATGTTTTAAAGTGCTTTCTGGGTGCTTCAGCTCAACCCCTTGCAGTATAAGCTTCTATGTAGTGCTGTTCCAGTCATTACAAGATTATTGAAATCATTCCCCTTCAGGTGCATTGTAAGTTCAAGAAAAATGACGACGCCATCGATGTAAAAGTTTTAAGCTCTACCAACATAAATGTATACATTACTTAAGTTCAGGTGAAGTTGTCAAATACTTTGGTTTATCATAGCTTGGGATAAATATTTGATAGAACAGAAATTGCACCTCTCCATTCTTAAGTTTTTCACTAAAAAAATACCCCAAAATAAATTGACAGTATTCTTTGGTAAAAACAGGACATTTGGCCAGTTTGCGTGTGCATCTATTTATTAAAATAGTCTAAAAGTGAACAAATGCCACTGCTGTACTGTCAATTTAGAGGAATAACCATTCCTTACTCAGTGAGGAGTATCAAAACATTAAGCCTAGCAGTTAGCCGTATAACAAGCTCAAACACCTTCAGCAACCATTGCAGGGGATCAATAATGTTTTAGAATACTTTTTGCTTAACATTTACCCTTTACGTTACAAAAACTGTAAAACGCTCTATGCCTGCAGACAAGTCCATTCATTTGCAGTGACTACAGAAACATTATTCAATGGTGTACACTGTTAGGTTTCTGATAAGCATGTAACAAAAAGCAGGAATATGGTGTGCTGACCAACCAATATTCAACTGCACACTATTTGTGCATTACCTATACTAAGTACTAAGAAAAGCCTATTAAAAATTCAGTTAACTGCTACAAGTTACGTGAATATATAAAAACAGAGCAGATATACAAGTATAACACTGAACATACTGTACTTTATTAGCACAAAAAGCCAGAACAAGGCACAGCAAGCAGAAAAATACATCGATAGAAGGGTTAGTGTAGCATACAAGAATAACGTTTATTGTACTTGCAGCCAAAATGTTCCCTACCTCGCACAGGTCACTGCCATAGAGAAGTAAGTAATGACATACTGTAGCAGCTGGTAAAGAAACTAGGGAGCACTCATAATTGGTACAAAACATTAAACAGGGGTCAGGGCATTCCAACAAAATTTTAGTGCAAAAATGTCTAAGACAGAACTATTCTAAGTCCCATCTCCGATTAAATAAGCAAACAGAACTTAGAATCTTGTCTCCAAGTAATCTGTTGAAACTATAATCAGTGCATATTACTTAAAATATTTTTAAAAGCGCAAATGGAAAGATATTTACAAATAAAGTGTAACAGTACCTTTGAAACCTGACGCTTATTTTGGCTATGTCAGATTTTGTATTCTGATTATAATTCACCCACTTTAATTTTCTCCATAAAAATATCAGACGACTTTAAATAATTAAACATTTTTTCTCTTCCCTATTACCTTCCATTGTAAGTTACTAGCACTCAGGCCACCAAATTCAGTTTTAGAAAAAAAAAAAAAAACCAAACCATAACCTTTTGTTTCATGGTAATAATCTAATCCCATGTCCTGCCACTGAATCAGCAATTCACACTGGAAGGTATTTAACTGTCCAAGACAGTATTACTTTTTGCTAACAATGCCACTTAAATCTCCAAGTGTTTAAAATAGAATTACAGTACTGAGCAGGCATATTCAAGTCTCAATGATTAGGAAACCTTATACACTGAGAAAAGCATGATTCATCTGTTAGCATCAAGACACTATTAACTCCTAATGGGCTGCTTCTAGTGAACTGCTCTTCATTAAAAAGAAAATACTCCTATTCACTAGTATTTGGAAACTTGTCTGTGAGCTATATTAGTACTTTGAGTAGTGGAAAGTTTTCAAGGAGATAATTTTAAAAAAATACTTCAAATATTAGCAAAAATGCTCCTCTAATAAAGCCTTTATCAGCATTACATGAATGCCCCATGGAAAATGCCTCATAGTTTCTTCATCCAATTACTACAGCTATAAAAGTGAAACAAAATATTTAGAAATTAGCAAAAATATTTTCATTAGGCCTTAATGAAAAACGTGCAGAATTGTGTCTGCTTATTGTTTCCAAGAGGCATCACAACTTAGTTGGATTAACAGCAGGCAGCATCTGACAGGATACTAACACTCAGCTTAAATAGGATATTGCAGGAAAGCTAGACGTTGTTGGTGCGCTCACTGCAGTTAAACTGTAACACACAAATAAAAAGCATATTCTATAAGCTTATTCTGATTTCCATTTACTTTGTTTTTATAGGTTCCCGCTCCAACCATCGCACCCTGACTTTTTGTTTATAGTGATACTCCTTTAGAAAGTCTTGCAACATTGAGGGCAGAGGAAGGTCATCAATTCCATCATATGTAGTGCACCTGCAGATTACTGCCCGGCAGATATACTGCAGACTAAAGGGGAAAGTCCTGTTCAGAGATACAGTAAGTAACGGTTCAAAGAACATGCAAGAGCTAGGGTCTTTGTAGTGTTCCAGAAGCCCTGTAACAGTGGAGGAGTGAAACACACAGGGATCATGGGCATCGAAACTAAAGTTGTGATTCCACTGCTCAATGCGTGCATGTAGCGATCGGTTGTAACGACGGAAGCTCACAGAGAAGAGGTAGTCCTCTTGCGCAGAATCCCTGAGCAAAAAAGTGCCTTCGGGTTTACCCTCCAGAAGTGCTTCTGCTTCATAGCGGTCCATCACACCCCAGTAACACGGGTTACCTGTGATCTGAAGTAAGTCTGGCACAAGGCAATGGATGTAATCAATTTGAGTATGCACTTTCCAAGCCCCCTGCCTGCTGATATGGCCATGGCTCTCTCCAGACATCTGACGCTGCTTCTGCCTGCGTGACTGCAGACAAAGTGTTGTTGTGTCCTCTTCAGAGTCACAGTTCCCCGGAGGTGTTATGTTTTTGTCCCCAGTCAGCTCGGTCATACCAGGGGCTAACTTTGGTCCCAATTTATACAATGGATTTACCTGTGCTGTTGCTTCAAAAGTATGTATTTGGGCATTGGGAGGGGGATCAACCCCTTCTTCAATACTAAGTCTACGTCTCTCTCTAAGCCTGTCTTCTTCATCCTCTGTGGAAACCAAGGAAGGATCAAATGTGTCAAAAAAAGTTGAATGAGGACTCACAGGCGCTGTGTGTTGTTTAATTAGATGCCACTTCTGAGCCAGATCCGAGCCTGCAGGAAAAGGACATTTCTCAAGCATTAGTTCAGAGAGATGGATCTTTCTCTTGTTAGAAAACAGAGGTTTGGACTGTTTGCTGTAAGTTCTCATGGGAAAACACAGCCCAACAGTATCTTGTAGACGCTGTCGTAGAGAACGGCTACCTACTGTTCTGTTTGATACTGCATCCATATCATGGACAGAGCTCACCCCGTACCTTCTCTCCCTCCTCTGCAAACCACTTCGTGTTCTACCAAATCTTTTTTCAGTATCCAAGGAGCTCTGGGTTTTGGTAGAGCAGGAATGCTTCTTCTTCCCACCCCAAGGAGCATGTCGAGAATAAGAGTCCCTTCGAGCAAGTCTAGCTCCCGTGGTGACACACGAGTCATTCTCTTTCTCAATGCTTATTTCAACAATCTGAGGAATTTCTGTGACACAGTTTTGGTTCCGCCTTGCCGGATTCTTTGAAGGACTTAAGCCTAATTGCAAAGCAATGTTTTCTCTCAAAGGGCTGTTAGGTTGCTGTTGAGCCAAATCAGTTATCTGGATAGCCTTCTCTTTAGCAGATGAGCAACTACTGGAGGTCACAACTACATTTTCATTTTGGCTTCCGCCCTCATGACTGAAGAGATTCTGGCACCTGTATTTGAAGTTGTTCCACATCTTTCCCACTTTATCCATGGATTACGTTATCTAAATTCAAGAGGAAAAGAAATATTAAAATAAAAATATAGTTAAAAAAAATAAGGATACATCTTCAGATGTCTGTTCTTACAGACACAAGACTACTGTTAATTGAACACAAGACATTTGAAAAAGCAGCCTAGTGTTTGTATGGTTATGTAGAAGTGACACGTATCACACCATTGTGATATTTAGAAAAATCACTATGAAGAAAGTGTTTGGGAAATTACAAACATTTTATTTACAAGCAGGCCCTCTGGGGTTTTTTGCAGGATCATTAAGCACATAGGTAGCATTGCATAGGTGTATTTGACGGACAGGGAATATGCAGTCTAAAATTCTTCATTTTAAGAAGAATTTGTAAGTCATATGTAAGGTACGGCTCCCTGATAAGCTTCCAATAAGCAGCAGTAAAACAAATCCTGAAGAACTATTCGAATCACTCCAAACAATGACAGCAGTTAGTGAAATCCAACAAGTGCACTGCAAATGTCCAGATACACCATCTAAAAGCAAAAGCTTGAGCCACAGGTCAGAAATTCCAAGCTATAACTGACAAAATTTAAAAAATTAGCACAAAAGTAGAAATTCCGGGGAAAAGAAGCATTCAGTATTCTTAGACGAGGCAATCACCAAAAGACAAGGAAAAGCAGTAAGGTATCAGCAGAATTTTAGAATTATAAAGTCTCTGATACATTAATAAAAGCCATACATATGAAACATCTGAAAAAAAACCCCCAACCCCAAACTGTCTGGCTTTATTACTTAAAGAGCACTTAAAAAGAAAGCAGGTCCACAGCAAAAACATGACGACAGTGAATCATGAAGATACAGTAAAAAGCTAAAAACATTAGCAGTGTGTATTCTGCAACTACTTTTTTAGAGACCAAGCTAGATAATTGGAACAAGACTGTGAAAAACACAGGACTGCCCTAGCACAGAGAGAAACAGGCTAATTCTGTACTAAAAAAAAAAAAGTCAGGCAATGCCAAGCTAAATTAGATCTAATTAAGTTCTGAGAGAAGTGCTAAACTTAAAGGACTAAAACATGTCATCTTATCTAATTTAACTAAATAAAAAGTGCTCTGTTCTTTGAAAATTGAAAATATTATTTTAAAGCAACATTCCTGTTGCTGCAGTTCTTTGTTCGCAGCTAGAAAGGAATCCGAAGCAGTGATTGAATGCACTGGGTCTCATGAAATAATGTGGATGATAAACAAATAAACAATACTCTAGTGATGCAGTCTAGAAGTCCCTTAAGACAGAAGCACAGCTGTAAGCCCACGCCTTTATAGTAGAATCCACTGAGACTGAGGAAGAGTCAGAGGTATAGCTTACATGCGAATCATGAAAGGATAATGAACGTGAAACACCTAACTGTTATAGGAACAGAAAGCAAAAGCAGAAAAAGCTTTCTTCCTCACCCCCTCCTCAGACACTTCAGCAAACCCAGAAAGCTAGGGATCTACATCCAACTGCGTGAATAAAACCTTAAGAATTTAGTGTGGATGTGGGGAGGGGAGCAGGGAAGCAGGGAAATCAGGCCTTAGCAGTCTCTGGAGATTACTGATAAAAGTTACCTAAAACACAGTGCTCATGACAATCTGAACAACACCCAAGCAGTTAGTAAGGAGGAAGACGCTTGCAGAGAAATGTCAGACATAGAAGATGCTATAGAGTTCTGTGCATATGTAAAAGTGAAAGTGTGGAAGCAAATGAACAAGGAATGTCTTGCTGATTTAAAAAAAAAAAATTCCTAAATTTGTTTTTTTCCTGGAGTTGTCTGGACCAAACTAGGGGAGTTCCAAGAGCAGCAGAACTAATAAAGTCAGATCAGGTACAGATTTGTAGGAACCATACATCCACGTATCATGCCATCACAATAATCATAGCTGTTTGCAGCGTCTCAGAATACCCACACACTGACCAGGAGGCAGCATATGTTTGCTAGTTGCCAGCCTGTCATATAATGTTGACTTCTACCCATTTTTCTCAAGCTGTATATTTGTTTCTCTTCCTAGTCACAGAGATGTTTAAAATTTTGGGGAAGGGAAAAGGAAGACAGAGTATATAACCTCCATGCCCTTGGGAAATCAGGCTGGAAGCAGCACACATCTTTGCAACAATGAATTGGAATTACTTTTCTAACCAAACAGTCATACACTATTCAGTGGTGTCTTTTATTCTAAAATTGCTCATTATTGCTCTTTTTTTGCACTATGAGTCTAGAATGTCTTTAGACCATTAGACGGTGGAAAGTTCTCTGCACTTGCCCAGAAAGCTTCAAGAACAAAGAAAAAACAAACAAAACCCTCCACCCACAAAACCCCCACCGTATTGGCTCGACAGACTGTACTTTTCCAAAGTCAAATTTAAAAGGTTAACTACTTCTTGTCATACTCAAGAGAATACAGATACTCTTCTTACCCAGAAAAGCATACAAGTCACTGTATCTTGTCTTGAGAGTATACCTCAACATGAATTTGCCAGATTCCTTCTCTGAGGTGTGGACATAATTACTATAAAGAGAAAAATGGTAT
Source organism: Grus americana (assembly GCF_028858705.1). Taxonomy (NCBI): domain Eukaryota; kingdom Metazoa; phylum Chordata; class Aves; order Gruiformes; family Gruidae; genus Grus; species Grus americana. The sequence goes on from NC_072854.1 coordinate 95,791,014, forward strand.
TTTTGTTAGTTGTTAGAATATCTTTTAATTTAGATATTTATAATAAGTCACTGGTATCAATGGGATATTTTACTAATTATATCTTAAATGTATGCATGGAACTGCCTGCTCATTATATATTTTAATGCATATTAACATAAACCAAAAAGCTTCACAGAACTTTCTTTTTCATCCATTAACAACGTTTGTCAAGTGGAGTCCAGGGGAGGACCCTCAACAAAGCTTTTGAGAATCAAGAGTGAAGCCACAGCATCTGGACCACTGAAGTGCCAGGCACAATGGGCATACTCAGGTCTGTAAAAATGGTTTCCCCACATTTTGGTTTCGAGCCCAAAGCAGTGGTTCCCAAGTTGTGGTTGGCAGTGCTGTCAGATCACCTCATACTGCCTCTCTTCCTTGTTTCCAGCTGCTACATCACATCAAAAGGCAGCTAAAAATACACGCTTTTCTAATATTACTTTTCCAGGTAAGCAACTGCTGTACGTGCCACAAGGATGTTATATGATTGTGAAGCAAGAGGAATATGAACCATGACTCTAAAAATGGGAAAGTGGAATGAATACAAGACAAGTTCTTTATTAAAAGAGTAGGTCAGCACTTCCCTAAAATAATCATCATTGTTTTTCAGAAGTCCAAGAGGAGTGGAGGGATTTAGTATGCTCACACCACTGTCAGAAATCTAACAGTAAAAGGACAGAGGAGAATAATTTGCTTCTCCACACTAGAACCAAGCCCAGGACAGCAATAAGATTTAACAGAAAACATTGGGAACTTGTGTTAACACTTTACATGTGGAACAGGAAGAAAAATATTCAAGTCTGATGCATATTTACTGGAATGAAAAAGTATGGGGTTGCGCAATCACTAGGTGAATATTAAATGTTAATATTTGTAGGCAGAAAGTCCAGAGTAAAGTCAGAAGAATACTAAACATTATTAGTTTCCATTCACCTCTGGAAGCACCAAAATTGCTGAAACACTTTTAAAGTTACGCTATACTACAACTACTGACAGATTCCATAAAAGTAACCTTTCTAGAGAGTTACAAGTACAAAATCTTAGTACAAAATGAAGATTAAAGCACAAATAAGGTTCTTCTGCAAATTTAACATCTACGCCCATTTCTTTCTTCCCCATTATGTTCCTAGCAAGTCTACAGCAAGGCCTTAACACAGCAAACAAAAGGTAAAATTGCTAGGATAAGAGCCATATAATTTTCAACAGAGCCTTACTTAAAACAATAGGTCATTCGGGCCTCTGAAGACATACCTGCATTCCAAATAAAACCAGTAATGCTGTTTTACTGGGCACAGGTGGCAACGGGGCAGCATGCTAACGATTTTAAGTTATTAAAAATACAAGAAGGACACAGAAGCTTATCTTGAAATTTCATGCTTAATAGTATTTAATGTTATACATCACTATTATCCCTCAGTTCTGCTCAGAAACATGAACATTCAGTGTACCACCTCTCACATCACCACTGCCAGCCAGCTGACACAGCCTCTTGGACAAATGGCCGGTGGCTCCGGGAAGGAGTGGTTGCTTTGGGAACCATCCTTTGCTAATGGAAAACAGTTTCTTGAATTTGGTTGAATGTCTCAGTTAAACTTCTCAGCCTTGTGTTAGAATAAAGCTTGAGTCATTGGTAAAGTATTTAATATTCAACCTAGTAATTTTAAATTAGTTTAAATCAATGTGCAACAGATGTGTGGTTTCACAGATTTCTTGTGGCAGTCACAGAGCACAAATTACTTCTGAACTGGCCCTAAAGCCATCTGGGTTTTACAAAGGAGCACTGACAGTGGTTATTTTAGCCTAAACAGAAAATAAATTTAATTCCACCGAAATCCACAAAGTGAATTCATCAATTTGAAGATTTTCTAAGAAAAAGAAAAGTTATATAGTGTTCCTAAAACAATCTCTTTTCAACTAAACATTATTTCTGTCTACTTTAAACTGGCATAATTTATCTTAAAAAAAAATAACAGGTAGTAAGTACTCTACCAGGATTACAGAAGCAATGAGCAGTAGTAACTATATTACACTATATAACACAATATTCCCATTTGCAGTAAATTTAGAGACGTTCAAAGCCATGAAGTTTGCATGAGTGTAGTCTTCAAGTATTCTGAGTGTACAAATGATGAAACTACAAAGAGAGCTAGGAAAACCATTTGTATAATATGATGTAAATAAACACAACCGTTATAACCTGTTTGCAATCCTGAAATACCACATATTAATAGATTACTGTGAAAACTCAGACCACTCTTTCCAGAAGTGTCACAAGATCTAGCCAGAGCTTTCCGACTGAGGGTTCCTAGGAGGAACATTCAAAGCCAAGGTTGTGCTCTGTCCTAAAGACAATACGCTTGTTTCACTCTCACAGTGTTACCCAATTTAAAAATTAGTTGATATAGTAAATAACATTCAAAATATTGAACTCCTAAAAATGTCCCCTCTTCACAAAAGCCAATACACTGCATAATGTATGCCACCTTACAAAACAGGTATAGTATGCTTATTTCAAAAACAAAACATAACAAAATCTACAGATTCATTGTTTTGGTATTTTCATATGATGACAGCTTCAAAACATTGAAAGATAACAAGGACAAAACATTGAAGAAAAACAAAACTAGACAATTCTTGCAAGTCAAAAAACCAATAATGTGAAAGGGAAAGGAAAAATGGGAGAGAAATCACAGTCTCTCTGCTCCTGGCACACTGTTGAGCTCAATGCTAGCACAAGCCTACCCAGGCAAGCAGGCCAACACATTCAGTGATCGTGGGGCACGTCACCTTGGACCATGGCAGTAGAAGTAAAAGGAGTGGAGGGAGACTACACTTCTATTTGGATTGTTCTTTACTTTAAAATGAATCACTGAGCAGTGAGGAGAGACTCCATTATTAAAGACATTTGCTTCCATTAAGGTATGCTTGCTGAAGAGGTTAATGTCCTAGTTGCACATTGCCAAATGCCTGCTATAGGCTACAACTCCTAGGGAAGCACTAACAAAGCTGCTCACATAAGCACTCCTCAACCTTATTCAGTCAAAATGAATAAGGCTGGCAAACACCTACTGTTTAAAGTAATCCACTTGAGGAAGGAAAAAGGGCAATACTAAGGATTACAAAGCAATTTCCTCCCTTCCAATACACATGCCAGAAATAATGAATTACTACTGTAATACTAGAGACAATATTTCATAAAAAAACCAAGGAATATGTTGGCATAAGTGGAACCATGCATTTTTCTACACACACACAAAAATGTGCTCGCTGCAGACAGCTTGAAGAACTGATTTGGAGGGCTGGAAAGAAGAGGTCACTTATTTTTTAAACTAGACAAGGTAAAGGGGCCAAGTGTCCCAAGTGTTCATGAAAGCCTTATTAGGAAAAAAAAAAAACAACCAGTAGTATTTTGCCCTATCAGGCTCTGATAATTTGGGAGTGCAGTTGCATAGGGAGAAGAATCTGAAGGTCTGAACCCTCAACTCAAAACTCAAGCCTGCCAAGAAGAGGTAAAGGACACTGAGCTGTAATTCCAACAACACATGAAATTGGCGTAAGTCAGCATTGCAACAAAAAGAAATGGCATCAGCCTCTTCCTGGCCAGCTGTGCTGGTACAGGAGGTGGTCTGTACACCGTATGGCTGCTCAGTCAACCAGCTCAAGGAACTGATCCAGACTAAAATGAATTCTCAGAAAAAGTCTCAATCATTTACTCCATCTGGTTTATGGCTTCTGTCTAAACATTCATGTTAACACAAGGGAGGAGCGGATGAGGAGGGAGGAAGCAGCAGCCAGGGCAAGACTGCTTCCTTCCACAGAAGCACTGATCTGTTCTGCTCATGATATTAAGACCTTAGACGGCTACTTTGAAGAGAAATCTCTATTCAAAGCCTATATATTAATCAACTGTTGGGCTCTGGTTGCAGAGAGAGAGATTAGGACTCTATTTAAGCCGCTGCTTTGAACATTCATGTTGAAAGTTCAGCCACTGAAATGTTTACTTCAAAAATAAAATGCTGAGTTGGCTTGATGTGTCCTGCTAAAACACAGGGAAAGCTACAAGTTTCAAGGTCTTAAAGCTGGCAGACTGTCAAGTCAAAGAAAAATAATGATATTTTGCCATTGTTCCAACCTGAAAGTAAGAAGTAATCTCCTCCCTCTCCTTGGTGCAGATTCAACAATGAGCAGAAGGAGTCTTAGCTTGCATAGCTGATGTTCTGCCAGTTTCTTTCCAAGCAGATACACATTGGTAACTTCAGTTCAAAAATATCGTTCCAAGATATTTTGACCAGTGGGATACATCCCTGTAGCCCCTTGCTAGGTTTTGGGGATCAAAAATGACTATGTCAGGACTACAAGTGTTCACATGTTAGATTAGAAAATACTGTACAGTTGCTGTTCAATTCTGTTCAGAAAATCTAAAATCCTTGAAACAGAAAAATCATCAATGAAAGAACAGAATGTGAAGAAAACTGAACCAAAAATAGAGACTGCTGTTTCTGAAATACTTTTACCTGCACTTACACAAGCCTAGTGGATAATGATACAACCATCGTGAACAAAGCTAGTACTTCTGATGACATAAGGATCACAGAACTACATAGAGCAAGCATAAGTTTCAGATATTAATACAGAAATAATGCCATACAGATCAACTGAGAACTCCACATATTGGTAGATATCTATGGTAGAAGCTCTGTACGTTCAAGACAGTAATGCATATTAATTCCAAGTAAAGACATTCTCAAATCAATTAGACAGTATCCTGATAGTCGCACATTGTGACATGTAAATCCACCCAAGCAACATTAAATGGAAGCTCTTTCCTTCAAATTACCTCCCCACCCCCTAGAGTAGACACCTTATCATTTGAAAAAGTAAAAGAAAAAGCATCAAGTTCACAAAGTAAGGTACCCGCTAGGGAAGAGAACTCTAGGTGAATTGCTGAAATAATGTTGTCTGTACTGCTATGTTTAACTCTCCTCAAACAGAAACTGCCAATATACTTTTTTTAAATTTATGCGGGCAGAATAAATGGTTCCAGTCAGCGTTCAAGTTAAGTACGGCAGCCCTCTTGATGACCTCTGCAAAAGCTGTAAGTACTCGGAGAAAAAGTTATGGAGCTCTCCCCTAGCAGGGCAGAATTTGTTTCTACTTTTAAGAACACAAACGAAGCATATCCTCCTCTATCAAGTTCTAAAATATAAATAGGTCTCAAATTGATATAAAGAATGATCTAATGGTTATTCGTATGTAGTTCTTGGGAGTTCTAAGTTAAGGAAAAGCATACCTTAATAGCTATGCCTCACTAAAAGCAAAGAAAATTGGAAGCAAAGTTGAAAAGATGGGTCAATCATATCCCACATCCTTGACTATCTCAGTAGAAACATCCCATTTAAGATATTTTGTAAACAGAACATTTCATTCAATTGCAAATTGGCTATTTTGCAAACAGATAGTTCTTCTGCTCAGGAATCAATTTACACTGTTTTAACAGTCTTATTTCTTCTCACTACATTTTTCAAAACCTCAACAGCCTGCCTAATGCCTCTCCCCCACCATAGTACCCTTGCCCCCCAGCAGCTTACAAGCATCTCCTTTACAGTGCACCCAGCTACTTCCCATGTTTCCTTTCCATCTGACCAAGCAAAAGACCATATTCACTAACACAAAGTAGCTAGCTGCCACCTCTTAAAATGCATAAAAACAAAGTTCTACTTGTCTTTCTCTAGTGATGTATCTGTAATGGTTACTATATAGCAAAAAGCAGTATTGCTGTTCATGCAGTTTGCAAGACCTATTAAATAAAGCTGCCTTTCTTTCAAATTTGAGTGAAAGGGACCCAAAAGTTCTAAAGTTTCTAGAACCACAACAACTGAGAAGAGTGAAAGCCTAAGCTGTAATTTTTTAGGAACCGCAACTAAAGAAGTTAGTCTTAACCTGAAGACTAAATATTGCTACATGCACTTAAAAGAAATACTCTCTCACACTATGAGTTGCTCAGTTAATAAATGTGCCATTTATGATGAAAAGAAAAAACCCACTGAGGTTTTAAGGATAGCATCTGTATTTTTTGTTCACTGCTAACATTACTGGAGCAAAGCACTTGATAGTAACAAGGTCATACATGCATGTAAGAGACAAGAAAACTCAGGAAAACTCCACAACTAAAAATGAGCTTGTCTTTGCAGCAACATAAGTTACTTGAAACGTTTAAAAATATGAAACATTTAATTATAAATTATAGTAGAACTATATTAATGGATGACCTGTACATTTGTCAAACTCCCTTGTGCCACTGCAATACTGAGGAGAGACTGAACTTCAAGCTATTGCAAGAAAATTGCTGGACCAGCCCGGTGTCTTATCCAGCTCCACTCTACATGAAGCAGAAGGTGGCCTGAGATGGACAGTTCTAATAGCATCCACAAATTTATAAAGTGACCTTCATAATGACTTAATTCCTGAGTTACATTCTTTCATGCCAGAAGTTTGACAAGTAAACTCTTATCACTATAGCACCACTGGCAATCTTAGATCACTTTCTGTATAAAACATGTTTCCATAAAATAGAAGCATATTTGAATAACTGCAGAATGAGACTGGGGATTTAACCTGCCAAGTATTTGGCAAGCAAGGAGTTAAAATCCTACCTAAGACTATCCCACAGCTGCTGTCGGCAGTCAGGCTTGTCAAGAGAAGCTCTGGGCTGTCTTGACAAGACTAATTGGCAGCAAGCACCTGGTTCCCTAGGCTGGGCTGGGGTAGGTAAAAGAATATAAACCCTGCAAAGGAGAAGCTGCTGGAAGGCTGCCAGTAGGTCTAGCCTGTTTCATGTTTTCACTTTGATCCACAGGCAACTTTATCCTAGACTATACCCTGTTGGAGCTATCGGAAACATGTTTTCTGCAACTTTCCAGCTAAAAGGAACCCATGCTTCATGGTTCTGTACCTGCAAGCCCTGCCACTGAGCGCTCACCAAGCCTCACTGTGCAGGGTCACGCTGCGGCACAGCCAACTGCAACATCAACGCTACTACTGAAGTGCAGCAGAATTGAAATTTTGGGTTTCAAACGCCACCAAAAATTAGCTTAAAGGTGTTGTTATAACTTTAAAATTATGGACTAATGCCAGAAAATCAAAACTAAGACTGTCCTGGATATTCTGTATATTGGACATATAAACTATGTGCAATGACAGTTTATGATACATGGTAAATTACAGTGCATCTTTAAAAAAAGGAGGGGGGAAGTAAAGAACCCCACAACATTCTAGAAACCAGCTAAAAGTAGGCTGCATGAGGAACTTCAAGTGGCACTTCCAGAAGTGTGAAAAGACACTTTGAATATATTTTGACCTCTACTAGGAATCATGATTTCAGTGAAATCAACGAAGCTTTCTGAAATTCTACCCGGTCTTTTTGCAATATTAAAACTCAAATAAATAAAGTTTAAAGCATTTGTCTTACAAGTTCAGCCCCTGAGGTAGGAGGATTTTTCTTAGAAGAGAAAAAAATATATATCAGTTTGTTAGCTTAGCAGAGTTTTATATTACTGAACCAACAAGTGTCTAATTATATACACACAAAAATATATATAAAATATATACATGACATCAATATACTTCAGATTTTTTTTATGCAAGACAGTTTAAGTATAAATATTGAAAAGTCAGAACTAAATTTCTTTAAAGCAAATTGCTCAGCAGCGACTCTACCTATGCTTCTGCCAAGCTTCATATTTCAGGTGTTTTACTTTTAGCTTGCTAGTCAAGAATTCCAACAATGTACAGTAGCATGAATATTTCCATAACTTAAATAACTGGTGATTTAGACATGTTCAAAGGTGAAGTCAGTACTTGTACATAGTCTCTGTATGAAAGACATTTCAATCAATAAGCATTAATGCAGAATTATGGTGTTTGTGAAAACAAGAGGTTGTAATGGAACCACTTCATAGTCAATCCACTGGTATCACTAGAGCATGGCGTATACTGCTCTGGTTTTAATTGAACACATTATACAAACAACTGCACCAATCCTTTAACTGATAGTGATGTTAAACAACACTAATACAAAAATCCATTAGCAATCTTTAAAAAGAAAAAGCTCCAGGTAACGAGATTATAAACTACTAAGTTTAGAGTTACTGCTCTAACAAACACAAAAAAAACATTTCCTAGAGTGACAGCACAGTAAAGGATCCAGCTCTTTGCAATACCTGTTCTCCTGTTATATTCTGCACCTTTACATAAAAAAAGACTAATGAGTAAATTTAGAGGCTCTCTTGGTCTCTACTCATGAGCAAGGAGACTTCTGTGTTTTTAAAATTAAAAAAAAAAAAAATAAGTAACACTTCTCTTGTGCCATGTAAAACAAGAATGACCATGAAACATACTATCGGGATGTACCATAAAAGCTTCAAGCAAAAAACCTAACTCTTTGCGTTGTCAAAAATGTAAGACTATGACTATATGCGCAGGTGATGCATTAGAGAGACTGAACAACCATTGGTAAGAAAATCAGCTCTGTCTCTCCTCTTAAGAGCATCTATTGCCTCAGTCCATTACAACTGAGGTGTTAACTAGGTTATTATGTTACTATCTTATCTTTAGGACACTGGATACTATTGCACAGGAAGTGATACTTTTTGTTAAAATGTAATCTTTCTTCTTGGCTTTACATAATACAATCAGTTACATCAAAACTATTTGAATGAAATGCTTATTCTAGCAAAGAAGCACCTGCGTGCATTAAGTAAGTGAGCCCCCACAGGATGAGAATTTTCTAAGAAAAATGTGTTTGGTGAGCTCCTAAATTCTTCTGAAAATAAAATATATAACTGCTTTGCCTTTTGATGCTATCCATCTCACCCAAAAGGCTGACTCCAGTTTTCACTAAGACCTAGTCATAGACCAATAACCTGCTGGTTAGCTAATGTGCATTCCTGCTAGTCAACAGGAAAATGGCAACTCACTAACCCACGATACCGCTCTAATACCCACACACAACAGCTCATTCAGTATTGGAAATTCCTGAGTACCTATGGGCTCCTGTCTGATACAGGTAAGTATAAGTTATGGGCTGCAGGAACTCCAAGAAGATGCAGCAAAGGAACAGACTAGAAAAATGAATCTTTACAACAGCACTACCAGCTGCACGAGACAAATAAAACTAATAATCCTCTTTTGCCCTTAATCAGATCTATGAAAGCAGAAATCCAGTTGTATGAATGGTTTAAAAGACTGCATTTCATGCAGAAAGAGTTTGCAGCACCACATAAAACTGAGCAAACCTAAATCAGACAACGATTACTGGGTGATTAAATTGTCAGAGAGCAGGTATTTTTTTTTAAAAAAAAAAAAACCAACAACCCACAACCAAACAACAACAAACCCCACAAACACACCTACACACACACACACAAAATCAAACAAACCCCAAAACACAATGGAGACAAAGTGAGTGATTGATGCTATTTCACCATATCAGCCCAAGATGATAATTTATCACTCCCTGCATGAAAGGAACAGAAGCATGCAAGTCTTTCTACGTTGTTTCTCATTAACAGAATTTAGCCATAGCCAAGGCACCCTAAGGGTGATAGTCCATAACTAACCTCCCATTGCTTTGCTGCTATTAAAAGGGATATCCCTGCTTCCCTCCCATACATTTGCATCAGGTTCCAATATTCATCTTACCTCTGTTTTCACTATAAGCTACTTAACAGAAGCACCAGACAAACAGCACTTCAGCTAGGAAAAAGAAGCCAGAAGACACAGGTGACAGCCTGAGGGTAAGAGAAGCTCCAGGGTCTTAGGCAAATAAAGAAAGGGAGAAGAACCATCTCTGCCAGCAGCAGTGAGCTGTTAACACTGATTTAGCCACTTCTCTGAAATCCCACTCCTTAAGGTTAAAACAGATGCTCCTTACACCAGGAAACGTTTTGTTAAATGAGATTAAATGAAAGTCATAATTGTGCAGCAAAAAGATAAAATGAAACTTTGAGACTAAGACTCATCTAGAAAAATACTGTAGTTTTCAGAAGATCCAGGAGCCACAACACTGTCAACAGGAAAAGCTATTAACATAAGACAAGAACTATTCCTCTTCATTTTTTCAAAAAGATGGTTCAACTGTTACTTAAAATACCAGACAATTTACATAAACATTTTCAAGACAGGGACAACCTGTTCAATAAATGATTTCAGGAAGCTATGAACCTTAAGTATCCTCCATGATGAAAAAGAATTTGATTCTTGATATAGAAACATAAGTTTCCTCAATTTATCATTAGGAGACACGTGGCACTTTCCACATCTAGGTACTGTCACATAGTGGCCAGGAGTTCCTGATGGAAAACATGCACCGTGATCACAAGAACAAGAATTCCAAATTCTCATTCATGGATGAAAACTAAGAAATTTTCCCCATGATTAGCCACAGCTTGAGGACCCCTCAAACCATTAGATAAAGCTGAAAGGTCTGAATAACTAAAACCAGTTGTGCAACTTCACACAGATCTCAAACTCTTCTGCTACAGATTGGCAGGAGTCTACCAGTCAGGTGGGGGGAAGAAGAGGAAAACCAGAGAACACTACCTAGTGTTTGAGTATACATAAGACTGAAAACTTCTGATAGCACTGGCATCAGTGGCACATAAGCACACAGGACTAACCTGTAGGTAACTTTAAATCTTCATTTTTCTTCAGGTCATGACAGATTTTCCTTCATAAGAGTTCTGATAAGCAGCCAGACTGGAACATCTTTCAGCAAACTCTGTTCTCTCCTAGACTGAACAAACATGGAAAAGAAACTCCTGCTCAACCAGGTACTAACTACCTGTGAAAGAAATGGGCTCTGCTGCTAGTTCAGAGGAAGGACAGCAATGAAGCTCAGTGAAGGTTACCTCACACAACTTGAAGTATCTACGTAACTGGCATGGATTTTGCTACAGGGGAAATGCATTAAAAAAAGGTACTTTAAGCTGTACAGTGGCAATGGGCAAGGCCATCTTAAAGCTTGAATTAGCCATCTCAAAAGCAGCAGAGAAATTCAGCCTACTTGGTGGGCTTAAAGCCTTCTTCCCAACAAGAGGGATATGCCTTTGAAAAGGCTTCCCACCCCTTTTTTTTTAGTAAGTTATTTATCACCATCACCTAACACTTCCCATTATCAGACCATGTTCATTGGCTTTCTGTAGCTTTCTGATTCAGTCTGAATTTTATAGGCCGAGTAGCTACCTAAAAATACTTCTTCGAAGTTATATTTTATCTGTCTTTAAAAAACCACCACCTCTTCATCTTATAAATTCAGGAAGTAGGGACTTTGTGTGGAACATCTTCAGCTATCCTTATAGAAGTACAGCCAAACTTAGTCCAGTTTGGAACTCCTGAAGGCATAAACCTTTAGGTTCATTGCCTCAGTAGTCTTTCCAGATTTTATCTGTTAAGGTCTCTGAAGAACCAGATAGAGCCTTTTTGGATGACTGTCACAGCAATCAGTACCAACCAATGTGTACACCCTACTCGTATGGAGTGATTGAGTACGCTCCCTACAACTCACAGTTACTCATTAGTATGATGAGTAGCATCCTTGTTATGCTCAGAAGTAACATATCATACAGGAGAAGCTAAGCTTTAGCCCAGTACGAATACCTCACCTTCTCTAAAAAAAAAGTCTTAACACAGTCAAAGTCACAGTCAAGACTACAGGTGTTGGTAGGAATCTGGAGGTACTGGGGAACTGATGGGACAGGAGAGGAGGAGGAATGAGTGCGTGATTCTGGAGCTGATGTGTGCCCCGGCTGTCTTCCAGAGATTTCCCACCTGGCTTTGTGCCGTAAGACCCCCCTCAACCCCTGAATTAACTTGGGACAATTCTGGTTCCCAGGCTCTGCACAGATTACCGCAGTCCAGAGATGTACTTGAAAGAAAAATCCTGCTGAGCACACAGAGTACAGACAGTCTCCAGGAAATGTTACCATGTCCAGATCACAAATTTTCAAAAAGAGAATTGGCTCAATTTTGGCAGATCTTCATATAAAATTAAAACATTACAGCTCAGCCAGAGGTCACCCACCGACAAATTTCAAGTAGTTGTTCCAGTTCAGAGGTGCACTACAATATTTCAAAGAAAAGACTGCCACAAAAAAAATGGCACAGACAATTATTCTAGTTTTGTTTCTGAAAACAGATGAAGAATTTTGGCTGAAAGCCTTAAACAAAATTAAATTCAAGGCACATAAAAGGTATGAAGTATTTCAAAAGATTATGGTTCAGTAAAGTTATAAACAACTGAATATAGTACCTCTTAAAATTTTCTAACACTTCCTATTATCTATGGAAGTAAGAGATGAAGGAAGAACACCAGTGGGAACAATGACTCATGTCAACTCCCATTCTCACTTATGCAGCAATGCACTTTGCTACAGAAGTTTGCAGCTGTGCAACAAAATAGGACCCTTTGTCAATGATACAGAATCACAACTATTCAAATTGTCCATGAAGAGTTTGCAAACTGATGGGTGAACAGCTAGATGCTCTCGGAGTTATTTGTGTAATGGTCAATGTCAGGCCCAGTGAAATGACAGAGCAGGATGATCCAGCAAGCACAAATAAAACATAAAACTATCTTCTTCTCTAAAAATTCCAGCTATTTTTTTACTCACTGAGATCAGGTAACATTAATATCCTCTGTGGCATCTTGTTTTCTCCAGAAAATATTGTATGAAAGGCAAGTCAAAGTGACCTTTGCAAGCCTCAGAGATATTACACTCAATTGGAAGACTTCACAGCCCTGATCCTGTACAACAGTATACTCCATCCTAAGAGCACTGAGTGGAGGCAGCGAACAAGAAACATGGACATACACAGAAGACAATATCCTCTTATGTTGTTACAGAAAATAGCAGACTTTTAGGCCCACAGTAAGCAGGAGCTAAAGTCCACAAGGACCAGATAAGACCCCTCAAAGAGTTTGAAGAGGTGAAAAACCCCACGTTAACAGTAAGAAAACACAATGACCATGAGAGGTTTTTCTTCATGCATCTGACTCCCTTCCAAGCAGTCACGGACATTCTATTTAACCTCAAATCATATATAAATAAAACCAGAAACAGTTCTGGTAACTAACTCTTTACATCCAGTTACCATTGCTCAACTTCCACTATGAGAAATTTAAAGCTATTTGAAGTATCACAAGAAGAGCACTACAGGCAGCTAGCCTAAAATTGGAATACCTTTGAATATAGCTACACTTGGTCCAAAGTTACACCTTTCTCTAAATACTGGTGGTTTGTTGTTGAGGGGATAGGTTTAGTTTGCTTTATAGAATAGACTATTTCAGTTGGAAGGGACCTACAATGATCACCTAGTCCAACTGCCTGACAAATTCAGAGTTGACCAAGGTTAAAGCGTGTTACTAAGGGCATCGTCCAAATGCCGCAAACATTGGCAGGCTTGGGGCATCAACCACCTCTCTAGGAAGCCTGTTCCAGCGTTTGACCTTTCTCTCGGTAAAGAAATGCTTCCTTATGTCCAGTCCGAACCTGCCCTGGCGCAGCTTTGAACCATTCCCACACATCGTATCACTGGATACCAGGGAGAAGAGCTCAGCACCTCCCTCTCCACTTCCCCTCCTCAGGAAGCTGTAGAGAGCAATGAGGTCGCCCTTCAGCCTCCTTCTCTTCAAACTAGACAAGCCCAAAGTCCTTAGCTGCTCCGCACAGGACATGCCTTCCAGCCCTTTCACCAGCTTTGTTGCCCTCCTCTGGACACATTCAAGGACTTTAACATGTTCCTCCAACAGATTTCCCCCACAACAGATTTCCATGGTGATATGTCCTCTCTACCTGATGAGAGGAGAGAAAGATGCAAAAGCAGCAATAATTCTTTTAACACCATCACCTGTTGGCATTAAATTACAGCCCAGGGATTGCACCCAAGTTCGGTATCACCACCACCAGCGGCTGAGCTACTACTGACATGTTGCAAGCTTCACCTCTGCAGATCCTCCCCCCTTCTCCTCCCTCACTCTATGGATACACTCCTTTGCTGCTGCTCCTCACCAAGGAGGCTCAAGTCTATCTTCTTTCTGTGCACTCCCTGCATGACAATCAAAGTCCACAAATATACAGTTTACTCCCATCTACTTAATTTCTGCATGTATAGGATAACTATGCTTGCAAAGTCTTTTGAGTAGCAGTTTTCTACATGCATTTATTTGAGTCCCAGGCTTAGCTCCTGCAGACAGGCATTTAACTACCTATGCTGCCTCCAGTGTTGAAGTACAATCACTTCCCATTAGAGCTAAATACATGGTTCTACTCCAAAACGAGTAAAAAGATTATAAAATACACATGCAAAGCTAAATGCGTAGGAAACAAGGATCAGAAGCACTGGATTCATCTGCGCTTAAGGGATTTGCACGTGGTGCTGTATCGTTAGGCCTACCTAGCAAGCTTTTGTACCAGAGCGGTAGCTTTGTACATTGACATTCTTATCCTGATTTGGTTTCCATCACTGTCCCAAATCAGAATCTTTGCCAATGCACCTGTATCTGTAACACCACCGTAACTCCTGCTATACGCAAACCATGAGGGTTTCTGACAGCACAGTAATGACAGCTAAGATGAAGAATACTTTTCCATGCTAATAATAAACTCAGCTATATTTGCAAAGTGTTTCCCTCCAGATCATTCCTTATACCAGTACTACGGTGCTTTTATAAAAGAAAAGTGCACACCGAGCATTAGGAAAACTTACAGTGATTAATGAAACCACAGAACTAAAATATCCTTCAGAAGAGAGGCATCAGCTGAATACTATCACACACACGATTCAATGACTATTTTGCTGCACAGAGCACCGCTGTAGCCTCCTCAGCCCCTCCAGGACACTAAAGGAATGCATGTAAACTAGCAAGGCAGAAGTAGTTCTCTTAGGAATGTCATCCGTGATGTCAGCACATTCTTAAATCAACAACTGTTAACGTACTATCCTCTCTGAATTCAGAATAACTTGAGAAAGACAGGGTACCATGCTTTGGAGACAACCTCACTGTTGGCAGGAAACTCGGAGGCAGTAGGCTTTAAAAATGCCTTGACATTGACTTGTTTCTAAGAGTGAAAAATTAAAAAACGTCCACAAAATTGCTATCTATTTTACAAGTAAGCTGCACCCCAATAACTTTCTCACTGAATTAAATCATTTTTTTACTTCCTTGAGCAACAGCTAACATTAGATCTACAAATCACCTAGGTAACAGAGTTTTGAAAACCTCACTAGCACCTACTGCTATGCTTGCCTTTGGCAGAAAAAAGTTTTTGACTCATTTTTATGTTCAATTAATCCACAGTCACATTCTTCATAGAAAGACTGCTGGAAAAACTCAACTTGCTGGAAACAGTAACTATAATTACTGACCCTCTTCAAGTTAGCCAAAACTAAATTGCAAAGCAGATTTTTTTGGCATTAGAGCTATAACTTAAAGGTACAAAGAAACACAAGTCTGTAACAGAAGAAACCAAGCCTAACATTTGTGAGAACTCAGAAAATGAAATATAAGTGGTGAGTTTACAGGAAAAAATTGAGAACGGACCCTGAACAAGACTAGCCTCTTTCTAGATTTATACTGCATAACAAAAAAGGCAAAGCTATTTCTTTGCACATCTTCACTGTATCAAACTTTTGTCAAACAAAGCATATTAAAAAAGTAATATAATTTTATAGTAATGAACAAATTGTAAACCACAGCTGTACAGCATTTTATCTCCTTACATAACAATATTCTCTTCTCTCCACAATTTTCAGGTTTGCTTTACTCACTGCTCTCTGGGATGATGAGGAAAGAAAAAAAAAATCTTAATGCCTTTGTATTTCTCAAGAAAACAGAAAACGCCATTGCAGATGTCCCATTAAGCAACTTGTGTGAAATTATACACGCCTCTGTCGATGAAACTGGCAAATCGAGATTCTTTTCACTTATTACAGGCTTTAAAGGAAGTACAGGGATGACATATTCCTCAACCATGCATAGATACACTATTAGTATGCCACGTTAACTTTACTAGCATTGAGATGAGTGGCTTATCATGGTATAAGACCAATTCATCTCTCCTATTTGACTAAAGTTTAAAAAATATTATAGAATTCATGGGCTACGTACATTTTTGCAGTCTTTGTTTCTACTGCTACACAGTCAAAATAAGGGAATTATTTGCATAACTGGAAGAAAACATGATTTCATAACATGATAATTTCTGAGCCTATAAACAAGAACTTACAGGACTAAGACCAAAGTCATTTATATGTTAAGAACCATTTACAAAATAGGTATAACTGCAAATCTTCAGCTTATCTATTGTCATCTATGATGCTCAGGGACAATATTTTCTACCCAAATACACCAACTGTATTGCTGAAAACAGGGCTGTAAGGTTCCTCTGGAGCTCACTACCAACAAGGACTTCCAAATATCAGTTAAATATAGATAGCCTCAAAAAGACAACTGATGATATGTTAATCATGCTATGCTTTTTTTTTTTTTTCTCCATTCTTAAAATTCTGATCAAAACTAGTTGCAAAAAAGCCAAACAGCACTCACCAAAAAAAATACAACAGTGATCAGTGTGGGGAAGGGACAAACCAAACAACACACAAAACCAGACAGACTTCAAACTTTCAGACCACTTAGGAGTTAGCCCCTAGAAGCTGGCTTCCAGACCTAGTCCTGGAAACAAGTATAAGTTTAATCAACAAAAAGTCAGTTTTGTCTGAATTATATACATCTCGATAGTCTACAGCAGAACAAAATGTTTTTCCAAAACCACATGCCATACTGAATCTAAGTCCAAACCTTAATCTAAAATACAAGATGACACCTACTTTTTCAGACACAAATTACTCCACTGGTTTGGATGTTAAGGTCCCCACCCTCGTTTATTCTGTTCACAACTGGTAGACAAATACCAAAATAGAAAACCTGTTCAATGCAGCAGTCAGTCATCCACATAAGCAACTCTGAGCTATAGATGATTGTAATTACTTGATAGTTTTGAATTTTAGTCACATTCCTTCTGACAAGAAGGAAAATCCTTTAACAGATGCTTCACTCCCAAAGGAGTTCGAGAGAACAAAACCATGTCATATGCATATAAGGACTAACAGTTCTACCGACAAAAATGCTAACTCCTCTAACAGATGCTTCAGACCCCAAGGAATTTGAGAGGACAAAACCATATCATCTGCACATGAGAACTGACACTGGTCAATCCAGACTCTTGAGGCAAAGCAGGTTTCTCACTTCTTACAGCACAACTGTTTCAGCATTCTAAAAATTAAAACTTCTGACAGATTCCCAGATTTTCTCTTTTTAGTTCCAGTAAAGGGAAACAATAGATCAGCAGGTCAATCTGAAAGAGTCCTTGTATTTATTCAAATAAATTTTGCTGGAAAATAATTCAATGCACAATAAAAATACCTCTCTAATAGACTACCACGTGGATTTAGTGAACTTGCAACCATTTTAATTGACTTGCAACCATTTTAATTGAGATATGAAAGCACCATAGAAGACCATAAGATAAGTTATTTTGGAATTGTCATACTCGAGGACTAATTGCTAAGTTATCTTTATAATAAAGAACAAAAAAGAATTTTCATCCTCAAAGTGAGGAAGTGAAAAGGAATTAGAAAAATCAGTATTTCTCCAAAGTTTACCAGGGCACAATATGTTAAGCTTCCAGAATAAACATAGATTTTCTCCAAAAGTCCATTCCAAACATTCTCTTCTGAAGATAACTAAGTCGTCAAAAGAAACCAACAATCACAATGTCATAATCCAAGATGGGACAAACCAGGCTATAAACTAATGATGTCAGCAAATACTAACAGGCAGACAACACGCTCCTGAAATACAGTAAAAGGATGCAACTTAAGAATAGCCCAGACCATCAAAAGGTATATCTAGAAAAAAAAAACCAACCCTCAACTGTCTGGCCAATACATGCTGCTCAGCAAAGAATATAAGAAGAGGTGAACTGTTTATTATAAGCACATCCTTGATATCCTCTCCCAGAGTCAGTACTTCGCAGTTCAGGGCCTTAAACCCAGGGGTAGTACCTTTGCATTCTCCAAGACTATATTAACAGAAATTTCAATCTCATAATCTTAATCTAAATTAGTACATATATTTTGTCTTATATCTGTAAGAACCAGAGGTCCTGTTGTCAAATTTCTTGCTTCCATAAATAAAATCTTAAGGACAATAATTATGAGGATCTTCTTCAAAAAAGTATGTGGTTTATCTACTGAAGATAAAGTTGGTCTGATACTGAAACTTTAAATCCAATTTATATCCAAATCTACCCAGCATTGTGACAATCTGCATTAAGGCCTTGACTTACTATTAATAAACAAAGAAATAAACAAAAATGAAGCAAAATCAAAGCAGATCATGTTTGTTCCCAAAGTTTTAAAGAACATCAAATGTCCAAATGAGTTAATCCACTAGCGAGATCTTATAGAAATATCCAGTGAGATGTTGGTAGCAGAAAACTTTGCTCACTGGATTCAAGAGACTTTTCTTACATTAAGGGTGTGGTTAGATGAGACAGACTTAAGAGAGAACAAGTCACTGCAGCCTGAAGGGACAACACAACACGGTCACCCCTTGGCACCCCCTCACCCCATCACACCCTCCAGCCCACTCTTAGGCCAATGCCGGTACTCAAGAGCTGGTCTCCCTCAACAAGCCATTACCAACTAAGTCAGAAGATGAAAGAAAGGAGAATATCATGGACTAAATGAACTAGTTGAATAAAAATTGAAAAACTGTGTCAGAGAATTTGGGGACTCCAAGTGTGTAATAATGCAGGTACAATTTAGGACAGGTCAGACAGAAGCTTTATTAACTACGATCAAGGTGAGAGAACATTGACAGCATCTCTCCTGGTTCTCTGCCAAGTGATCACAGAAACCCAACCTATATATTATTTCAGAAAAAGGAAAAATAATCATTTGAATGTTAACAAAGCCAGGTATCCCCAGGAGGGACAGACTCAAGTCCCTTGCTAAACAGCCACAATTCTAAGGAGGACTCAAGCTGTAAATAACATGACAATGTGGAGAGATGGCTCTTGGTGGAGTCTATAGGAGTAGCACACTTGGCATTATCCTAGCTCAGAAGCAGGGAGTTGGAAACAATCACAGACTGCTAGCTTTTAGTTGAAAGGAATGTTCTTTTAGTAAAGATAACCTCTAAGCCAGACTTCTCAATCTTATGCATTAATAATTTTACCACCACAACTACTTAGCAGCTTAAAAATACATAGTTATTTTCCTCTTCCAAGCCATGAGTAAGACCAATGAATGAGAAATAAGATCTACCAAGTCTAAAACACTGCAAGACACAAGTGAATATAAATTTTAACTTATTGAGCAAATTTAAAATAAAAATGTGTTTTGATAAAATTGCTGGTTTAACTACTCATCCAGCACATCTGAAGTAATAAGCTACAAACCAATTTTAAAATGCTATTTTTATCTTTAATTGAATTCCACTTGCTATCCAAGTGAGGTTTAACATATGTTTAAAAAAAAAGTATGTAATTCACCATTCCAACAGAAATGTGAAAATTAAAGATCTAAGAAAACAAAGCATCATCTAAGCCGTATAAGTTTTAACCAAATCTATCACAGAAAGATTCCAGTCAACTGAAGATTAAAGATAATTTGTAGTCTAGAATTTATTCACTTTATTCATATGCTACTTCAAAAGAGTAAGAGACCTCTTATGGCACTAGTGGAATGATTTAAATACTTCCCCTTCTTCACAGAGGCCAAATGTAAAAGCTCTCAAAACCGAAGTTTAGTAATGGGTACTTTTTCCATAAGCGAATCGGTCAGTAAATCAAACTGCTGCACAGGCCTTACTGCAAAACCAAAAGCCTAAGGTACAGAGGCAGAGTGTATAGTCAGATATAAAAACATATGTACCTAAGCAGACAGAATTCAAGGTATCAGAAGTCAGAGACATCTTGGGGATGGAAGTCTGGCGTTCAAGTTTTTTGCAGGTCTGCTCCATTAAACCTGTTCATCCCTAGCTAGCCAAGTGCCATGAAGAAAATTAAGTCCAACTAGCACAAGCAATCACTACAAGCTAAGTTTTTGTTATTAAAGGCCAAATATTCTAAGAGATTACCTTGATTAGTTTTTATCACAGCCTTGATCAAGCCTAATTCATTCAACTGCAGTCTTTGAGTCTCTACGAGCCTAATGAAAATATGTAAAAGGTGCTAAGTGCCAGACCTTTTTATCCCAGAATTACAATTCTTAATCCTATGACTGACATTTGAGCCTTGAGCAATAGGCCCAAATGATTTCATCTGGGAGCCAGGCTGGCTGTTGAATTACTATCAGAATTCATTCTGCTGAGGAGGAACAAAAATGTTAGCAGATTTAGTACTGCAGAAAAACTATTTGATTGTTTCTACTGTACTTAAATTTTTAAACAATCTTTCAAATTTCACCTCTGTAAATATACTCTGATCAGCAATCACTGAAGCACTTCCACACACTGTAAAAGCTTCTGCCTATAAGAAACTGGTGCTCACCATAAGTATTGCAATATATACTGCAATACAACAATATTCTAAAAATGCTCCATGCATCTTCAACAACAAGAATAGTTTTTATAAAAACCTTGAGTTTACAAAGAGACCTCATGCACCGCACTGAAGTTTTTTCTTATTCTACTGCAGCAAAAAAGCAAATTCCTGATCTCTTTGATTCTTCAACTACTGTAAAGACCCAAACTTTCACAAGAAAGGACTACTGATTTAAATATTTCAGCTGATAACACAGTACATAATCAAGTAGTATCCAGCTAGCCAGGAACACACCGTATATGGCTACATAAAGAAAATACTTCAGAGTCCTCAAGAAGTATTACTGAGCTGGGCAACCTCTATCTCCCCCTCCTTCTTATCCCAATCTTTCACAGATAGGCTTTAAATGTTTTGCAGCTGTCCAACATTAAGGCTGAAGAATTCAACAACCACGGCTGTGTAAAAGCACAGGGTGAAAAGCAACTAGCACGTTATCCAGGAATTCAGGACCAGTTACAGATCCAGAAGAGGTTCCTGACTGCAATCATCTTTAACAAAATCTGGATAGGGTCCCAAGAGCAGAAAAACCTGTAAAATTATTCTTTCTTCCTTCCAGATAATTCTTCAAAGGAATTTCTACCATATAAACTAGTGCAGACTATGCATAACTACACTGAGTTTTAGCCAGCCTCTCACAGCCAAAAATATCAACCACCACCACTGCACACATTTTCTTACTGAGATTTTCAGAAGGTCTGCATAATCTTATAACCATGAAGTTAGTAAGCCATTTCATATTTCCTGAAACTAAACTGCACATTAGATGATTCACCAATTAGTGTATTCATGAAGCTTTAAAAAGCAATCAAAATTTCATTTTTGCTGAAAAATTTAACAGAGATGTCCAGCTGTATGCATGGAGAGAGCATGTGGGCTTTTCTCCTTTATTTAACTTAACTAACAGCTATGTTAGCTGGTGAAAAATATTCAGTGTGTCAGAGATAATTTATAGAGCTGACAAAGTATAAGGACTCCAGAAGGTATAGCATACATTTACTAAACTTTAAATACAATATTTTAACTAGATATAGCTCAAAGATTAAAATAAGCTGTCCAACAATCGAGCCACACAAATACATACGATTTCGGGGCACTTATTTAATGGAGCAATTGCATATTTGTTTCAAACTAATGCATAGGTTAACAGTATTAGAAAAGTTGATCATCTTTCTGACCCCAAACCCCTTAAATCAAAATGCATTTTTTAAACTAGGTAGACATCTTTAGAAGGCAGCAGGCATCTCAATACAGTGCAGGCCAAGATCAGATGGAGGGGAGGTACTGCATATTGCTCAACACAACCAAACCTTGTGGCCTTAATGAAGCCTCTAGGCATAAATACCACAACATAATACTACGTGCTAATTTCCCCTTAAGGTTAAAGAAACTACTAGGCATAGCTCTTGGGGAAACAAGATGGAAGGAAAATCAGCCTAAAATAGACATCTACTCAAGAATTACTTAACTAGCCAGCTTATTCTAATATTTTGGAATAAGAATCAATATTTTAAGAATTTATGGTCAAGCTTTTACATCAAAAGTTCTTTCTTTCAATCTACAGAGTCAGGAACGTACATTTTAGTGAAGAAAAAGGTATCCTGTTTAAATTTTAATGTTTGTTTTCACTGTTTGTAGCAGTAAATGAAACATTACCACTTTAATTAAGTATTAAGAATAATAAACCTACTGTATGAAAGTTACATGGAGTCATCTGCATCCCATGAAGTAGCTACCAAAAATTGAGATATTTAGCAACAGGCTAACACAGCACAAGGTGGTTTACAACTATTAACAGCAGTCATCACTACAAAGGATAGTGATGATTAGACTAAAATACATCTCTTATTTAACTTTAAGCATAATGAATGAGACCAGGAAAATGTGTATTATACCATCTTGGGTTATCAGTCCATCAGGGAAACACATGAACTGCCACATCAAATTCAATGAACAGTCATCTCTCTAGAACCTTGCACAGAGTGACAGGTTTCACATGTTTCAAAGAAGATTAAAAAAGCCCCTTTCTAATAGAACACATTTGATTTATAATACCTTCCATCTGCTCTCTCTTTCTTAGATGTACCTGCCATCATTAAAAGAGCAATAGAAGAGAAATTCTAGATATTCCTCCAAGGACTAGCCCAGCCATTTTTCCAATGCTTTCATACATATGAAGTCATGTCAAGCTATTGCATGCTACCCAGCTGTCTGAATTCACTAGCTGGCTGTATTGCTAATGTAATTTTGAAACCAAAGTAGATGCAAGACATTTAGACCAACTGGAAAAGCAGAACAGATTTCAGCAGCTCAGTCCATCAGGTCTCAAAACTGTTTTGTTTTCTTTTTTGGAGTTTGCTTTGGACTGACAAAGAATGCACCTTAAAAGTATAGTTAATTCATTCTGCCATAGTTATTAATGTACAAAACCCACAAAAATAATTAAATCTGTTCTGACAGAGACCTTGCTTTGATACCAGGTCCACTTGAATATCTTGGTTTACAGATTGCCAACTGAATGAATAGGAGGTTGTTAACAT
This sequence comes from Grus americana, assembly GCF_028858705.1. NCBI lineage: Eukaryota > Metazoa > Chordata > Aves > Gruiformes > Gruidae > Grus > Grus americana. The sequence goes on from NC_072854.1 coordinate 95,814,235, forward strand.
GGAAACTTGTCTTCTTTCAATATCTCACTGTAGCAACCTCATCAACCGGGGATATTCAAGGTAACGGGTTATGTTCAGGCTGAGGGCTGCATGACATCTTCAGTAGGAAACCTTTAATGGCACAAACCCACACAACACGAGATCTTGAGGTGTGTGAACTACCTCAAAATTTCTATGGATGTAACACAATTTAACTACAAAATTGCCCTAATGTCATTTGTGTGCACAGTGGCCCATGAGAGATTTGAACTCAGAAGAAAAGTTATGAGATCTAAGTGAATTAGGCAAATGGCATTTGGGGGCTATGATGTACTCCATGGTCATTATCTAGCGACATAACCCCAACTTCCCTTCCTGAAATGGACTTATGAAAAGACATTCCATCCTCCTCAGTAATTCGTTGGACTCTAAACTTCTGGCACCCATAAATTACAGTCTCCATGATGTGCAAATACACTTTGTGTAAGAAGTCTCTTTTGTAAGAGTATCATATCTTGGAGTAACATCCCTAAACTGATGTTAACCAGGTTTACATGAAAGGAAATTAAGAATTACACCCTCATTGTATAATCCCATAATAAAAATAAAAGCACCTCCAGAAAGGCACATTAAGACACTGATTCTGCAAAGCAGTTCATATTAAAAGGTCCAGCAACTGAAAAATCTCCTTCCAGTACTGGATGCTAATTCATATGATATTAACAAAATTACTAAAGTGAAACTACTCTAAAGTTAAATGATAACACACTTAAAAACCTACTAAAATATTTACTGTGGTACTTGCAACCAAAGAAGGATCTTTTTTGCCATTCACTTAGAAGGTAAAAAAAAAAAAAAAAAGTGCCCTGAAATGCAATTGCTCTTCTCTAAGGGAATTTGAAGTTTAAAAAATAATTACACAGAAGATGTTAAGATAAAGTAAAAACTCAAGAAAAAACAGAACACACAAATGTATTTGAAGCATTTGAAGTATTTAGATAGCCATGCAAAATGTTTTAAAGCCAGGAAAAAAAATCTCTCAAGATTTTCACTCTTGTCTTGATATCCAAATGCACATACTTAGTTCACCTGTCTTCTCAGGGAGGCAGATCAGTTTAAAATGAGATCCAGTCAACTTCCGTGCAAATTTATGGAACAATTATTTTTAAGTAAATTTCTATAAATGCAAGCTTTAGTAGCACTATCCATTCATGTCATCTCCCTGCAAATAGTTCACTTAGGCCACATCTATCCTCAAAGTATTTTCCTGTTATAGGAGTATACTGCACTAACAAAAGCGCTCCTGAAGTTCTTGCAATTTATGCGAGAACAGTTGTACCTTTACCAAATGAGGCAATGCCACAAACCATAATGGAATTAGTTTCAGTGGAAAAGCACGGTATTTTTCATAATGTGGTTTTTGCATGGCATGGTCAGGGATCGCAGCTCACAGGATGGGATATGGTACCCCATATGATGATTAGCATAAAATTTACAGTTTACAATCATAGAAACATTGTAGAAAACTTTGACAATCTTTAGAGAAGGCAGGAAAAAAAAAAAAAGCAGCATTCTGTAAGTATTCAGGGAATGAAAGCGTAACTACTGTACATCCTGTGTCCATAAGAACACATGCTGATATGATACACAAACCTGATGAAACAAACATCAGGGACAGAAGTGTATTCCACGGGATTAAGCTATTGTGATTCAGTGCCAGTACTGAATTACAAAGTTAATAGCAGCAGCAATAACACGATTTACTGCTTCTACAATTCCCAGAAGCCATTCATAACTTTGCGTTAGATGCATATGAAGACGACTTCCAAACTTTCGCGAGCGCTCATGAGAGAAGCGGCCTGATGTTTCACGTACCAGCCCTCCACAGAAGGGGTTAACAGTAGGTCCTGTGCCCTGAAGACTCTTTAACGGCGATTTTGCCAGGCTGATTTCCATATGGCCAAACATGCCTGCGAACACAGCTACAGGAGACCGCCGACCAAACCCCCCTGCTCCTGCACCACCTTCAAAACGAGCCTGGAAGCCCGAGAGGAGCAGCCGCCCGACACGGGGCACCCCCGGCAGACTGCCTCGGGGTGCTGGCACCGGATCCGGGCTGGGGCAGGTTTAACTCCCAGCGCCCGGGCTTCGCTGCAAACGCCAGCCGCGGCTTTCCCCGTCTCTCTCAGGAGGGCGGCCGGCACGGAGCGGAGCTGCCCCCACTACCTCCCCCTTTCCCCCGGCCCAGGGTGGCCTTCTCCCCCGCGGGCACCTCGCCGCGCCCCAGCCCGGCCGAGCCCCGCGGCAGCGGTGCGCAGCCGAGTCCTCCCCTCCCGCTCGCCCGGCCCCGTCCCTTCCCCCGGCTCCCTCGGGCGCTGGCTGCCCGCGGCCGGGAGACGGCGGCAGCTCTCCGCCTCCCTCACGGAGCCGCGGCCTCGGCGGGCAGCAGCGGGGCCGGGGCCGCGGCGGGGAGCGGCCGCCTCTCGCCGCCGGGGGGCGAGCGGCGCAGGTCCCGTCCGCCGAGCCCGAACCTCTACGGGGAGTCACCTACCGCTGCGCCGCGGCGGGGACAGCGACGCCTCAGCGCCGTCCCGGCGGCCCCAACGGCCGCAGCATCCTCCGCCGCCCCGCCCGGGCCCGCCGCCTGCCGCTCGGCGCGGACGGACCGATTCGGAGGAGCCCCCTCCCCGGCCCCCCTCCGCCGAATGGAAAATAGTTCCCCGGGCCCTGGAGCGGAGAGAGCGGGAGCGACACCTCGCTAGCCAATGAGAGCGGGCCTGGCCCTCCGCAGCGCCAATGGGAGCGGCAGGCTGGCTGAGGCGGGGTTTAGCTCAGCCTACCGAGCCGCAGCGTTCGGATTGACCCGCTAGGATGTCTCCGGATAGCCTCCATTGACGACCATCTTGGAGTCGGGCACGATGCCCAATCTGGGAAGGGGTTCGCCGGCGGCCATTTTGGGGTCGGGCGAGGGGCGCGGGGAGGGGCTGGGTCACGTGGAGGGGGCTGCGGGAGGAAGCGGCGGGGGAAGGGGCGGTGGCGGCTGCAGCCGGGCCGGGGGGCAGCGGCTCGGCTCGGCCCGGCCCCGCCTCGCTCCGCTGTGCCGGGTCGGAGCGCGGCTCGGCCGCTGGGCCGTGCTTGCCCGCAGCACGCGGAAGCCGCAGCCGTGCCGAAATTCACCCATGATACTCGGCGTCAGAGTAGGAGCGGCGTGGCCGCCAGGAGCAGGCCGGCGGGAGCAGCCCCCGGCGCTTCTCCCCGGAGCGGAGGCCGAGAGACTCCCCGCGGGCACCGGTTAAGACGTGCCCGGCCGCCCTGGCCTTGCGGGACAGCCCCAAGGAGGCAGTACCTCTCCCGGCCTCCCAAAATCGCACCGAGCGCCGGCATGGGACCGGGCTCGGCCGGTTCCCGCGAGCGGTGCAGGCCCCGGCTCTGCTCCCCAGCGCCCCACCGCTCGCCCTTAACAGCTTTTAGGAAGTGTTCAGAGCAGCTCCCCAGCGCGGTTTTTTCTTTCCTAGAGAGACGGGCGCCTGGCTGACATACCTGCTGTGGCAGCTGCTCGTGTAGCTAACGCCTCCAGCTGCCCTGGCGTTGTGTTTGAAGAAGTCAAATGGTTCCTTGTAAGCAGAAGGGACTACTAAATCCTTACAAATGGACACTCTTGGAGACACGTGGGTATTGTTGGAAGGGAGTAATACCCCATTCAAAGCAGCTTCCCTCCCTTTAACAGGGAGCAAATTCATTGCTTGGCTGAAGTACAGATGAAGAACACTTGATCACATCGGACAAAGGAATCGCTCATTGGTGCACCAGTACAAAAAGACAACTTGGTATTCCAAGTAATGGAGCGCATCTTATCTTTCTGCACCTAGCAGACAAACTGGGACGCTACACTATGGAGGGCGGGCAGTTAGATGGGAAAAAAAAGGTTAGATCCTCAGGCTCAGAGGGTAAGGGTCAATGGGTTGTACTCTACTGGAAGCCAGTAACAAGTGGAGTACTGCAGGGACCAGTTCTGTTTGACATCTTTCTCGGTGACCTGGGGGAGGAGATGGAGTGTGTGCTCATTAAGTGTGCAGGGGATGCCAAAGCAGGTGGGGCGGTTGATAAGCTGGAGGACAGAGCTGCCATTCAAAGGGAATTAGACTGGGAGGAATGGCCTGATGGGAAGTCTAAAATCCAGCAAGGACAAATGCAAGGAAATTCAACTTCCCAGCACCTGCGAAGAAAAAGCCCTCTGCAACAGTACAGGCTGGGGACTGATGAGCTGGGGAGCAGCTCTGCAGGAAAGGACGTGGGGTGTTGGTGAACAGCAAGTTGGCCACGAGCCAGTAGTGTGCCCTGGCAGCAAAGGAGGCCAAGAGCATCCTGGGTTGTACCACCAGGAGCGTAGCCAGTCGGTCAGGGAAAGTGAGTGTCTGTTTCTACTCAGCCACATGGAGAATAGCGTGTCCAGTTTTGAGTCCCTGAATGCAAGGAAAACCTCAACGAATTGTGAGTTCAGTGGAGGCCACTGTGCAGGTCCAAGGGAAGCTGCAGCGCTTGCCCTGTGAGGAGAGGCCAAGGCTTGGAGAAGAGGCAGCTTCAGAATACTTCTGCATATAGAACACAGCCTAGCATATACATTACCAGCAAAACCCCCAAAGATGAAATAATACACTGTATAAGCAATTCTGCACCTTGGAAGAGGATGAAAAATATAATGAAACATACATAATTGATGTTAGTTGCATTTAAAATGATACTGATGAGGCCAATCTGTGAATTCACTTTTCTAGAACAGGGTAGCACTCATGAAGGATTCATGTGCACCCAGCACAGATGCAGCTAAATTGCCACTTGGCAGTCCTACGTAAACAGTGCAAGAAAGAATGAGCTAACAAGTAGTAACAACAGGCAAAATAAATATAGAGGCAGCATAGCCAGGATCTAGTTAGGCTAACAGCTCAACAAAGGGAAATGCAAAGTCCTGCACGTGGGGAGCAGCAGCCCCAGGCACCCCTACATGCTGGGGGCTGACTGGCTAGAAAGCAGCTTTGCAGAGAAGGACCTGAGGGTCCTGGTGGACACCTGTCCTGGTGGACACCGAGTTGGATACGAGCCAGTGATGTGCCCTTGCCACTCAGAAGGATAACGGTATCCTGGGCAGCGGTAGGAGTGTTGCCACCAGGACAAGGGAGGCGATCCTTACCCTCTACTCAGCACTGGTGAGGCCACACCTGGAGTACTGTGTCCAGTTCTGGGCTCCCCAGTACAAGAGATACAGAGCTACTGGAGGGAGTCCAACAGAGGGCTGCCAAGATGATTAGGGGATTGGAGCATCTCTCTATGAGGAGAGGCTGGAAGAGCTGGGAGTCTTTAGCCTGGAGAAGAGAAGGCTCAGGGCATCTCATCAATGTATATAAATATCTGAAGGGAGGACGTAAAGAGGACAGAGCCAGGCTCTTTACAGTGGTGCCCAGTGACAGGACCAGAGGCCATGGGCACAAACTGAAACAGGATGTTCTGCCTGAACGTCAGGAAACAATTTTTCACAGTGGGAGTGACCAAGGACTGGAACAGCTTGCCCAGGGAGATTGTGGAGATACTCAAAAGCCATCTGGACATGGTCCTGGGCAGCCAGCTCTAGCTGATCCTGCATGACTGGGGGAGGTTGGATGAGATGACCTCCAGAGGTCCCTTCCAACTTCTACCATTCTGTGATTCTGTAACATTTAATATCACCGCATCACCTGAGAGCTTTTGCTTCAAAAGCATCGCTTACCTTTGTGCTAGTTTTGGTTGAGATAGAGTTAATTCTCTACATAGTAGCTGGTATGGGGCTATGTTTTGGATTTGTGCTGAAAACAGTGTTGAAAACACAGGGATGCTTTCGTTACTGCTGAGCAGTGCTTACACAGAGGCAAGGCCTTTTCTGCTTCTCACACCACCCCACCAGTGAGTAGGCTGGGGGTGCACAAGAAGTTGGGAGGGGACACAGCCAGGACAGCTGACCCCAACTGACCAAAGGGATATTCCATACCTTATGACATCATGCTCAGCATATAAAGCTGGGGGAAGAAGGAGGAACGGGGGGACATTTTGAGTGATGGCGTTTGTCTTCCCAAGTAACCATTACGCATGACAGAGCCCTGTTTTCCTGGAGATGGCTGAACACCTGCCTGCCCATGGGAAGTGGTGAATGAATTCCTTGTCTTGCTTTGCTTGTGTACGCGGCTTTTGCTTTACCTGTTAAAATGTCTTTGTCTCAACCCATGGGTTTTCTCACTTTTACCCTTTCAATTCTCTCCCCCATAGCACTGGGAAGGAGCGAGCAGCTGCATGGGGCTTAGCTGCCGGCTGAGATTAAACCATGACAATCTTTTCTGCAGTTACCCAGTACTGACTCCACTTGTATAAAAGTTCCATAAGTCAGTTTTAACTTCAACTTGTAGGCTGTTTCCCTTGTAAATTACTTCTGTAGCAAACTAGCATTCATTTTCATTTCTAGTATGTACTAAATATTTTTATGCTATTTAGAAACTTCTCAGAAGTATAAAGTTTTAGTAACATAAAATCCCAGCTTTGCTATATCTTTTCTATTCATAAAGCAAATCCTCTTGATGTCACCATTTTTGTCAGGATTAAGGTTCAACAAGAGTCATCTTCACCTAATGAAATCACCTGCAATTCTGGTCTGCTACTCAGGCAAAGAACTAGTAACTGAATAGAGGGAAATAATCAACTGCTTTATTCTTACTACCATATGTTTCATTTTGGGGATCTGATGATAGGATGGAGGAAAAGAAAGAAAATAGACTGCTACTTATAGAATCATAGAATCTTTTAGGTTGGAAAAGACCTTGGGCCACATCTACATGTCTTGTTGTAAAGAAGAAGAAAATTTCCTAATACCAGAAGAGCTAGGTTGTAGGCAGAGCCCAGCAGGATGGAGGCTGTGCAATTGGTGGTTATTGTCCCCAGGCTTCACCAGCCTGAACCCCACAGCTGTGAGATATACTTAGATTTTGGTGAAGGGACCCACACTGAGACCTCAAACCATGACACTACTTGCTGTGGTATTTGCGTACTAATGCATTGGTATGGACATCTTAAAGAGCTGTATCAGTAAGACTCAGAAGGATATGAGAAAGCTATGGGCAGTTGTGGATGCTCCAGACTATGAGGCCGCAATGAGTCTAAAACAGAAATCAGATCACCTTCTTTCTCAGGTTGCACACACACCCTTGAATGCAAAGGAGTTCTCTGGGAAAACATCTGGGCAATCCCTTTTTTCATAAGGCAGTTTGTTTTCCCGACAGAGGAAACCTTCCTTCTCCTTGTGGGAGGACAAGGGAACACTGTGAGGAAACAGGGCTTGGAAGAAGGTGATCAGAGGCTGGAAACCGAGCAGGCTGCTACCTCCCACATTGGCCTGCTTTCATCTTTGGATGTTTATTTCCCAGGCTTGCCGCCAGCTCCTGTGTGTGCTGCCAACAATGCAGCGCAGCACTGCTGGCCATGCCGTGCACAGTGCCCTCCGCCTGCCACTCCTGGGCAGTGGGATGCTACCCACTTTCTGTGCTGTCAACCACCGTGGTGGCTTCACTAGCCCTGAGCTACCACACTAAGTGCATTTCCCTAGCCCAGCTCTGCCAGATCGTTGCTTCTCAGTGTGTCCCTCACTGATGATGGTTCTGTGTGAGAAATTGCCTGACCCATGCAAGCTCTGCAGCTCTGGCTCCGAGCACCTTCTCCTGCTCCCTTCTCCAGGGTTTATCCTCTCTGCAGCTTAGAACAATTCTGAGAAAGCAAATGCAGGCATAGACCTTAAATCAAACTTTTTAATTCGGAACACAACTTTATGAACTTTGATGAAGTTAGTCGAGGCACATGTTCTCTCACTCCTAGCAGCAGCATCAGTCGCATACCAAACCTCAGTTAGTGCGTCGGGAGTTGTAAAATTGAATTTAGTTCAGCAAAGCAAAATGGCACCCTTTCAATTCTGGCTGACGTAGCAAGCAGCCTTCTCTGCAGACCCAGCATCCCTGCCCTGTGCCCAGAAGTCTGTACGTCTGTGAGAACCATGGTGCAGCTATAGTGGTAGGACTTTCCCATGCGAGGGTGCTTCTTCTAGGCCATAGTGACACACAGCCAGAGGATTGCCCATGCAAGTCAGAGCAGTCCTCAGAAGTGTGGTCATTTAATGCTGCCTCCTTCCAGGCTTTTTCCCTTCAGATTGGAACTAGATGAACACTCCTCTCTCCTTCAGCCAGGCATAGGAGAATTAGTGATGGAAAATCTGAGATAATAGCAAGGAAAGAGAGGTGGAGTAAAACAATAACCACTTGCATTATCCTACTGAAGGAAATCTTGGTGTCTGTGGATAAATCCTGTCAGCAAATGACACCTTGAAGCAAAAGGATGATGAGCATGTACTAGATAAACCACAAGATTTGGGAAGGGGGACTTGCACTAGGGACAGACACCTCTGCAAAGCAAAAGTGGACAATCCTGGGGAAGGCAGAGCAAGCTCACACAAGTGCAGAGCCTTGCCCCATGTCTAATTCAACAAAAATAATCACAACATGGGATAGACTTAGGGTTAAGAACTGAGGAACCCTCATCAGCAGGCCAGCCAGCTCCATGCAGCCAGGCACCTTGAGCTACCAAGTGCTACCCTGCTTTGCCTTCACTGACCTCTGACAGTTTTGCTTGCATGTAAAATCAGCCGCAGCTCAGCAATCTGGTTGTTCGCAAGCATACTCATCATTAATTTTACAGGACCAAAAGTTGCATCTTGCCCAAATGAATAGAAGGCAAATTTGCACTTAAAAATGTGAGACCATCAGGTATGCAAAATGTATTTTTGAAATGCTGACCTGAACATCCAGCACACCTGCTCTGGCCAGGGTCTGCCCTTTGAAGAAAAGGCAAGGCTGCTTAAATGACTGGAACCAAGCTGGGGAGCCACAGGTCCAAAGGTTTTTAATCTGGGCTAACTGAACATGACTAGAAGTCGAGGGGCATGAAATATGGATACCCTGGTGTAATCACTGTGGCAGAGGAGGAGCTCAGAAGCAACTACTTGCTTACTCCTTCACTCCTTTGCTTTCTTCTGCCTGCTCCAGTGCAGCTGAGCTGGGAGAAAGACCTAGAAGCCTTTCTGGATTTTTCTGAAGCTGAGTCATGTGGGTGGATGAAATAAGAACATCTATGATGCTCCTTTCTCCATCGTTGGGTACCTTGAAGGAGCATTGACACCATGGCTGAAACATTAGCTTTCTGATTCAGTTGCAGGTTTCCCACTTTATACAGTTAATAGCGATTCCTCCTGCTGGGCAAAGGACAGCCAGGCTCCAGGACAGCTGCAGGCAGGCACAACGCATACAGTGACATTCAAAAGTACTCTGACATGTCCGAGCACCACCCAAGACTGTAGGATGTGGTCTTGATCTTTCTTTTACTGAGTAATACAAAACAACTGCTAGAACCGGTCCCTAGCCTACCCTCTTTGCTTACATGCTTGTTCATTAAGTAGCTTCCAATCATCCCAAGAGTCTAGAAGTCTGTTCTTGCAGGTGCAAGGAAGGTATCATTTTAAAATATTTTCCTTTGAAATGGATTTATTTGTGATCTGCTCTGGTGCTCTATTACTAATTTGTGAATTGACATACTTTTCTTCTGTTACCAGTAAACAGCATCTACCATGAACTTAATATGACAGGGTCTGAAGGTTTTCAGAGGAAGGTAGACAATTTGCAGAATGTCAGTAATTAGCATTTTCTGAAAACCAAGTCCCTCTTTAAGATATTTCAAACTGAACACATAAAAGCAAAGAAACCCCAAATCATTAGTTACTTTTGAAAATTTTAGCCAGGGAACACTTTTTTAGTGCTGGTTGTGGAGTCATTAATTATCATTGCATAGAATGTAATAACAAACCAGAGCTCCCCAATGGGCAAAAGCAAAGTGTTTATCTCCTAGCTTTCCTTTTTTTTTTTTTAAACAGCAATAATAAAACATATTATTATACACTTCCAACCATGAATGTTCTCCAAAACAACTTGATATTAAAACCCAAATCATCTGGATGAGTTTTTGCAAATTGTTATAGCAGGGCAAGCCAGGAATGTTATTAAAGTGGCCCGAGGCACAGCGCTATTCCATGGAAACTGAAAAACAGTTAAAAATTTAAAGTGTTCCAAAATTCATTTTCTCAAAGGGGATTTGTGGCACTGCTGAGATTAGAGCCGTTCCTATTCAAGCAGCTATATTCCTGATGAGACCTTTCTTTGTCACTATTTTGTCTGAACGATGTCGTTTATTTCACCATGGCACAATACCAATGTGAGCTGGCGGTTCTGTTGCCTGGACTTGTTTCGTTTCCCCTCCTTTCTTCAGCAGCAATGCATTTGCATAGTTTTTCAGGCTACAGCAACAGTAGGAAAAGATTGGGTTGAAACCTAGTTAATGTCACCCAAATACATTCCAGGTTTGTATTTTCAGTGCTCGGTCCCTGTGACTGTGCGCTGTACTGCAAGATGCATAGACCATTCCTTGTGCGATACAATGCGATACAAGACCAGTTTTCAGCACTGATATACCTCTTTTCATCTGAAGATACTTAGAAAGAGGCAAAGCAAAATGATGTGTAACTCAGCTGCCCAACACCAGAAGGAACAGGGTTGTGTTATTTCATCTTTGTGAGTTTTAGAACAAAATTGAGGTGCAAACAGGTAAGGAATCAATGCAAGAGACATGGGCCAAGATTTTTGAATACAGGTATGAGCAACCTACAAAGTTGCTTTAAAACATCTCTTTGTTCCCCAGGTCACTTGACTGTCAGCATAATTTTGGTGTAAACTGAAGCAGCCAAACAGTCCCCAAGAATACCTGTGCAGGCGATACTCTTCTATGGCAGTGCCTCCCAGGAACTGGTTTGGGAGACATTCTGGTTGGTGGCTTCACTCCACTTGGAGATTTCCACACTTGCAGCAAAGAAGCTTTGAACTTGCTCTGTGTTTTCAGAGCACTGAAGATCAGTGATGTAGGATTGAGGACTTAGATTTCTTACTCTCATAAAAATCTGACTATACTCAGCAATGTTCGGTGTTAGTGGCTACTAATGTGATTTCTGAAGGCTGACGGCTAAACTTAAAGAATGCGAGAAAGTGTTGAAAGAGTCCATACAATATCAAAACACCTGAATGATTTAAATTAAATGATCTTGTGTCTGAGCATGTGCATGTGTGTATGCATAAATACAAATATAGATCAGTAATCAATAGCAAGGTAGTAAAAAGAGAGCACATCTCAAATTGTCTTAACTGTCCATCAAGAAACAGAAAATACATTGTGTGTTTATTTATTTATTTGGGTTTGATTTTGGTGTTTTGGGGGTTTTTTTGTTGAGAATACAAACTAAATACAACTAAAGCCATAATTGAAGAGAGCTGCACAAATGAAAATTATAGACAGATGAGAGTGAAAGGGATGGAATCCTAATAAACATACAATTCATCTGAATCCAGTGTCATTTACATAAGGGTAAACCAGGTTTATGCTAAAATTAGCGCTTCTTTCTTGTGTCAGGGCTGTCTGGATTTACTACAGATTGGACATTAAAAGAGCTTGTCCTTATAGTACTGACTCAGTAAAGACTTGAAGCTTTCTTTTCTTAAAGCAAATTCACAGAATCACAAAGTTGCAGAATGGTTGAGGTTGGAAAGGACCTCTCCAAGTCACCTTGTCCAAGCCCCTGCTCAAGCAGGGTCAGCTAGTGCAGGTTGCCCAGGACTGTGTCCAGTTGAGGTTTGAGTATCTCCAAGGATGAAGACTCCACAACCTTTCTGGCCAACCTGTGCCAGTGTTCAATCACCCTCACACTTAAAAAGCGTTTTCTTGTGTTCGGATGGAATTTCATGTGTTTCAATTTGTGCCTGTTGCCTCTTGTCCTGTTTCTGGGCACTACTGAGAAGAGCCAGCCTCTCTCTTCTTCATTCCCTCCCATCAGGTGTTTGTACACATGGATAAGATCCCCCTGCACCTCCTTTTCTCTAGGCTGGACAGTCCCACCTCTTCCAGCCTCCCCTCCTATGAGACAGGCTCCAGTCCCTTAATCATCTTTGTGACCCTGTGCTGTCTGGACTCTCTCCAGTAAGCCCACATCTCTCTTGTGCTGGGGAGCCCAGAACTGGACACAGCAGTCCATGTGTGGCCTCACCGGGGCTGAGTAGAGAGGAAGGATCACCTCCTCTGACCAATGCTCCTCCTAATGCAATCCAGGATGCTGCTGGTGTGCTGTTTTCTGGGCACAGTGGTGCACACCTGCAGTTCCAGCTACTTGACTTATTTTTTAAACGAGGGAAGATTTTTATCACATGGTCAGCTAACTAAATAGCTGCTATTCATTTTCTAAATTAGTTTTCTAAGCTTTATCTCCCGGGTTAGAACAGGATGTATTACCCTACCTACCTTGTCATTGACACAAAGGGAACATAGGTGACTGGTTTAGGCAAGACACCCGCTGCTCAGGTAACAGAGGTAGGTAAGACAAACTCCCTGATCCCTCACTTCACACACCCACATACACACACACAGAGTGGCTTGGCAATGTAATTAGCACTGAACCAAGCACATTTGTCAAGCACATACCTCTTCCCAAGCCTGCACAGCTGGGCAGCGATACACCACCGCTGTGGCTGTACTTGCTCAAGGTAAGGCACTGTTTCATCCACTTCTGTGTCACCCTGCACTGCTGGGGTGACAGTGAAAACAGTGAGCTTTGGGGCATTGTTGTCGCTTCCCACAGGCTTACCACACTGTTCGGGAAACTTTTCCAGTTGCTCTTCTGGATTTCAAATGGGCTGTGGCGATCGACTTTGGTTAAGTCACTCAGGTTGCAAAATGGGCTGAACAACAAACGGCATGTCTCATCAGACCTTCACTTCACCAGCGTGTATTTCTGTGAATGCCATGCTTCATTGCCAGCTACACAGACCACTTTTGCATCTAGGATGGAGTCTGCTTTTAGGACACGTCTATCAGGACCAACATCGACTCCAGGAATGTAGACATAGACATGTCTGAGAAAGCAGCAGCAAGTTATGGTTGTTTTCAAGCCTCTTCTGAGGCAAGAGGAGGCCTCGGGGGTACGTCTCAAAGTGTAAAATGGTGACCAGATTAAAGAAGATTTAAAGCACAGATTAAAGCAACCCTTATTAGAGTACACATTAGAAGAAGTAGGACAGCTAGAACATTTTCTCAGGATATATTCAGAACCACACAGGAATCGTTTCAAAGAGCAGTGGCTTATGACTAAAAGAGACAGTTTAAAGTGTTTCTGGACACCATATGTCTCTCATCTTTACCACAGGTTTAGCCTTGCATGGACAAACAGTCCAATTCCAGCACAAGGGGCATTTAATTTCTTATGAAATGATGCTATTTAAATGTTCACAATTTGAAGCAATGGTGCAATGCTAGATTTTTATGTTCTGACATTTATGACCTCTCTTCTCCACCCTTCTTGTGTTGAAAGCCCATTTGGGTTAACCTGCACATACTGGCTGGGTGGGAGCACAACTTCTGGTCAAATAATACTCCTGGTTCTAGTGCTTATTTTTCTAAGCAAACCTATTGTCTCCAGTTGGGCTATTTCCATTGATAGAGACCGTTCTTGTAGTAAAGGAATGTACTATTAGATTTTTTTTGTTTATAACTGACAGGTATATGGCCTTTTAGCTGGCAATATCCCTAAAGTGTATGTAGCTATATAACTAGAATAAGATTTACGTGAAGAAACTTAAACATTCATGCCAATCTCTCATTAAAACTTAAATGTCAGAGTTCCCTATCTCTGAAATATCTAACTCCCACTGATTCCAGTGAAATAGATACTAATTACCCTTCGAAGATTTGAACCTGGAGCATAACAGAAGGCAAAATATAACTCCCAGAAATGCATAATAGAAAAATAATCACGATATTATAAAAATAACTTGTAGTGCTGTTGTAGTGAATATTCTGCACTTAGATGTTTCCTTTAAAAGGATTTACAAGATTTATAAATCTGGTTCTACGATGTTTTAGAATTCAAATTTGAGATAGACCATGTCCTTTGAATTGCAACAACTGCCTGAATTTAGTTTAAAACAGTTCAAATTACAAAAATGAATATGATTTTTTTTGACAGCCTCTATTTTCTCCTATGAGTATTTGATAATATAAGCTACAGAAGCACTCAGTTGTTCCTATAAAAGACTATGCTTCTGCAAAGTTCTAAAAGCAGTTCTCAAATCAGCTTATTGCAGTACCTGTTAGAGACAACAAGCTAGATTGTCTGTTATTAGGAACAAGATATGCATCAAGCTTTGATGTTAGCTATCACTTGTGGGAAACATTAAAAGAAATTGGCAGTAGTCAGCATTTAACTCTGTATGATAGGAAATGCTCTGAGGTTAGTCCTAAAATCTAGCTGATTTTGGCATGCTAAGTCAAATTTTCATTTTTAGACACAAACCACTGTAGTTATAAACAGTCAGTTTATGTCTGCAGGCAGACATTGAACTATCCAGTTGCCTAGATGACACATTAACATTTTTGGTGTGCTTTTGAGTGAGATGGTTTTAGATGTACTGAATCTGGATATCCTGACCTTGGATTGAACAGAACATGACAGGTTTGCAGGTACCTTGTGGTGACACTTTGTGAAATGAAAGCATCAGGTAGTTTTCCAGCCATCTTCATCATATATATTATATCATTTATCAACCTATTCGAGGCTATATATCATAATCCTTGGAAAGACTGCTATGTCTCATATTCCTTAGAATCTCCCCAGGCCACCCAGGTAAAATTTAGGCAGTAAATCTGAGCTGCCCATTCAGAGCTGGACCCGAGTCCGTCTTTCCCTGGGCTTGGCCTATGCTTTTTGAGTGAAAATTACTGTAGTGCCATCTAGTGCTACTCTGCTGATCCTTGCATTTGCTGTATAGCATTTCCAAGGACTTTGCTCTGGATTCATTACTGCTAGTTCTAAACACTCTGAAATCTTGAAAATGGAAAATGCAATTAACTTCCTTGGGAACGTTCCCCACCCCCCATTTTTTTTCTCAGGCAAGCCATAATATAGATTATATAGATTTCTATAACAGACCTTCCAGCAATGCATTAAAATTGGCACTGAGCAGCGTGACTGTGTGGAATGGGGAAGGAACTAGAGATTATCTTGCAAAGAGCATGTGTTCCCATGTCTTCAAAATGTACAACTTTTAAAAATAGGAATGCAGAAGTTGTGCAGGAAAGCACGCCTAGGGAAGGGCCTGACACAGTCCAGCGTGGCCAGTCTGGGTGGGGGGCTGGAGAGCACCAGGGAGGAGAGGGGAGCTATCTCTGCTTGCAAAAATGATTTTGAAGCACCAAGCCCAGCCCAAATGGTGAAGAAACTATTATTTTATTTATTATTTATTTTTATTTATTATATATGGGGTGCAATCTGTGTGGAAAAATCCACAGGGATTACCACACCACAGGGGACGAAAAAGACTTCCAAGACTTTCTGTGCAATTCTGTTAACTAAAATGTACCCAGTTCATGTAGCAGTCGTCCCTGTTAACTCACCCAGGTCTCCAGCACTTGCAGACTAGGAGCCCTAGAGGATTTTGGTACGGACATGGGACAGCTGGCCTAAAAGTAACTGTAGTTGAAAAAGAGTTACCCAGCCGGCAGCTTCTGGCTTTCTGCAGCCTGAAGCAAGGCAGTGTGCCTTGAGACGCCTAACACTGTATTTCTGAAGTATTTTAAAATTATTTCTACAAAGACAGTCCTAGTGAGAAACCAATGGGAAATAAGTGCTTAGGGGCTTGTGAAAATCCTGCTAGGTTCTTGTCTACACCTGCAGAAGCTTTTAAATCTGACCTCAAGACACCTTGTGGTCAAGTAAACGTGCTTTGCTAAATGTGACACTGATTTTGTGCACTGTGGTACAATGTGACCTGTGGCCTGTGTGATTAAAAGTAGCTGCTGTTGCCAGATGTTCCACGTGTCTTCCTAGGCTGCTTATTTAAAGTTCTGCCAACTTCTACCACCGAGCCGTGCAGCACCCAGTGCGCCAAATGACTGTTTCTGTTTTCTTGAAGAGCTATAATGTCGAAGCATTTATCTGAAGCAGTTTGAGGCCATGCCCATGATAACAACTGGGGGGGTGAATAATTTCAGGTATATAAGAGGTTCCACTTAGACTAGTTAAGTCTATTCTATGATTTCTTTCATCTCATAGTCATTGTAGTTCAAGAACTGTACTGGGCTTGCTCTTGAAAAGTCCTACTGCCACTCCCAGCATTCACATTTTCATCGCACCTTCAATACCGATCTAAAATTAGACCCTGTTCCTGAAATGAATATATTGCTCTTCAATATGCAAGCTGGAAATTGAACAATAAATTCTTGTCTTATATACTTAGAATTGAATTAGTTTGAGGTAAGACAGGAAGATTTACTTTTCGCCATATCTAAGGTCATAAAGTAAATAATAGAAACTGTTTTCCGTGCAGTCTGCTTGAAAGTTATAGCAGTTTATTAGCTAACAGAGCAAATTTTGCCTGGTAGCAGAACTGTAGGTAAGATAGTAAAATAAGTAAGATAGGTAATTATAAAACTCTAAATAAATATATATCAATAATTTAACCCAGCATACAAATCTATAAGCATTATTGCTATTTTTTTTAAACTTAGGAATAGGCACAAACTTCCACATACTTGATATAAATGTCTAGACCTTATCTTATTTGAGTGAATTCATGTCTGTTTAATAAGTAGAATGGTGCCAAAAATTTTATACAAAGCCCCACATGTTTTTTTTCTCCTGGAATATCTCCAAGCAAGTCACACTCTTCCAAAAAAAATTTTTGGCCCTCCTCCTGCAAAAGCTTGTGTATGTGTCAAGTTTTACATGCTGTGAAGAGTCTCATTGATTTAAATGGAGCTACGCACAAAGTAAAATGTTAAGCATCTGCACAAATTTCACCACGTTTAGGACTTTTGTTTGAAATACATTTATGTGTTCTTAACCTTCATTTTGAAAGGGTCCCTACTGCCCACTGTTCAGTTGTTCTTGTGTATCCAACACTTTCTGTAGCTGTTCTAGTATTATTCCAGCCTAAATTTGCTGGAACATTTCACAGGATCCTGTCAACTGTGCAAGGGGAAACTGCAAGTAGGAAACCTACCTAGTCTGTACTTTTCGCAGATCAACAGTGCATGTTCCTTCGAACAATATTAATAGATCTCTGTGAGTTAGTGACAGATAGAAGAATTTGATCCAATAAAAAGTGTCTGAATTCCACTCAGGAGTAAGGATGCCCCCGCCCCCCCATGAGTACCAATAACTTTCATTTTTAAAAAAAGTTTTTCTAATGCTGCTCCTGAAAAAAAAATTCAAATGTGATTTGAGAATGACACAGTATAGTGCCATCTTCCTGAGTCTGCAGAAGATAATTCCAGAGTCTCCGCTGCTGCCCAACGCCTTCTCAAATTGCAAAGGAGTGAAAAAAACTGATGTGAGAAGACACTTTTCAGATTTTGCTATGTAAGTCCTACAGAACGACAGCAAACCTAGCGTCTTCCTGAAGTCTTTGAGGTGACTGTATAAGCTATTTCAGAGGTGTTCACTGTCTATCTTGGATAGTGCTCAAGTTAGAGAACTGAAAGCAGTGATTTATAATTACCATCTGACTGCCACCCATTTGGAACATATCACAGGAACTGTGGGAAAGACTGATACAGTTTAATTTCAGGACATTCTTACTGAATTTTACTTACCACTCTACTTTAGCTCTGGTAAGAGTCTCAATTTTAAGACTGTGCTAAATATGTATTAGCAGTAAAATATACCAAATGTGCCAGTGAACTATCTAGATTTTACTCTTTTTTAAAGGTCAGGATTACATTCCCATTGTATCTAGAAAACATTTCACGTATTTTGTGAGCACAACGTATTAAACATAAAAATGAGCTGATTGACAGTGTCACAGCTAAAGACAGTACACAACTGTCTCTTTCTTTTAAATGTCAAATAGATGTTCTGCTCTGGTATACTTCAAACTGGTTAAAAGATTTAGATATAACAGGTGTAGATCAATTTTTCACTGTCAAGCAATAAATATAACAAGAAACAATATAGAAGCAGACGGCTTTGAATATAAATATTTCCTTCCCCTAGGAACTGTACAGAGGATGTCAACACATGTGACTTCTGAAGATTCAGTGACATCTGGCTTCACATTTTTACCACATATGATGTGATCTTTGGCATACAAAGTTCTCCTCTGCGACACTGTTCCTCCTGCTAAACCTTTGGTCTGGGCTGACTTCTGTCAGAAGGACTTTGGTCTCTTCTGCTTGCTTTCACATGGTTTGTTTGCGTTTTTTTCTCTTTGCTGCTTTTACCCTAGGGACAGAACCAGTCTAATCTGTCCCTTCCCTCCTGGATGATCCTGAACATGGTATCAAGGAACAAAGTAGGGAACCAACCACTGCTCTGAATCCTTTCTAAAGAGCAGATACCTGTGTGAAAAAATCATCTCCACTCAACCTGATGAATGAAGATAACTAACCATTGACTTCTGTATTATGCATGTCTTTTCATGTGTAAGAGTCACATAATGGGTGTGTGCACATGTGAATGAAGTGAGAGGTCAAAACATACTGTTAGAGAAGATACTGGTGTTGGATGTTAGAGGGGAATGTGTGGAGGCACTGAGGTTTAAGGAGGTGAAGAAAGGAAGGGGCAGCTGTGTAGGAAGGAGGCTGGACAGAGGAGGATGAGAGTGAAAACCAGGATGGGCAGGGAGAGTGAAGAGGGGGTGAATAAACTGAAGAAGCAGCAAACAACAGCAGTAGGCCAGGCAAATGGAGGCTGGTGCAGAAATAGAAGATACCCAGATTTTGGAGTTCATGGTTTTGTCCAGGAGGACGAGGCCCTTCCCAGCTACTGCTGTGCACCTCTTTAGACAATAGGAGAAAGAAAGGTGTTTGAAGGCTATGGCTTTACTCCGTGATCTCAGCCTTAAATGGCTGCTTTGAGGAAGAATAAGATTTTAAATTGCTGAGAGAAAGGAACAAGAAGGGAGAGGGAGATAGGAGTCGAGCCTCAATGTGACTTGTGATTTTATTTCAGGCTGCTTGCCAACACATGGTTTATTTATTTTTCTGGTTACTATTGGATAATGCTAAGACGTGTCAAGTTGTGACCTGTTAAAGGTGTTCAGTAGGCTTTCAGTCCTTAGCAGGGAAAAGATTTTGCCACTCCCCAGGTTAAATATTTAATGCAGCCCCAGGCTGTCTGAGAGCGCAGTGGAGGATCCAGCTGGAGCGGAGCTGGGTGGAGGTGGTCTCTGGTAAAGAAAGGTGAGAGCAAACTGGAATCTGAGCTGTGCAGAAGCCTCTAAGTGTGAATGTCATCTGCAGCCTAAGATCACATTGAAATAAAATACATTTATAATTAACTCTTCCAGCCTTAAGAAAGATTCGGATGCCTTGATGCCCTAGAGCATGGCAGATCTGTGCCTGGGGTCCTCTTCCCATCTGTTGCCGCTGCTCCCCCAGTGGGAGGGAGGCCCTCTGACCTGCACTGTCTGCCTGGCTGGGGCACAGAAGTTCAGAAACCCTACTAAGCACTTGAGACCTTGACTATGATTAGTTTTGATGGTACCAGGGTACCCTCTTCAAACTCTCTCTCTCGCTCCAGATATCTTTTTTATCCCTTATCCCATCACCTTTAAGAGTGAAGAGGAAATTGGTGAATGCTCACTGGACACTGTCACTAAGCCTCAGGGCCTCAGGGCTCCCGTGCAAAGGTGCTGCAGCACCCATCTCGCTGATGCATGGGGTCCTCTGTCAGCTTTCACTATTACAGCAGGAGGCTCCCAGAGTCAGTACTGCAGAGCAGCTCTATGGCGCAAGGGAAGGATGGAGCGAGTTATTTTAGCCGTTCTCTGATCCCTGTTGTCAAGTAATAGCGCATGGGCAAGTTGGCTTTCATAACTCGCTATGAATGATCTGACATTTAATGAGTTGCTGGGTTTGCTTTGAAAAGAATTGACATGTTGCAGGATTGTCAGCTCTGGAGCCGCTCTCTTGCAAAGAGTATCCCGTTTCATGTTGCTGAGTATCGCACCCATCTCTCAGTGGCACCATTTCCTATCCCCTCCGTTTAATAGTCGGATTCATTTTCATTCTTTATTACCATTCCTTTAGCTTTACACAGTTCACTACTGTAACTCCAAATAATCTCCATCTGGAATATCACTTTGGCTTTCTTTTTTTCTTATTACTGGGAACTCATTTAGTTTTGTCAGTGTTTCAGTTTAACTCTGCCTTCAATTTTTTTTTTTTTTTTAAATTTTCGTGGTGAGTTGCTGGAAGATCGTTAGCTGAGTTTCTGGGTCGATTGCATTAGCTTCTCATTCTGATTTACAAATACCAAATGCTAAAAGCTATCAGGTTGTGTCACAGCAGAGATTTCACAGTTTTTCAACAACCATGAATAATGCTTACGATTAACTTCTTTTTTGTCCTCCTAATGCTTGCAGTGTACTTGTGATGGACACTATCAAGATAGCAAGTTTAGATAAGAACTTTCACAGCTGTTTTGTTGTGTTCCCAAATCTCTGTAACTCCTTTTTGGTAGTGGAATGCCTCCCCTACCCCCATCCCATGATTATGTGGTTTCATGTCTCAGTAATTCTAAAAACTATTTTTACTTAATAGCAATAATGTGGACTTTTATATAACTTTACTTGTCTTTTGTAAGATTGGTTTCATTCTATTATTCTTTTCCCTTTTGTACCCACAAACATAAGTGTGTTAGAACAGACTTGCCTCTTTATCAAAGTGCTCAATTAAAATCTGCGAAATTCTTCTTCTCTGTATGATTTCTGCGCACACAGAGCAGAAAGCAATAAACTCATTCAGGATCAGGCTCTGTCGTCTTCTTCACAGGAGTAAATCCAGAGATCTCTGCTGACTACTCCAGAGTCGTGGTTGAGGTGTCTCAGTTCAAATGAGACCTAAATTTCTGCTTTAATTTGTAGTCAGATGTGCAGTTCTCTCATTGTCAGGAAGATACTAATTCCTATTAGTGTTTAAACTGTGTTCTCAGAATGGTTACAAAGATGGTCATATCTTTTTTCAGCATGCTCTGAACTTACACTGATAATTAAGGGCGTTTTATGAAGTACTGCTGAAATTCATTAGACTATGAATAAAGACAACTGATTTTTTCACTTTCCCTTCAAATTTGAATGCATTTGAAATCTGTTTGACTTTCTTGGTCATCCTTTCACACAGCATAGAACTATGGTGCTGTTAGAGCAGGTTGATACCTACTGGTGCAGCAATACAGCACGCTCCGATCTGAGGAATTATCTGTAGATGTCTCTTCACATTTTTCCCCTTCCTTGGGTGTAAAATTTGGCAGATTCATGCTTTGCTCAGAGGGCTTTCTGTAATATGACTGAAATGTGTTTTATGATGAAGTGAGCCAAGAAAAGGACTTAGAAATTATTCTTTTTCTTTTTTATTCATTTAGTACTGCTGTGTGATTTCAGATTCTCTGGCAGAAAAAAAGACTCAGTTTGCTTTGTGACTTCTGTGATCTGCAGTAAATATTGTCAAAATCAAGAAGTTTGAAAAGGAGTTTTCACTTTCATCAAATTTTCAGTAGTCTACCCTTATCCAACACTGTAGATTTCATTCTGGGCTTCTGCATGTAACTTAAGGAAATTCTACCCTAATAAATGGAGCTTTCCTTCAGCAAGAGGGACTCCGAGGGAATCCTTCCTACTTTCCTGTGCTTTTGCAAGTCACTCACTCCACACAGGTAAGCTCCCTTCATCTGGGGGGCCAGAGCTCTTGGGCTTATCTTCAGGGCTGCAGGGAAATTGGAGAAGGCTGGCTTGTGGACCTCTCGGCATTTGCTATTTCAAAAGCCAGGCTGGGTATCTTTCTACTGGAAATGGTGGGCTTGATTTGTGAAATCCAACAGCCTCTATTTTGTCGGAGTAAGACAAGATGATCTGCGATGAGTCTTTCTGGCTGCAGGGCATATGAATAAATGAAGAGATGAAGAGGCATAGAGAAAGAGCCCGTGTTCTTGGGGACTCCTCTTGCACATGAGGAACAGTAAATATGTTCACATGCACAAGAAGCAGAGTTAGAGACCTAAATGACCTTCAAATTATTATATCCCAAGATCCACAAACTTTGCTTTCTACTTTTTTTAAGGTAAAGGTTTTCCATAGAATTCATCTGTAATTTGAACACGTGACACATTTAGGAAATCTGAAAAAATTTATATTTTTTGTGTAGTCATTGCCTTCTGCTCCTGACGGAGTAGTACTGACACAGCCCTGTAACAGCACTGACACTGTGGCTGCAGGATTCCCATGTGTCATTCATTCTGTCGCAACACATTTTTCTACCTCTGAAATTTTCTTCAACTCTTATTGATTGATCTCATCAATATGCTACAACAGAGAGACACTGAAAAGCAATTGCAAATTCTGGTATGATACGTTGGCTTGCTAGAAAGATTTGCTCTTTTTGTGAGATATTTACTGGAATGAATTAAATTTGTTTAGGAAAATATCTGAGTTGCATTATTGTTTTTAAAAATTGCAGTGATTTCAAGAAAGCCTCTTTTTATAGCTTCTGGGCTCTTAAAGAACATAAGTTTTCCATAAAATAAAACTTTATTTTTCAAAGAGAGTTGGTTTTACTCCAAATACCAAAAGCTAAGACAGTTGAGAATGTGAAAATCTTTTTCTATTTTCATTGGCAAAGAATTCCCATTTCTTATGGTATATGATTTTACAGCTTTGTAAGGTGATATGAGCCACTATTATTGCTAACGTTTATTTTGCTTTAGAGAAAAAATCAGCAGGGAAGAATACGGGGCTTTGCGAGACAGTAGAGAGCATTATAAGTACATTAATAATCCTGGCACTTTTAATATTTCTTCAAATAAATTTCTCTTAGTGTTACAGCTCCATTACAGTTAAATGCCAGTCAGCTTTTCAGTGTTCTAACATGATTTTTAGGACTTAGAATGGCATCATATGAAATTGCATCTCAGCCTACTGCATATTTTTGCAATAAAGCTCATTGTTTAGATAATTGTTTACCTTGTCTGTTGTTAATCATTTCCTTTTCAGTTAAAAAAAAAATCCAAACCATTATTTGAACTAACATTGTCTGCTTAACTGACATATAAAGTTAATAGTTCTTTTTAGATGTACGGATCCTCAAGAATGACTTGGTGGCAACATTTCAAGTGCATCGTTGTTGCACATGCCCGAAGCTCGCCTCCCATGTATTGTTCAATCTGTTTGTGCAATGTGCAGATTCGTAACAGTGGCCACTGAGGCAGAGTTGCATGCCCTTGCATGAGCAGGTGCATTTGCACTCTTTGAGCATCTGGCCTTTATGGTCATCTACTGCATATTCCACCTTGGAAAGCTAAGGATCTAGAGCAAAGCTATGGATAAATTAGGAAGGCCCCAGAAAGAAAGGAGACTAGAGGCCTAGCTCTGACCTCTAGATTTCAGCAAAGTCAGTCTTTTATACTGATTCAAATGAGACCAAAACAAAGCTCTGAGTTTGCAGAAGTTTGTGTACTTCTGAAGTAAACGATTCTGCCTCTGTCTCCAGATCTCCTCTCTATTGTCCTGCCCTGCACGACCTGTCGTCCCTTCACTCCTCCTGCTCCCCCTCTGCTCGTTCAGTAAATCCTGCAATTTTGCACAGATCCTTCTCTCTCCAGGCACTTTTTGAAAGAGAAAAAATGCATACATGTGTTAAAAAAAGACAAACCTGGTCATAAGGAAGCCATTCAATACCTTATTTATGTACAAAATTTCATTGCAGATTCAAAATCCAAGTTAGAGGAGAACCCAACTAGTTTGATGTAGCATCTGTGACTTGAGGCAGAAGTACCCAAATCCTGGACTTGCTACTTCTGTAATCTTCCCTTTGTACATTGCTGTGTGATCAGTGAATAAGGATGTGAAAGTCAGTTAAGTGACTCACAGATTAAGTTTCCAGAGAAGTGAAGGATGCAGAATTAGTTCTTCCTGGATACATCCATGGCTTCGAAGCTTGCTTTCAAACCCACTTTCAAGGTCAAAGTTGGTGGTTGTCCACAAGGTGTCCAGAAGCCACTGTGCACGCAGACTTGGCTCTGGCACAGCCCAACTGACTTGCTTTGCACTGAAAAGTGGATTTTTATCCAGATCTCAAGAAACTGCATACCAGAAGTGTGCATGCCACATGCATCAATCTAGCTACACCCTCGGCCTTCCAGGAGGTGTACCCATCCCTGATACTACTGTTCCAGGAATTATTTTTTTTCTCAAGTTACATCTTTTTCTAGAACAAGGCTTATCATAGTGTGTACCATAGTTTAAAGAATGTTTGATTACCTTACAAGGCATGCTGTCTTGCCTAATCCTTTGCTTTTTACTCCCCCAAGGCCAGCTGAGGTGGAAGGTTCTTAGTCCACCCAGGCTGGAGGTAGGAAACCAGGACATATTGGGATCCCAGGAGGGGAGGTGCTAGAGCAAGTACAAAGGTGTACCAAATTTAGGTGTTCCCAAGACAGGATTTGACAAGTGTGACCAAACCCACCAAGCACACTGGATGCCCTATGTCACACAGGACACATAAGCCTTGATGGAAAGCACCGAAGAGGTTGCAAAAGAACTGACCAGGCCTTTGGCTAATTGGTACCTCCCTGTGTCCATTTTTTCTAGTCCAAACAGCAGAGAACCAAGATAAGCTTGCTAGCTGGCCACTTTAAAAAAACAAAACAACACAAAAGATGCAAAAAACGGATGCTCTTGCAATTGACTGCTGCATGTGCAGTAGCTTTGGCCAGTCAAGGCTATGCTGGAGTTACTGAGAGAACTGATTTACCTGCAAACATGCAGAACCCAAGCTGCTGTGTGTCACAGATCAACTTCTAGGCTAGTCACAGTAGTGGCGCTACTGCTGACAACTCCAGCAAATTCAGTTGCCTTCCCAGCAGCCAGTGTGGTGATGGCCAAAATGGCCAGAACAGTTGATTGATCTGTAGCCCTAAGCCAGGCAGAAAGGAAACATCCAGGATGTTGCTGAGGGCAAAAGGTTGGCATTTGCACGGCTATCATTTCCTTACTTGGTAGTCTGCAGAGAACTCTGACATATATGCGCATCAGCCATGCCGAAGCCCTTGGGAGGGGTATGTGTTTTGGTTGATTCTTGTGGCATGAAGGGAAGTTGCCTCTGAAGGAGATCCCGCAAGGAAAGAGACACCCCTGGATAGGCAATGGATTCATGGAGGAGAAGTCTGACTACCAGCCAGCAGATCACCTCTCCAGGGCTAGCCTATGACATCACATGCCCAGATGTCATCAGCAAAGATCACTGGGGTATGTAGGGGAGTGACTCCAAAGGCAAAGCAGGGACTATCAGGAAAAGACTGAAGGGTGATTGCTCCTCTAACAAGGTCAAACAGGGCTGTGAAAGATTGTTGAAGTTTGGTTGTATTTGCCAAAATGCCACAAGCTGCCCCTGGGGCATGCCCATGTGAGCATGTGTGGTGGGTTGAACCTGGCTGGGGCCAGGTGCCCACCAGAGCCGCTCTCTCACTCCCCTTGTTCACTAGACAGGGGAGAAAATATATAATGAAAAGCTTGTGGGTTGAGATAAGGACAGGGAGAGATCACTCACTAATTGTTGTCACGAGCAAAACAGACTGAACTTAGAGAGGGAATTCATCTAATTTATTACTAGGCAAAACAGAGTAGAGGAATGAGAAATGAAATCAAATCTTAAAACACCTCCCCCCACCCCTCCCATCTTCCCGGGCTCAACTTCACTCCCGGCTTCAACCTTCCCCCCCCATCAGCAGCACAGGGGGATGGGGAATGGGGGTTATGGTCAGTTCATCTCACGGTGTTTCTGCTGCTTCTTCATCCTCAGGGGGAGGACTCCTCTCATCGTTCCCCTGCTCCAGCATGGAGTCCCTCTCATGGGAGACAGTCCTTCACGAACTTCTCCAATGTGAGGCTCTCCCACGGGGTGCAGACCTTCAGGAGCAAACTGCTCCAGCGTGGGGTCCCCCACAGGGTCACAAGTCCTGCCAGCAAACCTGCCCTGGCGTGGGCTCCCCTCTTCACGGGTCCTGCCAGGAACTTGCTCCAGCGTGGGCTTCCCACGGGCCACAGCCTCCTTCAGGTGCCTCCACCTGCTCCGGCGTGGGGTGCTCCATGGGCTGCAGGTGGAATCTCTACACCCCCTCATCCTTCCTCCATGGGCTGCAGGGGGACAGCCTGCTTCACCATGGCCTTCACCACAGGCTGCAGGGGGATCTCTGCTCCGGTGCCTGGAGCACCTCCTCCCCCTCCTTCTGCACTGACCTTGGTGTCTGCAGAGTTTCTTACATCTTCTCACTCCTCTCTCCGGCTGCAAAAGCTCTCTCTAACTTTTTTTTTTTCTTTTTAAATATGTTATCACAGAGGCACTGATTGGCTTGGCCTTGGCCAGCGGCGGGTCCATCTTGGAGCCGGCTGGCATTGGCTCTATCAGACACAGGGGGAGCTTCTAGCAGCTTCTCACAGAAGCCACCCCTGTAGCCCCCCCGCTACCAAAACCTTGCCATGCAAACCCAACACAGCATAGTATTGCATGCACCCTCTCCTGATCCACCATCCTTTCTCTGCAGCTGCTTTTCCTTCAGTGTGGATGTCTGGGTGAGCAAATCCTGCAATGACTTGCCTTTACAGATCCAGTGTTGGTGTAGGGGATTCCTGTCAAGCTCACAGAAATTACAAAGTGAGAGAGGTGTGTGGGATTGCTGGCACTCCAGGTTCACTAGTGCTGAACTTCAGCTTGAAGCTACTGGAAACACTGAGGTTTCCAGTGTAGACCAGTGGAGCAACACACAGAGTGCGCTGTGCTTGAATAGCCGTAACAGCCTCAAGACCCTGACAAGTTAAAGCGCAACATCTTATCTCAGTATTGCTAATGACGAGTATTCAAAATTCATGAGGCAGCACCCCAAAATCATAAGGGTTTGTGGGGTTTTTTGTTAACATTTTTAGAGTTTTAAAATCCATCATTTTTCTTTGCCATTACATATGATGTAACTTAGATTTAAGAACTCCACATCACCCTACTATTGTAAGATACAGAATAAAATTATGTGCTTCTAGAGCAATGATTAAGATTTCAGGTTATTCCATTTTATTTCATTTCACTGCTTTCATGAAATTGCTTGAGTCACATAGCATGAAGCATATTTAAATCATCTTTGGAAAGAAATCCATAGATGTAGAAAACTGCGATGAAGCATGCAAGTCATATAACTAGTACGTTCTTATCACACAATGGCTCGAGTTCTCACAAAAGTCTACTCACGTTTAAATAGTGACAGTCTTTGCTGCCACTGAAATCTCATAAATACTTAATCAAAGGACTCCACAGCCTTTGATTGCATGAAAATAGTCAGGTGACATCAAAACTGGCACTTTTCACTGTGGTTTATATACAGATTATAGACACACTATATACTTACAGTTTTTCATTGCATGTGACAGCTCATGACCTGGGTTTCCTTTCATGCTCAAAAACATGAAGGGCTTATAGTTCTCCTAATGACCCATTTAGCTAAGACAAAGAAAATCCTTTTATTCTATACAGAAAATACAAGCTTTGAACTTCAAATGTATCCCATTTTCCCAGCCACAGAGACATCTTGGGAGTGATCATGACAGATCTGAGCTAGGGCTCTATGCTGTTTTAGATGACCTAGGTTGTCCAAGACATCTGCATTATATTGACAGGTATGATAAGGACTTACAGGAGATCTAAGCCCTTCTGCAGCAACAGCTGGAGACTGGTCAGGTTCTAAGAAGACACTAGATGCTTCTGATTAGGCAAATGAACCACCTAGTGTCTAACATTCAAAACCGCACCTAAACAGGATAGTTGACAAAATCCATACACTGTGGTACCCACCAGCTCCTGCATCTGTATATGCAAACAATCATATCTAGAAGAGTTGTCTGTAGGCTTCCTTTTTGCGTTTGATTTTGTCCAGAAGCTCCTTGTTCATCCATGCAAGCCTCCTGGTATTTTTGCCTAACTTCTTCTTTGTTGGAATGCATCACTTCTGAGCTTGGAGGAGGTGATCCTTGAATACTAACCAGCTTTCCTGGGCCTCTCTTCCCTGGTCTTCGTGGTTGGGTGGCCTGTAGCAGACCCTCATTATAATGTCCCCTGTCCCTGTCCTCCCTTTAATCCTAACCCATAAGCTCTTGGTTGGCTCCTCATCCATCCCCAGGTGGGGCTGGTCATTGACATAACGGGCGACACCCCCTCCTCGTCTCCCCTGCCTGTCCTTGCTAAAGAGCCTGTACCCTTCCATTCCAACACTCCAGTCATAGGAGCCATCCTATATCCTATACTTCTAGCTCTTCCACTATTTATCTCTCCTGCCAATTTGGAGGCCTGTTTATTTAGTTTGTTAAATATTACACCTTACTATTTAAAATACCATACAGCAGGACTGGAAGAACTACATGCTTAACCACTATGTTATCCTCCTTTGTTCAGCTCTTACCTGACAAGGTCATTAATTAAAGAGTATAGGCACATATAAATTTCAAGACACAATATGGCAATAAACTGTTCTCCTTTTAGTATCAGCTGTAAAATCTGCAGGATGACTGACAATTATGAACATCTTAGGAAGTGGTCATTTGGAGTCAGCTGTCCCGGCTGTGTCCCCTCCCAGCTTCTTGTGCACCCCCAGCCTACTCACTGGTGGGGTGGTGTGAGAAGCAGAAAAGGCCTTGGCTCTGTGTAAGCACTGCTCAGCAGTAACAAAAGCATCCCTGTGTTTTCAACACTGTTTTCAGCACAAATCCAAAACATAGCCTTATATTAGCTACTAGGAAGAAAATTAACTCTATTGCAGCCAAAACCAGCACAGGAAGTGAGGTACAAGATCTCTTTTAATACTTCATTCTGATATCCATATTCTCTGTTGAGGCATAGTCTCTCTAGCAGGCAGTGTGTAAGCAAATAAATGGGAGCATAAAAAATGTTTCATTCTTAAGGCTCCATTGCCTCTTCCTCTTACCAAGGGATAGTCACCATTAGTAACTTTTCTTCCCCTCTTCTGTTTCTGCATCAGACAGAAAAAACTAATAATTATCTTTCAGATATCTGGGCAGCTGGAGAACTTTGTAAGCGCTTGCATCAATAAAGTGTAAACTCCTGCCCCTGTGGTCCCTATGTGGCACAATTCAGTGAGGAATCTATCTTTCACAGGACCTTACATTCTATATTGGTCTGTACTTTAAAAATATAAGTGATACAAACATTTAAATAGGTTCACTGCATTTAGTTTTTACTGGCTTTTTTCTGAGACAAGGCATTACCGTGATTAACCCCCATACCATGCCATCATCTGTGTATGATACAACATAGTGTACAGGTACACACTTCTGAATTAGCTCAGATTACCTTTGTTCTGATGAGAATGAGTGCAGTGATCCAGGATGGAAGTGAGAAATCCACGGAGGAAGGCAGCACAGTCCTTGTCCAAGACAGGTACTCACAGGTTTGTAGTCAGGCACAAGTGGGTTCCTGCCTCCACTGCAATTTACATCCAGAGGCAGCCAAGGAATGCAAGCTCTAGGGAAAAAAAAAAATAGGCATATCGTTAAATTGATGGGATAGGTTTATATATATATCTGTCACTCTATCTGAGCAAAGTAAATACAGGTTTTCCTGAATTTTGACAGCATTAACAAGACTTTGAGATCTATAGCTGGAAGGGATTTCCTGATATCATTTACTCCATTCCCTAGCACCAGCACAGAATGACATATATCAGGCTCTTCCTGACAGATGCTTATTTTTTACAGCTTCCAATTAAAGTGATTCCACAGTGACCACAAGCAGCATCCCCTCATGCTATTTCATTGCCCTTCTAACTAGAAATTTTTTCTAATTGCTAATCCAAATCTCTCTTGTAACAAATTAAGGTAATTAGTTCTTAACTTTGTACCTGCACTGGACATAGACAACAGCTGAATCAACCTCATGACAACTGAAAACATACTCAGCAAACTGCTGTATTTCCCATTCCCTCAGTTTCCTCTTTTTTTTTTTTTTCAGCCTAACTTCCTTCTGTCCTTTCTCAGAGCTCAGGATTTCTGAACTGCCTGTCATCTCCATTGCTTTTCTCTCAGCTCTGTCTAGTTTTTCATTCTTTTTAAAACACAGTGCCCAGAATGAGACTCTCAATTCCAGCTGTGGAAGAAAAATCAAGTGGCAAACAGACCCCTAAAAATGACCTTATTTGGCTCATGTGTGGCCCTTTTATGAACACTTCCCAGAACATCATTTGTCTGTTTTGCAATCCTGCCACATAACTGACTCACGCTCAGCTTGTGACCCATGTAACCCCGGGTTCTTGTCTGCAGAAAGGACTGTGGCAAGCCCTGCGTAAGGGTCTTGAGCTGACTCGGAGGGACAGATGAGGGTAGATCATGTCATGTTGTGACAGCTGTGAGGAAAGAGAGCCTCAGGGCCTGTATCCACCAGCCACAACCAGACTAGTCACAGCTCAAGTAAAGTGCTGTCAGTTAGTTTGCACAGAGACCTGGGTGCGATCAGTCCCAGAGAAAGGCTTGGTCCTGCCACTTGTTTTATGAGTAGATCCTTGCATTCATCAGATTGTTCAATACAACAAAACCAGACTGAAACAAATGTAAATGGAGTCCACCAGCAGAGGACAGTGGGGAACAGAGATGTCAAGTGCATCCAGATCAGTTAATATACTTACAGGGCATGGGTCTCAAGGCTGTCATGCCTATTATCTTTACCCTCAGTATGCTGAATAAAGAACAGAGAAGGGAGTTCACACCACTAATGGTGCGCTTTTCTTCAGGTGTTGTCTTCTTGCCTTGTTTCTTCCTCCAAGTTAGTAGAAGATTCATCCCACCTAACTGATCTAAAACTGGCATCATGGCTAAGCCCCTTTTGGTCTCCTCTGCAGTCTGGGAAAGGAAAAAATACTTTCTGAGCTCTGAATTCACCCCATTCCAAAATAAATGTCTTAGAGACAAGGCTTGAATCACCTCCCAAATGTGCTGCCTCTCTCCGTTGACCAGGACGAGGAGTGACCAGGACAGCCTTAGGCCAGGTGTCCAATTCTTCAAGAGCCATGGAAAGGCAATCACAATTATTTCCTTAATGATGGGCCAGGCTCTCTAGTCCAGCTGATTGCTTTTCCAGGAAAGCACTCATAATCTGTTCCATGCATAGCCAAATTCAGTGTATGTATGAGAATCCATAAAGTTTAGTTTAAATGCTGAATATCCTCTCTGTTCTCTGTCTTCCACACATCCTCTGCCTCTAGCTCTAGTTATCTATAGCAGATTGTCTTTTCCCAGCCATTCCTGGCAATACCTCAGTAACCAGCAGCTGGGTCACATTCATGGAGTCACAAGAACAAGACAAAGCTATCAGTTAAAAATTATTATCTCCTCTCCCTGGCTTTCATTCGGCCTGGCATAAACTAACAAAGGGATGTCATTTTTTTTGCCTGACCACATTTCTATAGCACATAGAAGGAAGCGTAATTTGCTATCACAGCAATTTTTTCCTTTTCACACTTGGCTAACCACACTGTACATTTCACACAGATCTTTTCACTCAGTTGCTGCAAGTAATGGTCCCAAGGTACCAGAAATCAGAGACTACGCTGTCTCAGCTTTGTTAGAAGCCATAGAATTCTGTGCTAAAACTATACAGACTTTACTGATCTTACTAAAACAAATGTTTTGGTAGCAAACCCATGAAATGCAAACTGTTGACAGAAAAGATTTGCTGGTAGATTTTGCAGAGTAGCATATGTAATTATACAGTACATATATATGTAATTTTGGTTCTGTTTCTGCAGAACTTCATGCAAGAACTGGAAGGTCAACATCATTCCCTAGAAAGAGGGATAATCAGCAGCTAAATTTGGGATGCAGAGGGCTGCTGTTATGGTTGGGTCAGAAGCTGCCACTAATCTAGCACAGGAGCAGAAAATAATTTTCTCCATCCAAGCTGTGCTTGAAGATTTATCTAACACCATATTTATTTCCATGAAAAGTACTGTACATTTGCCACTAGTGGACACACAGATGTCCATTTGCGATACTGAATTCATCTTTTAATTCCAGTGTAACATCATGGGAGAGACAAGGGATTGGAAATCACGAGCATGGAAAGTCTTTTCCATATCCTGGTCCAATATATTTGTATTTTATAACTGGAAAAACGTAATTGTGTGAAATTACTTAAGTGATGGTTCAGAGCACCACTAGCTTTTATTATGGCTGAAACCACTTTGTAGTGATGTGCTTGTGCTCAGTGGTCTAGAGTTGGTCTACATTTTCAAACACTAGATGGTGCCAAGGGTCCACACATAAAGAAAGGCTGACTAAAACAAACAAAAATGTTCCATGTAATGGCAATACTGGCATAGTTTGGTCTCTGTGTAGTTCTGTGAATTAGTTCAAAATCTACTGTTAAAATGTCTCATTACCTAGGAAGTGACAGAAAAAAATTCTGTAGAAGATGATAGTAACCCAAGTAAACTCACAGGTAATTTAGTGCTGGAGTCTACAGAGAGGACAGCAATTCAGAAATCAAGTTTCAATACAGGGATGTTACCAGCATGGGCAGGTCCAGATTCATGTAGTCTAAAACCTTTTCTCTGACAGTCACTGGTACAAAGTGCTTCAAAGAAACTTATAACAGCCCTGTGGCAAGCAGATGGTCAGAGTCCTGCCCTCAGTCTTAGCCTGATACCTGACACTTACAGGTTGACTTAAGCTCTAGCATATGAAGCCAAACTTTGCAAAAAGGTGTTTCTGATTAAAAAATTGGGTGGTCTTGCTAGATATAAAAAACTAGATGACCTATTTTATAACTTAACTATGGACACTGATTGCGAGATGAAAAAATGGAAATGGCTACAAACTGTATTGTGCCTACATAATAACAAAGTTGATAAAAAACTTTCTTTTTTTCTAGATTTAGTGTTTTCTTGAATAGAAAATTTCATATTTGGTCATCTGATGGTCTTACTGGTCTCACTATATGACCAAACTCTAGGGAATGAGAAACAAATTACCATAACTTTAAATCAGAAATGCATAATATCTACTGTGTACTGCTTTACAGCAACATTTTGGGAAAAAAATCTGCAGCCATTCTGCAAGCCAGTATCAGACTTTCCTGAGGCAGTTTGTATGAGACTATTATCTGTGAGATAATGATATTGATAGTTTGCAGGAAGACTGCGATTAAATTACTAGCAAGAAAGGACAGAAAGAAAAGGAATATTTGACAGGTCATCAGCATTTCTATTCTGATACTCTATTGTTTCAAGTTATTGACACTGTTCTTTTTTCCCAGTCAGATTTTCCTGTTTGTACACAGTTGGAGTTCTGTGGGAAGAGGAATTTCTGTCTGCCAAGGATATGCAAGAGGGTGCAATCATCTGTCTCTTGGGGGCTCAGGTCTTGCAGTTATTTGTCAGTACAGATGCTAGATCCTCGTCCTGCGATGAGAAGGATTGTCGTAAGGAACCTCTTATAGATGTCAATGTACAGATGCAAGACTACAGGTATTTCTTGCCAGTAGGCTTACAGGCTTACAGAGTGAGGCCCAGTCCACAGGCAACAGAAACGATGTGATGTAGCCCACCATAAAGCAGACTGAGCAAACAGAAGGCACTGTGTCTCTGTCGCTTGTACGTCTTGCATTTACCAGAACTACGCTGCCTCAACAAACTTGCATACAGAAGCTGTGGTGTGAGGGTGCATAGGGCAGACAAACATGCCAAAGGGAAAACAAGAGTATACCTATGCCTAACTGAGAATGATGTTTAGAGATACAAAAAAGATACAGGAGTTGTGAAGAATGAAGACAGGTCGATAATATAGAATAATCTGGGTGGCATGGTCAACTGGACACAAGCAGAAGATATAATTGAACATAAAGTTATAGATCTAGGACAAAAGCATGCAGATCATATTCAGACAACAGGTGAAAGCTGGAAGATCTATCCTGTGAAGATGTGACATTGGAAAGGATTTGGCAATGAGTAAGGTGGCTTGTCTGCTGAGCATTCAGCTTCTGGTCTGATTCTCAGGCCAAGAGCACTAATGCAATCCATAAATGTACTTATAAATCTAAAGTGAAGGGGCTTATTTCACATCAGTGTGATTGATCTCCACTAAATTCAGTGAGAAGGTTTAGCGAAGACTCACAGTTGCCATTAAAAATTGGAAAACATTTTGTAGTGAAATATTTCAGGAATTTGCTTTGCTTGTGAACCAAACATAAATCCATAATCTCATGTGCAGTTCCTCTGCAGATTAGCATTACTTCACATGCCCACTGGATGCACTCTGTCACTCTTCTAGTATGTGGGTAGATCAGGTTCCTAGGATGGAGTCATTTTCAGTCTCATTTTGACACAGTTATCTTTTGCAAGTTAGGTTAAATATTCTTAAAGAAAGAGAGGACCAGTGACAGGACATGAATCTATTACCCATTCATTAGGAATCTAATGGAAATAAGGACTTTAGATAAAAACCCTGTTCTGAGAATCAGCCACCTCAAGGTTCAAGTCATGTCTGTCTGAGCAGCTAATTGCTGCAACACCGCTCCCCGAAATCCAGGGAAGTCCTGAGTACATAGGCAAGTCCTGCTGACACATGACTACAATTCAGGCAATCTGAGAATGAGCACAAGCTGGAGAGTAGTACTGCATTTGTGGGCCAAATCCAGCCTTGTTGCCCTGATATTGAGCAGTCCTGCCTTAAGCACTCCTTTCACACACAGGGTCTCATTTCCTAACATTGTAATTGTAGATCATGTGCCAAAGATTGATTAGCTTCAAAAGGCTAACTTCAATTTCTAGGTGTCCTTACAAAACCACCTACACAGCATCAACTCAAGCCCAAAGCCAGGAATCTGAAAACTGAACGATAACTGCTGCAATGCTCAATAAGCAAAAATTCCCCTCTAGCAAGCAAAACATCAAATAAATGGGTTTAATTTAACCCTTTTTTATAGGAGACAAGATAAAAGGAAAAATAACAACATATCCACTAGATATGCCTGAATAGTACGTAATGTACAGGTCAGCCATATCATTCCCAATATGAGGTTGGAAATAGATCCATCATAATTCTCCTCCAAAAGCTATCAGGAATGGCTGAAAGAAACAATTACTGCTCACAGTTTGATGTTCAGGTTCAAAAGGGATGAGCTGGTGGGTGCATCTATGAGCAGCCTGTAAAGAGGATGCTCATTCTGTAGACTTGGCAAGCAGCTTACAAAAATAGAGCCATTTTGTGATACAGACCACATCAGTATTTTCAATCCACAATACAGAACTATTATAAAGCATTAAAATGGCCACGGATGTCAGAACTGTGTTTCCTAACTTTCCCAACTTAAAACTAAACTTGTTATGTGATACAGATCATGCCAGAATTTTTACCTCCAAAAGTGTGAGTTTTACACACATGTTCACCTAGGAAACTCTGCTTATATACCAAGTAAGTAGGAGTTAAGCTCAGGCTAAGGAATAATGAGATATTTAATTGGATCACAGCTCACTTACCAGTTTATAAGCATTAAGAAATTTTATAAGTTATCTATATCTGAATTTTTCATTTGAAAAAAACCCCAACCCAAAACCCAAACCCCAACAGATTTTAGTATTTACATGCGTCATAGTGAAGTTTTAAGGTAAAATCTATTAAACTGTAAAATGTGGTGAGATCCTCAGCTACAAGATGTTAGGAACAAATAAGAGTTATTTCAAAGTACAGAAAATGATCTGAACAAAAACCAGATTTGGGTAAATTAATAGGAGGAAAATATACTCTGTTTCACTCTATTAGGATGAATGGCATTTTGCCTGGAATATGAGTCATGGAGAACATTATATTCTGAGTGTAAGACATGGCTAGGCAAGAAGAAAAGGGAAATAGTAATCTGGAGGATAAATTGCAGGAAGAAATAAGTAGGAATACACTGAAGTGATAGCAATACTACATGAAGAACTACTTTAAGACTAAAAGCTAAATTGTATCTTATCATTTTGAAAGCCATTCAAGTTAAAATGCTGAAGGATTCTGCTGAGGGAATGAATCAGATCTCAAAGCCTGGCATACAGCGCGTGAGAGCATAGGACAAAGCATTCTCCGTCTGGGGGACCTGGCTCTGGAAAGAATTTTCAGTAGAGGTTAGATGAATCACGGTCTGAGCTCTCATGAGTCATTGCAAAACCTTCATTAACACTTGTAGAGCCGAATAAACATTTACAAAACTAACTGAAACTTCCAGCTATCCCACCGAACAAAGAAGGATTAGCAGAAACAGCCTGGTCCAAAACAAAGCTTTGAAGAAAGTGAAACGTGAGAAAAGCCAGAGACTCAAAATTGAAACATTATTCATTGCTTCTATAAAGAATCCCTCAGAATTAGTGATGCCATTTCCATCTTCTCTGGCCACATGTAGACATTTTATTGGTACTTAGACATTTTGGCAAAATGACAGTAGCAATGCTGGCATCTATCCCCTCACACAGCAGTATCTCAGCTAGTGGTGGCAGCAGTTTCCATTTGCTCTTTTTTGGTGGACTAGGGCCACTCAGACCTCATCTGCACTGGAACCATATGGCATTACTGTTATCATCACCAGTAACTCTGTTCAAAACTAAGGACACCAGAAAGACAAAAGCATGTCAGGACTGAAATGGGGAAAGCTGTGGGCATATCTGAGTGACAGCAGGACAAAGCAGACAAACTGCCAGTGCACAATTACTACATTTTATCTGTACTGCTTGCCAAATGCAGTCCTATGTAGTGTCATTAACAGAATCCAGTCTTAAGAAATGTCATTTGTGTAGAGTATTCGCAGGCCCTGATTTGACACATCTATTACTGACATTACACAAGTCCTGCTTTGAGTCATTTTTGATTGAATGTGCTGATACAGGCTGCAGCCAGAGCTGCAGATATTACTTCCATAGGACTTCTGGAAAAATATTTGTTGCAGCCATAACCTGGTCAGAAGATGCATCTAGTATTTTTTACACATTACATAGCCTAAAATATGTTTGATAATTTAAGTTTGATTTGCTGCTATATTTAAATCTACTCACTTATGCTTTCAGCAATTCCCCCCCACACTTCAACGCACTCTGTCTAAACTTTTTGTATTGCTGTGCACATGCCCTCTGAATGTTGGCTTGGCAATGTATGAAGCTTATTACCTAGGACCTCTCTTGAGGCTATCAGTTCTATTTAGATTCAATTCAGATTTTAAATTTATGGATAGGCTTTGATTTATCTGGCTTGATTCAATGCCCAGTGAAGTCAATGGAAAGTTCCTATTGACCTAAAAGGATTGATGCACTTTTGTGTGCCTGGTTTGATCTGACATTAAAGTTCTTTTCTTCCACTAGGTTCCCCATATTTAAAGTGAGTTAGGAACTGTCACAAAGTACTGGACTGTTTTCTGAATGCAGAGATGTGAAAAAAACCCAGCATTGCTCATGAGGGTCTGCCTCAGCTCTCATTGGAATCAGCAGAAGCTGTTTCATTTACTGCGGTGGAAGCTGAGCTAGAGCTGAACATCAGAACTACATTTATTCCAGGATTTATTCCAGAAGTGAAAACCTAATGTAAAAACCAGATGTTTTTACCCTTTCTGGGTCTTTATTGAGTTGGAGAGAAGGTAGGATCTCTGTGCTGTTCACAATTGCATGAATTTCATGAAATGCAATCCGTTGATTTAAGTTTCCAGAGTTCTGTGAAACTCTCAGCTTTCATCTTAGAAAAAGAAAAAGAACAAAAGGAAAAAAGTAAGTTAACTGCTTCTAAGACTACAGAGTAAGGTGGAAAACCATAAATCCTAAGAGCTTCAAAATAAGGCAGCCAATTCCCTCCTCACAAAATTATTTGTGGCAAAATGCTATGATAGTTTGGAGGTCTGATTCAGTTTGAAATGCTTAGTATTGTTAATGCCTCTGTCTCACTGTGCTAGATAATTATTCTCTGTGCCATGACATTTCCCAAAGACTCTCAACAGAGTCAGCACTGCCATCATGCCAGAGGCTGTCCAAAAAGTCAAAATTTAAAAAGGGGAAAAGTCATGTAGCATGTCAGCTAATATGCATAAGCTAATATGCAAATGGATTAAAAAATGCTATTTAAACTACAACATTATAGTCTGCCTCGATCCTTCTGTAAAATCAAACTGGAAGAGATGTTAGAAGACCTGCAAAAATATCTAAAAATGCATCAAGTTATTTTTTTTCTAGAGGGAAACCTGTGTCATATACAGAATATAATATAGCTTTGGCAAACATTTATACATGCAAATGCTTATGCATATATGAATAGCTCTTTGAAACTGCAAGGCTCTGTTACTGGTACAAAATGATTACTGACAATCCCATCTAATTCTGTATGATCTGCTGCTCATCCACTGTACCCAAATTTCTTCAACACAGAAACGACTGAAAGAGCAACTACATAATACACCGCTCATAAAATGTTTGAAAACTTTCTTAGCTCTGCATACCTAGTTATCTTATGCTACTCTGCTGTTCATAAGAAAATTGCTTGCTGTTTTCACAGGAATTAATTTGTGGTATCACCTGTGAATTTCCAGTGCATTCTGATCCATGAGAGGCACGCAGACTCTCCCACCAAATCAGGGGACCATGGATGAAATTTCAAGGAACTTCTTGTCTGTTACATATTATTCTTTATCTGTCTGATTAACACCTAAGTCTGCAAGTCATAATACAATATTTCAGGCTCATCTTTGCTGGAAAACCTTGATAAAACACTAGTAGGAAAAGGAACTTCTGTTTATTGCACCTAGCCTTTTTTGTGATTAGGGGATTTTCATTAATATTTTCAGTTCTGAAGTTCAGAAGAGGTAACAGTCAACGTATTAGAAATCCACTCCTACAGCCCACTGCCAGCTGATTTCACTGCCAGTATGACTTCTCATGCATACCTCATGCACAAAGTATGGCAGTACTATCTAAATATCCATGCATGACTGACTGACTCTCATTTTCTGTACATCTCTCCCTACCATCTACAGTCTAAAAGGCACTTGGTTTTATTTCTCAAGCCAGGTAGGGAATGAGAAGGGAATGTGAGCTAAATTCACAGAGGGAGTAAAAGTTCAGTTTGAACGTTTCACTGAAACTCCAAGATCCTAATTTCAGTCTGCAGTGGGTGTCTGAGTTTGAGCCACAGGCCATGCACAAAGCCATCTCCGGACCTAGTGACAGGGGGGGACTCACACTGTGTGTTTCCAGCCTGCAGGAGCCATGCCAGAAGAAGATGTGTAAGATGCACATCTAAGATGGGATGAATCACAGTCTGGAAATAGATCTTTCTCTCCAGTAATGGTAAGGAGAACACAAGGTGATTAGCTCAGACCAGACATCAAACTTCCAGGTCATGTGTGATGAATCACTGTATTGGGTTTGCATGGCAAGGTTTTGGTAGGGGGGGTGCTACAGGGGTGGCTTCTGTGAGAAGCTGCTAGAAGCTTCCCCTGTGTCTGACAGAGCCAATGCCAACCGGCTCCAAGACTGGCCAAGGCCGAGCCCATCAGCCACAGTGGTAGCACCTCTGGGATAACAGAGTTAAGAAAGGGGGAAAAAATCTGCTGTGCAACAGCAGCCGGAAGAGAGGAGTGAGATGATGTGAGAGGAACAACTCTACAGACCCCCAGGTCAGTGCAGAAGGAGGGGCAGGAGGTGCTCCAGGCACTGGAGCAGAGATTCCCTGTAGCCCATGGAGAAGCCCATGGTGAGGCAGGCTGTCCCCCTGCAGCCCATGGAGGCTGATGGTGGAACAGATATCCACCTGCAGCCCATGGAGGACCCCACACTGGAGCAGGGGGATGCACCCAAAGGAGGCTGTGACCCCATGAGAAGCCCCCACTGGAGCAGGCTCCTGGCAGGACCTGTGGCCCCATGGAGAGAGAAGTCCATGCTGGAGCAGGTTTGCTGGCAGGACTTGTGACCCCATGGGAGGGACCCATGCTGGAGCAGTCTGTTCCTGAAGGTCTGCACCCCGTGGGAGAGACCCACGCTGGAGCAGAGGAAGAGTGAGAGGAGGAAGGAGCGGCAGAGACAACGTGTGATGAACTGACCTCACAACCCCCATTCCCTGTCCCCCTGTGCCACTCATGGGGAGGAGGGAGAGAATTTGGGAGTACAGTTGAGCCCGGGAAGAAGGGAGGAGTGGGGGGAAGGTGTTGCAAGATTTGGTTTTATTTCTTATTACTCGACTCCGGTTTGATTTGCAATAAAATAAATTAATTTTCCCAAGTTGAGTCTGTTTTGCCCATGATGGAAACTGGTGAATGATCTGTCCCTGTCCTTATCTCAACCCACAAGCCTCTCGTTATATTTTCTCTCCCCTGCGCAGGTGAGGAGGGCAGTGATAGAACAGCTTTGGTGGGCACCTGGCCTCCAGCCAGTGTCAACCCACCATAATCACCACAAAGGAAAAGGAAAAAAGACAGTAGTGCAGCAGTTAGAGGTTAGACAGCTCCTGTGTATACCCCTGTTGACATCTAGATTTTGACATTTAGATGTTGACATCTAGATTTACTCAGATGCATCCCAGCTTTCCGGCAAAACTTCCTCTCCAATTGACCAGACAGTCTGTGACTCTAAGCACAGGCTGTGGTCTTAGATGGGTTTCTGCATGGAGGTAGACATTTGCCTGTCAGAGCAGCTTCCACCTCTTGAATGAGGCTTCTCCACATTCAGTCTCGAGGCTCCACATGCCTGTAAGAGTGGCAGGGTTTGTGTCAACAGGTTTTGTGTAAGCCCAGGATTTTATGCAGCTTCCGCAAGTATCCAGTGATCTAGCTCTTCGTGTGACTTTCACAACTCCTTTCATTTTTGAATCTGGAAACACCCACCTCTCTGCCTAATTCTGTGACCTAAGCCTGCACTAAAATGGGGACTTAGCAGAAATAGTAAAAGATAAGCAAGAAAACTTTTCTAAAACAAACCAGGATCTGGTAAGCCAGATTCATGAGACAAAAATCCCCAGGTCAGCAAGCCTAGTAGGCCATGCTTAAAGTAACATGCTGTTAAGTAACAGCTAGACATGAGTTCTTGATGGATTGCTCTTCTCCTTGTAGGCTGGTAGGTTCTCCCCATCTGTCTTTCCAAGTGCTGTGCTCTACCTTTTTATTCATAAAGTGAAGCCTAGCTAGAGGTGGCAACAAGACTCTTTCAAAATACAGTACAGGGAGCTTCAATATGCTGATCCGAGGAAAGTAAAGACAGCATCCCCACCCAAGTACCCTTCACCCCATGTGAGTGCAGGAAGCTGTTTGGGTGTTGGAAAGGGTTCCTCCTGTAGGAGGACCTTCCTGTACAACTAAGGGTGCTCATGGTTAGCTGGTTAGGGTTTTGGCTTTGCTTTTTATGAACAACTGTGAAAGCTGGTGGAAGTGCCACACTGTGGAATAACACTATTCGTGTTATAGTGTTCTCTCTTTTATGAGACAGGAAAATTTTCTGTACCAGCTTTAATCATGGGTGGATCAAAGGCTGTAGGGAAACTTTGGGACAATTAGAACAATTTTACTTTCAATAGCATGCCAACCAATTAAAACTAGACTTTTGCAAAAATATTGTTAATAGTATTATGTTAGCTAAATGATGATAAAGCATCATATGCCAAAAAAAAAAAAGTATACAAATTATGATGATATAGAGAAGATCTGTATCTATATACATCCATACCAGAAAATATAAACAAATAAACATAAATATATATCTTAGATAACCATCCTAGGTATATTTACCTTATCTTTTCCAGTGTATTATTGTCAAGACATTAGCTTTTGTGATCTGCACAAAGGTATTGGTCCGTTTTCTTGAAAAGCCGCAATGAAGGCAACTATACAGCATCCCTATACTACCTATTTTAGCACTTTATGTAATCAAATGATGAAAATAAATCAGCCTTATCTGCAGCAAGGAAGATATATCAGATTGAGAGCAGCCCTGAGGAGAAGGTCTTGAGGTGCTGGTTGATGAGAAGCTCAACATGAGCCGGCAGTGTGCACTTGTAGCCCAGAAAGCCAACCGTGTCCTGGGCTGCATCAAAAGAGGTGTGACCAACAGGTCGAGGGAGGTGATCCTGCCCCTCTACTCCGCTCTGGTGAGACCCCACCTGGAGTACTGCATCCAGCTCTGGGGGCCCCAGTACAAGAAAGACACGGACCTGTTGGAGCCAGTCCAGAGGAGGACCACGGAGATGGTCAGAGGGCTGGAGCACCTCTCCTGTGAGGACAGGCTGAGAGAGTTGGGCTTGCTCAGCCTGGAGAAGAGAAGGCTGCAGGGAGACCTTACAGCAGCCTTCCAGTACCTAAAGGGGGCCTACAAGAAAGCTGGAGAGGGGCTGTTTACAAGGGCATGGAGTGATAGGACACGGGGTAATGGTCTTAAGCTGAAAGAGGGGAGATTTAGATTAGATGTAAGGAAGAAAATCCTCACTATGAGGGTGGTGAGGCACTGGAACAGGTTACCCAGAGAAGCTGTGGATGCCCCTTCCCTGGAAGTGTTCAAGGCCAGGTTGGATGGGGCTTTGGGCAGCCTGGTCTAGTGGAGGGTGTCCCTGCCCATGGCAGGGGGTTTGGAACTAGATGATTTTTGAGGTCCCTTCCAACCCAAAGAATTCTATGATTCTATGATATATGTTTACCTTATGAAATATGCTACTGTTGTAAGGATGAAGAACAGCTGAGCACTACATTTCATAACATCCATACATGCATTGGAAAATTGTTAAAATCTCTACCTGTAACCTTCTGGTTGTTAAGTGAACAAACTAATTCCTTAGTCTTTGCTCTAAGTTGTGTTTTCTAAAATCTGCCATGAGGACAAAGTTTTCCAACCGAGTCTTTGAAAGGATCAAGTAGAGCAGAATAATTACTTCCCTTGTTTAAAATATGACAGCCCTGTTCATTCAGCCCAGAATGACGCTATTTAGTTGACTCATCTGTAGTTTGTAAAATACTGTTGTTTCCACATACTTTTCTGCTGTACTGCTACTTAGGTGGTTATTTTCTATACATACATCTACAATTTCTCCCTTCCTTGCTAGGCTAGTTATCCTCTTAAAGAAGAAAATTAGACTGGTTCGTCTAATAACAAATTGAGGCAGGGAGTGGGGGGTTGTTGTGGGTGGACACTTATCAGTGCCTTATTTCAGCTCTCACACAGTCATTCTTCAGTGTTTTATGCCAAAACTCTCCAGGGCATGAAGTTAGGCTGATGAGTCTATCATTTCTGACTTCCCTTTGGAGCTGAATGCAGACCAGACCTTGCAGATATCTATGAGATGATTGCCAATGGTTCACAGATTAATTTCAGCTAATTGCTTGAGTAAAAGGAAAATCAGTAATGTCATACTTCAGGTGAATGGCAAAATCGGGGAATAATTGCAGATTATCTACTGTTTGATCCAGAACAGCCACTACTATACATAAAGATGTTGTCTCAAATTGATAGATATGAACAGATTTTACCTTGTTCTGATTTGGCCAGTACAGAGCCTCACAGGTTCCTTCTGCATACCAAGCAGGGCAAACCTGCTTTTTGCTTAATGCTGTGTGCACAGCTCATGCTGGTACTGGGAGCCCAACACCAGTTCTGCTAGCTTTAGAATTTTCTTTGTAATGAACATTTTCCAAACACAGTACAAGACTGATTTCATAATAGCATGGGTTAAAGTGCCATTGTGTCATTAGGGAAAGCCT
The DNA here is from genome assembly GCF_028858705.1 of Grus americana. NCBI lineage: Eukaryota > Metazoa > Chordata > Aves > Gruiformes > Gruidae > Grus > Grus americana. The sequence continues at coordinate 95,858,143 of NC_072854.1, forward strand.
GGATGGTTGGAGTGCAAGATACATGAAGCAAGACTAAGGAAAACAGGCTGTTTAGCATCGCTCAAAGGCAGCTTCAGATGGATGCAGCATGCAGGGAGGGAAAGCTGGGCCAGGACTGTACCAAGGAAACATGGGGTCTGTGGGTGCCAGGCAGCAGGCAGCTGAGCTGAGGGGCAGGCAGCTGTGCCATGCCACACTGAGCCACGCTGTGCCGTGCCATAATGGCCCAGCTCGTGCCATACTGGACTGTGCCATGCCATGCTGTGCTGGCATGTCCCAAACCAGGATAGGCCACAGCCAGCTGTGACAGGTCATGCCATACCAGCTCATGCTGTGCTATATTGGGCTGACAGCCCCCACAATCTCACTAGCAGGCTGGGGGATGACTGGGGGAGGCAGGGATGCCCCAGGAATGGCAAGCTGTTCTTTGGGCAAAGGCACCTATGGGGTAGCATGGCCCTTTCTCAGCTGCAGGCAAGCCTGTCTGGCTAGCACCACACTGCTCTTTTTGCTCTCTCACTGGTGGTTGAGTATTACTCCTCTAGATTTCCCTCTTCTTAATTTCTCCATCCTAGACGGTATGGGAAGAACATGTTCTCTGTAATGGGAAATTAGCTGTTGAGATCAGGGGTGTTTAGATTTTCCTGGCTCAAATTGCTGCAAGTAAATAGAGCCATTCACTCAGTAAGGTCTGCACCTTCTGATGGAAAGTTTTGAGAGTTGTGTAAAGACAGCCTTTCCCCAAAAGAGATAAATTTCAATACCAGTCAACTAGGAGAAGGTTGTGATAATAGGATTCTTTTCTACCTGTTCTTTTGCTAGTCGAGTTGCTGTAAACAGAGGTCCTTTCCCCTGTGGGAAGGCCCTAAACCTAAGGACGTCCTGTTTTAGCAAGGCTGTGGAGGAGGGTTCCCAGAGCCTCCTCTTGTGCCAGTTTTAATGTCAGATGCAAAAAGGAGTGAGCCATCTGGGGCTGCTGGTGCCACCATCTTGGGGACACTGTAGGGCTCAGCAGGACATCCAGACCAGTTATAACCCCATCCTGCGAGAGGGCAGGAGGGCCCCTGGGCAGTAATTGTCATTTCCTAGCTATGAACCTCTTCAGGACCTTCTCTGCCCATTGTCTCCTGCAGTGCATGAAATATGCCCTACAGGTCTGAGCTGTAAGATTTTAGCACGTGCCTCCCAAGACCAGGAAAACCAGCCATTCCTGATACAAGGGAGGCAGCCAGGGGCTGGCTGGTTTCCTCTTTTCTGAACAGCACCATATTCCTACATCTTGAGAAATCATTTTTACTTAATGAGATATCCTCTTGCTATAATGGCCTATTTTAATTCATGGGTCTACCACATCAGACGTGTAAAGAATCTTTTTAGTGGAAAAAAAATGTTTCTTTTCTAAAAGGTCCTGCTTCCAAAACTGCCCAGGGCTTTTATTTCCTTTTCTCCATTTTTAATAATATTGATGATAAATAATCTGAACTTTACTCCCACAGATTATATTTGTATGCTTTAAAATCTTCATTTTCCTTTGGAAATCCATTGCACACATTAGTTCAACCATTGCTATTTTTATTTTTTTAATTCTGGATATTCACATAGCAGTAGGTAGGAAAGTCCTCCCATTATTTCTTTTGTTGAAAGTATGCCAAGGATAAGCCTTTTAGTAGGGGTCCTTTATGAGTCACTATTTAAAGACCAACTAAAAAAGCTATCTCCATGCAAAGAGAAGAACCAGCAAGTAGTTACAAACATATTTGTCATTAATGAAACAAAAATAAGAACACCAACATACACAATTTTGTTTATCCTTTGTTCTGAGAATGAACATTTAGTGTGTGATGAGAAGAGAGATTTACAGAGCTCATCCTTTGTACTTAGCCTGACTGTGCTTTCCCCTTCTTTTGCTAAGTTCATCTGGCCTTTACCTCTGGTTTTCCTGTGGCAAGCAGCTCAGCTCTTTGGCCAGCTTAAGGCTATGATAGTACTCTAACATTGTTAATAATTGGCAAAGACATTTTTTAGGCAGTACTGCAGTGATGACTTAAGGGAACTATTTGAATCAAGAAAATGCGAGATAAGCTGCAGGGAAGAAGTACGTACAAAAGAAAGGTACATTATGGAAAATGTGAAAATTGCTTTACTCAAAAAATCTCCTTCAGTGAATTACATCTTCTTCTGCTCAATTTCTCCAATACTGGAAAACCTCCTTCCTCTCAAATAAATACTTATTCTTTTTTATCACTGCTTTCTGGGCTGCAGCCTTTTATTTGTGAAACTGAAAATAATGATTTATCCAGTGCTTTTGCTGCAACTAGCATTTCATTCAGGGATCATGGCTTCTGTGTGTCAACTTGATTTTGCTCTCATTGTAATTCATATGTTTGGGAAGAGGTTCCTCTACTGCTGCATTGTGCATGGGAGACCTATTTTCTCATCCCCTCATCTCAGCACATTCACTATTTGTAAACTTGGGATTCTACTTCGATTTTTCAGAGTTTATTTGATTTTTTTCCTGTATAACAAATCCATGTCATTTGTCAAAATATTGAAAAATGACCTTACAAGTATTGTAAGACTTCACATTTAGAAGGGCATATCACTGTGCCTTGATTTGCAATCAGTAAAACAAACAGTTAAACAGATCAAGCTTAATCCTAGAAATTTATTACATTGTGACCAGGACTGAAATTGGTCAGAACTCAAACTCAGTGAAATCTCAGCAACATTCAGATCCAGGTGAACAGTTCGAGACTGGAAATGTACCTCAGTCACAGATTTGAACCCAGAGCAGAATCCTCACTTTCTTGAATGCACAGAAAAAGGAAAGGGCAGGTCTGGATGCAAAGCCCCACCTCCTCTTAGAACTACTGAGTCTTCAGAGTAACCCCAGAGGTTAACTGCAGGTTTCTTCATTAAAGCCATTTTCAAGGGTTGGAATGTATACCTGCATTTCCCATTTGGCAAACTTCTCTTTGGATCTTTGGGCTGTACAGCTTATTTGTTGCATTACAACCGTAAATCCCTTCAGATATTTCCTTTCCAGTAAAAGCTCATCTCTGTCCATTCAGGTACACTTAGTGACGCTGTCTTGATGAAGGTCATGATGAGATGATGACCATCAATGATATTGACAGCTTCTCCCTTTATAAGCACCACTTACTACCCTTCTTTTCTAAGTTAGTTATTGTCCAGCCGTTTTATGGAAAAGATCTGTTTTTCAGAGTCTTAGATGTTGTGTTGAATAAAATGAAATAAAACAGGAGATAATAGTAAAGAGAATAAAGAAGGCAAAAATGCTGTGCATTCTTTATGCCAAGAAGGTAAACGAGAATAGCAAATACTCATCCTTAAAGGGATATGTAAAACAGTAGCTTCTTAAGAAGGTAGTTTGAGGAGCGTGAAATGTGAAAGTAGTTGTATCTGTGGCATAAAGCAGTCCAGAGCTGGTCACTCTAGATATCCACCAAAAGTGATAAGAGTTACATTTATTTCTGTAGCTAGGTAGCTGAAAGCTGATGGCCTAGTAAAGGGTAAAGCTGCTGCTTTCCTACAGGAATTCATAATTCCCACCAAAGTGAATGACTATAGCAAGAGTGTTGCTCATGTAAACGCTATGCAAGCTACACCAAGGAGGTATCTCTACCCAAAGCTGAGCAGTATGCAAACTTAATCCAAATTTTACATTCACTGGCTTAATCTTGAGATCCTTCCACAAGTGAAACTCCCACTGCATTTATTTGCTAGAATGACATTTAAACAAACCAGATTATTTTTTTTCTCTCCAGTAGAACTTACTTTTTTTCCTTCAGCCATACACTTTGTCTATACGCATGCTGCTTAGCTAAAGCTTTCTCTGTTTATGGCCCCAGTACTTACTCTGTGCGAACCCCTGGCAGCTTGAATCATTTGGAATGTTCAAAAATATACCTGCCTGCTTTCCTCCCTACCAAAAATCCTACTTGTGATCCAGACATGCATAAACTGTGCCTCAAAGTAGACTGATTAATAATTTGAATCACTGTTTTAATTATGATTTAATTTGGCAAATGGTAATTCCTGACTTGAAAAGTTTATCATTTTCCATTCCCATGTTTTTGTTACTTCCTGAAAAAAAGTTAGTTTCTCATTGATTAGTAATCTAGCATTCATTTGCAGCAGAATATAGCCTCTACATTAAATTGGGTCTTCTTTTTGCTAATCAGTAAGACACATTCTCTACATACACAAGCACTTATTTAACATGACATAGATTTATTCAGATTTCTAATGTTTATATTTTATGCTGCTAGAAAAAGGTAGCTGATATTTCTTACGGTTGATTTCTTTTTGATTCCTGATTAGCGTTAAGCTACGTTTAGGTGCAAATTGGAATTCAAATATGATACAAACATTTAGAATATTAAAGTAGTGTTTTATTAGCTGAATAAAATCAGGTGAAATGCCTAGCTATAGGAATAAAAAGGCTTGTCAAAACAAAATTTCCATTTTAAATGTCACCTTATCTTCATGAACTGAATGATTGTTCCTGGGCATCCCATCCTTCACAATGTTAAACATAATTTTATTCTGAAACTGGAGGAACCTGAGTTTATTCTGAAACTGGTAGAAACTGAGTTGCTCAGCTTCTTAGCATCTCAGCTGTAAAGCACCTCTACATGCGCACTGTTTACCTCTACAACTACCATGCTTTGTGTGTCTGACTTACTAATGACCTCTTGAGAATTTCAGATGCAGTATTGAATTTCCTATTGGTATTAATAGGAAGACATGCAGGCTTGAAGACCACAGCTCAAGAGCTCAGTGTTTACAGTTTCTGATACATGCCTGTACTGCTGTGACAATGGGCAGCCCTGTAGACTTGGCACAGAAAACCTCCTCAGTCCTTACTTTATTTAGACTTCACCTTTCCTTCTAGGATCACTCCTAAAAGTCATTCAGCACTTATACCCTTTCTTTTTACAGGTATGCATCAGATACTTATGAAGAAAGCAGTTGCACTACTGTATTGGGTTTGCATGGCAAAGTTTTGGTAGTGGGGGGGGGCTACAGGGGTGGCTTCTGTGAGAAGCCGCTAGAAGCTTCCCCCGTGTCCAACAGAGCCAATGCCAGCCGGCTCCAAGACGGATCTGCCACTGGCCAAGGCCGAGCCCATCAGCCACAGTGGTAGCACCTCTGGGGTAACATAGTTAACAAGGAAAAAAAAACCCTAGGAGCAGTTTTTTGCAGCCAGAGAGAAGAGTGAGAATATGTGAGGAACAACTCTGCAGACACCAAGGTCATTTAAGAAGGAGGGGCAGAAGGTGCTCCAGGCACTGGAGCAGATTCCGCTGTAGCCCGTGGAGAAGACTATAGTGAGGCAGGCTGTCCCCCTGCAGCCTATGTAGGATGATGGTGGAACAGATATCCACCTGCAGCCCATGGAGGACCCCATACCAGAGCAAGGGGATGCACCCAAAGAAGGCTGTGACCCCATGAGAAGCCCCCACTGGAGCAGGCTCCTGGCAGGACCTGTGGCCCCATGGAGAGAGAAGCCCATGCTGGAGCAGGTTTGCTGGCAGGACTTGTGACTCTGTGGGGGACCCACGCTGGAGCAGTCTATTCCTGAAGGTCTGCACCCCATGGAAGGGACCCACGCTGGAGCAGTTCGTGAAGAACTGCAGCCCATGGGAAGGACTCACATTGGAGAACTTGGTGGAGGACTGTCTCCCACGGGAGGGACCCCACGCTGGAGCAGGGGAAGAGTGTGAGGAGTCCTTCCCCTGAGAAGGAAGGAGTAGCAGAGACAACGTGCGATGAACCGACCTCACAACCCCCATTCCCCATCCCCCTGTGCTGCTCGTGGGGAGGAGAGAGAGAATTTGAGAGTGAAGTTGAGCCTGGGAAGAAGGGAGGGGTGGGAGGAGGTGGTTTTAAGATTTGATTTTATTTTTTATTACTTGATTCTGATTTGATTGGTAATAAATTAATTTTCCCAAGTTGAGCCTGTTTTGCCCATGATGATAACTGGTAAACAATCTCTCCCTGTCTTTATCTCAACCCACGAGCCTCTTACTATATTTTGTCTTCCCTGTCCAGCTGAGGAGGGGAGTGACAAAGGAGCTTTGGCGGGCACCTGGCCCCTAGCCAGGGTCAACCCCCCACAGTCCTTTTGTGGTGGTCTATCTCAGCCAAAACTAGGACAACTACAAAAGCTTGCAAGGTAACTGGATGTATACAGACAACCAAATCTGTGAAATACTATAGTTAAGGTGCAAGAGGCAAATCTCATTTTCAGAACTGAGACTGCATGATGGTGAACCACTCAAAGGGACAGATTCACAGCTCAGACTGAAGTCTTGATACTGTGGTAGTGCTGTGCCTCCTTTGAGCCATGAAAAAATCCTGTCAGATAGTTCTGCAGTGTCTCCCAACTTGAAGAACTGGAAAGACCTCCAGGGAACAGCTACAAGGTACAGAGGTGAAACTCCATCTCCATCCCAAGTTCTGGGAACACCTTCCCCTTCACACAGGATTAGGAGGTAAGGGTCTTTTACAGACAACAGGAACAGTGCCAATGATAGTTTGTTTGTGGTTTGCTTATTCCAGTAACAACAATTATGACAGTGATCTAAAAATATTTTTCTTAGTAGGAAATTAGGGTTTACATAAGATGATTTTATTATAGCTTATACAGTTATTTGCAGCTTTTTCATGGCAGGACTGTTTCATGCCACAGAAATGGTATCTTTTCTGACAGCATTTCCCAATCGGCCTTCTTGAAAGCTTGCACACAAAACACTTGCCATCATCTACAAGCAGAAAGAGATTGGCAGGAGGGCGTTCTCTGTGAGAGGTACTTAATTGAGGAGTTGGCACCTCACCCTGAACTGAAATAGCCTCATGGGCATGCTGCAAATATTTTCCTATTGCCCAGACTTCTCAGTGGGGAGGTGCTTGGCAGTAAGGTAAGGTCTGTATGAAGGGTAGATTCTGTTATCTGTTTAGTTAAGATCTAACCACCAAGCGTACATATTTTACTGGCAACTGCTGATGGCCCTGCTGGTCATCTGCTAGGTTTGCCAGATTAGTTTTGTAAGCGAATCAGGAATCCCTGTAACTTTCAGACTGGTGCCTCTTTCTGGCTAGAAAAAAAGACGTCTCACGAATGAGGGGGTCACCTTTCTGTTGAAGGGGTTGAGGCTATCAAATAATGAGCATGCTCCCTACCTTTGAAAAAAAATGGTCCACATACCAAAGAGCCAAAAATAAGAATGTTTGCCAGTGATGCAGCTATATTCCTACTGTACTCTGAACTGCAAAAAACACACTGTGGTATTGGAGGTTGCTTTATAATTGATAGCAAGGCTGATAATGCACTGGAAAGAGATCACACTGGTAAAACACAATCTCTTTGTTTTGGCTGACAGAGGTCTCACAGGCAAAGCAGAGGTTTTCATATGCTGGCCTTAGAAGATTGTAACTACATTTATAAACTACATGGACTAAAATAAGTAGGTGCTGGTGTAACTCTGGCCTGACAAAGACTGGTCTGGAGAGGAGGAGCAAAGGAGTTCAACCATAGCTGAACTGCAGAATGCAAGGCATGTGCTTCACTGGCTTATGCTAATAGGACTGGGAGTCCCTAATGCCTTCTTTGAATGCACCCCAGAAACCTGCTGGGGTGCCCACAGTTGTAGAAGTAAAATAATTCCTGGTGTTTAATCATAATCTCTGCTATTAAAAAATCAGGAACAGCTACACAGTTCCAATGTATCACTGTGATCTCCCTTTTAGGAGATTCTGAGCCAGCTCCCGAAGCTGATTTTGCTAATGACCCAGATACCATGATCTTGGTGAAGTCATTTGCAGCTAGCTCCACAAAAAGAGACATAGGTGTTCCAGTGCTTCATTGTTAGGCCAACTCACGCGCAATTGGATCTTCAGCCTTGAGATGGGCACTGCAGCTTTCCTGCACAAAAGCCTGTGTGGTGTTGGGGGCTGAAGGATGAGATCCTCAAAAAACAATCTGAGGGCGAAGCTACCTAAGCTGTGTTAAGGTCTTAATGCTTAAAGGCTTCTAGGTATCAGATTCCCAAGATGAAGAGGAGGAACATGTCTTCAGTCAGACTTTCACAATGAACTCCATTCTAGAGACAAAAGGCAGATCATTCTTAGAGGAAAGAGGAATACACAGTGGGTGATATACAGGTTTTCTGATTAACTGAAGCATGTTTAAATATTGACTACTGAAAACTGGCACTTCATTTCAGAGCTGTTCTCAGAAGTTAAGAATGATCCTCCTGTGAACTTTTATCCAGACTTATATTTTAGAATATTAAACTAAGGCTGAACATTTAACATTTGTGGACACATATGCATGGTATTGCTCAGTGTTGATAAACAGCAGGACAGTCACCAGCGTCATTCAAAATCCAAGCAAAAATTTTCTCATGCTGATCAAGCAAATGGAAACAGATTCCAAATCACAGTTTTACGGCACTAAGAGTAAAAACAATTGCCAGACACTGATTACCATATGTGGTATGTTTGTGTTATGTTTGGAGAATCTGTACAAGAGAAACAGCTCTTTCACAGCTTTGTTCTCACTTCTTGTTAGCACCTTGCAGTCTCCTAAAATTCTTGCTAAAGGATAAAAGTATTTAATTCACAGCTACCCAACAAAAAACAGACAAGGTGTTCTCTCACTGTTTGCAGCATAATGCCACTGTAACATTTTACTAGCCAGAACCTAAAATGACCTACTCATCCCCACACAAGAAATCAAAACCAAACCAACTCATCTCAACTACTAACAAAGCCTACAGAGGACAAACTTAGCTACATATCCCCAAAGACACTCAGACATTACCCAGTTTTCAGTAAGAGCTGGGTGACCACACGCCTTTGAGGATCCAGACCCCTAATCCGTGCTCCTAAGGATTCTGTCCCATTTCAAAGGATTCTATTGGTTACTTTCCAAAAGATGCTTTGATAAAAAAAAAATCCAACAAAAAAAACCCCCATATATCCTCAGCCAGCATTCCCCCTCTGAAGAGCCAGAAGATACAAGATTGATGTAATCTGCTTCTACACTGCCCTCTATCCTTTCTGGCTGGCAGAATTAGGGTGCAAGTTAAAATTCCCAGCTGGCATGGCAAGACAAGCATGCCACAGTGCTTGAGAAACTGCTACCTTGTAAGCCGCCCTTTGGAAGTCATAGCCCTCTGGAAAAACAGTGAGGCAATTATCTGCCCATTCCTAAAAGTCACTAGCAGGAATTTGCTTAAGTGGACTACAATGAAATATGGATAAGTGGCTGCAAAGAGCCATTCTCTCCAGAACTGCCCCTTTCCTCTGCACAAATGTTTCTACATCCTGAAATTAGGACTCTCAAATACATAGAAATGTTATGTACGGGGCCTTCTGCAGGACTCAAAGAGGACAAAGCTGTATTTATTTACCCCTCAAAAAAAAATTTTAATCCTTTTTCTTAACCTATTGGTTAAGGACAGATTGGAAAATGGTTGAATGCTATACTACATTGTATCATGCAATGATATACCATGCATATAAAGTCAGTACTGCACTATCAGCCTGTTTTGATATATGGAAAAGGCTCAATCATCAGTTAACAGGCTGCCTCATTCCTCCTGTGAAGGTAATTTACTTATCCCTAGCTAGAACTTCCAGTTCAGAAGTCCTGTTTGCCACTTTTTGAAGGGAATACAGAACCAACAAGGTAACATGATGGTGTTTCTCAAGATCTCTGGAATCAAACTCTTTCCAGATCCTTATGCATAAGGAAAAGATCAGCTACTATTGTGTCACTATTTACCTGCTACTGGCAAGCTGAATTTTTATTAAAACTTTGTTGGAAATAAACATGCCGTAACAGTAAATCAGATAGAACAAGTGACATTTTTTATATACCATCACTAATATGCCACATTTTGTGCCTCATTCATACTGTGCAATACCTTATTACACAGCTTGATGTGAGCACCCGTTCTCAATGAAACCAATTCAATGGGAATTAGGTCCCCAGCTACCTTTAAATATTTGCATCTCTGAACCAAACAAGGAGCAATACTTGGTGAAAAAGATGCTGCGTTGTGGTTTAACCCCAGCAGGTAACTAAGCACTTGTGGGTTGAGATAAAGACAGTTTAATAGGATAACAAAGGAAGAGAATAATAATAGTAGTAGTAATAAAAATAATAAAGTGATGCACAAATGCAATTGCTCACCACATGTGGAAGGAAAAAAACAACAACCCAATGCTCAGTCTGTTTCCAAGCAGCAATCCCGCCTCCCGGCTAGCTTCTCCAGTTATATCCGGAGCATGATGTGATATGGCAGGGAATATCCCTTTGGCCAGCCTGGGTCAGCTGTCCTGGCTGTGCTCTCCCAGCTTCTTGTGATCTCTAAGATCATAAAGTCTAATCATCAACCCAACACCACCATGTCTACTAAACCATATCCCAAAGTGCCACATCTACATGTTTTTTTAACATCTCCAGGGATGATGACTCCACCACCTCTCTGGGCAGCCTGTTCCAATGCCTGACCAAATGTGCCAGCTTGGTGAGTTTCTGAATTTAGATTTCACATGTTCTGATGAGAATGGCAGCAATTAATGTTATTAATATTTCATTGTCCAAACAAGGATCTATTTTAAGCTTAGAGCAACTAATATCTCAGTCACTGCTTCAGGCTCTCTTCAAACTCAGGCTGACACCACTGCACACACAAAATATGCCTGACCTTTTAAAGATTTCTATGAAAGCCTAATAAGTAGGGACTACCTGAAAACAAAACAAACAAATCTGAAAATCAGTAGAATAAGTCTTCCCTTATATCACTTTTGCTTACTTCCCATCCTTTAGGAAACAATTTTGGAAGCCATAAAATGTCATCATCACTTTTTCAAAAGCGTTCCATAGAAAGAGATTTAAGATGGCAGAGTAAAGTCTTTGCTTAATCCAATTAGCATTTAAATATTTTAATCAATAAAAGATGACAATTGGATGCCAGCTCCCTGACAGCCATGCCTTTTGTCACACAGTCTCAGTTCCACTGATGTTTTACTGAACAGTAGCAAACATATCAAAACAGTAAATGCCCATGACAAAATCTAGGAGCTGTATAAACTTGGAATCTTTACCTTCTATGGCAGCAAAAGGAGTAACAGAAAATTAACAGTAAGAAATGATTTCCTGAAGACTGGACTGATAATGATATATTTAAGATGCCTGTGATGAGACCCATTAACCAGTAGAAAATCGCAACTGTGAGTTCTGTGTTTGCATGTGACCTGAAACAGTTAACAACACTGATATTTAATCATCAAACCATGATGAGGCAGGGGGGAAAAAAAAAACCCTCAACATTTGTTTTCCTAATACCACTTGGCAGACAAGCGTATAGTATGTACATTTGCTGGAAGTGCTTATGCTTAATGAATCACTAGCATTGCTACGTTCAGTCTGCATCTTTCAGTGCAAAGAGAGAGACAAAAAGGAAGGAGTAGTTTCTAGAGGTTTTCTACTAGAAAGTCAATCTGGAAATGTCTGCTTAATTGGGTAGTTATTTGACCATCAATTCAGTAGTGCCTGAAAAATCTACTTGCTATTTATCGCAATTGAATGGCAGCAAGGCCAAAAAATGTCAAAAGTCTCTTCGTGAACCATGTAAGAAAGTAATCTTTATCAGTGATACCCATATGGAGAAAATTCCACTCAGCTCTTCCCTCAGTTTCTTGGCAAGATTTCAAACAAATTCTTCCAGGTCCCTTCAACGCATCTGTTCCTGTTGCCCTTAAGTGGGTGAAGTAAGCATTCATTGTCAAGAAAGAACTCATGTTTTCAGCAGGTGTTAGCCAGATGTAATGAACACATGCATACCTCAAGCACGTTCTGTGAAGGGAACTATGCCCCCCACCCATAAAAGCTGATGAAACATCAGTTTCTGATTAATTTCAGATGATAACTTCTTCCATAAAAGCACAAGTCTGGGAGGAAGACAAGCAGTTCAAAACCAATTGGTCTTCACGTGAAGCACATTTATAATCCTCACTAAAAACAACATTTGGCTCTGTTATTTGTGAGGGCTGTCATCATGCGTTATCAGACTGTCCAACCAGTTCTGCTGATTGGGACAGCAAAAATATTTTTGCTTAGCAGCAAACCTCAGCTGTGATGTGGCAATGTGTTCATTCTCTCATGATATTCAGGGTGAGTTTTCCTGTCACCAGTATTCTGTTTTGTACCCTGCCACTTTTTTTTTTCCTAAACTACTGATCTGGTAAGATACTGTAAGCAAAAGAGATACTTGCATGATCCCGTGCTGAACCAAGGCTCACTGAGCAGATCGTTCTATTAAGCAACCAGTAAGTCAGTGACTGGGCAGCAACATCCCAAAAACCATTCTTGGATTCTCCAACATCCAAAGCAAATGACAGAAAGGGGCCCATCTTTAGGCCACATATACCTACAGGAGATCAGGAACCCCAGTTTCAATCCAGGGAAAACAATGACTTGCCTGAGGAGGGTATTAAAGACTTTATTAGCCCCAGAATCTGACTCTCAGTGTAGAGGCCATACCAGATGTAAAGAGCCACAGGTCCTGCTCTTGGCTTACTGTCTTGCAATGAATAATGAATTCTTTCTGCGTCTGGGAAACTTACAGCTTTGTATTAGGAAAATATAGCAACATGGTTCATTGCACTACTTTGAGCAGCCACTTCATTCAATCTGCTGGGTTTTTACCTTTTATGTCCACTGATAATACAAAGGTACCAGTCACTCTTGCTCAGAATACATGACAGTGAGATTGGCAGAGGGTCCTGGCCTAAGTGTCTCTGGGCAGAGCGATGCTCAGTTAGTACAGAACTGCAGTATTTGTGCAGTCTGAGGCACTGCAGAGAGAAGGGCTGATGATAGGAGTGATAACAGAACAAGCATGTAGGTGCAACGGACTTACCATCTGAAACCTGTACATCTCTTATCTTGCTAAAAAGAGATTGGTGCAAGTCTGGGCAATTTTCAAGAAAAACTGACTGCAGAGTGGTCAGTGACATCCTTGTATATAAGACAAAGTCTTTCTTGCTATCCTTCTGATAATGGAACAGAATAAACCTAAGAGGGGGGAAAAAAGCCACATTTCTACAAGTAAACAATTAAAATAGTCCTAATGCATTGGAACAGTATTGCCGAATGACTATCCTGGATGGCCCTTTCTCCAGCTTCTGCAGGAGAAAGAAAAGGGTTACAAAAAACCAAAAAAAGGCCAAGCCAAGCCAAACCAAACACAAACCAACAGCATGAGGAAGACCATGAGAATATCCTGTCACAACACGGACCCTTCAACAGTTCCTGTTGAGTTTTCATCTGACAGGCTGCTACAGGCACAGTTAACATTTTTATAGCTAATATCTTGTCTCAGTAATGTGCATCAAAATGTTGCTTATACTTAGCTCAGTAATAGCTCTGGCCAACGAACAGGCAGAAACAGCAAGGACAGTATAGGAATTCAGCAGTACTGAGGAAAATTCTAATCCTACTAAATTTGGCAGCACAAATCTCTTATGTAACCTGTGATTTAGAGGACAGTCTGATCATCTGGGAACATTAATGTGTTCTTCTCAGTACATTAAACAAAAATGGCAACTTTCCAGTACAGATTTTTTCTTTTTCACTGCATAATGTCTCAGGAAAAGCGTCCCATACTAACAAGACATTTTTAGTATCAACAAAAACGCTTTTATACGACAATTCAATTATACTGAAGGTGTATATAAGTTTAAAAGCTAACTTTAAATGCTTCTTTGCCAAGATTGCCTTGCACAGTGGTGCATCTCAGAGGTGCAGGAGAGGGCTTGTAATCTAAGTTTAAAGCAATAGGTCTCCAAAACAATGCTTGGAAAAATGGGCTTTTCTGAAAGTTGACTGTTACATCAGCAAATTTTACAGACCTCAGGAACTGAACCTCTCACAAGGCTAAGAAGGTTTAAGAGCTACAGATAGAAGATCCCAAGCATGTACAAACCACTAGAACAAACCACTGTTTGTATCCACTATTAAAAAACAAAACCTGTCCTTTTCCAACAAAAATATATTCTAACATGCAAAAGCAGCTGCCCAGTAATAAGATACAGGTGCATAAAAGCTCTATTCACAATTATGAACAAAGGATCATATTATTTTAATCCCTGTTGTTCTTAAATCAGTTACAAAATCAGGTAAGAGTTCATTCAGTGCCAATATTTACAGAGTACAATAAACATTCAATTCATATCATGTATTCAAGAATTACAAAGTCATGCTTTTGAAATAGAAATATTGGCAAGTTTTAGGAAGACAAGAAAAGAAGTTTTGTTCACAGAATAGGAAAAAATCAAATCATTCTTATAGAACACACCCATAAAGGGTGAAGAGTTCGGAGAACATCGGAGAATCTGCCACCTGAAATTGCCACACACTCTGCTGACAAGCACTTACTGCAGAACTTGAAGCCAATTATAGAAATTTTCTTTTCATCCATACAAAGGATGTGCCATAGAGATGTACACTAATATTACAATTCTTTGACATGTTTGGAAACAAGTGGCCACCACCACGTGGAAATAACTTTTCAGGCTGCCAGCTATTACCAGCTAGCTAATCCATGTACCTCCATTGAATTGTTAATGTCAGTGAAGCTTTTAAAGTGAAAAGCAGCAGCATTCCCCTCTTCTTTTGGGGGACCCAGCTCATTCCACTATCCAGACAAAGCTTCTTAGTAAATATAAAATGCTGAAAAGAATTACCATTTTAGCAACTGCAGCACATCAACACATTTGAAACAAGAAACTTTGGTGACAAATGCTCAATAGTGGGTAGTTAAGGGTGACAGAAAATGTCAGGCAACCCCCTTTAGAGGGCTACATACAGCACAACCACAGCATGGCAAGAGCTAAAAGCAAAGAGGATAACTGTATCTCCCGTAGGTTTTATTTTCTCCCACTAACACATAGAAAGAACAGCGACTTTCAGTCTCCAGTAGTCATGCAGTTGTCTCACTAATAGATATGAAAACAAAAGGAAACCTAAACCAGAGTATCTATTCATAAGGAAATTCCCATTGATAGTTTTTCTGTTACAATTGAAAGAAAGTTGCAAAGCATAAGAGATTGCCAAGAGCAGATTGCTGGAAGGAGTAAACACTTAAATAGGTCTCATAAAAACCCCACCATGAATTAACAGTACCATTCTCTTCCCCTAAAATGCATGCACAATGACACTTACTACTCTCCATGAGAGAAATTGCTTTCTTATGTAGAAATCAACCAAAGGACAGAAGAAATGCAGAGCCACACTCAGCCTCTCACGTCCAGAGAAACTAACTTCAGGACTTTTATCAAACCAATGCTGAAGAGAAGGCAGCCTGTTTTGATTTTTCAAATTTGACATGTATATAAGCAATTACATCATAGAATTCAACAGCCAGTTTCAAAACAAGTATTCAAAAGCCAGACTAACTTAGGAAATGATGAGACTGAGACCTGGCATTAGAAATTGATGCTTATTATTTTATTGCCTTGGACCACCAGATACCATATGTAAAGCCTCCTGAGAGGCTAACAAGGGAATAGCTAATCAGTCTTACCGGCAGAGTAACACACTAGATTCCAGTAGTTTAACAATTTGTGTAATTTTGTTTCTACCTACAGTAGGGTTGGTTAACTTCAACACGCCAATTGCATTAAAATCTGGGAAAAAATACTTAGAAGGGAGGATGTAATAGTTTGGGGTGAGAATAATTATAAATATCTATAAGCATAGAACTAAATGAAGATACTAGTTTAATGAGGTGATACAAGCTCATATTTTATACATCTATAAAATATTACTATCAGACAAGCAGAAGACTCAAGATACTGCAAAAGAATACAAGTGTTAATCTCATATCTGTGTTATGATGGTAACGTAGTTTTGACCCATCCACTAGGATTTTCTCATTCACTTTGAACTGTATCAGTTGCTGCAAACCATTAAATTTAAAGTATCAGTTAACATTAGTGCTAAAACAATAAAAAACAGATAGTATGTACATTTCTAGGCAAACAATCAGGCTGTCTTTACCTCTCATCTCATTCCAAGTAAATGTATTATCTTCCAGAAAGTAATATTCACAAATTATTTTAGAGAAAAGTAACTGTACAAAGACACAGAAGTTCATAAAAAGACTAATCAATACAATTAGACAGAAGTTTGCTTGTAGTTCTTCGTATCCAAGACCTTCTTGCCACACATTGAGCAGATGCCTATAAGCACACAAAAGGTGTGTAAATTATTTTAAAATAATCATTAAAGTTTTTCTTCAAAAACATAGTTGCTATGTTTTTTGTAAAGATCACTTTCAAAGAATTAAGTGAGCTCTCATTGACAATCTAACTGTGCATTTGCTCACCGGATATTGCAAATTCAGAAGTAATAATATGACTTCTAATACAAATTACTATTTGCAGCATATGTGTAACACTGCCACTTAAAAAAAAAAAAGCTCTATTTTGAGAGCATTATGATTCACAACACTGCCTGAAGCCTTTGTCATTTGCTGGAATACTGGAAGAGAGCCAGGAAAGGCTCTCATCTGGTAAAAATGGTGTATTATTAATCTTTGTAAGTCCTACAGCCAAACCGAGGCCCAAGATGGACAGAAAGTAGCTAGGCTAAGAAAATATAGTCACCAACAAACTGACTGCTAAATGGAAGACTAACAGATGGGGAGCTTTAGACAATTGAGAAAGTTGAGAAGAATACACTTTCATAGGATTAAGCTATTCAGAGTCATAGAAGTGAGAAACAATGGACACCAAGAATACTTCAGAGTTGAAGATCACCACTGATGACTCAGAGGACTTCAACCTAAACCCAAAGAGTGACAAGTCAGAAGACTAGAGGAGCAAAAAGTACACAAGGTCAGGAGGAGCAGAGGGGTGGGTCATTTCTGTTTCCCTCCTAAAGCAGAAAGGTGCTAAATCTTTTGTCTGGTAGTGCCACATCTCGTTTTACAAGACAATTCATCAGCAGACACAAAAAAAAAACAACCCGTCAAGTGGCAACTATTCCTGTTAACTGCCTCCAAATCGTGTGCTTTCATATATTGACATTACGTGACTGGACACATATGTAAGAGTCCATTAGGAAAGAGAACAGCAGCGAACATGCCACATGATTTACTTTGGAGAGCAAAGTCCAGCCCACGAGCTGTTCACTTCAGGTCTAAATTGAGGAGTAATTAACTTTAGATTGCCTTTCAATTTCAGAGATAGGCAACAGTTGAAGCGCTAAGCCATATGATTGCATTTGCTTCAAGAAACATGCCACAATCATGTCTTCGATGGTCTGAACTAGAACCTAAAGCACTTAGAGTTCTAAATTTTATGAAGAAACCAGATTCAACCTGTAAAGATACACAAGCAAAGACAAAATCCCAAAGCCCACCCAAACCAGCCGTAAGTTTAAGACGAGGTTCTACCATATGGGATTCAGGCAGCCATCTGGTGAGCATCTAGCAAATAGAAAAGGCAACCCTCCTACAGCAGGCTGCTAAATGACTGACTCAATGACACAGTACACATTTATAGATCAATTAAAGTAATTTCATAAACAAAAGTTACTACTGGTTAGCTGTAGCTCTACATCTAACAATTGGTTCACTCCATGTCTTGTGTGCTATGTGGATTCCTCAGTATTAATAAATGTTCATGTTGCTTTTTTTCCCCTACAAGTTTGAGCCCTTTTGCTTACCTACTCAAAATCACAAGACTAGTAAAAGTTTGATGTCCTTAAGGCTCTCCAACAAATTTGCTTGAAATCGATTTTTTTTTCCCCTCTCAGGAATTTTTGAACAGTTTTTAACAATACTGAAAATGTACTATAACATGGGAGCTAGAAAGCATCCAGGTATGAGCATAATTTCAGTGCCGTAAATTCACACATAATTCGTAAGTACAGAAAGATTTTATACATCATGTACTGCACAGTGCAATATCTTGCTTTCTAGAGACAACGATTACATTCTTCTTTTTCATTTTTCAGTTTCATCTTAAGCCAAGCTTGACTTACAATGCATCAAGCATGTTCACAACTGGACCACGCTCTCCTTTTAGAGAATCGAACCTTTCAATGGCTTATGTTAAGCCACTGAATGTGTAAGAATACAGGCAGGCACAAAGACAACCATGAGCATGATTTGCCTTCAGAGACACTTTCTTAATTGATTTTACAACTCTATTTATTTTTTTTCCTCTTTGCCTTTTACTCCCCAGCTATTCTACTTTTATTAAGCTAGCCTATCACTTTACCAAGATCAGAAGTTGGATATTTGGTTGTTTTGTAGGGTTTTTTTGGCGGGTAGATGGGCCTGGGGTGTTGGGGTTTTGGGCTGAGGGTGGGGTAGTTTTTTTGGTGGGGTTGGGTTGTTTTTTGTTGTGGGTTTGTTTTTTTTTTTCTGAGACCAGTATTTAGAGTTTTAGATTTAACTATTATAAAAAAGGGAGAGGGGAGAAGGAAGTAGAAAAGAGACTGCAACAAGCAGTTTTCACAAAAAAATCACTTTTTTTTTTAAACTAAGAAAAATCAAACTTGCTAGATGAGTTTTCTACGCAATTGCCAAGATTAAGTTTACAGTTATTCTTCCAATTCTACTGCTTTAGATACTAGAAACATTCTAAAAGAAGCAGAATCACAGAATGACTTCAGTTGGAAAGGATGTCCAGCAGTGTCTAGTCCTGCCTCTGCCCTGCTCAAAACACGGCCAACTTAGATAAGGCTGGCTCAGAGCTTTTCAAGTCAAGCTGTCAATATCTCCTGTAGAGATTCCACAACCTCTGTGGGTCCCTGTTATTACAATATTTGACCACCCTCACAATGAAAATTGCTTTCCTTATATGTAATTAGAATTTCCCACATTCTAACCCGTGTACATTGTCTCTTATTCTATTACTGTGCACCTCAGAAGAGTCTGACTCCATCTTCTCTACACCTGCCTATCAGTAGTTGAAGATAGCAATTAAATCTCAGCTTTCTCTTTGTAAGGCAAAACAAATTTAAGAGTTCCACTTGCTCTCTAGTTTCAAACCAAACTCAGGTAACTTGGTACTCGATGAAACTCACCTTTTTTATAGGCACATCCTTGACAATAATGAGACCCTGGCTGATGGACAGAACTCTTACAAATCCGACATATTGCAAATTTGTTCTTTCCATAAGGATCAAACCTGGGAAAAAGGAAAATCATTTTATTTATACACCTGGAAATAAAGTATTTCCTCCACCTCATCCTAAAAAGTCTAAGCCAGAGGGCACAGACAGAAACTCCAGCAAAAACTGTAATTTAGAAAAGGGACATACAAGGATTATTTCTAATATGCTGCACAAAGTCTACAGAAAAGCTCCCACTTTGCCCATTAAGAGAGATTTCTTGCATTACGGACAAAAACTTAACAAAAGCAGAACTAAAAATATATCTTTTTAGTAAGATACAAGACTATTTTGAACTTAAAACACCTTCCAGCAGTGCCTTGCCCTCCTTGCACAACAGAACGTCCCCCGGACATTAAGGAAATGCTCAAGAGATTGTACCGGCAATCTTGGAGAAAATAAGTCTTCCCAGCTCCTCTCCTAACAAAAGCATCAAACCCTAGCAATTTGGGTGAGAACTGCAGTAAAATAGTTGTCCACGCTCTACAATTCAGCAGAAAGCACCCATGAAATATGCGTGGACATACTTATACCAATTAATCAAATGTCATAATGCCCACAATTTTTTTTTTTTTAAAGTGTATTTTGGATAAGTTTTGAGCAGTTGCCCAGATATGCAGAAAACAGACCTCACTTACAGCAAAGTGACTTTTTTAGTCAAAATCGGTATTAAATACTAACCTTGCCTTCTTTGAGGTCAATGCCTTGTTTTCATTTAACTTGCGGCCACCGCTTTCTACAAAAAGAATAAAACCATAAACCAATAAATTTCCCAGTTCCAAACATACTTTAAAAAACTTAGTTTATAGTTTTTACACACGTGCAAATAAAGTCACAATGAAAAATAAAACTTATAGCACAGCATTAAAGCACAGGACAACAGAATACTTTATACTGTGCTCTGTGTATCATCATTCCATACAAAGAGGAAAAAAACCCCAGTTCAATACCAAAGAGCCCAAGATAAATAAATTTCCAATGCGTTAAATTATCATAGGAGAGAAACTGCAGGAGTCAAAAATTAACCTGATTAATTATCTCAAATTTTTGCCTTAAGATCATAAGATAGCTCAGGTGCCCAAATGGCCTTAAGAGACCTGAAAAACAAGCGTTACACCTCCCCAAGATTACCTGTAGTGTTTCTTGCACCATCTTTCCAGGTATCGGGAGTGATTACCGTACCGAGTTTCTTCTCGCCTACATAAGGAAACATTACAAAGGAAAAAAAAATTAAAACTACACTGCGTTAACACCCGCAACAGGCGCTGTCTGTGGGATAAACACAGCTCACACAGAGGGAACCGCCACCTCCAGCCCGCCCCATACAGCCCGGGAACCGTAGCTGCTGCTCAGGACAGGACAGGACAGGGCCCGGCGGGCTGGAGCAGAGCTCCCAGACCCCCTCAGCCCACTCACACTTCTCGCACACCATGGCGGCCCCCACCACAACAAACAGCCGCTTCCGAACCCACCCCGGAACTGACGTCTAGGTGCCGCCGGTTTCCGTTGCCGGGCGGCCCCGCGCGCGCACCGCGGCGGCGGCAGCGACGCTGCGGTAAGAGGCGGGCCCGGCCCCAGCCCCTCACCACCCCCTACCCACCCCCTACAGCCCGGGACAGGTGCCGCTGAGCGAGGCCTGTCAGGGGGCCGCCTCGCCGCTGTATCCCGGCTAGAGAGGGGGCGGTGAGGAGAAGCCCGGCCCGGGCCGTCGGGAAAGCCCGAGCGCGGAAGGGGCTGAGGCGGTTCCTCTGTCAGGAAGCGCGCTCGGTGGCGTGAGGGGTGCCGGTGCGGGGGCAGGCTGCCCGCTCGGTGCGAGCGCTCTCAGAGCGCAGTGCTGCTGTGTCCGTGGGTTTGGGGTTGATTTTTCAAATGAATTATATTCTTCTGCCTTAAAATAATCGCTTTTGCCCCAAACCGAGCTCAGAGTTTTGCCTTGTGTACGGCGACGAGGAAAAAACCTTACGCTGTAGTGCTTGTGGTGTTTCAGTAACGGGGTGCGACTTGCTCTCTTGCAGGTGGCCGGTTAATAGGGAACACAATGAAAGAAGCAGAAATAAGGAGGCTCTTGGCTGCCAACCTTCTCTGTGTTTTTACAATTGTTCTGACGGCAGTTGTGCCGGCTTTCTTCTGGGACGGATTCACAATTTTGGGAACGCACCTCGCGTGGCTGTGTATTTGTTCTGTTTGTGTTAGTACCCTTAATATAATATTGCACTTAGTCCTTAAACCAAATCTGACTCCTAAGAGAAGTTCATTTGCTCACAAGGTAAGATTTTTATTCTTAAGTTGCTACCAGACAATATGGAGGGGAAGCAAATTCTTTCACTGAAATAATCAAATAAGAAAGAAAGAAGACAATTTTTGGTGGTGAATTCTTGTTTTCCATGAATGAGCTGAGTGTAGCACCTTTCAGAATAATAAATTCTCCAATATTTTTGTAATGTAAAACTTTCTCTACCTGTAAATAACCTGTTCAGGTGAGTGACTCTGTGCCTTTCTTTTTTCTTGTCAATATATTGTTGTTTGTAGTCCCAGCCGTTGATCTTCCAACAATTTGCATGGTGGCAAAAAACAGCAAAATTGAATGGGTGCAGAACTCATTTCATAGTCCAGGCCTGACCTTCAGTGTTATGAAGAAACACTTTTTTCATGTGTAGTCATAAGTTTCTAATAACTTTAAAGGAAGAAGAATAGTCTTTAGAATTTGAGATAAGCTCATTACAATTTAAACAAAGCTAGTAAATTTTAAAAAATGACATGGAAAAGTGTTAAAATGACTACATTTCCTTGAATGATGAAGTTTGCATACAGAAGAATCTAAATCTGGGAGAAATTTTTGTAGTAACAGTTTGTCGCGGGAACGTTAAAGGTATGAATCCCAACAAAATAGGTTTGAACAGAGGGAATTTGGAGAAGCACAACTTATTCAGGAGTAGGGGACTACAGCAGTGTTTTGAAGTCAGGTAGATAGTCTGGCACTCTCAACTTGCTGAGTCAGACAGGGTTAAGTGCTCTGATGTGGTGATTCTTAAACATTTAAGCAAACATCCCTAAAAGCAGTATCTTTGTATGCAAAAGTTCTGTCTAGTTTTGCTGACTGAGGGGGATGTGAAATACACAAAATCATTATGGAAACTAGTATGTTAACCATCTGTGATTTAAAATGAAGCAAGCTTCATGTTCTAGGTGAGATTTCATCCCAACCTAGCATAAGGAATAAATATCAAAAAAGTGTTCAAGTGAAATTATGGATCTCTATTGGTGACCTGATCAGAACAGACCTTACCAGAACTGTTTATCAGCTTCTGTATGATATAGTGAGTACCCAGAAACTGTTGTTTAAATTCATAGAAAATTATATGTGTTTTGCAGATTTATAGAAAGTCATGGACATTTCTTAAATGGATTTAGAACGTAAGATGCAAAGTTCAAAATGTGATGGTTTTTATTTCACCTAATTTTAAGTATTACATTTGTTTCTGAATGTCTTTTTTCATATTACGTATTTTCTTGCTCTTAAATATTTTTTCACTTTCTGTGAAAGATGTCTTTTAATGAAAGGACATAACAGATGTAAAACAGAAATGTAAAAATATCTAATAAAATTATCTCTTCTTATCTCATAATTTCCAGTTATTTTTTTGTATGTTTGCCTTTTATAATTAGGGTGCATGAAAAAAATGTAGATGGAGTGTGGTCATTTTTAATTAATTATTTAAAGTATTAAACATAGAGAAAACTGTTTTGAAATATGCCATGCTATTATCATATTGTGCTGTAGCTGAAATTAAAGAAATGGTTAGAGTACAGTGCTATTGATAAGATATAGACTATGTATTTTACTTATGTTCTCTTTTCTTTTGAAACATTCTGATATTTTATTGCTCTTTTTTAGATATCCAGATTTCTAAAATGCTGTATATACTTTTTCATGTCTTGCATACTATTTCATGCGATTATTGTTCTTTATGGAGCACCTCTCATAGAGTAAGTCAGAAGACTCTACTTTTCTCTAAACGTTTTAAGGGGCAGTTCTCCTTGCAGATATTGGTATAAGTACTTGTGTATTTCATGGTACACTGGAAGTTAAAGGATAAGCTCCTGGCTGGGGGAAGAAGGGTGGCTGGTTTGGGTTTTGCGTGGTTTGGGTTTCTTTTTTGGTTGGTTTTTTTGGTTGGGGTTTTTTTTAGAAGCTGCCTCTTACAATTTCTGTATATTTGGAGATGTGTTGTTCAAGACAGTTACAAACAACTCCTTTTACTTTACTATTTATGTTAAACATATGGGTACAAACATTTTTCCAAGTTTCATTTAGTCATTTTCCCCGTAAGATTCTAAAACATGCATCTGGCATAGATTTTATCCTTTTGATATTAGTGTTTTAATTTTTAGGAATGATTAAAAAAGAAAAAAAAAAAAGAGGATCATGAAGCAGTCTGATTTCTGAGAGAAGTACTAAGTTATTGACTAACAATGGCATCATGTAGTTTGGTTTCGTGGTTGCTTCCACAACATCAAACTAGAAAAATAAATGGAATAATGAAGTAAATATCCAAGTGTACTTCAATTCAGAACTTGTGTTTTGTATGAGGTACACGTGTGTTTTTTAAAATGTTACAGGTATCAGGCATTTAAAATAATTGCTGCAGTTCAGTCTTTGTTGAGATAACAGATACCAGAATTCTTTCCATCTTTACTGTTCTACAGAGTAAGAAGAAAATACTTCATTCTTCCACATGAGGTTTAATAAACCATGCATGCTTTCACAAGTTGACTTAGAGGGGTTTTTTTTTTCCTAAAGCTTGGAACTCTTAGAAAATTAGTAACTACCTCACTTCAGTTTTGTAATATTCCTTCTTTGTAGGTCAGTGACTGAGACGTTTTTGTTTGCAGTTCTCTTGTCTACCTTTACTACTTTACAATGCTTGTGTATGCTGGGACCAAACATACAGGCATGGATACGGGTATTTAGTAAAAATGGGTAAGTTCTATTCTAAAGTTTCTGATTTTACCCAGAATAGAAATGGACAGAATTAATGTAAACAGTATATCATGGAATTTTTTGTAAAGAAAGGAAAATTTTCAGAATTATTGATGTTTTTCATATTTGTAATTACAGGCTTATGAAGGCTTTTCTGACAAAACTATTATTTATTTTGAACGCATTAAGTCAGAAACCTGGCGTTTTGGTGTCCAGACACCAAAACTGTCTTGGTGTCCAGACACTAAATCTCACTATATATGTGTTTGAAGGATGTGAAGATTCAAATGCACATTTTACTGCTGTAAAAGCATTGTGCAGTCCAGCATGATGATTGTCAAATAAAGAGGAGACCTGAGACTAAGCCGTAAAGGGAAACTCTTGCACAAGATTCAATAGTACCTTTGTGAATGCAGCTTTTCAAATAGGAATAACAAGCCAAAACAAACACTATTTTAATAGTATTTTTAACTTGAATATAATGGTGAAAATTATATATCATTTACTGTGGTCTTAAGTATGTAACTTTTGCCCATGCTCTTTTTCAAATTTCAAAGCTGTTTTCAGTGTCAGAGTTTTCAACCATTAAATTGTTTCAAGAGTATGTTTAAAGTAAAATGAGCCTTTTTACCTCATTTTCACTTCAGTGACAGCCATGACATTAGCATCTATCAAGGATAATGTATTTTTCAGAAATATTCTCTCTCTTCTGCCTTTTTTCACTCACTAAATAACAGGATTTTTGAAAGGCTGGGACACTGAAACATAAAGCAGCCCCACATGTGCTTGAGGTTTAATAATAAGATGTTAGCATTCGTTCCCTTTTAATAGTTCATAAGGGTGAAGTCTCATCTCAAAAGAAAGTGAAAAGTTGTATAACACCTCTGACCTGTGGAGTTACTTTTGGTTTAAACTTCTGTAGAGGAGGACAAAAGTAGACTTTTCATAGTAGTTTCAGATACTGACTTTTGGTTTATTTCAGGTCTCAGCTTACTGAAAAGTATCTTGAATCCTTATTCAAGTCTGTTATGCTTGATTTTTTATTTTCAGTGCAAGGCATGAATATAGTAATAGAAATGACACCTTGCAAGAATTTAATAAAAGCATGGAGTTATTTAGTAAAACAAATCATTGCTGATTCACTTGGTCATCTTTGGAGGTTTTGAAACTGGAAATAATAGTTCAATTCAGATGTTTGTCAGATAGATGTTTGTCAGAAGTCTGTCTTTGTGCCAGGTTAAATTTTTTGAATGCCTGTCAATTTGTTTCTTTCCTAGTCTAGATCTTAATGCTATTTCAGCACAATTATTGCATAGGAAACAGGGTTGTCTTGTTTTGACACTTTTGCTGTGACAACTTGTGCATACCTCTTACTAGTGAGCTATGTGACATTCTTTAAATAAAATGTGTCTTTAATAATGATGTTTATTTAGACTAGCCTTTGAATGAAAATAGACTACAAAGAAATATTGTAGCAAATTTTTCTGTGGATTGTAGCAAGCTGCTCTTTTAAAAATAATTCTCTGGGTTTTCATTTGACCTCATGAATGAGTTGGAACGTCTTGCACTTAGGCGTGAGCTGAGTATAGACATGATGTATTAAAAGGCTGTCTCTAACTTAACCATGTGGAATGAGGTGGGACTGGTTGAACGGGGGAAAAGCACAGTTAGGTAAGATCAACACAGCTGTTTGCCTTGAAAGATGAGTTTAGCATATTGAATTGTGCTGGGACAGCAAGCTGGACAGTCTCGTTAAGAGTATAGCTTAGCATGAAAAAGAAATTTGTTTTAAAAATATCAGAATACAATTTAGACCGAAGTAACTAGTGGCATTTATTTTTGTTACTCTTATTTACCTGTGCAATATTTATAAGATCAAAATGTGCTTGTGCAATTGTCTTTGCAGAAATAAAAGACAAAAGAAAAACAAAATTTATCTTGATATATCAAATGTAAAAAGTAACAGATATTAATTACCTAGCTATTGCTCTGGATAGCTTTCTGCTATGTGTTAGGTGGTCTAGTGTGAAAATACTGATGCGCATAATGTGTCGTCATAGGATGATTCATAAAGTTACATTCAGGTAACGTGTATGTAATCTCTTGCATCATAGTAACTATGGTACAACTGAGTCAGTCCAACTTAAATATTTGGAGGATAATCTTGCAGAGTGCTTATTTTTTCTGCAGAGATGCTTAGCTTTCTGTTTCCACTTGCAGCACTTGGAAGTGCAGTCACTGCTAGCAAAATCCCTTGTAATACGGTTACTACAAGATCGGTCTTTAAGTGCCCATGCCTCTAGGAGGTGGATTATATGTGCTGTCTCATGATAACGTGTAATCTGTGGCACCGCAGGTTTATAGTTTGTGTTATAAAGTTTGGATTGTTGGCAGGGTGGAGGGGAGGTGTTCTTGGGTGTTTTTGTATACAGGAAACAATTGTATGAAACACAGTTGTAGCTCAGACAGAAAATTGCATGTGCCCTGTGTTTTCAAACTGAGTACACTTTTTAATTGGAAATGTTGATTAGATGGAAAAAATAGATTTTTTTTTTAATTAATTACTTTAAGAAATTTGAACAATTTGTTCTTATGCACATATTTGTAGTCTGTATGTACATAGAATGTGTGAGTAAAGTAAGCTACATCATGAAAACTTCAGTTCTAAGCAAGCAAGGTGTAAATAGGGCTCTTTTCACTATCTCTACATTTGGGAAGGAGTGGGCCCATGCCAGCTATCTCTGGACTCTGTGTTCTGACGTCTAGTGTTGTGACCAATGTCACAACACTGATCATATACTGTCATGTGCTGCTGTAAGTGGGTAGAGGGAAATAAAAGGTACAGAAAGGGTTATTGGCACTAATAGAAGCAGGTGACTGTTCTTTAAATGCTGTTCAGTAATTGTTGGCCGAAATAGCCTCCTGCATAAAAGCCTTGAAGAAAGCAGCTTTTAGTGGCTGATTTTTATTGCTCTTTTTGGAGACTGTTTGTTTCAAATCGCTAGTCTGAGTAATTGTGTTAAATTTTTTGGTATAAGAGCAATTATAAGATGTCACCTGGGTGGGAAATAGATTTTATTTGGCGCTCGTTGAAAAATAGTATAAAACTATAACTTTAGGGCTCCTTCCGGAATTTATTTCACCTATTTCATCACTTGCTTGAGAACTGCACACTCTTACAGACTTGGAAATAGTCTTTGTAAAGGTGGGCGTTATCAAAGTGGTGTGCTACTTTGTATTTCAGTCCTGCCACAGTGCAGAATTCCGGATTTTGTCTATCCAGTAGCTGTCTTAGTAAATTCTTTTATGTTAACCATGCTCTTAATTAAAACCAGCACATAATGTATTGTATTATTTCAAGGGGTTAAATAATTACTTTGGGCTTTAAAAGGCCTTTGTGCCACTAGTGGCCGTTTATCATCTTAAATATCATTAGTTTTGCCTACAGCATACTTTTAGTTATAGTTTATTCCTAGTTAAAATTTGAGTTTTATAGATTTCTTTATTTTTTTATAAATGTTGCTGGAGTTGTTAACTTCGTGGTAAATCAAAGCATTGTTCCTGCAGGATAACGTTGGAGGACAAGTCAGGTTGTATTTGAGTAGCCAGTGTCCACGCTGCGGCAGTTGAATTAGCAGCTCGAATGGTTGCCAATGGCTGTTCTTCACTTGGGCACTGTGCCGTGCTAATTCTGTTGTTTTGCTTTTGGACTCAGTCTGATATCTCCATATGGTGTAGCAGTATGTGTGTAGATTTACCAGATAAAATGTCATGTGGGGTATAAATGTACCTCAGTCAGTCCTTGGTATATTCTGCTGGCTCTTTCATGCCTTTAAGGCTATAGTGAATGTTCTCTTTCCCATGCTGCCTAACAGCTCTCTGCTTAATTATTCATCTTCTGAAAATAATTTACAGTCATTTTCTCTGTGCAGACTCCTAAAGTTTTCGAGGTAAATCAGGACCTTTCCCTTTAAAGGGAAAGCTAGTAGGATTGTGAGTTGAAATCAAGTGTTGTGAGTTAGAGTGATGGGTTTATTGTAGAAGAAACAGTTCCTGTTTCTGCTTAAAATGTCAATGTTGCACTGTAAATATTATAATCTGTAATGACCTTTATTTTGCAAACAATAAAAAATGTTTGCTTTACACTTGTGAGCTGTTTGGTCAATATCAGTACTCAGAAGTAAAGTCAGAAATTTAGGCTCTTCAAAACAAGATCTAGGGTTAAAGCTTTTGTGTCTGCAGCCTAAAGAGCACATGTGAAATTTGGAGTTTACTATCCAGCTAGTCTTCTAATCATAAAAGATAGGTTTGTGTTTATAATCTGAGATATAGTGAATGTTAAGATTCAGATCCTTTTACCTTTCTGATTTGGAGCAGGGATTTGAACCTGGTTCTTCTGTCTCAACTGTTCCCTACTGTGTTCTGAACTTCTCTTCTTGTTTCTTAACTGGTATCAAGTACTCAAGTGGTCATGGCTTGAGAAAAGCAAAACAATTACTTCATAAATGGATGATGGACAATAAGTGCTTATCTTTTAAATGGAAACCCAACTTTTCCAAAATTTTGAAGTCAGTAGTGGTAGAAGGCCATAAACTGACAACTGGAGTCATTAACATCTTTTACAATATATGTGCCGTGATTGGCGATGCAAGAATTCTTTAGCATGCAATAAATTTATCCTGCAGCCAGTGTACTTCAACGTGGATGCAGTGTTGCTGAGGGGCTGCAACATGCAGGTTACGTTTATTTGCAATGTTTCTTTTCAGTTGATGGAAATTTGCTTTAAAATATTCACATAGTGGACTTCTATTTTAAATATCAAATTGTCGTAGCCATCAGATATTAACAGGACACCACCATAGAGTACTTTGTGACTGTGTTTGCTCTTTTCTGTACAATCCCGCGCTACCCTTTTATATGTGCTTTTCCCTGCAATGCACACAGTATCGTTGTGATATTTTAACTTGCTCAATCAAACAGTGTTTCAAGCTCAATAGGAGTATTTCCAGGTAAAATAAATTAGCTTTTGCAGTAAACATCTCAAGAGAAAAAAAAAAATCTGAATGTTCGGTATAGAAAGATTATGATTATAGCTAAAATATGCAATTTACATTTTACATAGAGTGTGTTCTCTCTTAGGAGAAACCTGCATGCTATTTATCAAATATATTGATTTTTAGATCTGTTTGTAGTCTCAAAAATGTTTGGAGAAATCAGATCTAACATTCTGACACGGTAACTTTTACTGCTGTTGAAATCTTGTAACACACTGTTTTTACAGAGCTATGTCCATCTGGGAAAGCAGTCTACAGATTACCACCATATGCAGTATACTAGGAGCTTGGTTTGGAGCATTTCCTATCCCTCTTGATTGGGATCGGCCTTGGCAGGTTAGTATCTGCACCTTTATCATAAATATAAAAATTTTCTGCATATGCACCCTACACAAAATTGCTCTGAAAATGTACAGGCATATATTGGACTTAGTCATAAGCTGTTCCTACAGGGTTATGCCAAACATTTAAAAAGTCATTGGAAGCATCTATGCTTACAGTGTAAGGATGTAAAATGCAGAATTATTACCTCCCTTTTTAATAGGTTCTTTGTTATAGATTTCTGAGTGTCTGTGGTATGCAAATTTTATCATGAAATAAGAGCTGTAAGGATTTTGATGTGAAGAAGCTAGACAAGCAGGAGGAGAAATGTGGAATGATGAAGATGGCTCCAACTTTGTCTGCCTTCAGTCTGGTATCTTTTATTGTTTATGGGTAGGGAAGGAAAGATGCTTTCCTAGTGTTTTAGTTTCCCTCTAGCTTCCATAAAAGCACTTAACAGAATGCATTTTAAATGGATTTGGATTGATTTGTGGAAATGGTGTGGCCAAAGCACTGTACTAAAAACTCACCTTCTGATTTCAAAGGAAGGCAAGCATTAGCTTTGTTGTTGTACAATAAAAAAATGTAAGGCTGGCATTGCAGATTCTGTCTTTATAAATTCAAACGTCTGCGCTATTTTCTTAATATTTTTGTTGGCATGGAGAAGTGATTCCATTAAATGTAACTGAAGTCTGCAATTGCCAGAAAATGATTACACTAGTAACGCTTTTTCCTAATGTCCTC
This sequence comes from Grus americana, assembly GCF_028858705.1. Classification (NCBI taxonomy): domain Eukaryota; kingdom Metazoa; phylum Chordata; class Aves; order Gruiformes; family Gruidae; genus Grus; species Grus americana. Next base: position 95,888,471 of record NC_072854.1, read on the forward strand.
AGTGGATATTTTCTTTCCTCAGGTTACCAAATTCATACACTCTTAGCTGAGTAGTATCTGCCAGGCCTGTTCTTAAGCAAATGTTTTCAAAGGTTTCTTTCAGAAATCACTGTAACAGGTGATACACTTTTCTCTCTGATAATGTAGAGACATTGTGGCTTACAGCTGCAATGGAAATTTGTCTTCCGGAAGTAGCTAACAACCTGCTTTCATGCCACCAGCCTTTCTTTACATCAGTGTAATGAGATATTAAAATTTCTATTTCAAAAATAATAGTAGAGGACTAGGTTAATACTTGAAGTAAAAAATCATGTTTTCTTCTCTAAACACACTTGGGTTTACTCTTGCACGATGTTTCGCCATCAATCTGACATAGGTTTGTGTTGGCACTAGTTAATTGTTGATGGATGTGAATGTCACCCAAAAATCAAAGGATTCACTGAAATGCAATCTCTTATCTTCTTGTGAAGTCTTATTCACCTTCCTGATCCAGTGAGAGGTGAGCACTTTTTTCTTGCTCATCTGGGTTTTTAAAATGGCATGTCACATCTGGCAGGTTTTGTTTTGTTGTATTTCCATTCTTGCAGTCAAGATTTGTCGCAGTGTCTTCACTGTCAGTTGTGCTTTGACTCAATCTAGAAGTGTTAATGAAAACTTGCTTTTATATAGCATATAATGGCATGTTGTCCATTTCCATACTTTGTTTATGTTTGTCAAAAAAAATCCAAAATGCTCTGTCTCCTCTTTGCTGGTGTAAGTAAGCTACTCTGAGGGTTGCATTTCCTAGTATAGAACTTGGTCCTCTGGCATGAAAACAGTTGTGTGCGTGAATAATAATTGCAGAAAACATTGGTCAGCATTTAGGATTAGAGTACGTACCTGTATTTTGGATGGTATTCAGTAACCTAAATGTAATACTGAGTGCCATCTGATGCATCCAAGAAAATCATGTGGGACTGCTGGCTATGGCACAGGACCTAAAGGAGACCCATTGCCTCTTAGAGCAGTAGCTGGAGACTAGACAGAATAGTAGGATGCCTGAAACCATACTGGACACCCATGTTTAGACAAATGAATCCCACACATGTGACTATTTGTTTTAGGCAGATGCAGATACATGCATGTGTGCGCACACAGGCACAAAATCTGACTTTGCTAAGGTGGCATGTATTAAAATTTCACCATTTATGCATCAATGATGTAAGGAAAACTTATTATTAAGTCAGTAGCTTCTGATTCACAAAACAAAGACACTAATAGATCAAGACAGATACTTAAAGTACAGTTAAATTTTTACTTTATTTGTCCATTCTCCCATCTTCCTGTAGAAGGAGACACAAGTTTGGTAGTGGTCTGGCAGCTTTTTCTGTTTGAAAATTCTTCCAAGTCAATAAAAGCCAAACTTGACTGACAAAAGTTAAACTCTAGAATTTATACTTAGACATCTGAATATTATCTGACTCTTCACAACAGCAAAGCATCTGCAGAAACCTCAAATACCATAACTTGCCACTAGCTGTTTCTGGGCTTGAAAGCTTCCCAGAGAATTCGGGCAGCAGCAGAAGCTGTATACCTGCACTTCCCTTTTCCTTCACCACCTCCACCATCATTTCTGACACACTCCTGATACCAAAGTTGGCAGGGGAGAGTTTCTATCAATTCCTGCATCAAAGCAATTTTCTTGTACATAGATCCAGGGCATTTGCTGCTGTGTTCTTTCCCTTAAGTTCCCCTCATTTTTCCCTATCCCCACTTTTCCATCTTCTACCTTGTAGGGTTTAAAATACTGGGGTGGGGAAAGAAATCTTGCTTTCCATTTTGGGTTTGAACTGCTTGATCATTACTTTAATCATCATATGAGCAATTCAAGAGAAGCCATAGAAGTTTGCTTATCAGTCCTGCAGGCTGCCACTTCAACAGCCTTTGAAAACTGCAGTTTTAAGTGCTATTTAAGATCTGCAGTATAAGGGGAAATCAAAGAAGCTCCTTCTAAAACATAATGTAGATTTTAAAGTCAAATTATTTCAGCAAAGCAACACAGTGAAGCACCAAAATGGTAACAAATCTTCAAGGCAGAAATGAACCTCTTTAAAGTAGCTTGTTAGAGATCCTGTTCACTACTCTCGGAAGTTTTCAATTGCCTATTGATAATTTTTTTGTGAAGGTGATCACTTAAACATTGGTCACCAAGGCACAGAAGAAAAAAAAAAAAGTATCCTGGCCAGGCATTTTCTGTAGTTGCCCAGGAAACACTGCTTCTCAGTTTAGCCAAGCTGAGATATGTATAAATCAGATTCACTGGAAGCACTGAACTTCATGCAACAGTTGACGTCTTGCTGTGCCCACTGAGTAGTTATGGATTCAACAACACAGATACTGAGTTGCACGTAGTAGCTCTGCGTTGCTGTCTCAGAAATATTCAGAGCCAAGAGACATTTCTGCTCTTCAGAAGTTCACTGGGCACTAGCAACGAAACCCCTTTTTGCAAGAGTATTCCTTTTGCTACCTGATGTCAGGTGATTGCAGAAACTCATAGTGAATTCTTTCACTGTAGCAATGAAAGAGGAGAGGTGCTTTCTGTGCTGTCTTCAGCCTAAGGCAGGGGAAAGAAGAATGGCCCTCATAAAGGACTGTACTGCTGTTGCAGATCTGCTTCGTTTGGGAAGAAAATCTTTAGTGCAGATTGCCTATCTCCTGAGTGACTGATCTAACCACTGGATTATTAAACGTAAAGATACCTGTACATAATGCAGTTGCAGTAAGAGGTTCTTTATTTTAAAAATAATAATTAATAAAAAATCCCCCAAAAAGACATGGACTGACAGTGTTTTGCATAGAACCTAATCCAGTCGGTATGCTTGCGGGAACACCTACAAATTAAGTCCCAAGCAAGGTCTAAAAAAAAAAAAACCCAACCAAAAAGCCCACACCAAACCATGTAGATCTTAATGTAGGCTTAAAAGTAATCAGAGCCCAGTCAAAACCAAATTACTTCTAGGCATCTGTATAAATAAAGTATTAAGCTCTTGTGCTTTTGACATCAGCTGTTTCTTGTATTAGCCTAAAAGCAGAGAGCTTGAGGATTACAATTTTGGATTTACTCTTCTCAGATCCAAAAAGGGACTCTAACAGAATAGCTTAGTCTTTGGAGTCAAGACAAGCTTTTGAGATAAGAACAGGTTTCATTAATGATTGTTTTCCTTTTTGTATTTTAGACTTTTTGTTGTAAACAAAATTTTAAAAAAACCCACACCTGTAGTAGAAATGGTTCTACTCTAGAACAAAAATGTGGTTTAAATCTTATTATATGGACAAGACTAAAGTGGTATTATTTCAGAGAGCAGTGTTAAGGCCTTTAAGCCTGCTTGTTGCAAAATCTGGTTCTTATGTTTCTGTTGGCTATGGTTAATGTTTGTGGTGTAACATGTTACGGAAACACAGCTGCATTTGTACCTTTCGCTTCAGACAATTCATTATTTAAGGACTGTTGTAGACAAGGCCAAATTGGTACTACAAGAATTGGATGGGACAACAATAGTTGAGAAATAACATGTGATAAAGCAAACCAAAGAGTTCCTGCTGCCGCCCTTGTGCTGTTTGTAGCTCTGAAATGTCAAAGGTTGGCAAAAACATTTCACGTTCAGCAGGTCCAGAAATGCACTATGAGTTTGGAATGGGGAGTGCTGTTGGTATTGATTTAGCTCTGTTAGAACAATCTAATACAGCCTGAGGTTCACATCAAAAAGTTAAGCATTGTGTCTTGAATTGGTATGTTTTTCCACTTGATCAGGATTTAGAACTTTATCAAATCTAATGTCTACACTTTAAACTGTAGACAGTTTCAGAGTGTCTACAGTCTATTTTTAAATTGACTGTAGTCCAGTTCAGAGAGTGGAGTATGTAAAGCTGTTTCAGTGAAGTCACTTTTGTTCACAGAAATTACTTCAAATGAAAATGGCCTGTAGTCACTCACTTGAAGCAAACAAGAGGTTGAAGGAAAGAAAGAGAGTACTGAGGATGCTGGAATTCCAGTGCAGTATTGAATAAAGCTGCCTGCGCTTTTCTGTAAGGCACCCCTTGTCTGAATTGCCACACTGATACATAGGCACCACTTCTGATGTCACTTTGTTGCTGCTTTGTGGCCTTAAAAGAAAAAGCGACTGAGGGACATGAGGTTCACTTTTGCTAAGCTATTTCCCAGTCCTTAGCTGTCTATTGAGACTAGCATCTTTTCTTGCAATCGTAATAGAACAACTGAAAAATTATATGGTAGTCATCCCTTTACATCATGGTTGAGATATATTAGTAGAAGCTGAGAAGTCTGTAGTACCATTACCTATATCTTACCTGATCAGAAAATCAGATGTCAATGTGTCTGGTATATTCACTAGAATTTGGTTTTATTTCAAAGTACTTCAGATTTCTGTGGAGTAAACTTGGTACAAAATTCATCATAAGGAGTTCCAATTCATGTGCTGATGGTTAAGACCAAAATGCTACTTCATCCTGAGTTTTTCATAAACCAAAGAAAACATGTTGGTTCTTTACGCATACCTCTTGTGACATGCAACAAAACCAAGATAAATACAGATGTCTCAGAAAATTTTCACTTTATTTTCCATGTTTATGTTTGAAAAATATTGCATACAGGGGATATTCAGATTAGTGGGCCTGTCTACATTTAAAAATAATAATAATGTAAAATGTGCCTTTTTTAGCACACAACAACTTTTACGCTAAGTAAATATTACTTAATAGGAACAGAATATTGTTTTAGAAATAAAATTACATTCGTTGTCTGAATAATGTTTCAGAATGGAAATGAAAAATATATAAAGCATTTCTGTTAGAAGTATAAAATATATTGCTGGAAGTCAGTTGGCATCCTGATGATTCATTGTTTTTCATTATTCTGTTGATGTTCTTAAAGTAACTTTTTAATTTGGCCATGCCTATTGCCCCTCTGCTAGTTTTCAGAAAAATTTATTTTACAGCTATGCAAAACAGTTGGTCGGGGAGGCCTACTACTCTATGGTTGCTCCTGGTTATAGGTCTGCAGAATTAAGCCTATTTCAGACAAAGGTAAAGATAGTTGCCTTACAGGAATGCAAGTTAGTCCCTACAGTAGTTACCTTTCTGTTTTTAAAAATACCACCGAACACCACCAACAAAAAAAAACCAGAAACTTTTCAAGACTTACTCTGCAAGATGTGTTTCAGTTTATTACAAGTGTCAGGTGATAGAATAATTTTGCCAATGTTTTGAGATAACTATCTAATTCTTAAACAATTTTAAAAATAGCTTGCATCACTTAATTATGATCATTCAATAAGCCTATTCTAGATGATGTTCAAAGGGTTTAAAGAGTTGTACATCCATCTCTAGTTGCATCTAGCCCTTTGATGCACAGTGTGTATATAAGGCAGTTCTAGCAAAGAAATAGAAAATAACTTCCTTTGTTATAGTTGCTCAGCTTTTTCAGATTGCCTATTTGAAGTTGATGGTGTATTTTTAATAAACGCATGTGATTAGGATCCTAGCTTCATGCGTCATCTGAGAAGAGGCACCTTAAGGCACACCACCACCTGAAACAGAACAGCGTCATTTAGGTGTTACTAGACACACTGTGACATCCTTTCTCTGCTCAGCTTGAGGTAATTTAGTTGCAGAACAAGATGGTATAATTAAAGACCAAACCCTTATCAGCACGCTTCACATGCAGTGGAACTAGTATTCCAGACACCAGTCATTGACAACAACTGCATTTTGGAAGTTGTGAAGTTCCTGGGTTTATTGCATGTCTTGATACCAGACTTTTAATTTAAAACATGTTCCTGGGTTTATGGTGCACGTGCCCACCTATGCATCTGTTTTTCTTGTAACGTAATTTTGATCTGTAGTACCTGTTACTAATGATGAAAAGTGACTTTGAAACAATATTCTGCCTAGTGTTTTCATCTCATTAGATAAAAGTGAAATTGATGTGTTCTCACTTTATACTGGATACCACAAACATAATAGGTAATGCTGATATAACTCAGATGAGTTGATTGACTGCCATGTAATTTAGCCAATATGACTGTAAATATTAACCTAGATACCTCTCCAACATTTGCAACCTGAAAAATAATCTGGAAATCTTGGGTACAGTTCTTGGTGGTTACTTGACTATGCTGAAACAGGGCTATAAACTTTCACATTACTTTGTTATTCTTAACACAGCTCAGAGTTTCATTCTTCTATTTGCTTTTGGATCTACTATCTACTGTGAAAGTTCTGTTGTAAAAGAAGTTGTTTTGTGTGAATGGAAGAGATAATATCCAGTGTTTGTGGTTTTTTTTAAACAGAGGTAGAAGCTTGTTCCACTTTAGTGGGGTTATCATTGTTTATTTAATGATATGTTTTCATAATGTAAACCTTAATGGTGAGATCAAAGGCAGTTATGCTTGCTATAACTTTAGAACAGAAATCCACAAAACCAACTTCTAGTTACAAATGCCAGCCTGAAAAAAACCTCATGCTTTCTTCTCCTCAGCATGTGCTTGTCAACACATACATTCTGTACAATGTGATAAGACACTTCTAGTTAACATGTGCATGCAACCAAAATAGATTGAAGGCAGGTACTGAAATTTTTAAGACAGTACAGACTAAACAATCAGGAATTTAAGGCATGTTAGAAACAGGGAAGGAAAGTAATTGTGCTCATTTATTCAGTTTTAAAATGAAACAAAAAATATTACATAGCTTTCTAATTGACAGTCAGAAATGGATCTTCTGAAATAGTAAGCACACAAAAAAAATATAGTTTAGGAATATGAGAAAAGCACTCATCTAAAGAATAGGACTAGTCTACTAAAAAAAAAAAAGTACAGTAGATTGTCCCACTGTATTTGCTTTTGTGTAATTAAAGTTCCAGCAGTCATCTGCTTACTTCATAGTATCTTTGAAAACTTTATGAGGGTGTTGCTGCTCTGGCCCGCAAGAATCTGGCCTTTATGTCGTTCTCAACGTCTATGTAATTTCCATTGCATGGGATGCAAGTTACAGGCTTGCAATAGATGAGAAAACTGTCGTGCAGTAAGAATTCTGATTTAACTGGCTACATGCATAGTACAGCAGAGCTAGATACCTTGCTGGAGTCCTGCAACATGCTCTGCTTTCCATGCAATATGATAAGCTTTCTCATATCAGTTCATAGGTGTTCTAAAGAGCGCTGAGGAAACTAGCTCATTTGTGTCCTGAAAGGTTGGCAATTCCTATTTTGAGTCCTTATTCTTAAAATGAGTTCTAATATATACTAGAAGCCTTGCAGTTCTGCAGTGTCTTTTTAGCTAGCCTAAAGAAATGTAGTCCTATCACTGCTGCCAGATAAAATGAAAAGGTGAAAAGAAAATTTAAACAAATAGCAGAAGTCGGGATTGTTTTGCATGAACCAGTGGTTCATGCTCTGTCCCTTGAAAATGCAATTTTTGTGCTTGTTCAGCATGTAGGTGGAGATTTGTTTTTGCCAAGCCTCTGTTCAGATTCCTAGTAATCATATGCAGTTTGTTACAGTTGCACTTTTCTGCATGTGTTTGATACATAAACTGACTGTTCTTGTATTAGGCTATGAGGATGGTAGCTGATGCTTCCTAGGTACTGGGACAGACAAGGCATTTCATGACACTTCACTGAAGAATGTTCTGTCCTGTTTCCTGTGCTCCCCACACTTTTCTCTCCAAATCAACCGTCTTGCCCCTCAAAAAAATTGGGTGATGTTGCCTAATGTGGTTATTGCCCTGCTGCTGACCTAGCCTAGGCATGACATCAGTACTAGGGTAGGATGTGTCAGCTTCCTCACAGCAGAAAGGAGCATGAAGTAAGAGAAACTGAGCTGAAAAGTTCTCAGGGTATGAGAGGGGTGTATTACAAGTTGCATACTTTAAACAAGCAGAATGGAATCTCTTAGAACAAGCAGAAGGATATTAGCTGCTTAGATTTTTGTCACTTAGAGGCAGTTTGTACCAAGTCAGGGAAGCTAAACCAAGTTTAAAAGGTAATATGAAAGACAGGGCAAAAGCAGACCGATCAAGCAAGTTGAATTCACTTAAAAAGGTCCAGCGGAAAGTGATTGAGTCTCATAAAAATGAGGGCAGCAGCCAATGCAGAATAAAGCAACTCATTTTTCTAGACGGACAAAAAAGCATATGCAAGGGCTGTTATTTTAGTGCAGCTGATGTGCTTAAGAGCCACATCTTAATCTGTCTTTGATAACTTGCTGCTTTAGATATACCCATGGGTGCATCTGGCTATATGTAGCCTAAAGGCCAGCAGTCAAGAATAAAAGGTGCAGAACTAGTATCATTACCTGTTTGTTAGGGTTTGTTTGCCCTGCCTTGCGGGTTAGAGAAAATAGCAAAAGCACAGCAATGCTCTTAAGTCCAGGCTTTTAACTCCTGTGCTTAGGGAGTTTTCAAAAGGCCAATCAAACTGCCTTCAGCACTATTTTGGACCACCTGACCAGCATAGTACCTGGCCTAGTACTCATCTGTTCTATGCCACTAGAAGGGATGAGGTGGCGTTTCTTTTCTGTGTGATTTGAAGTGTTGTATGGTTTCTTCCCTCTGCCCGCTATCTTTGCCAGCTGCCACCAGTGAGGGTTGGATTTCAGAGGTCAGAGTCATGTGTTGAGACAGCCTGAAACGTGTGTGAGGTAACACTGATTTTTGAAAAGTGAAGCAGAAATTGAATGTTTTGGAAGGCAGACAGAGGCATAATTAATATGAAAAGTTAGATAACTATTAAAAAAAAAAGTTCCAAGCTACAACAATCATCAGAGAACCTTTTAATCATACCAACAATTGCCCACTATACACAAAATACCAAAAGATACAGAGTCAATGGGTCATCAGGGATATTATATTGACTCTTTTGTTCAGGGAACATGGAAAATTCAGAGTCCAACACCTACCTATACTTCTGAAAAGCAAATAGGTAACTACAGATTCACCTAATGTAGGTAAAATTTAATGAAGGATTATTTATCACTGAGAGAATTTGATGCAAAAAGACTGAGTTATGAAGCCTCTGTCCATAGTTTTGTGGATATTAGGGTGGTTTTTGACTTCCTCAGTGGATGAGAAAGTAAGAGTCCTGTTTCAACTGAACGTTACTGAGTGAGCAGCTGGGATTGCAGGGACTTTTTTTGTTGTTTTGTCCTTTATACGTGTGTAATAGCCTGCAAAATGCTATAAATAACTTGATTACATTTCATTTTAAAGTTGAAAAGATCCACCTGAAGCATAAGTTTAGCCAAGGCCACAAACTCATGTGAGTTTTAAATATACATAACATCTTACCATGCCAAAGCATCTCAAGGCTTTTTATAGAACATCTACAATGCCATTGTTAAATGAATGAAAACAAGCAAGTCTTTGGTTTGAGAGGCAACAGCCAAAATATCCAGCAACAAAAACAAGTAGCAGAAACAGAATGTCCAGAAATGGAAGAATGAAACAAGGTCAATAAAGAGTACCTAAGGCACCTTGTTTATAGTCATCTTTGCTACACTCCTTAAGACCTCCAAATAATATATAAAACTGCAAATGCTAAGGAATGTGAAGATGAAACAGCTGAGGACACTGTGAAGATGAAACAGCTGAGGACAAAATACGCTACTCTTATTCCTAGTTAAAATTCCCATGATCAAAGGATGTGAATAAATGCATTTTTCCAAGTGATAATGAAGTAAAGAGAAGAATCAGAGCTAGGAAAATGAATGACAGGAGGAACCAGTACCATTAAGAGTAAGTTCATTTGATGTCCATGAATTGCAAGTCAAAATGAAGTAGAAAAGAAGGCTGGACACTGAGATGTGGATATTTTCTTTAATGTCTAGTGCATTTCTCTGTCTGAAGTACTATAGAAGGTGGAAATATCCCACTCAATTTAAAAATTAAAAAGAATAGGAGAATGCAGTCTGTACTTGCTTCAGGAAGATGCACTGTACAGCAGGAAGTGGAAAATTGTCCTTGCAAAAAAAAAATATATATGCAAAGGAGAATTTTGAGGAGGGATGGGAATTCAGTTTATTCTACAATAAATATTTTTAATCACCAACTTAGTTGAGACTGTCATCAGATGTAATATGTAGTTGACTAGTAATATAAGCTACATCTGAGGACAGACTGGTTAAGTTTTGGGTTTGGCCCTTCCTCCTTGCAAATCAATACCAATTAAAAAAAAAATGAGGGGGAGAAGAACCCCATTACTACTTTGTCTTAGTACTAGATGGTTTGTGAAAGTGAAGTCAGCTGTATTGAGTCAGTTCCCTGTTCTCTTACTAGGAAATAGAGCTTATAATTAACGCCCTCTTGCAGTCTTCAACGTAACTGGCTTACTACATGTCTACTGAACCTGGGTGCAAGATGTTCAGTCAGTTTCCAAATTTCTTCCCTCCCTACTGCTAGCCAGAGGGAAATTCATCCCTTTGCCTACTTTTCAAGACCAAAAGAAAGAAAAACCCTCTATCCATCTCAGTCTCTGGCCTTATTTGAATATTAGTTCATTTATACACACAACTCTAAAAATTTCAGAACACCATGACAGATTAGAAGGAGAAATTGCCAAGAAATCTGTAGGTTTCCAAACGTGTGCAGCAGAACAGGGAGTCAGGTTAGCTGAACATTTCAGGGGATACAAATACTTATAAGTTTTTCACATAGCTTTGGGAATATCAAACTAAAGTCTGCAATAGCCAGAAGCCTGGTTACATTTTAATGCATATTAATTAAAAACTGTACAACAGCATTTAGTGTTCATGAAGATGATTGTTACACTTTTGGCATTTTTAGGAAAGCACGTCAAGCTTTAAAGTAGAATAAGACTGTACTGTCTTTCAGTACCTAGATTACACTGAGAATTTGTGCTCACGAAGTACAAAAAAACCACAAACGTTTTCCTCAATGTCTGCTTTTACCTTGTGTTCTCCCCTCAGGTATGGCCCATTTCCTGTTCCCTCGGAGCTACCTTTGGCTATATGGCTGGTCTGATTATTGCACCTCTGTGGATACACTGGAACCGGAAGCAGCTTACATACAAAAGCAGATAACTGGAGCAAAAAGAGACAAGGTATTTCTTTGTGCAGATTCCATACAGACTGTGCAAAAGTTGTTGTTTTTATAAGATATATATATATATGTATGTATGTATAGTCAAAGCAGAAGACTATCCAAATTCATTTAGAGTATTTCAGGCCAAGCATCTCCACTCAATAAAATCACATAGATGCCGTTTCAACATGGTGCAGTTTTTGCTTCCTCTAGACTATGTAACCCTGAGAGATTGTACCTTCCAGTCTGAATAAAATATTTGTAACAGATGTGGTGGCTTCTTATTACAAGTTCATTGAGTTTGATTTTATTCCTCTGGATTTCACTGGTTGTAGAAGGCAGAATCGTAGTTTTAGCTTTCAAACCTGTAGCAAGTTCACCGTGTACTTAATGCATTGTAGTTAAATTCAGTAGAATTTCACAGTAAGCCTGGCCATTGTCAAATGTATCTCACGTGATCAAACAGCAGTTTATGCATCTTGAGCCTATTCTCTTCTTCACTGTGTGTTTCTTTGGAGTTAGAATGGCTATAATAGCTTCATCAAAAACGGTCTTCAGTCCTTTCTGTGTTAAAGCTGAACACTCCACATAGCAGTAGGCTCCTATCTGTCAAGAAAATAAGTTCATTCAATAGCAATATATTTCAGCTGTTCAGTTCTATCTGTGCAGTTCTGCTTTTTTTTTTTTTTTTTTTTTTCTACGGTGCCATCACAATGTTTGGCTGTGATCTAGAATTTTTTCTAAATCTGCTTCCCCCTGTAGGAGGAAAGATTTATCTTTTGGCCAAAGATCTGGAATGTACCTAAGTTGGTTTGGTTTATAAAGGAGGTGTATTAAATAAGCTCTTTCAATTGGCAGTGGGGTCCTAAGGTCATTTGATCGTTAAACAGCAAAAAAGAATTACACAACCAATTTATGTTTCAAAAATAAGTGTCCTGAGAAGCATTATCCATGCAGTGTGTTAAAATGGTAGTGTAGCATTCTCAAATGATTTCTTAAAGATGCTTCCAACGTTTTGCTTGAGCAGGAGAGATCCCTTCCAACCTCAACCACTCTGATTTTAATTCTCTCTGACTAATGCTTATGTAGTTTTTATAAGTGTCTATGCAGAAAGTTACAAGTATTACTAATAGGGAAGTGCTATTACACAGGTCTGCTTGTTAGCTGTATTCAACAATGTAAGTAAATATTGCTAACTGGTAACAAGTCATAAGATTTCATATGTTGACTGGTAAAAAAAATGGGCAAAGTGATAAAGGAAGAAAAAGTCAATTGGAAATAGGGCTTTTTGCTTCTTTGCTTTGGTTTCATTTAGGAGTATCTGGTTTACCTCTTTCGCTAACTTCTGTCCTTGCTCCACAGATACGGGCTTCTCTTTCATGTCGTTCAGTCTTGCCAGAGTTTTTGGGTCATCGCGAAGATCAATCTAGCAAGAAAGATTGCAGTCATGTTGGAATACTTTTTCTAAACAAAAGTCAGCACGCTATATGATACCCTCTTTTTAAAGCAAAATTATTTAATTAATGGAGTATTAAATGTATAAAAATGGAGTCATGTCATGATTCAGACTGTGGACCCTTCCTGATCCAAAAGCCCTGGAAATTTAAGCTGTGAACTACTACCTTTAATCCAGAAGGAACAAATGTTTATTCTGTAATTCAGCTCTTCAATTAGAAGTGATCATCTTGGAATACCAGAATCTATACCCAGCAGTGGCAGAAGGGTTAACCCAAACATAATACCAACATGTGGGTCACTTTGTAATTGAAGCCCAGACCACTGCCCACAAGAAGCAAGAGGAAATTGTCTCACTTTTCCCCTTGCTCCTTTGCTTCAGCAAATATTGGATGTAACCAATAGTTGCAGACCCAAGTAACATGGGCATGAACAGACAATTTTATTCCTTAGGTCCCATGACTATAGAAAGTCACACAGAGGGATGCAGCCAATCTTGCCACCCTGTTTAAAATGCATATATTTTAACAAAACGGAGGTAGCTCTTTAGAGAACACCACAGATCTACGTTCTTCTGCCACATGTTAGGGTCGTTCCTCCAAAGCAAGAAGGAGATGCTGTTCGGGTCCTGTCAGGCCTGAACTTACAGCCCAAAGAAAAGGCACCATACAATGACCTGAATTGTTTAAATAAAGTAGAACAGAACCAGATATACCTGTGTTCCTACTAGTAAAAAGGGAACATTAGGTGCATATTCCTTCAACTCCGGTACCCACTCTTCCTTCACATTTTGAAATGAAGCAGGATTTACCACTGAGAAGCAGATAAGGAAGACATCGGTCATAGGATAAGATAAAGGTCTCAGACGATCATAGTCTTCCTGAGAAAGAAAAATTCTGTTATCTGCAATATTGTTGCTTGTATTTTGTTAATTTTAACAGTTATATTCAGAAACATTCACATTTCAGGAATTTTGTTGAAGCAAACTTTCTGAATGTTTACAACTATTCCAGGTTAGTGTGGCTGTGAAAGCAAAGTGTGATATGAGGGGAATTATATGTGAATATAATATAAACCCCCCTGTGTGTTAATACTGATAAAAACTTAACTTCTGTATGAGAATATACAGAATACTACCCTTTAAAAAGTTTTCACTTTAAGGAGGAAAGAAAAAGAAAGGCTTATGGTTCACACATGCTTGCAGATCAAAGGTTAGCATTTGTTTGCAGATGTGACTGCTGTAGAGCCATCCAGGTTATGCTAGGCTCCATTTAGGCTATTTAACACACTTAAATTACATGTTCTCTTTTAGATCATGTGTAGAGGTGATATTTAAGTCCCTCCTTAGAATTTTCTTTCTGTCTCTTAGAAGAATTACTGTCCTGTTGCTAATGATCAGGGCAGACGAAGTAAGGATCAGAAGGGACCCTTTTTGTCCAGACTCTGCTTTCTATAAACAAGCCCAGCAATGAGTGGGGAGAAACAGAATTTAAAGATCAAGAACACTATCAGGGGAACATTAATGCCTTTTTTTTTTTTTTGGGGGGGGGGGGTGGTAATGTGAAAAGATTATTATTTGGTCATTTAGAATCATATCATTTAAAGACATGAGTCCTACTGCCAGGGCATACAATACCCTGGCAACAGAGGTACCTAGAAGCATTGTCCCTACTGTAAAACAGAGTCCCTCTAGCAAGAGAGAAAGAAAGTAGATTTTGCCATATTTTTTATCTAAGAGCAGGAAGGAAGAACATGCCCCAGGTTCTCTCTGCAGGGCTTCCTTTGGCCTATAGCAGTGAACCAGTGCCGTACCATTCCTACCTTAGGTTTTTTGCTTTTTTTCTTTTTTTTTTTTAACATCAGTTACTAAGACTGAGCCCAGGCATTGCAGAGACAGCAAAGAATGCTGGTTTTAGTCCTTCTTCTCCACAATAAACACTATTTTATTATGGCTGCTGCAGCAGCCTCCCTCTTCCCCATGGAAGCTCCCCATCTTAATTAAATCTCACAAATATTGGAACGATTTGTTCATTAAATGTAGAGACAAAAATGTAATTCAACTCCATGTTTGAAATGAGCCAGAAAATTAAATTTTCATTTCCTTGGCAACTGTCACATTACCAGATTATTAACGTATAGTTGCACCCTCAAAAAAGCCCTTCATTGATTAGTTGTTGAGTTTTAAAGATGGTGTTACTAGAACTTCAGAAAACACGTGAGAACTTCCTCAGAAGAGTTTCTGTTAGACCCATGTTTTCATTTGGAAGTCAACAGCTCTGGGAGGAGGGCCCTTACCCTCATCGTGAAATGGAGAAAACACACGTGGGAACAAGCACCGGAGGAGACTGCACTAGCAAGGAAGCCAACTGGCCAATGCTCTTCAGTGTCTATTTACACAATATTCTTTATTTGCAATCAGTATTCTCATGTGTCATTTTGATACCAGTCTCGTATACTCTACGGTTTTGTCAATAAGCTAGAGCATGCTTAGCTGTAAACACGGGCTCCTAATTTCACAACCACAGTAACTGAAACTACTGTGAAACTGCAACATTTGACAGGCCTTTTTGAAGATCAGTTGTCTCCCTGCTAGTGTCAGGCTCCTACCCCGTGTCCAAAGAAAAAAAAACTAGTAACCACGTCTTTTCCACATCTGCGGATGTTCATCATAGAAGGCAGAAATAACTTTTAAAAAAATCACAATAGCAACTTGAAACTATTTAGCATTCAATTCTGTGTTTAAGCATGTATTTTATGGTTCACTTCTACTACTGACTGTAGTTAGATCCTGCTCGGGGTTGCCACTCTGTTATCTAGGGTGGAGATTGAAATCCTAAAAGAAGCTTCCCAACTGCAAATTACACTGGTCCCTGGAGTACAAAATCTGCATGCAAGAACACGCAGGCAGATCTGTCAGTTGCTCTCAAATTCAGCCCTACTAAATCGTATGCAGGGTATTACTGAAAAAGTTTTCTTAAAAAACAAAAAAATTAGTTTAAAGTCATAATTTATGCCTAATATCAAAGAGGTGCCTTCACTACACTCAACATCTTCTAAAAATATCACACCTGGGTTGCAATAATTAGAGTACTGTCTGCATTAAATATTGGAATGGAGAAAACATGTCATTGTCACCAGAAATTACTGTTAGTCCACTGACCTTAAAATACCTCTTAGTTAATCCATGTCAAATTAGAGACGGACCTTTTATTCATAGCAAATACTAATCATTTTCTGATCTCAAAGCTGAGTTATGTTTGCATGGTTTACTTCAAAACTTTCATATTTAGTTTATCTTTTTAAATCCCATTAGACAGAAATCCTTGTACATTTAGCCACATCTTGGTTCTGCACCTTACTTCCCAAGTATTCATCAGCAGTCGTGTGGGAGCGAGCAATGTTACTGCTCTTTAAGGCATGTGCGTTGCTGAACTCTTCCTGTCCCTGCATCTATTTATATGCCTTTTGATTTATCCCCTGTCCCATCTGCACTGGGCAAAGCTGTGGGTCCATCCCGTGTAATGAAGAAGTTAAACTGAAGGCAAGTACAGTGTGATTGAATACATCGTGTACCACGGCCAAAGATGTACACGGTATTCCCTACAGTGACTTCACTGCATTCACGCTTACTCAAATTAACAGAGAATTTGGCTATCCCCACCCATCCTGCTGCTTCAAACAAGTCAGTGCTGCCAGGCTCTCCGTTGAACCTTGTCTGTGATATGAAAATTAGATTTGTATCAATACTAATAACAGCAGGTAATTCTAATAAAGCCTCATGATTAGACCGGTCCTGGGTCCTCCTAAGAGAGACCCTGGCTTAAATGTTACCGGCATCTAGTAGGCTGTCTGGGCTTAAAGACTCCTTCTGCTCCCCAACAGCCCCTCAGCAATCGAACCCGAAAACTTTCCCTGCTGTATTGCGCCTAAATAATTGCTGCACTTGGTGGAAGAATCTGAAATATCAAATTAATTTAGACTGAATATTAGAGAAGCCTGGAAAAATCTCATTGCTTCAACTGTAATTTATTTCCTGAATCTAGTATAAGGGAAATAAACGTGGTTTATTCTAAAATTAAATGCGATGGCAAAATCTAATTATACTAGCCAGTCAACATAAATTCCAATTTGAGTGCATGTACACACCACACTGTACAGCAATTAGACTTCCAATCTAATTGGAGGATGCACTGCGTGTATATTTAGGCATTAAAAATATTTAAAGAATGTAACTGGAATATTTTAAGAATGTGAATAAGATGGGCAAGAAAGCCAGTAAGGATCAAAATATGCAGTACGAGTCTCAAAAACTCCAGGCTATAATAGTGAAATGGCTCATTTTCCACCATACTCTGCACTTCAAGACAAAATTGTTCACTGTTTGCTGAAGCAGATGAATACAGATAGAAAAACATGCTGAAAATATGAGAGTTCTAATAACTTTAAACAAATCGGACACAAGTATGTTGGCTTAATTAATGTTACATGGAGCTGTGATCCCTATGAAAGATACTACAGTGCAGCAGGACCATCCATCATTTACGTAGTATCTCTGTGAGGAGATGGAGAAACTAATGAGTTGGCTTCTCAACTACAAACTGTGAAGGACTGTTTGGGGGTTTTATTTTGTTTTTAAGAGGGGAGAATGGAAACTCATACTTTTAAATTTTCATTTGCCCTAGTTTTGATATTCTGCAGCTAAATCTAGCATTGCCTTTATCTTAGCTCCTTAAAAATCTCTCGTTTAGGTCTCTTTTTCCATGTTACAGTACCTAATAATCTGCCTCTGAGATTTTCTGCTGCCTTGTACTTGAATACTGAATCACTGATTTTCACTGTATTTTGGATGTTCAGGTGGATTTGATTTAACATGTCCAAAATTTGGCTATTTCTTTTCCTGACATTTACCTGCTCAAAAACAGGTCTTGAGGAACTTTTGGTATGCAGACTGAAGACTGGTATTGCAATTCTGCAGCATTATATTCTTCTTCATTTCAAGGGTTTGCTCAGACTAAAAGCAGAATTGATTTTGAACTAATACTTTTGCTCAATTCCATGGCTATCAGCTGAGACACATAGTTAAAAACACACAAACTGTATTCCTAACTCTGCTGCTGACACAATAGGTAGCCCTGAGCAAATTATTATCCTCTCTCTACTTGCATCTTCCCATCTGTTGGAGTGACCCGCAGGGGTTTGCCAGCTTAATAATGCATTAGTCTTTGCAGAGCACTCCAAAAGCCTTTGATGTACAGGGCTTACGTGCAGTGGGATATTCTTAAAAAAATAAATTAAGACAAAGTGAAGTCCAATAATTTCTGGACAACCTTCTTGACCCACAAAAAGCATTATTTTCTTGTATTTATTAGAAAACTGAAGTAAGAGGTGCAGGCATACTGAGATCCCGTAATACTAGAGCCCTTGTAGCTCCCCTGTTTTATGGTATCACGCTCCTCCCTGCCCAAGTTAAAGTGACAGGGACAGAGGTCATAGACTCATAGAATGGTTTGGGTTGGAAGGGACCTCAAAGATCATCTAGTTCCAACCCCCCTGCCATGGGCAGGGACACCCTCCACTAGACCACGTTGCCCAAAGCCCCATCCAACCTGGCCTTGAACACTTCCAGGGAAGGGGCATCCACAGCTTCTCTGGGCAACCTGTTCCAGTGCCTCACCACCCTCACAGTGAAGATTTTCTTCCTTACATCTAATCTAAACTGACCCTCCTTCAGCTTAAACCCATTACCCTTCTCTCAGTAATGTGGGACCACAGGCCTCTTCCTCCTCTGGGATGGTAGTGGGGCTTTCTAGCCAATTTGGGGAGATGAAAGGCAATTAGAAGAGTCACCTTTGCAGTCAGTATCTTCCCACGCCTTGACCAAGACCTTTGGGGAAATTCATACCTCTCAGATCTGCTTAGAAGTAGCGAAGATGTTAACCTACATCTGTTTGATTTTATGTTTTTTTTCGTCCAAGTATGAAGGCTAGCGTCTTTAAGCAAATAGGAAAAACTGAATTCTGGTATGTCAGGGGCCCTGAGCAAGATGTGTCATGCTTCTGTTTTAATTCAGGCCCGACGTATTATACTCTGGTGCAACCAAGCAGTTAATGATTTTATGTGTTTTGCAGCTTAGGAAAGAAATGCTAACGCTATGTCTCTAGTTATATCATACTGACAAACTCTTATAAACAAAAGGATAAGCCTCTTTCTTTTCTATTTGGAGAAAGTATAAAGTGGATGGGGGGGAACAAAATAAAGCTTGCATGACTGGAAGAAAAACGAGCTCAACAACTCTAGGTTTGTGATCTCGGTGTTAGCAACCATCTGTTGCTTTCACAGCTTACAACAGCAATCATAAGAGGAGGTTCTCACTCCCAACCATCTGTTTTTAGAGGGGAAGCCAAAAATAGACATCAGGCGGAGTTGCTAGAGGAATCCAACCTTTACGCAGTGAAGGGTTATGACTGCTGCTGCTGAAAAGGGTCTCAGTGAGGCCCACATATGCAACTAGCCAGTTTCTGCAGAGCAAAATCCCAGCTAAAAGCCCAAGTTGTAACCCGTTTCATAGTAGGGCTTGGTAACGACAGTCAAAAGTCCTCTCTCAATATGAATTGCCATGCTTTAATTTTTGAAATGCATTTCAAAGCTATCCTTCAAGACCGCATTTTTCATAGTTTTCCTGAAAAGAAATTTCTGTTTCAGAAGGCCCCCTGTAATTTTTGGAAAACATAACAAGTGAACCATAACAACTGTTGTAGCTAACACGCGCCCCATGGACCTAGTAACAGCTCATCGTTACCCCAGTGGACACATCCTGCCGTGTCCCCCAGATTATTTGAATTAAAAGCTGATCTGCAACTTCGCCACAAGCACCAGGCAAAGCCTCTGAGAGCAACTGCCAGCTCCAGAAGCACACCAGGAAACAAGACTTCACCCCACTGAATCACCCTGCGGTTTCTGATTCCATGAGATGCTTGGGTGGGGGAGGAGAGGGAGGGAAGTGGTCTGTACTGCCCCATGCCAAGCACAAATTGCTTCCCTGGCTAAAATAACTCTCCAAAATTTTTCAGCCTGGGGTGTGTGACGCTGTAACCCTTTGCAGGGAAGGAGGCCGGAGCGTCCCCGGGACGCTGACTTCCTGGCACTGCCGCTGACAAGGCACCGCTAATGCAGGGCCATTTGGCAAGCGGCGATTTGGCCTGACACAGCATTGCCGTAAAACGACTGCTTGTCCAGTTCTGCAATCCAAGCCCTGTTACGCTGATCGGCTACGTTTGATTTTTTGGTCACCTACATCTGTAGCCGCTAGCTTCTGAACATGCAAAACAAGCTGTGGTGATTATTCCCTGGCTGCAGGGGAGAAAGGCACTACAGACCCCTCTGTCTCTTCACAGGCTTCTGGGCATACAGCTTGCATTGCTAAAGAAAGCAGAATTGTCCTGTTGTGGCTCATCCGCACGGGTTTCCCAGGCAGTGCAAAAAGCTGCTGATTTGGGCCCAGCATCTATTTTTAATTTATAGAAAAGGCTGCAAGAATGCAGGGTAAGTGCTCTTCCATTGTATTCTAAAAATGAAGTAAGCTGATCTAAATCCATCTCTAAATTCCTGTGAGGAGGACTGTTCAAAGGCGGTATGAATTATACATTGAAAAAGCCCGAGGTTTGTGAATTACGATTTTTTTTTTTTTGACAAAACTTTCCTTCTGGCATATTTAAGGACTATGCAGCTGCTTACAGGTCTGAAAAGCTTTTCTGTGTAGAGAGAAATAACTAGCTGGAAGATGGAGCCTAGTAAGATGGATTTTAAAGCATTAGAGACAAGGATGGAATATTCCTTTAATTATAAATAAAATTGCCTTTAAGTGATCAGAATTGATCCCGGTCTTAATGCGGGATTAAATACTGTCCAAATCCTGCATCTTGCCATGTGGTGATGCTAAACTATTTTCCTAGACAGTCTCAACACAACACTCCCTCCCTCCTCTCCATCACCACAGGAACTTTAACTTGCTGGCTTCTTCGTGGTTTTCTAAAAGTAGAAGTCCCTGAATTTTCTCTATAAGACTTATTTTAGCGTCTATAACAACAGGACATGGATTCAACTGACTGGAAGCAGTATCGGTGAGCACAGTTTCTCTTAAACGCCTTATACCAGTTGCTTATCCACTACGGAGCTCCTAAGAAGTGGCAAACTGCCTGCCGTGGGCAGGCGCTTTCGCTCCTTACCCACGAGAAATCACAAGGCTGTGGCGCAGTCCCATGCCGGTTCCTCTCTCACCATCAGTGACCTTATGAACAGCACTCTTCCCACACAGGATTTCCACTTTCTCCAAGAAAGGAATTCACCCCAGTTTTGGTGACTGCAGCCATGAACAATCAGGATTTTCCATTCTTTCAGATATGGGCAATCAAAGGAAAAAAATAAAATTCACTCTGGTACGGGGGGGATCTGGTCGGATCCTCTGCAGAACCTGCTCTTAGGAAAGATGGGTTCTTTCACTTTGTCTTTACAGAAGCATGACCATCAATAAATCTGTTCTCACACAGAAAACAGACTATGGATCAGAGATGGTTTAATATAGTTATCTGTATCATATCAGACACATCTTTTCATTTAGTAACTATATAAATCCTACCCAGGCAAGAAAGACTGATCAGTTAGGTGTCCCATTCCCTTCCAGTTTTTACAAATAACCCCCAAAAGCACGTTCTTGAGTCCAGTGTTGAGCAACAGCTTTGTAAGATAGAAGACTAAGCCTTCACGCTAGCTCCTCAAGATTAATTCCCATCATGCAGCTCCTCGGAAGATGAAGTGCCAAGTACCGGTGCCATCATGTCCACATTGAATAAACGCATCAGGTTGAAAGGGTTTCTGGAATTAAAAGAGCTCCTTAGAGTCTTCTGCGCCTCGTTTTATGTCAACTCCCGATTTGTCAGGGCTAACAGCTTCCATTGAAGAATGTGGTAAAACACTCAACGATTTCACAGCAGCAGATGTTAAGGCAGTTGAAAAACTGCCCACAGTTTTTCTTTCTTAAGTGAGGAATATGTAAGCCATCTCATTGCCCACGGGTGGGCTATCTGTTGGTCCTAACTAAAGATGAGCCCAGGTCACGCCTGGCATCCATCCCTTACGGACTCCGCCACTGGAAATGAGACCAACAAGAGCATTAAGTCCTACAGATGATCTTTTAGCATTCGTGGCTACATCCAATTTAGAGTGCAAGCTGCCTGAGGCACTTTCAGTCTGTGTTTTATTCATCTGAAGCAATAAGCTCACCTAGGATGCTGATCGATGGTCCTTTGCTCCGGAGAATAACGCTGCCACCTGCATTTTTATACACACACCAGCGAGCGCCAGCCATCGCAGAGAATTACTGCGCACCTACCACAACGTGGATGCAGCACAGAGCAGGATCAAAACAGACTAAGGACAGTAGCCACTAACGCGTCAAATGACACAACTTCTTCACAACTGCTGGAAGTGCCATGCGGCCTTCAGACACATTTTTCTGAACTTCTGAACGCAAATCATCCAGTCACCAGTCCAAACCAATAGACTGCTTATAAAACCACAGAACAGAGCAGCAAAAAGATGCAACTCCTCTCTGCCCTCAGTTTGCTTTTTTTTTTCTAATTAGAGGAAGGGCAGTTTTGTTAGAAATGTAACTGCTAATTTGGAGATTTAAAAAAAAAGTCCTGAAGCTCTGTCCCAAAGCATCCATTTTAGTAATGTTCATTTTTATAATTCACACTAAAACTGCAGGATTTGGAATCAGTGTGCTTTCTATTATTTCTTAAAGCCTAGGTTCCTGGAGTCTCATGATCATATAAAGAAAAACCACATCCTTTTCACCTTTAAATGAAAGATAAATTTCTAGTCTCCCACAGACACTGAGAAAACTTGAATACATGAAACCCAAAAGCTTGAAGAAAACCCAAATCCAGCAAGGGGCAAAAGAAAAAGTCTCAAGCCGTTTTGATTTCCTAGGGTTTTTAGGTAGTGCTGTCTGCGGATAGGAATAGCTGACTCATCGCTTTGAATGCCTGGGACTGACAAAACCTCGGTATTGCTGAAGTAAGTCTTACGTCCACTTTGCCCATGTGTTCTCAATAAAGGAACAGGAACAAAGCTTCCCGAAATCAGCACTAGGGTGCCTGCTAACACACAGCTTTGGATCAGACCCTAGCACACATTGTAAGTCCTTCTGCATTGCAGGTCTGCGCTATAGAGGCAGGACTCTAGTCTAAATTATATTTGGTTTGTTTTAAGATGTAGTTTGGAGGATGAATCAGAAGTTAGGCTATAAATGAAAAATAGTGCATTTTTTATACTTTTCATATTTACCAAAATATAAAGAGCTCTTTGCAAAGGCAACAGATTTCAATCAAGAAGTCTGACTATGGGCCTGCCAAAAATTCCCAGGGTCTCCTACATTCTCTGTCGGAAAAGCTCAGCCAGCTCACGCCACCTTACCCAGTTGTCCCATTCCCTCACTCTTGCCTCCCGCAGTACAGCTGTACAGTACACGATACTCAAATAAGTGCGGGTGCACACCCCATCTTAAAATGAAGTCGGAAAGTAAGAGGATATGCAATAACATTGTGCTGGAAGAGCAGAAATTATTGCTTGTATTCAGTGTTGCCTTTTTAGCTGGTGATGTTTGGATAGCATTGAAAGATGTGACTGTACCTTGAAGAAATTATAAATGAGTAAAATTCACAGAAAACCCTGTCACAAACTAAAGGATATCTACTGACTCTTAACCCTGGAAAAAGGGATTTTACTTGACCACATAATCAATGTTTAGCAAGAGTCTCTCTAGGTCAACAGTCTTCATAAAAATGTGCTTTTAACATATCAAAAATTGAAGTTTCAGAGAACCTCTCAAACTTGGCTTGCCAATTTGGGTCCTTTACTTTGGTCTGCCATTAACTTACCATTAATTTGGCAAAGACAGTCTGGATCTACATTTTCAAACCTATCCCTTACATTTGATTTTAACATAACTCAGTGCTGCTATTCAGAAATGCTGTGGGGCTTTTGACACTCTGAAAATGACGCATAACTGTCTGGAGTTAGCCACATATATTTAGTGGATGCTTTTGGGAACTCAGAGCAGCATCTCCCATCCTGAGAGTCCCCATCTGGTGACAACAATACTTACCTACCTTTCTAGGAAAGATACGACGCTTTCAAAGCGTGAGTCACAGCTCACAAAGAGGCGTTTGAATGTAAGCTTCGCACTGGGATTATTATTGTTGGAAGGCCATTTTTAAAAGCAAATGTGAAGGTACAAGTCCCTTTCCTGTTAAAGGGAAAGCTTGTCTTTGCTTAAACACCTGTCTAGAGAACTCTCAACATAAGAGATTGTAAGCTCAGGCACTTCACCTCCTTCTTTTGTGTTGAAAAACTTAAATTTCAAAGGGAGAATCTAGGCGTGGTTTTATTTTATCTGCATAGATTCAGTTGTTGCTGCACAGCCATTAAATCTACATGGCTGGCAACGTCCTGAAGCGCAGAGCAGCATCAGCGGAGGCTGAGCTATTCATAGGCCAGCACGCTGGCTGGGAGTGAGCTCACAGCTTCACCCGGGAGTGAGCTCACAGCTTCTCAGCGCCAGCTGCCAGCTCAGCTGGGACAATGTAAAGGGAGTAAGGGAAAACGCATGTTGGAGGAGGGAGGTGCGGGGGGGGGACAGAAAGGGGACAGGATGTTAATGGCTACCATTTCATTTTTAGATCTGCCAACATCACGTTACAGGTTCAATGTTTACAGCTCTACGGTAAAGGGTGGCAGGCTTTGCATTGTGAGAGACTGTGCTTGCACGTTCCAGGCTTGCACTTGGTGCTACGGCTGCCTGGTAGGTGCAACTCAGAAGGAGTAATGTGGTCTGAGGAGGGACGGTTCTAGTTCAGAACAGGCCAGCCAAAATCAGGAGAGGCAAAATCAAAAGGAGAGGCAGCTGCCTCTCCTTTCAGCAGGATACTGAAGTGGGACCTGCTAGACCAGGGCTACCAACCAAAGCTGAGACAAATAGCCAGCAAGGAGTACAAAGATTACTGCTATTTCTTGTTTTATTTATAGCAACCACCACAAGTTTGGTGACCATCCATTTTAATAACCACACCTCCACCCCTCTCTTTCCCACAGGCACATTCACAGTTATAACCATTTGTTTTTACACCTGGCCTTAACGCAGGCACTGATCTTGCTAATATTTGAAAGAGCTTTACGCCCTTCAGCAGCCCAACCAACTTTTATATAAAACTGCTTTTAACATCAGGGCCTCCATTACAACCAAAAAATCAGTGTATCTGAATGAAGATGGCTGCGGCTGCAACCGGAGTAGCCATCGGTATCTGAACTGAGAGGAACCAAGAAGCGGCTTGTTCTGCTCTAGGGCTTAGCATGTTTTGTGGCTGCTGTTCTGGGGACAGTTGAGAAGGCACCGAGAGCTTTACTGTATCAGAAGTACAGCTTGCCCTACACGTATTAGGGCCTTTAAGACAGAGGAGTAAAAGTGGAAAGCCAAAGAACACAGTTTACCTCAGCTCTTGTCCAACGAGGCCACGCTAGTATCGCAACAGTAAGTGATGCTGAGGGATATAAATGTTATTATCAGGCACTGCACCACTGTAAGATTCACTCTGCTCCTTCTGTACCCTGCTCTGCGCTGCCCAGAGGCTGGCGTGGTGCCAAACCTGCACCAGCCAGCGGTGCCATGCCTCAGCATCTCTCTTCCCACTCTGCTCCTGCATCCCCCCCATCCTCCCTCCAGGTCCTGACAGTCCTTCACAGCAAAGACACAGGAACAGAGCACGGCTTCCACCAGTATGTGGTCAGCGCATACTGGAGGAAAAGGATACCATGAATGAAAACCCCACAGCAAAAGGGACTGAGAGGAGGATGGACCCCAACTGCCATTTTAAGCAGCAGACTTCAATACGGAGCGAAATCCCCAAGAGGTAACTCCTGGGTGTCCTCCCGCTTACCCTGATCATTTCGGACGTGGCAAGGGGACACGCAGCACACCTCTTCGTTAGTGCTTACGGACATTCCTCCAAAAGTTTTAGTATCGTGAGAGCTGGCAGTATTATTTTTGGTATTGTTGCAGATCAAAATGGTAATCACTTGTCACTAGTTCAAAAGCACTCCAACACGGGGAAGCTAACAGATCCCTGCTGAAGCCATGGTTCTCTGCCCAGGCTGATTTTGCTACATGCCTCTGCTCAATGAAGAGCAGTACGGACACACAGTGTCCCAAGGCAAGAGAGGCTATTGCAAAGCCAAAGGCACCCAAACATCAGTATCACTAGCGCCTCACATTTAAACTTCAGTGCATTGATGCTCCGAGCTCCACACGATGTAGGCAGGTTCCACAGTTCTCTTCTTCCCGGGGAAACCAGGACCCACTCCAAGCCCACCCAGGCTCAGTGCACAGCTATGTGCAGCAGCAAGGCTAAATGGAGCTGCTGGCTCCACCTCTGGGAGGAATTGCTGGAGGAATGTCCTCTCGAACACCATCAGCACCGAATTCCCACCCGCTGCCCTGGCATGGGAGCCTTCCTCCACAGCTGCAAACCCAAACGGGCTCCAAGAGCCTCCACTGCCCAGCAGCTGTACTATTTTCTGCTGAACCAGGGCCTCAGTATTTTCAGCCAGAGAAAAGCCTGCGCCTGAATTCACACACGGACAAAGGGGGGAAGGTCTGTCTGTGTACGAACTGAAGTTTGTGAACTGCTAGTGGTATTTTTTCCTGCTATATATAACACAGAAAAAATAGGATTTTAATACATTTATTCTCAACCTGCTTTAAAGTGGCAAAGATGTGAGGCATTATGTCATCGGTGTAGTTACTACACGTGATCCTGTGTGTGTTGTGAAGAAGCAAGCTTGAAATGAGTTCTGGATGCCATGAACTCAAAAGCTTGCAACTCCTCTGCCAAAGAGAAGTCTGTCACAAGGTGCTAAATACATCACCGTGCAAGCTGAAGAGACCCATTGGCTGGTAAGTCAGTATTGCAGGGCAATGAGCCTGCTGTGCACCAGCTAGAAATCAAAAGGTCTTTAATCCTTCCTCTGCTATGGGCTTCCTGCATGCATTTAGAGTAGGTCACTGTCTGAACCTCCATCTACCCCCTCCCCCCTCTTCCCCCAAAATGAGATCTATAGATTGTACCTACGTACTCTGTCCAGAGCTGGGAGTATAAACACGCTGAAGATTGTGCACTGCTTAGATACCATAGCGATCACGCACTGCCAAGTTTTGATAAAATGATACTATCAGGCCAGTACATTACAGTAAAACTATTTGGGGGTGACGGAATTAGAAATAAAAGCACTGATGTATGCTGGCACAGAAATCCCGACTTTGAGCAGCAAAGAATCCAAGCCGTACAGAAGTCTGTGCAAGCAGCAGGCACATACCAGATGCAGCACACTGTTTCTTCAACACAGGGAAGGCACCATCCACTCATGCCATTTTCTGCTCTTCACTATATATATTTAGGCTTTAAAGTAAGCTTTCTGTTATCACATAGCTCTGGGAAGGCAGGCTTGTCAGCACGCTCTCTGACAAAGCAGCTGAAAGAATGAAATTGCTAGACTGGCAACACAGACTCCCCATGAGCATCTCCTTAGTTGTGCTGGATGTTGGGATGGGGCTCCCGTGGGCAGCCCCAGATGTCCACCAGTTCCCCAAATAACCTGAAGTGGGATGGGGATAATGGTGAAGATTTTATTAGCACCACCAGTCTAACTAAAGGGGGAGTTTTGCCGAGACCAGACATATTTGTAAAGGTAGCCTCATTAAAACACCCTAAGTGAGGTGAGGCTCCTCTGAATTAGGCCTGCAAGACCTGGTCCTGGGTACATCAGAAACTGATCCGTAATTCCAACTTAACATTTCAGCTTCTCAGAATTAGTGGTGGGGTGGGGGGGAAAGCTTACCTCAACTTTTTACACATCTGGATATACAATTTCACACTGAAAAGGTTTTTTTTTTAGTATAACAGGAATACCATCGCTTGCTGTTTGCTGCAAACTGGCCGCTTTACCCTTCTAGCTTTTGAGGAGGCCAAAGGTCACTCGGTTTTGTATTCAGCACATTCAGGCAGAGTGGGATACCACAAAACCACTTTAGTTAAGGTTACACAGAGCTAACAACACACACTCCCATTAATAGCAACAAGCCAGCACAAGCAGTTTGAGACAGTATCCACAAATAAGCTATGCATATGTGCAGTAGTGCTAGGGTCGCTTTCACATTCTCCGACGCTAATTATAAAAAAAGCAAAAAATAGTAGCATATTAACCAAATGCCTTATATTTCTGAGCACTAGATCCTCATTTTGTAACCTACTTAAGCAATATTTTATAAGCTGTGTTTTGAACCAATTACTACTGAAAACCAGGACTGTGACAGTAATAAGAAACGCACTTAGTTGGCATAAGTTTGACTAGTTTGTGTTTACATCAGTGAGATGACAATCATGAAGTCAGTCTTTTTGGGACAGTCTCACCCTTCAGGTATCAGCTTTCTGGAAATTGGGCTGTTTCCTATAATTCTCATGGAATTCATTTTATTACTGTTTCCAGGCCTAATAAAGATATAAAAGACCGGTTCAGTGCTGCTTCCCTTACTTAAGGCTGTATGCAGATCTGAAAAGGTACCCTAATTCAGGCAGCAGTTGTTCAATAAAGTATAGGAATAACATGGTTAAAAATATGGCTTCAGACTACGCAAGTCCAGTGAGATTATCTTACTAGTTGCTCTGTACAACAAGGAAGCATGTCTGAGGTCATGTGAGACCAGAACACATGCTCACATTGCAAGAAGAAGTTTTAATATAAGGAATACACAACTTTACAAAAACCCGTGCAGCATTTCCGTATATGCTCCGCATCTCCTTGGGAGTCAGATGCCTGCACCTCCCGGGGTCAGGCCCTTCACAAACTTGTTCTCTTTCAATAAGGCATCTCCAGAGAGTGGGCAGTACTTTAACCCAGAGACCACGCTCGGCCCGCAGCTGGTGCCGCGCGAGTTAAGCTGACCAAGAAGTGACTTAAGTAATGGAGCCCTTTAGTAGCCGCTACACCAGTGACCCGTCCAAACATCCAGCATTTTACCCATCCATAAAGTTACTTAAGATACACACTGACATAGCATCTTTCACAACAGCTGTGATAATCTTAACCAAATGAATCACTCGAATTGTCTGGGATAGCAGAAGAAACCCAGGATATCTCAAAGGCAGTGCCCGAGAATTACATTTTATTATTTCCCACCTTGAAGTTGAACAACTCCTTCCAGTTACTGAAGAGCTGTTCAGCACAAACAAGGCAAGCTGCGGCAGCCTGGGTCTCTATCCGACCTGACTCCTTTGAGGCAGCAAGTTCCCTCCGTGCTAAGCGAGGCGCATTTCCCCCACCTGAAGGCCGCCGGGGGGTCGGCACTCTGGGGCGGGGAGGGGGGGGTTTGACCCGGGGCGCTGCCCGGCCGGGAGCGCTGCCCCGCAAGAGCTGACCCAGCCCGGGCCGGCCACGCCGCCTCCCCCCGCGCCGGGCGATGCCGTGGCGCCCCGGCCGCAGCTCCCCCGGACCCGGCCACGCACCGCTAAAAATAAAGCCCGTCTCCGCCAGCCTGTCCTCAGGAATAAGGCTTGGATCGATGGTTTTCTTTTAAAGCCGGTTTTTATCAATCGCCCCCCTCGGCCTCCGCCACCCCGCCTCTGAATCACCCAGCCCGGACCGCAGCCCTGCAAATAACTTCAGCGCCGGGAGCGCCGCGGGGACGGGGAGGGGGACGGGGTCGGTGTCGGGGGGGGGGGGGGGGGTCGCGGGCAGCGCTCGGCACTCACCTGGCCGGCGGTGTCGTACAGCCCCAGCAGGTACTGCTTGCCCCCGACGGTAACGCTGACTGCGAGGGGGGAGAAACACAGCGGGTGAAGCGGGGCAAACCCCGGCCGAAATAGATCCCCCCCGCCCGCCCCCGGCAGGGTAAGGCCGGGGACGGAGGGAGGGCGGCTGCAACCGCCGGCGGCCGGGCCCCCGCCCGCTCACCTGCGTAGTGGTCGAAGACGGTGGGCACGTACTCCTCGGGGAAGGCGTCGTTGGCGTAGCTCATCAGCAGGCACGTCTTGCCCACGGCGCCGTCCCCCACCACCACGCACTTCAGCATGACCGCCGCGCTGCCATGGGCCATGGCCGGAGCCCGCCCTCATGGCCCCACGGGCGCGCCCCGCCGCGCCGGGCCCCCCGGCATCGCCGCCGCCGCCGCCGCTCAGCGGGCGCCCCCGCCGGCCCCCGCCGGGCGCGGCCCCCCCGCCATCCGCCGCCGCGCTGGGCCCGGCGGGAGCCGCCTTCCCCCGGCCGCGGCCGCGCCGCGCAGGGGAAGCGCCCGCCGCAGCCCGCCCGGGCGCGGGGCCGGGCGGAGGCGGGGAGCGGCCCCCCGCGGGGCGGGGAGGGGCGCCCCACGCGTGGGCTGGCGGCGGGGCGAGGCGGCCGGGTGGCCGCCGGGGCTGCAGGGCTGGAGCCGGCGTGCGTGAGCGGCTGCTCGCCCCGGCCCCGCTGTCCGCACACGCATGCACAGCAACACCCGGCTCTGCCCGGGGAGCAGCCACGCTCCGCAAGTTACTGGGGCGCGGCGGGCAGCTCCTGCCCCGCGAAAGCCCCGGGGGCTCATTAATTCCCCTGTGCTGACACCCCCGTCCCCCCACCATCGCCCTGTACGTACAAAGGAAACTTCGGTCGCATCCTCTGGCATTAGCCCGTAACTGAGTCGCGAAGTATGAAAATAATCACCGGGACGAGAAATGATTCTTTTCTGCACTGAGTTTATGGTCCTCGGGTCTGAAATTCAGGAGCGGGCACGTATTTAAGAACATTAACGCGTGTGGTTTAAACAGTCCTGAGTACCCATTTGAAAGGCTGAAGGACCAGAGGACAAGAACTAAATAGAGTAGCTACTGCATGAAAAATGAGTGGAATTATGCTCCCACTCACGTCAATGGCAAAAATCCCACCATTCAGCAACACTAGGGTTTCACCCTAACAACCTGTTTCCAACTTCACATTTTCAAATGGGGTGAAATAAACTTATAAGTCAGACAGAAACCAATTGCCTTTTCTAGCCTGTATTTTTTTTCAGATTTATGATGTAAGCTCTATCCAATTATGACAAAAGATACAACAGCACAAACCACGAGGAGACCTCTGTGTTGTCTGGTTTGTGTTTCTATTTGATCTGACATGCTTGAGGGAGAAAATAAATGCAAATCCCACGTTGCACAAAGCTTACCTGAATATTCAATAAAACATGTTTTCAAACCAGGGCAAAATAGAAAAGTTACTACTTGGCAAGTTTTTCAGTTTAGTCAATCAAACTTTCACGCCTTCAGACCACAGAGGGGAAAAGCAGGACATCCAAGACTGCTCTGCTGCGATCTCTTCCCGATTCATCCAGACAGTGTCAACCCAAACCCACGAGCAGACAGAGGCTGCCCCAGTGTTGCACCAGGAGGTATTTCCTCAGCCCTTTGGAAAATGCCAGCTGTAAAAGAAAGCTGGATTTACCGAGGAGGCAGCTGGCAGCTAGCGCAGGGCTCGGTGCACAGGTCTCCCAGAGAGCAACTTTGCCTAATGAGCAGGTACGTCCCACAGAAGCAGCTATTCCTGGATGGGTTTTGGGACTAAGTCCAGGGAAACTGCTTTCCAGTGATCTGACTCATGCTACCTGAGGTTGGAGGTTCCCAGGTGCCCATGAGGGAGTTTAAACCATGCGAATACTCAGCGGCTCAGGTGACACCCACTTCCTTTTTGCTGTACTTGCCAATGTGTATGTTCAGGAGCACCCAACACCTGCATCCCTGGGCGACAGCACCCCAGGCCGCCGCCTGCACAATCAACGGGAAGCGTACTTCCTCCAGTCTGCTGCTTGCATAATTGCTAGCGTTGTTTCTTGAATCCCGTAATCATCATTCTGAACTTGCACAATCTCAGCCAAATGATTCTCATCCAGTCTCCCATTTCTCTCAGACAATGGATGGCCAATTAGTCTGCAATAAATATTTAGAGAAAATGAAGATACAGAACTGGTAAACTGAAACGCTCACCTCGGCTCTCCTCGCCAGGCTGGCTGGTCGCACAGCCATGTGGAGCTGCGTAGCTGCAGGAGTGGCACCTCATAAAACCTCACACGAGCCCCATGGCCGATATGGCTCTCGGAAATGACCCTTAGGGCCATAGGACTGGAAGTGCTCAGGCTGTTTCACCCACGATGGATTTCTTGCACTTGTTTTTCACCCTTTGCAGATGCCATTTTCCGGCAAGCACCCACAGCAGTGCAATAAGGAGGGCACAACAATAAGGAGAGCATACTCACTGAGAGTTCCTGGAAATTTATTTCTTCTCTTCAACTTTTCTGAATTTCAGCAGCTCCCTAAGAATGTCTTAAAGCCTCTGCTGGTGTCAACTGACGGGGCTCCGTGCAGGAATTCAACTCGGCTCTATCTCAGCACGATGAATGCCTTACCAGGAATCACACCTTCTTTCAGATAGATTAACAGTCTGATCTGTGTGATACACTTCCATTTTTCAGCAGTACTAATATAAAAAAATGTGTTAAAATAATTAGTTACCTGTGACAAATGTTGTTTTAAATATCTTTAATAAAGACACTAAATCTAACCATTTTTCCCTAACTTCTTTCATAAGGTAGTAAAATAAACCAGTATGGAATGTTGAAGGGAAACTCTTCTCAGCTTAGTGATATTTAAAATGTACTTTTATTTCTCATTGTTTACTATAAAGTTGTTAGGAAATGAAAAATGGTTCAGGGAAATCTAATTTTTCACAAAAAAATAATTTCTAAGGATAGTTTGTGACCAGTTCTAGCTTATGCACTGAACAGTTACCTCAGCAGCACCTAAGAGTGCTAAACAGTCCTTTTTTTACATTTCAGGAATTAAAATTTTGCTTTGTAGGACTTCTGTAAGACCTCTCTATACAAATGAGGCTGAGCATTCACTGGGAGGAAGAAACATAGCTAGATTACCCTTAGAAATAAGGCCTGTTCCAAATAATTCAGGTCAGTAACAGAGCAAAGTGTGTAGAGGAGAAGGTCTAAGAAATGATGGGAAGCCTATGAGGACACAAGCCTAGTGAAACCCCGGAGATGACAGAAGAGAAACGTTTCTTGGAAGCAATTTCTGGGGTATACAGACTTCTGCAAGTCAGAACATGGAGTGGGACCATGACGTAGAATCACAAAGTCCTTCATGTGAAATTACCAGCAGCAGGAAAAAAAGAAGAGAAAGTGATGGAGCCAGGCCTTAGTAAGCAGCAAAAGACCTGTTTGGTCTCTGAAACCAGGGAATAAGTGTTGTTAATCATCTAAACTCAACACATTTTGAAAAGATAAATCTGTGGCAAGAGAGTGGCCACGCATCTCACTATGGAGGTGGACGTCTTCCCATGTTGGGTGAAATGACTTCATGGGAGTAGTCAGTATTTGAGGAAACACCCCTAAAAATGCCAAGTCCCAGCAAAAGCTCAAAGTGATGTGTGAGTAACACTCGCGTTGGTCCCACAAAACTCAGAGGATTCATTTTTTTTAGGCATCCCTGTCTGTGCAAGATCGGAGCCACAGTTTATGATTCTCTAAAACAAACTTTTAGACTTCCAAGGAACATTAAATCTTTAGGAAAGTCAGCGAAAAGTCAGTGAAAAGGGCAATGTCATCTGAATGCCCTGTCTGCAGCATATTGTCTTTCAGACCAATCAATCTCTCATTTTCGATCAGAGCTGTCCCTAAGCAGCAGAAGGTAACATCCGAATGGACGTAACGCAAGCCTGGCTTTCGGTCAGAATGATCTACTGTTGTCATAAATGGTGAGAACACTATTTTTACAATTTATGAATCCAATCATTACAGTTTTGCTTCTCTACCCAAGATTATGTAGTGCAGAGAATGTTTATGTATCCCAGCTAATATAGAGGAAACAAATCACTTCTCATGTGCCAAAAATGGATAGGCAATTCAGTAGCTGCAGATCCAATTCCTTCTGCATGTCAGTCTCTACTCTATCCCAAATATTTTTTTAATCATTTACAAGAGCACTGGTACTAATTTCCTCTCACTTTAAAGGATCCCAACTGTGTGCTTGCTCCCCTCACAATACGTTTTACGAACACGGGGATGTCTCCAAGCCAAGGCATGCAGTATATAAAATCGGTATAAGCCAGGATGACACATTTTAGGTCATCTGCTGTAGTCATCTGATTGCTAGAGCACGCTGGCTCTTTGCTGTACCTGTAGTGGTCCTCTTCTCAGAGCAGGGCTGAATGGTGCAAGCAGGGGAAACATCACTTCTCCTCAGGGAGCAACCTACTGTGGTCCGCTGCACGGCAAGCTCCCGCGACTGTCTCATCTCACTCTACGCTATTACAGCTTGTGATGCTTTATTAACCACCCTAAATAATTCCCTTCCTCTTTGCACAGCTGTAACTGACGTGGGAGTCTTTAGTGAACTTTACACATGGCTTTCCAGTAGCAAACCAGTGGCACCGGGACCAAAACTAAAGCCCTTTGCTGAGAATGAGATACAATATTTTAAAAATAAATTTGGCACCAGCCACTGAAAAGTGTCACAAACACTACTCTGTGTGCTTTTTCTTAGTAACTGTAGTGCAGGAGCACTTTAAAGATGGTCAAAGAAAATACATCAGAATCCTCTTCTCTGAAACGGCAGCTCCTTGGAGGTGAATACTTTTTGAAATCATGTCAATTCCATAAAAATGTTTTAAGAAAGGCAGAAAAATGTTCTGTCACCTTCAAAGCATCCAGTTTTTATATTTTTAGAGCAAAACATTTTCATTTCTAAATCACTATGGTTTCAATTTAAGGTAGCATTGTGTTAGAATATAGTGTAACATAAATGAAAAGGTGACATCATTGAAAGTTTAAATCATCCTCATTTTTCTTCTCAGAGTTTTTTTTAAAGGATTTCAAAATTTTCAGGTTGCATTCCTAATTAGGACAAAGACAAATCTCAAAAATGTTCATAAAAGTGAATTTTCATCCTCTGCACAGTTAATGCACTCCCTCACGCTCATGGCATGCTAACCTACAGTAAGAGAATACGTTCCCTTCTAACTCATACCTTTTTTCCTTGAAATCTCTTTGTCAGTGTTTTCAGTAATGAAGTGCCCAGTTTTCAACACTATTGTCCAAGCAGAAGCACCCAACAAGTGCTGTCCACTTCTGAGCTGCAATTCTTTTAGATACACATTCCAAGAATACATCCCATTTTGCAGCAATGCTGTATTGCCATACTATTATTAATAATTATTCTACTGTATCACAATAGAGTCTCACGTCCTTCATTAAGGCAAGTGTTTGATTTTAATAGGAACTGCTCAAATATAGAGTGGAAAACAGTTTCTCTTCTGCAGAGTTTATGGTCTAATTCCTGAAAAAAATTCAACCAGCACACAACACATAAAAAGGAGAGTGAGTGAGCGAGTGAGTGAAGCCAGGGTTAAAACTGACAGGATCAAGCTGATACAAACCACGGGTACATACTCAACTTTCCACGTTTCTCTGTCCTAAGAAATAGCTGTGAGTTGGATTGTTTTTTTCCCCAAAATATGTTCCTTAAGATCTTACTTAAGCTTTTTCTTGATTTCTCTAGGGTTATTTATTCCATGCTGACCCCTGTAATAGCTCCCAACTTAGCGTTTTCTGCCAAATTCTTTAGCGTGCTATTTACCAGCACCTCTTAGGAAATTAAGGAAGAAATTAAATATAATAATACTGTACTACAGTTGGAAAAGAGTATTCCTGAAGGAGAAAGGAAGGAAAAAAGAGTGGGAAAGCCAAAGCAGGGTGAAAGATGCTGCTGGAAATGGAGGGAGATGGAAGAACAAGAAAATGATGGATAGAAGTAGAAGAGATATTAAAAAAAAAAAAAGACAAAAAGAAAGAAAAAGAAACAGCCAACCAAAAAAGGAGCAAAAGCATCTGATTCAGTTAAGCTCTGAGATGGTACTTAATTTCAAATAGGAGAAGTCCACAGACCCAGGCCCATGTCTAAAATTAAGCTTGTGTTTCATTCAGGCCAACAAAAATTGCAGTTTTCTACACAAGCTTTTAAAGCACCGGAGAAAATAAATCTCTTGGAAACTTGTTAGGGCACCTACCTCCCAGAGGTTTCTTGAAAAATCTGAAATTTCAAGATATAGTATTAAACTATAAAGTAAATTATGCTAGAGCTCTTTTGGTGCTATTCCCTATTCAGTGAAGGAGCCTGAACAGATTAAATCACTACTCAGCTATTTAGCACTGGGCTAAGTGTCAAAAAGAAGCAATTCTCTTCCTCAGGCCAGCTTGGTGACAATTACTTGCAGTTCACCAGACATTTTGTTGGAAATAAAATTTGTATTATGGTGGGCCTTTTTGTACAGCTAGAGTCTCCACCATTCCCAGGCGCAGAAGAGAGGACTAAGCAAGCAAACGCTTCCTCTAAGCACTTAACACCCTCTGTTGATGCTACCTATATGGCTCCATACCTCACCATGGGACCAGAACATCCCTTTCCTCTGAGAAGTGTACACCTCTGACTCATTCCAGTGCTGAAGACTGTGTAGTCTGGCATGGCTATTATGTATCACAGTGTACCAAAAGGAGAAATGAAATAAGATCTTGAACCTTGGCTCAATACCAGAGACCAGAAGAGGCGTTCCTGTTACAGGAACGGGGCAGGATTTGCATAGGGAATACTGACCCTTTTCTGACACCATGTATTCTGCAACAAAACTAATCCCCTGAAACATCTAGTTCTGCAAAGTTAAAACTGAGCATCATTTTGCACGTTACGAATCATCCTCCAGTTCTACTGGCCTTACTGGAAGTTGAGGGCATTGCATGATGAATCGATGAGATAAGAGGTTTCCTGTTTTGTACTTCTCTGCACCCTAGACTTCCAGAGGGCACCAGGATCACTGCTGTGTTGTTTCTCAGTTTGCTGCTCGTGCCTGTGATTATCCCAGATGTGGCTCTTGGAGGGCAAAATTAAAGCTTTAGCAATCTTTCATTTTAGCTAAATGAAAGCAATCGTTGAGAAGCCACAAAGGCCACAAGCTATAACCCTTCAGCTAAACTAAATTGTGCTTGAGCCTACTCCATGGCAGGCATGATCTGGCCACATCCATGACATTGATGTCTCGCATCCTGTTGGGAATGGTGCCTTATGAAAGCTGACTCCTGTGTGGCGTTGGTGAGTTCCCTGGGAGAGTCCTGGTGTTGCTCTGCCCACAACTACCCCCAAAAATGTTCTAGGGATGTCACAGTGCTGACAATGGTGTCTTAGCATTCAAGAATATACCCTGCCTTTGTTTAATTTACTAGCATAGATGTCATCATTGCAAGGCTTATGTGTTCCAAATGTCATTTTTACTGAGTTGTACTAATTCCAGTGCAAATTATTTCCCTTAGTTCTTACCAGTATTTATTATTGATTAATTCTGGTAAATCTGGTAATATTTCCCTGTGTGCAAAAAAACAACTAACCATCCAACAAATCCTCCAACTCTAAATAAATCTACATGAAAAAATACCTTTTTGAAATTCCACTTATTACAAATGAATCTGTGCCTAAAGCTGACCTCTGGATTCTCCCCAACCTTTGCTGAAGTCTGGATTTGGGTTTGAATTTTCATGAAGTCTGGAATTCTTTCATCAGCTTCTTTGAAGCTGATTCTTGATCTGCTTGATAGATGGAAGTAAGCTCCAAAACTAGTTAATGTTCTGTACACCAGCAAGATTCAATTGTAAAGGTAAATGCTGAAACAAACCTCTTTCTTGATTTGAGGATGTTTCACACAGAAAAAATGTAGCCATATTTTAACTCATGCCAGTTATCAGCTTCCTAGTGAAGCAGCTTGTAAAGTCTAGTGTCACGTGGAGGTAAAGAATGGTGATGGACGGGATACCGGGAAATGGGGG
The DNA here is from genome assembly GCF_028858705.1 of Grus americana. Lineage (NCBI taxonomy): Eukaryota > Metazoa > Chordata > Aves > Gruiformes > Gruidae > Grus > Grus americana. The sequence continues at coordinate 95,926,025 of NC_072854.1, forward strand.
TGGATGGCAGAGAATGGGAGAAGTGGATGGGAAAGCAGGGAACCCCGCAGCCCCCAGCTCAGTGCAGCTCTAGGACCTGAACCCACCCTGGACTAGGAGGGAAAGGGTAAGTCCTTCCTCGGCTGTCCTCTTCAACAACTTGCCATGTAATTTGGCATATGGAGAATGCTGGAGGGGATTCAAAAACAAACCTGAGGACAGAAATCCAGACTTGGGGAATCTAGAGTATACAGGGGAGCATGGGGCTGTGAGTTGCTCATTGTGAAGCATGCCTGCAGCAGCAGAGTCTCAGAGAGCAAAGAGAAGCTCCTTAAGTGCTAATAGTTTCAAAAAGCTAATAGCTTAATAGGGCTGGAAGAGAAGAGCTTGTTGGAAATTTTCTCAGGCAGGGTTATGTATATATCCTGATAGGAAATTGAGGAGAGGGAAAAGAGGAGAGACCCATCATTTTCTTCTTAGGTGTTTACTGTAATCAATGTGGAACCCTGATTTCTGAGGATTCTTTCATCACACTGTCAATAACTTCACCTTCCAAATATTTCAATGAGTGGTGACCTTCCATATAGCAATGGAGAGAACAGGCCTTCAGAGTCACAGGGCTCCCTTTGCTTCATTTCAGTAGTGCCGTCATTGCAATAGTAACTACAAGAACCTAAAGAACCTCTAAGAGCTACAAAAAATATGTCTCTATTAAAAACATTACTTTGCTGAAAAGATTTGCTAACATGTGGTTAAGATTGCTCACTGGCTTCCGTAAAGTTGAGCTCAGCATAATTCAAACCCCTGAGAAATCAGGAAATACAGAGGATAATAAAGCAATATTAACTTCAACCTTTATAGCAATGCCTCAATATATCTGTAATGGAAATAATTGACGTTTTCAGTGTCTTTCGAAGAACATCCTATGTAACTACCACAGCACAGGCACGCCTTCTCTTTGGAAAAGTGGGCTGTATTTACAGTGACACTTTCTTTACATGCATACTCTGACCCAATTTCCTAGAAACAATCCCATAAGAATTAAATTGTATCTTTCCCACTACACACCAGATGACAACATTTAGTCACATATATATATATTATTAAGCCCACAGAATATTTTCCCTACTTTACTTTGTCCAAGTGCCAGTGACTAAAATGTCTCTGTCTCCCAGTGCTGCTGACTCAATGTACAGAACTCAGTCATGAAAAGAGGCATGCAGCTGTCTTGGGGGGTATATATTTATATTTATATTTTTATATGGTGGTCTTTTGATCCCACCCACAGAAGTGATAGGGCTGCGGCAATACTCAACTCAGCAAATACTGTCAGTTCCCTATTTCTATTGCCAGCTCCCAGGAGGGAAAATTAAAAGTTGCCTGAATGTTGACCTAAAGACTGTATTTCCTGGCTTCTGAAAGTCTGAATTTTGCTGAAGCTGGTATTTTATAAGAGCTACAGCTACTGCCAGGAAATCTTACCTCTGCATTAATTAAAAGGGTTTGTCAGTCAGTAAGAAGGACAGATGCTTTAAGGATCTGAAATTCACTCTTTCCTTGCTCCTCAAAATATGGCTTCAGAGAGAGCATCTTTGCAATGTGTTGGTCTGTAATTCAGGATGAGAAAAAAAAATCTGAAGCTACCGGAGTCCTGAAGTTTCTAGTAAGGACCAAATGCATGAGGGAATGGTAGGCTGGGGTTTTTTTGCTGTGTGTGTGGGTGGTGGTTTGATTTTCAACATTTTCCTGCTGACTAGGTGGTGGGGTTCATCACCGGTTTGCTATTTTCTTTATTGCTTTCATGGGTTCTGTTTTTAATGGCAGTCAGAAAACAGTGAGCTAAGGATGAGCAGGCTTCTTTAGCAGGTATATATAGAGAAACTAGCTTTTAAAAATGTATGTAAAACTGTTTGAAGCCGCAAACACTGTACCAGTTTTCAACAAAGCTCAGCTCCTACCTCTCTGGAAAAAAAAAAAAAAAGGGAAAAAAAAGGAGAGTTATCCCAAAATAGTCAGTGTATCTCACTGCCACATTTTACAGCTGGATTTTCAGAAATACCTGAGTGGGCTCTTTGTGTGGTACATGACCACCTTTTAGAACTCTGAACTCAGCTGCTTATGGACAACAGATAGAGCGAAGCTGAAGTTTTGACCTAGGACTACAAGTAATCAAACCCTGTAGTCCAAGGTCTGTCAAAACTCGGCCATGAACTCATCACTTCATTTTTCAGTTCTACGTCTCTAAAACAGGATGGAAATGCTGTGGCACATCAGTAATGTTGACAGGATAATAGGGGTGAAGGATCAGTGGTGTCAGTGGAAACAGGGGATGCACACCTCTTGCCCCCTCCACCTTGTGATGTAAACTATATACCACAGCTGTCTCTTAAAGGTGGCTGCAACCTTCTTGACCTTCCTTTCCCATAACCTGAAAAACCTCCTCCCAGGAAGGCTGGAAAAAAGCTGTGGTGATGAGGGCAAAGAAAAAATGTTTTAAAGATAAATTCAAGCATTTAAAATGAAGCATTTAAAATTAAATCTTTAAAGAATAACAGGAAGAAACGTTTTCCATTGGAAAGCTGGTATTATCATGCCAACTTAGGAATGACAAACCACCTCAGACGTATTCATGAATATGCATGAGTGCACTGCTACCAAATTCCTGCTCCTTCCACCCATTGAACCATCATCGGAAAGTGACAGTTGATGCTGGGCAATAACAAGAGCCCAAGGAGATAAAACTGATGAAGACTTTACCTTATAGTAATAGACTGAAAAAAATTCAGCGGTGGCATGAGTCAGCCCGGTTGCATCAGCTTCTGTGATGTCTGAATTTGGCCAGTGGACGAATCCAAACAAAGCAGATCTTGCTTTAGAAATAAATTTTACATGGCCTTTGTGCTGTTGAGCAGTGCAAGAGAGGAACAAAAGGATTTCAGGCACAGACAACTCCAACACTCCCCCTGAGGAAGATTTCTGTGGCAACCAGTGATTAAGTGTCATTGGAACCAGGCAAAATATTTTCAGAGAGCTGCTCCTTCCCAAGTCAAATTGGGCTTGGTTTTGAATTCACAAATTCTTAAATGAAACTGGACATCATCTCACATGTTCCCATTTGTGCCTCCTTCCTCTCCCAGAAATAAGTAATATGATCATTCATTCACCAGAATGACTGCCAAAATGCTGGCAGTAATGGTTGTAAATCTTTTTAATTTCAAGCTTGATGAGTTGTTCTAGATTTCCCTGTTGTCTTCAGACAAATCCCAGTTCCTTTACTGGTCATCCTGCTTCAGGTTATCTGAAAAGCCAGTAGAAAATTCTACTTAATGTTTTCAGACGGGGAACTGCACTCTTTGTGTTGTCCTCAAGCTGGAAAAGATAAAGAAGTTGCTGCTTCCTGTGTGTGGATCTCTAGTACCTTACTGACTATGAGAAGCCCAAAAATACAGACAGGAACTTGGGGACACAAGCATTTGCAGAAATAACAGTGCATGTAGTAAAGACATCAGAGGAAAGTAATATAGGCCACCTTCCTCCTAAGATAGTAACACGGCATTATTATGAACAACCTTACAGAGTACTCCAAAATCATAGGCAGCTTCAACCGAGTTAAAAACCTCAAATCCTTTCCTGGCAGTAGAGCTGGATGTAGGATAGTTACATGGAAGTCAGGTTTGTGTGTTTGCATGCAGCGATGCTGCATTAACACAAGGCCTGCAAAATTATTGCTATCTTCATTAATTTACTTCTATTGTGGCCACGGTGAATCAGTCCTGTTTGCTACGTCCTGCATTTCTCAAATGGTAAGCTGCAGTAACCGAAACACCTTCAATCTCATTTGCATCACCTATACAAATGTGCACTCACCCCCCAGACAGTTCCTAGGTTCGGGGCCCAATCCACCCATCCTTTCAAAAGAGACTGGAGAAGAGCTAATTGCAAAAAGCAGTAGCAGCACCAGCAGATCAGAGGAGCGCTTATGCTAATGGCAGCTTTTGTGCAAGTGCCCTGCCACCTGTCTGACTGACTGCAGGACGCCAGCCTTTCTGCTCTGCTGGGGTATGCCTAGGAACATTTTAACTGGAAGTGGCCTAGTTTTTAAAAAGCCATCATTAGAGGGGAAAATTTTGTGAAAAAAGAATGCAACTGCGTTACGGAATATCTGTGCAAATGGAACAAAGCATTTCCACCTGTGATTCAGTCTGCATGTGTGTGTTTTTCCTATACATGCACAGCAAACACTTTTTTGCAAGGATCATATTTTTCTACCATATTGTTTTATTAAGAACCTAAAAAGGTTTATTTTTCCTCAAAATCCATGCTCTGGAGTCATAATTTCCTAAGTCCTAACTTAGTTTGGTTTCATTCAAATTTTTACCATCCTGATTGTGAAGAAAGGGTGGAAAGGTGAATCAAACACTAGAGGAATTTTCAGCAGGTCTGGGGATGGAAATTTGGGGTCTGACTCTCAGTTTCTGATTGTTGGGGTCAGCAGCACTATTAGACTCAAGATTAGAATGCTTAAAAATTGGCTTAATATCAGCAGGTTATTTGCTTTTATTCTTCCTTTCCTACCCCTAGACTAGTACCAAATTATATACATTGCTTCAGATTTCCAACATTTCCCAATCTGGATTAATTTACATTTGGAGAGAGGGTGTGAATTAAACTGTTATAAAAGGCTTAGACGCAGTGCCAACTTGTTACTATGCTCTTTCAAGCATCAAATGCTTTTTCTATTAAGGAAGCTCTCAGAGAATTTCTTGCATCTGGAAATCTCTCCTTGCACAGCTGCTTTATCAAATGCGAAAGAAGACATATACCAAATGAAGGCATTCATAGTAATACAACTCCTGGAGACCTTGCTGCAGTTGGAGGCTCTATCGTATTATTGACTACAGTAAAATGTTCCTGTATTTCAAGGAAATTCCAGTCTGAGAAAAACCCAGCTGCTGCAGGGATGCAGAATGCAAGAGGAGAATCAAAGGCAGGCAGGAGAAAAGCAGAGGACAGAAGAGCGCACACCAAATTCTTAGAGCTGACACAAGAACTCGCAGCCTACAGCCTGAATCACACAGTCTGAAGTGAGAAGATGGGCCCTACACTGCTTCTTAATTCATTAAATACTGTGGGGATGACTTCAGCTTCCATGCTATGTTTTACATGCCACCAAGTAGACAGCTATACCTAGGAGTGAACATGAAATGCTTCCTTGTTTTCCGCTGTTCTTTTTTTCTTGATTTCTCTTGTATACCAATGCCTGCAGACATACAATTTCATTTTCTGCCAAGGGATGTGATATACTTCCTGTCCCCCGTTGCATTCATACCACACGTTCTAATTAGATCACTAAAGCATTGGATGAGGCTTTATCTGATTCAAATTTGGCTATGTAAAGGATGGTCTCATTCTCGCTGCTCTTGATACTTGTATCAGAGCTGTGTTAGTCACTAAGAATTTTGCTAGGAAATTGTATTCAAGGCCTGTTTAACTTCTCCTTTGCCAGCATTCACAGAAACCTCTCCCTTATATAATATCTTAATCAATTAACCTCTGCCAATTTTTTAGACTCCATAAAAATTATTCAGGAATCACAAATTTTCCAGCGATTGCGATTTCCATCCTGAACCATTGTTGGCCAACACATCCTCTGGACACTTTAGTATGATCATCTGCTACGATCTTTAGCCTGCCCTAACCCTCAGCTCACTGCCACCTGGGTAAGCACCCTCCTTCAAGCTGGAGAATAGGGGAAGAAGCTTAGAGCTCAGTGTCTTTAGTTTCTCTCCAATGGGCCTGCAGAAGCAGAAGGCACTCACAGCTTTGAGAGGGAATGGCTGGTGATATTTTATTCTCAGTTCACCCTTTCCAATCAACAGCTAGAAAAGCCTTAGAGATTCTGCATTCCTCCTTTACCGGATTTCTTCTGTCATTCCCCCTTCACCGGATTTCTTCCGTCCTTTGGGGGTATGTGATTGGTATTGTGGGGTAGCTACAGAATACAGCTCATCTCCCACATCACCAGTACCAGCGTCAGAGACAGCCGAAATGCTGCCAGCAAAGATTCTAGTCCTTCTTCCCACCAGTTCGATAGCTTGTTTACTTTTCTCTCTGACTCTCTGCTGAGTGGGGAGTCATGTATATGCATCAGCTTATAACTCATCAAATGTGACTAATAGTTTTATGGTGCTTAATATATGAGATAAATGTGAACTGATGTGAACTGAAATGTAAGGAAATTACCAGGCAGCAGGTTTTAAACAAACAGAAAACAATTGCTTTAACACAGTGTTTAATACTGTTGTGGGACTTATAGCCATCAGTTGTTATGGCAGCAAAAATGGATAAATGGGCTTTAAAAAGATTGGAAAGATTTGTGGAGGATGATTCCATCCTTGGCTATTAAATATGATGATCCAAACACAATCTCTGATTCAGGAAACTGCTCAACTTTGCCAAAAGGTGCCACAATGTTCTAGGAGAAGAAACACTCTTCAGAGAAAAACATTCCCTGAGCATCAACCTTGGCCCATGTTGATGATAAGATGTTGAGCTAGCTGAACTTTGGTATGGCATGAATGTTCTTATATTTCTCCTAAAAATTCTGCATTTGGCTAATATGTTTAGTATAGTGATTCAACTGTGTCATACAGGGGCTCATCTATAAGGACTTGTACAGTTCTGGTGAATTTACTACTTGCAACCAGTAGGATATTGCTGGACCCTATGCAATAAAATACATACATGGTTCTAATAACTGGGGGTTTACCTAGTATGCAGTAGTACCCATTCTTCTCTGCCATGGTCCATCAGTTAAAAATGGAAGCTTGTAAACAATGAGAATCTGTCCACACTGTGCTTGCAATGCTTCTGAGTCCGCAATACAGAAGGCAGACTACAGAGAGAGAGAAACCACTGGTGTGCTGCTGCACCTCCCGATGTATAACCTGCAGCAGATCTGGCTTGTCTTGTAGTCATAAAACAGTCAGTGGAAAAAAAATAATACTGCATTATCCAGTGATTGCATATGCTACGCAGCCACACTGCAGCTGAGGTGAGAATCATGCAGTCAGAGAGTTTGGAAAAAGAGTCTCAAACCCCAGCTTCTCTGGGCAGCAGACTGCATTCACTCCTGCTCAGCCTGGCAGGCTCAGAGCTCTCCTGAAACACAGAGGTTAAATTTGCTGCTCCAAACAGTCCCACCCAAGAGACTGCCCTGAAGCTTTTTACAGGGAAAGAATTTAATCAGAATGTGATTTTCCTGGTGAATTGCAGTATTCGGTATAACAGACGGCCGCCAAAATGCATGTTTTGTGATTCATGGTATGGGTTTGCTTAGACAACTTTTAAGATGATCCCTCAGTATAGAAAGGGCAAAGGCACCAGGAGCGGAGGAGAGGCTTTGCTGAGCAGGTTTGAATGTCATAAATGCACAGTTATGGCTTAGTAATTGTATCACAGTTGACAGATGCTGCAGCAGTCACGTGACTAGAACATGACCTCATATTTCGTCCTTCTCCCCTCCTCCCCCAGTGATGAGGGCAGCGCTGGCACTCACATAAGCAGAAGACATTTACAGAAGGCTAGTTTGTAAGTTACTTAAAGGAGAAGCCTGAATTTGAACACAGAGATATACTTTGTACAGACTATTAAGCAGCTGCTCAACAGTGGCAGTGAAGCAAAATTTTTTTTTTCCACTTGGGAAGCACACTACAGTTACTATTAGGGTAAAAATATTGAATCCCAAGTCACATGGGCTTAGATCATCCCTTCCCAAGGAAAAATCTGCAGGAGGGGCGGTAGAGGAAAGAAATGCCTCCATGATCCTCTGCAGACAATGGGGCTGCTGCAAGCTCAGATGTCCTCCAGGGATCTGTGGCTGCAGCAATGAGGAGGTCGTCTCTGCCCGGACACCGCCCCAGAAGCCACTCTGGATGCTCTGGCAGGGTGATTTCGCAGGAGGATGGAACAGCCTGGAATAGTATTTAATTTTCTGGAGATTTTCAAGGGGCACTGAGCATCCTCTTAAGCCTGTCCACTCCTTTTTGTGTAGATTTTGGATCATGAAAGTCCCAGGAGGGTCCTGGGAGGAAGACATGGGATGATGCTCTCTTGACAGCTGAACACCACTTCAGCATGAAGGGGAACCCCACCTAGGAAATTTCCAAAGGTGCTATCTGCCCTGTGGGGATAATTTTCTATCACAGCACTGTTATACAGAGACCAAAGCTGAGGCTGGCTGAGGGCTGAAAGTTCTAAATTAAAATCCCAGCTTTGGTATTGACTCCCATGGCAAGTCATGTCTTGCATGAAATGACAATAGCAATTAGTTGCTGAGTTATCCCAATGGAAAGTGTTGTAAAGGTGCAGGGATTTTTGCATTTTTTAGAGTTTTCTCACTAATCTGCAATTTGCAGCTATTCGTAGACTACAGACCTGAAACTTTTTATACAGCTTCAAAAGATAAAATTTAAGATTTTTCTGTACAACTACTCTTCTCTAAACCTTCTTTTCTTTTGCTTGATGTGGCTTATCTTCTCTTTGGATTGAAATGTGCCACAGTTATTCTAATCTACTGGTTGCAGTGGTAATGCTTTGGAGCAGTAAGATCCCAATTATCCTCGTTAATGTTGACAGCATATCAGACCAGGATGGGATTTCTCTGCTTTGGATAAACAGAGTTTCAGTCATGTTTGGGTTTCAGCTCCAGGAAAGCTTTTGCTTGAAAAGCTCTGACTAGATGTGGTAACCATTATTTTGATTATCCCAACTGAAGTGTGAGCGCTCCCAAAAGAGCCAGCAGCTCGGTGGCCTGCTGCTTGTGCCCTGCTTTGTTGCTGAGCTGTTAGAGGACTTTGCTGAAGACCTTCATATGATTATTCAGTTTCTTAAATGAAGGAAAATGAAAACTGAAAATTTGGGGACAAGAAGAGCTCTTTGTGTATTACTGACTGACCATAAGCAAGGGTCTTCTAGTCCTTTGGTACACGCTTGGGTGACTGAGCCTGCACCCCACCAAGCGCAGTGCCTCTCCTCCGTGGCACTTGCGACCACCTCCAGGGGCTCCGGCTCTGCGGGGTATTTTTGCTTGTTCTGTTTTCTTGTTCTTTTTCCCCCTTCCTAAGCTTCTAGGGCACAAAACCAGCTTGTTTCTTGCCATCTTCTGTGACAGGTGCTGCTGGAGAAGCACCGGGCACAAGGGTGGGTAAGAGGCCATGTTTGGCCTCCAGTTTTTCCTAGGGACCTGAAAAGCAGCTGCAGTCACTGAACATGCATGCCCCTGAGTGCCTGGGGAGCTGCCTCTGCAGTGGGGCCCACGCAGCCCTCACCGTGGTGCTGCCTGTCCTGGTCCAGCTCTGCCAAAGGCCCAGGCTTTCACATCCGAGGCTCTGGGATGCTTGCAGACAGCACTTTCAGTCGGGAGGCCTTTGCGAGACACAGGGGAAGCCTGCCCGTGGAACAACGAGCATGCTCAGTAATATCGAAGGGGTTGGCCCAGCTCACTGCCCGCGATGCGCCTCTGGTGTGGCGGCCATGTTGGGAGCCGCGTCTCCGGCACGGCGCCATCTTGTGGTCCCTGAGGGTGGTGCAAGGAGACAGGCGGGAGGGACGGGGCGCTGCCAGCACCCGGAGAGGGGGGCGGCTGATGAAGCCGTTGCCATTCTTGTTATGGAGGGAAATAAAAGCATTTCAAAGTGTTGTAGAGCCGCTTGCTTCTCGGTGCAGCAAGCGAGGGGCTTCAGCAGCCCCCCTGCGATGCCTCCCTGTGCTGGGTGTGTGCCCGGGTGGAGAGCCATAGCAGTGCGGAGACCTGCCACTTCAGTGTGGGGATTTTTGGGTGTCTCGACGAGCCCCAGCTCCTTCCCAGTGTACCAGAAAGCACCTTCGCAGTGGAAACCACGTCAGCAGCAAAGGACTGCTTGTCACACTACAACACACTGGTTGCTGAACAGGTAAAATACCATGGAGATAAATGTGCATTATTCCTGTTCAGGGTGAGCCTACACCTAACTTCTTCTAAGTGCACGTAGCTGAAAATACAGCTCCCAGCATTTCACTGAGATTTAAAATCCACAGACACCTTTTTTTCACCTAGAGCCTGGCCTGTGATAACGTGTTTTCTGGTAAAATACTGAATTGCAATTATTTGGGAAAAATAATCTGCTCCCCAGTGCCATCGTTCCTCCAGTGGTGGTGGTGGTGATTGGTGGTGTGACCCTGAGGCTGCTGGAGAAAGCTGATTTACTCCCTGTTTTGAATGGGCCTCCCCCTCTGCTGGGCTACACCAAGAGACAGCAGGCACAGAGCAGCTCCAGTAACACTTGGGAGAAAGCTCCCACACCTTCTGATGGCTTACATAGCCTTTGGAGCTGGATTTGAACTGAATGAGATTGGCCTGGGGTAGGGTAGATAGCAAAGTGGAATCAGTCACGGTTTCAGGCATTGACCTGTTTGTCATAGCATCATCCCTTGGGGAGTCTCACTTTATCCACCGCCTTGCTAAAGCTTTCTAAAAAGTGTTATTTAGGTCTTTTTGTAATCTGCTGTCCTATATCATTGAATGAAAAGTTTTCAGAGACAGTCTGCCTTCACCATGTTACAAACATTGATCAAAACACTTAGGTTTATGCCTTACATTTAGGTGCCTGTAAACATTTGAAAATCTAGCTCTTAGTGTTTAGCTCATTTTTTTCTTAATTTTCTTAGTACTGGTAAATTAAGTAGTTATCAAATTGTTATTTAGTAAAATGTTAGAGTGAAAGCATCAAACAATCTAACACATATTCTGTTGTATTCACATGACACTTTTAACCACTTAAAAGTAGTTAAAATTCACTTCTATGAGGTAAAGCAGTACAAGATCTCTGTGTGAGCCCACCTAAGGAGTGAATATTCAGGAGTGAAGAAAGGTTATTTTTACAAGTTTCCAGTAAGACTATGTGGTTTGAGCATAGACCATCCATGGTTTTATAACACACACCAGACCCGTCCCCAGCCAGTCTAGGTAAGGAATGTAATTTATTGGTGAGGGGCTTCAGGATATGCCCCCTTAGAAATGTTATGTGTCACTGTAACTAAAATTTAGGAGTATGTTAAATGACAATATCATTGACAATTTGTCTAGGGCTTTACTATTTTCTCTTGACTTGAACTGGGAATTAAATTAAGCTTCTAAATTCTGCTTTTCTGCTCACAACCTGTGTAATCAAAGCAGGAGATCCTCCTGAACATTTCAATGCCCAAGTTGCTGGTAGGAGTCCCTGATAGATTTCTCTTTTAAATTTAGCACAGCCCAGAATAGTAACTCTTACATAACATATACATAGCAAATATGGGACTTGCTATAATTTTAGTGAGAGACTGCAGATTTCCTGCCTTGCAGAATAACTAAAGCAGACAGCATTAGAATCATCCCTCATATAAAAAGCTTGAGCAAATAAGCTTAACAAAGCAAGGGATAATGTTTCTCTTAGGTATCAGAATATAGTTGACAACCAAACAGACTATGACAGACCCTAGCTCCTCTCATTTGTCTGTGAGTGGCATTGTGGCCTCTGTTTACCTCAAAACATACAGATGTGCTGGACCCCCTGTTCCTGAAGATAAAGAGAGACAGCCAGGCAAGAATTTGCACTCTGTTCTGGACAAGCCATTGGGGCTACTCGGGAAGGGGAGTTCTTAGATAAATATGATCTCTGCTTATTCACAGCGAGCTAGCTATCTGTGGAGTGTATATTCGTCCATGCAGCCCGTGCCACAAATGGGAGATCTTCAAGGAGAAAAGAACAGAAATTAGACCTTTCTGGCATATATGTTTGGCAGAGGACCTGGCAGAAGGAATGAAATAGACCTTCAATCCATTTTTCACCCCCTCCTGCATTCTGTTTTCCATAGCTTGACAATTCCTGGAACAGTGAACCGCAGCCCAATTGCGGAGCCTGCACATTATATGCATGTGTCACAGCTGGAGCTGAATCCCTGCCATATTTCAGGGGTAAATCCGTGAAATACTGCATGCTCTGAGTGTTGTCTCTCTCTTTCAGGCTAACGCTCTTTGAGGGCTGTAGCTTACTGAGCTGAGTAGGAGTCTACTGTTCTGGTAGGCAGGACATCAGCGCACCTCAGCCTCACAGAGTCACTCCAGCACTGTTATACTGGAGGAAGCAGCAAGGACCTTCACTGTGATTAGTCAGATGGTAGTAGTCATGTGGACTCTTGGACAGGATTTCATTTCACTGGGATCCACAGATACAGCGTCCCAGAACTGCTGGCACCTCGGATACAGAGTACAGGCTGGACAGTATTTGGCCCTGTGTCATTTGATGAGATTATTTACACAGAGGAATTTGCTTAGCTAAGAAACCTGGATAGAAACAGAAACATGTCAAATAAGCAATTGCCCCCATACTCAGAAGCTTATGGAGATCAATCATACGGACCTTTAGTTCCTGCCATTTCCTGGATTGCTTTAAAAAATAAGAAACCTATGAGGAAAGACATTAAGCCATTATTAGATTAGCCTTGATTTTGCAGACCTTGGGACTTTTGATCTGATAAGAAGTATCCCTCTGCTGATTTGGTAAGGTACCCTTTGCTTGTAGGTGTAAATGATGATGCAGACAAAGCAGTGGGGTCTCAAAGCCAGTTCACTGCACAGAGGAAATGTATCAGTTTTATTAGAAGGACAAAGTTGCACCAGTTTAACTGTGTTTCCCTTTAAACCATACTTATCATGGTGAAGTGTCCCCCTCAGACTAGTAGAGTAAGCACATAGACACAGAGCTGCACTGGTTGAACTAAAGCAGCGTGATGCCATATTTTTAGCTAAATCATCAAAACTCCTCAATGAACATTTAGGTGTGGCATTTATCTGTTCCTCAGACCCATAGCAATGCACAGATCCTGCTTTCTTGTCTCTGTTAGGAACTAGTCTGTGACTGTTTTCTGTGCTGATACAAAAGTTTGGGGATTGAACATGCGTGGTGTCTTCCTGTCTGCCTGCCTGCCTCTCTACAGACCCTGGGTTTTCTGGACCCACAGAAGTAGAGGGCAGTGGTTACTGGAAAGGTAGCTTGAATGCCAGGCATTGCCATTCATAGAGATGAATGTACTCTTTCTGCTCCCACAGAGTCCCAGGAGTCACAGCCATCCAGAGCTCCTAGATTCTGTGCCTTTATTCAGTGACATGATTGCTGGTCAAAATAAACTTTCCTTAAGGGATAAAAAAAAAAAAAAAAAAAAGAGGCGCTTGCCTTTCTGTAGGCAATAGACTGGCAATAATCCCCATGGTAAGGTGGGGAGGAAAACTCAAAAAAATTAGAATTGAGAGATCTAGCCTGTTATGGGTATCTGAAAGTCTTTCAACAGTTCAGGTTGTAGCTGCATGTTTTTAACAATGAAGGATAGTTGGGTGTTGGGTGTACTGAATTCCCTGTTTTTCATAGTCTTTATGTCAAGAGAGGATGCCTTCCTAGAAGTTTGACTACTTTTCAAAGGAATGCTATGGGCTTTAAATAGGAATTCCCGTGTTACTTTATTTGGTCTATCCTTTGTCAGAAGTCAGATTAACGGATCATAATTAATACAGCTGAATTTAAACTCTTTGAGACAGAGATTTTGTTTTGCTAATAACAACAAGAGAACAGTGCTGTTGACCTTACTGGGAGTTTAACTTGCGTGTGTCCAGTGAAGACTGCTGTACATCTGCTGGTGTGCAGGCTCCAGCAAAAAGTCTGGCATGCCAGTCTCCTGCAGTATGGGTTATATTCTGGAGGACTGTAGAAAGCCAGTGATTTAGGATATAAATCAGCAATAAAGTGTATAATCCCAACATAGAGGTTTAATTTAAAATATAGAGAACTTGATTAAAAGGGTTAGATTAGAAGCAAGATTTATAAACAGTTATGTGGAAGACAGTTAAATAATACAAATACCTTTTCTGAAACACAGTACTGGAGTTCAAGCAATATTTAAATAAAATATTTGGATTGAGGGTTTTGCCAAAAACCCTTGGAGAATTCTTGGACAATTTAATTGGGTTCTTGCTGGTGCTATAAAATCTGCCCTTAGAAACACTTTCAGTTCTCTTACATGTCTTGACAGGGGACAGATAAACACCTTGGGGTACTCCCGCTGGGTTAAGGTCACCTTTATGCAGAGACATCACAATGTTCTACTTAGCAGCATCAGAACAGGACTTAAATGATGCATAAATCTTGAGCTCTCCAGGAGTTATTTTCACCCTCTCTGTATGAGAAGAAAAGCAAGTAGTTCCTTTAATCCTGTGTGGCTTCTGTATTAAAATAAGCCTTGATACTAATCCCTGGCTATCTGGATTTAAACTGACATACATCCTACAGCTTCAAATACCAGAAAATCTGAGTTACCAATGTGCCCTTAAACCCAGAGTGTTTATGTGCTTAATCACACCAAAGGACAGAAAAGTCATTATCCTCCCAGTGTTTCCCTAATACTGCAGTGGGTTCCTTCAAAAACCCAGTTAGTTTCCCTCACATTATTTCCTTTTGCTGCAGTGTTTGCACTGTTCCCCAATCTGACTTGAAAGAACATGATAAGCAAGGCAAATATCGCAGAGCGATACATCGAGGCTGTGTTAGCAACTTGCTAACTTCAACTACACAAACTGGAGTTTGCACTTGAATTTCACAAAAGGCAGATGGCTTCACTCGTATGTAAGCAGATTTTCTCCCTGACAGGGAAACGTGCAGATTCCTACACCATGATCCTAATGCAGTTGTCAAGCTTGACCAAAGAGAACTATCAAAGACAGAGCCAATACACTGTGACTTGCAGTTGCTTGTGGGTGCCAAGGCTCAGCACCCAAAACTGGTGCAGGCAGATGCATTCATTGCATGAAGTCCATGCTTTATAGGCCTCACAGATGAACTTCACTGGAGTCAAATGGTGAGGAAAAGAACAGAGCTGAAGTTGCTGAAGGGATGACCAAAGGTCAAGGACTAGGGTCCACAAAGAACCGAGGTGGTACCAAGAGGATTATGTAAGTGGTCTTTTTCAAGGACCAGGAGTCCCTCAGTCAGGCAACGCTCAAAGTAATTATGAACTTCTTTTTTTTTTTAGGAGGCTTCAGCCCTATATTCTTTAGTCACTGGAAAAGAAATATTAACTATATGGGAGATGGTGTCCCACATGTTCCCTGCTCCATTCTCTGTCATGACAGGAAGGAGGTGATCATGGAATTTCAAAAGCTGTTGCAATTATTCTTAGACCGAGGTGGAAATACCTTCTTGAAAAGAAAAATGCACATTTCTTCCAAAGGTTCTTCTGGAAATTTTCATTTGGGTTTTTTTTTGCAGTTCCAGGATTTTTGGTTTGGGAATATAAGAAATGTTTAAAAGGATTCAAAACAAAGCATGTTTGGAGAAAATGTCATTCTTGTCAGAAAGGAGAGGTTTTTTACTAGAAGATGTTTATCCTCATCTAATTCTTACATTAGTGGCTGGCGGCAGTTGAGAGCAGCAAAGTAGCCAAATTTCTGTCCTTGCAAATTGTAGCAGGTAACTTTACATTTGAAAGGTACATGCCAGGAAAAAAAATACAGGAAAATCAAAGGCAGTCTGTTTCTGTGTCAATTCCAAGAGTGTCTCCATTTCTTGGGGCATATTAGCTGTGATATATCCAGTGAATATCTATACATAAAGTGGAAAGCCATAAACCTGGGAAGTGACTGATCTCTAAGACTATACTTCTAGTCCTCAGGAATTTCTGGTTAGATATTCATGTGAGATTTACTTCTGCTTATTATTAACTGATTATTTGATCCAGTTGCCTGGCAAAAAAGAAAATTATTAACACTAAATATCCCATGTGTAAATGGTCACTGCAGCACAGCACTTTTATGATGGTCACAGAGAACTGTGAAAGCAGATGGAGCTCTCACTCTTTCAGGCTTTGTTCTCTAAGTTTTCACTCCAAAAGTATGTCTTAACTGCAGTATTTGTCCATTTGGCTCTTTAGCATCTGCTGAAATTGTCCCAAACTATCCAGTCCTCTGATTCAGCACTGTTGCTATTTAAGCCTGTCTGATCAAATGGTTTTACTAAGAAAAGAACCAAACCTGTGTTTCAAAGTATAACACAGAACTAGAAAGAAAATGGTGGCTTTAACCCCAATGGGCATCTTTGGTAGCTACAGTCTGTTTGGCAACATATATGGAATTTCTCCAGTTTCATCTTTGTCAAAAAACACAGCCCAGTGAGCACTTCTGTAATGTCAAGACATGCCCCTTACCCTGAAGTTTGAAGCAAGCTGAGGTAAAGAACATACATTGTAGAAGTTACATGCTGAGAGTACAGTTTGTGAATGTACCCACAGAAGGGAAACTGGTTATTTTTGGTCAACTATGACTCAAGATTTATGGAACCACCTTATTTCATACAGAAGTGATCTCCTCTCCGTTATGATCCTGAGGCTCTGCAGTGCTGCAGAAGTAGGAGGACAGAAGGGAGCCAAACAAAAACTGAGCCATAAAAAACATCTATTAAAATGAAAGAAAAGAGCAGCCTTTGACAAACTCTCATTTCACAACTTTTTGCAGTGAGAACTGGTATTGTTATAAGATGTTCCACAAAATTCAGTTAAAAAAGGGGCAGCTGCCATAAAAAACACTGCACTGTATTTGTTTCTTCTTCCTCTTCGATATGCAGGATGCTTCTCAAAGAACAGTGTATGCACCAAAACAGTATTCAGGTGTGCACCCACAACTTTTTTAGTGCTACAAAATCAGTAGTTTCCCCACCTTTGCTAAACCCAAATATTCAGAAATAGTGACTCATATTTCAAAATCACAATTGGCTTAAAACTCACAAGAATTTTCTTTTTAAGCAAATAAGAGCCTTAGAGCTCCTTAAATTGTCATCTTGTTTCTGGGCTTTGAATCTTGTTCTGGAGTTTTCATAATTATGAGAACTGGGAACCTGAAAGTCTTTATTGTGTAATGGTGTAATCACATGACTAGTGGCTGTGATTTACAATAAAATCTTTAAGAGCCAGCAGTACTGTTTTTGATTTGTATATCCAGCTTTCACAGTGAAAAATATTTAAAGAAATTTGGCTTCTATAGCCTAGTGCTGAAGAGGGACCGAACGATCTTCAGCTCAGTTACTCCGTTCCTGCACTTCAGGCAGGAGGGGAATGATTGCAGGCAGGGAAACAAAATTATCTGAAGTTACCTTTGGATTCATACTCTGGAGTCCTGCAGGGGCCGCAACAACTCTTACTGTGAGCTGGAGCCTCCCCAGGGCTAGTGTAATTTGTGCTGGGCCACTTAATGTCCTGTGAAGCAGAGACTAGTTAGGGCTTAGCACCTACCAGCTGTGCTCCTGATCTTCCCCATATGCTGGAGCTGGGAGAAAAGCCAATGGGGAGATCCTAAACCAGTTCTTCATAGCCCAGAGGGGCCCTTGGAGCAGAGGGTACTCTCAGCAGATTACTTATCTCTGTCTAATGATACCAGAACAGATTTCAAGGCAGGAAATACCCAAGTGAAATCTGCAATGTTCTTAGATGAGCTAGCTGAAATATGCCAATTATTTTGCATTTTCTTTTTTTATATATATTTTCTAATGCAAGTTTCTTTTTGAAATGGAATAGGAAAAAGAAGTTTCCTGAAACCCAGAAAGTAATGATAAAAGTGAAAAAACCATTTTATTTTAAATTTTGCATACAAGAGCTCACATTTTTTAGCCCATATACACATTTCACACACATACATATGCACAAAGTCTATAGTTAAAGAGAGTTTATCTTTTGTTTAAAAAAATTGTAGTGAATCCAAAACATACTGATATTTTACTGTATTTTGAGATAAATGAGCTTTGAATTAAGATCTGTTTTAGAAATGAACAGATTTGGACACTGCATTTAAGTGACCTGATCAGGTTTTATGGAAGGAGCCTGTGGTACTTTAAGGAGTGAAGCCTCAGAGCCTGTTAGCTTTCTTACACCACAGACAGTCTTCACCATTGGCTGCTGCTGTGAGGCAATTGCAGAAAAAAATACCATCTCTGGTTTGCTGTTCTAAAGCAACAGGAGGTGCTGAGTCATTTTGGTCTGGTGTAAGAGCAGTGATGCAGGACAGCAGCAACTGAGGCACAGATTAGCCCTCAGACTTTTGAAGTTGCCTGGAAAAGAATGTGTTTCTCCTGGGAAGGTGTCATGTCTTGCCATCCAGGTAGGGGTGGCATTAACAGTGGCATCTGATAAAAAGTCTCAGCAAAATAATTACTTTAATGGTGATGGCTAATTTTAGATTTTCTGATCTTTATCCTGATACATGTCCTCTGCCTTATACATACGCTCTCTGATATGAGAGCATGTCATTGAATAATGCCACCAAACTCTCCAGCAGCAAAAGAATGAGATCTCTGTAAGCATCAGAGCTCTGCTTAGGCAAAGCTGAATTTGAGCTGGTGATTTTGGACTGAAGGTCACAAAGGGGTATCTGATAATGACAACACAATATCAGTGTTAGGCTGATGATTTTGAAACTTTGGTTTAGATGACTTCATAGAATGGTATGGGTTGGAAGGGACCTCAAAAATCATCTAGTTCCAAACCCCCTGCCATGGGCAGGGACACCCTCCACTAGACCACGTTGCCCAAAGCCTCGTCCAACCTGGCCTTAAACACTTCCAGGGATGGGGCATCCACAACCTCTCTGGGCAACCTGTTCCAGTGCCTCACCACCCTCACAGTAAATAATTTCTTTCTAACATCTAATCTAAATCAACCCTCCTTCAGCTTAAACCCATTACCCCTTGTCCTGTCACTACACTCCCTGATAAACAGTCCCTCACTATCTTTCCTAATTAGTACCCCTTCAGGTACTGGTAAGCCACAATTAGATCTCCCCGGAGCCTTCTCTTCTCCAGGCTGAACAATCCCAACTCTCTCAGCCTGTCCTCACAGGAGAGGTGCTCCAGCCCTCTGATCAGCTTCGTGGCCCTCCTCTGGACTCACTCCAACAGCTCCATGTCTCTCCTGTACTGGGGCCCCCAGAGCTGGACGCAGTACTCCAGGTGGGGTCTCACCAGAGCGGAGTAGAGGGGCAGGATCACCTCCCTTGACCTGCTGATCACACCTCTTTTGATGCAGCCCAGGACACGGTTGGCTTTCTGGGCTGCAAGCGCACACTGCCGGCTCATGTTGAGCTTCTCATCAATCAGTACCCCCAAGTCCTTCTCCTCAGGGCTGCTTTCAATCCATTCCTCGCCCAGCCTATAGTTGTGCTTGGGATTGCGCCGACCCACATGCAGGACCTTGCACTTGGCCTTGTTGAACTTCATGCGGTTCGCACGGGCCCACCTCTCCAGCCTGTCAGGGTCCCTCTGGATGGCATCCCTTCCCTCCAGAGTGTCGACCACACCACACGGCTTGGTGTCGTCGGCAAACTTGCTGGGGGCACGCTCGATCCCACTGTCCATGTCGCCAACAAAGATGTCGAACAGTGCCGGTCCCAGTACCGACCCCTGAGGAACGCCACTCGTCACTGTTCTCCACGCCACTCGTCACTGTTCTCCACTTGGACATTGAGCCGTTGATCGCAACTCTTTGAGTGCGACCATCCAGCCAATTCCTTATCCACCGCATGGTCCATCAAATCCATGTCTCTCCAATTTAGAGACAAGGATGTCGTGCGGGACAGTGTCAAATGCCTTGCATAAGTCCAGGTAGATGATGTCAGCTGCCTTTCCCTTATCCACCAACGCTGTAATCCCATCATAGAAGGCCACTTGTCTGTGGACAAGTAAAGGAACCAGTGGAATAAGCAAAATCCAAGCTCAGGTGTTGTAGTTCTGAGGCCTGTGTACTACCCACTTTAACAAACCTGACATCCAGCAGTTATGACGGGGGTAAGTAGAAAGGTTGAGATGATGTATGTCAGTTCTCTTTTTAAACTGTTTTACAGTCAGAAGACTGTAGTGTAATAACCAACCATATTTTATGAAGGATTAAAAAGACCATAGATTCTAGATTGTCCAAATTCATCAGTTATTCATTGCCCTGCTAATACCCTTTCAAACACAGACTAAGAGTTATGTGCTGAGTTGCAGAGGACAAGGACATCAGCTACTGAGTTCTCCTCACATCTGTGTCCTTTGCAGGTTGGTGACCATGTGTTGGTTTTGCATATGCTTTTTTGTATTCTTTTGGAGCTGACAGTGATTAGTCTGTCCATCCTGTCCCACCTATGTGAGTAATCAGGATTTACTGTCCTTTGTCTTTCAACATGGATGTTCTGAGAAATTGCACATGTATGTGCGCCAGGGCCCTAATGAGTTGCTAATCTAGGTGCCATTGGCAAAGGCCATTCCTATAGTCCTCTTCTGACCTTGTATCCCTTCCAATACTTCCACACCTAGAAAATTCCCATTCATACCATTCTCTTAGTATTTCTATTGCAGTTCTCTACAACAGCACTACAACTGCAAAGAAGTCATTTTCCCATGCCATTAATATTTCTGAAATTGAAGGTATTTCTCCATTTCATATCAGACAAAACCATGAACTTTCCAGAAAGCAAATATTTCTCTTTTTTTTTTTTCCCCAGATAAGCATGCTTAGACTTTCCAGACATCTGAGTTTGACCTAGACAATCAAAGTTTTAGGTTACGTAACTAGGTCAGAGTGAAAACAAACCATTAAAGATGGTGCAGGTGCAGATGAAACGAGTTCACCATTGTAATATTAATGATACAGAAGAAGTATGTTCCAGATGGATCTGGTAAGTCTAAGCATGGTAGCTAAAGTACTCTCCTGGCTTACAAGGGAGCCTTGTTCAAGATTACATCCTAGGTCCAGAAGGCTAGAGGTTCAAACATGAGTCTAGGACACCCTAGAAGACCACTCTCATCAGCTAGCTGTAAGGCCAGGTTCTTGGTGCCTTTCTCAATACCGTATTTATTTTTGATTCAAAATAGAAGTGGCTCCAGAAGGAAAAGCTCCCATCCTGGAATCACCTATTGCCTATGGATTAGCACACTCACCTAAGAGATGGAAGACATGACTTGTCCCTTCTCCAAATCAGGTTGTTTTCTCATCTCTCAGATGAGGTCCCTGCTACTAGACTACAGGCTCCTGTTTTTCTGTGCTTCCTGTCAGCTACTTTCAACTAAGTCATGAGACCTTTAAGGTATTCTCAAGCATATAGCATGTTAACCACAATTTCTGCCTTCATAAAAATGTTTACATTTCATAGCTGAAAAGAGAAAGCACCTAAGCTTCTCCCTGTTTAGATAGTCTGAGTCAATGGCTCAGGACTAACCGATGTCACCAAGAGACAGGGTCCTTAAAAATTAGCTATCGCTTATTTTAAATCATGGTTTAACATGGCCCTCACATGTCTGAGAACATTTTGTAATCATTTAGAACCTGTGGCTTCAATTTTTGTATCTGTTGTTATTGGCAAAGATGCTTTATTTATTCAGACACCTAGGGATCTTATTGCTCTTACACAAGAAATGCTTAGACATAGACATCAATACAACCTAAAATGTACTCTCTGAACAGCTAAAAAGCACAATTTGCACCTGTGATTAAATGTGCTTTAATTTACATTTATGAGAAATTTTATTTGGTGGCCCAGTTCCCATGGGTTCTCTTGAAATCTAATGCCCAGTCTGGAGATAATGAAAACCAAGCGCAGCTGTGCCACTTTTTTATTGTTTTTGTTGGTTTGAGTTTCCCAGCCCCCAGCCCAGGACATTTGTAGAAGTCTCTGATACCATCTTTCTCCTAAAGCTTTTGAGCTGCTTTTATCCCTCTGACCACTGACAGAGGGTACAGTCCTGCCAGTCCATAAAAACTGAGTAGCTAACCACTCCTTAAGGTCGTGCCTCTCCTTCCTTCCCGTTGCCACTAGTCAGAGAAGAGGGCACGGAGCTGCCAGCCAGGCCCCAGTGTGTCAGCACTGAAAACCTGAGATGATTCTTGGTGGGTCTTCTCTGGGGCTGAAGCTTGCCCAGCAGAGCCAGAGCAGGGCTGTCTGCCCCTTCTGCTTGCTCTCCGCAAGCAAAGTTGCACTCCCCCATCAGTGGCTGAAGTTTCCACTCCTGAAGGGTGTAGTGATGGTCATTCCAGCCCCATGGCAACACTGAAGAAAGTCTCCTACACTGTGCTCTGTTTTGCTTCAGCACACACTCATCACACCAGGAAATCACCAGCTGAAAGAGATTAATATGAAGATGCCCCTGTCCCTATTACCATTTTACCTTGCTGTCTGGGTTCCTATCGCAGCCCAGCACTTATTCTGGTTTCTGGAGGGAAATGCAACCAGAGTAGGTGGTTATTCACAGACACGTTGTGATGACTGTAGCTTATCCGAACATTACACTGCTTGGAGAGTAATTTGCAAGTGGCGCTATTGGCCAATTTAGAACAGTCATCTTAATACAGTGAGACTGAACATACGGGAAACTGGAAGGCAGAAGAAAGCAAGCACCTGAAATTAGAACAACAGCAAACCATAGATCCACAACTTTTCAGGTTTCTTGGGTAAAACCCCAATTCTACTGATGAGGGAGGCACATGCCTTTTAGTTTCTGTGGAAGGATTTTACTGCAGGCATTCAGAGTTCTTGCATATCTCCCTAACAGCCGTATTCTGTGCCCCATATTTTTCATACTCCTACTTCCTTTGTGACATGGAGAATCTGTGTAGCTTCATGTTTTTCTCTCCTGTTCCTTTCCCTTCCAAGAGGGAGTCTGCCACAGACTGTCTGTGTATGCTTCAAACCCTGTCTCATTTTCTCTCCCAGAACAAGTTACCTTTTCCTTCTCCCAATACAATGGTCAAAAGACTTCCCTCAGTCAAAGTCTGCTCCTTTGAGTCCCCTGAACTCTTAACACCCGTGTTTTCAAAAGCCACTTCCTGCTCTTTGTTCCTTCTCTTTTGCTGGGATTTTTCTGTGACACATTCCAGCTCTTACAGACCACGGGGTGCAAGGGCAGCCATACATTTCTTCTACAACAGTCCTATTTAAATGGAAGACTATTAATGTCAGTGACTCAGATTTTTTTCCCTTTTCAGGGAGTTATATGACACCAGCTGTGGTAGCAAATTGTTGATTCACTATAACCTTAACCTTTCCATGATACAGCAATGTTATAACCTTATCCAGCGTTCATAAATTCCAAATAAATGGATTTTCCTACCTGTCATTCTTAGTTATTTAAGACAAGCTTTAGCCTCACATGAACCTATGGAATTGTTTGATGCAGGCCTAAATACAAACATGACTGCTGCCAAGAAATATGGGGAAATTATACTGTATGTGCCAAAATGTGAAGCCTAGAATATGTGAGAAAGTACAGAATAGTGCTTTGCATTTGGCATCATTTATAAAGGTCCAAGGAGGAGTTTTATACAACCTTTTCACTTGGTGGTTGCTAGCAATGGTGTTAATGACTCAACATCAATGGTGCAGAGTCCAGCCCAGAATTTTTTTCTGTCATATGTACTGCGTCAACAGGATGAACGGCTCACAGAAAGGAAAATGATAACAGAGAAAAGCCATGTTGATGTCTGCTGTAGAAAACAGGTTGTTTAAAGCCTTTTTTTTTTCATTTCTTCCATTTCATTTCTAAGGTGAAGGATTGAAGTGTGGAGATCTGTTTGTAGAAATGTAAATAGATAGTATAAAAAATTATGAGGTAAAGCTGTCCAGTAACTCACCTGTAACAAAACCACATATAAACAGATGCCATTCCATGGTAATTCTTTTCTCTCTGATAGATTGACAGCCTTTTCTAACTCAAGAAGCACTCATACATCATAAGAGTAAACTGAACTATTATTTTTCCAGTGGGGAAAACTGACACAGAATAACTCACTTGTACAAACCCTGTAACAAATCAATGAAAGAACTGGAATAAACTCCCAAGGTTTAACCAGCATCATAGAAGAATGTCTGGTTCAGCTTATCACTAAGTTGAGTGCTGAAGGTATCAGAAGTGCTACAAAGTTGAGGTGCTAGGGCTCTGCTGCGCTTAAGGGAAGAAGCTGGCTATTTAAGGAACGGAAAAGTGGTGGAAAAGCGGGGGGAAAACAAGGGAAAAGTGAAGACGAGTGAGAACTCATTATAGACCGATGTATTATTTGCTGTATATAAAACCCAGAACTCAGATATAATGGGAGAGTGATGGTTTCTAGGTGAGATCTGTGTCTTAGCTTTGCCTGAGACCAAAGGGTTGGGGTGTGGAACAGAAAGGATCGTGTGAGAGCAGGGACAGACTTCATCTTTTTCCTCACTGCAGATGAGCATTCTGAGAGCTGACCTTTGTATAAGGTATGTGCCTACACAGGTAGACCAACACTTTTCTTTCGATACATTCTTAAAAGTCTGTCCGTGAGTTTTGTCAGGTTTTTTTCCTACACCAAGTTTAGCCAAGTGTCTGCTTTTTCACTGGACTGCCTGTATTTACAAGCTTGTACTGGGAGCATGGACAAGTATCTGGGAAGTATGGGCCAGTGAACAAGGGCTGATGCAGAGTAACAGGCTCCTTCATTTTTGCTGGTTGAATGTAAATGAAGACTTGCATTCACTATGGTTAGAAGAGAATTTAGGGTTACTGTGGTTTTCTTTCAGTTCTGCCACTTATTCACATGGCCTATTTTTCAGTCACACTGTTCTTTCACTCAGGGGAAGAACTCTTCCATTACTGCGATATCCTCAAGTGAAATATAGAGCCACTTCGAGGCTGCTCTAATTGACACAGCTACTTCTGATTCTTTTGTATTATCTCCAGGATATAAAGAAAACTGTGTTACAGTACAACGTAGGCCACTCCCAAGAAACTCTGGGTCCACATCCAGGCTTAAGCAACTGATGGTTCTTAAAGCAGGCAGGTGTAGAGCTCTTACTGGCTCTAGGAAAGCTTTCTACATGGGTATTTGTACTCCAGAGCTGCTGTTTGCTGCTAGTTCAGCCCAATGGAGCTTTGCTGCCACTGAAAATAAAACCCTTGGAATGGGCTCATGCCTGATACTCAGCCTCGCTATACTTCAGTCTTCCCAGCTCAACATGAAGCTAGTAATACCTGCCTAGCTTTTCCCTGAGTGATAGATACGTATCTGGCATTCACGTTTGCATAGCCATTGGAGATGCCTGGATAAGTACAGTAGAAATGTTGTTACTATTAATGTATTTACTTATTTGCATGATCTATCACTGTGGTATCTAGACATTCCTGGCCCAGTTAAGAAAAGAAGATTGGAAAG
This sequence comes from Grus americana, assembly GCF_028858705.1. NCBI lineage: Eukaryota > Metazoa > Chordata > Aves > Gruiformes > Gruidae > Grus > Grus americana. Next base: position 95,951,261 of record NC_072854.1, read on the forward strand.
GACACCCTGCTCAAGTCTAGTTCCACTGCTACTGCAAATATTTATATAATTTCTGTCATGAACTGATAGAGCACTAGCTAGCTAAGTATCCAGTATTCTTCCCCCTCCTACTTCCATAGAAAGGCTGTTGCAGGCTACCACTCTCTACAGGGAAAAAAAAAATCTCCTGATTTCCAACCAAAAAGTATTTGCGACCCATTTGCACACTGATCGCTTCTGTGCAAACACTTCACCTTTAGCTTACATAGTTCTTGTTCCTTCTCAGGCTTAAGTCACTCAAGGTATTTATGCAAAGTGACTGTATCTGCTCTCAGTCTTTTACAGGTTGTCTATTCTCTTTATCTCCCTTTTAAGTCTTCTCAGCAGGCATGATAGTCCCAGTTCACCTGTATTTGAATGTGAGTGACCAGAATTGCAGGACTCAACCAGAACTGCATGTAGCATCTCAGCTATGGTCTCCTGAATATACTTCTACTGTGGCATTTCATACTGGAAATACCTAGCATCACATTTCCTTTTTCACAGCTGCATCGGAGTGGCAGCTCACAGCCTGCATCCTTCCTTCTCACTCACTTCCAAATTCACGATGCCCCGGTTTGAAACACAAACTGTGATTATTCATCCTTAAAGGTATGGACTTGGACTCGGCCCATTTGTATTATCTCAGTCTCCACAGGGCATCCTTTCTTCCTGCGTGATGCCCATCTCCTTGAATACGGATAGCACATTCCGCCTTTGCACCATGGGCAGATTTCGTCTGCGGATCTCGACTGCTTGTGCCAGGCCCGCTAACGAGTACCTCGGACCAGCCCCACACTGCCGCCGCCGCACCCGCGGCCGGTGTCGCCGCCTCCCTCCGCCCCTCGCTCCCCCCCCGGCAGCCCCAGGAAGCGAGGCGAAGGCACCGGGCGAGGAGACGGGCGCCTGGCGGCCGGGCCCCCTCGGGTCGGCTAACAGCTCCCCCGCGGCGGCGCAGCCCGGGCGGCTGCCGGCGCTCACGTAGGCCGGGGGGCAGTGAGGCGGCCCCAGGAAGCGGCGGTCGCGGCCGCACGTAGCGGGACCGCCCGCGGCGCCGCGCCGCCACGCGGGTCACGTCGGCTGGGCCGGGCCTCCTCGCAGAGCCCGCTCCCCCCTGCCCCCGGCGGCGCCTCGGGGGCGGCCGGGCGGGCCTGCGGAGCCCGAGCGATTAAATCAGGCTCTGTGCGCCGCTGACTTCACACTCCCACCCCCCCACCCCCACCCCCAATTGTTCCGGCTGCCGGCACCTTCTGCCTTACACATCTGCTTTCAGTGTAGTGCCTTACGTGTGACATGCCCCGGCTCTGCCCCCCAGTCCGGGGTTGGCTGCTCTGTCCGACGGGCCACCCAGCCCCCCGGATGAGGAGAAAGGGGTCTTCACATTTCACCGGGAAACCGGAGTAGTGGCTGAAAAGACTCTGCTTACTGTTAGCAATATCCTTAGAAAAGGCACAGATTTTTCACATCAGAACAGCTAATTTTCACCCAGAAGGTCCGGTACTCCACTGAGCACAGGGAGGCATTCTGAGCAGAGTAAAGCCCATTTCCAATGTGTCCTAATATATAGAGTAGGTTCCAAAATGGACTTTGTATCAGATGCATTTAGTAACTACTCATTATGTGGCTTTTATACACAGATATCTGTCTCTCCTTATATGAAGTAAGCTTTCAAAAAAGTGGCATCTGGAAAATATGAAATCATTTGACTTGAAATGGTGAAAAGTATTTTTAAGTGATTGCATTATTTTTCCTCCTTTGTTATCCTTATATCCGATAAGGATTGCTTTGCCTCATAGGCATTGTAATGAAGCCTGTTTCAATCCTCATTTTATGGTTATGCATAACTTACGTATGCCAAACAGCATGTCATTTCCTCTTTTCTTACAGCATCATCATGCCTGTCACCCTAAATCTGCTGCTCAATTCTTTCCTGTCCTCATGGTGCTGCTCCTTCTTTTAATTTCTTCTCTCCTTTATTGTAGCAGCTTTCATCCGCTTTTCCTGTTACTACACACGCTTCCACTACACATGCCAGCACCTGCCATTTAGCTCATTTCATCACTCCGGAAAGTGAATTAACAATGGAGGAGTAGCAAGCTGGTTTCCTGTCCTGAAAGGAATCCTTAATAATGTGTAGGACCTGACTCTTGGGTCTGCTTCAGCTGCCATCACTCTGCAGCTATAAAAGTTGGATAATTAACAGAGTTCCTTAAAAAAAAAAAAAAAAAAAAAAGTGCTCTATTGAGGGGAGATAATCAACCCTTATTTACCCACAAAGGTGATGTCCCTTAGAGTAAGGAAGTAGGACAGGAGACAGTTCCACAAAGGCCACTGGCTCAGAGAAGCAGGGTCTAAATTTAAGCAGATCTGGCTGCTCTGAATCATGCCAGAGACCAGATTGGATCCTTTCTGCCCCCAAGGTTCGAGGAATATAGGAAGGCATAGAATGACTTGTGCCTAACCCTGGTCCCACAACTGCTCTTTATTGCAGCATCTAAGTTTAGCCTTTAACGGATCGCTGTTGTGCAGTCATCTCAGAGCTCAGTCTAAGTGGCTGGGCAATGTTCTGTGTTTGAAAACAATTATAAAAAACTGTCACAGTTCACCAGTGCTTTAGGGCATGATGATAAGGGACTCCAGGAAGACCTGTTTGGAGAGACTAAATTGTTTTTTCTGTATGTTTTTAACGTGTTCTGACTTTAGCTTTCAAACGGTTAATGGTCTTTGTGCCTCTGAGTTGCCAGGGTGCTTACAGAAATCTGTTGGTGTAAGTATTGTCAGGTCCTCTCAATCTTTTACCCTGCAAAGAGAAAGGAAGTAGTCTCTGTACATCTCACCATACAAGACGTTCTTCTAATAGCCAAGGTATTTGTTTAGTAACAGGCAGGTGTTTGTCCAGGAACAAATTTGGCTTTCTGTTATGGCAAAATGTTTAGACTTTTGTCAGTGTTGTCACTCTACTGTGTGGCCAAAAGTTTGTAGTCTTGAAAACAGCTAAGAATCCTTGCTGCTGCATGCTGCTCAGTGCAAGATGCCTATCCTTTATTTCACCATAAGTTGTGTTTCAGCTGCAACTTAGTGAGAAGTCATAGGACTGGACTGCAAAAAAAAGGTAGCTGTTTATAAATGTAGATAATAATGTGGTTATTGTCTACAGTGAGAAGCATATGCATGTATGAAATGCTCCACAAGATAGCTCTGATCACAGTTCCTGTGCAAGAACATAATTTTTTTAGTGAGATAATAAGACAAACCCTCATCAGTGGCATTGTTCCATGAGAAGTCTGTGTGACAAAAGGACTAAGATGGAGATAAGGCCACAGGCCATACCAACAACTGGCAGCATATTTCTTCACTCTTTAATGGCAGAGGTCTTTCACTGCCAGCCGTGGTGCTCTAGATCAGTTAGGGCACTTCCAGGCATACTTCTTATGCCTGGTAAGAAATACTTTCAGATCTTCAACACAATTAGGAATCTTCTTGATGGCCTTCTATTGAAATCAGGGTTATTCTCTCAATAAAGCAAATAATGTGTTTGGGTTTCGTCTGGTCTGGTTTGGTTTGTTGGTTTTTTTCAAAACACTTTTTTTTCTTTTTTTTTTTTCCAAAAAACCAAACCAACTTGTGTGGGGAAACCAGAGTCTGTCAAGGAAACCATGCCTACCATTCCTCTTCTAGAATTTTAAGAGATCTGCAGATTATGAAATATTTATTTTTATCCTCACTTATCCCCAGGAGAGAGAGATTTTAGTAGACAGTGAACAGCTGGATGGACCAAAAAAATCACAGAGGAAGTGGAAAGAGAGAGAGATTGTAGAGATCTTAGAAGCCACAAAGACTCTTCCAAGGGGAGTGACAGAGACAGTTGAAGGTGCAAAAGGATGATATGCTTGAACAGTGGGTATCTCAGTTTCACCTTGCAGTATCAAATTAGTGGACTGGAACTGCAGCATACCAGTAACTTTCTTCTTCCTGAAGTGAAGAATGCCAACCTAGCTGCAAAGCAAAAGCATCCACCAGTAAGGCAGATGTAAAATCTGTTTCTTCTGCATCAAACTCTAAATCAAGCATAATGTTCCTAATTCACATTCTGGCTGCTGTAAGAGTTCTTCCTCTTTATTAGTGTGTGTGTCTAGCTGATAACCCAGACTTGCATGGGTGATAAAGTTTAATAAAAAAGAACCAGCCAAGAACATTTTCAGGATTTATGGCTGGTTCTATTTACCAAATAGAGTTTGGGAGTGGAGAATGAAGTTTTGATATACGTGTCTTCTTTTTGCTTGCTAATTTTTAGTTGAAGTCTACGCTTCCACAGTCTAAATAGGTTTACAGTGGTGCCAAGCTGAGGCTCATAGAGAACTTCTAAAAATGAGTAGTAGAATTTATGACTGAAGAGAGGTATGAATATTCTCTTTCTAAATGGTTTCGAGGTGCACAGTGGGGCTTTTGTCTAGTGCAGGCTGAATTAGAAAGACGAGACTAGAACTGACTTCCTTAGTTTTGTTCTCAGCTACTGTAGGCAGCCATGCCATGTAATCCCTTTTATACCCTTCAGTTGGTTCTCATCAGTATAAAAATAATGAAGAGTGTCTCGGTGAACTGGTTCGGCTCCCAAAATAACCTCTTGCCATGCTCTGTTGATCCCAGCAGTGCATTAGGGCTTTACCTGCGAACTTCAGTCTTCTTTTAAACAGATCTTTCCTAGTATTTTCTTCCCTGATCTAGTCTTTGTTCCCCTGATCTTCTGTTAATTTCTTTTTCTCTGCTTGTTTTGCTTAGTGATTTTTTTTTCTTTTTTTTGCTGCTTAGCAATCATCTAGAATCAAGGGGTTTGACAGAAATCTCTTTAATCTAGAATCTAACTGGTCAGCACTGCCTAAAGTGAGCACAGGAGAAGATTGTGCCATTATTTGTTAAAAGTAATGATCTTCTCTTTCCTTGGTGATGGTTTACTTTAAGACTAATACCTGGAGAAGAAAGCATTGAAGTATGTACAATGTCAGATGTTCCTGGCAATAGCTGTTATAATCTAGAATAACCTCCCATGGTAAAGTCAGATCTTCTTGCTGGCATTGCATTGGAGAAAACAGTTTGTTAGCTCCCAAGAAGCTGACAAAATGTCATAATACATATTTGCTTCATCCATTCTTATACCATATTCAATTAGTTAAATTATTTTTTAATAAAAGAAACAGTTTATTCTCAGTGAAACAGGGCTGATAGGGTATCAGGAGGACAGGATGATTTCTCCAAAAGTGAAGTATCAGAAAAAAGCCCCAATGGCTCATATCACATGGCTAATCCTTCTCATAAGGTGCCTTTCATCCTTACATCTGAACGTTGTGGATTATGGTCAGGAATTTCAGTGAAGGCTGGTATGGGAGAGGAAGAACTAATAGCAAGCAAATAATTCCAGAGATTATTAATTAGATATAAAAGAGTCAGTACAATAACAAACAGCTGATGCTTCTCAATGAAAAAGAACAGCAGTTCCTTTCCTATGTAGATATGGAGTGTGATAATGAAGCAGTACAAAAACAAAGCAATCTGGTCTTGGGGCACATAGATGTCCTGTAATGTTTCAAAAGGCTGTAGGAAAAAGCAAAAATAGATGATATACAGCAGAAAATTTAGTGAGGTGAGGAAATCCAATGTATTCTTTCTGCCTTTCCCAGCACTGGTGGGACAGTTGACATCCCATCTGAATTGCAGCCTGATCCAGCCATTAATATTTCAAGGACAAGCACTTGGCACTGACACTTGTCATGATCCACTGAAAACCACTAGAGCTGCATGGGAGAGTGCCAATGTCTTGCAGACTGATGGCACTGCTTAGTTAGGCAAACCATTCAGCTAGTGTTTGATGGTGTACACTAAAATTTCTCTGAATACCTGAATATTCTGGCACTGAATCCTGCCTTTCTTATGTTTGAAGCTATTTTTCTGCTCTAGTAGCATAGGAAGGAACAGCAATATTCTGGATGTTTCTATATCAGCTGCAGAATTTTTCTTTAAATCCCAGATGATGAGTCAAATAATATACAGCTTCTAGGAACCTGCACGTGAAGTAACTTAAAGTTATTGCTGCTACTCACTTTTTACTCCTTTGGAGACTGGTTCTTGGTTCATAGCCCATTCATCCAAAAGAGAATTCTGGAACTTCCACTCAGCACACTACTGCAAGACTGAAATGCTGCTCGATTTAACTATGGCAAGAACAGCACCATGCTGTATATTAGGTAGCTAGTAGCTGCTTTAAAATCTAGCATGAGAGCTAGACATCTGACTTGAGAGCTCTGCTGTCCCTGAAGAATTATTCTGATTCACATGAAATCAGCTCAGGAGCGATACATCCCAACAAAGAGGAAGTCAAGCAAAAACACCAAGAGGCCCCCATGGATGAACAAGGAGCTCCTGGGCAAAGTCAAACAAACAAAGGAAGCCTACAGAGGGTGGAAGCAAGGGCAGGTAGCCTGGGAAGAATACAGAGAAACTGTCCAAGCAGCCAGGGATCAGATTAGGAAAGCCAAAGCCCTGATAGAAATTAGTCTGGCCAGGGATGTCAAGGACAACAAGAAAAGCTTCTATAGGTATGTTAGTGATAAAAGGAGGACGAGGGAAAATGTGGGTCCCCTCCAGAATGAAATGGGTGACCTGGTTACCCAGGATATGGAGAAGGCTGAGGTGCTCAATGACTTGTTTGCCTCAGTCTTCACTGGCAAATCCTTGAGCCACACTGCCCAGGTCACAGAAGGCAGGGACTGGGAGAATGCAGAACCGCCCACTGTAGGAGAAGATCAGGTTCGAGAATATCTAAGGAACCTGAAGGTGCACAAGTCCATGGGACCTGATGAGATGCATCGGTGGGTCTTGAGGGAACTGGCGGATGAAGTGGCCAGGCCACTCTCCGTCATATTTGAGAAGTCCTGGCAGTCCGGCAAAGTTCCCACCGACTGGAAGAGGGGGAACATAGCCTCCATTTTTAAGAAGGGTAAAAAGGAGGACCCAGGGAACTACAGGCCGGTCAGTCTCACCTCCGTGCCTGGCAAGATTATGGAGCAGACCCTCCTGGAGACTATGCTCAGGCACATGGAAGATAAGGAGGTGATTGGTGACAGCCAACACGGCTTCATTAAGGGCAAATCGTGCCTGACAAATTCAGTGGCCTTCTATGATGGGGTTACAGCGTTGGTGGATAAGGGAAGGGCAGGTGACATCATCTACCTGGACTTATGCAAGGCATTTGACACTGTCCCGCACGACATCCTTGTCTCTAAATTGGAGAGACATGGATTTGATTGATGGACCACGCGGTGGATAAGGAATTGGCTGGATGGTCGCACTCAAAGAGTTGTGGTCAACGGCTCAATGTCCAAGTGGAGAACAGTGACGAGTGGTGTTCCTCAGGGGTCGGTACTGGGACCGGCACTGTTCGACATCTTTGTTGGCGACATGGACAGTGGGATCGAGCGTGCCTCCAGCACGTTTGCCGACGACACCAAGCCGTGTGGTGTGGTCGACACTCTGGAGGGAAGGGATGCCATCCAGAGGGACCTTGACAGGCTGGAGAGGTGGGCCCGTGCGAACCGCATGAAGTTCAACAAGGCCAAGTGCAAGGTCCTGCACGTGGGTCGGCGCAATCCCAAGCACAACTACAGGCTGGGCGAGGAATGGATTGAAAGCAGCCCTGAGGAGAAGGACTTGGGGGTACTGATTGATGAGAAGCTCAACATGAGCCGGCAGTGTGCGCTTGCAGCCCAGAAAGCCAACCGTGTCCTGGGCTGCATCAAAAGAGGTGTGACCAGCAGGTCGAGGGAGGTGATCCTGCCCCTCTACTCCGCTCTGGTGAGACCCCACCTGGAGTACTGCATCCAGCTCTGGGGGCCCCAGTTACAGGAGAGACATGGAGCTGTTGGAGTGAGTCCAGAGGAGGGCCATGAAGCTGATCAGAGGGCTGGAGCACCTCTCCTGTGAGGACAGGCTGAGAGAGTTGGGATTGTTCAGCCTGGAGAAGAGAAGGCTCCGGGGAGATCTAATTGTGGCTTACCAGTACCTGAAGGGGTACTAATTAGGAAAGATAGTGAGGGACTGTTTATCAGGGAGTGTAGTGATAGGACAAGGGGTAGTGGGTTTAAGCTGAAGGAGGGTTGATTTAGATTAGATGTTAGAAAGAAATTATTTACTGTGAGGGTGGTGAGGCACTGGAACAGGTTGCCCAGAGAGGTTGTGGATGCCCCATCCCTGGAAGTGTTTAAGGCCAGGTTGGACGAGGCTTTGGGCAATGTGGTCTAGTGGAGGGTGTCCCTGCCCATGGCAGGGGGTTTGGAACTAGATGATTTTTGAGGTCCCTTCCAACCCAAACCATTCTATAATTCTATGAAAATTGAATTAGACTAGCATTAAGTTTTTCCTTTGTGGTCTTTTTCACTGGTAGACTACAAGTATTCATGAAATGTATGGTATCACAGAAATTCCATACTACTACATATTCAAACTATTTCACAACCCTACTTTATGGATTTATTTTCTTGTTTTCCTACTGAGTCATCCATGGAGGTATTGCATGACCTCAAAAGACTAAATCTGTGCTATTGGAAGAAAGAGAGGCATGGACATTCTTGTACGGCTCTTCATGAGACGTGCCGTAGTAGATTTCTTTACATCACCTGCTCCACTTTTCTCTCAATTGGGTAATTGTTAACGAACTGCCACTTTCTTGAGACAACTAGAGCTTTTTTTGCGGTCAGTGGCTTGGATCTGCAGTCAGCAGTCAGAATAACTGAAGACTCATTTCAGAGCTAGTCGAGTTTCCCCACAGCTGTACTGCCATCTGGCCTGTTTCTTTTACATCATGCTCCATGTCTCATTATTCTTTTCCTATGAGCTGTCCTTGTGTCTATTAACCATCACAACTGCTTGTTTTCCCTTGCCTGGGATTTGTTCCTCTAATCTCTGCTTCAGTTCCTTCAGAATTTATTCAGTCACAGGGTATTTTTGAGCTGACTGAGTATTCCCTTGCCTCAGAAGAAAATGTGACCTCTGTAATACAGGTTCTGACCTCAGCTATATTCCCCTCCAACCAAAGAAATTTGGGGCTATACACTCCAGGCAGGTAGCTTCAGCAAGGAATTCTGGAAAGATGAGTGGCTGTATGTAAACACTCCAGAGAGAGCGTAGGAGAGAACAGTCCGTGGGCCTCTGCTCCTCCTTGCAGAGGGTATGGCAGTATCTTCAAGGTTATCACACAGCAAGTTAGCTGGAAAGGAAAATGCAGAAGATTTTTGTGTAGTGAAGCTGCCTGTTGGAGGACACTGATGATCCAGGAAGCATCTGGGAAGAGTGACAGTTTTGGATGAGGAAGGGAAAAGGGACTTGCTGCCTTTAGTCAAATCTCAGAGCTGAAGATAGTGACGTGCAAGAGGAAGCTTCCTCCAGCTCTGCTGGGCTAGAGGGAAAAGGGAGTCACTGCTTGTCAGAAGGAAGCCATGCTGAGGAGTGACAGACTGGTTTCTCTGCTGCTTTGTCTTTTGTCTGTTCTGTTACTGATAAGGATAAGATAAGGGTAACTAAACTGAAGACCCAGATTCCTGACATCAGGATGGAAAAGGCAGAGGGGTCACAGTGAATGAAACTGAGAATGAGATAAAAGTAAAATTTGTCATCAGTACAAATCTAGTGAATGGTATTATGCAGAGAGCAGATTTAACCCGAGGCCTTCCCTTTAGAATTCTGGTACAGCAGGAACCAGCCATACAGAAACCAGAGTCATTAATATGTCTACCCTCCCAATATAAGAAACTTTTACTTGTTAATGCTACAGCATTTTTTAACTGGAGTTACCATGTATTCTACATTCTTACATTGTGGTTTTTGCATTTTTCTGAATAGTTCAGCATCTCTAAGCTGTGTGAAGTACAGCTTGTCAATGTTAACCAATTTATTGACTATCATTTTCACAAACTTAATTATCAGTTTGAAAGGCTTTTGTCCTTTTCCTTTCTTGAAATGTCTTCCCCTGCCATCTGTGCCAAATGCCAAACCATCAATGTGGGACTGAGCTCTAAGTGATGATATGAATGTCTGGCAGGATGACTATGTCATGCTTACCTTCCTTTTCTCAAATCAAAGGTCACTTGTGCTTATAAGCAGAAGCTTCTCTCCCACCTAGTTTTTTGAAGCCTATCTCACTTCTGAGTCCTGTTATATCACACGGACTCTTCTGCTTTCAAGCTTCTTCTGTCTTCCAGGCCATGTATCCTCATGACTGAACCTTTAAAGTCTTTCTCGTTGTTTTCGGAAGAGAACAATTTCATACTGACTATAACTGGAGGTATCTAATTACAGCTGCGTAAAAAGTTTTAAAGAAAGAACTGTTGGGTACTTTCATCATCATGTGTAAACTTGCATAATTCTGTGCCCTTTCAAGGTGACGTTAGTTGAGGTAAGCTGATGGATGTTGTCTGAAGATCTGTTTGTTTAGCAAGTAAGTGCAGGAAACCTGGACAAGAGCTTTCATTAAATAAAGATCAAACAGAAAAGGCAAACTCTCCCTGTCACAGGTGTTAAATTCTGTTGTAGTTCAAAATCTACATAAAAAAGAGTGAGTAAACTCTAAAACTAGACAGTATTACTCTTACCATTGAGAACTTAGATACAAAATCCGAGAAACTAATGTGGCTGGGCACATAAATAGTAGCCTCTGTCTCTCAAGCCTCTCATCCTCCCTGCAGAGAACTTGGTGAAGCCTGTCTGAGGTCAGCCCAGCACCAGGCGCAGGGAGCAGGGAGCAGCCATGCTGACCTCACTGGCCATTGTGCTGACCTTGCTGTCTGCCTGCTGTGCCAGAGTTGTCCCCATGGGGTTGTGAAGCCCTTTGTCTCTCCAGCCTGGAAAACTGGATGACATTGAGTTTCCTTGATATGAGCAGTCTGGAGTAGAGCTAGGCCAGGATGAAGTTTACCTGAGACCTGGTTTAAAGTCATGATTACTAAGCCATCTTTCCTATTTTCTTTCCTGTCTGCTTCCTGTTTCCTGGCTTCTGTGGTAGAGAAGATGCAGTTTCATCCATTTGATTCTGCGTGCTACAGAGTGGTCTTAGTTCACTCTCCAAAATACTCATGATTAACTGGAAGACCTGGAGAAGAAAAGACTTAAGAAGGAAGTTGAAGAATGTGCTAGAGAAGTTTTCCTGGGTTCTGATAGGGATTTTCATATCATGTCACATATCAATCATGAGAGATCAGGAAAGTTATTCACAGAGGTGTTTGTTAGCAGAATAACATGGACTGGCATTGTCATTTTTGTATCAGAGGAGATCTAGTTATCATAGCGATGTTACCTTGTAGCAGTCTTTAAAGCCTTAAGAAAGAAGCTTATGTTCAAGGTACTAAGATGGGAAAAAGAAAGCAAGGTAGAGCTGGAGACACAAGCAAAGGGCAAAGTAGAAAATAGTAGTACTGTTTGGCATAGGCGTGAGTGGCGAAAGGACTGGAGGCAATGGAGCTGGAAAAGTGGAGGAGACAGCAGTCAAGCAACAGGATTATCAGCCCATCGACAAACACTTTGGCAGTCTCTCAGGCAAAACATGACGGTCTTTGCAAAACTATGGAGGAAGGAGTGATAAGATTTAAACAGAGCCAAGATATAAGGCAATCTGGGAGGGGGGATAAGGAAAGATGGTGCCCTGCTTATGCTTAGTGAGTAGGAAGATGCTGCTGTCATTCCTGATGAGAGGAGAAGGAGAGAGAAGGGAAAATGGAAAGAAGTTTGAGTCTTAGATTAAAATAACAGACCTGCAGCAAACACTGAAGTGTTCTCACGGTTAGATAGACAGTGAATGTTTTTAAGTGAGTTTCACAAAATATTTCTAAGGTATTGATTCCTTCATGTCATTTCTCTTCTCCCTGTGAACTGAACAGCTAAGCCCAAGTGTACTTTTGAAATACCTGGTTATTTTGCCTCATCCTTGAGTCTCCATTTCTTATGAACAGTTTTAATCAAGAGAACAGAGAACGTCAAAGAAGAAAAGATGAACTGTGCTCCCTTTTGCAGAATATGAAGCGAAACAGACTTTGAGAACTGAACAAAGAGGAAGTAATTGTGAGAACTGATCTTCACAGGAACTGAGGCAGGAAAATATCTGACAGGCAGGCAATTTTCTTTTGTCATAGATGTGCAAAAAGAAATCCTGGAAGAGCATGAGTCTACAACGGTAAGCACACAGAAGCAGATAGAAAGAACTGATGAGTGTGCTCAAACTACTCAAAGCCTGTTGTTTTCCACAGGGAAAGCTATAAAAGCTTGAACTTTCACAGATGTAGTTGTTGTTGGATAACGTCATGGATGTCCAAAAGAAATACAGAAAAAACTATTAAAAGAGTTATTAAAAAACCAAAAATACTAAAAAACAAAAATAGTGTCAAAGTAATTTCAGAAGAGCAGATGAAAGTACTCAATAGCAGCATCACAATGTACATATAATAGAAATGTGAACATAACCAGCAATCAGACTCATTGTGAAAAAAGAGATAAGGAAGCAATTGGTAGGTGCCAGCCATATCCATCATTATAAGATAAAAATCATGTAAGGGCATAGAGACCAAAGGCTTACAGTAGATGTGAGTTGCCTCATGCACAGCAACAGGAATGTCACGCACATGAGAAAATATGGAAAATATGTATGGAGTGCAAAATGGTTTTCACTGTTTCACAAATATACCTCACAAGTATGCAGAAGAATACAAGATACAGAGTGTGTATAACTGGAGAACAGTTCAAGGTATAGAATCTCAGCAACAGGGATACTGTCATATTTTTCATGGAATCATAGAATCATAGAATGGTTTGGGTTGGAAGGGACCTCAAAAATCATCTAGTTCCAACCCCCCTGCCATGGGCAGGGACACCCTCCACTAGACCACATTGCCCAAAGCCTCGTCCAACCTGGCCTTAAACACTTCCAGGGATGGGGCATCCACAACCTCTCTGGGCAACCTGTTCCAGTGCCTCACCACCCTCACAGTAAATAATTTCTTTCTAACATCTAATCTAAATCAACCCTCCTTCAGCTTAAACCCATTACCCCTTGTCCTATCACTACACTCCCTGATAAACAGTCCCTCACTATCTTTCCTAATTAGTACCCCTTCAGGTACTGGTAAGCCACAATTAGATCTCCACGGAGCCTTCTCTTCTCCAGGCTGAACAATCCCAACTCTCTCAGCCTGTCCTCACAGGAGAGGTGCTCCAGCCCTCTGATCAGCTTCATGGCCCTCCTCTGGACTCACTCCAACAGCTCCATGTCTCTCCTGTAACTGGGGCCCCCAGAGCTGGATGCAGTACTCCAGGTGGGGTCTCACCAGAGCGGAGTAGAGGGGCAGGATCACCTCCCTCGACCTGCTGGTCACACCTCTTTTGATGCAGCCCAGGACACGGTTGGCTTTCTGGGCTGCAAGCGCACACTGCCGGCTCATGTTGAGCTTCTCATCAATCAGTACCCCCAAGTCCTTCTCCTCAGGGCTGCTTTCAATCCATTCCTCGCCCAGCCTGTAGTTGTGCTTGGGATTGCGCCGACCCACGTGCAGGACCTTGCACTTGGCCTTGTTGAACTTCATGTGGTTCGCACGGGCCCACCTCTCCAGCCTGTCAAGGTCCCTCTGGATGGCATCCCTTCCCTCCAGAGTGTCGACCACACCACACGGCTTGGTGTTGTCGGCAAACTTGCTGGGGGCACGCTCGATCCCACTGTCCATGTCGCCAACAAAGATGTCGAACAGTGCCGGTCCCAGTGCTGACCCCTGAGGAACGCCACTCGTCACTGTTCTCCACGCCACTCGTCACTGTTCTCCACTTGGACATTGAGCCGTTGACCACAACTCTTTGAGTGCGACCATCCAGCCAATTCCTTATCCACCGCGTGGTCCATCAATCAAATCCATGTCTCTCCAATTTAGAGACAAGGATGTCGTGCGGGACAGTGTCAAATGCCTTGCATAAGTCCAGGTAGATGATGTCACCTGCCCTTCCCTTATCCACCAACGCTGTAACCCCATCATAGAAGGCCACCGAATTTGTCAGGCACGATTTGCCCTTAATGAAGCCGTGTTGGCTGTCACCAATCACCTCCTTATCTTCCATGTGCCTGAGCATAGTCTCCAGGAGGGTCTGCTCCATAATCTTGCCAGGCACGGAGGTGAGACTGACCGGCCTGTAGTTCCCTGGGTCCTCCTTTTTACCCTTCTTAAAAATGGAGGTTATGTTCCCCCTCTTCCAGTCGGTGGGAACTTTGCCGGACTGCCAGGACTTCTCAAATATGACGGAGAGTGGCCTGGCCACTTCATCCGCCAGTTCCCTCAAGACCCGCGGATGCATCTCATCAGGTCCCATGGACTTGTGCACCTTCAGGTTCCTTAGATATTCTCGAACCTGATCTTCTCCTACAGTGGGCGGTTCTGCATTCTCCCAGTCCCTGCCTTCTGTGGCCTGGGCAGTGTGGCTCAAGGATTTGCCAGTGAAGACTGAGGCAAACAAGTCATTGAGCACCTCAGCCTTCTCCATATCCTGGGTAACCAGGTCACCCATTTCATTCTGGAGGGGACCCACATTTTCCCTCGTCCTCCTTTTATCACTGACATACCTATAGAAGCTTTTCTTGTTGTCCTTGACATCCCTGGCCAGACTAATTTCTATCAGGGCTTTGGCTTTATCAAACAGTGACAAACTATGCAAAATTCTTTTCATGGATGCAGAAGAAGTACCATAGTAAGGCACAAATAAAGTGAGATAACATGTAAGGAATCATGGCCCATTCTAAAGCATTAACATTACCAGTATCGGAAAGACTCACAGGATACAGAACATATCTATTCCATATAGCCGGGGTATGCAAAGATAAAAACCATAAAACTTAGGTCTCTATGTAATGAATGTGTGCTAGCAAAAAGCATGTACAGAATGGCCTTGAGTCTGTAAAGCTGGTTAGGTCCCAGTGACAGTGGAGTCATTTGGAGGATTGCAGAGTGGATGACGTTTTTGGTACATTCCCTTAATGTTTCTGAAAGTGTATCTCCCGTGACATAGCATCACTGAAATCTGTAAATGCAGAGCCTGCCGTGCATGCACTGAAGTAATCACTGTTGAGGAAGAAACCTGAGGAAGTATAAATTCCAGTGTCTGGCATATTTCAGAATGAAAGAAAAGGTGAAGGAACCATTGCAGAACAAAATAGGTCTTTTTATCCATAGGTGAAGGCTGTAGGCCAGACTTAATGGAATCAAGTGAAATTAAAAGGAAGACATCTTTTATATTGTCAGTTTATTATAAGAAGCAGGTACTAGAAAAGCCTGTGTGTGGGAGGTGTCCAGAACAGCAGACAGAAACAATTGTGGGGTTGCTGCTACCCACTCTGTTCGGATGACACTGGCTTGCAAACTGTACACAGCAGGTGTTAGATGCTCAGTGTAGATGACTGCTGTCCCAAGCCAGACAAAGAGTCTGTTTTCTGGACTCAGATGCAAAACAGTGTTCCCAGGGAATGTCCCATTGATCTATCACCTACATTAGAGCTATGCCAGAACAAGAATGTGAAATCTTACCAGAACTGATGACATCCTCATAGACATGAGCTGAATTAGTAGGACAGAGCTTGTGTAATATGGAAATATGGACAAAATTAGGACAATTACTTCAGTCATCGCTGGATCAGGCTTTTGACCTGCTGACTCCTCTTCAAAGTAGTGTGTATCCGTCTTTGTGGAAAAATACCTCAGTATTCAGAAAACATTGACAATGCATTTTAGAATGTCCAGGTACTTCACTAGTGGGTTGAGACCAGGCGAGGAAAAATCCAGTTGGAAAGAGGTAGTTTCATTTGACTTTGTGTGACAAATACAAAGAAAAACAAAGGACTGCAGACATCTCCCATTTTTAACAATGGCACTAAAAACTATTTGTATGAAAATGTCATGAGCAGTGATAAAAGAAAGCCTAGACAAAATTTCTCAAAATGTGTATATATATATATGAAAGTCGTGCAATACTGTATTGGAAGAGCAAGAAAATGCCCAATAACCTTCACTACCTGGAAAAAAAAAAAAAGGCAGCAGAGAATCTGATAAATTGCATGAAAGCATTTCAAGGAAGTTTCTATAGAATTCACTATGGAGAAAGGAGAATGTAGCCTTTTGTGGGGGGAATGACCTACTGTAACTGAATCATTCTCAGATTTAAAAATAAATCTTATTTGCCTCTCCACCACGTGTTATATTTTTGACTGACAGTAAATTACATAGGGCTGCTAAATACTGCAGTGGTATTGTTTGGGTTTTTTTAAACTTTTAAAAAATTGAACTGTTAGCTCAGTTATGGATCTCATTAGATGGTCATGTGGCTAAAAAACAGAATAGACTCAGTTGTCTGGATTCATTGTCCAGACCTCCACAGACTTTCTCTTCAGCTTGGATAACCTAAGGTCAATCCTAACAACCCACAAAAATCAACTGAATTCTGAGAGCTTTGTGTCAGATCTTCATCTGTTACACACTGAGTTAATATTATTTCTTCTTGATCTTGCCTACTAGCTCTAGAGGAGCCATATTTTTTGTTGTCTTTAGCTGTACTAATGCAAATACCCAGTTAATGACTTTGGCATCTCTATTTTTTTAGTTAATGAGTGCCAAACACCTAAGATGGTTATTTGCTCTTGAAAAATTATACTGACTAAACCTTCACATGATCATGGAGATGTCATTAGGTGCTCCGATACTTTTAGAAACCTGTCCCTAAAATTTTTGAGGCAGATATATGAAGGACAAAACCCAGAGAGGGACTTAGGAACTATAGCATTCAACAGTAACTCAATGGAATTTAAAAGTTGCTGCTCGGTATCCTGACACCTCAAGATAGCCATCTGGAAATGCTAAGGGGAGGAATAGACTTTGTCTCGTGTTTCTTCAGAGGTAGCTTTTTACTCTCCTCTTAGGATTCACATTTGCTGGAGATGAGGGCTTCAAGCTGTGACATTTTCAGAAAACTGAAAAGTAGAATTTGAATTTGTTTGAATCCTTCATCTGATTTGGAGTGGAGATACGAATTTAGACCTCCGCATCTCACCAAGTGAGCAGTCTAATCACTGAATTAGTAGATATTAGGATTGTCAAACAGGGAGGCTGCATTTATGACTATTTTGTGCAAAATAGGGAAAATGCATACTAGGCCTGTGTCAGCAGGAGTTAGAGTTTGGATGCTCTGTCAGGCAACTGGGAATGAGGACCTGAATACTTGATGGTATAAGGTCTTGAACAGTCTATGTCAGGTGTCAGGTGGTCACCTGAGTGAGCTAACTTTCCTTAGGAGGTAGGTCAAAACACTGAAGTCATCCATCAAGTGAGTTATTCTCAGCAGTCTGAATATATTTTTTCAGTTTTAATTTCTTTTTCTTCTGAACTTTTAACCTTCCTTCTTCAGGGCAGAACTCATCATATTTTAATAACCTACCTCATCTACTTGAGCTTCCCAAGAAGAAGTGTTTTGGCATTGTCTGAGAATATGTTTGCACTATTGGCATATTCCCCAATCTAATTTAAAACAGGCTAAGAGGTTTTCTGAAGAGTATTTTCTGAAGGAAGGAGACATTAGCAAAATGCAGAAGCATTTAACAACTGAGCCGGGTATGATGCCTTCTTGTGTGTCCTGTCCAACCCACCTTTTCCCATCCCTGCTTACTGATTTTTGGGCTGATGATTGACATACCTCCTCCATTTCCTCCTCAAACACCTTTTACATTTGGTTAACTTTCTTTGTTTCTGAATCCCACCACATCTTGCCAGCTGTGTATCATCTTCTGTGATCTTCATGCTTCAAAGCTGTTCCAGGTCTTCCAGATTCTTTGGCAGCAAAAGCTCTCTAATCAGCTTTGGCAAATGTTCATTCAAGACATATTTTTCCATACATTACCCTAATGGGTTACCTACAGGTAAATCCCGTGACCTCGTCCCTTTGCTTTTTCCTCTTTTTGGAAAATATCAGACCATACAGATAAAGATTGAAAGGCCTCTGACACTGTTCATAGCAACAAGCTTATCTGACCTAATAGCGAACCCATCATCCATTCTTAAGAGCTGGAACAAGTTCCTTTCTCTTTGATAGGTATTTCCTTCTGAGCATCACTTCTTTTCTATTTCAACTTCCTTCAGATATTGAGTGTGAAATAGCTGTGACTGCTTCAAAATCTCTTCCCTTCTGTTTTCTTTTTTATCTCCTGTTACAACTGTCGGCATAGAACCTACCAGTCATATACTAGTAGCTATTTTATCTCCTTGTTCTGGTATGTATTGATTTGAAACCTTTAACCTCATCTCTACTTTCTGAAAACTCACGTATAATGCTAACACATCATATGTCTATGATTTCAACTGGCATTTATCACCAAACTGGCACTAAAATCAAGAGCCAGTTATGGGTGGAAAAGATCTGTTCTCCTTCCCAGTTAGTTGATTTCTGGGGAGTACCGTGATTTACATAAAAGGAAGTGCATACCATTGATGGCCACAGTACTATTTATAAAGACATTTTTCTGTTACTCACAAAATAGATTTTGGGTTCTCTGATTTTCACAATAACATAAATGTACTTTCTTCTTCCCCTTTCTCCATGGTAGGTGATTGAAAAACATGACATTTTCAAATCTGACTTATGAGACGCTGAGTTTCTAGGTATGTTTGACACCTTCTATGAGAGAAAATGCATATACACAGAAAAAGACAGCCCTCTTTTATAGCATCCTACTGTGTTTCTTCACTCCTACAAATCGGCATCTCAGCTCAGTATGCGAACCTGCACCACCCTCAAATCTCACACCTCTCTCTCCCTCTCATTCACACATCAGCAACCCACATCCTCCCACGTCCCAAGCCAGAACTGCAGCTCCCAGCACAGTCTGAGTCCCTGCAGCAAGCACTTCAAGCGAAGCAGCTGGTCAGCATGGAGCCACGGGCATACACAGAAACAAGCTGTTATTAATTGGTGGGCTGAAGGTAACTCCCTTCATAGAGTGATGGTTAAAGCTCAGCTCAGTTAAGTGCTTCTCCACACAAGGAGCTGGGAATTGCTCTTCCCACCTGAAAGTGACTCTGAGCCCTTGTTCACAAGGGTCATTTGGCCTCTCAGAGTAACAGCTCCAGTGCCGGACCATTCTCCCTGTAAAGAAGTTTTGCTAGTATCTGATCAGAGCTTCCCTGGCTGTGACCTGTGCCCATCGCCTCTCGGCCTTTTCCTCTGTGCCTCCGGGAAGGATCTGGCTCAGTCTTTTTTACCACTGCCCATTAGGTAGTTAATACAGCAGGTAGATGCCCCCCCTAGACTTTTCTTCTGTAGGCTGAACAAACCCAGGTCTCTCATTCATGCAGTATTGCAGTCCCCTAGTCATCTTAGGATACATCTGCTGGCCTTCTTTCAGTTTGACAGTGTCTTTTGTGTACTGGGGAGCTCAGACTTGGTACAGTACTCCAGGTGTCATCTCAAAAGTGCAGAAGAGAGCGAATAAGACCTGCTGTCTACACTTTCGCTAATGCAGCCTAGTATGGCTTTGACCCCCTGACCCCCCATAAAGGCACATTGCTGACTCATGTTCATCTTGTCTTCAAACACCAAATATCCTGTTCACCTAGTGAGTTGGTGGCTATGCAGCACAGTGCTGCAGCAGATGTTCTCTGCTCTCTCACCGAGACTGGTTTTTCTGGGTTTCCATTTCCTTTTTGTGATCTAGATGAAATACTGCTCCTTTAGCTTCTCCACTGGGGGTGGGGCCGGGGGGAGGGGGGCGTAAACTGTGTCTAAGAGTAAGTTTATGAACTTCCCACATCTACTGATGCTGTTGCCTGGTTCTGGATACTGGTAATACATTATGTGGCCACCTAGACAATACAGGCAATAATTAGGCATACTGTTCACACACACAGAGAGACCCAGAAACATCCTTTTGAATGTGGAGTGCTTTTGCAGAAAGCTCAGTAATGGAGAAAAGTCGTCTGTTGGTTGTTCCAGTCCAGTCACATATCCACTCAAGAACAGTCGAATTGCTATTCAAGTGGAGACACAGAGCACAAGACTATTCAGTGTTGCGTGTGCTCCATCTCCCAATACTATGAACATTTGTAATTGTATCGGTGATAGACACTTCCCTGAAGTTTGTTATGTCTTTGTATAGCCCAATCTTTCATGCTGTTACATCTGGCTGTTCAAGCCCATTCGCCATTCCTGGCCTCACTCCAGAATAGTTTGCCAAGCCTTATGTCAGTATGATGCGTTTTCTTTGCTGTTATTATGTTGCCACAGTAGTTTATCTGGCAGCAAGAATGATAACTACAGCAGGTCACTTTAGGGTGATAGAGCACTTTTCTTCTTCATTATATAAGACTGTCATTCCTTATAGCATTGTCTTTAAAACTGGGGGGTAAAGGAGCCTTGACTGTGTTACGATAGTCAGCATTGTTCCTGAGTTGTGCTGTATAGGCTATGATATGACCTTCCCCTGTTGCCCTTCCCAATATTGCATGATGTTACCATTTGAAGAGATGGCTGCTTGGAGCAGCAGCAGAGAAGCTGGAAAATGGGGCCAAGTAGTTACTAGCTAGACACCTCCTGGTTAAAATTAAAAGAACAGCTTTAGGTGCCTCAGAGAAGTGTTGAAGGGGAAGCTCTGGGAGTTGCTTCTTGGAAAAAGGGCATGCTTAGGTAGTAGTGATTTTTGCTGACAGAGAATCTGTCAGTATTTGCCTTCAGGGAACAAGAAGCTGATAGCCTGGATGATGAAGATGAGTTGTGCTGGTAGAAAACCTCAGCAGGAATTATGTTAAGGACTAAGTATGAAGACCTGGTGCCTGTTGCTTGTTAAGTTTTTTAGTAAGTGCAAATCTCCAAAAGGGAAATGTTCTTTAGGACTTGACTAACTTGCTGTGAGACTGTGAAGGGAGCTGAGAGACATGGCGTTAGCAGGGTTACACTATGCCAAGGGGATGTGTGCCCTGGGATGGTGCAATGTTGGCTTCCTCCCCATGCAATACACACAAATGCAGATTGAAGACAGAGACTGCCTTTCACATCAAGAGTGTCTATGTTCAGTTAATATTTCTTTGCTCTTTTGCTTCTCCCTGAGTCATCTATTGTTCTTTGTTCCTAGACCTTCTCCATGAGGGAGTTCAGTCTTGGTGATATTAATCTGCTTTGTTTTTCAGGAGCAATTGCCATTTAAAGCTATTTGTTAGCTTCCTTTCTTCATTCAGTCCATGTATTTGACTTGTTTCTCCTTTTTTATCTTTGTCCTATAAGGATTTTCTTGCCTTCTTTTTTGCCTTACTTCTCTGAAACAGCAAGTGTCATCTCCCAAATTGCTCTTTGTATGTGTGTCCTGAATTATCAACTTCCACCCACCAGACTAAGAAACACTGTTGTGCTTCCATTGCTCTTACTATAATTGTACTTCCTTTTCAAGGAAAAAAAAAATAAAAGTCAGATAGTGTAAATAAGTAATGTGTTCCATTTACAGAAGTAGAGCTGTGCCAGGAACAACTTGGGCTTTTAACTGAATCATCTGACCTTGGTTTATATGGTAAGGTCCTGGGAGAAGGGACTCATCTACATATTTGTATCAAGACAGACATATTATTGGTGTTCAGTAAAGTTAGTCATAAAGAGGAAAATACCATCCCAAAAAGTCTATAGAAATGTCAGATGTGTATTTAAAAAAAAAAAAAAAAGAAAAGAAGAAATGTAGTCTTGATGGCTTGAGAAGTGATTTTTTTCTCTTTGAAGTAATAATTATCTTCTTTTGGAGGAGGATTGCTAATAACTGAGAAACATATTTAAAATGCTAATGTCATAGTGAGACAGTTCTGACCACATAGTGTGAAATGGAGCAGGCTGAGTAACTAGACTGGCATTTAATGTGAGTGGTGTTAGTGTGGGGATACTTCTAAGTACAGCTGCCATCATGAGCTGGTTCCCAGGTTAGGAGGAGAGTAAGAGCAGGTATCCAAATAAATCATGGTGTCAGCTCTGTGATGGTGTCTCTGGCTTGAGCACAGGTCCGATTGCTAACAGCATGTGTTGTACCTCTCTGTTCTCAGAACACTGGAGATGGCTTCTCAAGTAGCTGTATTTCCATCTCCTTCCTTTCTCAGTGTATATGCTAAGTTTTCTAAGCAGAGATATGATACACTATAATTTTAGTGAATCATCTCATTTGAACACAGATATCCTGAATATTCAAAAAAATGAGATTTGCCAGCTATTGAAAGTGCTCCTGTCCTTCCAATGAATGCAGTAAACTGTGGTTATAAAGAGGAATGTAGAACTACCTCAAATGAGACACCACGCAACCAACATCTACATAGGAAGAAATGACATTTTGACAGCTGATTGTCATTCTTTTGAAGAGATCTTATATTCCAATAGATCTGCAAGCAGTTGTGAAACTCATGTAGGCATAAGCAATAGGAGAAACTATCTTCTATAGCAATGGCCCAAAGCCAACAGAAGAAAGACTGCATTCATCTTTCAGGACTGGCCTTTCCTTCGCATGGACTTTATCAATGATCCAGAACCTAACCAAAACTTTGGGCTTAGATCTTGGAGCAATTCACTTGGAAGGAAAAACTTCTTCAGTGATTGATATGCTGACTGCAGTGAAACCAGCATCAAAAGTAGCTTGGGTTTTACAAAGAATTTTGTTTAGTCAGAGCTTATTTCTAATACTACCTGGAATAACTGTAGAAGTTCATGTCAGGTGTTCAGAAAAGTCCTTTCCCATTTTAAATGCATTCATAGTTCTTAAAGGTCCTATGCCAAAACCAAACCACCAACTCCTTACGGAAACTCTGGATATCTTTGAATTCCCATATAATTATTTCTGACTAAAAGCTGCCTTTAAATACCATGACAGCAATACTGTGCTGTCTTGAATCTCATGATGTCAATTACAGGTGTGTAAAATGAGTATAAAATTTCAGGACAATCAAAATGGTGGTGCTTTCTTTTATGCTGGTTGTTGATGCTTGTTGGTTTTCTCTGCTTACTCAAAGCAGTGAGACACAACATGCACAGCCTCCTGCTCTCATCTTTAACTGTCTTGCAAGCCTAGACAACTGGACAGCATTGTTCTAATGCTAGGAGAAGCCAGGCTGCACCTTTTCACCAGGGTGAGTGGGGTTGGACCCAGGCTTCAAGAAATTATTATTGCTGGAGTATAGTTACATTTTTAATGAGTACAGGGTAAAGTCTGAAATAATAATAATTTTGGAAGCTCCAAAATGTAGGGCCAATGAAACACATCTGTCAGTGTTCCATGAAATACTGATGTAAAAAGTACCTGGGTTTGGGCATCTCAGTATTATTTGTCAGGTAAAAGAACAGAACTCTACCTGTAGTGCCTCAGAAATGTTATGAAATATTCTAGGCCAAATTCTCAGATGATGAAAAACAGCAGAATGTCATGGAAGAAAATGAGGTTTGCTAACCTATTCTAGATGGTAATCTGATCCCTGGAGGGTTTTCATATCTTGATGAATTACTGTAACACACATATCCTTCAACCAAACCATCGCTCAGAAAATTAATTTGCCCTAATGGACCACAGAAATATTCATATTTCCTGTTCTGCTCTTCATGACTTACAATTATCTTAAAATAATCATGTATGTAGATATTTATGTATGCATGCATGTTTGTATGTGGTAATTAAATGTTACAGGCAAATAGCTGTGCACTGTTTTAACAAAATGGAAGAATTCTTTTCTTGGTACACAAAGAAAAGAAACCATGATAAATCAGCTCATGAATACGAAGTATCCCAGTGCTAACACAGGAACAGATCCTGAGTTTATCAGGCAAACTGTAGAAAAAGCAAAAGAATGAGTTTTACAGAAAAATTATGCCACTTTCTCTCAGTACACCTTAAGTATTACTGTCTTTGTTATCCAGTGTGTACAGCCCATGTGTTTTGTGCTTATCTTCAGGAAATTCAAATGTATATTCTGAGTGGTCATCAAAATTCGCTAAAAAGAACAGTGAAGTACAATTAGCTAGAATAATTTAAAATGGTTCATTGGGATTGATCAAAAAATACATAGAGGAGGCAGTTTAGCCTGTAAAGAGCTTGGGAAAGTTGGTGATCATAATTTTTGGCCATTATATTTGATGAGGGTTACCCTTATTTTAATTTCACTGAAATGCATACTCTTTTCTTGCATCTAAGTTTTGTCTAACCAGAAAAAGAAGAATCTGGCCATTTGTCTGGAATTTCTAAATGTTTGGCATCCTGGAAGACCTAGTGATGTTGCCACTCTACAGAAATTGACTGTCCACTGCATGCACAGTGTGATCACAATGTGAGAATGATTGTGCATGTGTTAGTTGTATCTGCTCAGGATTTTCCTATGCATGCCACTCTTTCTGGTATGAATGCCTCTGTGCATCAGTAACTTTATAACTATGTGTGTTTTCAAAAGGCAATGTATGTAGGAGAAATGTGATACTTATTTTCTTTCTAAGACGAATTTTAACTTGTCTACTGCTGCACTATTCGCAAGGAGAAAATATGAGCAAAGAAGGATGGTTGCACAGATAAGGCATAAGACTAAAAATCAGACATGGGTATGTAATTTGTTTTAACCAGTGACTCAATTCCCTGTATGTAAAGAGGAGACAACTCCTCTTACCACACCATTAATTCACAAATTAACCCAAGTCCATAAAAATCTATAGCAATAGTATGTGTGCCACAAAGCAGATACTAATTTATTTTCCAAGAGGTGTCTAAGGAAGACTACCTTATTATTTTGACAGCCTAAAAGCTGCAGTCTAAGGAAGTATTTTGCCTACCCTCTCTCATTTTTCCAAACAACATTGCTGTAACTGTATCAGTGTAACAGCACTGTATGATCCTGGTCATCTAACCTGGGGGGACTGAAACAGCTGTTAAGTGTCTAGATACAACTCCATTTGCTGACCTGACCATTTATTAAATATTATGTAGGAACTTGCAGTGCCTGAGTACCAAAAAAGTCCATCTTTGGAATTCCTTTGGAATTCTTTGCACCTGCTCACAATCTCATCCTGCTCTAAATTTGGCCTCCAACATAGATGCCCATATGACACGCATTAGGCTTTATAAAGAAATTATCTTCAGATATTAAAATATGTTGTGAAGACAGACTTCCTACTTAGGCATGAACATTCCTCACTCTCTAATTAGATGCAGTTATCCCAACCGTTATATGGCCTACTGTGTCCTTACAACCATGGAAACATCATATCAAAAAGGAAATGAAAGTAAAATTTTGCAATATATGGCAATAACTGCAGCACAAATGACAGCAACAGTATACCTTCCTGCTATGTGTTAACATCAGCTCTGCTGGCAAAGTGACAGCAAGTTTAGAGAGATAAGAGGAAAGCAAAACAGAGCAAAAGAGGTAATCATTTAAAAATGGAAGTAGCAGCCTCCACTTCTTCGGGTGCGACGAGAGATGACATTAGCTTCCTCTCTGGTTTGAATGTGAAGGCAAATATTTTAATACAGTAAATCAAGTACAAGAGCATGTGAGATGCTGAGAACTTCACAGCTCTCCAAAGTACCTTGTAGTGAGTCTGGCTGCAAAAGATCAAAATGTTTTGGGTATGGGGAGAGTGAATGATTTTGCAAGTACCTGTTTACTGTATGTTCCACGCCTACCATACAGCATCCTATGCCTTCCACTTGTCATTAAGTCATTCAGCAAAACCATATTGGTTTCCTAACTGCACTACAATATTTGATCTCTGGACAGAGATGAAAATCCTTTCTGTAGTTCTTTGAGATTTATGGGGAAATACATTCATGAGGATGTCTTGAGACTGTCTGAACAAATATATCATTAGTAATCATTTAAGGCATTATGATATCTGCATTGTTCATCAGGAATTCTGGAAACTTAACTGCAGGAAAAGCACAAAGACTGCCACAGCTCCATTTCAGTGTCTTCTTAGAAAATACACATTACCTTTGGAAAGCATAAGGTAAAGATGTAAATACATAGGTATACACAAATATCCTACATCCCTTCTTGCTCTTTTTCTGATTATTCAATAAATAGGACCTATGTTTAACTAAGTAATTGGATCATTGGCACCAAAACCAATTAAAAACGCTCTAATATTTTCAGTCAAAACTAATGATGGAATTCCAGAGCCCTGTGTATCATTCTGTCTTCTGTGTGCCTTGGGATTTGAAAATCCAGCTGTAAACTGGCAAAACACTTGATAAATGATGCAACAGGAAGTGGTCTCATTAATTTCATTAGTCTTTCTTATCTTCACTGGATCTGTCATTCATCTCTCCACACATCACCTACCGAGCAAATATACTGAATTTGTGCTAGTGTATATGATATATGGAACAAGGCAAAAAGCAATTGAGGTTGTTGTGTTTATTTACGTGATATAATCAGTAACTGATAGATCCTTTTCTGAAAGGTGCTTTATATGGACTAATAACAGTAGAAGAGTCTCCCTACTTCTCAATAACAGAGAAGAAGGAAGTTTTCCTTAAGATTCTTGAAGTGCTCACATTACCTTACTACAGGGACATCCTTTACTGTATCATGAAGTCACTGTGAGCTTGTGACCAGTCCCTGTAAGGGATTCCAGTTTATAGATGGGAAACTGAGATGCTGGCATATCTACAGTAGGGAATAGAGGACAGTGCAGATATTCCTGGGCTAATTACATCCATGAGATTCAGTGCAACACCTGGAAGAGAAACTATTCAGGAACACTGAAATGGGATAGCTGTTGTCATGGTGCATTATCTGATCCAATAAACCTGCCTCCCAGAAAGAGCTAATTGATTTGGGCACAAGGACATTCTGGATGTATTTACAAGGGAAAAACTAGTGACCAAGAAGGATGGTCTGTGACAGCAGAAGAGGTAAGCTCTGTCCCCCTCAAAGAGTCTGGATACTGCCCCAATGGTCGAACAAGGAGTGTGACAGAACTGAGTTTGTTGTGGGAACAGGGCAGTTATGAAGTCAGCCAAGGGCAGCATCTCTGCAGTCATTGTGTCCTGCCTCGCCTTTGAACTGGGACAGCTGGTTTCACATTTTCTGTATGGAAATCCTGTGAAAAGGAGACCATTGCCTTATGTTTAGGCTGCTACCTGCCCTGTCTTTGGACATCAGTTACCCATGGGAATCAGCTTGCTTTACTTTCTTCCTCTTCTGCTCCTCTTCCTCAAACTCAATAACAAATAAGTTAATTGTTTTACTTGCTTAATTTTTTTCTCAGATGTGAAATCTATGCCTTATATCACTTTTATAAAATGCAGCAAGTACTATGAGCCTGGAAACAAGAGGTTCACATGCTGAAATGTCTACCTAGCTCCAGACAGTTAAAAGTATAGTATTGACTTCTAGCTAATGACTAGATGTACCCCTACAAGTTGTGATCTGTCTATGCTGGAGGCAGTAAGAAACTCCCCAGTCTAAGGTAGATTTCTGTTAAAGACAAGCCATCCTTCTTTGAGCTGCAGAAGGATATTGATTATGTTACATTTTAAAGAAATGTGATATACTGTTCTTACTTTCTGGGGGTCCCAGCCAGCTCCATGGGTTACTGTAAAGGGAATTGCTGAGAAATTCTCAACTTAAAAAGCCTACAAATTAGATTTTCAGAAGATATACCAACAGACCTATATCCAGTGATTTTTTTTTTTCATTCCTATGTAGGCAAGGAACATGATGGAATGTAAATGAGAATTAAGCCCCTAGCCACTTTCATATAGGCTCCAGTATGCCCTATGTGTATGTGCCTACACTATTCTCAGAGTTACTCCTTTTCTTACATACAGGGCATCTGCTTCATTGTCAGCACATAGATAACCCCATTCTGTTCCAGAACATCCATGGAGATGCTTTAACATCAGTGCAGGTCTCCCATGTTGAGACAGGAACACTGTTTGCTGAAGACCAGTAAATACAAGGAGATTTGGAAGAACTTAGCAATCTAGAGGGATCAGAATATTCATTCCAAACAACTATGGAAGAGCTTGAGGAAAATCAGAACGATATTCAACTAACTTTACAGGAAATCCAGAATAATGATAACAAGAAGCAGCAGCATGAAAAGGTGGTAAGTGGAAAATACAATTCTTCCAGATGTAAAATGACAATGCATTATGGAAGATGTAGATCAGCCAGGAAATGGAGTGTGCAAAGGAAAGTGAGGATCATGAGATATTTGAGTTACTTCTCAGAGGTAAGTAACCTCAGTGGTTCCATATTCATGGATTAACATCAAATTCACAACATGTGAAATCCTTCCATTTGGTCAAAAGAGCCATAGTGTTTGGTTTAGATCAACCAGTCTGTAATTAAATAGTTTTAAAAATTTCTTTACATTTCAAATCAGAAAATTTTTATATGGTGGATAGTTCCTATTTTGTAAGACAACATTCAATGGAAAATTTCTTTTCCAACTCTAGGAACAAACTTTTTAAAGGGAAATAATGGATGTTGGAGAACTAGTGACTTGTTATACAAATGTGTGAATAATCACTTGACCAAATATTCAGGTTGACTTAGATGAACATGTTCTATTTTCATCTATCAGCTTAAATACGAATTTATCCTCCCTTTCTCCAATTTATATCAGGGAGCCATCAGAGACATCGCAACATCATCTTTCATCTCAGACAGTAAAGCAGGGAGCATGGATGCAAAGTGTCGTATGGCACATTTGGACATGAAGGGCGGAACCAGCGCTTTGCAGTGTGAAGTACCCACCAGTGAAGAGGATCTGGAACAGTTCTGTGGCAAGCAGGTCACAGCAGCTGATATTGAGCTTGAGAGGGTGAGGTGGGATTTTGTGCTGGCTAAACTGAAATATGAACATGAGGACAATGAAAAGCAAAGGCTTCATGAAGAGAGAATGGAGCAGATTCATCAACAGGCAGTAAAAAGATCAGTAAGTAGGGAAAGGAAAAAGGGTTGAACACAACAGAGACTGCAACATTCACATTCTATGTTAAGCTATTTGTAAGGTTTTATTCTTTTGCATGTTGAATAGTACTATGACTTCTTTTAAAGTTAGACTTAACTAGTCTAGGTGATCTTTACAGCCTGTACACGTACTTAAGGAGAATGGAGTTGTTCTGCTCCCTAGAATATGAACTATGGTGACATTCATTGCTATAAAATATATTAAAGAACAGTTAACTCGCACATTAAGTTTATGATGTAAGGATCCAAGAACTATTTTTTCCTTATTTTTCCCCCTGAACATCAGAGGAACTGCTCTGAACACCATTCTCATCAGTTTCCTGCTTCTACAGTGGGATCAATTTCCTGGGTTACAGTTAGATGACTCAGATAATAAATGCATGGATAAATGAGTGGATGAAAGAATCTACCAAAGTAATGCAAATTTTCTATACAATTAGTCAGATTTTGCAAGCCTGTTTTTTACAGAAGTAGATGAAGTTATCATATGTTCAGGATATGAGTCTGTTGTTACCAGTAGTCCAGCCCAGAAGAGACCATTCTATTTCGCAGAGCTTAGCAAATGGGACAGCTGCAAGTCTTGGTTGTCTGGGCTTTTCCTGATCACGCTGGGGTCTGTGGGCCTGATTCTCCTCCAATTTAATGCAATTTGACATTGAACTGACTTAGAGAGTAAGCAGAGTTTCTGAATCTAAATCAGCAATGTTTTAGAAGTACTTGCATGTTGGTCTTCTCTTGCATGTTCTGTGCTCTGAATCAGGACAGGATAGAAGGGTGTGTTTTACACAGTATTTGTAGCATTTGTGTTGCGGTTATACGTAGGAGCTCAGATTGTGCACAAGAATGGCACTTGGCTAAGCACCATAGAAGATCTGAAGTTTTCCATATGCTTTTTTTTCCCCATATAGCTAAACCATAGGCCTGGATAGGATCACCGTTATGTAAATACAGTTCCAATGAAATCAATGAAGTTATACCAGAGTGAAACAGATGAGGATCAGGTCCAATATATATTTGGCTAAATAAGTGACATGCATCTGGACTAAGAAAATTAACTACTGGATTCTCTTATTAAATTAAGACCTGGAAGTTTGCCCATGAGCATGTGTAAATGTATGAAAATGACCATGCAGTGAAAAAAAGCAGGCAACAGTTTGTGCCACACAGATGTAGAGATGGATACACAAAAACCTCACCATGGGTGTGCACTTACTTCACATGAACTGCTTTGTGTACCTGCACGCTCATTCTTGCAGTAAATATTCAGAGGTCACTTACCTTCATTTCAGAGAGAGAAAACCTAGCTCGTGTTATGGATATGGGTGGGAATCACCTATGACCTAACACAGGGTAGGTGATTTGCCGTCAGTTCACATGCCAGCTTATCTCACAGCAACTTTTTAAGAGCTAAGTGTGCCAGAGGGCCAGGTGTGCTCAGAGAAGCACATGGACTGAGTGCAAGTGGGACATAGTCGTGTGACATAATGTGTATCTTTTCCTTTTTCTACAGTTTACCCAAGGACTCCAAGACCTACTCCGGCCCCCAAACCAGTATGCCTTGTTCCTATACTGCTTCATCATTATTCATGCTATTTATACAGTAAAGGAACTGGCCTTCTACTTTTTCCAAAACCATTACCTGTTCTGTTTTGCTATAGTGCTCTTTTTCATTCTCAAAAAGATTTTCCGGGATTATCAAAATAAGGAAAAAAGTTCTTAAAAAAAGGCACCATATTGTACACTTTTTGCCCCTGTTTTCACTGCCTTTTTTTAATCTTTTCCTCACTACACCAATCATATATGAAGCATTTCAGCTATTGTTATATGCACAGTAGCCTAATTATGGAAAACTGATTTCCTCAAGAAAATTGTGACTGAATGACATCATTTGACTTCATGCTGTCTCATTCAGTGGCATTCATCTCTAGAAATAAAGTTTATGCAATAAGAAATAATTTTGGATTTTTGTTCTTTCTATTTTATCTCACCTCCTTGGATTATCACAATGACTTGGGCTTATTTATAATAAATTATCACAGAGAGGTTTCAGGGGTGGATTCATAAGCATGGAGGAAGGTGCTCAGGAGAATTTAATATTCTCTTATGTGTTCACTACCATGTTCTTGGCAGACACCTCATTTTGGACTAGGGCTGTCTCTACCTCTGGGATGGAAGCATTCCCCTCTGTGCCGTGCCATCCCCTGTAGTTACACACAGTTTCTATCAGCAACAGACCAGCAAGCACTGGTGAGCACATACATTCTTTATAATTAAGGTATCATGATTTCTGAAGTATCCACACTGATAAGGAAAGATATCAAATGTAGCCCAAGTAAAAAGGCATTTTGTCTCGTGAGAATGTGACTAGACCCTTTTAATACTATTTGAGCCATGCAATAGAGGGTATTTCTAGCAGAGAAAAGGTGAAGAGTCATCTACCATATGGTATGTCAGGTTAGAGTAAGTACAATCTTGTCAACCTTCTAGTGTTGTTAGAATCAGAGCATAATTCACCTATATATCCCCATGCACATGCCTTACTCTGTTTTGGTTGTTTTTTTTTTTTAAATAAGTCTTGTCTCAGTCTGCATTCTCTTTGCATTGTGTTCTTAACAAGAAAACAACCTAAACAGTATTTGGTAATCAGGCTGGGTATGCAAAAATCCATTCAGGTCAAGGTGAAATGGGTGTTACCTAACCCTACTCAGGTTATCATGTATCCATGATAAGTTTGACCTCAGTCAAGATGGTATTCTTTGGGCATGCCATCGGCAATGTGTTTGCAAAAGCAATGCTATGTACAAGGCTGGCTGAATGAAGGCAGTAGAGAGGCCTGTCCTTTGTTTTCTGCAGAATCTGACAACACTTCCTGTAGATAACCTGTATATAAGTATGGTTTGCAATAGCACAAGCGACTTTGAATACTTCTCTTCATTGTTGCTAACTCTCGGGTTTTAGTCAACAGGACAGATGATATCAATCTGCATTTTTTGTTGTTAATTCAAATGACAGCTAGAATTAGTCACAGATGTGAGACCACTGGAAGTTCCAGAACACCGAGTCTGCACAGAAGCACTATTTTTGATACTGGTTTAACGCTAACTTTTGGGAGGGGCAGAAGGAGTTGGTAGTCTTTTGCATTTTATTTACTGCACACAAGAGGTAATACTAAATAGTCTTAAGACAGCTGCCTCACCATATACACATATTCCAAACACACACGTATCCTCAAATCATAAAATCAAGGAGACAAATAAGTTAGCCTTTCCCTGATAGGTGCTCTCTGAGCCATTCTGGGTAACCATGCTATACTTTTAAACTTATTCCCACATTGATGAGAGCTAGATTTTTTTTTTAAATGGCAATTTCTGTGTATCTGCCTAGCCTCTGGGAGCCACAGCTAAAAAAATTGTTGAAATACCATTAATCCATTGATAAAGTCATGAGAAGTAGCAATACAGCAAAGAACAGAAAAAGCTCCTCCCTAACTGCTTCAGGTCCTTCTGAGCTTTGATCAGCTCTTGCCTTTCCCTGGGGTGACAAATACACCCTTCGAGTTGCCTGGCTGTGCCTTACACCCTCATTTTTTGACAGCGGGCACACTCATCACAAAGTGTATGGTTTCATGTGAAACCACAGGAAACATGGTGGTTTCAGCTATTTTAAGCTAAAATTAGACAGTATTTTACAGCTGGTTTGATTTCAAGAGAACCACCACAAGTAAAAAGAGGTTTTTAACCCTCAGGGTGGTAGCATAAAACTATTCTAAAGTATCAGAAGCCACTACAAAGAGCCCCAAATTAACAATTAAAAATAGTAATGTCATAATTCCCATGGTTCTTGGCAGCTAAGTTGTGATTTATCAGTACCTGAGTTGGGAATTACTGATCCTGGCAAAACAAAAGGTTTGCTAATTCACCTACAAGTCAAGGCTACATTTCCCAGCATTTATTTATCATTCTCCCACAAAGAGGCTGGCTGCACCAAATCAAAGGGCAAACTTGGAAGCAGGCACCAACCCACCAGATAACCAAAACTTGTTTCATGTTTAGCAACTTCATTCCGGGGCCCTCTAGCCAGACATTTTTCTAAACTCAAAGCTGGGTTTTTAAGAAGGCTGCAAGGTCAGCTTCCCCCCCCCCCCAAAAAAAAAAAAGTTTGTACAGGCTCTTTTCATTTAATTGATGACTCCAGACCTCAGATTTGTACTTTGAGCCCAGGATGAGGTCCTATCTATAAACAGTCTTGATGAACCTGATCAAAACCTTCTTCTTTTTTTTTTTTTTCCTGCAGTGGAAGGCTAAGAAGAAGGGATGAGGAGAAAGGCAGTGCAGCAGAAAGGAAGATCTTGCTAGAAGACGGTCCAATATTTCGATCCCAACGCTGCAAAGCTCAGCAGGTCAAACAAGCCTCAGCTGAAAGCTGTAAGTTCATCAGTGAGACCTTTTGCTTTCGCAGTACCAGCTGAGCAAAACTCAAACGAGCCAGAGCCTTGTGCCCCTTGGCGTTGCTGGAACGCCGGAGAGCACGCTGTTTTCGGCACGCGTCCGATCCCGCAGCTTCCTTGCCTTGCCAGCGAGCCCCGAGTGCCCCGGGACTGCCCCGGGACAGCCGCGGCCGCACGGGGAGCAGCGGCTCCGGCATCGCGGCGGCGGGAGCCCCGCCCCGGCCCGCCCGCCGCAGGGCAGGGCAGGGCAAGGCAAGCTGCTCTTAGGGGCAGGTTGAGAGCACAGGGAGTGACAGCCGAGAGGAAATCACTGGTCGTCCCTGGGAGCATGGGACAAAGAAACCTTGGAGAGCTTCAGTATCATGCAGGGGTGAGTGATGTGAGCCCTCCTGTATGAGGGGAGGGGGTGCTGTGGGTGATTTTTCATGCTCTGAAGTGTGGGAAGCTAATTTTACTTTGTTTTCAGCTGTGTAATCCTAGAAGCAGCATTGCTTAGATAAGAAACCTGGAATAATTTGTGAAGAATGATTTACAAATTGCAGTTAAGAGTGAAGAGGTGTGATAGGAAGAGATTAAGAAAGTGCCTTCGCAGAAACGCAGCAGTGTCCTGGCTGCTCGGCAGTACCTGTGTGCTCAGGTGTGCTCCCTGCCACCCTGAGCCTGGCGGGCGTGGGTGGGGGAAGATGGTGTCAGTAAAGGCAGATGGTGGGACTTCTGCCTGCCATCCCCCAGTTTTATGGAGCAATTTGTCTGTTGCAAAGAGTTAAGTGTGGTTCTGCTAGTTTCATAAGGAGTTGTTGTTCCTCTAAGCTGGATGCTTTTGCTCCCAGTCTTTTTGGGACTGGTTTAAAGGCCAGTCTACTGTCAGCAGTCATGAGCAGCTGCCAGGTATGCTGTATGGACTCAGGCTTTGGGGGAAGTGGGGAGAGGAGACTTTCAGATCTTATGATATCCCTTTTTAGATTAATATAAGCTCTGCTGGAGAAAAATGTTTTTTGGTCCTGCCTGCTGCCTTCGGCTTTATAAACTGTTTTGTGGAATAAAATGGGCTCCCAGTTGCGTTACTGTTAGGGGAATGACTCCCCAATGTACAAAACTGGGGTGTAAAGAGTGTGTGTTTGTGTATGCAAGTGGCTTGCCCTTCCCCTGCAGTGGTGGGAGGTGAGGCCTGACTGGGCAAGTGCTTGCACCTGGGATGCCACTGATCACAGCCAGGTGTGGGCTCAGCCTCCTTAGAGGAGCCTCACACCCTACATCCCAGTGCTCTTTATCATCTGCCATTTTATTTCCGAAGACCCAAACCATTTGGCCTAAATTACAGTAATGTTCTTGAATTATCCTTTTGTCTGTGCTTTGGTTGTAAAAGGGCTAGTTTTCGTGTCTGTTGCATGTTTAAAAATAAGACACTTTGCAGACACAGCGTATCTCTGCAGAGAGGTAAAAACAGTTGTGTTCTTGGCTTTTCTTTAAAAAATAACATGTTTGTGGTTAACCTGTAGGTTAACTCTATGCTTTTTGGATTCCCCCCTTCTTGTTTGGAGCTGGGGAATTGTAGTTGCTTAGCTCTTCATGGACTCAACTTCTTTCAAACCATTTGAAATACCCAGCATTGTATGGGTGTTACTGAAATGGTCATTTGGCTTCTTAAAAGCCATGGTCTCTTGAGATAAGTTGTTTGCTTTATTGTCTGAAGAGAATATTAAAAGCCTGCCTCTATGCTTCCATCCAAGGACCTTGCCACGTAGATAGCATCTCTGCTACAGCCTGGTCCAACTTTCACTGAAACCAGTGAAAATCATTCTGTTAACCTCAGTGGTAGCTGGGTTAGCTGTTCTGGCTTGCAAAAGTACCCAAGAATATTACCACTGTGGAGGCTGATGGGATAGTACAGCTGTAAGTCTCATTACACCCACAAACCTTTCCAGGTATGCAGGCTGGGCAGCAACTTTGAGCTGTTTGGTGTTTCCCATGGTGATGTTCTGTTGGCAGCAGAAGCTGGTGGAGTGCTTGTTTGGGGGATTTTTGAGTACTTCAGTGAGGGGAGCGAGAAAATAGATCCTTGTTTGCTTGCTTCTGCAGCCTTAAAATTACAGTAAAAACCTTAATTTCCATTAAGAAATCTCTCCTCTGTGTTCTTTTTGGGTGTGTGTGTATGTGTTCTGCCCCGAAAGTCTTATTGCTGTTATGAAACTCCTGATATCTATGTGGGTTAACCTTACTGGAGAAAAGAAATGAGCGTGTGACCTCTTTCACCAGTTAGTGGAATTGAAGTTCAATTTCATTAATGGAATTGGTCACCAGCATGGACAAAACTGGCTTCATGTGAGTGCTTGGGAGAGACATATGGAGAAAAAGGATGAGGTGCATATCTAAGATGCTGAGGGTCATTCTGGTTGAAGGAACAGAATTCACTGGACTCCAGTTTCTCTGACTGGGATGACCATGTCTGTGGCCTTTGTCACCTGTAAGGCAAAAGCAGGTGAATCTCACAGGTGCTGTGTGATGGTGTGCAGCTGGGCTAAGTGCCCTAGCAGGACATGCATGTACATGAATCGTGATCTTGTTACTTAGATGATTTGAACTAGTACTGTGCTCACTGTTGTTCGTCCATCCCTAGTTTGGTAAGTGTTTCTCCAGTGCTCCTGAAGGACAGGCAGCCTGTGTCTGTTCCCAGTGCACTGCTGCTCCATCTGACTCTGGCACAAGCACTGCTGCCCCTGGTCCCCAGAGCTCTGGGTGCTTCTTCCTGCATGTCAACTGGTGGCTCTGCCTTCAGCATCAGTGTAAGTAGAGATAAGTGGCTTGTAGGACTTGGGTTATTTCCAGCCAGGTTGTCTTCTGTGACATCTGAGATGTGGTGTTGCTCCAGGGCCTGGGAACCACCATCAATCTGGAAATACCATTGTCAAAATAAGTCTAAAGCACAGAGGGGTTGGAAGCAGTGGGAATTAGTGGAAAGTTTTGTGTCTTTCTAGAAGCTAGTCTGCTCACTGGCAAGAAAGAACGTACTGGACTGTATTTTGGGGCTGACTTTTCCAGATGGCCTTCACTGAGGATTTGAAGAAAGGTAAAGACTCTGGTCTGCTATAGTTTTCTCTCCCTAATTATTTAGGTAGTAAAGCCTCTGCTTTACTCAGCAGACAGCAGGGCTGGCATAGTGTAGCTGGCTGATATTGACTTTTTTTTTAAAAAAAAAAAAAAGCCCAGAAGAACCTTTGTCTTTGGGGGGAAAACACTATAAATTGTGAGGTTTTTCATTATTTTTGCTGTGCTAATATTTGGTCTTTCAGAATCTGTGTGATTGCCCCTCACCTTGATCTTGCTGCTGGTGAACTCAGAAATGAGGAGAAGCATTGTTGACTGCTGTAGAATTGATGGTGCATTTAAAGATGAGCATGTGCTTAACCGTATACTTTTTTTGTTGGACTAAATCCACATAGAGAATGCTGTCCCTTATGTTATATCATTTGTAAAAGGGAAATAATATTTCCCTCCCCTTTGAAGCTTGCAGGAGGCTAACTTGTAAGTTTTGACATATATCCAGGGGTTTTTTTTTTGATAGACGGTGCTAAACACCAAGCTTCTTTAATACATGTGGTCAAATCAGGCAGAACAATAATAAAGTCCTCTGAGAATCATCCCTAGTCTAAGACTGCCCTCTCTTGGAGATTATCATTTGCTGCACTGGGTGCAGAGGGGTTTCCAACTAAAAGTCATCCTTGCATCTTTGCTTTGTAACTCAGCCTTGCTTTTACATCGGTGTTGTGGTTTTGGGGGTGTTTTTTTGTTGTTGTGTTTTTTAAATATTGGTTGTCATTTTAGAGGAAATGCTAGAAAGTTTCAAAATAATTCAATACACTTGCTGCTATGTTCACCTCAGGGCAGACAACTGTTGTCTAGGTGATTTTTTTTCTTTTTTTTTCTCTTTTTTCCCCTTCCTTTAGAAATAAGGGAGGTTGATGGAAGACTAGAGGTAAAACAACCTTTGAAAACATTTGCTTAAATGTAGCAAGGGTAGAGTTCCAAAGAGCCAAAGGGATGTAGATGACCAAACCTCGCTGAATTTTTTGAGATATTTCAACTTCTAAGTACCTCAATGCTGTAAGAAATCTTGCCCTATGTTAGTATGCAGTGTCCTAAATCTCCTAGTTGATCATATATGATTTAGAATTTTATTCTACTTAACTGTTTCAAGTAACATCTCTTTAGTAATCTAACCAGAGCAACAAGAAAGGGATATGGACTAAAAATTGTCTTTGACTAAAATAATGCTCACATGTTTGTTTAGATTTAGCTAGACTGGCAAGTTAGGCTGGTAGACATGTCTATCCAGCATCATTCTGGTGCCTAGAACAGAAAATATATATTCATCTGACAAGGTTAAAAAAAAAATTCTCCCAGGTGATTTAAGGTGGCACACTCTTGGTGTGGCTGGTTTGCAGAAAACTCTCCTATCCTGGTGTTAAAGCTTGTCTCGATAGGTTTTGGTGAGTAGCTTATTGTTTGTTCTAAGGAAAAACATATTTGAACATTTTCTGCTGGTCTAGTAGCTTATCCATTTTATTTTACTGCAATGGTCCCCTGGAGCCTGATTTTTTTCACTCCATTCCATAGGATGGCCAGAGGAGAAATTCTTGCCCTGATCCATTTTCCTGGCCAAGCCAAGTAAGCCCTTGACACTGAGAGTAAACCAACAGACAGCAAGGCTTGCAGAAGGGAGGCAATCCAGAGCAGTGCTGTAGGCAGCTCAGTAAGACCATGACAGCTTAAATTGTTTTCACTTAACTGGTTTTCAGGGACATCTTCTCAGAGTGAGCCTACCTACCTTTGGGTTGAGAACTGCAAAGGGCTGAATTACTTTTTGGCTTGTCTGGGGTCATGTTATTTGTCATTTCTTAATAGAATACTGGAAACTTGGGATCAGCACAATCTTGTGTCAGTGTCTGGGCTGGGCAAAGATTCAGACAAGCCTTTAGCTGTCACATATTCCCAACAGTGTTCTTCAGCTTGCTGAATTGGCATCTGTGTCAGTTCTGCTATGGCAATTCCAATGGAGAAGATGCTTTTTCTTTTCCCAGGAGAACAAGGAAATGAATTAACTCTTGTTGGCTCACCAGAGTTGTGGCATCCTTCAAAGATGTCTGTCTAAAAAAGGATATTCTGAATTTCTGTCTCTGACAAGACTAGCTTTTCAAGGGTGAAATAACTCATCTTCTGTGTTCTTCCTGTGCAGTGAACAATCCCTCTGTCTGTCAAGACTAGAAAATGCCTGACTTGTGTTCTCTTTGCACAAGCTGATGTTTGAGAACGTTCTCCTGTGGTGGTGGGAGCACATTCTTTCCGGAGCCTGTATGAGGTGGAAAATTATTATGGCCTCAATCCTTTATTCAGAGGTGCTGAATTTGTAGCCCCTTGGATAGCTGGAGTTTTAAGAGCATCCTTCCCTAAGATGCTTTAGACTTTAAGCTGCAGTTGAATAAATCTTCTAAGGTTAAGCGTTCTCCTCACACCTGGCTACCATCAGAATTGTAACAAGTGCTGTTCTAATTGGATTCAGTCTAGAATTGCTGCTGCAAGATTTGCCTTGGGTTTTGAATTTATATGTGGGCTTCAGTTGCTTGTAACTACTACAGTATTTCAGCACAGAAAATGTGAATAAATAGGTAGTAACTTATCTGTAGTGTACATTTTAAAGACTAGGAAAGCCTGTAAGGACTTACAAAGAGAAATCTGGTGCTTTTTTGCTGTTTTCAGGCTGCAGGGTTGTGGTGTCTAACCAGTGTAGTGTCAGCATGTTTCAGGTGAGGCACCAAGCTCAGCTTAATCTTTTGTCTCCCCTTCCTCACTGGAGAGAAAAATCAGCAGCACAGGAAGACCAGGGTGTCTCCTAGCATGTGTCCCGCTGAGGTGCTGGGTCTGACATGGCTGTGCCAAAGTCCTTCTTCCTTCAGTACCCTCTGCAGCCCAATGTGCTGCTTCTCCTTTTCAATAAGCTGAGAAGGAAGAAGCATGCCCCTTGCAAGCAAAATTTCTCATGCTGTCCAAATAGCTTTTTACTCTCGCCCTTCCAGCACTGAACCTCGTGTGGCATTCATTGCTCCTCCCTCTCGGTGTCATTTTTCATTCACAGTCCTGGTAACTCTTTGTAGATCCAATTTTACATAAATGCAGGTGGGGTCAAGGTAGCAGCCTACAGGGACAGCAGCTGGGTGGAGTGGA
Source organism: Grus americana (assembly GCF_028858705.1). Lineage (NCBI taxonomy): Eukaryota > Metazoa > Chordata > Aves > Gruiformes > Gruidae > Grus > Grus americana. Next base: position 95,990,972 of record NC_072854.1, read on the forward strand.
AGACTTGCTGGGAAAGATTGCTCTAGAAGACACACTGAATGCCAGTCTCTTGCCTTCTTCCCTTTTGCAGTACAAGGGCAAAATATATGGGCTTTGAACCTTCTGAAGGACAATGTCCTCAGAGTCTCCTTTATGGTGACAGAAGAAAAAATCTTATGGGTTTGAAAGGTAGTTTAGCTGGCCAGTGATGGCAAGTTCCTGCCCAGGGAAGTGATTGAGCCACCATCCCTGGAAGAATTTGAAAGGCATGTAGATGTGGCACTTAAGCATATGGTTTAGTGGTGGACTTGGCAGTGCTGGGTGTACATTGGACTTTTCAAACCTAAACGTTTCCATGATTCTAAATGCAGCCCTTGGTGTCACTGCCCCCAGGGGCTGTACAGAAGGTTTGTGCTGTAGTTTGAAACTGCAGGGTTCCCTACGTGAGAAAGCAAGTGAGGGAGATCCAGTGTTGGTGAGAAGAGTTTTTTATAGAAGCAGAAAAAGGCAGGTTAGAAGAGTGACTTCACAGTGGGGTGCAGCCACAGGTTGTGCTGAGAGATAAAACGCTTGCCAGTCAGAGCAGGCAGCAGTGTGCGACTGCACGTTCTTGTAACTATCAACTGATGTCTGGTTTCCTGCACTTGTGTCTAATGGTGTGGCTGAGCTCTGGCTGCAGTCTGTCCCTCCGTGAGGTGTTGAGGCTGTCTTTCTTTTCCCTGCCTGTTGTCAGGACTCTTATAAGAACCTAATATCCCTGAAGCCTCTGTCTCTGTCAAAATGGGATTGAAATTGGGCAATTAGGCTTAAAAAGGGAAAATAAAACCCAAACCCCCTCTGTCAAGAGAGGGTAGAAGGACAGCAGAAATTACTGAATTTGCTGCTTCTACTTCAACAGATCTGTGTTGTGGTTTAAACCATCCAGCAGCTAGAACAACCACGCAGCTGTTCACCACTCCCCACCCCACCAGCGGGATGGGGGGGAGAACAAAAAAAAAAAACCCAAACAACAAAGAAGTAGGACTTGTGAGATAAAGACAAGTTAATAGGACAGAAAAGGAAGATTAAGAATAATAAAAGAATATACAAAGCAAGTGATGAACAGCATAATTTCTCACCACTTGAAGCCAAAGCTCAGCTAGTTCCTGAGCTGCCCCACAGCCTGGCCAACCTCCAGTTATATACTGAGCATGACATCATATGGTATGGAATATCCCTTTGGCCAGTTTGGGTCAGCTGCCCTGGCTGTGTCCCCTCCCAGCTTCTTGGGTGCCCCGCTCCTCCTTGTTGACAGGCCAGTATGAGAAGCTGAAAAGTCCTTGACTGCTTGGTAACAACTAAAATATCAGTGTGTTATTAACATTACTCTCATCCTAAATCCAAAGCACAGCCCTAACCAGCTGCTAGGAAGAAAATTAACTCTATCCCACCTGAAGTCAGGACAATGTGGTAAGATTACTTATAACAGTTCAGTTTTTTGTAGTATTAATATTTTTCTTTTTTTAAATCTGATGACCTATTTTGATGACAGATGGCAGGTAAAACATATCCAAAAATCCTAAGCTAATATCTTTAATAATAATGTTTCACACATGATATAAAAGCATCCATACAAAACATATCCAAAGAATGGAAAGTATTTAGTTTTCTCCCTGTGGGCTCTGTCCCAGTGTATCAGCAAGACAAGCCACCAAAAGAGTAGAAGAGCCAATGATGTTTTAATCCAATTGACCTGTGATCTATTTTCCTTCCTGGCTTACCTACCGTAATGATCCCCATTTGTCTCATCGTTGTCTGTGTCTGGGGTGACCACTGGGGCCTGGGGTAAGAAGGAGTATCTGCAGTAGCTAGTGGAGAGCCATGGCCATGCTGTCTGGCTGCTACCAGCCAAGAAGTGTCATAGCTAAGTTCCTCCTTTGCTTTCCCCAAATGAGGCATGAATTTGAATGTAGCTCTTCTCAGCTGCTAATTGTCAGGCAGCAAGTTAGGATGTTGTTATTGGAGAGATTTTCCCTATAGAAAATTTGATTGGAATTGGCTAACAGACTCAAAAACAGTAGCAGCAGATGACATGAACAGACTGTAAAAAATATACCTTGTATTTTAAGGAATGTAGGAAAAAAAACCCAAACTAGCACAGTTCAGGGATCCTATTGTAAATATTATTTTTTCCTATGCTGGAAGTTAGCTGAGAAATTAAAGCTGTTTGACTTTCTTGACATACAGACAAATACAGAAAGAAGACTGGAAATCTATGGGAAAGGTGGAGCATCCTCTTTTCTGGTCGGCCTCTCAAGCCGTTCCCCAAAAGGTGGCAGTCTCTGCTAGCAGGAATGTGTCCTCTGGCAGATGGATGCTCTTCCTTAAGGTTCATTCAGTTTTTTGTTCTGCATTGGTTGGGTTTTTTCCTTTCCCCTCCTCCCCCATAACCTTTATCTTTAAACGAGACCAGCAGCCTGTATATTTGACAAATATTTGTCTAGCACTGTAAATGCACACAGACTTAAAAATGACCTTTGAGTTAAACCAGAGCAGATTCCCACACAAAAACGAATTAGTTTTAGTTAGGCTTTTTTTTTCCTAAGCTGTATAAACAGAAATTATTAGAATGCATGCTATGAATGCTTCATCTCTGCATCTGTGGCTGGGCTTCCACAGCTTTTTAAAATGTTGTTCCCTAAAGACTGTGCCAAAGGCCTGAACTTGTACTCTTCAGTTACAAGCAAAGCTTTCTGCTTTCTCCAGTGTTCACTTGGTTTGGGGTCAGATCCGAAGGAGCTGAAGCTGTTCCTGTGTTGTAATTCAGACCCTGTGGAGCTGCCACTCTCTGCTTACTGATGTTGTTGTGGCAGAGCTGTATTTTACTTCCCTGTCTGGATTCTACCGCTCCACAGGCAAAGTTTTTCCTGAGCCATTGCTGGGTCTGACAGCAGCAATGAGCCTGTGGATCCTCCTGCAAGATCTGGCCAATGGTCATCACAGGACAAGGGGGAATGCAGTTCATGCCCTGATGTTTCCAGCCCCATCGCATCCTTATACACATGATTTCCTCATCTACTTCTGCAGTCGCCTCCCTGGAGAGCTCAATGAATCTAAGGAAAGGAGTGGAAAATGTCTGAAGCAGCAGCTAATTCTGTCTTTCCATTTGGGGACAGAAACACAAGTTTACCTCTTGGGACGTTCTCAAAGGCATGCGCTGGTTGCTACTTAAAAACAAATGGAAAACTAGACTTTCCAGAATGGATCTTTTGCACTTAGGAGCCTGACAACTATATTTCAGGCCCTCCTTAAGGTAGAGCTAAATTAACAGGGGTATTCTGGAGACAAATTCACTAGGACTGAGCTGTTTGTACTGTGCAGGCACTGTAAAGTAGCTTTGTCTTTACGACAATTTCTCTGTCAGTCTGGTTGGAATAAAAGGATCTTCATATGAATGATAATTCAAACTAGCATGGTACCATTAGAAATTTCATTTAACTAAGCTGATCGTATCAGTGAGGCTGCTCTAGGACTATCTTCTCCTTTTTAAAAAAATATTGGTTAACGAATCTGACTTACCTTCACTCAAAAATTGTGACTTAAAATGAAAACCTGGATTTTGTTTGGGTACGGGTTGTTTGGTTTTTGGTGTTTTGTTTTGTGGGGTTTTTAAGAATGTGTTTGTCTGCCAGACCCTGAGGAATTGATGAATGCAAAAATCAAAATGCCTGCCTTGCTACTGATTTTTGGAAGAGTTGTCTGGTTCCACTGTTGCCTGCGTTGAGGCTTCACACTATGGGATAAGTACAGCGCAGAAAAGGGCTAAGGGCAGCTCCACATCAGAGAAGGTAGATTAGAGCTAGAGAAGATTCAAATCAGAGCAGCGGTAATGGCAAAAACACTGAACAGCTTTGGACAGGGGCAGATAGGCTCAGGGCTTCCTTTCTTGGGAAAGAAGCCACTGAGAAAGGATGGACAAAGGCTTTTGATGCCACAGCGAAGGAGAAGATGAAAAAGAAGTAGTTGTTTGCTGCTGCTTATGACATCCAGGGGACCTGAAAACTTTTAGTGGGTTTAGGGTTTAAAGCAAGGGGTGGTGATTTGTAATGCCATCTAAGCTATTGAGCAGAGGCTAGAGCTGCTAGAACTTCATGTGGGTTCAAGAGTTCTGGGTCAGGGAGTCTCAAAGGAGACCTGTGAATTGTGTTGACCCCGGCAGAGTAATCTGGTGAGGTGTTACCTTGTGCTTCTGTCAGCCTTACGGTTTTCCCCAAGCAGCTGGTATTTGCCAGTGTTGGAAACAGGCTAACCTAGGCTGCAGACACTGATGTGGCCAAAAGACAGTCCCATCCGCTACGAGTGTTGTGATTTTTTTTAAAATGCTGTAATAACTAACTTTCATGTGGATAAGAACCAGTTTGAAAGTCAAATTAGTACAGTCTTTAAAGGCTTTCTTTTTAAGCAATCAGAACTTCTAACTTTCCTCCTTTTAAATAAATATTTCACATGCGTAATAGGAAATTAGATGATCCAGATTATTTCACAATCGGTGTAGAAGTTGCTTCCTTTTTTACCACCCCCCCCCCCCCCCCTTGGCTTGGCATGCTGCAGTTCCTCACTAGGGGCCAGATTCTGGGAGATGAACATCCCAACTCCCACAGAAAGTTTCCTGGAGGCATTTGGCAGAGGAAAAAACACAATTTTTTCTATTGGAGTTTTTTCTTTTTTCTTTTCTTTTCTTTTCTTTTTTTTCTGATCACATTCTGGAGCATTTGTTTTGCTCATGTCTTGATTAAACCAAAAAAGGAAAGAAAGAAAAAAGAACATAAACAAAAAAACCCCAGCTAGCTGGTTCCTTCCTTATGGATAGAAGTACATTGCAGAGAGTTATTTAAATGCAGACAAGCTGCCACTGTGATTAAACAACTTTAATGGAAACATATTCATGAATGATTTTAAAGTCTCTTTTTCTTTCTTTCCCAGTTAAATTTCTGTTTATTTCTTTCAGCTGGCATTCAGGACCCATTGAAACACTGGAGACCTACTTGGTTAGGTGCTATCTAAGCTTTCCAGGGTGGTGGAGTGGTCAATAATCCTTGTCCCAAAGATTTTCAGTTTAAATTAGATGAGAATATCCCTTCTTTAAAAAAATAATCCAACAAACTAGCCTAGCTATAAGTTATGAGGCATTAATAAAGTTACATAAGTATAACTTTTTTCTTTGTTATATTTCTATAACCTACTAGGTAATAAATTTCCTAATTAGTTAGGGAAAGGAATGAATGTTAAATGCACATTGCTTTAAAATAGACCTGGAGTTTTAGTTTCTTTGGATCTCTGTTGCAAAGATGTTTGGATCAAAGCTTATTTCTTTAATGACAAATAAATTGCACTAAACACAATTATATGCCTTTCATGAAGATTCAAAGACACAGCTTGTCAGCCATGCAAATACTTTGGTACATGCATTACAGGTTTCTTCTGGGCTGGGCAACTTCTAATTTAATTTAAGAAATGAGTGGGGGAGAATCATATTTATAATAATAAAATCACTGTTTCAGAAGAAAAGAGTAGGAGCCTGTTTACTGCCTTCAGTGGGCTTTAGATCAGAAGCAAAATTATCACAGTTATCTCTAATGCCCTTAAAATTATTGTAATAAACTTCCTTTTTTTTCTCTTCAGTATCCACGTGGAAAATCTTGTAATCTCTGCTAATTTTGAGGCAACAGTTTCCCTGACTTTATTAGAGGCTTTCCAGAACTGTGTTAATGAAACAATGAGACATGACAGGTTGGGTGTTATGGTCTAATAACGATCTGCCTTGGAGGTTAATGGCACTTGGCTTGCAGCCTCCTGGTAATAGGCAGCGTGTGCACTGACTGCCCAGGTGTAGCGTTATTAATTCACTCTGGTTTACTCCAGGCTGCATGTGCATCATTGAAACGTTCAGGCCTTCGTTCTTCAGTCCCAGCATAGCCTGCTGTTTGAGGAGAACAGCAAGATTTTGCCAAATAAAAGTACTGTGTCTCAAAATAGGGATTTTTTTTTTTTTCTGATGAGTTACCTGGTGGTGCATGGGGAGCTGCCCCTGGCAGGAGGGGCAGGAGCAGAAGTGGGGTGAGAGGAGCTTCCCCCCCCTCCTTCCCGGGCAGCAGCCTGTCGCCACGCTCGCTTGCCTGACACAAGGCTGTGGCTGAGCACGGAGTTGTGCTTTGCTGCCCTCTCCCCCTGCCCTGCTCCCTCCTCAGGAGATAGTAGGGTGGGCTGTGCCACTTCTGCCTTGACTTTGACAATTAAACCTCAAGGATAAAGGGGCTGAAATGCCATGGGAAGCAGGTGGGAGCACAGTCTGTGCCCAGACCTCCTTTCTCCCTGGCTTGGAGGCTTTACAGGTGGATTCCCTTCAGCTGTGGGTGGGAATGAGCAGGGGCAGGACCAGTGCGGCACAGGATTGCATGAGGCAGGACACACTCCTAGTGATGCTCACGTGGTGATGGTGTATGTCTGTATGTACCGAGGCGCTCACCTTTTGGTACTTGAATGATTGTTTTAATGTGAAGAGAGGTAACAACAGGTGACCACTGAGTAACATATGTGCAATTACCTCAAACCTGGGAGAGAGGGATGGGGTATTTTGTTAAGCTGAGGTGTGCTTTTGCTGGAAGAGGAAGAAGCCCAGAGGCTTAAGAACTCTATGTAAACTGTATATAAAATTTCCTTAGGTTACAATTCAAACCCTCCTCCAAAGCCTTCTGCTATAGTAAAAATAAGAAAACTGAAACCAAACCGCCTACTTATTATTGCATTAACATGGCCAAACAGGCCTGGGGGTATGAAGTAGAGCACTGAGTACGTATGCTGCTGGGTGGGAATGACGCAGATGCTACTCTTGAATGAGGCACCACCGCCTGGAGCTCTGATTTTGTGACTTACCTAACGATCCCAAGCGCTGCCCTGTGTCTGATAGAAAAGGGCCCAGAAGAGCAAATTCAGATCTGATTCTCACCTGATGAATTTTGCTTGTGGGTCAACAGGCTTGGGACCCCAGCATTCACTTCAGACACTGCAGTAGTCATCATACTGAATATGTAAGAATGAATATTTCTGTATTTCAAATCAGTTGCACAATTAAGTATCACTTCTAGGGTGAAATGCATCACTGTTCGGAGGCTAAGGGATACAATAGTGCTGTATATTTGGTTTGAAGTTTGTCCAGTAGAGTGATTTCTTCTTGTGATAGGTTTTTCTTTTATTAGTGATTAAAACGGGAGTTTTTCTTAGCAGTTGTATAACTAGGCTCTGCGGCGATGTTGTCTGGTAATAAAAATAGTCTCTTACATGGGAAAAAAACCCATGAATTTATAGTGCAAAACAAATCCCTTAAATGCTATCCAGAAAAGGACAGAAAGCCAATTTGGAGTGAAGAATATTAAAATATTGTCATTGCTATGTAATACCTCCTGGCCCAATTTTTTCTGCTGAAACTTCAGTTCCTGAAAAGAGTAAACGTGCTACTCCTGTGAGGTTGCTGCTGCTCTGTTCTCCAGATGCACCGATGTCTGACGAGCGTCTCTACGCGAGAGCGATGTCTGCAGCCTAACCGCGTGGGAGACCAGGTGTGCTGCGGGATGGAGGGGGCTCAGGAAGTCAGAGCTCTATTTCTGGCTTTGTCAAGGACCTGGTGTATGACCTGGGGAAGGGCACTCTGCCTCTCCCTGCCTGTGTTTCCTTTCCTGTTTATATAGCCTGCACACTCTTCAGGCAGAGTTTTCTGTGTTTGGTGTCGAATGTCTACTTCTCATCTCTGAAGGGCTATGGCCCTTAACATCTGATGGTGGATAAATTAAGAGATGGGGAGGTCCATCATGATCCCAGTGAGGGATTTGCCTGTGTACAGCAAACACATCTGCTCTTTCCTGTGAAAAATAGATGGTTCTTTCTGTCATGACTGTTAAGTTACTTTTTCCTCTATTAAATTGCCTTGATCCAAGTTCCAGAGAATTATTAATATAGCAGCCACTGCATTTTATTTTTTTAAAGGTCAGAATGTACTTGAGAAGATAGAGTGCTGAAACAATAATTTGTTGCGTATAGGTCTCTCTTGACAATTAGAGTACATCATGAAACAGGCTTGTGGTATGGAGTAGTGACAACAACTTATGTGTGAGTAATAATAATTATTCAGAAAAGAATACTTTGTTAGGGGAAAATACAGCATCAGTGGCCTGAGATACGTGAGGCTGCTGCGTCCCCAGGTCCAACCAGCAGTGAGGCTGATGATGCATTCCCAGACAGTAGCAAAGACAGCATCCCACTCTCCTCTCTGGCTGAGCAGGACAATGAGGAATGGGGAGAAACAAATATATTTTCTTTTTTTTGGCCCTGGTCTCTAGTAGCCAGTTCCCACAATTCTCACTGCTAAAGAGTCCCCTTGCTCTCAGGCTGGTTCAGCTCCTCACCAGCTAGGTCAGCTTGTTCTTTGCCAGCACTGCACACTCACACACCTGCACTCACTCCATGGACACACGGGCCCTCCCACCTGTGGTCTGACTCCACTAGTTGCACTCAGACACACCCCCCCCCCCCCATACACACACACGCATAATCAATAGAGAGTCCCTCACTCAGAAAAAGAGTTAGAAACCAATTAAAGAAGAAGATAAGGCAGTGTATGGTCACATAAGTGTCCCAAACAGCCAAGTGGTTACATTGGCCAACCTTTTATATCCCCTTACCTCTCTATTTTCCCCACTCTTGTTGATCCCCAAATCACCTAAATCCATCCCTTTTCCTACCTCTGGTGCCTTCCCTAAACATCCCGTAGTAAGTCTTGTGCAATCCCAAAATGCTCTTCCCCCACATCCCGTGTGTCCTATACCCCTGGGCAGCAGCCTTTCTCCATCCAAAAGGTGGTCTAGTATTGACCCATCTTGATGGGTTTCATGCCTGGATGCTGGGACTGAGGCTCTGCTGGGACAGCCCTGGGAGGGGCCCAAGCAGGGTGCCCCTTATTCCAAGTCCTTAATTTGGGTTCCTGCCAGCCCTTGTGCCTCTCTGCTTCTCTGGGCTTGTGGTGGGCTGATGTGTCCCTCGATGGGCTTGGGAATAGCCAGGGCAGGGTATAATTTGTGCTTCCCGTCCCGCCGCTATCTCTCTGTGCTCGTTTGCGTGTGTGCAGATGGATTTTTTTTTTTAATCATATAGCCTAACACTCCTGAGGCTTTCTTTTCAACTTCATAAATGGCTAGGGAAAATGTGAGTAAGCAGGAAACCCCAAATCTGTAGCTGGCTAATTCGTGGCCACCCAACATGCTTAATGCCTGAGACACACATGCATCATCCTTGTCAAAACCATATAGCAAAACCGAAGGCAAAACAACACAGCTACTTTTCCATATTAGCAATTCATCTCTTGCTTGCTATTTTTTAAACTTCATTCTTCAAACCATAAGTATAAAACCATAATTAGTACACAGAGCAGATATGGCAACTTCAAAAACAGAAATCAAGCAATAAACCCCGAGGCAACATAACCACATCTTGGTTGTCACTAGCGTGTTATAGAGGCAATAATGACACACGGAAGTGAATGGCTTCATGGGAAGATGAGATAGGAGGCATTTATGAAGGTTAACACAATTTCTGTACGAAAATTGAAGGGCTTTATCTGATTACGATTATGTGGGTAACAAACTCCTGGTTGCTTCCTTGTGGCAGATTAGGTTGCTTATCCTGCTAGTTATTTGTCGGGTTGTTGTCTATAGTTAGATGAAAGCTAGCAGGTCCCCTTTTCCACTCTTGTATTATCTAGTTATCAAATTCTTTTACAAGCTACCAGACTTCTTGTCACCCTGGGCAAATGTCAGACCTGAACACAAGTCTGTTCTCTGCTCTCAGCTTTCACAGAAATGGCTTCTTTTGCAAATAAAAAGGCAAGCTGGAAGAAAGACCCAAATCATGAGTCTTTCTCTTCTGTGTGATGCTGGGTGGTGGCTGCATGTTTAGCACAGAGCAGCCTTTTATGAAGCATACTTGCTCCAATTTGAGCAGGCTGAGCATGGGGATGTGGCTGGTCAGAGCTCGTGCGAGAGCTCGGTGTGGAAATATGAAGGGATTAGTTGACTGCAAGCCAGAATCAGATAATCAGATAGTATCTGAGGTCTTGTCCATGCTAAAAAAAAAAAGTGCACAGCCTTCACTATTCTAGAGAACTGTGTCTTATGCAACCCACAAATACAGTTGAACTGGTACTGTCAGTCTTGTGGTACTTTATATTAGAGTATCTTTCCCATTCATTCCCACATATGAAACCATTAACGATGCTGGTAGAAGATAGTTAAATAAAGCTGTTTTCATGTCGCTGTACCAAAAGTCTCAAGCACACTTTCTCACTGTCGCAGCAACTGCTTGGTAACCAGGGAGGACTTGGCATGATGACACTTTGCATGCGTGCGCGCATCACTACGCACAAAGCCTAACTGCAGTCAATAGACCTTTACGTGACTGATAACAGAAGGAGTCTTTAAGTGAAACCCACCCCAGACATGGTCATCCCCCTACGCCTTCAATGGGAAAGGAGCCAGGTGTGCTGTGCGGGCAGGGAGTCTGGCCCTTCAAGGAGCTATCAAAGGAATGAGTGGAGATGAGGATTGAGTCAAAATGGGTTACTTGGGGAGCAGTGTAAATTAGGCTCACAAAATTTTTGGCCCTGAAACATAATCTGGATGGAGAAAACTGTATTAATGATAACGCTTGGAGGTGCAAGGGAAAGGAGGAACAGGATAAACAGCTGTGCTGTTTCTTAGGAAAACAAACAAACAACCCTTTAATTGTTTTACTGAGATTATTTTCCAGGTGTTAGAGCTACTCTGTGAGGTGCCCTGTGCCAGAAGCCTTTTGTCCTCTCCGCAAATGGGAATTAGTTATATTGTTCTGAGGTGTTGTAGACTAATACTACAATGCTTACCCTTGGAGAACTTGTCATCTATGATAATCTGGGTAAAGGAACAGCACTTCAAAGCGAAGATAAAACATAGAGATATTTTTCCACCTGTGACCCTATTATTTCACTCTATTATTCTGCATTTTAATCAGGTAGTTTCTAATTTCTTTTCCCTTCTGATAAAATAATTTGTAGGTTTAATTGAGGTTTTCTGAACTGAAAACTGATGCCTAGCACTTTTTTCTTTTCTTTTTTTTTTTCCCACGAGAACCTCTCGCTTTGTGGTTGCTTGAGGAAGTTGACTTAAGCAATTTAAAATGTAGTCGTGGCTTATTTAGAAAGACACACTGGCCGTTAACACAAAAATATATGCCTAAATATGCTAACAGGTGCAAGAGCTGTCTAATCACATGATGGCTACAGGAAACCTATTAACCATAGTGTTTGGGTTAAAGACAGGTCATGCTGATAATTAAATACAGAAAGTCAAATTTTTTGCTGTAGCTTTTTTTCCCTCAGTTTTTCCTGCTACTGCCCATGCTTACAGCTGGAAGTTGAAATCTTCTGTGTTCCACAATTAGTATGAAAGTTAGTGGTACTGATTAAAATCAGTGACAGTCATAGCTGTAGCAGGAACAGAAATAGAGGTGTGAGGTTAAGCAGATGTCAGCATTCATTATGAACTTCTGTGCTCTTTCAGGTTTCAGGTCACAGCTTCCAAATACTTTCTACATACCACTAAAATAAAGCTCCTGAAAACATATTGTGAAAAATCTGAAGTTATTGTCCCACTGCTTAAATTGCCATTGACTCTAGAGGCCTTATGTAAGGAACCATTTGGGTTTGTTTTTTTAGGGCTAGGACTTTTCTTCCTCATTGTAAAGAGAGAGTATACAGACACAAAAAAAAAAAAAAAATCTTTGGAGTAGATTTCAACTTTAATAAGGAGGACCCCTCTTCTATACTACCTATTCTATCAGGTCTATACTCTAGGCATGCAAGTGTGTATATAGCCCATCTCAAAGCTCTCTAGCGGCTGAGTAAAAGTCTGCTGGCTTTCTGCATCACAGATTTCTGTAGGCAGGGGAACCCTGATGATTCATCCTTAGCTGTGATCCAAAGCATTTCACACTCTTGATATTGATGTGCTTGCTGGTTGAAGCTTTGATGTGCAGGGTACCGTTTTACTTTTTTTTTTCTCTTCATTCATGACCTCTAGATGATCTAAATTACCTGAAAGTTGGTTTGTGCCACCTTGCCACTGTACCTAATTTTGAATCGCCAAAGCATGTTTATGGAGCATGTAACCACACCTGGGACTGAGCATAGTGACATTTCTGTGTGAAATCTAGTTCCTAAGGATGTTTAGGGAAAATCCTAAAGAGCCTTCTCCAGCATCTATCCTTTCCAGGGCGGGAAGCACATCTCCCTGTCTAAAGCAAAGGCAGTGCTTCTCAGAGGTTAGGTGCACTGTGTCTGTGTAGCAGGGACAGTCTTTCAGCAGTGAACAAAATATAGATGATTCTGTCCTGCAAAAGGAGAAAGGTAAGTGAATCATCTGGTTAGAAGACTTCTTACTGTGCTCATCTTCCCTCATCCCTAGCAGGGCATGGCAACATAAGAGCAAGATTTTTATTTTCCAGGATGCCCTCTGACATGGTGAGGTGACTTCATCCCTGTCTGGCCTCTGCCTGCTAATGACTAAACTGGCCGGCAGTGCACCCTCAGATTTTGGTGCCTAAACCTCCATCTGCGGTTCAAACGTCTTGATTAGTTAGTCAGCTTGTGCTACTCTCCACAGCTTTGAAACTGTATAGCAGATAGAAGTCACTGGGTTTTTCCCTGAGGATTGTAACTGTCCTACTCCTTTCAGTATTACAGTTGATGGTGAGGTAAAATTGGTTAGAAAATACGAAAGCTAGACTTCAGTGCAAAATCTGTAGATTTTGATGCTTCTCCTTGATGCTTCTTACTGGCAAGGTGGGTGCATGCAAACAGCAGTTCAGTAATCTTCCAGAGACAGTTGATAACACCCTTGCAATCTTGCATTACAAGCAGTTTCCCCTGGTGTGAAACTCAAGCGCAGTTAACGCTGCAGTAGACACCTAACCTCTGTTTATACACTAACTGGTTTTCTTCTTTTAAGTGTCATACAAGGATTTTTAAATTGCAGGTGCTTAACCTTAATGTTGGTAAGGAATGATGATGCAGTGATTAAGGGATTGAGTTCAGTTTGTTCTGCCACAAATTTCTTAGCCTTTGGCATTTGCTTAGACTCTCCAGCTTTAGAGCACATCATCCTTGGCTGGCAAGCTATCTTAAAAGATAAGGATATGAGAAACTCCTGCCTCATAGTAGCCTGTGGTTCTTCCTACCTGGCTTGTCACCTGCTGGCATCTCAGGAACTCATCTGTGTGTAGGGTAAGCCTCTATGATACAACTGCTGTCCCAAGTATAATGTTTTCTATTACTGTTTTAGTAAGCAATCATTTTTATTCTCTTAACTATTCATTCCTTATGTTGTTTGAACAGTCTGAGTTATATAAACTTGGTCTGCTTCCCTGATTGTTTTTAAGATTTTGGTATATTTAAGCACTTTTCTGATCTGATACCTGTGTTGTTTACCTAAGGTGGAAAACATGTCAAAGGTAGGTATCTTCTAAATATTCCCTGGAGACTGGAGTAACATGTCCTAATTACATATATTTTAATTGTATAGCTGTAGGAGAAGCTGTAGAGAAGGGGGCAGAAGAGTGGCTTAATACTGTGACAGCTCATTCTGCTGTAGTCTCTCATGTCAGAAGTCCATAGCATGTTTGACTGGAGAAATTATTCTGGAGGGTATGGACTCTACATTTTAGTAAAGGCAAAAAGAAACGGTATTTTGTGCCATATTTACATCAATGATGGCAGATGTTGTTTTTGTTAGTGGAAAGTAAGGGTGGAACAGAGTTATCAGAATATTATCATGAGCTGGAAATGGGGCCGATCCAGGCAAATGAGAGGTGGAAAAAAGGTATTTGCATTGCAAAAGGCCACACAGTTCTCTGCTGTTCAGCACAGTATTGAATAAAGCCACAACAGATGCAGAGACATCAAATCGGTTCCCCAGAGAGGAGTAAGCCACCTTATTTAGTTAGTGACAAGTCTTGGAGGGAGTGAAAAGACTTAATTGCCTGCATTTCAACATTGTCTTTTGTTCTTATATTGACTTTAAAACAGCATCCTTCAGGAGAGAATTTGGAGAGGGGGTAGACATTACTGTTGCTCATCTTGCATAGCTTCATGCTATTCTTTGCATAAGTGAGGAAACAGATAGCCTTCTCCAGACTTGTATCAATTGTATTTTGCTACCTGAGCCTCGTGCTTCAGTCTAAATGTCATGGTTGTCCCCACTGCTCACGCCCTGACTCAAATGTGAAGCAAGGTGGGTGACCCTTCCAGGTCAATACTAGCATGAGGACAAGGATTGGTGTAGTATTAAACTTTGCCCAAAGAGGCATGCCACTTTGTCCACTATGGAAATATGTATGGGATAAAGTTTGAACGTTGGGTACCTCTTCTGGAACTCTTTTGGCTGTATGGGTAGCAGAATCCTTACTTATATTCTAGAGATACAAAGTTCTTGTCAACAGCTTGAGGGAGGCTTTGAGGTTGGCCATACCAGAAAACAGTAATTTGTGGCAATCACACTGCATCTATCTCAAGGCACCTTTACCAAAAGGCCTGTTGATGTAAAATATGGAAATTTGAAGAACATGGGTATGTCAGTCACAGAGGACTGAACTAGAGCCTTTAGTTTCTAAATATGTGTCCATCTTATGAGGATTCACAGGAAGCATGAGCAGAGCTGTTATTGCTGAGTTAGTATCTGTGCTGTGTTTTCCTGGAAGCACTCATATAGCCTGTTGATGCCTTTGGTCGTCTATTGCCATCTCTCCAGTACAGATTTCTGTCAAATGCAGGACCTAGTACAAACTTCTGGAGTTTGCATGCAGGTTGCCAGCGAGCGTAATAGAAATCCAGGACTTAACTGACTGAAAGAAAAGAGATTTGCATTTTTTGTGCAGGATTGCAGCACGCCACAGTGATGTAGCAGACCCCAGCACTCCTTTTTTACTTGCCACGTTCTCTTTGCCAATCTCTCGTCCCCTAGTATCACTCAATCTGTCATTTCTGCCCTTCTCACCATGTAACTGAGCACTGAACAGCATTTTCTGAAAACACAGCTTCTGTACCTCTCCTTTTCCTCCCAGCTTGGATCATCCCACCAGTGGTCTTAGTCTCTGCTCTTGAGAAAAGGAAGCCCTTGGAGGGTGGAGAAGGGACAGATGCAGCTGTGGTTCTGTCCTCTGCAATGGGGGGAAAAAAAAAAAAAAAGGCATTTGGATATTTGTATGCAGCTCTGCCTGCAGTGATTGCAGCACCCGGGAAGTAGATCAGAGGCTAAAACCAGCACATCCCTCGTGCTCTTGCCTGCCTGAACGCTCTGCAGGAAGTCTGAATTGCCCTCGGCAGAGGTGCCTGTTGCTAACTTGCTAACTGAGACACTGGGCTAACGTAGAAAAGTCAATACAAACAGTGAAGGGCTGGTGATGTATTTGGCCTCCTGGAAGAGGGAAGATATTTTGTTACAAGGTGCACAATACAGCTTGGCTAAGCAATGCATGTGAACCAAGAGGCCTGGGACAGGTGATCTCATAGGTGTGTGAGATACCCAGTGAGCCTGAATATGGCCATCTGCATAGGCATGAATCAAGTTCACCTGGTTCACTGAATGTGAATCAGGACTGAGACATGACTACTAAAAGCAACAGCTGTATCATAAGATACTGAAGCCAAAGTACAAAAAGTATTTGAACATTGCTATGGTTCTGTTGACACAAGAAAATACTTTTGTGCTCTACTGAATCCATGCTATTCCACAATTAGAGGCAGAATTGAAAGCCATAGATTTACAAGATCAGTATCTGATGTCCTTGGCCCTGTTGAGCTGCTATTTTGATGGCATTGCCCAGTAAAATATTTATCTTTGGAAAAAAAAAAATTAATTTCTTGTCTAAAATACCAAACTTCCATGAGATGGGTTATAGATTTGGAAATAACTAGAAAAATGCTAATAAGTAGAGAGACAGAGCACTCTGAAACACCTGACTTGGAAAGAGATTACAGGGGTTGTTTGTAAACTGGAATCTGGGTGTGGTTCTCACATCCACACTTTTGTGTTTAAAGAAATAGCAGATCACATAGGTATTTGCCTATGTCCTGTAGATATGCACAATAAAAACAGCTTGAGAAGTATTTTTGTTATTCCACCCTGACAGCTCTGCTCAGGAGAGAAGTTTAACAATGTGCTCTTCAAGTTTGAGGCCTTTAAACACTCATTGTGAATATTGAAGATGGAAGAACCTTTGTACGCTTCATAATGAAGAATATTACATAGAGCATTTTAGTCTCTGAAAACTTTGTCATAGTCAGTAATGACGAATGCTTATTTTCACTTTACTCTCAGAGAAACTAAGGCAAAAAGAGCCTGTGTAATTTCTTCTTTGAGCTACCTTGGATCTTCACGCTGGTGTAAGGGATAAATTTAAGTCTTAGAAGCAGAAGTCTGCATTACCATGTTTTATATTTCAGTTTATATTTTAGCTGTGAATTAAATATAATAAAAAAGTCTTGAATGCTTCTCTGACCAGAATTGAATAATTCTTTGCTTATCTGCTGTGCCATAAGCATGGAAATGATTACTAACAAAGTCTCTACAATGGTTTGGTGACATTTGTACTTACAAAAAGACATTGCATATGAAGACATTCTAGGATCAGTACACAAAAGAGGAATAGCTAGGCTAATTAAAGTGGTTTATAGTGTTGAAATACCTTGTAAGATATGAGAATCCCCAGTGGACATAGGAGTGAACAAGATCACTCTCAGGCATTGTCTGTCCCCGTTCCTAGCAAACCATAGTTACAGTCTGTGAATTCAAGCCTGAACAATCTTCAAAAGAACCAAAAATGCAGGAGGTGAATACTTCAACCTTGCAAAACCCCCTAAATATAAGAAAGAAAGTAATGTTCATACTTGATAAGAAAGAATACAGTTTTAAAATTGGGCTATGAGGTCTTAACTCTGCATCACAGCTTCTTTTTCACAGCATACATAGGAGAGAGTTGATTTGGGGGGGTGGGAAGGAGGTAAAGGTATTGCCAAAGCTATTCCTTTACATCCTTTTGTCCCCTGATAACAAGGTTATGTAGATGACCTAATGAATAAAAACAAAGTCAGTTTATGGAGACATGGTACCCATGAATTCAATACAAGACAGGCAAACCTTTGGCCATGAACTGCGATTGACGTTTGAGCCTGGGCGATAGCATCACTTTTGACAGCTCATGTTCGGAAAAGATGTGAAGAGCTTGGATAGAAACCTGTTTACTGGGCAGGAAGCCATATGAAAGAGGGCAATAATTTCTAGCTTGCTTATTTGGCAATAAATGTTAAAACTGTGTAACACAAGGTTATTGCCTGACCAGCAATTTCTTAGCAGTATTAAAAGTTCACTTACTCCTTTCCCTTCTCAGCTTCATCTGTCATAAACTTACTTTCAGCTCAAGAGATGATCTAAACCATATCAAATGTGACACTAGGAACAGTTCACACTCTCATGTTCCAGACAGAAGAAACCCTGATTCTGATTTCAGGAGGAATATCGGTTCTGGTATGCTCTCAAAACCCATGGGGCTATCAAAGTCAACCCTGTGTGGAGCACACAATTTGAGGTATCAGGTCTAGTCTGGGTTTTGTCTGGCATGCAAAGGATGAGAGCGTGAAATCAAATAGGCAAAATTAGCAATAAATTAGCTAATCTAAAGGTCTTTCATCTTCTTTCATTATGTCTGTGTGTGTTTTATCAAGCCTTTGTCCATGCCACCAAGATCAAAGGCAGGCCCTTCCTCGCGGAAGTTCAGCGGTAGCTCTGAGTAGCCCTGTGTAATAATCTACCTCTTGTCATTGCCAGTAGAGTGAACCAGGATGAAGACTGGTATTCAAAGGCTAAAGTTTGGTGTGTTTTTATTAATACTGTGCCCCAAATGCACATAAAGTCATATCTTGAGAAGAAAGCTCTTACCACTCGGGTCCAGAAGGGAGGGATTTTTGTCGTCTTTAGTTTATCTCTGATAATTGCTGTCCATTATATAAGTAAAAAAGGAGCATACCAGAAACTGTGACTCTTGCCAACATCTCACGCAGTTGAACATTATAAGTGATAATTATGCTGCTGGCAACAGGTTAAGCCAGATGTTCAGGAGCAGCTGCTCTCAGCCTGTTGGCAAAGTTAGTTGTTTCAGGGTATGATGGAGCGATTCTTGGCGTCTTTCTAGGGAGAGGGGGCATAAAATTGAGGGGAAATTACACTCAGTATAAGGTGCAACAATATGCCATGATGATAGAAATGTACATCGTAGTGGAGAATGGAGAATCTTGAAAATTATGGCAGCTCTGCAGAGGGTAGAAAAATACCTCCTGGGCATCATTAGTCAGTGATCTCTGCTCGTCAAAAAGGGCCATTAGGAGTGGCATCTGGGTCTGTTTCAAATAGTTTACCTCTGGATTGCGGGAATATGACCTAGAGGCTTTTTTTCAATCACAGGTACTCAAAATTCAGGCACTTGAGATTTCTTTGCTAGCAAGTTTTGTGAGGAAAGGAAATACGAGGTTAGAGTGGAAGGTCACAGGTACTTTACCATTGGCAGAGTGGAGGGGAAATGCACGATAATCTTGGGACTAACATTTCTCAAACCCTCATGTTCTTGTGTAATTCCTTTGACTCTCCTTCATAAACAGCCTAGAAGGCATCTTGGCAATTGTGGGAGCAGTTGCAGCGATGATCGCTTGCTATCACAATGAAGATTTTATGAGTTTCCCGTAGATAAGCAGACCATGCAGGGAAACGTTTTGAATAAACTGTAGTCCTCTGTTCTCTTTAATGGATTCAGAAGAAAGTTTTAAAAACTTGTCTTTATGAATAGGAAAATGTAATGAGTTTTTTTTCTCTTTGCATTTTATACCATGCTTGAAAATGTTTTGAATGGGATGGTTTTCCATCTGTAAGTATGCTCAAAAGGCCAAATCGTACATTTGCACAGATAATTCAATCTCCAGACCAGAGTCCATTTGTGTTTTGTCATCCCTGAGAAAGGTAAACAGTTCGCTCTGTCCATGAAATGCATCTTTTCTGTGGAGTCTATAGGAAAACTGAGTGGCACAGAGAAGAAGAAAATAAGTATTTATGGGGGTTTTTTTTACAAATATAAAACTGAAAGTGACAAGCTTTACATACTGTGCGAGGTAACTAAATTCAATATAATTTAGTTTTATGTATGTCTGAGATTTACTTAACTGAATTGTCAGCATTTACGTATGCAAAACACTTGATATCGTCAGAAGCCCGATGTTGACCATGACTGTGTGTCACCATGACCAAGACCGATTTCTCACCATGGGAAGTTTTAAATTCCAGCACGCAGAACCTCTGGTTTTAAGATGATGTTTGCGCTAAGTCGTGACATTTTAACTCAAAGTACCTTCGAATGAGATCCCAAGTCTCAGCCTTTGGCATTCAGGCACATGTTTGCACATGAATGAGCTTACATAAACAGGCGTTTGTGTGCTTTATTGCTTCACTTTCCTTAGGTAAATGCTTATGAGAAAATATGCGTGCTTCTTGGAAGAGCACTAAAAACTTATTATCAGGGCTAAACTGTTTCAGGGATCCTTGGGGGGAGGAGGGGGAAGGTGATAGTGTTTGCTGGTTTGCCGTGATTTGCTGTCCTCGAAAGAATATTGCTAAAGGGCGAGCTGCGTAGGGAAAAATAAGGTCATTTTACCCGTTGTTCATCTTTTCGACCGAGCCTTGCACAGTTGTTTTAATGAAGAAACATGTGGCACGGTACTTGCGCTGGTCAAGATGTTCTTTTCTGCTTACTCATCCCAGAGGGCTTAGTCTGTTATGGGGTTTTTTTGTTACAAGCATAAACATTGTCTAACCGTTTGGGAGACTTTGTCTGTGATCAGATCTGCTGATGTTAATGTTTCCTTTAGGAACTAATAACAACACCTCAAGAAAAAATGGGTTTATATTGAGAAAAGATTGTAGGCTAAATTATATGCAAATTATTACTGTGTGTTTCCCCGGAGTAAGTCTGAAGGCTGGATGGGTGAGAGCATGTAACAAAAAGCTCCAAGAATAAATGAGATAATATTGTGATGTTCCTTTTTTATTGTTGTTTTTAAACTACGTTTTTCTGTTTTGTAACATATTTGTGTTAAACTCTACTTCCCAAAAACTAACTAACTTTGAGATGATTTGCCTGAAATATGGGGGGGGGGAGAACCTGTCTCCCCCCCGCCTCCCTCCCCAATTATAACTATTAAAGTGTATAAACCTATATATTTCCTGCTGCATAAATATTCTGCCTTTAAACCCATTGTTTTAGAACTAAAGCAATTGAGGGGAGAGATGGTACTTTGGGAGTTTCCGTGTTTATTTTTATTATATTTCTAAGCGTGTCTCCTCTGTAGCATTTCGTGACCATTTCTCTGCAGAAGATTTTGAAAAAAATGCGGAATAAACTGTTAAAATGTATTAAACAGTTGTAGCTCAAAATCCTAGAGTAGTACACTATCTCATATGTCTTGCTTTCCTAAGGTTGTTAACAACTGTGTCCCTTACAATTCTGGACAGTTTTAAGGTTTCTGTCCTAAACGTAGAACAGGAGAATGTTCTATAGGCTTCCACTCTTTCACATGTTTCTGCTGAATTCAGAAAGCCTCCACGCTGAGATTAAACTGCAGTGAGGACATGGAAGAGAAGAGCAAATGAGATAAGAAGGGTTAAGCATGAAAAATAACCATAACAATAATGTGACCTTTCCTGCTGGTGAGCCGTAGGCTATCATTTGTACGGCAAATGGTTTTGCTTGTCCAAGCAATGTATGGTTGTTAGTTTTAAAGTGGAATTGAGGCACTGTTACTTAGCTGTGTTTGTCTTTGCTCACTTTGTGCAGCTGAACTTCCTTCAGAAAGACATGGTGGTTCCTCCAGAGTATTTAAAAACTGCAAGAATGGCAGCTGGGTCAGGAGATGGTGAAGGAACATCTGCAGGACTAGAGCTCTAGATGAAATTCAGCATTTTAACTTCATGGGTGCAGGTCTGTTAGCTTGCTATGAGTGGGGTCTGCTAACTGCCCTGGATCTCATTGTGTCCAGGGCGGTCAGTGCATCAGGCTGTAGTTTGCATGGTTTAAATCAATATGTATTAACTGGTGCTCACGGACTCACCCCTGCCACTACTTATGATTAGAATTTGGGAGCTTAGCTATTAGTGATTGCTTAGCTACAGTGACACAAATGCTGAAGACAGACACTGTTGCTCTATCAAATAGGGAGAGCGTTACACCCTTGGGAATGCAGGGAAAAGGGTTGTCATGAAGCTGTGATGCTTTGTCTCTAGTTAGGAAATGCTCCAATCAGCAGGCCTATTGACTACTTTGTGTGAAATGCTGTTTTTGTTGATGCAAAGGAAGATGGGCTGGGCATGAAGAGGTGACCAAAAATTGCTTAGAGGACTCATATGTACTGCTGATATAATGCATTGGTAAGCAAAAAAGTGCACAGCAGAGTGTGAAATCATTACTGGTGAGTGGTAAGTGTTTAGAGGTAGAGGCTGATTTAAATACCTCCTCTACATTGTCATCCTGTGACTAAAATTCCTCATTCTTGCTTCCTATTATTTATATCTATGGAAATTTCTGTAGAGCCACAAATGGTTTCAAGGTTCCATCCTCAGAGGTACTTTGAAACAAAGAGAGGGAAATCCCTGCACTGGAGAGCTTCAAATGGACCAGTGAGGCAAGGAAGAAAGGGGTGCTCTCCCCATCCTCCTTCCACACCTTTGGTTCCTCCTGGTGTGGCTGCAGAGTTTCCTTCCTTCCCATGGTCAGCAGTTGGGAACCTGCTGTCTTCTGTGCAATACGCCCTCTCAATTTTCAAATGTAGCCTCAAGACTAACCTTCAGAACCTTCCTGAGCACCCTCAAAAGGTCTGCAGACCTCTAGTGCTAAAATCAGACAAAAGCTGCCGTTGGGGGTTGGCTGGCATGGTCTCCATTTCTTAGTCCTCCTGCTGAAACTGATGCTCCTGCCTCTCGCCCCGGTGCCCTTTAGTGCACCCAGCAGGCTCTTGTGGCCGTGGAGGGGGAAAGTGAGTCCCCAAGGCTTCCTGGGGCATGGGCTTTCTAAGAAGAGGTGCCATGTTGTGTGTGTGGGTGCCGTTCGTTTCTCTGCTCTTTCCGTGCTGCTTTTTGGCCCTCTCTGCCGTGCCCTCCCTCCCTCTCGTGCCAGTGCGTGCTGGTCCCCCCTGGCTGGAGGAGTGCCCAGCTGGGCCGCGCAGCTGGTGTGGTGGGGGCAGGAGGCGAGGGCAGCCCCCGTACCAGCTGCACCCTCACACAGGAAGGTCTCCGCAGGCTGTTTCCACATCTGCCGGAGAGGCGACGTGTCTGCCAATTTACCAGTTGCGTGTGGCTTGCTGCCCTTACAGCTGCGTGAAAGCCATGGGGCTCTGTCCTGTCCTCCCCCCATCCCCCCCCATGGGAGGACGAGCGTGCCTGGGGGACGCTTGCAAGGTGGTGAGTTCCCCCCGGCTCTGCTGGGCGTGGGAGCTGCAGCCAGCAGCACAGAGGGGACATTCTTCAGGTTGGGACACGTGCCTCCAGAGGGGCGAAACACAGATTGTGCCAAAAATGAGAGAGAAGTCAGGAGGGGTAGTAGGATGGCAAAGGCTGTGCTCCCTTGCTTTGAGGAACGTCATCCTTTTCCATTGCTCCTCCTGTATCCCTGATGACTCTAAATGATACTCGTCTTCTACCTTTAACCTTGCTTGAAAGTGCGTTGCCATGTCACCTGCTTTTCACCCACACACTCTAGTTTGTGAGCTTCCCCGTGCAGTGCTCCCAGCCACCTGACTTACCTTTTTTCAGCAGAAGGTAGTTTGACTTAGGGGAGTATTTGTTAAACATGATACAGTCTTGAATTAACATTTGCCAGAGGCGTTGCTGAAAGAAAGTGGATCCCACCTATTGTGCAGCAGGTATAAGGGGGCTTCTTCAACAGCATGGTTTGGGAATAACCCAATTCTTTAATTAACTCTCTTTTTTTCTATGCCAGACCCAAGCTGCTCAGGTAGTTTTACTCTTTTCCTATGTCTGGGAGGCAGCACAGTGTTGAAAGACTTCAGTAAAGCTACCTGTTGATTTTTAATAACACTTGTCTTGAGGCTGATTGTAGGGGATTGCTGTCTGTCATTAGTCATCTTGTTTAAGCTTACTAAACAGTTTGTTGTCAAAAATATCTTTGTTTCGGAAGAAATCTGACACCTTTCTGCTCTATTTCTTTAACAGATTAGTATGTTTTTCCTCGGCTCCTGTGCAAAAGGAGTCTGCCACTCTTGAACCAAGCTCCCGTTTGAAATAACTAGCGTATACCTATGAAGTATTCATTAAAGGATTCAGGCTTTTTGTTTGTTCTTTAATTACTCCTAATTAAACATCAGAGGATCACTCGAGATAGTTGAAAGCTAAAATGCTGTTTCTGCACAGAACTCTTCAGATCCATCAGCTCTCAGTTATTTACCTGCCATGGTACTGCTGATGAGTGGCTCAGGTTTGTCTCCTATGAAGAAGAAAAATAAAAGTCCTTTCAAATGTCTGATTTCTGTGGGTGGATGTAAGCACTTGCTAAAAGTCACGCACATGTGCTGTGGTGGTAGCAGCCATGAGACTGGCCCTATGACCCACTGTGTGCTCGGCCCTGGTCCTTCTATGTCTGTCTCCGCAGCCAGGCTCCACCTGATATGGAGGGTGCTGCTACACGGTGGGTGTCTTTGCTCCAGGAGTGGGAAAGGGCAGGAGGTGAACAGCCGCCTTCTGTCTGCTCATCAGTGATGCTTCTCCTTTCTCCTAGGAAAGTGCTGAAGGTTAACCAGGCAGAGCCCATACAGAGGTTGCATTGGCCCCTGCTGTAGCATGATACATCTTCAGCCCATCTCCATGAACTGGTTGGGGACAGGAGGTTTAGTGACTTGGTACCTCTTATGCTCTAAAGCCCCACTGACTCTCTCAACTCAGGACATTATAGGTGACATGTGAAGGACTTAAAGCTTTCTGTTGTAGCCTGGGACGTATTGTAGCAGAAGTATATTTCTCATGTTTGGCTTATGGGTTTAGGAGGAAATGGGTTGCCTGGATTTTGTCTATAGATGCATTATGCTTTGAATGCGAGCCATCCTCCTGGATTTAAGCCATGGCACTGTGCTTGTGGTGGTATCATCCTGCTACAGTCTAAAAAGATAACCTTGCCCCCTCCCCGTCTCCATGCCCTTTTACAGGTATATCCAGCATCTTTTGGACAACTCTGGACCATGGTTGAACCTTGTGTATTCATACTGAGCAGGTCTAGTGACACTCACAGTAACTTTGACGGTAAAGGTAGAATGCTCTGTGGCCTCCTAACTCTGCAATGTACTTGTCACTTGTTCAAGAGATGGTCTGGACTGCTACTTCAGGTGTTCAGAGGATCAGAAACAAGCCTTTCTCTGATTACTGTTATATACTGTGACTACTATTTGCTTTCCAAAGGAAGGGTGGGATGGGGAATTGTACGTGATATTAAAAAACCCCACAAACTGAACCAAAACCTCAAGAATTGAGCAAATTCAAGCCAGGAATGTTTTAAGATTATGATTTCAAGTTTATCGGAGTTTTGTGGGGGTTGACAGTATCGCCTTTTGTGGCACTGTCCTGTAATTGCATGTATTCCCTTGTAAGTCTCTTTGTACTCCTATTGACTCGTGACAAAAAGCTCTGAGGAGCGCTGGCGGGTTTGTATTGCAGCCTGGGATGGCTCTGTAATGAATCCCCAAGTGGGAATTTCCATCTCTGCTTCTAGCTTCTGCCTCCTGCTCATGGTTTCGGTGGGTTAATGAACCAGGAAGGTCCCAGTCCCTACCCAGGTTCTAGGCACGTACAGAGGCGCGGGTGGAATGGGCTCCTTCATGCAGGAGCGTGGTCAGCACCGCACAAACTCCCTGCTGCCTGCAGACAGGCATTTGCTCACTAGACCATCTTAAGCCACCAATCTGGAACATATGGAACATATTTTTGAGCATACCAAAGCAGTTAATAAGATTTTATTTTCATTTAAGCTTGTTCGCAAAATGGAAGGCACTGTGACTCCCTTACATCAATATAAAGCCTGAGCTCCTGTAAATTACAGGGGATGTTGTAATAAGATGGCTTTTTGCCTTTAAGGTTTAGCAGAAAAATTCTCTAATGCCATTTTTTTTGCTATTACTTGCGAACAGGAATTGAATAAGCAAAGACAGACCATTGTAGCTGTGGCTTCAGAGGCTGTTCAGCTTGAAACAAAGGGATTTCTTCACATTCAACCTCATTAGTCTGATTAGTAGGCTTGTAAAATGAAGCATGAAAACGAAACATGACATAGACACGAATTGATTGTACTGAAATCTACACAGACTGTTGCTTGGAAATGAAAGGATGACAGCCATCTTCTCTGAGCTGTTTAAAAAAGTTAAGTTTTCAAAGTATCTCATTTTTTAAAGTCTGTAGATTACATTGCTGTAGCTGCTAAGGGGAGACACTAAGCAGCTAAAAAATCCAAATGAGTCAGGTGATTTTTTTATTTTTTCATTTAATAGAGCAGAAAAATCTGAAGATGTAACAAATCTAGGCCTAGGGCAGTGATCGTCCCCCTGTACTCGGCACTGGTGAGGCGGCACCTCGAGTACTGTGTTCAGTTTTGGGCCCCTCACTACCAGACAGACATTGAGGTGCTGGAGCGTGTCCAGAGAAGGGCACCGAAGCTGGTGAAGGGTCTAGAGCACAAGTCTTACAAGGAGTGGCTGAGGGAACTGGGGTTGTTTAGCCTGGAGAAGAGGAGGCTGAGGGGACACATTATCACTCTCTACAACTGCCTGAAAGGAGGTTGTAGCCAGATGGGTGTTGGTCTCTTCTCCCAAGTTACAAGTGATAGGACAAGAGGAAATGGCCTCAAGTTGTGCCAGGGGAGGTTTGGATTGGATGTTAGGAAAACTTTCTTCACCAAAAGGGTTATCGAGTGCTGGAACAGGCTGCCTGGGGAAGTGGCTGAGTCACCATCCCTGGAGGTATTTAAAAGACACGTAGATGTGGTGCTTAGGGACATGGTTTAGTGGTGGGCTTGGCAGCGCTAGGTTAACAGTTGGACTTGATGATCTTAAAGGTCTTTTCCAACCTAAATGATTCTATGATTCTATAAATTATCAGTAGAAAGAAATGTTGGGCAGGAACATGTTGTGATTGGGTAAAAATGGGTGAAAGTCTACTTATTTCCATTTTAAAAACGGAGAGAATAGTCAGCATTATTTTCAAAAAGGCCTCTTTGTATCCTGCTGACTTCTGCCTTCATACGCACTCTGTCCTGTTTCCTTGGTTATTGTAAAAGTACTTATTTGGTTGGATCTCGACTGAGGATCCCAAAGGAGAGTGAGTTTACTTTTTCGGCATTAGTTCAGTTACTGGCACTGTGTGGTACAGGTGCAACACAGTATTATATCTAATACTAGCTGCAGAGCTACAACATATTATCTTTAAAATTCAGTTTTGAATGCCTAGTTTTCTTGATAGAGCTTAGTCCCATAAGCCTCCATCTCTTTGGGTATGGACTGATTTAGTTCTATGCACGTCTTATACTGTCAAAGTTAGGCCTGTCCAACTGCAGTGTGCTGCACATGACTGTGTGACCATCCATGTCCTTTTTCTTCTGTAGCTCACTTTAAAAAAAATGAACAAATAATTTAAATGTAAGTTTTGGTGCTGTGTTCAAGGATGACTCATGGTGGTACAAATAAGATCCCAGAACTCCTTTTGCAATTGCATGGTTTGCATTTCCAATAAGAGCATCTGGAAAAGGATCTCTAAATGCTGTTGGACATTGTGAAAAAGGGGGATGGAGATGTTGACTCAGGAGAAGAATTCGGCATCTTGGTAGTGAGGAAAGGAATGGTATGACCATGGGGTGCAGCAAATTGGGGAAGTATCTGATTGCTGTGAAATTAGCTGTTGTGGGTGAGGGCTGCTGAGCACAAGTGTGCTTGGGGGAGCCTGCAATGCTGCTTTTGGTCCTAGCAAGCTGCTGCCATTACAGTTTGGCTTACTGGGAAGAGCAGAGGACGTCAGCTGTAGCATAGTGGGTGCCCTTCGGGCTTGGGGGTCTAGTGTGAAAGTGGAAAGTACAAGTTTTAGAAAGCTTCCTGGAGCAATTTCCTGCTAAGGAGCTTTTGCCATGCATGATGCACAGCCACAAAGTATTTCCGTGAACCATGGAAGTAACGCGTTGCCAGGCTTATTTACCCTTTTGTGCCATATATAAGTGGATTGTGCGTTAAACATAAGTAAATGGGTTTGATATAAGTGACCTATGTTGGGGACAGCACATGAAATGAACAGCTTGTTCAGCCACTGCGTTTCTGGCCTGAGACTTGAGGAACACCTAGGCTTGTAAATGGTCACCCCTCAGCAACTGGTTTATAGCATGGGCTTTGCAGAGATGTGGGATTTATTTCCCTGGCATGAGTCAGGATGTGATTTTGCCCATGAGACTCAAAATACTCTTTGAGAGGTTCCATGGAAGGGAGGCTTGATGTGGGGGAAAGGGAAGGGGAGGAAAGAGAATCTCTTCTATTTTCTTGGAAATGTCCTGGGGAGTGGCTCAGCAAGAGATGGCAGGAGGATCTGCTCTAAACACACCCACCGGGGAAAGCGTTCTCCTGGTAGGTTTTGGAGAGGACTTTTGAGTACACCCAGCATGGCAGTCTGCCGTTCACCTGTTCTGGTTCTTGAGTGCTGGGTACAGGCACTTTTCACCCTGTTTATTATTTTCAGCACAGGTTTGTGGAATTTATGCACTGAACAGGCCAGAAGAAATCCTGGATAAACAAAATCATATTTAGCTAAGTGTATGTGCATGTTTCTAATACAAAACCTCAGTGCAAACAAATCCTGCCCAGCAGGGACTGTGTTGCAGAAGGAAGAATGAGAGCACTGTTGACTTGTATGTTCCCTGTCTTTTAAATGAACTTAAATGAGTTCCAGATATTTCATTGGTTCCTGGTTATTCTGCTGTTACCCAGAAGAGTATTTTATTTTTTTAGGCTTTCATTTTTTTCTAAAGATGCTTTCTTCTTGGTTTTGCATGGGGGGGGAGGGAGAACATGTAAGGGGGAGGTTGGAGAAGTCACTCTAAAAATGAAAGTACAAGTTAAAGTGTTTATTCAGTATATTAAGATATAATTGACAGTTGCAAAAGCCAGGGTTTTGTCCACTTTTCAGTGTCGTCTTTAACAGTCCATTGTACCATTTCATTTTCCTGGAGGCTGGTGCACAGTAAGGGATGTGATATACCCGCTCCACAAACTGACTAAAATTTAAACAAATTGAAGTTGTGAACCACAAGCTGTGTTAAAAGGCGTAAATACACTAAAAATAGGAGCATCTCTGTAGCTGAGCAAGGCACAGAAAACCTCATCTTGATGCTTGCAGTTGCAGTTAAAATAATGGAGAGTAACAGGTTTTCCCAGTAAGCTTCCACTGGTTTTCTTTCTGCTAACTGTTGTGAGGGCTGCAGTTAAGGACAGCACTATCTGTGCTAGCAGTAAGGCGATAGACACAATTAGTATTGCCTGCTCTTCCAGGAAAAAAGCCAATAGATGTCATGCAACGTATCTAAAAATGGACAGTGACGACATCCATTTTATGCTTCGTTTGATCCAGTGTAATACTGTTGTGGTGTGGCTGTGTGGAGGAGGGGCTGAATTAAAAAAAAAAAAATGTTTGTATTGATCATAAGGCTCACTGTATGAGGCAAGTTTTGTGGTTTGCCGCTTAGAAGTTTGTGCAACTTCTGCTACAAAATAATGCCAGGGATCTGTGGGCTTCGGTCTGCGTTTTTGGCAGTTGTGGTTTGCTTTTTATTTATTTATTTGTGCTTTTCCCTTCCATCTCAAATTTGGCTTTTACCAACATCTTGAGAAAAAGAGAGCAAGACTTTCAAGCTGCTGCGGTTTTTTTACAAGAGAATCTAAAATAAAATTCAGTTGCATAAACTGAGAAAATGCATCCCTGTCGATGTCTTTAGAAAGATCTTTATTCTGGAAAGCTCTGTTGAAGTGGTCTTGTGATCCCTTTATTGTCCCTCTCTCTGGCAGACGTACGAGTGGGTTTTAGTTTGCCTGCAGGAGTTGTTAACCTTTGATTTTCCTGACTTAAGGGTTTTAACTGGACAGAGAGATCCCTGTGGGTCTCTTTCCTCCGGGGCACCCCAGGGTTCTCCACGTTCTGGACAGCCAAACTCTGGGGTGAGTGCATAAGGATTCCCCAGGGCTGAAAATACAGAGGGCTACAGCTGGACTTGGAAATCGCACCTTAAGTGAGCTCGTTGGTGTCCGTCAAACACGTAGCAGCATCTGGAAGTGCTCTAACAAGTCTATGCGCCTCTCAATCTCGGGCTTAGCTTTTGTCCTGAACACACAATTATTTGTATGGGAAGATGGTTAGGGGAACCACAAATACAGATTCTCTTCCCACTAGCGTTAGCTCTATAGTGCTGATAGGACTAAAAGAGCAAAACCATACTGCTCCTCTTATGGCTGGGAAGTTGTTCTGGCTTGACAGAGTTCAGCCATCTGGGGAAATTGCTCAACTCTGCTCTCATTTCCGAAACTGCAGGAGAAACTATATGAATGTCTGAAATCTGTAAGGATTTTGCTCAAAGCACAATGTTAAGGGGATGATGAAAGAGCCAGCAGAACCTTTTTCATCCATACCCCATTTGAGTAGCAAATGCAAACAGCCATCTAATAGCTGAGGAAGATGTTTGAAATGAGTTGGTGCTGGTGTTGCAGCTCTCAGGGATGTGCACTAGCCTCCTGTGACTTGGAGCATTAAATCGGCTTTCACGTCAGGGCAAGGATTGTGGACTGTCATGCCCACAAGCTAGAGTGGGAATGGAGTTCGGACATTTTCAACGTGAGCGCAGATGGAGAATGGCAGCAGCTGAGGGTTTGGGGAAAAAAGGCCTGGGCATCTGGCTGGTAGTCATACCAGATGGCCAAGGCGAGGGCATGAGCAGAGAGCCTATGCTGCAAGTTCCCAAATCTGTGCTATAAACTGCTGCCTGCAATGAGGGGCATGTAGAGATGGGGCAGGTTGGAGCAAGCCTGTCAGGAGGGGAAGATGAGCTGGCGAAGGGGAAGGCAACATGAGGCAGAAACCAGAATGCTGAAATCACAGACCTAGGTAAGGAGTGGGAGCTAGGGGGCAAATGGGATTGGGGTTAGAGGAAAGGCCAGGAATCAAGACTAAGCAATAAAAGTTGCTTGCTGCAGCCAAGAAGCACATTCAGCTCTTTAGAGACTGGAGGATTTTGCATGTTTGATGGATGAACAAGCCATCCAGCTGCTGGTCCTGCGTTGCTGTGGTTTATCTAGGGCCTTTGGTCCTTCTGGAACTACATGCTGGAGGAGGCAATGCTTGAGGTACATGTATCCTCTGCCACGAGAGACTTTGCTGTTGGTTTGCTTTTCCCAATGCTGTGGGGAGACAGAGCTTCAGTCGCTAGAGCTGTTGGTATAATGCTTTTTCTTGCAAAACCTAGCCAGTGCCAGTCCTTCAAAGACCAGCAGCAGACAGACCCCAACTCATTGGCTTAAAAATGAAATTTTAAAAAGTGTACCTGGGGTGGTTCACTCTTGTTTGCTGGTGTTGGTGCCTTTGAGGATGTAGCTTGCCTGCTTTGTCTGTAATTCCAAGACCTAAACACAGACTTTTCAAGTGGCAAGTTGCTTGTTTTTGTTTTGGTTTGGTTTTTTTAATGAAGCTAAGGGGAGTTGGGTTTTTGAGATGCGACCCAAGTCTAAGCAGTCCTTCTGGCCGTTGCAGTCAAGGTGCAGCAATTTCCATAGCAGATGATAGTGCACGAGGGGGGTGACGCGGCTGCTGCCGCCTCCAGCTGACTGTTACTGTCCAGTTTTAAAGGCAGAAGTAGCTGATGCCGGCTGGCTTGCAGGGAGTCTTTGCAAGCCAGGTTCACGCTTGTGCTTCTGTTCCCTAATGAGACATCTTAACCACATCTCTTCAGTCGTGTCTCTCAGTAAAGTAACTCCTTGATTACAAGAATTTAGGACTTCTTCAAGGAAAGTGTTTCATGTGAGACCTGCAGCACATCACAAGCTGCCAAAACTGCAGGTTGGCTTTCAGACAGAAGAAATGTTGGTGATACTTCCCAACTGAGTAGCTAAGGTTTTTCTTTTTTTTTTTTTAATTTTTTTTTTTTATTTGAAGCAATTTTTAATGTGAACCACCTCAAAATGGGGTGCCTACCAATTACTAGAGCCTTGCTATGGTGCTTTTGTAGCTTCAATTGACTAAGAAAAGCAACAACAACGACCAGAGCAGGAATCCAGGTCTGCCTTCCCTGTAGGCGATGGTGAGCTCACGTGGCCCCAGATAACCAAAAGACAGCTGTTGTGCTGTGTGTTGGCTTGCACTAAGGGAGCAGGACAGGGACGTGTGACAGATTTTGTTGTCCTAAGAAAACATATTAAGGATTTTCTTTTTCTTAGAAATTGTTTTGTCCTCTCTTGGGAAGCCTATAAGAGAGTTGGAAGGGGGGGGGACCCAAACCCCAAAATCATACTGTTTATTTAGACATAGGTGAATGTTTCCAGTTCTCCACTGTAGCTCTTAAAAAAAAAAAAAAAAAAAAAAAAAAAGAAAGAAATAATTCTGGCATGTCTGTGAATAGCTTTATAAAGTTCCTCAGGGAGAAGTAACACATGAAATCTTCACCATCTCGACCTGGAGCAGTTGTGTGTTAGACTGTTTTCCTGTGCTCTGCCTACTGTTGCAAGCAACTGTGATGAATCTCATACTGTCCGCAGATCTCGGTACCACGTAGGAGCTGGTGTCTTGACTGTAGAGATAGTTGGCCTTTGCTCCAAGTTATCGGGGTTTGGTTTGTTGGTTTTTTGGGGTTTTTTTTTTTTTGTAGTTGTATTAGTAATCACTATATATATGTACACCAGGATGGTGAGAATATCCTATAGTACTTTGTTGTAATCATTTGTTTGATAAACGATGTGAATCTTACTTGCATGAAATCCATGGTTTAGGAAAACCATTGGCTTGATCATTTAAAAAAAAAAAAGATGATAGACTTGAAAAATCAGCTGGAGACTGAGACCAGCACCAGGCATGAGCATTTGCAAAACTGCCTGATTTTTCAGCAGAACATAGTGAACAACCTAGTGGTGATCAGGTCTGTCCATGCTGTTGGAGAGAGGGGTGAATGCGTGAAGTTCTTCAGACTGAGTGTGGGATACCCCCCCAAAAAAGTGCCTGGCAGCACTATTTTACAGTAGTAGTAGTCAGTGATTACAACCTTTAGTAGAAATTGATCTGAACAGGTTCACATCTACTGAAGTGATTGGCTTCTTTTTTTTTTAACCCTCAGTTGGATAAAGAGCTGATGTGTGGAGTTACCGTTTCTGTCCAAGTGTCTTGCAGATCAGTGGGATGCATTGAACGGGAGGGCAATGGGCATGCCACCATTCCCGGAGGCGACGACAGCCTGCTTATGCAGATTATTCAGAAGATTTGCTGCTGTTTGAGAAGCTCAAGGGTGTCTGTATGGCTGCCGCATGTTTCAAAGGCAGTTATCCAAAGGGTCAAGCACCAACAGCTTCCACAGAGTCCAGTCTGAATTGAAGTGCATGTTTGGAAATTAATTTCTTAATGTGTCTGTCCTCCTACAGCGCAATCAGTGTTATTACCAGGCAAAACTGGCAGTTTCTCTACAGAAAAGGATTGGGGTGTTTATCCCAGTGCTATTGTTAAAAGGACTGGGTGGGTGAAAGCCATTCATCGCCTTGTCGGGACTGCCAAAATACAATGGCTACACTGGCTTATGTTAGTGCCACAAAAACTGAAGTGGGGAACTGTGGCAATTCAGCCTCTGAAATGTAACTTTGTCAACTTATTTTTTTTCTTTTTTTTTTTTTTTTTTTTTTTTTAAGGGCAGCATCACAGGAGGCACCCTCAGCTTCTCAGACAGAAATACAGTTCTGAAATGAAGCAGCAATCTGAACCACAGGACAAGTTTCAGAAGGGTGGGCTGCAGGGCATGAATTCTCCATTCGAGGAAAGCTGGGTCAACTCTACAAAAAGGTTGGTGGTACGGACCTCTGGCAGGCTACATCTCAGCTCTCAAGTATGGGTAGCTTTTGTTTGTTCTTTCATTCTTCAAAGATCAATGCAAACCTTTATTTTCTATAAATAATTTAATAAATACTTTTGTTTTACAATGATACAACAAATAACAAATTCATAGCAAAACAAGTCACAAAGAATTGAGGATCAGTATACTTTAATAAGGTATCAGTGTCAAAATACATTTCCTTATCAAGTTAAAGTTCCCATACAGTTATAATATTGTCAATAAGAATTCAGCAATATAGATTATGAAATAATTATGATAAAAAGTATGATTAATATTAAGACATGGAATATTCTTTCAGAGTGTTTTAGTAAACTGTTAGGGTATAACATTTTTAATGCTGAAACTACACAAACAAGAAACAGAAGAGCAGTATTCAAGTGTCTTTAATCCTTGAAGCCTTTAAGTCCTTGCCACTGCAAATTTGTCAAATCCTAGCTTACCAATTTTCATCACATTTTTGATGCTTACAATATATTTTTTCCACATGGTAGTAACTTCACTTTAGGAGTAGATTATTTTTGGTAATAAACTCTTGAAAGATTTCCTACAATTGGGACTATAATTTTTTTTACATAAGGTACCAATAAGAAAAGATCTTCAGCTTTTCTAAGTATGTGTGTTTAAGACTCAGTTTAACACAGCGAACTCCGAAGTGCTTGATGAACCCAAGGCTCCCTCTCTGCAAGTGTCAGTGCATGATATAAAGCAATTTTATAAACCAGGCTTCAGCGGAATCAGAAGTCTCAAAAGCGTCTATCTTTGTTCTAAGTTTCTGGGCCAGATTTTTACCTTTTGTACATTGCCACTGTTCCATTTTCTGCAATAAAGGTACACTGACTTATACCAGTGGAGGAAACAAGATGATATATCCCAACATATATCTAGGTCTGTATGTATTTTGAAGGTAGAACTGCTCACCTGCATTTTATTAATTTTATATTTTTGCTGTTTAAATATGTTGTGATTTAAACTTTCAAATCCCTTTGCCTTTGAAAGCATTCAAAGCCTTATGTTTTAAAATATGTGCATGACAACTAATGATAGTGGGAAAGGAGCTCTGAAAATGTCTGGCTGCCTTTTAATGACATTTCAGCTACTGATTAATGTACGGCAAGTAAAAATGATAGAGACCTGCCTCCCAGCTATTCATCTCACCACATAATCCTTAATTGTTTTTGTCTACTTATAACTGAGTTAGCCTAATACCCTGGGAAATACTACTTTAACTTTTAGTTTAAATGATTCAACATTGCAATTACATTGCTAGCTAGCATGTAAAATGAGAAAGACAATCAGAGGTGTTAGTACTGGCCCCTGGTCAGATTCCTGAAATATCAGCAACACCATAACAAATACTACTAATTCTAGCAGAAACAGCTCTTAAAGTTGTTGTGTCCTAGATATAGCAAAAGTACCAAGAGATGATTAACAACTGACCCACAGAGCAATTAAAATAAAAACAAAACCCAACTGTAAAAAAAAAAAAAAAGGAAACAACAAAGAACAAAACAAGAAAACCCAACACAAATGAAAACACAGGTCTAAATCCTCCACTGGGGTAAATCTGTAGGACTCCCTTGGCCATAGAGCTAAGCCCAGTTAAGGCAGCTGAGAATGGGGCTTGTGTCTGAGGAAAAACGCTTACAACGTGCAACTTTCACAGATAGATACCCACAAACATTGCAGTTCACCATTCACATTTCTTTCAACAAAGTGTATAAAAAATGAAGGGGGGGGGGAAGGCGGAAGGCAAAATTTTTCCTTAGTATACTTTTCCAAAAGTTTAATATTAAAGTTACAATACGATAAAAGCTGGAAAACAGAAAGACTCAAAGGATTTCAATTTGGCAGATCACAAAAAACTGTGGTTGGAGATCAAATTTGTTTCATTCATCTTTGGCAATAAAAATAAATCTTTGCAGTACTGCAGCCAAAGTTATCACATGATGAGGCATTTCTACCACAGCTTTTTATTAGCATGAAATTTGAAGAAAATTCCAGAGTATAAATTACAGGTAATGAGATAAGGGGAGGGTAATCAAACTCTCTAAACAACACTTTAATTGCAATAGAGAAAATACAGTAGATGTATTTCTTTAATATGAATAATAAAGTGAGTAACTTCAAAAGGCCACTATTTGGTAACGTGGACAGGTTCAATATCTAAGTAAAATCCTGTAAAAGTGTATTGGTATTAGAAATTGTCTACTTGCAAAAATATATTTAAAAACTGAAGCTGTTTTGAACAGTACAGGCCATGGAATATTGCAGGATTGCTCAGGTTGCCTGGTCCAGCGCTCTGAGCAGTTCACTGCCCTGCAGAAGCGTAGAGCTGCCCGAAACAGGGACGTTCACCTCACAGTCATATCTTGTCAACTCGGGCAACAAGTAGGGTTCAAAGGAGGGCCCCAGCAGACGACTGGTCATACCTGGAAGAGATTAGTGAAGTAAGTCATGGTGCTGAGACCAGAGAGACAGAGAGAAGACTTCTTTCCTCTCCTGCCTGTTCTGTTCATACCAGTTACAACTTCATTTTGTGTTTTATGTCAGTGTGCCTCAAACCACCAGCAGTTACAGGTTTCAGAACAAACCTATCCATCGCTCTGCCTTAAACAGTTGCTTGTCACACGGACAGGTGCAGTTTTTCACCTCCACCCCAATTTAGATTGTTCTGAGAAAAATTATATTGGTGCAGATGAGGAAAGCTGCAGTAAACAACACAGTTTCTAAATTGACACCCACTCCCCTTATATATTATTATATATATATGTCCCCTTTAATTACTTATTTTAACTTTTAGAAGGCATGTGTTAAGACTCTAATCTACCAACCTCCCATATCAATGCTGAAGTGAAATTGTTTAGTATAATTTAATCAATACCATCACAAGAGTATGGATGGAGGATGACTGGACCTCCAAGGTAAAAATGTATTAAGTTTAATTGATGTGAAGGGCAAAGATAGATTTTCCTCATATATTACACATATAAATACTAAGTTTCACACTAAACAACAGAACTAGTTTCTCATTCTATGAAGCAATACATATTTGGTTCTTGGTTTATCATCCTCCTCCATTTTTTAAAGTGTTTTCTTTCATGGCATTGGTACTGGAACTAAACACCAACAGTTTCCAATTTCTGTATTTGACAGCTCTTACCTGATGCTTTATGAGCTTGCTGGACAGCATAGTCCTGATAATGGGAACTGTAAAACGGAGGGGGAAATGCTCCTGCTTTCAAATTCTCACCAGGACTGCCACAGGTGGGTGGCTGTTGCTGCTGCTGTTGCTGCAGTTGATTCATTGGCTGGCTCAGACCTCTCGAGTTACAGACAAATTCATCTGATTTACATAGTAGGGGAAAAAAAAAAGTTAAATTAAGCCAGTGTAATCATTATAGTAGATAATACTAATTCAAAGCAAATTAATCCTTGGTGTGATGGTCACACAGTGTAGGCATACCTACTTTTTGTCACAAAGGAAGTCCAGAAGCAGCGCTAACTCTAGAAGTAGTATTGCACCCAAGATATACTTGTGAAGGAAACACAATGTTGTAGCGAGAAAGTATCAGTTCTACCTCAGAGATGTCCACACATTGGATCAGCACGAGATAAACCCATCTCCATTAAGCTGATCTCTGTTACCACCACAGCAAGGGTGTGAACATACACGAAACCATCTACCTGGTAGTTATCAAATGTACCTTAAATTGTTCAGCTCTTAGCGATACAACCTCATCTTTAATTTAAGCTTAGTGTAATAGTTACAGAGCTTATTTGCATTTCCTTTTGAAAGAGTTTTTGTTTCTGTTCAACCTGTCTTAAAATTTTCAGTACTTAACATTGCAAAACTACTTTCTTTTGTCTTACCAGTAAGAACACTTGTGCTGAGAGACTTCTTTTCTGTAACCAAGGAACAGTTTTCCCCTTTGAGAAATTTCATTCTCTTCCACATTAGGTGAGATGGGTTAATGACAGAGGGATCTCCCTAAAATGCGAAGAAAAGCAAAACAAATAATTACACCAATGACCACAGAGAGTTCAAAGTTGTGAAGGGGATGCATTTCTTATGATTACCCCACTCAGCTGTTGCAACAATTGTTCTTCATAATCCAGTTGTCGCTTCAGTTTCAAACTGTTAGACAGAGCAATTCTTGCTGGGTTTATATCTATGCCTCGTTGCCCAAAAGCATCCAGGGGCCTGTGGAGAAAAGATCTCTGGGTGAGTGAGCAGGGAGGCAAATCTAAACCATCTTGTTCATTTACAAGGATTCTTCTTTCATTTAAGGTGTCTTTGACACATGACAGTGGACAGACCTCAAATGTTTTTACTTCCTTTTGTTAGTCATCCCACAAGCTTTAGAAACTTTTGACTTTTGGGATCAAAGACTAATGAAAGTCTAGCATAAACAGCCTCCAGGAATCTCCAGAGAAGACATAAAAATGCTGTGGAAAAGTCATGTGATTTTTAAGGATAGGATTTTGAGAGCCACACCTGTCCCCTTGCTTTGCATACTAAACATGAACAAACAGGTTGCCTTTTGGGGACAAATCCTCTCTTTCCAGATGTATATTCAGACACTGGTATTTCTACGAACAACAAGAAATCCCACAAAGCAAACTGCACAGCTTCATGTTTTAAAATGACCATCGCAAAGAAGGGCTGTAGAAAAAAACCCTGTAATTTCAAATCTTAATTGTAATATTTACATATGCCAACAATAAATGTACTGTAACTCCTCCCTCTCCCCTATTTTCTGTTGTGCAAAAAATATGTGCAAAATAAGAAAGTATGCTTGGGTCCCAGCTTACTGCTGGACCAGTAAGCCTTTTCAGAGTTGTTTTATAACTGCATAAAGCCAAGCAGGCTTTGCAAAATTACTTGGGTAAGCTTTACCCAACCAGCAGGAAATCCATCCTTACAGGCAGGAAAAAGCCCACTTCTGCTTCCCCTAGCCTGACCGCTGCTGGGAGAGCGCCACACTAATTTCCCCAAAAGTGCAGTCTGATGCCTATCAAAACAACTATTCCGGCTGAATTGAGGAAAAAGAATTTTTCAGTATTATGACCTCCTCCATCCCCCCAAATCTTTTCTGAGTAAGATACAGTTATACCCCAAAAACTCTTACCTTTTTTTATATATGGGCATGATGGGAGAATGTACTGGTGGCCCTGAAGGGGAACTTGACAGGGATCCTGAGTATTTATCCATGAGTCTCCATTTAGCAGGAACATATTCTAATGGGGGATCAGGTGGCCACTGGGTGTTTGGTCTTCCTCCCATCGAAGACAGGGGAGTGCTGGCTTGGTCATGGTATGGTGGCAGTGATGACCTGCTGGCATTGTTGAAGAACACCGATGACAGGGACCCGTGACCAGGGTTAATGTTTTTATTTGATAGCTGTGGGCAATATTTCTCTGGGAGGAACTGATTCTGTGAAGCAGAAGCAAGGGGTTGGAAGATGGTACTCATGCTACTTAGACTCTGCTGGGTATTTTGTGCACTTTCAGAGAGAGGACATTCTTCTTGGCAGATTGGGCTAAGCTGGAAATCTTCTCCATCCATAGGAATGTAAGGAGCCAAGGTTTCAAGGTCCAGTTCATTGAAGTCAGTCTGCACAAAAATAAAGTTGATAAAGAAACTAAAAGTCAATAATAGTTGTGGCAGTTAGCGTGATATGAACTACTAGTAGATGTGAAGCTGAAAAATGACTGTGTACCAAATTTACCTACATGAAACCGGCCAGCTCCTATTTAAAGGTGTCTTATTTCTACGACTAGCGTACACGTTCATCATATCATCATCATCAAAGTAAGACAACAAACTGAAATAAGAAACAAAACCCCTTCCAGATAAGTGGTATTTGCATGCAGCCTGCAACATCACTGTGATCTGAACTAGATCTTGTGTTTCACTAAGCTTTGAATAACTTGTCTGCCATGACTCTAGAACATGTGGCATGTAGTTCAACCTCAGGCTTTCTCATAATCCAGCTACATGAGAAAAAATGCGTCTAAAAATGTGAGAGTTTTAAAAAATGTAGTTGGAAGGACACTATTGCACTTAAATCTGTAACATTTTTTTTCCTTGGAAAACTAGTCCTATTTAAATTCATTTCTCTTGGCGTTTGACCAGAGCTGAACAGAGAGGGAAATGAATGTTGGCCCACCAGTCAGCTCATGACAGGGGCACTTTTTTAACACTCATTTTTCCCACCAGACAAACCTGCTGATGTGGTGGAACACACCTGTGCAAGCATATGCTAAGCCTGACAAAATTGAAATTTGCTCATGTCAAGTCTTGCACTGAGTTTGATCCTGATCCAGATTTTCCTCCTATCTGTCCGCTCTTTCTGTTGCTTTCACTGCTTTTTCTATGTCCAAACTTAGATGAAATTTCTTCAGGTTATGGACTACAGCCTACCTGTATCTTACTAAGAGTCTGCAAATTGCACTGGCAAACTGAGACACCTCATTTGGGCCCAAATCCCCTCAAACTTTCCATACGATTCATAGGAGATGAGTGCAAGGTCTGAGCTGCCAGCAAAGCCGCTTCCTTTCTCTTAACTATTAAGAAATAGAACCTCTTAACAAAGGCATTTCAATTAAGTACCAAAAGTTAGATGGGCTGAATCACGCCTACACCATTTATTCACTTGATGTAATGTTATAATAGTGGAGGATTGAGTTATTTATAGGGGGAATTTCCACACTTACACCATGATTAGAGTGCAGGAGACTGATACTTTGTTACTTTATGTGCAAGTAATTGTCACATCTCTCTGAAGTCCTCCAAGAGGTACGACAAGAGGAATATAGCCAAAATGGCAGTTTTAATTTTGTAGTTGAAGGAGGCATGTGCTATGAGGGGCATTCCTTTCTCACTTTGAGGTTTTTCAAGAATTAGTTTATTTATATTGTGTTCTAGAAAGGATGTTTATTTGCTACTCATTAGGCCAGATTTAAAAAAAAAAATGCTGCTGCCTTATATTCCTCATCCAGTCTACAGAAGCTTCCAAATTCTGAAAGCTCTCTGCTGCTGCTTAGCAGTGCCACCACAGTGACACCCTAAGGCACTTGCTTCAGAGAGTTAGGGATA
The DNA here is from genome assembly GCF_028858705.1 of Grus americana. NCBI lineage: Eukaryota > Metazoa > Chordata > Aves > Gruiformes > Gruidae > Grus > Grus americana. The sequence continues at coordinate 96,031,362 of NC_072854.1, forward strand.
GAAATTTACACCCAGCTTTTGAAAGCGTATATTTTTGTTAGTGTCGTGCATCAAAGTTTTGGTGTAGGTGCGCAAACACAGCTTTACATGCATGTTAGTCTATCTGCACATACAGCATGCATCTGTACTACCTACTAGCAGGGACTGATTTTCATGGCTTTTGGAAGAGATATTAATTCCTTACCTGGGAGTTGCACTGACTTTTTGATTCTGTGTCCATGGCAAAGAGTTTTTCAATCACTTCAATCTTAAGATCTTCATCCACAGAACTGTAATAATCTCCTGGGCTGCTTGGCTGCACAGAAATAAGAATTTGTTATAAGCAGCAAGACGACCACAGTATTGGCTTAGCATCACGCAATTTATACCGTGCTATTCAGTAACAAATCTTTCCTATGATACCAGGCTGTATATATAGTGTCCTCAGAAGCCAAAACTGTCTGCTGCTATCATATGCTTTTCTCCAACACAAGATGACTTGTCACTACAAAGTTTGAGACCTATTCTGATTAACAAAGGCACCCGATACAGGAACCTAGTTGTCGTCTCAGTTTAAAAGTTTTTTTGGCAACTCAGACTAGCAACATGAGACGTACACTATTAAATACTTGTGTCAAGAAGGGAGACACTTAGCACTACCTCAGTGTCTTTATTAAAATTGGACACCCTCTAGTAAAGGCTGGCTAAGAGTGGCTCCAGCTCTTGGGGGCAATGCCCTGAAAGCACATTCATTCCTACAGTGAGGAACTCCATGGAGCTGCTCTCAAAAGCCTGAGCTGGGTAAAGTTTCTGCACTAGAGACTATAGCTTCTAGTTAACAGAAAGAGGCTGTATGGGTCTGGGGCAATGTAGTGACCACACCATTTTACATTGGCTTTTTATTTAAGGCTCACTCCATGAAAGGTGGTAGCACTTTCTTCTACTAGTTCTTTTATAGGTTATCATAATTACTGAGGGATAGCTGGGAGAAAATGAGGACTGCAATGTAAAGCCGGATATAGTTCCCATTTGATGTTTTTGCTATTGATGCTTAAGATATGCACAGTACAGGAGGGATATAGGTACACTAGGCCTTGTTAATACACAATGAGATGGGACTGTGTCCTGGTTCTGGCCATTTTCTAACATGAAAACATCATCTACATATATTGATGGGACTGACATACAAAACATAACATGCATTTTTTTTAAAGCTCTTCTTACCGTGGAACAGCTACTGTTGCTGCTTGCACTTGGAGTACTGCTGCCAGGTGCAATCTGAGGCATTGTAAAGGATGGTATTGTCAGTGTTTCACCTTGAGCAGCGCGGCTTTTCGCTTCCACTGGCCATGCTTTGTTTGGTGTCAAAACAGTGCTGGTGAAGGCAGGGGCTTCCTCAAACTTCTGTGTCCCTGCACGGAGTTTTAACAATATTAATGGATGCTTTTAGGTTGTGCTGTGTTATGATATAATTGCAGCTATTCATTGAAAGTAAACACTGCTCCTAGTTGCCATGACAATAAGTTGGCATAGACTTAATGCATGTTGTTTAGTCAGCAAGAAAGTCTGATTCTGCTCTCATTCACAGAAATTTTCCACTGGTGTGAGCACGTGGGCTCTTATAGCCATTACTCCTGATTTGTACACACAGCAAACAGACCGTGTCTGTTAAGTTTCTAAATGTAGGCTCATATGTGGTTCTTTGTTGCACAAAAATTATTTATACAAATACTAACCAAAATCCAGGGAAATAATGGCATCGCCGGGTGTTGGTGCCAGCTGAGCAAGTTCCTCTGGTTCCTCCTTTAACTTAGTAAACAAGAAGTCGCTCTTCTCCGTGACAGGGATGCCGTTCTCATAGGCGGTGCTCATCGTCAGCAGGTGAGGCTTGAAGAGCGATTCCGTTTGGTCCATGGAGAACACAACATCGTTCTTCTCAATTTCACTAACAAGAAAACAGGTTTTAGGTATTTTGCACTCTAAAAAAAAAAAAGATGTGGGTAATGTAGGCAGTACAAACTCTTTAAAGCTAGGGCTCGTACAAGCGTTTTGGCCTCTCTCGCTTGCATGCCAGGCTCTCGACAGGCGAGGCACAGTTCCAGCGTTGCTGAGCACCACCATCTCAGATGACGCAGAGAGTGTGGTCAGGACTTCTGTGGGAATACTCGGGGCTTTGTTGATCTGCTTTTTAAAGGGATGTAGTCGAGGCTATAAATGACCCAGACTATCACTCAAATAAGTATTTCCTATTTCAGCCCCATCTAGGACCAAAAATACTTGAGTTTTGCCAGACAGAGGCTAAACTCCTGATTGGCCCTGATTTTTGAGGCAGAAAACTGCTTCTCCTAGCAACATAAGACACAATTACTGCTTAATTTTATCTCTGTCACAGCATTAGAAAAACAAAACATATTAGCAGTTGTGTTACACAATAAAATCTTCACTGCAGACTTTATTCTCTGTTGTATCAGCAGAGCAGCCACTCTGCAGAAGAGAAAGGCTGTGGTGTATTTCAACAGCGTGTATGGGAACGGGCATGCCACATTTTTCATCGATGTCTAACATCAGTAAACAAGACTGAACAAACATGACTAAGCTGATTGCAGAATAACACCACTGACTAAATAGACCCTTCAAAAGTTCCTCTGATTATTGCATTTCTTCCAGCACATGAATCCGTATGTGTCCCATACAACTTACCTCAGCACATAGTTGACACAGACGATACACTGAGGCTGTAGGTTGCGCGTATTGTAAATCACCGTTCCTTGAGTTTCCAGCCATACGTATCCGCCATGCTTGGCAAGCATACGGTACTGGCCCGTCACTACTTGACCTTTTGTACACACTGAGAAAAGGGGGCAGAGAGATATAAATAATGCAGCAGGACAGGCACACAAAGTATGTAACACTTGTTTTAAATAAACCCGCTTCTGAGTTTTCATTATGCAAAACTACACTAAGACATTTGTCAGCAAGGATGGTTAACTTTGGGACAAGTTGGCCATTTGAAATATAAAATGGGCTCTTAATTTGAGGTCTCAAGATGCCTGGCATTTCAGTTCTTTAGATGGTCTGAGTATTCAGATCAGAGTGTGGGACATTTTTGTGTGTTTAATGTAAGATCCTAATTGCCCCGCAAAATAATGCCTGCTGACTGCATGTTTCTTGAAAATCCCTGTTCTAGAAGTGTCTCAGTTTAGGATTCCAAGTTGATCTGTAGAAAAATGAACTTATTTAGGTCAGATGATTTAAAAGCTATACTCAAAATCTCATGGTTTAAATCTATACCTATCTATTTTTTATACCTCAACACCACAAATAAAGCGAAGGTGGCACTAGCACAGCATTGGTCTTAAGAGGCTGAAGAAGTAATATCACCCTTAAAAAAGTATCAAAATTAAGAACAGTAAATTGGACTGTTTTGCCTAGGAGGAAAAAAAAAAGAAAAAAGCTGAACTACTGTATTACTCTGTCTGCTTGACCTGTGTTGTTCCTCTGCAATAGCTTGAAATTAGCAGCCTAGAAGTAACCAAGACCCATGTGACAAATCCACGTTTATTTAACTCAAAATGGTTTGGGTTTTTTTTTGAGCTGGCCTGAGTTTCTCAAGCAATAAACTGAGAGTAGTACAACTCGGGTTTAAAGCTTCATCTACATGTTTGAAGGGTGAAACCCTCCCCCCCTCCAATATTTTTTAATATTGGAAGAGAATGAGTTTCCACTATGGAGCTTTGGACTTCTGAGATGTAAAGTTTTATGACATCCTGCCTGTCTGTTGTAAATCCTTTCCTAAAAGCAATGAATATTGTCATGCAATTCACAGTTGTCAGTAGAGGAAAAAATATTGTTGATCAATGGCAATAAAATTAGGGCTGGAGTATGCAAGCAGTACTCGTACTAATAAAAGATTGTATTTGTAAGCAGTACGGTAAAGATCATCCGTGCTGATCCTGTGCTATCATAAACACTATGGAATGGTTTGATCCTAAATATTTATAACTTGTGCAGTAGTCGCACTAAGGATAGCAAAAAAGTGGGAGCTGGCTCAACTAAACCTTTGACTACATTGGCAATCTTTCCTTTTCAACAGCTTTTATGCCTGAAGACAGTATGCCATCAAACTAATGCCCTAAAAATAATGCAATTTGACTCAGTAAGGCTGGAAACGATTCTGCAGTCTTTGTACAGAAAAATCCCTTGTGAATGTGGCGTTAACAGAAGCTATTTATTGCCAGTCTCTCCTACATCACCACCATACAAATGTACAAATCCAGGCCTGTGAAATGCAACAACTGTTTTGCAGATAATTGTTGCTGTGTTTATCCTTCTGTCGCTGAAGTTTGTTTGTTTTCTTCCTAGGAGTACTTAATCATCCTTCATTTAATTTATTTAGACAAAGTAGAACATTACTTTTATTGATTAAATACTTCTGGTGGAACAAAATCAAAAGGCTTTCATTTCAAAGTGTTTTAGTGACTGGACTGTTCTGCTCTGCTTGTGAAACATAATTACACTGCTTCCTAATCATCAGCTCATCAATAAGAGTCACAGTGTAGGCGCCTGTTACATTACAAAGAAGCTTTTTACTGCTTTAATCTTTTTTATTATTATTATTCAAAACATGTCATGTTCTGATATAATAAAGTACAGCAGAATCCCTCCGTGGGATAATCTCATAAATTACTAATACACTCGTAACTGCTGACTCTGTTATCAACGCTACATTTAAGGTTTTGCCTTCAGAGTGAACTTCTCACTTTTTTTTTTTATTTAAGTATACATTGCCTGTATCTTTACAGAACTAGTAACATCTCAGTGAAATAGGCTCCAATTATATTCCTTATCTTTGGGTGGAGAAAGGGGGAAGGCAGAGATGAATTTAACTGAACATAAAATTTGTTTTCTAATTGCTGAGAGACACTTGAGAACTATGATTCACTTGGAAGGCTTATCGAACTTCTGCTACGTACTACCAAGTGGCAGGTCCCAGATGGTGACATTCAGCTCTCCAGTAAAGGCAACAACAAAATTCCCATTGGCTTTAACAGCAACAAGACCAGACTCTAAATGGAAGCGATTATAGATTATTAATCGCTAAATTGGAAAATAGAGCTCTGCAGTCAATCTTTTGTGTACATTTATGTAACAAGACAGAGATTTTTAATCTTGCTTGCATAACACATGAAAAACTGGGTATGCTAAATACTGCCAAACACATTCTAATCTTCCATTTGATGGTGACTAATTAAGACTTTCGTACTCTATATGCAACTATACTTCCAGCCAAGAACACAAACACTATTGTGGCTTGCTTGAATGTGAGGTTGTTATTTCACCTCAAGAAAAAAAAACAACCAACTGCAATACAGTAAAACTACAATGAGCATGATTTATCACTCAATTAGAAGGAAGGAAAGGGAAGGACTTCTGCTTCTATCCAAGAAACTAATTTGAGGTTTTTCCTCCCTCTCTCTTCAAACTTCAGTCTCCTTCCTCTATTTCCTATGCGTCTTTACAACCCTAAATGGTTGGCACTGTCAGAATTGATGACTGTATTGTTGCATGAATATATACTCTATACATAGTGTATTTCTAATAAAAATTATTGTTTAATAAATACAAGTGTGCTGAACATTAATTTTGAGGTGGCTATTTCCATGTATAAATGAACATGGCCAGGAAGAACTAATAAGTTCTGCATAGCTACGTGCTAGGAAGAACTAGTAAGTTGTGTATAAGCTATACACCTGCTTGGTTACCCTGTGCATTAGACAACATCTCAATGGCACACATTAGGAAACCTAGGGATCTCCTATTTGGAGGGCTTATGTCTGTTTTTTCAAGTCACAGCTTGCTGTCACTTTGCCTTTGTGGTTGTTCTCTGAGTTGGTAAGGAGCCTGACTGTCCCAGAAGACACGGGAAGTATTTCTCTTAGAAAAACTAAAGGAGTCAAATTTGCTGGTGATATAAACTGATGGTTCTGTTGTGGGCAACAGCATTTATCACAGCACAGACTTTGGTCCTGTGCTTCCAACGGTAAAGATCATCCATGCTGATCCCGTGCTATCATAAACATGATGGAACAGCTTGATCCTAAATATTTGTAACCTGTACAGAGCACAGTGCCTTGAGCACTTTTGCTGGTATAACTCATCCCTCTAGACTTTCCCTTACCTTCACTCTGCTTCTCAATCAGTCTTCATGCTCAACAGCAAAAGTTTGTAGGACATGGCCCTTTTCAGTAGGCATAAATGGCATCTAGACATGAACTCTGCAGTACACGAGGTGAATTGAATTGCTAGTGAAGAGCAACCTCCATCAATGCGTGGTCAAGATGGGTACTAGAAACTCTCTAGAAATCTTTATATGAACAAGTCCCAACTCAGTGGTCTCATTTAATTAACTAGATAGGGATAACTAACAAGGGCTTGCTCGCTCTCTCTCCTGCTACCAGACTGCCAGTTCTCATTTCATTCCCTCCCTGGTGTTGTCCCATTCTTAGAAACACAACACAACGATTCAAAAGCAACAGTGCAGCATACCCACTGATTTCGCAGGATGACTCTCCATAGCCCAGCATAGGGTATGGACATCCTATCGATGAATATCACATGTTAAACGCATGAACACATTACCTAAGAAACAATTTTAACAAATACATTCCCAGGCAACTCTGCAAGTACAGCGTGATTTTTTTTTTTGATTTTTTTTTTTAAGCAGCTCTGGAAACAGGATGATTCATACCAACACTGTTTTATAGCACACAGCTTTAATCACTGCCAAACATTCTTTCAAGTAACATTTCAACTCAAAGCTGTCCTGAATCCTTGCCATTAGAGCTAACACATATTCCCTTTTCCCCTTAAGGTCAGACAGTTATTCTTTGCTGCTCCTTTTCTCTGGGAAGTACAGAAATATTTTCTGTAAGTCTATTTGGTGGGCAATTCCCTACAGACATGACCTAAGTCACGGGCTTTTTCCTGGGGACAGAGACTTTGATCATAGTAACTACAAGGTGGTGGTGGTGGTGGTGGAGGGGGGTTAGCTTGTGAACTCCAGTCTAGGAGCTTTGCTTTGTTTTTATAAAACAAGCAGCAGCAAACGTTTTAGTGATGCATTGCTGAGAGCTCTCCCATACACTACTTCAGTGGCTGTAACAGCCAAGGGTGGGAAATGTCATTTGTAGGTTGGCACACCATGCTGTCTTCAGCCATAGCACCAACTCTAAGGACAGAGACCAAAGATTTAAACCCAATAATGTTAAGACACCTTATGTGAGAGAGAGAGGAGGCTAACTGTGGGGACTGCTGAAGAGAGGGAGCAGATCTTGGATTTGATCTCTGCTCCCGGAATAGTTCAGGTACTTTACATTAAAAACAACTAAAACTGGCAGTTCACATAGGCATAAGAAAAACAAGACGAAGCTGTTCCTGGTAGTATATATTATTTGTATAATGAATATCCCTTTTAGAAAGTCTCCTTGCACATCTGTTTTGGGTGGGGAAGATAGTTGTTATTTGGTAGCAGCAGACAGACATTCAAAAATCACTTCAATAAGCTCTGCCCATTATGCTTTACAGTTGCTCTTCCTGCTGAGCCCAATGGCACACCAGAAGGATAATACCACCAGTAAACTCACTTCTCACCAGGCTAGTACTGCCTAACTCAGCTTTCCAAATTTTCAGCTGATCCTTGTATTAATCCCTTAGAAAGACGGTGCTTCTCCTCTCTACCGTCCAAGTTTAGTTTTAATTATGACAAAAATCAGACCTTCCATAAGGATCAGCAGCAGGTTTTAGCTAGACAAGCACGGTAATCTGTGAGCTTTCTTGCAAAGCATAAATACTGTTCTCAGAGAATATCTGCAGACAAGGTACATTTGTATTTTCAACTACTTATTGAGGTACCTGCAAGCTGTGCTTTATGTGCAAGCTATGAAGAAAAAGAAGAATGTGACTTACAGTTCTGGTGACTCTTGGTCATACTCTCAGAGTCCAAGGCATGGTAGAACTCATATGCCGAACGGCCCAGCAGCTCCTCTGGATGGTATCCAATCAACTCTGTTATTCTTGATTGAGGAAAAAACAAATATTTAAAATCCAGGTCGCCTTAGCCTTATGCTTACATGTGCAGGGCAACTATCAGCTCTAGTCCTTAGACTAACAGATTTAAAACCATAATATGAGAAATTTTGGACTTCCAAACACATTAGGAGCTGTAGAGGACTTCTGACCATATTTTGAAATATTTCCTTGTTCAGAATAAACTGCCTTTTAATACTACTGGAATAAAAATTCTTAGGGATGTCATTACGTGTGATGCAAATTTTCCCAGGCCTATTGTACCACATCTCTCATAGAAGGTCTCAACTGGAAAACCATTGCCGACAAAGTTCTAATGCTGTCCACCACATGCAGAAACTCCCAACTACCATCATTCAAAATCAAATGCACGTGAGGGTGGTAGTGGTTGGCACTATCAGGTTTAAAAGCATGTGTACATTTGAAAAAAACCCAATTCATAAAAGGGTTAAATCACTACACCGGGTATTGCATTTAATAAAATAAATATGCAAGGTGAGAAGTTAAGGGCAGTTAAAGGAAAAAAAAAAATCAGCTCTTCTACTTAGTGTTTCTCAATTATATGAGAACTTCAGCATGTGGATTAGGTTACTTGGGTGACTAATCCACAAACTAAGTAGGACTTTACACAAAGAAAGCTATGATCTCAAAATCTAGACCTTTTTCAGAGCCTTTCTGAGTACTTGGGCAAGGCAGGATTTCTCACAAGTTCCTGAATAAATGAAAATAGGTCATCAAACTGTGCAGATGATTTTCTCTAATGAGGGGGTGGAGGAAAAGGGTGGTTTTTTTCTCCTAAATTCAATTTGACATACCATCACACACAACTTTACAGGAAACACAGTAAAAATCATTCAAAAGCAAAGATATCATATCTTCTGGGAAAATAAGGAAACATTATTGTTTTCCAAGTCAACAAGACTCTTGGATGCCTTTTCCTAGCTTTTAAACTGCAATAACAACCTGCAGTGTAGCAGAGAGCAGTAGCAGAAACGACTACAAACTGACTGCTAAGCTGTCAGAAACCTTGAAAAGCCAGGAGGTCTGTGAGGAATGGCCACATCTTGCAGCACGTCACTGCCGTCAGCGGTAGTGCCCAAGTTTTATGCCTCGTAACTAACTCCCTTGGAAAGGCTGTATCTGCCACCACCACATTTGATTAGTGGCGTTGCTGCTTTGAAGAGAGACATCCTCAGGTTCGTGTACTCCTTGGAAGGACAGCCTTGGCCCAGCCCTCCAGACACAAGCATGTCTTTACAAGACAGACATGTAAATACTGTAAAACAAACAGAGCAAGAGCATGGCATTCATCTCCCAGATCCCCCTCCAGCAAGGAAGACACATAAGATGGAGCTATTTTGTGTACGGTTTGAACGCCAAGGCGTTGAGTCAGCTTTTCCCTGCCTCCGCAGAACTGTATAGCTCATACCCCCGGGACGCCTTGGTTTTGTCACTCTGAAAACTACTCTCTGTCCTAATTTCTATGGAACGAACCTGGGTTTATAATGGTTTAGCTGAGCAAAGACTGTAGTTGGTTTTATTAGAATCCCCCAAAGACTTACTCTTCTGTTTATGTTTACAGTTTTATTTATGCTTACAGTTAGACCCACCAAGGGGAAATTCTTGAATCGGGTTTCAAAGAGAGATGCTTTTTTGACTCTCTTCACTGACAAGCTTCTGAGCTTTTAAATTGCACCCCAGTCAAACCTGTAACTTTTCTCTGAAACCACAATTGCTTTTTCTTTTTTAACAAAAGCAGAAGTTCTCACAATGAATTGGTCATCAGAGCTGAACCATCAGGAGAAAACAACAAATACAGAAGGAGCCCTAATAAAAGTAAGGCTCCCAAAATACAGTCATTGCTTGCTTTTACACAGTCAGCTGGGAGATGTTGGTCTAAGTGGCCAGAGGCTTTTGCCAGGACCAGTGTAAATATACAGTCTTTAAAAACAGAAACTATGGCCTTTGGTTATATAATGGCATACTATCATAAAACCATCCCGGTTAGTTTGGAGTTCATTACAAAGGGAAGGCTTTTAAAATTCAGGAAGTTGAGGATTTACTCTTAAACCAGTCATTGGGAGCTGAGGGCCAAGTGGGGGTTCAGCAGGGAGAAGGAAAAGGAAATAAAGATAATGGGGAAAAAAAAAAAGAAGCATCATGTACCCGGCAGCACCAATGCAAATCCAAAACCACATTACAGCCCTCACGGGTGTCAACAGTGGAACTGAGATAGCAAGCAAAAAATATGCGTTACAGCAGGCCGAGGGACTCTCAACTCTTATCATACAGAAATTGCAATCTCTAGACCAAATTGTCTATTCCAATCGTCAATTCCCCTCTCAAATTGCTCCTCACTGTTCACAACGAGCGCCCTCACTATAAAATTACTCTTCTTGTCGTTCCATGGCACAGAACGACTTGTGGTGTGATCCTGCTGTGACAATGTCAAATTTAATCAGATCTAATGTAATCTTGGATGACAGTTAGCAAGCGGTGGGTTGATATCTTTTTACTACAGCCATCTAAAAAGTATACAGAAAGATAAAAATAAGATATCAAAGAATTACCCATAAACCCCACAACACTGGCCAAATTCTAACCCCACGCCTGGTAACTCTGAAATACTAATCAAGAGTAATTGTTTTAAAATAATTTTGTTTGTTTTAATAAATTGCTAAACAGCCTCTATGCCCTTGTTAACTGATCTGTTAAACTGCTACCACTATTCAGATGCCACTATTACATTTCTCTTTATATACTCCTGGGAGTGAAATTATTTTTAAAAAATTCATAGAATGTTTCTTTCTCCCATCCTAAAAAAAAACCAAACCAAAACTGTCTGACAATGTTTCCTAGATACATTTTTAAATACCACTATTTTATAACAAACACCCTCTCTCCAAGAATTGTTAGCAGTATTGGGTTTGGGTGCATGACTTGGCAGATCACATCCTCCTTTATTCCTCCTCTGGTCCTGCTGACTCTGAAAAGCTTAAAAAAATCCCCCGGCCTGCAGCCAGTGCAGGGCTGGAAATCAGATTAGCCAATTCCATGCCGCATTACGCATCAGGTCCGAGGCGGGCAGGCATCCCTGTCTCCATCACACCCGTCCCGTGACTTTCCCGAGAAGACTGGCTGCAGCTGAGAGCCCGAACAGCACCTGGGCCAGGAGGCAGTGAGCGCTTCAGCAAAGGTCCCTCACTGACCTCACTTGAGCATCACTTTGAGGTTTGCCAGTGAGGTGCACTCTCCAATCTCTGCGTGCTTTCCACGGGAGCCTCTTAGCAATACAAAATGCCAAGTGAATACACAAAGGACTAAGTGCAAAGGAAAAAGCATCCTGCGGAGCTATGAAGAGGAGTACATAACTAAGAGAGTCACAGAAACGTATATGCCCTGTGGGACCAAAGGGTCACTTACAAAACTGAGTCCAGAACACAAGGCTTCTACTTTTGCTTAGACACCAGACAGAAAATTGCTCTTTGTGCAAGCTGCGGGATGACAAAATTGGAAAACAAACTGTATGGTGGTTTTGGATGGCATTCCTGCCACGGTAGGCTTTGTGTTTCCTTTGCATTTGTAAAAGCTAAGTTGGTGCTAATTAGAAGGATAATAATAATTTTTTTTGAAGATGACAGGTGGGCTGAGAGGCTGTTTATTCTCCCGTTAACCACTCGTTTCTGAAAACACAAATACCTTTGGGGGAATCTTAATTTTGCCAGACTGGCACTGCAGTTTTCTGAGCTAAACTTGTCACCATGATCTACGGAGGTCAAAATCTCAGAAAACACAGTAAAAAGGTGGGCGGGCAGTAGCCCTCCGCAGTACTGTATCTGTCCCAACTACTGCTAATTAAATGCTTTTTTGAGCACTACGGTTTCTCTTAATATACCCATTTCTTGGGATGCGGAGTCAAGGCAGAGTTTTGTGCTTAGGGTACACAATGGAGAAACAAGTGATCTGAACCCTATTTCTAGATTTGTACGATTTTGCCCTGCATTATCTCTTTGAGGCATGGCAAAGCAAACAGAGCTCACTGCTTCAAAGGCTGCATCTCCTATGAGATGAGCTATTACAAGTGGTTTGATTTTTCTGAAAATTGTGCTTTTCTGTCTCTTTATAGGACCACAAAGTTTTTTATTGTATACCATTTCTTGAGTTAAAATAGTATCGTAAGAACCATCAGGACCAAGAAGTCAGGCTCTCTGTGAAAGACTGCTGTAATGTTTACTGCTCATGAAAAAATAGCTGGGTGTATATTCGTCAGGCCGTGTGTGGACTGTGTGTGAGGGTGTGGATCTCTTAACAAAGTCTTTCTGTATTCAAACTGTTACCAAGTTATTGAAGTTAAATTGGTCTTGACGGGAACAAACAAACAAAGTTATACTTAAAGCAGAATGAGTTTAAAGAAAAAAAAAAAGAAAAAATAATAAGGTCCAACACAGCCACTATGCCTGGGGTAAAGCACTCTGCCAGCCTGCTAGAGGGTGGCGTGGCAGCCCTGCCAAGTACCCTCATTTCTTCTTGAAAATACTCATGGCTGCTTCTACTCTGATCCAGGCCAATGAAAAATACAAAATGCAAAATCCTGAAATCCCAGGACCCCTGTCCACTCCTCAGAGAGATGGCTGGCTTGCCTTGCTAGGCAAAAAACCTAGATGGGCACATGAAAAACTGCACCAGGACTCTGTCTCTCCTATTCATTTGGTCTATCTAAATCAAAGTTTCATTATTAACAAAACAAGTTGGTCATGTTTTTTTCTTAAATATGACATATACCAAAAGCCAGTTTTGCCAAATGCAGATCTTTGGCTTCAGATATCATCACTTGACTGTTGTCTCCATACTGCAGTTTCCCCCTAAGCAGGGATGGAGGACAGGAGGTCCTTTCAAAAGCTTATTTGCATTCTTACCTAATTTAAAAATATTCCCCAAATATTGGTCAAATGGCAAACTGACTTAAACCATCACAAAAGGTCCTGTGCCTGCATATTTCTGTTTTACAAGGACGTAACTGGAAGCACCAGACAACTCAGTTTCCCCTCAGTCAGGCACAGCCTGGATCCCACATGTACACTCATTAGGAGAAACCTAACTGGGACCAACACTATTGGCATTGCATCTTCCTGCACCATCCTATTCTGAATCATGATACAACCTCCATCGCTCCTTTTTCTTCTTCAACTCTTCCATTAAAATGTTCCGATCAAGAAAAAGCTAAAAAGAGTATAACTAATTGGGTTTCTTGTAACCAGGAACACACAAATCCCTAAAGCAAGCCATGCCTTCAAAGTAATGGAGAACATATGCTTTTCAGCGTGCCAGTGCCAGGGAACTGGTTTGTGACGCAGCCTCCCGAGTTGCCGCCTGCGCATCTCGCCCCGTGGAGAATAGATTTGTTTCCTTATCCTTCTCTCCCCTCGCACATGCTACCCGCAGCAAATACTGGCAAAGAGCGCTTCCCCCTCTTCTCCCCAGCACCCCAGAGAGGTTGCGGGGATGAAGGTGAAAAGCCAACGCCACCTACGTTACCCTCTCTGCTTTCAAAACCCTGGTCCCCTCCAAGACACAGCATATGGTTTCCCTTTGTTACGCATAAGCCATAAGACTGCATGTGCTGGGACACCTGAAGTAGTTTTAGGGTTGTCTATCAAATTCAGATACAGTTTTCACTTCTGTTTTGTGGATTTTTCCACAGCAGAAACATGCTGCCACTATTTCTATCCACCCATCGCCCCCGTGAAGATACGGCAAGCATCAGTTTTGCCACCAAGGTAACAAAATTGCCTTTGTACAAAGACTTGCCTTTTTTTCTGGCTAAAACACCCTCACTAGAGATCTTCCCTGACACAAAACCATTGTGCAGCTGAACTAAATCCTCACTTGGATTATTGAATTGTACCACTGATCAGCATTTCCGTATTACGGCTAAAATAATCCTTCCTGTAAACCACTTAGCCAAGTGGAGCAAAGGAACAGTTTTAAATCGCTCTCCAGGAATGGCTGAAGCAGGCATTTAACAGAACAACCTATTTTTGTTATATCTCACAAACCTTTCTTTACAGGCTCATCGCCTTGCAAAAGCCGTTTTAAGAATACAAACATATCCCACCTAACCACTGGCAAGTCATAGGCCCACATATATAAATTATTTTTGGAAGGCAAAATATATGGGCTAGTGTCTCACACATTTTAAATGAGGGATGACCAGTCTTGCCTGCTTCATATCGCATCTGTCCTGTACCCCCCTGAGGAAAGAACAAAAGAATCAAGGCACTTCATGTCAGCCAACTAGTTTTTATTACAAAGCGTTGAAAGGTAGCCAGCCTATATTTTGCATGTTGCTTTGTGACAGACAGAGACCACGAGCTTTCCTAAGGAAATGACAGATGTGATCCTTATTTTCTGCAAGGAAAGTATCATATACAAGGGCAACTCTCTTTTGTACCCACTTAAGATTCACATTGAAGGTGGATGCCTCCATTAGTAAGGTCCAGCACGGCTGCCATTCATTAAGGTAATTCCTCAGAAGCACCTCAGTTTCTTCCTTGGAAGAAACCTTCAGTTTCCTTAACTGAATGCTTCAAAAATAAAAACTTAATGCTCCCTGGAAGCAGACCTGTCCGCACCAGATGAACTGCTAAGGGGATGCTCGGATCGCTGCAGAAGCCTGCTAGAGGAGGCATGCTGCCCTCAATGATATCAGCCTTGAACTGGAAAGACACAGTCTCTTACGGAGAAATGAGCTGTGTCTGCTCTGCTGTGTTGCTGCAGAAAGGCCAGAGGACATTGAAAAGGGTTCAGGCATCTGACTGGCACATGCTGCTTTTCCTCCTCCACTCCTCAGCCTGGATTTACATTCTTGGCATAAGCTGCTCCTTCAATGCAATTTGTCTAGCAGCACCGAATTTGATAAGAACAGCTGAGTGTTTTGCATTTTTATGTGTCTAGTGATGTGTCGCCTGTTGGAGAGAAATCAACATCCCTCTGGGAGGGAAGCGAGAGCCAGGAGGATCTGCTGGGAAGAACCTGAAAGGTTTGCGAGGTCTCTTCCTTCTCTGGCCTGGCTGACTTTTACAGCTTTATCATAATCTCAATAAAACATGAATGAAATATCCAACCAAAACTATCTAGGAAAAGACATGCTGTTTTCTTGCCTCGTTTTAAAGAAAAATCGCTGAAATCCCCTACAAGTTAAATCCTCCAGAGGAAGCTGTTGTATTTCACTGCCATGTGAAAAGTTTTCCCTGTAAATCAACTCCTCCTATTTAAGACAGGGCATAATATGTCATTATTTTTAAAATAAGCATGTGTATCTTTAATGGGACGGTATCAGTCCCTCTAATTCTCATTTATAATTGCTTATGCATTAAGTCTGGAAGAGACATGTGAATGCTGCAATACAGCAAAATCCTGTTACTCTCCTCCAGCCTGCCACTGAATGGCCCCAGTAATTCAGAGGTACGTTGCTATTAATAATGAGTCACTACCATATTGTTGCTTTCCCCCCAGCAGCAAAATCCTACTGATATCTCAATATTTTAATCCTGAAAGTATTAACAAGAAAAAAAAAAGAAAAAAAAAGAAAGAAAAAAGAAAGAAAAAGAAAAAAGAAAAAAAGTCTGTTTTATTGCGGTTACATTCAGAGGACATTTCTAGTTAGAGCACACTTGCTGCTAAATTCTCAGAGAGGTCAGAAGAAGGTCAGTCACAAGTTTCACCCTTGTAATCTTGCTTTCATCCACAGCTGCTAACACTGCTAGTTTACACGGTTGTTTCATCACATTGTTAAAAATCATAATCTTGCTAAGAACAAGTTTTAAAAATCCTTTGAAGGATGAAAAAAATAACCAAGATCTCAATCCTGTGAGTTTTTGTGCAAGATGTGAGCATACATATAATCCCACTGATAACCTTACAGACCTCAGCGGTTGCTAGCATCTCTGAATTTCAGGAGATCAGTTTCATTAGACAGAAAACTTCACATTAAATTCAAGGATGATCTCACAAACTTAAAAATCCCCAAAACAAACACCAAAGCCACAGCAGTACAGACAGGACTTTCTGGGAAAATGGGGAACAGGAGGACACTTGATGGAAAGGGATCTCCAGCTCACTCACACACAGGGAAGATGGTTACTACAATATGTAGATAGGGAGAAGAGGTAGATGGCATGAAATGCCATAGAGATCCCATGGATTTTCCCTGAGGAAATCAGGCAGGTGGAGACTAGGGGGATCTCCATTTTTTTCCCCTCAAGAGGGAGGTGTGGGGAGTGGAGGACACAGCCCTTTTTTGCTTGACCCAAGATCTTCCCCTCTCCTTCATTTTGACACTAAAAAGGAGCAGATAGATAACCAGCAAAGGTTATTTGCTTTTCATTGAGCAAGAGGCTGCAACTCCATTTCAGAGCTGCAGATGCTCTGGATGCCTTAGCAATTCTTAGTTAATCTAGAGCATAGATAGCATAGTACTTTCCAGCTAACCAATAATAGCATCCCGGGCCAAACCAACTGTAAGACAGTCCTTGACTAAGGTCTGTAAAGTACGTTGTTTGAGACGTTCTCTAAAAAACAAGAACAGAAATCCTGTGTACTCTTCAGGTTGTTAAAAGCCAAGAAGCTAATGCTTATGGATCTAAGTTGCCTCATCTTCGGACAGTGAACTTGAATTCCTCCTCAGCATAAGGAGGAAATGCAGCAGGAGTACTATTTTGCCTAAACTGAGATTTGAGATGGATTAAGTGAGGCACTGGATGGCTGTCTTGGTAACAGACTGTACCTTCTTCTAGTTCTTGCCTACCAGGTCCACATAGGAGGACACTGGAAGGACTGCTTGTTTTGTTCAAGAAGATAGAAACACCTTTCCTGTGGAAATGAAAAATCAGTAGAGTTTACCTGTCATCACAGTAGGTAAATTTCATGTCCATGCTATGGCGACTCAGGAAGGTCTTGCTGTCCAGGGGGATATCGATGTTTGAAGGATGCTGAATAGGCTCACACATTATTATAAGGCAGGTGAGAAGAGGCTCTTTGTACCCACACAGGGTGTGAGGAGGGCAAGTGTTATACACTTTAACTTGTCCAGTGCAGTGCAAAACCTAAAATAATAATTTTTGAATTAGAAGCAAACTTAAAATGTACTATCTCTACATGCCAAAATGTCTTTTAAAATCAAAACCGCTTATTGTGGCTCAAATATAGTACCTTCCATGTGGCAGACTTGAGGTTAACGGTTCTGCCTCTGTTGGTAACGGTGCATTTCATCCTCATGAAAAAGTCACGCTCAGTTGACATCTCTTTGCTCTTCTTTCCAAAGCCTGGACCTGTGTAAGAACAACGGCAAATGAGTTTTCTTAGTTTTGCTTCTTTATTTCTTCTACTTATAAGCATGAAGGATTCAATAGAAATAACAGACTAATTCTCAGATAATTTACCTGCAGAGACCATCAAAGATGCATGGACCATTGAAGAGCAGTTTGTAGAGCTCAGACCTAAAACTTTAAGTGGAACTTAAATAGGACTTTATGCATTTAAATCTATATTTTAGCTCGTAGCACATAAATCTTTGCAAAGCGTTGCAAGTGAAAATGTTATGCCTGTCCTGATGAAAGGAAAACACTAAACAAACAGTTCTTAGTACTATCATATTTAAGCAATATTTGGTAGAACAAAACAACTCCGCAAATCATTGAATAACAGTAAATGATTAGTCTAGGAATTAAAATTCCCTTTACCATGCCTAACAGATCTCTACCGCTACCCAATTATTTCATTTGATTATTTAAAAAACAAACAGTGACTTTTGTATTTTCATTCTTACCATTTTTCAGACTCAGATTCTCTCGAATTTCTTCGTGGTCACATGGATGAGTGAAGTCAAAAATGCTGTGTCCAGTTAATTCCACCTGTGCAGAAGAACTATAGTTAGCCAAATAAAAGCAACTGATAGTATTTATCTGTTTTTAAATACCACCTATTCAGATGAAACCAGTCACCAGAACTAAGTGCATTGACAGGACGCTCACAGACACATATTGTGACCATCCCTTTGTTTACCCTATGCATAACTTTCCATTTTCTCCCCAGAACAATTCCCTATCTTTGGATTTGCACAATGCAGTTAACAGTCAACACCACCAGTTATTTTCGACACAGAAGGAGAAACCCCTCAATCCACAAAGCAGAAAAGGGGGGACCCAAAGTGCAGCTCTATCCCCTCTGTCCCATAGTCTAAGGCACAAGTTGAATAAACGTCCGTTCCCTCCACAGTAATATCTAGGAATACAAGTTTGCAGTCACCAAAGACACTACAACTTTGATAGAAAGGGAGAGGGAAAAAACCCACTGTTGTCTAGTGTGCAGAGTACCTGCCTGAGAAATAAAAGACATTTTATTTCCAGTATTTTTTGCAATAACACGCTGCTGTTTTTCTGCATTTAGGCATTAGACTCGTTTCTGGGAATTGTATTACAAAGACAGGAAAGTGTTAGTGAACAAGTTACCTGGGTAAGACCCATGTATTTGTTGACATTCTCTGACAAAAAGATCATGTCTCCATCCTGTGTCACCACGGCAATAAATCCCTCCAAAGCTTTCAGGTACAAGTTGTCCATCTGCTGGTCTGCCTCTAGTTCATTCTCGTTGTCAGCACATACTGAGAAAAAAAGGGGAAAAAAAAGCATGTAAAGTCTTCAGCACTCTCTTTCAGCCTTTTTCAATGCAAGCACATCTAGTTACAAGGCAACAAAATATTCTTCTGTTGTTAGAACTTCCTTTCCACAAACTTCTTCTGGTGGGGCCTTCTGAATAGTGTATGAAAGGGATCTCCTTATCACTAGAAAGGCAGGAGATATTTTTCTAAACTTCTTGGCAAATGCAATAGACCTTGTATTCACCTTTAGCGTGTTTCTGCAAGACATGTTTTCAGTACATAACACCTAGATACTTAGACATTGAACCGCATCTTCTTCACGCACGTTCTTTTGGCCACATGCAACCTCTGTATCTCCTAACAGACACAAGGTACAGGGCAAATCTTACAGAAGGTAAGTAAATTCATGCATTCCTAACAAATGTCTAACAAAAGACTTTTCCATCAGGTCAGGTTTTCGAAGAAGTTAAAATACTGTTCCTACAAAGCGTGCCTAACAGACCTCTCCATTCAGAATGGAGAGGTCTGTTAACACTACCTTTTAGCAGAAAAAGTAGAAAACTGCTACCTTAAAGCCCTTTTGGGGGAATCCCTCTTTCATCCCATAAATCTCAGTATTCCTGGGAAAAACACAGATCCATCTCATTGATATCTGCTTTTTCATCTGCAGACATCAGAACTCCCTACACGCCACTCCATCCAACTCTGACAAGCTTTGCCACCCACCTACGCTTCTCCTGTCCTGCAAGGAAGAGAGCCTCAGACCCCACTTACACCCCATATGTTTGCCTAGGCAGATTCATGAACCCAGTGCATCTTATCCATTTTTGGGAAAGACATGTCACTGTTGTGCTGAAATCTAAGGCCATGCTAGAATATTTATTAAAGCTTTTTTTTCTTTTTTGGTTATGAGTTTTCCCGTTGCTTTTTGGCTGCGCTGTAGAGACAACTGATGGCACTGCGATGCCCTCGTTGTGTGCGTTCCACATCACCTCCTGCGCTGGGAGGCTGTAAGCAGGCACAGCCACAGGCAAGGAGGGAGGGGGAGACGCTGCTCCTCCTAATGCCAGTCACCCAAGTGTCCGCTCAGCACTGTTGCCTTCCCTTCTGCACTTTTAAGCATGTTTCAGCTCTGTGAATAAGCTGCCTGCAGGAGATGATTTGTAGATGACTAGTATTGAAAAATTTCTGTGTAGGAGCTGACCCATTAATTTCTTGACATGTTTTATGTGAAACTTCTGGGATTATTTTTTTCATGAAACTATTTACAGATATCGCATCTGGTCCGTGTACCTCAGACATGCTGTGGTAAGCTTATCTTTACAGTTCTGTCAGCCTGCACATTTGTGATCAGTCATTGCAAATATGTGTAGTGGTAAGGCTCTGAATTCAAACACCAACCCCCATCCTTATTGTGTCAGAAAAAAGAATAACCACTCCAACCATACACAGCTGAAGATACAAGGCCATGGGCAAGTCCCGTCTTAATCAAAGGTGCTCCATAGTCCCGAGGCAGCATGGATGATGTGAGAGGAGCTGCAGCAATGCTGTTCCTGGTGGGACAGGAGTGCTCCAGGCTGGGCCCACCACTGATTTTGCTGACCAGAGGCTCCAGTCATAATTGCATATTTGTATAACAGCCTTATTCACAAGAAAAGTGAGATTCTTGAATTAATTTCTTGGAGAAGTTGTTCTTTGTTGGTTTAATGTTGCGATATCAACATACAGTTTTTGTTCTCTAGTACACATACTGTTATCATTTAAGAAGAGTATTTAATTTTTGTTCTTTTCCTCCCTGAAAAAGCACATTCATCATTTCCTTCATGTTTCTTGTCAAAATACTCATTTTGGAAGAAATCTAGAAGCAGAAATGGGGTATTGCTTTGTAAACATTATTAGAAGTGGTTTGGGTTTGGTTTTTTTTTTTTGATAGGGAAGAGGCTGAGCCGAACTAATGCAGTTTTTCTTTGAAGTATTAATGAGTTATGGTTAAAGGATGAGTTTGAGCTATATACCTCCTGCAACTGCATCTGCTAGTGCCTAAGGATGGACAGTGAGCAAACGCAGAGGGGAGACTATTTGCAATGCAGAGCCCTCTGAGCTGCTGTTTGGAACAGATGAGTAGTGACAAAAATGATGCTGGTTGCTGCTTCTACATCCTCCTCCTGCTTCTCAACATCCCTCCCTGGCAGCGGCCCACTACCCATCGTGCAAACAAGGGAACAAAGGGACTTGGCCCCAGAGCCACTGGGAGCGCTTGGTTTATCATGCTTTGCTTCTCAGAGGAATCGTTTAGTAGCAGGGGAGACAAGATGCTCTCTGGGGATGGCTCGCACAGGCTGGGGATTTATCACTCTGTGTGCCTGCACCGCAATTCTAACTACGCACGCAGGGGATGGTTCTTCCTCAGCACAAAGCAACTGACTTCAGGAAATTACCTCAGGGTTAGCATTTAAAATACAGAAAATACACAATAATATATTTGAATAGTATGCACTTTGACCATAATGACATTTAGGGAAGAGAAAAAAAAAAAAAAAAAAAGGTAAGTGACCATCTGCTCCCAAGCTTGTTTCTGCTGCGTAAAGAATGTCAAGGGTCTTTTTTTACTTTTCCGGAAGCAAACAAATGGTTTATTCAGCAGGGATCATGGCTATGGCCCAAGACAATCAGCCAAGTGTGGGTTCAGAGAAAAAAACTGACTTTTCAGCTCTAACCCCAGACCCTCCTTTCCATTTTTTTCCCCAGCTCATTAACTTTGCATTAACAAAACATGACCATTCAAAGGCAGGAAGGCTATTCAAAGCATTTGTATTCTTAAATACCTCCAACAGTGAAAGACAAACACTTTACTCGATTATCAGATGATTGAGTTTGCTTTTCCATGTATATAAATTATATTACTTATACAAACACACACAGAGGACATAGGATCACTCACATCAGGGCTGCAGGTTCAAACCCTTAACGTCCTAGCTGAGCCCAGCACTTAAAGATATAGTCAGCTATAAAGCACGCAGTTACAGGGTTTTGTGGGATCAGAGTTCAACTTTTCTTATTAAAATTACCTTCGTCCAGCTGGAGACATCTGTGATGTGGGCTGGGAAGACAGAGGGAAGAGAGTCTGTGCTGCTGTTCACCCCCTGTCACATAAACCAAAAGCGCAACCAAGGTGTTTTGCAGACACCCTCCAGCTTCCCTGGTGACTCAATAAACCCCACTGCATCCCCTCCTTCCACCTTAGCAGCCCTGGATGCAGCAGACATGGGTTTCTTGTAGAACTTAATAGGGCATGCTCACGTTTCAAAGACAGAGCAGCTGTATCAGGGAAACTGTAGGCACTACCAGGCACATAAAGGTAGGTGACAAGTACCTCCAGGGACCACTGTGCTGCTGCTGCCCGTCTATTCCTTGCCTGTCCCCCATGATCATCCCCCAGCAGCTGCCCAGGGAAGCCCAGGCACTGGGGGATGCACCAAAGGCATCTTCTGGTGTGTCCAGGTTCTTTGTGGTGGTTGCAAACACAGTCCCAGAAGGCATCATCTGCGCTAAACCCCTGAGGCATATTAACTACCCGAAGATCCTTAGTCCGCAGCAAAGACGTGCTGGGCATCACTGTGGCAGCCCTAGTATTCCCTGTATCGGGTAACTTACTATAATTATAGTAATATAAATAATAAGTAAGTCCCTCATATGGCTGCAGTTATGGCATTACAGCTTGTTCCCTTTCTCCTGTGAAAATCACCAGTTACTAATACACAGAGGATATACACACGTTAAGAGACCGATACATCAGAAGCAATTCAGTTACTGCCACTAGCAAAACTCCATTTTGCTTTAGAAAGAATCTGTTTTGCAGAAGAAAAACAAACAAAGCCATCGCTACTGCAAGCTGCTCCCAGAAATCCCTAACGTCTTTCTCTTTCGCATAAGAAATTTCAGCGTCAGATGGAAAACATTTGAGAAAGCCGGGACCAAACGAAAGTAGGAGGTTAGCATGAGGAGGTGGGGCAGAACTTGGTTTCCAGTAGGTCTGAGGTCACTTTCTCCAGGTAGCAGCACCCCACGTAGACTTGCCAGAATTTTCCAGGTCTTAAAGAAAGGTAACCATGGACTCAGTTTACCCCAAATTTTAGGATAAGGTTTTGCCGTCAGCATTGCTTTTCAAAATAGCTGCTAACTAAATTTTGAAATAAGGATGCATTTCTTATTTTTTTCTGCAGCTTTTTCCATCTCTGCTAATGGGAGTATCTCAGTTCAGGCACCATGACAGTATACCAGGGAGACTGGACTGCAAATATGCCAGTCTAACTATAAATTAACAGCACATTCAGCAGAATGAAGTACTGTAATATTATTGTTCATATTATAGTTACATTTATGGATCCCAGCCAAGATTGTGCTCTTGTAGCACTGGGAAGCCTACAAAGGAGGGAGAATCCCTGTCCAGCTGAGATCGAGAGATCTTGAAACACGTCAGAGAGCCACAGAAAAGTGCAGTGGTCTCCCTGGGGCAACCGTCAGAGCTACAGCAGAACCAGGAACAGAGCAACCGTGTCCCATGTCCCAGCTTGATGGGTCATCACCCACTGTTCATATTGCACCAAGGCAGTATTTCTTGGTTTGTATCAAGTTTTGATACAGTACTTTTCAGTCCATGTCTCAGTCTTCATCAAATTTTGATAAATATTTTTAATCAGGTCTATTTTGAAAAATTTTCTAAGCACCAAAGTAGACCTTATTCATCCACAAGAAACTTTGAACTGTAATGGCAAATGCTTATTGCAGTGTTTATGATAACCTTTTATGCTAAAAATAGCTCTTGTAAACAAGCTTTGATTAATTCCCACTGCCAGGATGTGCACTGTTCCCAAGTTTAAGAACACTTTTTCCGTAGATGCTTGCTCATTTCCTTCAGTCCAACCTCTTGGAACGAGTCTGAAGGCTCAAAAATCAGGCTCTCCTTACAAGAAATAACTGCTCAGGTATAAACAATCTCCTAGCAAACTGCCTATACTCCTCCCTCCCAACACCTTTGATCTGACTCAAAGGGGCCTTTTTGTTCAGTTCAGAGGTAGAGAGTGATAAAAAGGGTTTTTACTGGAGGTCACATCATCACCTCCATAGAATTTTGATGGCTTTGTCTCTAATCCTGGATCCTACAAGTACGAGAAAGTTGCTTGGATATTGTGCATAACAGACACGAGGCTATAGCTGTCACTCCTGAAGAGAGTTGTAAAAACTGCCCGATGCCGGTAGGCAGAAGTTAGGGAAGATCTAACAGCAGCTCCATCCTGCATCAGAGAGAGCAGCTTTGAGACAGACTTGTCTCTTCCTGGTTTCTTGTTTTGCATCAAAGGAAAATGACTGATTTTTTTTTTTCTTTTTGGTTTTTTCATTGTGACAGGGCAGTACATCCTGTTCAAGGGGATATTTTCAATGTGTTCAATAAAAGCTTTCAATTTAGATACATCAAGAAAAAAGCTACTCTTAAACTTGAAGCTTCCTGAAGGGCTCTTATCTCCAAGTGCACAAGCAACTTTGATAAAGAAAACCACTTATATTGGTGGTGTTTCGATTGCAGAGTTTGTATCTAGCCAAATCATTCAGATGCTGCTCCCAGGAAGCTATACGCAGCCAGCGGCGTTGAACGGCGAGAAACAGCACCCCATCAGACCAGGCTTCCCGAGCCCCATGGGACCTCCTGGTGCATCTTCCCAGAAAAGGGACGTCACTTCAGGCAGCTGAAGCACTCAGCACCCGGCTCCACTCTCATTCCTAGCAGCACGGTTGGCACAAAACTATTTTTCCAATTTAATAAAAGCAAACAAGTAGACATGCTATTTTTAAAGCACTGTTTTATGCCACAATGGTCTGAGATTAGATGCAGCTTGTCCAGACATTCAAAAACAATGCCCACATCACTTCTCCCCACAGTTTGTCCTCTCCCTTGAAAGCCCAGAGAAAAGCTATTTTTTCCCTTCTGCTCCCTGCTGGTTTTCCGGCTCTGTTGTCTCCCTCCCTTGAAACAACTTCACACTGGCTTCCTCGTGGCCTCCCTTCTCCCAAACAACTTCCCGTCTGCTTCCCTGTTCCCTCCCCATTTCTGCTGCTGTCTGCCTGCCCAGGAGCAACTCCCATCCAGTTTCCTTTGCTGGACCTCTGCGCAGAACAGACACCCAGGTGACCACACAGTTGGGATGGGATTAAAGAAAGCTGATAAAATTGTGTTTGCCTGATTAGCCTGACTAAAAAGTCTGTAGTCCTGGCACACAGAAACTCACTGGTACCAAAGAGTTCTGGTTCCTGTAATGCCTTCAGCATCAGCATGGTCCAAACAAACACTTAAAATTATTGGCACCACAAGCTACTACCTATACTGGCTTCCTAAAGTGGATTCTCTTCCTCGTATTCAGACAAAAAGAGACCGAGGCAGCCTTAGCAACTACCACAATGTTAGCTGTTAACCAAGACAGCCGTTCTTTAGCAAAAGACAGTTATTTCTCTTTTGCCATCTATTAATCCCCCAAAAGCATTAGGCTAATTTACTAGCTATATGAAAGAATAATAGGGGAGAAGTACTGCCATCCATTTTTCTGGCTATGCTAAAGGACATAAGATCCCAAATCCAAAAGGTTCACTACCGATAAGCATCAAACAGTCTATTTTCAGCAGCAACTTCATGGGATCAAAACCTTTACTTGAAATGAACAAAGATCAGTTCTAAATTTATCCCCAAACATTTGAATGTGACGATGGCAAAAATGTATTATGCCAACAGAATTAGGAGACATCTTGAAAGATATTTAAGATTATCATAATTAAATGATATTTCTAAGCATTCCAATTATACCGCGTACTGTTCTGTGCACAACATGGAAACAGTATTATAAAGCTATTGTTTCAGTTTGCTTCCTGTGATACTAATCTCAATCAGGCCGTCAGACGAACAGCCTGCATTTCTAAATGTTAAAGGCTTCCTCTCCAACATTCCCACACAGAATTGCCTACTGTGAAAATCAAAGGGAAACGTGTTACTAAGTAAAGCAGCAACTTTTATAAAGCAAAACCTGGTATTTTTTACCCTTTTGAACTCTGAGATATACAACCAGCTATTTCCTATTATGATAGGATACAAGGGCCAAGCTCGGGCCCTGCAATGCCTGGAGGAGACATGCACCCTGCAATCCAGAAGCCGGGATTTTCGGAGGCACGTAGTGGGAGAGCTCTCAATGGGGGCTCAGATTCGTGGGCTCTGCCATTCACCTGCTGGAAGAATGTGGGCATGTGGGCATAGATTTCCCTAGGTCTTGGCTTCCCAACAGATAAACAATCATTATGCAGACACAGCTAGTAAAACAGCCTGAGTTACACAAGTGAAAAGCCCTATTCCGTGTCAGGGAATAATAGGAAGGGGCATGAGACACTCAAGGCCAGCGGACTGAGGCTGGCAAGTTGCCTACAGCCATCTCTGAAATCCCTTTTGGAGCATCAGCTTGCAGAAAGCCGAGGATGCAGTCCTGGGAAGGCCCTTGCTCTCTCCGCTCCCAGCAAAACTGCCATCAAACGAAGAAATATGTTCGCATTCGAGAATCGTGCCCACAAACAGTAATATAAAATAAAATCTGGTGTACCAGTGGATTTTGATAGAATAAATAATAAATAACAAAAATGTTAATCAAGCGGTACTTTTTACTACCTTTTGAAGCATTTTTCAAGTTGAATTGCAAGCTTACTTTAGTGACATTGTATATATACATAAATGCAGTAAATGTTATTTTAAAGTCCTAATTAATAACAGAACAAATACGCCCACTTAACTCCAGTTTACACTAAGTGTCTAGCCCAAATAATCAAAACTATTTCCATGAAGACAACATAAAGCAAAAGGGGGTTCTGCGGGCTGGGGCAGGCGTTTGCTTCTCATGCACGCTGCAGTTCCCCACCTCCTCATTTCCCAGTTCAACTATCGGAGACGACACAGTATACACCCATCAGTCGCATCATCTGCAACGCAGAATTAACAGCCAAATTCCAGTCTGCTAAACGTGCATGTGGCACAGGGGCAGCTTTGCTTTGGGCTCAGAAAGGGTTTAGAGCAAAAGTGAGAACGGAGCATGGACAGGCATCACACAAGCCCAGCGTTCATTTGCTCCACATGCTCGTCAAAACATGATGAGCAGCAAACTTCTTCATCTGAGAGCCAAAAGCTGTACTGAAAACCTATCGCTTTGAATTAAATCAAACAGCCTTCTAGTGAAGCCAGTGTCCTTATAAAGACTGCCATTATTCAGAAGCCCTCCATCAAAGACTTAAATTCTGCTTTTACAGGAACAGATTGGAAAAACAGCACCCATCAAATATTAGCTGTGCTATGCAGCTATCGTACGGCAATGGTGTTAATGAGTCCTCAAAGACAGTATTTTTTCAACAACGCTCACCTGCCAGAAATGCCTATATTCAATTTCACAGCCTTGTCTCCTGAGAGCAAGAAACAGTTGTCAACCTGACAGAGATTTACTTTGGCCAGAGCAGTACTCTACACCTGTGAATCTCAGGACCCTCAGCAAGTGTAAACTGTTGGGCAATTGCAGAAGGAAGAAATAATACTCTGAAGTCAGTATTCTGATCACGATATTGAAAGTTCTCTCTCTGGTGCCACTTTACGCCTGATAAATTTTATCTTTCAAATATTCGGCCTTCTCGTTTAGCTTGGCTACTTCAAATGTTAGCTATACTCAGAAGCATTTAAGTAGCAGGTGAGGCTACTCGTCTTTACAAGCAAACAGTAGTTTTCTGGCTCTTTCATTTCAGTGTATTCTCATTGTCAGAAAATAATACCCAGCTCTTCCAGAAAAGCAGTCCCTTTAAGTTCAATTCCTCAGAATAGAAGCACTAAAGATTCTGAAGCCTTTATCTACATCTCCAGCATCTAAAGATGTAGCAATGGACAAATCTGCACTTGACTAACACACCAATTTTAATGAGAGGACTTACTCCAAGTCAATATTTAGACTGGGGAAGCGCATCAGATTTAAGGTTACACAAATAACTAACGTAGAGAAAGCCTGAAATATTAAATCACAGCCTGTCGCTACTGTAACGTTTCATTTCCAGATTCCTTTCTAACTGCTGGGTCCCGGTGGTGCTTCAAAAGAATGTAAATCAACTACATGAATCACACTGTTTTTCAAACACAGCCACAGAAAAATCATACATGCATGTGTATGTATGAATATTATATGTACCTACTCAGTTGTCATCTCTATCAAATTACATGACCCTAAGCCTTAACACTACAGAAGCACTAAAACAAATGTTTTATCTGTAGATTTTTTCCTCACATTTTTTCTCACCAAGAAATTTATTTGAAAAAGTTCACTTTAAACTTAGCAGTTTCCAGGTGAGCAAATATCTTTTCTGATGATGACAGCATCAAACTATTTCATGTCAGGTTTCACAGACACACACATTACTTATATTCTCTGTTAAAGCCCTTCAAAAGTTGGCTTTTCCTATGCTGTGCCAGTCTCTACTTCATGCCATATAAATATTTGAAAAGCTGAAGCTGAGTTTTTATGAGAAAGTTACTAACAAATTGGCTTAGTGCACGGCATGTTTAAGAACATTTGCCTATTTACACAACTTCTTCAAGTATTAATTACATGATAAAATCAGAGATGATTTCCAAACAGCATTCAGAGCAAATAAACTTTTTAACATTTACTTCTGTGAAAATAAATCAGATTCTAGAAGCTAAGGTGAAAATACCCACAATAGTACTAGCAGAACCAAAAAAAGCTACAAAAACTACAGAGCTCTCAGAAGCAGAATTGAATTTGTCCTATCTTTCAGACTAACCAACAACAAACAAACAGCATGCTCTTTCACAAAATGAGATACTTCCTAATAATATTTATTAAAGTAATTGTTATGGTATGACTCAACTTTTCTAAAGAGAGGAAGTGCAATCATGACCTTATTGGGAGTTTTGCCATTATTGAAGGAAAAGATGAAATTTTGGGCTTACCTTTCACAAACAATGCAAGCATTGTTTTGCTAACGTATTCTCAACACTTATAGGTCACTGTGTAAAAGCTGCCCCAGAAAGATCAGTTGTTTTCGTTGATCTTACAGGCTGCTCAAACCACAGATTTCCATCTAAGTGATTATTCAAATTTAGGTGCAAAATAAGAATACTGTTAATTTTATCAGTTTTCACAGGCTATGAAAATGATGCTGGTTCACATTTCCTACTAGTCCAACATGAGCAAGACTCTGATTACATAGAATCCATTCACGTTGAGTATTTAAAAGCTGTTTGCTTTAGCTATCTTAGCCTACCTCATCATAAACAACCTACCTACTACTAATTTCTGGTGTAATGCACAGTTAGTCCTTTCAAATGAAGTACTGGACCTGCAGAACTTCCCAGCTGCCTTTTCAATGCACTGGCACAAACATGCTTGCCACACCAAATCAAAATTTACTTGTTTCGGCATGGAAGCTTAAGATGTATGTTCGAATTCTGACTAAACTCTGAAAAGTTTAAAATCTTGTAACTGAGCTTAATAAACCACATTCAAGAGGTTTTTTTTCAGAGAGGCAAAGCTGCAACAGTTGTTATATTGGTAATAAAGACTAATATCACTCAGATTTTTCTAACACAATTAAAATATGCATAATTCTGATGGAAAAAAACCCCACCAACCTATCTGTAAATCTACTCGTATTCTCACAACACAAGCGGTTGTGTCCTGTTCTCACTTTAGGACCCAGTACGCAGTGAAGAACATGCACAATCTTACCAAGCTGCCATCAAATAGCACTGACAACTTCTTTTAGCCAGATCTTACCTGAAGACAGAAGCTTGTGAGTGCGTAGGAAACTGATTGCCAGGCGCATTATGGATGCTTTGTCCAGGTGGGAACTGATGTTGTGGGGCAGGGGCAGCTCATGTGCCAGTTCATAGAAAACTTCGGTCTCTTTACTTCTTCTGCATCTTGCTGCATCTCTTGATTTCTCCTTCCTCCGTTCGGAACTGCTCCTGGTAGGCAAACGGGA
Organism: Grus americana; assembly: GCF_028858705.1. NCBI lineage: Eukaryota > Metazoa > Chordata > Aves > Gruiformes > Gruidae > Grus > Grus americana. Next base: position 96,061,147 of record NC_072854.1, read on the forward strand.
AAAAGGAAAAAGCATTTCTTTAAGTGCAATTCATGAATTGAGAGAGGCATTTACAAGAATAAATCTTGTCAGCAATGAATCCATTCTGTCAACTGGTTTAAATGAACTGACCAGACTTTAATATCTATTTGCTCCTTTTAAAATCAGAATTAGGAGAGGACTACCACATCTGGAAAGGGCTCCAATTCTACACAAGTCAGCCTTTGGACACCCTGAATCCCTGTTAAGTGTAACAGGATCAAGATCTGCCTCAGGCAAGAGGTTTGAAATGAAACAGTAAACTATTATTCCTGGGATTCAGGAAATGTTAAAAATAAAAATTTTGTTTGATCAATCTAAATTAATTTGCTTGAAAAATACTCTGGGATGAGGCGACAATCCATTTTAAAGCTGGAAGAATTACAGTGCACATGGCTGTGTCGTAGATGTTTCAATGTCATAGAGTTTCAATAGCTGTACCCCTCATTAAAATAAAAATAATAATAGGGTATCAAACTGTGTTTGTATATACAACTGTCTCAGCTCTTAATCCAACACTACTCTGGAAAACCACCTTTCCTTGACCATGAAGGATACAAAATGGGAAAGAAAATACTGTTGTTTGCAAGAAACCCCTCCTTTGTAGAAGCTATTCTAATTAAATCACCATCTCTCCATTGTCTATGAAAATAGATTCCTTCTTGAGCAAAATAACATGACCGATAGAACCAGCCTCCCTCAAACTCTGCAGAGAACAGAAGAGCAGGAAATAATGAAGGGGAAAGCATTTTACGAAGCAAGTATGCAAAATTAAGCCACCGAGGGACATAAAGCTAAATTTAACATGCGAGAAACACAAGGGCTATATGTATAATGGATCTGGGACAGGACAGTTTAAGACTCTAAGGTTCTTTTATAAAGTCCAAATCTTATTTCGGAACATGAAGAACCTGAATCCATTCAAAACCATCACCTATCTCAACTCCATGTACCTCTGCTGATACTATAAGTTTCCTTCCCTTGCATAAGTTCAGGTTTTGCACCTTAGTCATGCCAAAACAGAATATATTTCTTTCCAGGCAGATGCCTGTAATTCTGCACCAGCGCAAACCACGCAGCTTGGACGCACACAACAGGGTGTGGAGAAGATCAGCTCCGTCGTTTTTGCTGTTGTGGCTGCACATTCATTTCTAGAATCACCAGTGGCAGCTCTCCATTTGCAAGGCTGCCTAAAAATGAAGCATCTTATAACCTACTTTTTCCAACATCAGTATAAAATAATGAGCCTATAAACTAACAACAGATCAACCAAAAAAAAAATTCCTATAAAACCAGGATATTTCAATAAATATATTCTTTTGTGTGAAGATGACTAGGAAAACAAATATTAACCCCATCACTTAATCCTAGAAACTGTTTCAATCATGGCTGACCTCACATAAAACTGCATAAAATAGAAAAAGAATATTAATACATAGTAATGTATTGTAAACAATTTCTAGAAGAGCTAGAGTGTCTGCAAAAGCTTCTACCATGGAAACCGCAGGTGGCTTTGTAAATTAGAAAGAAGGAAAAAAAGCCAGGGTGCATGTTAAATGCTAAGAGTAAAGTTACAGTAAGGTGTTTGCTGGAGCCCAGGCAAGGCTGAACATTCAACATCATCATCCGAAACAGAAATGTGCTCACAACACATTAGTAGGGCCCTCATGCTGCAATAAGCTTAAGGATCAGATAGGTGCTCACCAGTGGGTGTGCTAACAGGGCAAGGGACCTCATAAATGCTTACTGTATCTTCTCAAGATCCATGATCAGCCCTCGGCAAACCTCTTTCACAATTATTTTGCTTGAGGTGAATATTTTCTAATATGGCATCTGTTACAGGGGGTATGCACAGGATGAGACCTACACACATTTCAGTACATAACAGCAGGATCCAACTTCAGGGGCATCACTGGAGCGAACACTGACCCACCCAAGTTTGAATCTAAAGGATCAGATATTCACAAGGTGACACTAACTCCTTACTTTTATCCTTGCCAAGTAAGAGTCATACTACATCAATGTAAAAAAAAAAAGTCCTTTTGTACAGCTGTCCGAGAAGGTACAACAGAAAATGCCAGGGCAGGTGCTGGGAACGGGAGCGCCATGTGAACTACCTACACCGATGCTTCTTTCGGAGACACGTCTTGCTCTCTAAAGAAAAAAGTGTCTACGCTGTACCTGTAAAGATGCTAGACTGGGAAAAAAAAAATCTTCTCGGTTTCTAATTCTACCAACAAAATAAAAGAGTAGAACCAAAACAAAACCAAACAGAACAAAAACTATGCGGCAATATTTGCAAGAATTTCCAATTGCAGCTTGGAAAATTTAACTTGAACCGTAAATGTTCGAGCTCTGCTCTAAATCTAGAGCCCACAATTTTCACATTAGAAGCAGCTTGGCCAAAACAAGATCCCATCCCTCCTCGTTTAAATACAAAACTTTGGGAACCAAGGCCAAAGCCGTGTCGCAATTTGTGCAGTAAAAATGGGTTGTATAAGACAGGGTCTCTCATGACGCCACTCTGGCCACAAAGAAAAATATTTAGTTTTGCTAACCTCTGTAAATATAATTTTGAAGTGTGGCTAATGAGACAAGCTGGTTTCATTAACCATGGGTTACTCAAGGTTTCTAATAACTAATGCTATGAGCAGAGAATGGTTTTGGGTTTTTTTTCCTCTGTGCCGCAGATGCTTTCCTTCAACACTGCCTCTGACCGTCGTGCTCAGTTTCTCCACAGAGAGACACCGGTGTTCATTACACGCCACACCAGAGCTTTCACATCAGAAAACAAGAGGAGGAATCAGCCTGCCTGGTTGCTTTCAAAAGACTTTCTTGCTCACCCATTATCATTTTAAATAAACAAACAATTTGCTTGTTAAGCACTTCCCCTTGTGGCTTCCTTCACCTTAATTTTTCCTCCCCTTCTTCCCTCGCTCAGCACACTCTCGCGCTGGGTTGTTATCGTAGCCAGCCCACCGCAAGCAGACGCAGGCCCCAAACACCCCCACGCAGCTTCCCCCCCAGCAGACATCTTGCTTGCTGTCCCTCTCAGGGACACCCGTGTCAAAGATGGTCGTTCTGTGCTTACTCCTCGTGGTTGCAAAAGCCTCCAAAAATTGCAGTAAGCGACAGAATTCTGCCAAAAGCAGTATTTTACCCCCACTTTATGCATGGGATTAGCATTTTACCCCGGGCGAGGCTGGACTACCCGCAGCCAGAGAGTGAAATGTGACTACTCAACGACCTGCCCGTCTGAAGGCCAGGAAGAAAGGCTGACACCGAATCCTCTTCACACATCGTTAGGGCAATAGAGAAAAGGTCCAGGCTCTAGCTAATTTATGAATCATTCCCTCCCAGCATATAAACCACCCACTTATGTGGCGAAAAAAAAGAGCACACACGTGCGTCACTGCTTGGAGAAAGTGACGCAAGCAGAAGCAGAAACCTCACTCGCCTGAACCTGTGTCAGATTTTTAAAAACGCAGAGGGGAGAGAGAGGAGAAAGGCACCACACCAATCCACCCGTACGCCAGTGCGAGGCCCGGAGGTACTGCAGGGAAGTCGCCTGGGAGCTCCCCACCGCTTGTTCCTCCAGGAGCCCCCGAATCTGGCGGCATAAGGCCCCGCTTGGCCACACACGCACCCTCGCATTGCAATCGCAGCCTGACCCTTCCCGATAAAATGACAAGAAAGGAAGGGAGAAGCTCAAATCTCCACTGAGCTCAGGAACAGGACTGGGGACTCCACGCAGGACTTGGCTACCCTGAGGGTGGTCAGGAGGCTCAAGGAGAAGGAAAAGCAAGCCGCCACTTTCCAGCAAGGACTCTCCCAGGGCTGCTGGACCATGCTCCGGGGCCGCAGTACTTAAACGCACACAAGCCATAGGGAATGGAAGAGTTACGGTGGCACAGGCAGTTCCCCGCCACAGAACACAAGCATGGCACTGTACCCCCAGGACGGCTGTTTACATGATTTCCCACTCCCTCCTGGTGTGTTTAGTTTGCGCTCTGAAAATAGAATTTACGGGCCGACGCATGTGAGCAAATATGACAAACAACTGGCAAGTATTTGCCCTCTCTAGGTGAAGCGCTCACATTTTCAGGAGCAAAAGCTCTCTGCGCTTCTCCCAAGAACCCAAACAACAAACCGGTCTCAGGGGTACACCCACCATGGGAACAGAGCACGCGATCACACCCGCCAGAAGCATCCGAAGGGGTGTAGGAATGCCCTGCACGGATCTTGGGAGCCAGATTCCTCTCCCTTTGCTCATCTCCGACAGCCCCTTGCAACACAGCTTCACTGAAATCGGCAGGAATGCCTGCAGACGAAGGTCTTGCACACCGGGGGTGAAGATCATAATCTGGCTTTCTGAAGCTTCTCTTACTGCAGGACTGGAAACTCCAGCCACGGCAACTTATTGGCAAAACCTGAAGCCCCACGTAACCCATCTGGCTTAAATAACCTTGCAAAACTATCATGTCAGCTTAGGGATTGTCTTCCTGGCGCTCACTGCTGTGACAGCTCTGGGCTCTGGCAGCCAAGAGAACGGCTGCGGCAGCCAGCTTGGGCACCCGCAGAAGGTACCTGCGACCCAGACACAGCGGGGATCAGCCCCACAAACACTGGGGCAAACAGACCACCCCCCCACCACGGGAGCTTACGCCAGGCGTACAGCGTGACTCCCTGGTCTGCAGTAGGGTTAGATACCCACACAACCCCCTTAGCTCAGCAGAGGGACCAACCTGACGTTTCGTTACCGTTTCCACTGGCTGTGCCCATACTTGCTCTCTGCAGTCTCAATCCTACTAGTACTTCACCTCCACCAGTAATCCCTGCCCACCATCTCCAACCACACGGCTTCCTGGTCCTTCCCGCATGCAACTACCCCCTCAAAACCCTTGGTACCCACTCAGCCAACGCCAGCGCCGGGTGGTCAGCTTCAGCAATCCTCCCTTCTGTCAAGGGCATCGGTGGCCTCCTTTAAGCTGATGAAGGGGACTTGCAGAGATAGTAATCTTCTGCTCAGGGTTTCGCCGCTCTCAACAAGTCCATGTGGGTCGATACTTTGGATGTGTATACACACGCTTGCTTGTTTAAGACCAGGCAGCACAGTAATTGCACTGAATTACACTCCCACCTTGTAAGATCCAGATCACAGAAGCTTTTAGAGAAATCGTAATCCGCACCTTGCATAAAAATACCTTGTATGTAACCTGGTAGCCTTCACTCGTACATACATACTGCATGACACATTCATACAACGCTTTGAAATACATAGTTCAGAATGACTCGCTTGAGTTTACTTCATGATTTTGGTGACCCTTGGACTTTGCTTCAAACTGCCATGTATGCAAGCTAGTAAAACAACAAGCATATTGCCTTATATCCAATGGTTATTAAATGTTTCTAACTCCAGCACTTTAAAGGTCAAGAATCCACAGTTAATTAAGCTGTCACATGAAATTTCTGTAGTAAATACTCATTTCAAACGGTTTAGAGCTAAAGCTTTAACTGCTAACTTGCAGAACAAGAAAAATACATTCTAGGGATGCAAAGATAAGAAAATATTTTACAGTACAAATAAATGAAAAAACTGATCAGACAGCATAAAAAAGATTTTCCAATTCAAACCAGTAAAAACTCAATAAAGATATTTTAACAGGCAGCACTATCTTAGATAACAACAAAGATTTATTTCAATCTAGCAAATCCATTTTTTTACTGTGTGTTTATATTTTGCATTACCTTCTGTGTGGCAAATCCCTAGATGATTTAAACCAGCATAATATCTAAAAAGGAGTTTTGCTGATTGTGAGGCACGCTGCTTGACGGCTCCGGAGGTGTGCTTGCACCGGCACCAAGCAGCCAGCGGTCATGCTTACTTAGCCTTAAAATTCCTTTGAAAAGTATTTGTAACTATTCTACCTGACAGGCAGTTTATTCTGGATGGCATGCTGTGCTTTTGAAAGCCCCCTCCGTTAAAGTAATAAAAGTGACCATCAGTAAATAAAAAGCACTACAAACAGCAATTTACTTGCTCACTGGGAGCTCGGGCCAAACTATGAAAGCTGTGAATGAAACCCATACACAGTGCCATACAGATCCCTCCTTATACCTCTTCCCAGTGAAAATAATTACTTCTGAAGCCTGAAAAGACACCAGATGCCCAGATTCAGCACATCAGCAGGAGCGATAGGAAGAGGAAAGACCAGAGTTATTCTTGGATGGAGAAAAAAAAATGGCTTGAAAATATGTGGAGTGCTCACGGCAGGTAGGTGCTAAAGCAGCATCACTGCGCATTGGGATATGGTACCCAGCGCACAGACAAAACAAATATAAATGATGCCAAAATAGGGAATTTGTTAATAGAGGAAATGAGAGTTCGAAGGTAACAAGAAAAACTACTAACAGAAAGGGCTATTACAAAAATAAGGAAATGAAATACCTTCCACCCTTCCTTTAAAGCTGCCCTAGCTTACAGTAACTCACCACCAACTCCTCGGTTTGACTGGGGGATTTCTTGTGCCTCTGTACATACCCACTAAATAACAAATCACTGCTAGTTCAGTAAAGCTTGGCACCTACTGCCACATCAATATGTGATGCAATTCTTTCCTCCCAGATTAAAACCAAAGGCTAGATGAGAGTCAGGAAAATGAGAAATATGAGCGTCTCAGGGACAGATGAGGGAAGAGATGAGGAAAGAGTTTGCGTTAAGGGTGAGGAACTAATTTCTATTCTCATTAGGCCTTTTCAAAGGATGCTTGGCACAACGATAAGGGACTTGGCAAGTACGATTAGAGTATCAAGAGATGAGGCCTGAGTGAATACCAAACTTTTGGTGTCTTTGAACATATTTATGATTCACTAAGTCCACCACCCTAGGACCGCCATAGCTGACAGTAACACAGCCAGGAATACGTTTTCTTGAATGGGGAGTACATCAGCTCTTTAGACAGGATAAATTCCATATGAACTTTAAAAACACATGTAAAACTAACTTCTTCAATGTCTGAAGCTCTGCTGGTACCTTTAGTCTTAATAATTAAACTGTACTGGATTTGTATTTTATTTATTTTTCATGAACATTCCTGGCATTGATTTCTAAAAAAAAAAAAAAAAAAAAAAAAAAGGCGGTGCTGAGACAAAAAGCATTATACCTATACAGTTTTAAAATGCTTATGCCACTAACATCTTTTTTATACCACTAACTGCATTTAATGCAGCTACTAAAAGAAAAACACTTTGTACCTGCAATTTAAAGTATCACTGTGAATACTGAAGTTGTCATATCAACTAAATAGTACTTTGGGAATTCAATGTTGAAAACCTTGCTAAGGCTGCAGAAGCGCTTATATTTTCTTAAAGCATTAGGTTCACAATATGTCACCAGAGTCTGATAAATTTAATCACAGTAAGCAAAACAATGTCTACAGGATTTATGTTCTACCATTTATTCTCTCGTTTTATGAGTACCTTGAACCAGAAAGATAAGTATTAGGATTTCAGCAGCCATTAATCTGGTCCTGGATTATTTTACGACGCTGTGAGTGCAGCCCGTCCTGCAGTCGCCACGCCAGCATGAGCCTGGTACCTTGGAAGACGTGCCCCACACGTTGCTCCTGGGGCAAGGCACAGCCCCGTGGAACTGCGCAAGGCCCATGCTGTGCAGAGAAGATGCCAGGCTGCTGTTTGATCAGCAGTTAGAGCAGATAGTGGCATATGCTTTTTGCCTTTTTGACCAATTCCCTGTGTTAGGGCTAGATGGCAGAGAGACTTTTCTCGTGGTTTAGTTTTCAGGCAGAGCAATTTCCTGCTCCAAGTCACTCCGTGCTCAGCACACCCCAGTGCCAGTCACAGAAAGGGTCAGGACAGCTCTGGATCACCCTTGTAAAGCTGCTAGTGCCCACACTTCAAACAGACAAGCGAAACACCTCCTCAGTCTTCTCAAATAATAAAGAAATTTGGAGAGAAACAAGCAGCCCAGCACACAGTCAAATCTCAATCAGAGGAGCACAAAGTCATCTAAACTCAGTCTTCCCTCCTGAGATTGGTTTTGCACAGCTCTGTTCCATCAAGATATGGGATCATGGATTCCTTCCCTGTAGCAATCAACTCTTTGATACCAACCAAAATATGGCAAGCTTCAGAGAGAACCTGCAGACTAAAAAAGCGAACCGCCAAACCCACTAAACAATGCTACAGAAAGGACTGCTTCAATGTTGGCCAAAACTGAACTTGCTTTCAAATCAGCAATTATTTTTTTGGATGATAAATGTACCACACTGCTTTTCTCCATAGTTCCCACTTTCACATTCAAGAGTCCCTGCAGCACAGCTACAGCTGGAATCGCACCGTAGCAGCGGGGATAAGGTTATGACAATGCACAACCCGAGATCTCTATCAATGATTTGTGTTTGAGAGATTACAGATCCTTATCTTTGTGGCATTACTTGTAGTAATCAGTCAATTTTGACAGCTAATCTAGAGGTCCATACATATTGTTGCTCAGAAGCTCAGCAGGTATTGCTAAGATCTGTTTTCAGATAACCTAACTATTTACCTACTCTAAAAACACATACCAAAGGATGTGCTTTATCTTTTCACCAGCGGGTTAAAGCTAAAGGTGAACGAAGTGCAATTCACAGGCCAGGGGGGTGCCCAGAAGTTAAACTCAAAACCAGCCTTATTTTTCAGATGGGGCACTGACCACATCCCAGCCCATACCAAACCACAATCAGCATTATTTATCAAGACGGCGCAACTGCAGGTAAATGAGGACAATTTTTCAATTAAGCTTTATTTCAAGCCTAAGGGACAAACGCTGCCATCACATGACTTTACTATCAGTGGTATACATACCTACGCTTCAGCCTCAAACCCACTCAACCGTAAACAGTTGAGTCACACCAAAAATTGTTGACAAATCCCCAGTTTTACAATCTCACGCTATGTTACACCTTAGGCAATACCAACCAACATTTGTGGGTGAAAACCCTGGTGCTTCAGCAGGCTCGGACCAACATCCCATGATATTTTATCTCATCACACTGGCACATTTGCTGACAGGTTCACACAAGGGGCCTTTGTGGGTAGGAACAATGAGAGAGGCGCGCACCGCACAGGAAAATGGGTGGTGACCACCAAGGGCTGGAAAAAAGCCTCTTTCAAAGGAAAGTCTTTGAAAACATTCATTACACCCCACCCAGCTATTTTCACTACAATATTTCAATACATAAAAACAACACAGGGAAAATAAACAGCCCACCCTTCAATATTTTGTAGGTTCTCCAAACCCTGCAGAGATCAGCAAGCCATAAAGACACAGAGGTCTTCACCAAACGGAGCCATGTACGAGGTCTGCAAGCATCCACCGAAAACCTCCCCCACCACCTTTCTTCTCTCATGCATCTCCAGGCTGCATATGTAAGCTGATTCAGTTAGACATCTTTATTTCCAGAGTAAAGAAATGAAAACTTAAAACTGTATTGGCTGGTAAATAAATGATAGCAAGCATTTATAGGGATCATAAAGTAAATATATTCCCACAATTTAAAAAATTGTTATATAAGTGAATGGCCCTCCACAATGCATTTCAGCTCTGATTTCTTTTTTTGCTAATTCTACCAGTTAAAACAGTGGTTAGAACTAATAAAACATTTAAGACAAAACAGCTGCAAGACAGAAAAGGAGCTATAAAACCAATCCATAATGAAATGGGTCTCTGAAACCAGCAGATAGTCAAAGAGTGGAGGCCAGTCTTTGAAGGTATGGAGGCCATGCTCTCACACAGGCTTGTCTCCATCGCAGTCAGTGAGGTTACCAACAGAGCAAAGACCGAGCAGGTGAAGCCTCCCCAGCCTTGGGAACACAAAAAGAGGTGGTGGCTCTCCTAAGTCTCGGCTGCTCCGAGATGATTCCCTCAACAGCACCCTTACTCTCAAGTTCAGTATATAAAGACAGCAGAGCATCTACAAAGGAAATTTGGCCACTTTGTGTCACTTTGTTTCAAGCACGGGGTCTCTGTGTTGGATGCTCCAAAGAGTGCAATGGTGGCACACACCAGCTCCAAATGAAAATCTTTTGTCTCCTTTAGAGAATGCTCGAAACGATCATTAAAATTACTTTGTGCTTTTGCCTGTTAATAAACCATGCCTTGTCCTTTCAAAGTGTCAAATCTTCTAATAATAAAGCTAAGAAACCAGTTCTTGCAATAAAATATTTATGAAATAATGCCGACCCTTCTTTAATTTTTGGACCTTAATCATTTTAATGTGCGCTCGGTTATGATGGAAGTTAACTGTTTCTCCCTCTCTGTCTCTTGGCGACTTGTAGCCATTCACAGTAAGAAGATGGATGTCCAGAAAGACAGCTTAAACAGCCATTTCTTTGGCAAGAAGGGAATAATAATTCTTGAGAATAACAATACAGACGCTCTGAATTTTGATCATTCCATGTAACACAGCTTCCTCCACTTCCTGCAACAACGATCAAGTGCAGATCCTGAGAGCCAGGCCACATTTTTTGCCCTCTGGGGTGTGAGCTTTGTCTGTACAAACATCCTGGGACACAGCTCATTCTTATTTCCTGCTTTCTTTTCAGGGGGGCTGTTATTTTATACAGTAGCTCTTTAATTATCCGTCTCCTCTTAATTAAGTTATTGGGTCAACTGAAACAGCGATAGCTTTGCATGCTGTGATTTTGATCTCTCATTAGTATTTAACCCTGTCACTAGTTTAAGTTGATAAAAATTGAAGATTATTAGCTTGAGCTGGGGTAGATAATATTATCCTCTTACTACGAGGGAAAAGGATTGAACCAAAGGGTCAGACTACTTCAGCTACCTGGCCAGAAAACCAGCAGTCACTTCAGCAAAGTTAGACAATTCCTCTATATTTAGAGCTAAACTCAGAGGCTGGAGTGATACAATTTGGGGGCACCAGTGCCTTCTCTGTCCACCTCGCAGCACACACTTTTGGCTGCTGGCAAAGCCCTGAGGACCCCTCTCACTGCTGACCTGCCTCCTGGCACCCACCGCTGCGGCAGAAGCCAGAGGGACATCGAAACTCCAGTATTCAAGGAAGAAACAATTGTGGCCTCTCCACATTCAACTGCAGTATTTCAAATATTTTAAAAATTAAGGCTTGGTTCTGTTGGGAAATGGCCACTAGCTCTTCTGACATATCACCCTAAATAATTACTCGCTAAACACAAGCTTTCAAAGGGAACCGATGTAAGGGCAGTCTCTGTTGTAATACAAAGTCTTTCTTTTTTGGTGTTTCTTGCTTTATCAGTTCCTTTCCAGCTAGTGCCTACTAACTCCTTAAACTTCTATACATCTACAATCAAAGGATGGTTACTCTAGACAAAAACAAAAGATGATGATAAATGGAAAGCAGCAAAGCTAGGAAGCATTCAGTGTGTATACAAAGGTAAATTCACGTGGCCACATTTCTTCGTATTTTCTGGTTTTAACTTCAGAACTACGAATTAACATATCAATATTTTGCCATTATTCCTGCTGGAGCTTTTATTCTCCTTACAGTTAAGCAAACAAGGTACATACACATACATTAACCTTGACTCTCTTCTCCATCATGGTCCCATCACCTGAAGAGGGCAGGAGGTTGAAGGCTAAGAATTGTAATAAACTCTGTTTGTGACAAAGGTAGGTAGGTAAAACTCAGTTCTTCCAGAAAAGAAGCTAGACTTTTTTGTTTTATTTGATACAATTCACAATTGTCAGCTTACTTAACAAGAAATGCATTACAACCAGGCAGGTCTTGGACATCTATCAGAACTTTGCATCTGTCAGGGTGTGGTACCTCAATATTTCACTATTTTGATTCTAACTGTATAGCAGCCAAATTTCTGACAAGAAAGCCCAAGATAGGCGCGCTGAAATGCATGCAACTGTATCAGTACACGCATAAGGGGTCACGAGAGTTACACAAAACAGATGGCACTTCCCAAGGCAGGGGCGAGGGTGCTCTCAGCCATTTTGAGCAGAGAGTCTCAGAAACTACCAGCACTGTCTTGCAAACATACCTTGTGCCTCCTTACAGTGGTTCTTGGAAAATGCAATTTTTATTCTTCTTGTCCTTTCCTAAATTAAATAACTTAATCAACTGAATTGCATGATTGTTCCAAAAATTACTGCTTTCTCAGGAGAAGCAGAAAGAAAAGGAAAAAAAGAAGGAAAAAAAGAAAAGAAGCTGCACTTGCTGCCAAAACAGATGATTTTGTCACTAGAAAACACAACTGGGATAGCACAGAGGCCAAAGATGAGGTATGCCGAGAAACAATCGTACCACAACCCTACCCCAAACGCTGGTACAAAAGAGGGATGAGGCAGGCGCGGGCAGAGCACCATGTACCGGTGTTGGTACAAGCTGAGTCCAAAAGGTAACATTGCTTCTTGTGCTAACATATTCTTTTGAATTGTATTTGTATGTCAGTATAGTTAACTATATTTGTACAAAACAGGCTGCTGTGGCCAAGAGTATTTATAAAAAGATTTTTATCCTTTCATAGACGGGGGAAAAAAAAAAAAGAGAAAGTCCTTTCATACAGAATACAGGACATGAATAAAGATTTAACTCTCTTATGGGAACAGCCATATGCTATTGTGAAATGCATTTAAGACTAAGAAATCTTTACAATGCAATGCGTATGGAAAACAACAGTAATACATAAAGAGCCAGGCATAGAACACCTAGTGGACTCAATCTAAATTGTACAAATATGATTTAAACTTGATTTAACATAGTTTTTAGTCAATGATTTGCTTCAATTAATACAATTTGCATCTGAGCATTTCTTTAAAAGAACAATCCGGTCAATTTAATCAACTTTTAGGGATGGAGAACCAACCCACTGTAACATTTAGTAGGTTGCTCTACTGGTCAGTCACCTTCACTGTCAAAATATTCACACAGATTTTATTTTCCCTCCATAAGAATTAATTTCTTACTGCCTATTTTTATAGGCCTGAAGTTATTTTGGGCACACAGGCGTGCCAACCCAATACCACTTGACTTTCAGCCTCTATTTTATATTCTGAAAAATTTCCTAACCAACAGGTCTTGCATCACTGATACGTTCTGGGCAGAAACAAGGTGCAAATTCAAAACAGACATTTAACATGAGAAAACTTTAGGCTGAGCAAGAAAGAATGCAGAATTACAAACTGGATTCTGGCCAGAGGGGAGAGGAAAGACAGAGAAACAACCAAGATAAGCTGTGAGGCTTGGGGAGAAAAAGCCACACACACAAACACCCCCAGCCCCCACCCCAGTTCCCAGAAAACAGAGTGGTTTGTGTCTACTCTGGTGAATGCCATTTCTCCTTCTGCGTTACGTATGTACCAGCCACAGCAAGTCATTACTTAGGTGCTTTCAGAATTGCATCGTTCACTCGCACACACCTTCACACAACTTTACTGGGCACGAACACTTCTACAGATGAGTTGCTCTGGACAGTAAAAATCAAAGGGTGGGTACAGGCAGCGGCTGCACAGCCTGTCGCTGTGTGACCTCTCCCCAGTGTTTACATGGGAAGGACTGAATGCCACGGAGCATACCCTCCAATTTAGGGTCGATTCAAAACAGCTTTGCAAAGCTGGTCTCAAAACATGTCTTTCCCATGGTTTGGGAAGCTGGAGCTGCAGCTATTTCAATTGGCATCTTGAAATGTTAAACTCCTCAATTCTTCATTTTAGCATTAAAACCAAAACAGCAACAAAATGACTGGGATAAACATCCTTGACGTGGGGAGTGGGATGTCCCATGCCTGACCCATCAGATGTCAACTCAGAGCAGGGATCCAGTACTCTCATCCCCACACACAAACAGGGAACCCAAGCACAGGAAGGACAGTAAAAACCATCTGAAACTCCATCCAAACAATGGTACTTGTGGTACAAAGGAAGAGGACGCAGTGGGACACAGCAGAGTCCAGGATAGAGGACTAGCCTGCAACGCTACAAAGGCAAAGTCTACCCTCCCTAAGTCCTCCTGGCGGTCACACCATTCCTGCCCCTGGGATCAATTCGCACCTTACCACATTAACTTAAATGGTGTTATCCTGGCTTACATGGATAGAAGATCAGACCACAGCTCTTCAAAATAAGTTTTATTTTATGTTTTCTTGTGTCACAGCCAATAAACAGGAAATACTTTGCTCTCGGATTCCCCTGGGACACATCATGCTCCTTACACCAGACAGCTACTCATAGGCAGTGACTGTTTGGCATGGGAAGGAACATCCAACTTTCCCCATCAGCTCTGTTACTTGGCCACCAAGAGAGAAGGATAAAGATTTAAAATAGAAAGTAGGTAGAAACAACAGGTTTTGGGGAAGTTTTAACAAAACAAGGTGTCTGCATGGAAAAAGTAACTCTTTCTACAAGTCTGTTACAAAAAACAATGAAGGTTTCACATAATTCCATAGGCCCAGAAGGAGTGAATGTCTAGCTAGTCTATGATACAGAATTTCCAATATCTCAATACAATTCTATTTCATTATAGAAAGATTAATAATATTATTGAGGAACATTTGAAATGGATACCACTTTAAGGAAAGCAAGGGCCACCAACAGAGCTTCATTAAATGATGTTCTCTGCCACACAGAGGCCTAATGCATGGAGAGAACTGGAAACCAGATTTTTATCATACCACCTCTGGAGGAAGTAGATAACACAATTCAGAAAATGGGGGAAAGATTTGGGAGTGCCGTCAGCAGATTTAGGGAGAGGAAAGGGAAAGCAGACAACCAAAAAAATCCCATGGGTGTAGAAAGACTTCAAGAGCATGGAAAATATTTCCATGTGCAGACTTAGAATTAGATAAAGAAACAAGTGGAGAACTTTTCACCCTAAGTGTCTTGCTTCACACAGGGTAAAAGGTGCAAGTGTGGCTGAAATACAGGAACATCTGGACTCTGTTAAGCCCCAGTTATGCAAGCACTGCTCATCTTAATTAACCAAGCTTTGAGAACAGTCTGAAGGACAAAGATTAATTCTGTTTAACTCCATGAGTAACACTTTTAAGAACAAAAGGGTCCAGCCTGCCCATCAGCCTAATGTATCAAGACTTAGTAGATCAGAAATGGTCTTAGAGAAGGAGCCACTTCTCATCCCCACATGGATACTGTAAAGAAGAAAGTCACTGCATAAAAACTTCATAGAAAGGATGAAAACACCTTTTATTAAGCAGTACCTTCATGGAAACATACATGACAACTGTGCAGACACAACTCAGTTCTCAAAAAAAAAAAAAAAAGTAGAATAAACCTTTGTCCTGGTTTCAGCTGGGACAGAGTTAATTTTCTTCCTAGCAGCTGGTATAGTGCTGGGTTTTGGATTTAGGATGAGAATAATGTTGATAACACACTGATGTTTTTAGTTGTTGCCAAGCAGTCAAGGACTTTTCAGCTTTTCATACTGCCCTGCCAACGAGAAGGTTGGGGGCACCCAAGAAGCTGGGAAGGGACACAGCCAGGGCAGCTGACGCAAACTGGCCAAAGGGGTATTCCATACCATATAACGTCATGTGCCGTATATAACTGGGGGTGGGCTGCGAGATGGGGCAGCTTGGCATCTTGCAGAGAATCGACTTCGGGCAGCAAGAAATTGTGCTGTTCATCACTTGTTTTGTATATTCTATTATTATTAATTATTATCTTCCTTTTCTTATGAAACTGTCTTTATCTCAACTCCTGAATTTGTTGGGGTTTTTTTCCTTTTCAATTCTCTCCCCATTCCAGTTGGGGGGGGAGGGGGAGTGAACAAACGGCTGCGTGGTTGTTTTAGCTGCTGGCTGGGTTAAACCATGACAACCTTCCATCTATTTTCTGTTCACTCAAATTATTTTTCCCTGTGCAGCTGCTCATCAACTTGCACCATCCTCACCCATGCGAAGCTCCCATGACTGTTTGCTCAGTGAGCCCCATGCTAGCACTTGCACATTCAATACCACTCCCAGCCCTTCTCAGAAAGGTTCACGCTCTCCTAATTGAGGACAACTCTCCCTTGAAGCAGGGACAATTTCATTTACTGACAAGGCTTTTGTACTGTCTTTTCCAATTTTGGCCTCAATAAACTTCTTTTCATGGCTATCTGTCCAAACAGCTCAGGTCTTACACACTTTACCTCTGGTGTGACCGCTACCTAAACTGGCTAATTTTGTAGTATGCTTCTGACACTCGCGTCGCAGGCCAGGAGGTGTTGAGCACTTGCAACCTCCTCCCTGAAGATGGATGGAAAGTTCAAGCAAGAGCTTAGTCTAAGACCAGCCATTCTCAGGATTTAATTCTGCAGTAGTGTGCATCTCATATGTATTTTATACTGAGTTTTCAGCAGAGACACCTGTGGTGGGTTGACCCTGGCTGGAGGCCAGGTGCCCACCAGAGCCGCTCTCTCACTCCCCTCATTCACTAGACAGGGGAGAAAAGGTATAATGAAAGGCTTGTGGGTCGAGATAAGGACAGGGAGAGATCACTCACTAATTGTCACGAGCAAAACAGACTGAACTTAGGGAATTCATCTAATTCATTACTAGGCAAAACAGAGTAATGAGAAATGAAATCAACTCTTAAAACACCTCCCCCCACCCCTCCCATCTTCCCGGGCTCAACTTCACTCCCGGCTTCAACCTTTCCCCCCTCTCAGTGGCACAGGGGGACAGGGAATGGGGGTTACGGTCAGTTCATCACATGTTGTTTCTGCTGCTTCTTCATCCTCAGGGGGAGGAGGACTCTCATCGTTCCCCTGCTCCAGCATGGAGTCCCTCTCACGGGGTGCAGACCTTCAGGAGCAAACTGCTCCAGCATGGGATCCCCCACGGGGTCACAAGTCCTGCCAGCAAACCTGCCCTGGCATGGGCTCCCCTCTCCACAGGTCCACCAGTCCGGCCAGGAACTTGCTCCAGCGTGGGCTTCCCACGGGCCACAGCCTCCTTCAGGTGCCTCCACCTGCTCCGGCATGGGGTCCTCCACGGGCTGCAGGTGGAATCTCTACACCCCCTCATCCTTCCTCCATGGGCTGCAGGGGGACAGCCTGCTTCACCATGGCCTTCACCACGGGCTGCAGGGGGATCTCTGCTCCGGCGCCTGGAGCACCTCCTGCCCCTCCTTCTGCACTGACCTTGGTGTCTGCAGAGTTTCTTACATCTTCTCACTCCTCTCTCCGGCTGCAAAAGCTTTCTCTCTAAGTGTTTTTCTTCTTAAATATGTTATCACAGAGGCGCTGATTGGCTTGGCCTTGGCCAGTGGCGGGCCCGTCTTAGAGCCGGCTGGCATTGGCTCTATCAGACACAGGGGGAGCTTCTAGCAGCTTCTCACAGAAGCCACCCCTGTAGCCCCCCCGATACCAAAACCTTGCCACGCAAACCCAACACAGACACCATTTTCTTAAAGCTCTCAATGTTTCATGCTGCTGTTTTCAGTAGTTTTGTGGTCTACCCCTCTATTTCACTCTGTGATCAGGGAATAGGGGACCATTTCCTGCAGTGCAACTGTTTTGTCCACCATCCATTCATACGTACAAGATCACAAACATGTACAGCAGAGCTACCCCTATTTCTACTTGTACATTGGAGTTCCCACTCTGGTCTTTGTCTCTAAATGAGCATCAGTTTTGCTACTCCATTTTGTTCTCTGATGTTTTTGTTAACCACTACGTAAGCATGGTGCCAACACATAAGACTGCTTTGCTATCCAGCTATGGTGATATAGCTTTGATGATACTCATCAAAGTTTTACTTCATTGAAGTTATGTTTAACATGCCACAAAAAGAATCAGCTTGTGCATCACATCCTGTCTGCCTGTTAAAAGCCGGCAAGCACACCTCTGCCACCATGGTTTCAGGTTATTGCCATAAATTTGGGTTTATATCAGTAAACTAAAATTCAAGTTTTCTTCCAATATGGCATTATTATTATTCCATTATATTGATATCTAGATATTATGCCACTAAATGCATCTTTGAAGGCAACTTTCGCCTATTTGAACAGTATTGCAAAATAGGAACTTAATTATCTGTTCTGCTTTAAACGCATTTTTAATAGCACACCTTTTTTTCTAAACACTTTGAAGCTGCAGAGGGAATGAAGCATGACACACAGAATGCCCATAATATAGAAGCAAAGCTCAAAGTATCATAACATATTTTTATAACAACAGTGTTCAGTCACAATAAATAGTAAAGCACTTCAGAAAAACGCAGACCTACATCACTTACAAGATTAACACAAAGGGGTTTTGTCAGATAAAAGTACTTTAGAATGATCATACATGCAATATTTTCTCCTACATTACACATAAAAATCAAGATATTAACGCACAATAAAATATTAAAACAATAGCAGCTTTTTGCACCTTGTACAAGCCTGTGCCTGTAAGAAATTGTCTGACCGGCGGCAGCAAGACTGCGTGCTCTAGTTGATACTCTGCACAGCCGCACTCACAAAAGCAGTTTCCCCAGCTTTCAGGGTGCCCTTGTCTTATTTTGGGGGGCAAGGAGAGGGAGTTCATGTGCCTTCCTGGATCGCTAGGCCCAACGAGGCCCAGGCCCCCCAGGGATTACAGCCATTGCAGCCGCATGGCAAAATAGGAATTGGCAGCAATAGCTGGAGAAGGAGCGCTGGAGAAAGGGCAGGTTTTCTGAAGGATGGTCGGAGGCGAACCATTTAAGAATGTGAGAGGGTAACTGTCCTTGACATTTGCAAACTGGCAAGCGCTGTACAGCAGTGTCCAGGCTGCAAACATAGAATGCTTCTAGGTACTGCAGCTAGAGTTTAGCAGTTGTTCCCTATTTAGTCATTCACAACTGAATGTCTTTAAATAAATACTTTTACGAACGAGAAAGGTACCAATGAGCATGTCCAGCTCTTACAAGAAACCCATCATCCTTCAAGTACCCCATGGCTAATGTTTTACCCTGGACACTGGCATCCCATCATAAAAGTAATCTGAATTCCAAGCATTTAAAAAATGATGACTCAATTTCAAGAGAGATAAGGCTGGTTTACAAGGAAATTACAAGATTTAAATGTTTGTGCATGTGTGTGTAAGTTTATATATGCGCGCATGAGAATCATCGTGCACACACGCAAACGCAGGGGGCTCAGAAGTCTGTATGTTTGCCTTCCCATTTCTGGGTTTTTGTGAGGAACTGGGAGATAACTTCAAACTTCTCTATCTTAGAAGTCAAAACATTTAAAAAGGGACAAAAAGAAAAAACAACAACCCCCCTCCCCTCACCTAAACATGTGACTCCAAGAACTAAGGCTTTCACAGTAAATACTGCATAACTTGTGATAAGTTTATAAGAGTTACCAGTGCTGCAATAAGATAAACCATTTTCTCAGTTTTCATCATTAGCAGATACATTCCTCAAGTTAGGATGGATAAAATTATACTGATAACTGCACCCCAAACTCTGTACATGCTTTGACTTGGCAATACTGTAGTACAGAAAAAGAATGGGGGGGGGGAAGTAGTTATCCCTCAGATAGTTACCCCTGCCAGGATTTAGCACACCCATCATTTTATTGCTCTAAGCCTCTACTGAAAAGATCTGGGCCAGCACAGGAAAGGGGAGAAGACAATAAAAAACAGAGGACAGAAGTAGGTTACCAGCGCTAGCAAACATTATCCATTTAAACTGCTAATGGCAAGCTCTGCTGTTGTATTTTTATCATTGCTTTTCTGCAAATTACTTTTATCAGTGATAATTTAGCTTTTATTTCATTATCTGGCACAGCAGACAAAAGGAAAACAGATTTGTTTTACAGCAGCTCCAGCACTTGCTCTCTCCATTAATATTGACAGACGAAGGTAAATTACAGCTCTTAGACCACATTTTCAGCATATACGTGGTGCTGAAACCTCTGTATCTAACCCATATGTGTTTCTAAAGGAGAGCAGAGTGCATGCTAAGGCTTTTATTCCCTCCACACAGTTAATGGGAGTTTTCGTATTTTGTATTTTTCCCCCATTCAGTTCTATCTGGCTCCAAAAACATCTCAGGGCGATCGGGAAGAATCAATATTTTAAAAAAGGAAATTACTACATTTCAGTCAGCTAAAGAGTGAAATAGCACTTTCCTTCCTTCCAGATTTCTTAAGACCACAAAAACCACAGAGAAGTTGTGTTTGATTAAAATATTAACTATGCATAAAGAACCCTTGGAACCATAAGGCTGTTATGTTGTTCCAATGCTCTTCATCCTTTTTTTAGGCATGTTTTCAGCTATTCTACTTAGTTCGACAAAGGTAAACAGATTGCTTTAAAACTTTCATCTAAAATAATAAACTTATTTATAGAAGCTAATGTAACTACACAGCTGTTCTGGGCAAACGGTGGCCTTGCCATTTAAGCAATACTATTATAACTTTGATTACAAACAATTTTGCAAGAAAAACAACAAAATATTATTGACTGCTCTAAAAATGCAAACAATAGTCATTAGTAATAGCCACTCTCCTAAGTAATGAAGTCACTTCTGAGCTTGCATGAAATATCCTTTCACCTTTACTTAGCAAAAAAGCCTTATTAGTAAAACAGAATTTCAAAGTCTGAACTGACAGCCAGATGTTCTAGCTTGCTTCGAAGACTGCCTGTGCTATCATTACAAAAAAATAATCTTTAATTCTAGATAGTTGGGATAGTTTTAATTTGTGATATACAGACCACATAAAAGGGTACTTTCTCAAAGGCAATAAATAATGTCATTACTGGTTGTTCAGTCTGAAATTGCCACCGCAACCGAAGCATAAACACTTATTAACATATAATGCAAAATTAAAAGCTAGTGACAAAGTATTTCAAAGAAAGAATATTCTACTTTGTAAAAGCAAAATGAAAGAGTTCTGCTACCATAATTTCTTTAATGAATATGCAGTTTTGTGACAAATTACCCACTGATACTGTCAACTATCATTTAATTTTCTAATAAAAATATTTTTTTCCTTAGAATAAGTTTTTTAAAAGCCTGAGATAAATTTAGTGTAGTTTTTATGTCCCTTCAGCAATCATTACATGACCAATCACAAACAATTTTTATTGCTGGGGCAGGTCACATTGATGAAAATAGATTAATATTAAAGCACATGGAAATTTGGAAGAGCAAGAAAACACTTCTTGGACTACCACCAAGGCAATTTCAAAGCACAAACATGAATATAATTTAATCATTTCCTTAGAAGCAGGCTTGGCTACAGGGCTCCCAAAGTAATGATAAAAATGAAGTCACAGAGAATGTATTTTAAGAGGACCTTTACTGAGAGGGGGGGAGGAGGAAGAACATGGTAGTTGAATATTTTTAACCAGCTTTCCACAGATGGGTCTAAATCAAGCTCTTACGATTCTTCCCTGTCATAACCCACTACAGAGGTCAAAGGTTGAAGCTTTCCCAGAGGTTCACTGTGCATAACAAACACTAAAATTTCCCCAAATTTAGTTTATGTATAACAGCAAAAGTGCTGTGGCCATTTACATCCCATACAACCCCGTGAGCATTGAAGAGGGCATAAGCAGGGCAGGCAAAAGCATGAAATCTCCACGTTTTCAATCAGTTTCTTTACTCATGCCTGCAAAAGTTAGTGCTGCTTACACTCTTTAAAACGTGCTATGAAAGGATGACAAAACAAATCCTTTACTGCAAACACAGAAATGTTTTGTCATAAATAGTGGGGTTTTTTTCTAATGTATTAAAATAATTAGTGATCTATTATTACGCATTACAAAAGGACTTGGGGGTGCTCACATTCTTTTTGTTTGTTTGTTTTGAGCAGAGGTCCAATGAATAATTTGAGTAATTTGAGATCCTGAGCTCTCCAAGCTGGACTGGAGGAGCAAGTTCAATACCCTACGGCTAACCTGGGGGAGTCCTGGGGACCTACAGTCAGTGGGAGCTCGGCCACTCTGCCACAGCTGAAGCCTCCGGCTGACTCCAGGCATCCGACCTGTCTGCTATGCCATGTCTACCATTTATCTTAAGACAACAACAGCAGGGACATTGGTAGGAGAGGGAAGGCTGTTGAGCGTGTGCTGAATTGTCTAGCAAAGCATCATTCCAACTCGTTCTTCTAAAACTGTCTCCGATCAACCAATAAAATAATAAAAAACCCCAACTTTTCTTTGAACTTTTTGAAACACTTCAATAAAATAAAAGAGCCAATATACTGGAGATTGTTCCAGAAGGAGCTACCAGCACTATCAAAAAGGCAAAGAGAAACTATTGAGTTTCACAAGACATTGTCATCATCAGCAAACTCAATTTAAGGAGACGTTTCTACCCTAAGTTGTTCATACAGCACCGGGGAAGAACAAAGGGACATTAATGATGCTGTTGCACGTACTGCACAGCCCAACCAGGACCAGGGAAGAGTCGAAGGGCCTGAGGACGTAAGTCTCTTGCTCCACCAGCCGCTCTGTCTCCAGCCACCCACCACCACCCGTGACATTTACTGTGGGCACATGGGCGCTGCAGAAGCCGTCGTCAAACACTTGAAGGTTAAAGTCTTCGCGATATAATGTGAATGAGAAGTTAGCTTAATCTGGTTTTGTGAATATAGCCAGTACCTGTAAACCTATCCTTTTCACTCTCAGGCAATCTTTGACATTACCGTGCCCTACAAATATCCAGAACTTGTTTGGCACATGATGATGTTTCAAAAACAAGAACAGCGTTGTAATTATGGTTTTGCTTTGTATATAAGTAGTGGTAACCACAAAATATATTTAAGGCTATTTGCTGTATATGCAATTCTATCTAGCACATAAACATCCCTCTCCTAAACAGAACCTATCCATTTGCCCACATTAACTACCCTGGGTGCCCCCCCAGCTTTTTGGAGCACACATAACCATCTCCTCTCCTCATCACTCCCTGCCTACACCAGCGCTCTCCTGTCTGTCAGTGCCTCAACCCCCCTCCCGCAGCATCTTACAAGTCTCCACCACAGACTTTACGCTTTCCGAATAACAACAGATGTGTAGAAGAGTCTCAGCATCAGCATATGCTAAATGCCCTCAGTTCCTCAGTAAAGCCACCCTACAGGAAACAAATGCAAATTACTGCCTGCCATACATAAGGCATGGTCCTGGGGACCTTGTTATTAAATCATTAACCTTCACCTTTCATTTTACCTACGTTTCCAGTATTCAAATGCTGCTTGACATAGACTATGTTACTATCTCCCCGCGCTGCAATTTGTTACCAAGTATTTCACTCCATTGATTCAACAGTGACAAACAAATGAGAGTACCAATTTTTAAGCAACAAGAAAGCAGTTCGACAGTTACTGCAAAAGTTAACAACGGGGTCCCCGTAATCCTTGCAAAAATCTGTTTGTTCATGATTCCCATTCAATCCCTAAACCAAGACTTTCAAAGAGCCCTAACTGCTGTTTTCTCTGCCTTCCAAGGCTATAACTCTGCACCCCACTGATGCTTCAGTTTATCAGGAGATGATGCTAGCCATGGCTAGTATCTTATCACTGTAATCCCCCAGTGTTAGGCCAAGGCTAGAGTTGTGCTAAGGGTATGTAAAATGTGCATTGCTGTGGAAGCAAAATACATGCCATTTGGAGAAAAGGCGGAGTAACTGGTATGGAATAATTACGGTTGCTAGTAGCAAATGTTTATTTTCCTACAAAACAAGCAAAGCAGAAGCAATAAAAATACTTATTTCGTAAGAGCCCTTATTAACCATCAGACTAAAAGTTGATTCATACACATATTAATGATAGATATACAATGATGAGGATGTCTGCTCAAAAAGCACGTATGGCCACTGAAATCAGCAGGAGGGGTTTTTGCTGACAATTTGCATAGAGTGAAAGTAAAGCTGGTTTGCCTCTTCTTCAACCCTTTCTACCCTCTTGGGGTATCCTTGTCTACAGAGGAATACACAGGAATAGCCCTGGTGGGCCAGGTGAGAGGTTGATGTAGCCCATCATCTTCCCATCAGCCCATTTCAATCAGCAGACACCCAAAGAAGGGCACAGAAAGCAGAGCAATGCTTCCACAAAATGTTCCCCCAGCCTCCATGCGTTTGTCTGTAGACCTCCACCTGAGCACCATCCCCAAGAAGGTTGGTTCAGTCAAACCTCTAGTGACTACAGATGGTCCTGATGACTGAAGTCTGGCATATACACAAGCCTCAGCAAAACCCTTTGAAACTACATGTTGTGGTAGGCCAGCACGACACTCAGAGCTGAATCTGCTCATCAGCTTTCCTCACAGCTCATGGTCCTGTCCTGCCCATGCAGCAGGTAACCTACAGTAGTCTCATCAGGAGCAATTAATTCTGGTGAACAGAGCTCCACAGAAAGGGCAGAGCCACCTCGTCCCTTCCCAGCCCCCAGGCAGCATTGGTGCTGCACACACCACCTCACCAAGCCTG
Source organism: Grus americana (assembly GCF_028858705.1). Taxonomy (NCBI): domain Eukaryota; kingdom Metazoa; phylum Chordata; class Aves; order Gruiformes; family Gruidae; genus Grus; species Grus americana. The sequence continues at coordinate 96,085,579 of NC_072854.1, forward strand.
CAGGAGCACTAGCACCAGAAAAAGAAAAGTGTACCTCTTCTGTTAAAGTTCCCATTGTATTAAGCTTTTCTCTTTACCTTTGTTTCCAAAATGTTCCCATCCTTACTTATTAAAGGAAAGAAAATATTTTTTTGTCTTTTTTTTTTCCTGTTCAGAGAAACTGAAGTGTGAAAACTGTGTAAGATGTCATTGTTCTTTCTGGGACTTTTCATGACATTTCAAAAGGTACATTTTCATAATTTTTATTCTGTCTCCCCTCTCCTTCCCCCCTCAGTAATTCCCTAACGCTTTGAAAAATGCAGACGAAAACCAATGCACCATAAGTGACGGTAAGATTTGCTGTTCACTTCTGCTTGATCTGGCAGATCTGACAACCAGAGAGCTTTTCAGATCTCTATTTTTTGTAGTATGGCTAAGACTACACTTCCTCACCATAGCATATGCTAGGTTTTAATGTTAATTTTACAGTTCTTTCATTTCACTTTTTCAAACCACAGCCATTTAAGCTTTTTAAGCATACTTAGACATACAAATGTGCTAATTGTTGTTATTAGACCTATCCTCTAAGAGGCTAAGTATACTGCACTACTACTTCAGACAGTAGGAGAAGCTGTTCCAAAACTCCTGAGGTCCTCAATACTTAGTGAGACCGGGTTTTATAGCATACAATAAAATTGTTATTATACACCTACAGCATTCCCTCATGCACACAGCTCCCTAATTACAGCATACAAGTCACAATATTGCATGAGACATAGTGTGTTTTGTGGTGACGTCACAAGTTTGGCTTTCCCTGCTGACAGACTACAGCCTCTGGGCAAGTTTCATTAAAAAAACTGAACTTATAAGAATAAAATAAAATAAATATCAAACACACTTTCTCAACTGCGATACCCATATGGGGAGTATCTAAATAAAGTAGGACTATGTCCCATTCCCCGCTGTACAACACCTATGAAGTAGTTTACAGATGTCGCCCACCTTGCCAGCTGCAGAACGCAGTTTATGAAAAATGCTCTAATGCTCTTTGGCACCACAAGTATAACCCCATTTCTGGTGTTTCCAGTTAGTCTTTACACAGTCTTTTCCTTAGATAAGAAGTTAATTCTTGCTTCTGTAAAAGATCAGCCTGAGAAACACTGAGCAAGATCTTCAGCTTCAGGAAGGGGCAGGCATGTAGGGCTGAAAACACCCAGTGTTAGGCAAGCTGCTGCCTTCTGCCTTTATCTGTGAGCACAGGCATTTTGAAAGTGCGTATCTGCCCTAACACGTCCTTCAAAGGAGAGCGGTATCTCACCGCACCAAAAGCTGAGTGACGGAGGCTGCTACCCCTCAGAGATATCTATCGCTCCCCTCCTGTGGCGAGACACATGTGGACTGGCGATCAGCATCCTTAACGCGAGCTCGCATGAAGCTCGAGACGTGGCCGGGTGCTCAGCCACACAAGCGACGCAGGGTGTACCCCAGCTTTGAAAGTAGATTACTGCGTACAGCTACACGCTTGTTTACTTGACTGAGATCCATATTTAGATGTGTGTACAAGTGCACAACCCCGAGCTGTTTATTCAGACAAAAATCCCACTGAATGCAGCAGGTATGTGCCTGCCTGTGCAGCTGAGGATTAAACCCTTAAATCTTCTGGAGTGCCCGTCTGCACATTTCTAAATAATCAAAGAAAAAAGAAAAGCAGGAAGAACATGCCCGCGTGACTGTGGACCTCTCCAACACTCGGCTACATTTGGATTCAGAGAGCACGTGTGCCTCTCTAACGTTGCCGATAGATGGGCTGAGCCTTGGTACGTGTATTTTGAACAAGAGTTTCTAAACCTCGTTATTCTATATGCTGAACAAATTTCCAGCTCTGTAACTCTGTAAGCCAAAACATTTTTCCTGAAATCTTTTCAAACTGCTCAGATGATTTACACAGGAGGGACAAATACTTTTTAAAAGAAACAGACTCTAGGGTCCTAAAATTTCTCTCTAACTGCTTCCATTTAGAGGGGAAATCCCTCTTTATTGACCGTGAACTGTATTCTTTAGCTGGCTAAGTGATGCTCAGCTCAACACCTTTTGTAATTCTTGCACTTCTTCCTTAACCTTAGGGCCAACCCAGCATCGGTCTACTTCTATATGCAATTCGTATTTGTATGGCTTATCCAGGACTCCAAACCCATCAGTGAGAATCTAGCTTGGTACTGGCACACATGGAGAACAGTGATGGTTCTCCATCACTGGCAAAAACATGTGGCTGTGAACCTGGTGTATTCAGCATCCATGGTGCTAGAGCTGTATGGTCATGCCGTACTAGGAACTCAGGCTTCGCATCCATCTGTCAAAAATGCAGTATATTTAGTACACACACCCCCCAGAAGCGTTGGTATGCACAATACTATAAAATGGTCTGCTACATGCCAGTAGTATCACCGCTATATTACTTTGACAATTCTCCAAGCATTATATTAGCCAGACTGTAGTCATTAAAATGTTGATTCTGAGAATACAAGGCAATAAACCACTTTTAAATGCCCCGAAAAGCTGCCTCGTAACACACATGAACCAGTAAAAGTGTATTTTCCATTAATTTAATCAGATTAACAGACAGTGTTGCAAAAAGTCATGTGTAGGCAGCATGAACTTTTCAATGTCAAAGTTACTATGACAACTGGATAACCTGGATTCAAGGAAGAGATGACGCTATGAGATGATTTAAACAAAATCTCGCATAACTGTGATGACTAAGTCAATTCTAATGCTTTTCCTTAAAATGATTCTTCTGTTTCTTCACAGCAGATAGCATTTGACTGGGAGATCATACAAGATCTGAGAAGTGTAACACACAAATCAGTACAGTCTATGAGTAAGTTTACAAACATACTGAAGCGACTATTTTGTAATCTCTACTATTTAGCTTTTCAAAACCATGCCAGGCACGGAGTTGCCAAAGACCATGAGTAACAGTTCGAAAACTGCATTTAAAAGGGGGTCCTAGAAAGTGTCATGTTAGATGAGCGTCTTTCTGAAAATGAGTTACTGACAAAGCTCTGTAATTACAGGTGGTGTTCTATGTACAAATACATGCGCAAACACAAATATTGGAAAAATAATCAGTATAAATGCAGTTACATGGCACAAACTATGAAATTCACTTTCAAAACATATACAAATAATCCAGGCTAATAAATGGTAAACATTAATACATACAGTAATGCAAAATGAATGCATAGTTTAACAGCAGACAATTGCAGAAACAACTGTGCAGAAGCATTAAAAATCAGCAGAATGAAAAGACTATTTTCTTAAATGCCTTGACTTGCTATCTTGTCTTTTAATTAATACTCCAGATACCTAGAGCACATTTTCAAGGCAAATGTAAAGGCTTTTAACTGAGTGACTACTAGCAATAATGAGAATTTCACAGTGCTCTGAAAACGTGCTCATTCATGGATACACCGCCCGCAGTGCTGCCTCCCCCTCCTTAATTAACGTCTATATTTGTTACAGAAATTAGAGCAACGGCAGTGCATATTTCAAAAGCGCAGTCAATCCGAAGTCGTGCCTCGCACTTATCTCGTCACGAGGTTGCAGCAGTCAACTTTATTGCCTTCAGACATGTCAGCATCGCCGTACGGCCCCGCCGCCGGCGGCTTCCCCGTGGAAGGGCGCTTCCATCAGCGTCACCGCCGGGACACCTCCTGCCACTGACATGGCCCACCCGCACGTTTGCAGGACTGGCCTTTTTAAAAGTCAACCGTATAAACTGGGCAGTGACCAGATCAAGCTGCAGTTATACAAGAAGCAAGGAAATATTATGCAAGACCACAGGAAGTCAGAGGAGACAGCATTCTGGGCAGGCCTGGCAAGGAGTCTGTGTGAACTTCAGCTAACAAGCAAAGCTCGGTCATTGGCGCCAAATTCAGCAGAGAACATTCCCAGTGCTGCAAAGGATAACACTCCCCATGTTTTTGCCAGTGGGCTATGTTCCAGGACGCCATGTACCTGATGAAATGCAGATAAACCCGGGTCTTATTTTTCGCCAAGTCTTCACTTATTTTTAAAATTTGGAGCATATTTTTGTCCAACATTTGTTAGAAGTGGCAAATGGTTTGTTTGCGTGGCTTTGCTAATAGACCGCTTGTTCTTACGGTCCCTGTAATTTCAACTACAATAATTGACCTACAAAGAAAACGCTTGGCAGAAGCCTCATTTTTTCCATGCACCTTGCCCATCTCTACCTCCAGGCACTCTGCTAATAGGAGATGCGAGGGTTATGGATTCCTTTTCCCTTGGCATTTTGGAATGACCACTGCAAGCAGACTTGGCGCAAAAAGATGACACCCACCTCTCACACAACTATACTATTTTAATCCACTTCCATGCAGAAAGTAATTGGGGTTTTTTGCATTTTCAAGAACTACCTCATCCAGGTCCTACTTCGAGAAGACATCCATTAAAATGCAGTAAACTTTGTTTCCAAAATGGCTGAAAAAATTGGCCTTAATCTGGCAAACATTCATCATCTAGCAATACATGAGTTCAGAGAAGTTTAATGCTTTGTTCTAGGATTCATCTTTAAAACATCAATGATAAAAGGTTGGAGGCAGGAATGCATTTCGAGGTTCGCACACACACACACGCTGCCAAACAAGAAGCGCAGCATGCAAAGTCTTACACAACACAAAACAATTACCAATTGTGATGAGTGTAGACAAAGCATTCTCAAGAGAATCTATTTTATGTTTGTAATCGCCCTCAAAAAACACACAATAGCACTCTCCTTCCAGCAAATACATAATACAAACAAAAACCAAACAGTAGGACTGCCTCGATGGGGGAAAGTGATTCTGAGAAGTTTAATAGCTCACCAGTAGATACCTATTGCCGATGCCAATGAACCGATTTAAAAAGTTTTCATCATTACCATGGCTTGTGGGAACGACAAACATACACTGTTAACAAGAGATTCCCGTCTTTCCTGTGGCTCACACCTGAAAAAGTTCCCATAACCAGCCATTTTTGCAAAAATAATTAAACGAGCATGGCAGCAACACAGGAAAGTGAAACTGTTAGTGGTGACAATGCCTCCATTGTTACTGCTGGTTAACAATGCCCAAAATTAATCATGAACCTGAGAACCAACACCAAATGCACACACAGTTGGACCTCTCCAACCAAAATAGACCTTTCTACAGCTGGGTCCAGAGTTATAGCTGTTTGGAAGTGCAGTTGTTTCTCTGGTTGAAGACAGCAATTCCTGTCTGGCAGAAAGAAGTCCAGCTGCACTTTTCGGGGCCTGAGTCAAGCACACACTGGTGGTTTTAACGTGGCCAGTCTAAAACATCTCACAGTATCAAGTGTTGGTATTAATTGCAGTTGCACAGCAGTTTCTTCATCCAAACCCAGTAAGGTCTAAGCACACTGAAACACTCACAAATGCCCAGAGTAAGGAAAAACATTTCATCTGTATCTCTTTCTACCAAATAGCAAGGCAAATATCTCGTGGTAAGTTTTTAAAATGCCACAAGGGTTAACTGGTGAACCATGCTACAAGAGCAACAAGTTGTTGTGCTAATAAGGGCACTAGCGAAATCAGGTTTCTCCAGGCTCTGCAGACTGCTGTTGGACCCCGGTCCCTGTGGCACAGGGAGCTGCAAGCGGGGAGCTGCCTGGAGTTGCTGCCCTGAGGGGGCACCTGTGACTTCTTCAGCCATAGGAAGTCGCTGGTCTCTACAAGGGAACGCGCTTGTGCTGCAGCTTTTCCCTGAAGCGATTACAACACTGTTTCTGAACGCCTATTCCCAGGAATTTAATATCTTTCAGATCTTTACAGCTCTGTCAGAAATGGAGACAGACACACACTGTAACAGTGTAAGCCTTGATTCTTTAAGAAAACAAGCTAGTTGTTCTAATCACTGTGTCATCTTCTATTAAAAGTAAATTTTTCATTTCTTTTGATGACTGCATTTCCCAGTAGCTCACCCAGCCAAAATCCTTCTTCAAGCTTCCCGTATGCAATTCATATTCAGCTACAACAAACTATAATATACCTACCACCACAAGCAATGAAGCATTTACTTTCTCTGGGGTTGAGGGGGGAGATGTTTTGATTCTCAATAGCTAGTACATCTCTAACTTGAGGCCTTCTCTTCATTTTCCTTCAGTACAGTAATTTCATATTCCACAGCTTCACTGTATGTCCTACAACAACTCCTGGTATGTGAGCAAACTAAATACTTTCAAAACAGAGTGTGCTGAAATAGATTTTCCCACCAAATATTTTCTTCTTACAACTTTGTAAATCAGAACTGACTTCCTACACAAACAACAGTATAAGAACAGCCACTTGCTCTGCTTTCCTCATACCTTACTAGGTGCTTGACCATTTCATTTCCTTGATCCACCAGCTAACAGAAGTAGAACCCAAGTGGAACCATCATGAAATTCCCTTTTAAGAAGGATAAAGCTTCACACTACACACCGTTTATATCATATTTTCCTCAAAGGTATTTTCACGAAGCAGTAGGCAGAGGTCACAGGCAGGAACTGAACCCCATTTTGATAAAACTTCTAGACATATCAGACTTCAGATATTTTGGAGCTGGAGTTATTTTGGTACAAAAGCCAGACCATTAAATCTGTTGAGTAAGGTACAAATAGAAACTAAGAAACTCAACCAACAGGAATACACAGCTCAATGCACAAAAGACTTGGTAGGTTCATTCCATGGCTGTAACCTACTCAAAATGCAATACGACAGGAAATAATTTTATGCTTGCACTGTATTCATCGCATCAACTCCCTCCAAAAGAACACTCTACAATGACTTCAGGTTGGGATGATTTGTTCTTAAAGCTTTTAACAGGTCAGGCTGCAGACACCCTTCCTCTTTCAGCTCTGACTTTAGGTGGACCTCTGCTCCACATTAGCCATCACTGCACCTGAAATCTTTACTGTAACCTGCAGCGCAGACTTTGCTCCCTGCTTATTTTATTCCCCGGGTTGGAAGAGCACTGAAAAGTCACTACTTTTAGAATAAGCATCATTTGCTATCATCTGCCTCTTTTAAAATAAATTTGAAAAAAAAATAAAAATCAGAAAGCAATAGTGCTGGTCACTGTGGTTCACTGCTTCATGCTTGCCTTTAGAGAAGCTGGCTTCTCACATAAACACATCACCGTGTTTATGGTGATGTTTAGGTTTGGGGGGTGGGGGATGCTGTCCTAAGATTTGGCAGGCAAAGGGAAAGGAGCGGTGCTATACTGATAACACGGCTTCTTACATTATCTTCTTCAGGACCTGCGTATACAGTACGCAAAGCTGCCGATAAAAGCCTGTATAAAACATTAGGTTTTTCTCAATGTCTTTTCTTTACAGTGAAGAACGTGCCTGCTCCCACTTCAGGCCTGCCCAGACCCCCATACGCAGGAGAAGCCTTAACATGAGTGAAGATCCACAGGCTTCGGTCTACGCGGTCTATGTGAAGGAGCTATGTCAGATTAACCCTGTAATTCAGCACCGCTTTCCTTTCTTACAGCTCTCAGTTCAAAGAAACGGAGAGCAAACGATTGCTGGCTGAAACCCTACTGAACTCCCCATCTGCAGAAAAGATGCGGTGTGATGACCAAACCCTCCTTTCCATTCTTATTGCCCCATGGGTTGCTCACTTGCCTGCTTTGTGATGAAATCTGAAAGTATAAGGGGTTTTATCATCTCCCAGACACTCAGGGCGTTGCAATCCCCTGCCACCACCACCCCATCTCCTCAATTGCTTGGGGCGCCAAAATTGCACGTGGATCTTATACAACAGGAGGGACAAATTCAAAGGTGAAGCAAAGGAAGGCATAGGTCACCCATCAGCACGTGGGTGTAACCTACATATTGAAGGATAATACGGAGTGGTGCAGTCAAGAAAGCAATCAACCAGGCGATGTAAGAAGAGCAAGAGATAACCAAACTCCTTCCATTTGAAAAGCCCCTGTTTAAGCATTTTCAAGTTACATTTATCACACAAGCTCCTTGCCAACATCGCTACAGCATTGTGTTAGGCACAGAAATAGAAAGTCTCTACTTTAAGAAGTTTACAGTCTAAATAAATAAGACACACAAAGGGTGGAAGGAAGGATATACTACCATCCCAGTTTTCCAGACTGGGGAGCAAGGATAGTGACGGAGATCAGCCACCCCATCCAGGCTACATTACCAACCCAACGCCCCCAGCCCCCAGCAGGACAAAGAGCCGGGACCGGGTGAGCAGGGCCTTTGGAGAGGGTGTGGAAGGAAAAAGCGATGGGAGACGCAGCTGCAGAGGCCAGAACCGCTTGCTGAAGCTGCTGTTCAGCAGCCAGGTCAGCAACCAGACGCGGCTTTCACAGCCAGCTCTACCGAGAGCGGCAAACAAGCTCAAGAGACAGAATCCAATAAATGGTTTTATTCAGCTTTGCTGTGCTTTGGCCCAGGTCCCCATGCCAAAGAGGCTTTGTCCAGGCCAGCCGCACGGTAACAAAAAAAAGTAGCGTTGGGGGGTTTGTTTTTCTTAAATGGGAAATAATGGCTGTTTTGAAACACCAGCATTAAGTTTCCCTCCAGATATCTGCACTTGCTTCTATTTCATTTTCAAGCCAGCACATGCCTAAGCAAACGGGATAGTTCCCTTTTGTGAATCATTGGAAACATAAATATGGCTTTGCTGTTATGTAAAAGCCAGTAGCAGTGTTCAGACAACTTAAGCACGGAAAGGATGTTCCCATAAAAACGTCCCTCTGATTAATAATGGCAATAAACACATCCTTCAAATCATTTTCAGGGGAAAAACTGAGAACTGGAGTTATCAACAGTAACTGATAATCTTACAGCTGCAGCACATAAACGGCCCACCCACAGCTGAACCAACCTACGTTCCATCAGTCAGATGAGAAATCTTCCTTCAAATCATGCATGTACAAGTGCTGCATTAAGCAACAAAGGGGGTCAACCCTCCCAAATGTCTACCATTTCTTAAAAATGTAAGTAATGTTATTTTGTTAAGACCAGGCATCATCATCTAGGCTAGATGGGGTATTGGTTTCATCCTCTGCAAGCGAAGGTCACCCATCTCACATGCAAAAGTTGGCAAATTCCAACTCTCGGCATTCCCCAATGTACATGAGTCAGCTTAAAGGACGACAGGAAATGGATCACCCAGGTCAATATGGGGATACATTGGAAGAAGTAAACCAAGAGCTACATTCGTCATGGATTTCCTTTGCAACAGAGGTTCCCTTTAAAGGAGAGATGGGAAAACTCAGGGACAGCTAGAGCCAACAGTAAGCAAAGTCCTGCTGCTCCTCCAAAGACAGGTCTTCCCTCCTGGTGAGGGCAACGTGCAGAGGCCATTCCAAAAGGCTCTTCCCTTCAGAGAATTGGGCAAATGCAGCCTTCCCAGAAGAATTACCCAGCAAAAGCTCTACAGCAAAAATAAATACCAGAAGCGTTTCCACCAATTTCCAATCTTCTCTCACAGGTTATGAAACCTACTGGAGGCAACTGAGTCCTTAGAAAAAAATCTGGAATGGAGTATAGCTATATTAGGTCACTGGGTTTGTATTCCAGAGACATACTGCCTAAGGAGTCGTGGCATGATAAAGCCACTTAATGTTGAATTTCTTCTCATGTGTGTATGTACAATGCTGCCATTCCACAGATCATTCGAAAAACATTTTTGTTCTAAGCAAGCTTCATATCAGCTTTAAATCAATACTCTCCATAATTTCCTAAGTCTGAAGATACTGTCATTACCATCCATTGACAAGTATGTTATTTCTTCATAACGACATATAAAAATCTCACCAGGCACAGCAACGCATACAACCTCAGAAGATATTCTGGTATTTGCAACAAGTTTTGGATACAGATTGCATGACAGCTAAAAGTTTTGCACGATCCTAGCAACATTCTCCATCTACAAATGTAGAAATACAGAGGGGGTGGGGTTTTTTTAGTGTTTGTTAATGTCACAAAGATCTTTGAAGTATTGTGACAACAAGTACCCAATAACACCAAGAATTTACTGGCAGAGAGGGTGATACAATTGTGAATGAATGGACAGGGCTCGAAGACCAACACCAGCCACAAGAATATCCCAAACACAATGACTGAATAGGGTTGCTTTGTAGTTTATCATACAAATGCAAGTGCGAAGGAGAACTGTGATACCAAGAGTTTAAGTACCTTTTTATGGCAGTAAAGACCTTAGATATGCTAATGACCGAAACAAAATACAAGGAATGTTCTTTAAAGCCTACTTCCACCACCTTTCTAAAAACTGCCTAATAACCATCCCACTTCATACTTCCTTCAGCTTATTACCTCAGCAAATATTTATCTTAGGAGCACATGAATGTATCTTAAACGAAGAATACTATGCAGTAACTTTTGAACACTATTAGACAACTTGCACCAAAATTTCCAGCTCTTAATGGATTTTTCCTGTGCTAAGATTTTAAAAAGTTCACAAAGCCTCTGACACTATAAATTAGCAACAGCTTTCCTTTATAAGAAAAGAAGAGCAATAGGGCACGGTTTTTAGATTTCATGCAATGTATTCAGGCCATTATATCAGCTTCTTAAACTGAAGTCATTCACCAAATCGCCTTCTGTGTATTAAATAATATATACTAAGGGACTCAGAAGCTGACTACCTAAAGAAAATGTGTGTACTAGGGCAAAGGCGAATATCACCTGGGATCACTGTATTTCAAGATATTATTATATCTGTTACTTAAAGCAATAGCTTTCCTGGGAAAGGCAAACATTTCTATCTCTCACCGTACGTAGGCAGGTTTTCAAGAAAGTGACTCTGAAATTATCAGTCCTTTGAGAACAACCAAGTTAGAAATTCTGCAACATGCTGTTTTCATCTGTCCCACATTTTGACTTTCTTGTTCGTCATATCAGGAGCCAGTAATGTGGGCCAGGAGGTGGGGAGGGTCTGTATTGTTATGCTTTCAATTATACTATTGCCTTTAAAAAGCTGTTCACATAACCAAAGCTAGAGACCACCTTTGTCATTGTAGAGTCACTGTGCCTGCCTAACCCAATCCAAAAACAATGAAATATGTTCATCAGACCTGGTGACTTCTTTAAGCAATTGCAGTTTTTGAAAGACTGGGACTGCTCTGAGTTCAAGGCCTCAAGTGATGAGGGCTTCATAAGCAGTGTAAAAGGAATACCTAATATTTTGGTTAGCAGAACAATTTAAAGAGTCTTCCTGAAAGGAAGACAGGACCTTGACTGAGATTCATGTATGTGTCTCTTGGCTTTCAGTAAAACAAATAAGATATGGGAAAAAAGACACAATTGAGTCAAACACCAGAAAAGAAAGAAAGAAAAATAAGTAATCTTTAGCCTCTTTTTAATTTAAAGATTAAGTCTCATTCAAGTGAAATTCAAAACATCCAAGTTTAGATTAACCATGTAGTGCAACACAGGAATTCAGAAAGTTTATTAAAATGAAGCCAAATCTAAAATGCTTCAGCACTCTCCAAATGTTTTGACAATTTCTCAATCCCATCCCTTCATTTTAGTCTAACACCAGCTCTTGTTTCCCTTGTTCTGTGGAAAATTATTTTCCAAGAAAATATTTATTTTTACAGAAAATATTCACTCCACCAACTGCATCTGCAGCTCTTCCAATGCTCAGTAACCCATTTTTAAAAACTTGCACCTTATATCTTACCTTCATTTGCCTAACTCTAACCAAATGTGTTTTGATCTATTAGATAATGAGTAACAAATATTTACAATAGATTAAGTTCATGTTTCAGTAGTTCGAAATAGTTTCTAAATGATCCTGGTAATCTTATTACACATATACCTTCAGACAGACTGCTTGCTATCAAGTGCCATAAGTTACACCCACATGATTCATCCATTAGGAGAGTTGCTCAGTTAAAAAAAAAAAAAAAAACCAAACAACAAAACAAAACCCAACCAACCAACCACACCAACCCTCCCCATATCCCTTCTAATTTTAGCCTCTCCTTAGATAACACAGTTTCCTGAAACAAAAAGAGAGGGTCAGGCTGCTCACAGTCTTCTAGCTCCAAAATGTTATTTGTAAAAGTAGTTGAACATACTCAGTATTTCATATCCAAATGTAAAGGGGTGCTGCAGTGCTCCAGCCTTCTGTTCTGCCGGGGCTGCAGAGAAGGAGGTGAAAGCAACAGGGAATGAGTGATTTTAGGAAAAAAATTGAGGCAGAGAACAGAGTGCACTGTAGGACTCAGCACTCACAACTTTTCTGTAGAAAAAAAAAGAGTTGTGCAACCCACTAGAACATGGGACCCAAGGCCGGGGGTGCACCTTCACCCCTCGTCCCCCACCGCTACGGCTCTGGCTTCCAGGGACAGCCCCCATGCCAAAAGTAACAAGACAGCCAAGACATTAAACTGGTGATGGGCATGGCACTGTGGAAGGTGAGAAATGGCGTGTCACAGGATATATTGGTCATCCATGCAACACTCCTCGAAGCAGGAAAGAGCTAACAGCCACGTCAGCGTGAGAGCACCCAGCAGAAAGTTTTGGTGTTTTTTTTTTTTTTTTTTCAATTCAAAGAAACTTAAGGTAGGTTTGACACCAGCCCAGATCAATAAGAAGTAGCATCATCTGCCCACCACCTATTTCATAAACATTTCATTTTACAGATCTGAAGCACTGAAGCAGATACTCATGGAGGAATCATCATTCTGTTAACCTCACCTTCATCTTGATACACTGTAAAATGAGCCCTGCGTTCATAGAGCAAATGGTGACCTAATCACCACTACACCTAGTTGGAAAAAAATAGCTGAGGAGACGTATTAGTTGCTGTGAGTTATCTTAAGATCATGGCGGGGCAATAACTCTTAAGCTCACTGATGATATAGTAAAAAGCCAAACAAAGAAACCCCAGCCAAATCCTGTAAATGGCCACAGCCTGGTTGTTCTCACCATCGCAGTCCTGCTTTACAGCCTGTCCACGTTCTGGCCTCGGTTTTTCATTCATGTAGGTCACAGCTGGGATTTAGGGACAGGCCTCGGGAAGCGGGGGCAAGGCACGGGCAAGGCACATTTTGAGAGATGCGTTTACTTCTCCTGTATCTTGTTGGAAACACGAATAAGTTGTTGAGATCTTTTCGGAAGACAGTTTGGTTCTACAGATACTCCACAAATACCTGAGATTAAAACATACACTACTTAATGTTTGCGTGAAAGCAGATCACTGTATGGATACGTACACAGAAGAATGAAGAAGCATTTGTAACTTGGGGGGTGGTTCAACATATTTGCATTAGGAATGAAAAATACTAAGGAGCTGTATTATCCCAGTTTTGTCCCACTTGAGAGCAGAAACAAAATAAGAAAGTGTTTTTTTCCTCCTGCCTAAATGCACAGAACTTGTTCATAAAGCTGCAATAAGCCATTATTAATCGCACACCCACAGGCTAACATAAAGCATTTGTAAAGCTTCTGAATTTTTCAGACAATCTGTTTGGAGGCAACACCCTAAACATTCCCCTAATCAGAGAAAACTGCTGATTCCACATATTTGCACACAGAGGAAGGGTCAAGACCAGGGCACCTCTTTGACTGAAGATCAGGCATAAAAATTCAACTAAAGCAACTTTGCTTCTTGTCTGGCAAAACATTTGATGAGCTTCTATAGAATGGAATATTGAATATTTGCTGTGTCATGTATTGCAATGGACAGAGAAGAATAACGGGTAAGTTATCCAACTCCAAGCTCTTTGTAAAAACAGTCAAGTAAATTAAATTACAAGTCTAACTGTTTTAAGACCTAAATATGCCCATTTAATCAGAATTTATTACAGTAGATTTTGGTTTAGCTAAATTTTCTAGACCTAAAAAAAGTCACAGAGGAAAGAATGAAAATCATAATTAGATTTGAGCTCAAGAAGTAAAGAACATAATTAAATCAAGAGTTACTTTGGAACATTAGTTATTTATCAGTCAATTGGCCTACTGTACTTCATTAATCTACTTTCCAAATGCACATAAAATACAGTTTCCCATTTTACATACTTCAGAAAGAGTCTCCATGTAAAGTAGCCTTGTAAATTTAAGAAAGCGGTTATTTTTTCTTATGTAAGCAGTCAAGATTTTATCCTCAGCAGATAACTACTTTATTATATTGCCTTTTAAGCAAATTGAACACAAGAATGATAAATGAGAAAAAAATTGCCAGCTGCATAATAACCATACTTGCACTTTTGCCTAATCTAAGAGAAGGGTTCTGTCAACCTTGTGCCAACTACTAGGAGTAAAATTATTTATAACTACTAAGATGTACGTGACACTGAATATTGGAGTAATTAACAGAATAGCATTTCACAAATAGCTTTAGAGGAATAAAACCATTCCATATATCCACATTATTTTTCAGTACAACCTGCCTTTGTATTGCTCATTTCCTTACTCTAATGTTTATCCCAATTCTCAGTTTTAAAAAAGTTATCCATTTGAAAATAATAGCAACAAGTTCAATACTTGAAGAGTTCTGCTGCCACCACACCTAACAGCAGCTCCTTCTTGGAACCCAAAACCAAAATACTTGATGTTTATGAATCCACCATAATAAAAAGCATTATAAAATGGCAGAGAGGTGCATTTTTGATACTCATGATGGGTCTTCTAAATTAGCAGCATAATCCCAAAACTTCTATTAGTAGAGGACCTCCAATATGCAAGATATTCCCAATGATCCAAACAGGATAAACAGAAGATGACCAACATCAGAAGATGAAGTGAAAAGGACATAACAAAGAAAGGTGCTGTACACTAAAGAGTGTTAGATTTTTAACTTGCTCTTGGTCTAAGTGCTAAACTTGAGCAGAGCCAGCCCTCGCAGCATCCCTGCAAAGCACAAATCCTCAGAAGCCCAGGTACCTTTGGGAGGGTGGTGCACACCGGGAGGCGCTCGCATCGCGCATCGCACACCGCATTGCGTGCTGCTCCCACAGCGAAAGCCATTCCACCCTCGTTAAGCTCAAACCCTTCGGCACTACAGAGCTGAAGCCACAGCAGTTGGGCAGCAGCAGCCAAGCTTTCCCAAGTAGGCCAGGATGCCGAGTCAGAGCTCAGCCCAACCTCTGCTACGTGCCATTGCAGGCAAAGGGAGACATCGAGGCACACGCGCAGCCCGTCGTTCCTCATTCACGTGCCCTTGGGCCACCCGCTGGTAGAAAAGCCCTTTCCACATCTGTAGAAATACAGCAAGGGTGGTGAATGCAGAAACCAGAAGGGGGAAATCAGGGTATGATGAGCACAACTGGCTGGCGTCAGTCAGTAAGACTTGCAAGCTATTAAGCACCGGCATTTCTGGTGCTCAAACTAAATCCAAATTTCTTAATGTTAGCATGCCATAAACATGTGCTAAACAGGCAATTTCAACAGATTGTTTGTCATGAATTCAGGAGATAACATTTCCTTCTGTTAACTCCAAATAAGAAAAATTGTAAGGGCAGATGTTAACGCAGAAGCAAACAGGAGTAAATTAAATACATGGGCTGTGCATGAGGAGATGTTGAGCAATAACAAAACTTGAACAATTTTTTTATTAGTCTGCGAAGAAAAGCTTTCAAAGCTCCATCAGCTGAAGTGCATAAAGTGAGGTTTACAAGAATATAAGGAACAACCTGTGTTGGCAAGTAGATAGACAAGATAGACAAACTCTAATTCACCACCATCACAGAATAACAGGCAAGAGATAGTATACCCAACAATAGTGACACACCTTAACACAGAAAGCATACTGGGTAGAACAAAACCGAGACTGTACGTTTCCTGAAATCTGCAGTTTAACACCTTGGCACATGCAAATGCTCGTGTTTCCTGGCATCTGAATTACATCCATTAAAAGCCAGCGACTACCTGAGCTCTGGAGAGTGGTGCTGTCAGGACCGTTTCCTCATTCTGAGGAGGAGCGGCCAACAGTGACGTCAGCTTGGCAGAATCACTCTCCTGAAGTAAAGGTCAGTGAAAATTGAGGCACAAAGCGTCTCATTAGAGGGGCTCAACATCTAATAAAGCCAAAAGTGAAAGGGTAATTGAAAGAAGTCAGTTACCTAGTCAATAACTGGGAGGAATCCCATTTGTTTACTCTCTGGACCAGAAGAAGTTAAACAGATTTATTTAACATTACATCCTTAGAATCACAAAACATTACTGTATAATTATACAGGACCGCTAGTACAGAATCTCCCTGAGCTGCAAAATTGGTTTATTTTTCATGCTACTAGAAACCAAACACAAACCCTCCCGCAAAAGACAATTAAAAACATGAAGCCAAATGATGCATCCTGTTCAGTGGTATCTGATTTGTCCTGAGCCCGGTTTGGAACTTTTCTTAAATGTTTAACACACCACCTACCCCTAAAAAAATAACAATGTCCCGCAAATGAAATTAACAAAAATACATGATGACTAAATAATTAAAAACCATGCCAAGATATTCTACAAGACTGCCCTAATTAAATCGGGACCGATCTTCTAATTGTCATTGTACTGCACCATGATCACAGATATTTTTTCCTTAGCTTTTATTATTTTGCTAAACTCTGTTTTACCTTTTTACTCCACCTTTTCCCAGTTTCTAATTACTAGCATTCTAGGAAACATCAGACTTTGTATTTAAGACTGTGTAGATAATGAATTTTTTTTTTTAATTAAGTTAAAATAATAATCATATTAATCTCAACTCAGTATCTTGGACTAACTTTAAATGTGGGAAATCAATCTATTGAAAGTGCTATAACATTTGTTTCCAAAAAAGCAACTGCTCTTTTCTACTGACAGACAGAGCTTCAAATGAGAACCTGAGGATGCTCTTCAACTTAAATGGACCATTAAAAGAATCAAAGATTATATTGCATTGAGCATCTGTTTGACAGTAAGAGAACTGCTCCTCTAAACATATGTTCCAGAGCTGCCTGCAAATCTGGTAAACCAGATTACCCCCACCACCTTTTCTCCCTGAAATTCATTTATAAATGCTATTAGCGAGTCAGGTTAGAGTTCCTAGCTGTGTATCTGGATAGAGATCAAACAAATAATAACACAACTGCTGAACTCAAGGCAATAAATCTATAATAGTATTGGAAAATTAAAAAAAAAAAAAAATTTTGCTTCGATAGGCTGCAAGGGGTACATCCCCAATAGACACACAGGTACGCATGCAGACAGGGAGGCATGAGCAAGCTATCTTACATCCCTCATCTGATACTCTCCCGGTTCTTCCACAAACATTAATTTACACAACAATCCCGTGAGCCAGATAACAATTAGCCTGCTTCTGGGAGAGAGAGAAAATTGTCACTGGAATGTCACAAGATTTACGTCAAATCAGCGACAGAGTCGGGATTAGCGTTCAGACTTTAGTCCTGTGAAGTTTCTGTGTTGCATCTGAAGAGTATTTCCACAAAGCACTTCAGCGTGCTGTCCCGCAAGATGAGACAGCGCTCGAGCCCTCACTGCATTTGAAAATAAGAGGTTAAAACTGAAAGGATTAGGAGTGCTTCATTAAGAAGAGGTGATACAATGAATGCAGTGTATTTTCAATATGTACACTATTTCATTCTTCTCATCCCTATAAAGTACTATAACACGTTTTTATAACTGCATTGTCCTGTACCATAATTTTTCACTCTCTTGTTCAACACAAGAGGATATAAAACGTACCCGTATTTTCTACCCTGCACAGAAGATTGATACCTAGAACAAAATACATTTGGGGCAACCGTTTAACCTTAATACATTAATGCTTGATAAACTGAGGCTAAGCTACACGGAAAACGTATGGTTTATACTACAATACTTCCCCTATTATATCGTCCTAGGGTGACTCAATAAAAAAGGAACTATTATACAAACCAAAAACAGTGTTTAAAGTTTAGTGCATCATCAGCTGGAAAGTACACATGACAAATAACAAGATAAAATTCTTAGTCTATAAATCACATCATTTGTGAACACAATCTAGAGTCAGAACAGCAACGTGAGCCAATAATAGACTGAGCCTTGTGACTGCCTGCTGTATAAAACAGACCAAATAAATACCCTCTTCGGAGACTTTGTGGACTTTATTCACTTGCTTAGCCTTCACCGTGTCAGAGCCCTCACACATCCACCGGAATTGTCTGTAAGCTTGGAGCCAGGACTAGATAGTTTGTTTCTTAATCTCCACCTGTAACTCTTACGGTAGGCATTGCAAGTTTTATTTTGGCGTTCAACCTCGAGAACCAACAGGAAAATACGCTCTTTGATGCAACTACAAAAAACCTACCCAGTTACTTTCGTCCCTTTGGAAGGTTCATTATGGCAGTATGGAAATGCCTGGCTTTACATCCTCCCCAGGCTGCAGCAAGTGGCAAAGCGCAGCGCTCGGAGGCGCTGGGCGCTCCTCGAGCTCTCGGCCCTCTAGGAAAACTTGCTGACAGTTGAGGAACGTCACGAACCGCACGAGATGCAAGTCCCCCGTGTAACGCGGCCAGCTTCTTGGGCTGGAGCGAGGATGTGTCGAAACGTATTCGTTTTATACACTTATACAAGTGTTTAGATAGCCCGTCAATTACATCCACGCGATTTCAGTTATGAAACGTGTTTTGCTAAGGGTGCTACCTTTAAAACCGCTGTCCTCAACTGAAAAATAATTTCCTAATAACCACGTCCTAATTGATAGTGAGCGAATAAACCCTGCCGCAACGTGCATTAAACTCATCCCGCAAGAGCGGCGGACCCGCACGGGCGGGCTGACCGGCGGCCGCAGCCGCCCTCCCCGGCCGGCCGGCCCCGCCAGGTGCACCTGCCCGCCCGCAGCCCCCGCCGGGCACGGCCGGAGCCGGGCGGCCACCGTCGCTCCGGGTGGCGGCCGGACCAGGGGCCGCTTCCCACGGCGGCGGCTCCCAGGGCGCTGCTCGCCGCGGTGCCGCCCGGCGGGGGCAGCTCCCCCGGGCAGTCGCTTCTCCGACTCGGCGGCGGCCGGGACGGACGCCGCTCTTCCTCCGGTGGAGAAGCGCGGGCTGCCCCGGAGGAGCCCAGCGCTGCTCCCTCGCCCCTCTGCCCGCCAACCCCAGCCCGGGCCGGGCGAACTAACTCCCTCCGCAGCCGCTACTGGTCCCCGCAAAGGCTCCGGAGCCCTCGCTAAGGAGCCGCGGCGGTGGGAGGCGAGGCCGCGCCGTCCCGCTGGAAGTGCCGCCCTCGGCCCCTGCCCGCGGGGAGTCCCGCCGCGGTCCCACGCGGGACGGCGCTGCCGCGGGAGAAGGGGGGAGCCGGAGGAGGACGAAGCGGCCCGAGCAACCTGGAGCCGCGCCCGCGGCCCCCTCACCTTTTCTTCTCCTTGTCAGCTGTCATCGCGGCGGCTGCCGGCTCCTGCGCCGCCTCTTGGGCCGGGGCGGGCTCAGCACCTGCCCGCGGGACGCGGGGGGCTCCGCGGGCGGCGGCGGCGGGAGGGTGGTCGGGGGTCCGGTTCGCCCCCGAGGCGGGCGTACAGTCTCAGGACACTGCCGAGGATTGTACGGCCCGCCCGGGGGAGGAGGTGGCTGCTGCTGCGGCGCGGGGCAGGAGCGGCGCGGCGGCGGGCTGTGCGGCTCGGCACCGCCCGCAGAAAGTTCTCACTTTAAACCTTGGGCCGCCGCCGGCCGCGGGGGCAGGGCCGGCCCCTCCGCCCCGGACCCGGACCCGGCCCGGCCCCGCCGCCGCCGCCGCGCCCGCCAATGGGGGCCACGGGGCGCCGCCGCCGCGCCCCGGCCTCCCCGCCCCCGGCACCGGTCTGCCCGGCGGCGCCGCGGGGGGCCAGCGGGGCCGCCCCCGCCCCACCGGCACCGCTCCGGCTCGGGCAGCTGCCCGCGGGCACCCGGGACGCCTTTCCCTCCGCCACCAGTTGGGTTTGGTTTTTTTTTTCCCCCCACTTGTTTAACTTATTTTATGGTTTTTCCCACAAGGCGTTTTTACCCCGGTATCTCCACCGCGCCTCGCCCGTGCGGCCTTAGGGGCGGGGGGCGCCGCAGCACCTGCCCCGCGGCCACGGAGCCGCTGCGGTGCTGCTCGGGCCGTGCCGGCCCCGGCGCGCCTCCGACATCGGCCCCTGCTTAGAAAACGGGGGAGCGGGGGAGGAGGCTGCCTTCGCTCCTTGGGGTGCCCAACGCAGCCCGAGGCAGGGGGGTATTTAAAAAAAAAAAAAAACTAAAAATAAATTTAAAAAAAAAATAGTCAGCGCTCTGCACGACTGACACTGATAGTAACGGCCGTGCGAGCTCTGGGCCAGGCACCGGAGCTCTCCCCGCTGTGCAGGATCACCCTGCCCCAAGCCCGCTGTTTTCGGAACCGGTCATGCTCAGAGGGGAGGGAGGGCGGCAGCGGTCGGGGTGAGAGGGATGTGCAAAGGAGCGGGGGGGGGGGGGACGGGACACGGCACTTTTGACTCCCTGATAGGACTTCCTTCCTCGCCCTGGTTTTTCAATTTTATTTTCTATGTCATATCACGCACTTTAAAACCTCCCGGTTGCCGACACACGGTGAAGTATGGCTGTGGCAAGAAGTGCCAAAGCTCCTCTCATGGTAGCACCTGCTACGGTTTGCTGTAGGTAAGGTCAATGTAAATAATAAAAAAGAACCCTCACTTTGATTTTTATTTATTTTTCACCAAAGCAACTAACCTTGCTAGACAAGGGATTATGAGAATTTTTCTGAGATTGTCTTTCATCACAGTAGAAACTGCAGCCTTACCCTCATGTTTTCTAAGGCTTACCTTATATTTTTACATTTCAAACCAAAATGCACACCTTTGCATTAAATTGTACCATTTTCCAGAGGTAGGGGAAACCTGGAAGTACTACAGGCAAAAAGAGCTAAACTGGATTTATTTCTTAGTTATTCAAATTTGAGCAATTTCCTTATCCCATGTCATAGGCGGGTTTGTGTACAATGGGTCAGAGGTGTTTTTTTCTCTTTTATACAATATGAATGTTTAAAGAAATGCATTTGGTTTTGAATTTGCATATTCTGCTCTCAAGTCTGAAAAGAGCTACACATGCTTACACAGCAACAGCCTAATTACGTGGTAACAGTTGGGGTTTTTTTCTTGTTATACAAGAGAACCTAAACAAAAGAAACCCACAAATATTTAAAACCTAAGTAAACTTAGTCAAACAGAATTTGTGTATGCAGGACTAAATTTAACCTTCTGGGAATAAGAGAATGCAATAGGATCAAAGAGCCAAGTCACTCATTTCCTAGATTAAATAGACCTCTTCATCCTTCATTGATCTCTGCTGATGTCAATGCTCCTTGCTGTATCTTAAAGCACTTCACTTGGATAAACAACTTGCCTTCAAAAATCAGACAAGAAACGCATTCAAATCAGCTAAATCTAAACCATTCAGTAAATTTCAAATATTCCGGGTCTAGCCCATTGGCCTAATTCGTGTTGGCTCTGCCTGCATGAATATAGCGTAGTTGATTAACAGTCTAAATCTCTTGCTCTCTTGACCAGTGAGGCCTGAAGGTGCTTTGGCAACAGGACAATTCACATCTAAGCGCTGCTCAAGAACCACCGCCTGTCCTCCTCTGCAGAGACAGACTGGTGGGCTTCATCGCAGATCAACGCCCAGTAAAACTAGCATCTTGCTGCTGCATCAGTAAGATCAAGCAAGCAAGACAGAGTGATTCTTACAGCTCCCTCACAACTTTGGTTCCTAAAGTGGTATATTGTATTATTTCTGGCAACTGAGGTCTCCATCTTGACCACGAGGAAAACAAATGGCCTGTCTTCTAGAGCTTGAGTTGTTAATTCCTTCTTTCCCGTGACTGTTCAGGGAGGGAAAGATCATTCTACTTGACACATTCTGCAACAATAAGGGACCCCACAGCACCTACAGGGACACAGAAAGTTTTCTCCTTGCTGGAGAACAGTAGAGAATCACATAATTTTATTCTCAAATGCACCTCATTACTGCTTTGATCTCCTTTATGGAGAGTCAATATTTATTAACAGCAGTATCCACCCTAAGGTGGACTTTCTCTAATCTTAGACTACTCAGAAGCTTCAATAGGAGCCACACCATGAACGCATTTACTCTACAAACATGCATTATTTAATCTGCAGGAGATGACAACTGCCAGGAAAGTCAAGAAAAACCTCAAACTGACAGTAAGCACCGTTTGTCTTCTCAATTACTATCACCATTGTAAAGGCTCTTTCTGTTTCGTATTCCCATATTACTCCTTACATTTTATCTTGCCTTTGCTACATTTTACACTTCGCTTAGTAGGTGTAACTCAGAAAAAAGCTAATGGAAGGGGAAAAAGTACTCAGGAAACTTCATAAGCTGACCTTAGCAGGACTTAGCTTCTGTTTTTTGCCCCCCACCAAGGCTTCCAGCAGAATCAACATAAGATGAGGCTTCCTTACTTTTGGTGGTCAGAGAAAATAAAAGCAGTTATGTCATCCACTCTGTTCTGCAAATTATAGGAGATGACTCACATTGCTCCTATGTAAATTATTCTAGAGATGTTATAGGAACAGAAAGTTTTTGACTTCCTAGAAGTAACCTTCAGATGAGGTACTTGAAAAGAGCCATTAACATCTGCTGGGATAGCAAATGGGTTCTTGAAGGGTCCTTCAAGTTTACAGGGGATCAGTTTATATTAACTGTGTTTGGACTAGGCTCTAGGAAAAAAACAAATAGAAGACTTACAAAAATAAAACAGTTGTGCATGAGCAATTTTCACACCCCACCCTCAAGTTTAAACTACATTGAGAAATTAGGAAATCTGCACACGGTAGTGACTGGGCCCCTGGTGCTCCATTCAGCCTTCTAGTGTTCCCAGGCAGGAACACCCAGCACCCAAACCAGCAGCCGACAAGCTCCCGATTACTGCCATTTATTCTGAAACACACCACTGATTTAGGAGCAGTTATGCTACATTGTGTTTTCTCAGGACATGCATATGTACGTAATCAACCACCCAAATCAGTGCTTGCACCAGTTTGAATGCGCATAGCTATCATGAGTGAAGTGAAAGCAGTTCTAGTACTCTGTTTTATGTATGCATGCTACTGGCACCTGTATTCACTAAAGAATATTGGCAAAACATACAGAAGTTCTACACTGTTCAGCAATTAGTGCTCCAGAGTAATCAGAAGGAAATATGGATACTCCATCCCTTGCAGCAGAGGCATAATTATTAAAATTAAAAGCAGCTATTAAAAACAGATTGTTGAGAGGACAAAGTGTTTCAGATTCATTAATAATCCCTGTTTGGTTTCTTTCTTTTTCTGGCTCCTCAATACTGCAAGAAAGTATGACAGCAAAAGCTTGATGCTTGTAATAACAAATAATGACATTATGGGAAAGGGAAGGGGAGAAAGGAGAGCCCTGTTATTGCAACACAGCTGATCCTTTGAAGGAAAGAGACAGGATTCTTCACTTACTCATACCATAATTTATTCAAGTTACAGCCATAGAACATTTGTTACGTGCAATAACAATGACAGAAAAATATCTAACTTTGTGTGAAATTGTTAGCAGAGAAAAAGTTATATTTGTAGGCTAGGTAAAACACAAAAGGTCCATGGGAGAAAGTGGGGACTACTCAGATGGAAATGTAACAAACAGGCATGAACCATGATGAAAAAAAAAAGAAGTACTGTTCTTTGTGCAACCCATCACCTACACTCACTCACACCTTCCTTCATAACTACAGGTGTGCACCTGTGTCTTAGTATAGCTGGACTTGCTGCAAGATCAGTAGCTCTGCCCTTTCTCCCCAGTGGCACCCACTGCTTGCCAGGGTAGGAAACCTCACCTCAGCTAGCACGTGTGGAGTTTTTAGGATTCCTTTGCCTATTGCAGCTTTGTGCTAGAGAGAGAATTCTTATACAAGAACAAATATTAAGACACATATATTGTTCTTTTGTATAAGAGCAGATATTAAAAACAACTTATAACAGCACTCCTCCTGTTACCCTAGGCAGAAAGCACCATACACTCTATAGGCAATTCTGGGCCAGCCACTTTAAAATGTCATTTTGAGGGAATACATTAAGACAGCTCTGAGAACTCCCAAATCCTGAGTGCACACCTTCAAGCAAGGCTCACAGATAAGCTTGGGCGTTTTGAAGCATTGATTACTTACAGACATGTTCCAGACGTTTCACCCATTAAAAGAAAAAAAAAAAAGACATAATGGCCAAAATGTTGGGAATGTACATGTTAATATTAAAAGGCTTAAAATTACTTAGCTTATCTTTCAGCCTTTTCCAAAATGACATAGAGGATGTCTTAGGCCTATCTCAAGGAAAGGTGGTAAACCAAAAGAAAGTCTAATTAACATAGCAATATGTTGCAATAGAATCAGTTTAGAAAGACAACTGATGATGAGTAAGTACACAGAAATGCTCCCCTCACGATACTGGGAACTATCATTTTGAAATCTTGGGAAAGCTCAACCAAGAAACCAAGGAGAAAACAGATGCAATCCAGCATGTTAAATGAAGAAGGCTTTTGTTTTGGGTTTTTCCCTTGACCTTCAATAGCTTATTATTTAGAAATACCATGTTTCACAGTTACTTATTTTTTTATTGCTCTGTGGAGAGTAAAGGCTGAACACATTTGCTAAGCAGGACCCTGATTCATCATTTAGAATGCAAACAACTGCAGGGCAGCTAGGGCAACCACTCAGCAGCTTAAAAACTTAGGCCATATATGAGACTCCAGCATATTAAAAAAACTACTGAAGAGGAATGAGTTTAATCTAGGAATATATATCAAAAAGCATACAGTAACAGGCTATAATGCAATAATGGTCCAATATAATGAAAATGACGTGTAAAGCAGATACGGTCTTCACTTTGCAGAAATTCTTCTGCAGTGTTTCTGGAAGATAGGCATCACACAGATACTAATTATTACCTCCTATTGTATTTTGACCTATTTACCCTCTGTATACCCAAGTTAGCTGTCAACGCTAGCATCGGGCAGAAGAGGTCTGCAGCCTCTTTCTGCTCCTTGACAGCAGCTCTTAGAAGGAAATATGGACACAAGATCACCAGAGGGATGTTTTACTCAAAGCCAACAAAAACAACAGTAACATTCAGGAGATGGGAAAGGAAAAATCATTCCTCTGGATGGATTTTAAAAGCCAAATTTTGTAACAATGTTTTTAATGGTCATTACCTCCTGTGCTCAAGAAACAGTTATCATTGCAGAGGAGGAGGATCAATATAAACACAAGCAAAAGCACTGTGTGCTGGATGACTGTCCGGAGAGATGGGAAGCTGTGATTGAAGATTTTTGCAATACTGAAGCTGATACCAATGCCTAGTAGTTAACATTCAGTCACTTGACAAATATTTATTTAGAGACAATGTAACATGTCCTTTGCAGAACTTTGCGTTTTAAAAAGAGCCAAAAGATTTAAAAAAACAAATAAAAAATTAGGAACCTAAATACCAAAGGCAATGCAACTCCTAAGTCTTTTAATCTCTGGTGGTTACTTCTAGAGGGTTTGCATGGCACGTGGGTGATGCTCTAGCCTATACTGACTTTCTGTATAGCAGTGAATTTCCCTCTAACGTAATCCCAATGAAAACTCAGGTTAGAATGAAACTGAAGCAATGAGCTCTCTTCTTAATCCCAGCACTAAATACTGATTTAGCCCTAATCCAGGCAAATAGATTTGGGCTTTGTTTTTATTCGCCAAAGACTAATTTACTTTAATTAAGATCTTGAAAAGTGTTTGTTTTAAGGCAGTAATTCTTAAATTATTGATGTTTAACAAAGCCACTGAACCCATTAACCCTGTGGACACTTGTCACCTGAAGAAGGTGACAAATTATTGTAAAACTGCAAAAACACCTCCCCAAATTCTTTAGATGCTGCAAATGCCAAATCCTTGCCAAAAAATTACCTCTCCTGGGAGCAGAAAACTGTCATAAAAAGATAAATTCCTTATCACTGCATCCTTTGAAAGAATCACACAGTACTGCTGGAGCTCTCAGACTTCTAGATCTTTTTCTTTTGTCCTAAAGAAAGGCTATTTTTTTAGTGGGCGAGGTTCTTTGGTACAGCCCAAAGGTATTGCTGTACAACTCCCACGTGTATCCTGGGTACTCTAAAACCTTAACTGATCTGAGGCAGTCATAGATGCTCACAGTGGGTAGCTGTAACCAAGCCTCCCTCACCTCCCTCTAAGTCAACGATGAAAACGTAACTTCCAGGAGAGCGCGACTGGAGCAAGAGCCTACCGAGATGTCTCGGAGACAGCTGTGACAGCCTCCACCTACCCAGCACACCCCCACTGCCTGGACAACCAGCTGCTCACAAGTTGCCTCCTCCACGGCCACAAGATTACAGCAACCTGACTATTTAAAGTGCTGGTAAAGTTCATCTTTTTCCCCCTTCACCCTGAAACCTGCTCTATTTTGGGGAACCACTCCAAGATCCATTTGGCATGGGGCCTAACATTTGTTTCTCAAGTAGATCTGCTCCTGGAAATATTTGTAGGCTCTTAAGTAGAGATAACACAAGATATTGGTAACAGTACAAGCGATTCACATACAGACAAGGAGTTGGATAGTCGTCTCCCTTTTCCCCAAAGCCACCTCTGTGTGTTGGGGTTTTCTTCCATATTTATGTGCTGTACGCTTGGCGTGAGGCACCGGTTACCAACAATGACCCTGGCTGTGCATACTAAGGGACATTTCTCTTCATTACGCTGTAAAATACAGTTTGTGATAACAGATGCCATTTCACAGAGAAAGAAAAACAAGAGTAGGAGAAAACCGTGGCTATTATATCCCAAGTAATTTATTTCTGTGGAGAAATAGATTTAATTTCATTGCAAGTTGTTTTGGTAAGGGAATCCTTTAACATTCTCCAAACCCTTAAAACCTGGGTTTCAGTATTCATTAGAACAAGAAGGACCATTACAGCTTGCTGCAAATTAGCATTAATGATGAAACCAAGATAATTTAATCTAGCAGTGAGTTTGGTCACAACACATACATTCAAATAAGAGTTCATCATCCCATTTTTGCATATTCAAAACTAAGATTAAGCAGCAGCACCACTAACAAGGGTAGGTACTTCCACAAAGCCAAGGCATGGGACTACATAAATACCTGTACGTAGTCACTGACTCCAAACTATTCATTTACCCTGCTACAGACAACTACAATCAGATTTCAAATATCTGAAAATCCCATTTAGTAACATGGAACCTGAGACACTATTATATGCGGGTTTGGTTTTTTTTTTTCTCTACTAGTGACAAAAGAACTGCTCCAAAGACTCACATTATCTTTCAACAGTCTTAAAATTAAGTTCAAAAAGTGCTACACCCTCTAAATCTCCATCTCCAGCAAGTTTATTAGAGCTCTACCTCTACGCTCTGCTTCAGAGCAGTCGTGAAAAAGTGTTTGCTCAAGCTACAGGAGTTGTTGACTTACTGATTTTATATGATAATGTCCTATAGAGAAGTAAGTGCAGCAGCAAAAGGAAAGCACAACGTTAAAAACTGTTTTTCTCTTCAGAGAGGCTTTGGGAATGCAGCTAAAACCTCCAATTACATTTTTCAAATAGTGGAGCATGTTAGGCCAGTACGGCCCAAAATCTCGGCCAGCCTGACAGGCTCAGCAGGTTTTCTCCCTGAATTGTGTCACCAACTTGGAGACAAGTATAGCAGAGTCCCAGACATGCCTTGCATCGGGAACGAACACCGAGCGAGCGTGAACACCAAGCTCAAGTTTTCAAAGATGCGGGAGAAAGGAACATCCCTGCAAATTATGAAAGATAGGACTTCCTGCCCCCTCCCAATTAACATAAAAGGCATCAACATCAGTCAATTTGAGACATTTCATTACAAGTTGTTTTCATTATGCTAAATAATCACTGGTGGGATTTTCGTTAAGTCCCCACTGACACCAGTTTTCAATAAAAGCAGCAGGATTTTGAAATCACAGCACCCATTGTTGTTATCACAGCAATTCAGCTCAAAACCAGCTTGGATGTCAAAACTTTTCGAAAAACCTATGCACTTCCAACCACCGATTGCATGGAGCTTCACCTGGTTATCTAGACATAAGCTTTATTAAAAGTCTTTTGACCTGTGTCATGCAGTGCATCTGAGTCTCAGAAAAGCATTGGGAAGTCTGTGCATATCACATTGTCAGAAAAAAATAAAAGTATGTTCATAATTTGTAGCAATCTCCAAAGGCAAAGTGACAACTGGGAATCAGTGTCCTACTTCAATAAACCACAATTTGTCCTGAACACAGTAAAGAACTTAAGTTTTTAAGTCCTTCATCGACTGGATACTCATGATTTGGCTTAATGCGGGGTGCTGGCGTATTCCCATAGTTACAGGCATATAAATTACTTCAGCAGAGTTCTCCAACAAGCTGAGTTAACTCAGTGTTCACATTATTAACATGGCTTTTACTTTGTACCTAATAAAATATATAAACAAAAATATTTTAGTTTTCATTTCTCTGTTTCTGTTTTGTAGTTTTGTCTCCTAAAAATGTTCCAGAAGAGAAGATACTTGTGAATGGATATTTTTTGATGGAAACAGTAATTTTTGCAGTTTGAATGCATGTAACAAACATAAGTTTATATTCAAATTAAAAGCTAGTTCACATTAACAATACCGAATATTTTTTAAGAGATTTTTACCAGAAAATACCCAATATCCCTGCCACCCAACCTAAAATAATGAAAATGGAAAGACAAGCCTGAACTATCTATTCTGCAAGGCAACTTTCAATTCTTTTCCAGTAAAGCCTGGCAAAAAAATGAAAAAATTAATCCCCCGAGAGATGAATAAGTAATTTATGTCAAAACTCCTAAATTTCTTTAATAAATAACAGAGACATATTATGAAGTATTGAAATGAAAGTACTGAGGCTGGAAGTTGTGCTGGCACAGAGCACATAATGTTACTGGCAAGTACCAGAATCAAAGCAGGACTAGTAAGTACCAAGCTCAGAGGTTAGTGCATGTTCTCCTCCCGCACTTATGCGGGATAGCTTTCACTTTCCAGCTGAGATTTTTGGTCCATAAAGAAAACAGATGGTTAGTTCTTATTAGCTTCCAACAGAAATCAAGCTGTGAAATACCCCTTTGAGCCACAAAGAGGAAGACGGTGGGGTAAAAGAAAAAATAAACCCAATTTACAAGGCATGGAGTATTTTTTTCTTGGAATTTCTCTTTTTTGCACTATGAAAGCTGAGTTAATTTTAATCTCCATGCTCTAGAAGATGTCCATAAAACTATCCTTTCAAAGAGTTAGTTCTCACATTTTGGGGAGTCTAACGTCTCTTCTGGAGTAACAGAGAAGCAAGTGGGATTTTCAGCAGCTTGAGCTTGTACTGAAGCTGGGAGGAAGCAAAGCGCTCTTTGGGCATTGCCGCAGGACTCCCCCCTTTCAGCGAAACTGAAAGGCTCCCATGTTTTTGCCTGCCATCTGACACTATCAGGGCTGTTTCTGAACTAGATTTTTGTCCTGCAGGAGTCTGCTGATGAAATGCCAGCTCCTCATGGTCCTTTAAAGCTTCACCCTCTCTCTTCCCTCCTTCCATCTCCTACAGACCCACCCCAGAGCTCTCTCCTCGCATCACTTCATCCTTTTCTCAAACTGACTTTCACTCAAAATGCTCCATTTAAAAAGACCCATTAAATACAGTTGTCATAAATCCATAGATATAAGCCAATAAACCAGCATATCACAGAGAAGTTTTCTAGTATCTTTTAGATAATTCTTGGCAAGAATCCATCACAACTCTTGGTAAGCATTCTCATGTTCTATCCTCCCAGTTGAAAACCTACAGTAAGTGTGAAATGGCCTGGCTTCTACTACCTATACCATGTTATGTGTGTTTCCAAATCAGTAAGAATTTTGTTCAACTTCGTTCCCTTTTGCCTTGGAGATACTCGTGATCTGCAGTCTAGTGAGCTCCCATCCTTCTGCTTGACTCTTCAGGCAGGTTTTTTCTCCCTGTGTCCCACTACAAGGAGTTTTATGCTTGTTTAATTATTCCCAGATAGTCCAATATAGAAATTGCAGGAGATCTAACTGGAAAGTGCCATAAAAGCATCTCCACCACTTTCCTTCAGGTGCTGCAAGTCTCCATTGCCTCGTGCTTCCTCAGTCTTTGCACAGGCTGCAAACGGTTGTTGGCTATTTTTTGTTTACTCCAAGGGCGCTGTTAAAAGTAAGAGTTGGGTGAAGAACTAAGCTTTGCCAAAACTTTCTAGGAACACTGTCCCTATCACGGTTACATTTTGAGACCTGCCAGTCATGTAGTTTTAATGCCTTCAGTATCTTATGCTAAATTGAGTCATTCTAGTTTCTACTTTAAACAGTGTATGACATCAATTGAAATGTTTTACTGGAAGCAGAGCACGTTATTTAAACACTCATGATTTCTGGAAGTTTTGCTTCCAGAAAGATTTTGGTTAGTGGGATGTATTTTACACTACAGCACTGTTGTGTGGCACTAAGTTCATCTGCTCATTCTTTATCAGGTTTCATATTAGTTGTTCCATTATCTTCACCAGAATATGAATATAATTCATGTTTCTAAAAATGCTGCTACAATGTTAAGTTTTGGGTCAAATCTCTTCATCTTTTCCATGGTTTCAAGTAGTTATTTGTTGAAGAAATCAGTATCCCAGAGACCCAGACAGCTCTTCTAAAACTCTCAGATGCAAGTCATTTCAGCCAGTCAATATGCAAATCAAGAAATGCCTCTTTAGTATCCTCCTTTGTTATGAGTGATAGTGAAACACTTTTGATTTCATCCTGCAGTTTCTAAGTTACTGTACTTCTCTCAAATACAGAGCCCAAATATAAATGCTCAGCCTTTTAGCATTATTGCGTATT
Source organism: Grus americana (assembly GCF_028858705.1). Lineage (NCBI taxonomy): Eukaryota > Metazoa > Chordata > Aves > Gruiformes > Gruidae > Grus > Grus americana. The sequence goes on from NC_072854.1 coordinate 96,116,491, forward strand.
CTTCTGTTTTTATATTTAAGTGAACTAATAACATTTTATTAATTCATATTTTCAAATTCCTTTCAGCATAGGCTCTACCATTCATAGTTCTACCAATGGCCCTACCATTTTCATTTCGTTTTCTTGTAAGTTCTTTATCATGGGCAGCTGGATCTGCATCAGTCATTAGTTTTGCCTGTACAGGCAGCTTCCTTACTGCAGCTACCTGCAGTAGTTTTTGAGGACCTAGCAACGTGTCATGGTTTAACCCGTCAGGCAGCTACAACAACCACACACCCCAGTGGGATAGGGGAGATAAGTGAAAAGAAAAAGGTGAGACTCATGGGCTGAAAGACAGTTTAATAGGATAGAAAAGGAAGAGAACAATAATAATGATAAAAGAACGTACAAAGCAAGTGATGCACAGCACAATTGCTCACCACCCAGAACCAATACTCAGCTAGTTCCTGAGCTGTGCTGTCTCCTGGCCAGCCCCCCAGTTATGTACCGAGCATGACGTTATATGGTAGGGAATACCCCTTTGGCCACTTTGGGTCAGCTGCCCTGGCTGTGTCCCCTCCCAGCTTCTTGGGTGCCCCCCACCTCTTCATTGGCAGGGCAGTATGAAAAGCTGAAAAGTCCTTGGCTGCTTGGCAACAACTAAAACATCAGTGGGTTATCAACATTATTCTCATCCTAAATTCAAAACCCAGCACTATACCAGCTGCTAGGAAGAAAATTAGTTCTGTCCCAGCCAAAACTAAGACATAACATTTTCTTTAAAAAAGTCTCATTAGAATTAAGAAAAACATGAGTGATGACTTCAAATTACTAATCGGCCAACTGATCTGATGCCAAAGAGGCCAAAGCGTTTAACACCATCTTTGCACTGGCATTTGCCAAAAGCCAGCTGTGAGTAGGCTGCTGGTACAGTGACACTAGAGACAGGGATTAGGTATCCTGTAGACAGAGACAGAATTAATAAGAGAATACTTAAGTTAAATGCTCTCACCTTGTCTTTGTCATAGGATACTTAAAGATTGGGCTAAACTAAACTCAGAACGTCAAATGGTTATTTTTTGAGAGCTAACAGGAAATGATTGCTGTGCCAGAGAACCGGAAGAGGCAAACTGGGTGGCTACCTCTAAAAAGGGAGGGAGTGGGGTGAGAGATGTCAAACACCACATAGATTTCTAGACTTAACTTAAATCCCTAGAAAAATTATATGGTGAATAATTAATCTGCTGTGGAAGGAAGAAAAAAAAAGAGAGAGTAACAGCAGTTACTTTGAATCTATCAACAACAAATCTTGCCCAACAAAATTAATTTTCATCTGGAACACAATTGCAGACCTTCTAGATAGGAAGCAATGACTGTCATATCTCTCAAATTCATTAGTGCTGTCTGGCAAGCCACAGAATACATTGATGCATCCTTTTATATTTGGCTGTAATCCATTGGAGATAGAGGAGTTTCTGGGTGTATGATGGATGATAGCATTAGAAAGAAAAGATAGTTTTGGTAAACATGGAGAAGCAGGGGAAAAAAGTTAATTCAGTGGGAAAAATGCAAGTTACTAGGGTACCTGACTGCACAGATACAGTGTGGAAAACAAGAGGTGAGGCAAAAATTCTGCAAGAAATACTTTGGAGACTGCAGAGTGGATCGCAAAGGGAGCATTTCTTACTCTGTAAGAACATCATAATCCTCGTACTCAGACATCCATGTTAGAGTCCAGCTCATAAGACACATGGAAAAATTCTGCCACTCTGCTCAGCATCTAGGTCTCAGCCGTAACCAAACCTTTCCTGAAACGCAGCACGCACAAGTGGATAAAGCCAGAGAAAAACTACGAGAGATCAACAACTATGGTCAGAGATCAACAACTATGGTCAGAGATCTTCAGCGTGACCAGGAAAGAAACGCTGGCCAAACTTGAAATATAGAAAAGCGTCTGCAAAAAAAAAAAAAAAAAAAAAAAAAAAAAAAAAAAAAAGAAGGTAGCCATCTGGTAATCAACTGTGGTGAGAAGGACAAAACTGAGACTTAAACTATACAGACTTGATTTTAGTGAAAAACTTACTTCACTAATAGGAAGAGTGAGCTGTGACTGGACATTTACTTAGATGTACCAATAGTTGGTGAGGACAGACATACAGCTGAAAGATCATCCCAAGGTGCCTTTGGTCCTTTTTTGCCTTGCAGCTGGCATGAGAAGGCCCAAATTCAACAGTGGGAAACTGGCAAAAAGCATATAGGACATTGCTCACAAACTTGTGCAAATGGAACAGAGTTAAAATATAACCAATTAACTATATTTTTTCCCCTCCATTAATTTTATGATGAAAAAAGAATTACAGAGACAATATTTTTAAAGATGCATCATTTCTTCCCTCCCCTCTGATGGTAGGTACCCATTTTCTGGGTTTGAAAACTTTTCATTCAGTATTTACAAGTTATTATCTTGTTTCACAGCTTGCAATGCGTTACTGTCATATACTAGTCTTCCATAGTAACTTGGTATTGGTTTTATTGCGCTGTGGAGATGAGATACCAGGTTTTCCAGACCCTCAAACACCAGTGATCTGATGTATACAGCAGACACAAACTAGTAACACATCCCATTCCTTTTTCTTTTAGAAAAGTAAGCAACGTGCATAAGATTCAGTAAATCAACAGTAATTCTGCAACAAAAAAAAAAATGTTCTTGCCGATAAGAACGTGCAGAGTCATGTGCTCAGCTGAGTAGCAAAAGGATTTGGGAAGATACATCTAAATAGTTTAGATATGTCACTTTGTAGATTTTAAAAAAAAAATTAATGTCATTCGCATGCAGTAATAAAGACCGAGTCAGGAAATCTCCATCCAGGCCCCTATGAAGTCAAGAATATTAAAATGGTTTACTTCTATCATTAATCTTATTATTGTTGATAAATCTCTTTCTTTAGATCCCATTTGCTAAAACCAAAAATTATGTTAAAATCTCAACTTCTATTAAGAAGGGCTTCTAAACCTCACGGTTTCAGAGGAAAACTTGCAAAGATGACACAAGCAAAATCTCAGGAATCAGAAGGTAAACAGTGGAGAGGGAAAAGAAAAAAAAAAAGGGGAAGGGGGGGAAGCCCAAGCAGTAGAAGAGATAAGACACAAGAAGAGAGGCCTAATACACTGCAAGGCAACTGAATCAATTATCATGGATCGGGACACATACTTTTCTAATACAACTAGCGACAACTGTCCACTTTGTTTTTTCTGAAAGTATGTAAATATATTGAAGGAAGCCTTTTTCCCCCTTAATACTTTTCAAGCAGCAATTTATAGGGAGAATTTCTTGGGGTACACACCTATGGTATCTACAAATAACATAAATATTCAGCTTTTTTACTACGTGAAAGCACAATTGTAGGGAGGTGGTTTGTTAAGAGAGGAGATTTCTGAGGCACTCAACTGATGCTGGAACAGCAGGAGAAGAACGATACTCTCTCAGGCATTTCTAAGCACATTGAAACAGGTACTTGACAACCTGTTTGAGCGAGCTGCGTGGTGGAGGGGAGGCTGACGCGTGGACAGGAGGATCTGTGGATGCTCTGTGTGGCCGTACCAAGTAATCTGGTTATGCGCGTGTTGGAGAGGGCAAGCAGGCAAATTTCAAAGTGACAGATACGCATGCACACTCAAACTTTCTGAGGTAATTCAGTAATTCACAAGAAGGCCAACAGAAGCGTACAGGCAAGACTCTACGATTTTCCTCAGATGGTACAACACGGTAGTTACAAAACCAGTCACAAACACTTATCCCCATTACTGTGCAGAATTACCTTCTAGCAGAGGTGGGTAATGCTAGGAATAATTTCAAGGTTAGGTTATCTCGTGCACTTACAACAACCCATGAATTAACTGAGTTGAAATTGCCTGGTTAGCTCTGTCAGGGCTGTCAGTCAGATGCCTGCCTACTTTACTGCTTACTCTTCCTTAGAATGCAATAATGAAAAACTGGTTTCCAAGGAAAGCCACAAGTGTCAATGGACTACTATACTTTAGCATAACGTCGATGCCACTGAAGGGACCTCGCCTCCTGGTGAGAGAATATCAGCCTTTCACACTTCACAACTGGTTTCAGAGTGCCTTTGCCACAAACCTGATGAAGTTCTAGTTGTGACTAACCCCGTTATCAGCCATCGAAGCTGGTAGCAGCAAGGATGATACACATCTCTCTCTGTTACTGTGATGTGCCATGTTCTTGTTTGCAGTCAGGCTTTCTATTATTTCTTTTAAATTCAATATATTTTGGGCTTTACATTATTACTGTCTCCACAATAAACGACACTATTCTCAAATATAAAAATTTGAAATTCAGGAGGCAAAAATTCCATAATATTTTGCCGGAAAACCAGCATTAAATCTTTGATGTAAATCACTGTAGACCCAGATTCCACCTGGTCCTCGATGCACAAGGAGCAGAGCCAGGGAAGGGAGGAAGCTGCTACAGCTGGGCTGAGAGAGTCCAAGGGAAGAAAAGGCAGCAGTTGTGCTCCATTGAAATGCAGACTGCCTGCCAAGTTCTCCAACCACACTGCATCAGGAAGTAGTTTTTAATCAGGGAAAAAAAAAAGAAAAAAAAGGAGAGAGTGTGGTTATTAGAAACAGGGCAACTTCTCTATCTATTAATTGACATTTTCCTAGAAGGACTGATTGTCTTTTAAGATATATATTTTTCTCATGTTCTTTCAGTAATAAGAAAAATTCTAAGGAGTTTAACACAGCTGTCTCACAGAAGGTTATCTCTTGTTTACAGTACATTTTGATACTATCTTTTAAGCACTGAAACAGAAACAAACAGGCATCTAAATACATGTTACCCACAGGTTGCAGAAGTGATGAATTATTAACTATTTCCTGTCACCTTGTACGTTATGTTATTTTGCTTTATCTTGCACATCTGTCACACACACCCTCCCATCCAACATACAGGAAAAAATATATTTAAAACAGAGTTATTCATGCTTACATGTGGTTAATATAGCTGACATTAAGACACAACAGGTCAAATTTTCGGAGAAATCGCACCAGTTACTCTGCCTGAGGAACTGACCCTGTCTATGCAATGTGTCTTCTTCAAACAAGTTCTATTTATCACCCTATCATTTTTTAAAAAAATTAAAAAAAAATCTTCATTTAGAAGTTAAAAAAAAACAACCCAGGAAAAAAATAATCACTTAAATTGGTGTACTATCACAGTAATCCTTTGTTATTTTGACTTGTCTAATTTAGGATTATCTTCAAGTTTGTTTCCTTACACAACCACCCAGTTAGCATGGGAACAACAAGGGATCGCAGGCTTTAACCACTTCTCAAATGAAAATAATAGGTCAGAAGATTCTCGTAGACCAAGTGGGAGTTAGATCCAACCTAAGTACTACATTGCAGGAACACAAATTCCATGGGCAGGCAGCACTGCCAGCCTGTATGCTCCATCAGCAGATAAGCGTTTAGACAAGATTTTTATTCATCATGAGAAATTCTGACAGAGATTTGGATTAATTCTATTGCAATGCTTTATTCCCGACTTCATAATAAATACTATAAATAGAAAGAGTCAATCTAAAAGCAGTGGCTACCAATAGCAATACAGATGAAACTTTTGTACATGTAAAGCATTAAGGCAGAAATTGGGTTAGGTGTCCAGTGTATGTAGTTACAGTGTAAGAAAGCGTTTTCTTTATTTATTTGCATAGGTTTCATTTGCCAGTTCCTGGCAGAGGAAGACTGAATGCATGCAGGTACTCAGTTGCTGTAGATCAGGTGCCTCCTTTAAAGTCAGTAACATCATGATAAATGAACTAAATCAATTTACACTAGCTAAGGGTGTCCTGCCCTGGAAAAAGTTATATATAAATACTTGTAGCTCAGTAAGTAACACTACAGTACTAACACGCATCCTCTTCCCCTCACACTTTTCTGAACAAATACCATGTTCTTCATCTATTTATAATATTATGATATGTAACCCAAGAAATCAATGGAAATCCCACAAGTATGTTCCAAACCAATCACGTTGGTTTCGCCCTGGGTTTTATTTCAGGTTTCATCTGCATTCATTAGATATACCAACCTTGGTTCATTCATAGTAACACAAGAAAAAGCAAACTACAATGTACAGGAGAGGTGCATTGAACCAGAGAGGCTGCCTGCTATGGAAATCCTGAGCTTTCTTCTTTTCAAAATGCAGAAGCCTAAAGCACTGTTAGCACCGAGTTATACAAAGATACTTCATGCAGAGGATTATTATGATTGGTAACACGTATAGCTGACCCCAAGGCTGGGGATATTTCAACTGAGGATTGTGGAAAAGAAACGTCTAATTTGAGTCCTTCTCTGGAGTGGGGCCTATACACATTCAGGAGTCCCTCAGCTGCTCACAGCTTTGCATTTTGCATACATCACCTGTGCACACATCCTTAGAAACAGAGGCCTCTCTCTTTTGAGAAATATTTAAAGCCTTATTACTACCAATTGTCATTAATATAGACTAACTCCAAGAGCATCAAAATATGATAGTTCTTACAACTGCACTGTTACCGTAAAAAGCTGCTGTTGTTTTTGAGTTCTTTTGTATGTGGGTTTTATTTCTTTAATCATGTGACCACATGGCAAAGAATAAAAAGACTACATTCTTCCAAAATTAGGAAGTACACACACATCCCACACCCCCCCCCCCCCACCCCCCCCCCCCCCAAAAAAAAAAAAAACAGCTCCTTGTCTTGTCTTCTGTCTCATGAATCCTTTCTCCAGGGACAAACCAAGGTTTTATTCACTTTATCTTCAGACCTCAATGCATGGAGAAGATTATCATTTAAACTTTTTCCATAGTCTTTCATACAACCATATTGGTTAAGGGCACGTCCTTTAAGAGCACTTGCCCGCAGCAGATCAAAAGGGATTATTTTTATTACTATTTAAATGTTAGCTAATGCATTTACAACTTTTAGTTATTCATCAACAGTTAAGGAGACGGACTATCAGGCAGCAAAGCGAGAAGTCTGGTGCGAGGCTGTCAGAAGAATAGGTTTGATAGTTCTGATGTGGAACAACTGATATGCTTATATCTAGATAGGGGTATATGGCTGCTGTTAATCATTTGCTGTACACCACCACACGGGGTTGTTTCTTTCATGTAGGGGTGTCTCTCACCAGTAAGAAAAGAAACCTCTCTTCCTCTTTGGAAATACATACTGTCATGCACAGCAAACTCAAGAGAACTAGGAATATGCATATATAAAAGCTCAAGGAATAAAGAACGCCAGAGCTCGGCTCGTCCAAACACCACTCGCATTTCTCAGCAAAACGTGTCCTTCCGTGGGGCCCTTTACACTGGTAGCGAGGCAGCACACTCTCTTTACGATACTTTTAAGATGGGAGAGCTGCCATCAGGTTACACATGTTAGACAAGGCCCCACATCTTTATCCAGCAAGGTGGTTTTGCTGCTCCATCGGCATGAGTCGCTGTCGGCCGGCGAGGCAGCCACAGAGCAGGGTTGTCCCTGACAGAGATACCGGCAGCAGCTAAGCCCTTTGCATTCCTGTGATGTGGTCTGTATTTACTTCTGGACGGATCATTAGCCAGAGACATAAGGAGATAATACCTTCCTTATCCCTTTATGAGCACAGCAAGTAAGGAGCAATATTAGGGGCATTTGGGGTAAGAAGATTACATTTTTGGTAGACCTATTCCTTCTTTTCCCAGGGGGATTCAGGGTCATCTGCAGCCAGGAGCTAGTGTATGTGTCTGCATCAGCATATATAGCTGTGCTAGCTAGTTAAGTCAGGTTCATGGACAACTATTTCACATTACAACAGAAAAAAAACAACCGAACAACAAAAAACCAAACACATTGAATTTAGAAAGGCCAGCTCACTTAGCTCTGCAATGTAAAGCACGTGCTCATTCATAAGTACATGAGTAAATCCCATAACGACTCACGCTTGAACACAAGTGTGCACTTCAGTACTTGCACTTGGCTGGGTCCTCAATTTCCAAGTCCTCTGTGTAAAGATTTTGGACATTTCTTAAGCAAAGGGGAGTTGTAAAAAATTACCTATTTACTTTTCCCAATAATGAAAAAAGCAAGTGTCTTTTCCCATTCTCTTATCCCTCTTGTTTTAAAAAAAGTCTCACAGTGATATATGGCATTTATTTAAATGGAAATACTTTCAGGCAAAGAGGAAACAATATTTGATTTAAAGAGAGAACAAGACAAAATGGCACACTCAGCTCTCTTTCAAACAGGACCTAACTTCAAGCTGTAGGTGTGGTAGGTACTTGCAGTATTTAACCATGTAAGTAACAGCAGTGGGATTTTTAGATCTTGGATTCTCTGTCAGGTAACACATGCAGGTGAAACTACCGGCGCTCTGAATGTTTTACGACCACATGACAAATCCTTACACAGGCCAACAGTTTCCCTTTCTGCCAGAAAACCCACACTGAAGATGCATCTGGAATGAGAGTCTCCACTCCCTCTAGAATGACAGTCTTAATTCAAAGCTTTCCTTGCATACTGCTGGGTGAGAGGGTATATTTGCTAGGAGATGGGATATAAAGATACCCACATTTAACAAGAACATTTCAAATTTTAAGCAGTGTATACCCTGAGCACTGTTAAGATGAACATGGAAGCTAGTTGGTAGGATGAACCACTGGAAAGGATCAGTAGATTAAAAAAGGATCAATTTGCTTCCTTTAAAAATAATACTAAAAGGTAAGAAATGCAAGAATTGAGATTCCAACAGCAATCATCATCACTGCTGTTATTTTCAAAAAGCTCTTCCTGAAAAGAATAACGCAGCCTACTGTGGAATCCCCCAAAGCCTCTGGGGCTTTGGTTTTGCAGCAAGTGTGTGGATTGCTGCAAGTGGCAGGATTGAGAATTAATGATAAATTGTGAACATGCTCCGATTGTGTAATCACACCATCATTTAATGGTCACCCTTATCCTTTCCTGTATCTTTCCCTCTCCTTTTATTAGCTTCTCACCAGCATCAGATGTAGCCTCTTCGGGGGTGGATCAAATCTTTCTGTTCTTTTTTTCCTGCGAGATGCCCAAAGCACTTCCTAGAGACACAAAGAGAACTTCCAGGGAGCTCAGCTATGTGGGATGCAGTCATTAAGTAGCAGACTCACATGCTTGAGCATTTGCTAAATATGTGCTGTAAAATCAAACAGATATGCTGCCATATTAACATTGATTTCCAGCTGTATATTTTGCATGAGTTGACTCTGCAGTTTCCAGACGTATAGCCTTAGCCTTGCACTACCCTAGAGTGGGTCTTGTGTATAACCTATTTGCGATAATATCACTTTAATATTTCAAAGAGCAGAACTGGGACTGTAAGCTGTATTTTGAGTTCCCTGAGTACAGAGCATTTAGCAGTAATTATTATAGTACAAAGTCTTTTTTTTTTTACAGTTATCCCCTAATTTTAGTAATGATTTTTTTTAATAATTATGCTAGCAATTCCTTATAAGCTGCCTTTTTTTTTTTTAACACACTTTTATAAAACTGTTCTGGTAAACTGATTCTCTCAGGACAGTTATTGGTAATTTTGGAAAAAGAAACCGAATGCTGAAGAACTTGGAGTTAAACAACATTGAAAAAAGCCTTGACCCTCCTATATGTCGACAAGAAGAGTTTTTGTAACATTTTCTGGCACTTCAGAAGAGCTCCACAGCCAGCACAGGAAAGCTCCAGCAGGTGACTGGAGGCCCAGAGGGGCTCAAGCTGGGATGGACCAGAAGCCCTTCCTCCTGGCCTCTTATCCCACTGACAAGAGTTGTCCAAAGCATTAAGGCCTTGCTGCAGGAATAAGACTCCAGAAGACCAAATGAGCCAGTCTAACTGATCATCACAGGTGAAAATTATTTCCACCATCTGGTATCCCACATCCACTCCTGCCTTTGTGCCAGGCCTGATGCTCATTAGACTATTCTTATCAGCCACTTTAACTCATTAACCCACGAAGAAACTAAGCCAGAAAAAAAGAAAAAAAAAGTACTGAAAGTAGTACTTAATTTTTTGTTGGTATTAAGACTGACTCATCTCAGAGAGTCCAAGCAGTGCACAGCTGGTGCAAAGGAGCGAGAGACCTTCTTCCCCTTTGTGGTGAAAAACTGATGCGTCTGTTTATTCCACCCATCCACTTGCCTACCTGAATAAGGGCACTCAAGGACTCTAGCTTGATTACTCCTAGGGCAGAAAGTTATTTTGGGATCAAGACTAAAAACCAAACAACTGGCTAGTGATTCCAGCTGTGCGACAAGAGCAATACAAGTTCCTGATGTTTGAAAGCATGCATCTGCAGCTGTCTCCTCCACAGCAGGAGAAACACACACGGCCTTCTCTACAGTGGAATGCTGAGAAAAAAATCACCACTTCTGTTAATTTTCTTAAGATCTTGGCTTTTGAGCTCCCTGGGATACCTCAGGAAATGTGGGTTTCCTCATCCAAACCAGCCAATCTTGTAAATTGGTACTGTAGAAACCAGCAGCGGGTGTGGTTAGCTCTCCAAACCACTGGAGAAATAAGCTGCAGAGACTCTCTAGCAATGCAATCAGTGTTAGGGCACAGGAGTGGCCATGGGCACCACGTTGAATTCCCTTGTCTCTGAGGTGAAAATGATACCATCCCTAATCTCAATCTAAATTACCTTACATCAACTACAAGCCAGTCCATACTAGCTGGCTGCTTTTCCACCAGTTGTCGGGAATTGCTGGCAGGCGGGGTTAACCAGCTCCGCGCTTTGCCTGGTGCCTCTCCCAAAAAGGGGCAGAGGAGCAAGAGATGCCTTTTGCTTTGCCAGGAGATGCAACATCTACTTGAGCACACTTTGAGGCACAGGAACAGTACAAGAGGAACAGCCATGTCAAAGGGCACAGCACTATCCTATCAGACATACTGGTATAGAAAAGGTATTTTCTTTCACATGAACCCTGGGAATAGAAAGGTAGAAAGTTGACAATAAGCCTTTGAATTTCAAAGTAGGAGGGGGAAAAAAAAAGATCTTACCACAGGAAATCTGCATCTTATGTAGCACAATAAACGTTTTGGGAGTTTCCTAATGTAATCATCTGCTAACGGCTGGTATGGATGGGCTGCCTCTAAGACTACAAAAAGGCATGGTACCTCAGTGCACTATGCCAGCTGACAAGCAGTAATGCAGCACACGGTGTCTTCCACAACCATCTACAAGTTTGTTGGCTGTCCTTCATTGCTTTATATTGCATTCTCTCCTGGTCCTAAAGCATTTTCCACCTTGGACACTCTCTTTATAAAATAGATTGTCGTAAAAAACCAGTATCTGTATGTGCTTCTACAGACAAGTGGTGAATGAGTGAACTGAGAGTAGGTGAAAAACTTAAGGTACTCTACCACAGCAAGTCAAGTGTAAAAGTTTACTGAAACCAGAGTAAACAAGTTCACTTTTAGCCATTTACGGTATGCTTTAACACCTGAATTCACTTTAGCCCCCCTTCAACACTGGAGTGATCACAGACTTCACTTTAAACACCGATGTCACATACCTGAGATTAGGGAGGTATTCAACTAGATTGCTGAAACTGGAGATCACAGAGCAGTTTGTCAATAGTTGTATAATTATTCCAGCTTAACAGGAACACTAAGCCTTCACTGAGTTCAATTTGAGCAGAAGAAACAAAATAACAGGACAGCTGGCTAACAGGACTCATAGGAATATGTATAGCCATTACAGCTTTGAGCCAGTGTAAGTCAATGAAGACGGAGACCTTTAACGGACACTTAGGCCAAGCAACACTGTCTAAGGAACTGTCTTTAACAAAACCACTGGGTTTAGTTAAGCTATAGAGCATATGAACAAGAAGTACTGCTTCAGGACCCTGTCATCTTCAACTTTGTTGTTGTTGAATGCCCTCCTTGGGATCAATGGCAACCTTGTGACGGGCTTCCAAGGAAAGGATGATGTTAAGACAGATCAAATTTCCCTCACTACTTTTAAAATTATATGAAAAGCAGGGTTGAATTGTATCTTAATCATCATCCACAGATTACATGATGAACAGAAGAGAGCCAAACCCGGTTAGAAATAAGGAAGAAGTGGAATAAGATCTAGGAAAACATCAGCTATAGATGGACTTTGGAAGGAAAATAATTTGACAAGTGTTAGTTAAAACACAGTAATATGGAAGTGTGACATTCAGAGCTGGGCCTGTTTCATGCCTGCCACAAAGCTGCATCATTTAAATTAAATTCCAGCGAGAAACAAGGTGGTCCTTGCACTGAGAGCAGGCAACATTGCAACCAACAAGCATAGTCTTTAGAAAGCTCGAATGAAAAAGGGCAAAACGCATTTCTTTGCAAGGCCAGTGACAATCCAGCAGAATTTTCATCTGAACTTCAGAAAGATGTAAACAACTGTGAGGGATTTTGAGAAGAGCTTCAAAACAATTATGTGGTTGGAGGAACTGACTAAGGCTTCTTCACAAGAGCTAAACATATCTAGTCTGGCTGAGCAGTCTCCAGCAGCAGCAGGAGACAGACCTGGGAATTTTTGAGAGAGTCTTCATCTAAAGCCCCAAACCATACTGAAGTTACTTACAGAAGTACAAAGCAAATGAGTGTCGTGGGATAAAGTTAAACACTAGAAAGTAAGCTGGTAGGAAAAACTATACCCCACAAAGGAGTGCTTCTGCTGTGAAATATGCAGCTCCTTCATCCCGATTAGCAGGTACTAACGACCAAATTTGACGGGGGTTATTTACTGGAATCATATGGAGCCCTGAGGAGCAGCACGCTTAATGAATTAAGATAACAGAAAATAAGATTCTTTGGACCTGAAGACAGACTTCTTGGTGTTTTCTAAATTCAAAGTTGAAAGTATCTCCCTTCCCAGGCTCTTGAATTAGCAACACTCCAATTATTCAAACATCTAAATGCTTCACTAAAAATTTGACCCACTGTTTTATACAGGGTGCTCTTCCCCATAGGGGAAAAAAAAAGTTTGTTACAACTGATAAAGGAAAACCAAGTTTTGCATCCTTTAGTTCAGTTGCAAATTTATTTCATGCAGGCTGTTTTAAGTATGTAGAAGTCATTGGAATACAGCTGCATCAAAACATATTGATCACATCATCTGAATCTGAGGCTTTTTAGGTTCACAGAAAAATCAGACAAATGCGGGGGGGGAAGAGCCTGTAATTCTGATTTTTGTTATTCCATGTCTGTAATACTGGCTGATGCAAACGTCCACTTTTAACTGTTTTTGCATTTAATTATATTAGAATACATGGGCACGTTATTGGATTGGTGTCCCACAGGGGAGTTGCGTATTGGCAGGAACAACAGACTACAGCAATCTAGTAAGTGTTTTCCAGTTCTTAGACCTATGTCTTACTGAAAACTGGCAATCTTTCCTGCATCTTATTCCAGCTAAAATAAGCCCTAATTGCGGTCTAGTCTAAAGCTTGGCATCTGTCAACTTTATGGCACACAGATACACAAATATAGTAACATTTATTTTCTGCGTATTATATTCTTCAGTTTATGTCAGTGAGAACCATTTTACATCAAATCTTCCCCCAGTTCCTCTCCCCTCCCCTCATCTGCACACAGACTTCATGTTCTTGTCTATTTTCCCTTTTAGCTCAATTTTTCTCCCCCCTTGGGAACAATAACTGAGATACAGAAACTTTCCAGTTCATTTGTTTTTCCTTCAGAAATTAAAATGATAGACATTGGTAGGGGAAACGGACCGCACAGTAGCAATTACACTTATGTTGAGTACAGCATTTGGTCTGTGTATTTTGGTTGCCTTCTGAAGGTCCTTTTATTTTAGCCCCAGACCTACTTGGCTGCAGTAGGTAACTTGTTTCCGATGGCAATAGAAATAAAAATAAAAAAGAAACAGCCCTGAAAGCAGCATTCTTCCCCCGCCTCCCCGAGGATGTTGTTTTCTAGACTGTCTCAGTTTCCGGTTCCCATGAACCAGCTTGTCGTGTTGTGTTTGGATTCACTGCGCCATAGGAAAATGTTAAAAGGCTTGCTTTCTTTTAAAGAAAAAGATATTAATAGAAAGCCACCTTGGTTTCCATGCATTTAAAAAAAAAAAATCTATTTTTTCAGTCTTTTTCCCTATGTTCCTCTCTGTATTTATTCTAGAAAATCCCTTTCGGTTTTCCTGAGACTGAGTAGTACCAAAGGGCTAGGGCTTGGCTTTTTGCAGGGCCACGCTTTCCCTATGGATGGTGCTGCTCTGCCAGGAGGGGCTCTTGAGGATTTTGCCCATTGCAACCAGCGTTTCGGGAAAGCTTGTTCTGTCACCCCTTGAAATGCCAGCCCACATGATCCCACCATGGCTTCACTGGCTAGCTAAGAGGGAGAGCCAGGCCAGGGCCTCGAGACCATTTTCACCCCTCTGCAGATCCAACCCATCCCTCTCTGCTCCAAAGGAACACTCCTGCTTCTCTGTGGAAATCACAGCTTGTGTAAAACACACATACATAAGCAGCTACACTTTGGTCTTCAGTCATTACTGCAGGACTTGGAGTCAACAGGGGATTTTTTTTTTTTCCCCCTAATAGACTTGTTTCAAAAGTTAAAATAGCTGATCCTGCTTCCATTAGTAGGTTGGAGTGGATGGTCCACCAAAGCCCCTTTCAACCTGAATTGTCCTATGACTCTAAAGTAGAATTAGACTCTCAGCCTACCTCCCCATCTCAAATAACTTTTGGACTTGACTGATTTCAATCCAGCTTGGCAAAGGGGTATTAAAAGATAATTAAGGCCCTGGAATTTATTGTTTGTTTGTTTTTTTAATTATGGCAGGATAAAGAAGAAAGTAGAATCCTCCCCCCCCCCCCCCCCCGCCTTTTCCTGGCAAAAGTGGACAAATCTCACACTTTGAACACTATTTAGCAACAGCACATACATCAACCAGCCTATTTCCTTCAGCTGTTTATGCCTGTGACTCAGATAAGTCAACAACACCAAGTCCCATGCAACAGCCCCACATTCCCCTCCTTGAGACGCTAACCTTCCTCCAGAGGGGCTCACACCCTGACCTCACAGACGTCATGCAGAACTAACGGTCGCCCACTGCAGCGGCTCCAAGCTCCTAAGAAACCACAAAAAAACCCCAGAAGTGGCTTAGACAAAGCCTGATGGAGCTACCACATACTTTTGTGTCACTGGCACAGATAAGCTGCGCTTTTCATTGCAGTTTCATGCCAGAGACAGCTGTTACGTGCTCTGACAATTTTCCTCTCAAAAACAGCCAGGCGTACTTCAGACTTCACAGAAGCTTTGAGGTGCTCTCATGCCTCAGAAGGTTTTCATCCCTGAGGAGAGGTATGAGGCAGATTTTAAAGCAAGATTGGACCATCAGTCGGCAAAACATCCAGGTTTCTAGGGAAGCTATCTTCCCCCGGGCCAGCTTATGTGGACAGTTGGGGAAACCAAGCACGAGCCGTCCTCAGGGCGACAGGCGAGAAGCTCAACTGCTGCCTGACGGTGAAGGATGCCTGGCCAGGGCTGTACTTACGCTGTCGGCAGCGGCGAGACATGCCGGCTGCCTGCAGGTAAGTGGATCAGAGATAGTGGGATCCCTCACCATAAACCGACGTGCGTTTCAACACAGCAGCCACAGGTCTCAGTTTTTACCTCTCCGGTCTCCCCCTGCCCCGATGTGGGATAAAAATGCGCAGCAGAGATTGAAAGCTTTAAGGAATCCTGCATTTTTATTTATGTATGTATTTACGACGCAGGCAAACCCAAAACATTGAAAAAGATCTTCCCTCCCCTCCTGTGACAGGCTGCACACTAGCACAGCACATTTAAGCGTGCCGTGTATTTTACTCACAGCAGCCAGGAGATTTCAGCTATTTTCTCAAATCTGCACATCCTGATCCCTTGCCACAGTGGACACGTATCCGTGGAGTGCTGTCCCCCTCACACACTCACCTGGCAGTATCATAGCTGGCTTTTTTCCACAGGTCCTCAACCTCACCTGCCAGAACTGACCAACCTGCCCGCCATAGCAGCACATTTTGGGGAGGCAGAGAGGGCCGGGCGGTGCAGAGAATAGGACTGCAGTGTCACACACCTGCCTGGAGCAGATGGAGTTTGCT
The DNA here is from genome assembly GCF_028858705.1 of Grus americana. Classification (NCBI taxonomy): domain Eukaryota; kingdom Metazoa; phylum Chordata; class Aves; order Gruiformes; family Gruidae; genus Grus; species Grus americana. The sequence goes on from NC_072854.1 coordinate 96,132,626, forward strand.
GCCATCACGCAGTTTGGGCACTGAGAAGAAAAAGGTGGGCGGGAGTTATTCCTCAACTCCATCGCAGGGTTGTATCTGTTCCTGAGAAGAATACCATTTGCATTCATCCTGGGATTTGGGTTACCTCAGTCCTGCCAGTGCTCTCCTGTTTCCACTTATGCCTCCCAGGGCAAAAAGAAAACCAAAAAAGTAATTCATCGATCCCACACTGACCATGCATCGCACAAGGGCATACTGCGTGTGAGGGAGGGCAGCACTGCCGGGCTCCCGCAGGCTGGTACTGTTCTGGGTAATTCCTGTAACCCCTTGAAAAGGTTCGGAGCTGGGGAACCTGATCAAGAGGTGTTTGTTTTGCCACATAGCAGCCTCCTATGATAGGCCAGCAAGCTGTCCGGAGAGCCTACATACCCTGCCCTGTTTCCTCCGCATGTGCAATTTTTCAAGATGCTGTGCTGCTGGTTTGTGAGCAGCCCTGTCTCAGGACCCCACGGGAATGGGATGAGGATCCTGCGTGGCCTCCAGGAGCGGGCAGGGTGCTTGCTGCTCCTGAGCTTGGGTACTGCAGGGCTCAGCATCCACCTCAGAGGGTCTCGCTCCCAGCCGTGGCAGCAGCACCCTACCAGCAAGGCTTACACCACCTTCCAGCTCAAGTCTGCTGTGCTGTATATAGGGTAGTACCCTGTCCTTACACCTCACCCAACCCCTCCAGCCCTGACTCAAAAATCTCAGAAAAGCAAAGGCAAAGCATTTTGGTTTGCAGGAAGCACAGACAGGCCACACCATCCTTGTCGTGAGTCCCAATTTGTTGCCCAGCCAGTGTGCATTACAATTGCTTTGTGTGAGCACTTTTATACAGGCAGCATTTTGTGTCTGAAAGATCAACAGAGTCCAAGTAACTGCAAAAATAGAATCAGATGCAATAACATCTTACATAAGCTTTGGTTAATAATAAACCCAACTTTACTCAAATCCTAGTGACTCTAGTCCTGGTAGTGACAAGATAGGAGATAACTATGAGAACATATTGAACTATTTACTGTGATTTGATGAGATTATCCTTCCTGCACTTTGTAAATTGTTAATAAGGAAAGGACATATTTGGGGACCGACCTCCCTCCCATTACTTGGGATTGTTCAGGTAGCTTGCATCAAACATCTGATTTAATGGACTGATTGCAAGTGTTACAGCACAGATTTGTGAATTATGTTTTACTAGAACCCAAAAGATGTAAAGACATACCCAAGTGGGATTCTTAGCTATCTTTTGGTTTATCTCTTTCTAAAATCAACGGTAAAACCCTATTTTTAAAAAAAAGTAACATTACTTCCACTGGTAGGATAAACTGGGTTCTTTTAAAGTCTGTCCTGGCTATCCTTGTGCTTCTTGATTAGACAAGTTGGCCTTTATAAACTGTGTTTGCTTCTGCCAAAAACCAACCTGCTTGGTCAGGGAATAAACTGAATTTCTGATAAACTGGATTATCCATTTTGGAGCCCTTTGAACTAAGAAAATATTGGTCTTCCCTCCCGCCCCTTAGCGATTGTAACAAGGGTCTGAAATACTGGCACAGAAGTCTACAAAGTGACCTGAGAGCAGACGCTTGCCTGCCTGTTCCTTCTATTCAGGAGACATTATTTGAGGAAAGTGTTAAATAGATACTATTATCAGCCATACCTATCCTCTTCTGGCATGGAGACAGTAATGTTCTAGGACAGGTTAGAGACAAAAAGGCATCCAAGCCTTCAATAGCTAGGTGACTAAGAACACACATTCCAGGGGCAAACAAAGGAAAGGAATTTAAATGCATTGAAATGCAACAGTCTCAGCCTCAGAGATATTAACAAAGAACATGCCCTATAAAGGAATTTGCAAGGTCACAACCTGGGAAGAATATTCATATTCCTTCTAGACACTGCCAACTGGATTTGTAAGCTTCTCTAAAGCCTTCTCTAAGTTACACATTGCTTCAAGTTTGGATGGCTCAATCATATACGTGCTGGTGCATTGATAGTATTTGTAACTGGTGTGAGTTATTTAGATATGTTTGTTAAAAGCAAAACAAAGCATACATTTGCTTATATCAGATCATCTGTTTTTCCTCAGTTTGATGACAGAAGTCCAACCCAGATGTTAATGACAGAGAATACTTCAAAAGCAAAGGCACTTCTCAGAATAACTTTGGAAGAAGACCATAACACTCACTTTTCAATTACAAGCTGAATTTGCTTTAACGTTTTTGACCACACCTCTATTTTTGGTTACTTATACCTTTGCTGTTTTTCTGTATGCTCAGCAAGGCAAGGAGTGTTTGTAGAAGGATAAAATGAAAGCGTATGTACTGACATAATGAGATACTTCCATAGTGTATCAAAAAGGTGATACATTTTAACAGACTTAATAGTGATTTTTTTTCTTTGAAGTGTTAGACTTCATAAGAATGTTCTAACAATTTTTTTTTTTTTTTTAAACAAAGGAACACACATGCATACATGTCATGGTAACAGCTAGCATCTCAAAGTCAATGTGGAGGGAGCATTCAAGTCTAGATGTGAGCAGTAGCACCACAACGGACATCCAGCAGGCAGAGGACAGGAGCAGGTATCACTGGATCAGAGCATGACCCTGAATAAGTTATTTGACTGCTCAGCTCCAGTTTCTCAGTTTGTGAAATGGGGACATTAATGTTTAACTACCTCAATAAACCAATACATACACATGAATACTGAAAAAGACATATTAGAAATACAAGTTAGTACATGGGAGCTCCTTTTACCAGGAATTTGACCCTTTGTCATTCCCACCCCCTTCCAAAAAAAAAAAAAAAAAAAAGTCCAGAAGAATGACACAAAATTGACACAAGGCCTCAGAATAAGGACGCTTAGGGGATTTAACTTATCAAAGAGAAGGTCAAAAGTTAACTTGATCACAATCTACAGGTACTTATACAAGGAGAGAATAGCTATAACTAGAGGGCTCCATCTCTTAGACAAAGGCAAAACAACTACTAGAAATTCAAATTACCCAAGGCTGCAACGAATGTGCCAGCAGTAACAATCTTCAGATCAAGGTTGAGGAGCGTAAATTTCTGAGAGATACACTAGGTTCACTTGCAAGTCACTAGGTTACCTGCAGGCATCACTGGCCAAGATCATACATGCATTCTTTGCAGAGGGTCAGATTAGACTATTTTAATGCATTCTTCCAGCCTCCACCTGGAAAATTATTTTTTAAACAGCACAACTTGAATTTAAGATCTAAGAGGGCATCCTTATCCAAGGGGTGGTAATAAGTCAGGAAAAACTAAGACTGAAGCACTAACATTGGCTAAAATGTTATTAAGGCTTCTACAGTAACCATTGAAGTCAATTGCTTCAGCATCTCAGTACGGTTTAAAAATGGTTTTCTTGGGAGGGTGTGGGGGAAACGGGAGGCCAATTTTTGCCAGAAAGGGGCAGTGAGGAAGACAGGCAGTGGGAGGGCAGCCCTACAGCTCTGCTCTTGGTATGGGGGAGGGAGGGACAGGTAGAAGAAAGTTTTTGTGTGTCAAAAGCCTCAGGAATGAGAGCAAAGGTTTCACATCAGCTATCTCCCTACTGAGAATGCTCTGCTTCTTTCACCTGCAAGCAGCCTGTCTTCTTTCCTGACTTGAAACCTTTGTGTGGGAATGCACAAGAGCCTATTTGTTTTCCCCTTGTCCTCTCATTTTGGGTAAAGATGGCTAATCGCTACTCACCGAATTTGAACAGGACAGTCTTCTAACAATTAATCTAGCTGGAAATAACTGCAGGAAGTAAATGGTAATGGAGAAAGACCATCTTTTTGGACCCACAGTTCTTTCAAACAAAGTTTGTCAAGCCTAGGAAATCAAAGCCCTTCACTGTTAGGCTGCTCTTATGCATCCCCATCACAATTAAGATGACTCCAGCATCTACAGGCAACATCGCTCAGCAATGCAGGCAACTCAAAAGAGTAATGAAAGTTAAAACTACAGCTGTAAACAGGGATGAATTTGGATATTTTCACCTAGCCTGTTATTCCTTCACACATCCCAGAACTGCAGCTAAGAGCCATCTTAGAGCCATCTTATAGACGCACGCCCCCTTCTTCATACAATTTAAAAAAAGAAAAATCCCAGAAAGTAGTGCCCAAGTCCCTGCAAACTCTCCCCTTTGAAGTTAGATGTCTGAACAGATTGCCTTTCCATGAAACACTGAGACATTCAGGCTCCAAATTAACCAGCGTTAAAGGGGTGCTGTTTGGATACAGAGGACTTGTGTTTAACCCCTCCTCTTCCATGTGATTTAGAACTTAAATATGAACCTATGTCTTCTACCTCCTGGAGGCCCAACAGGCTATTGCATCCTAAAGGTACTCTGGAGCAAATACTGGTGAAGATTATGTTGAAATGATGCACTGCCTTCAGTATTGCATTCCAAAATGTCACATTATTTTCTGTAAACATCCATGAACTACATGTACCCTTATCTCCCGATTTAAAGGTAGTTGGCTGCAGAGACCAGAGACAAAAGCACAAACACAACATTATGTGATTTGCTATTTACTTTCCGTCATTTACCAACACAGATCCATATCCAATTGGCAAAGGGATCTGGTTTGGTGGTGGTGTTTTTTGTTTGGTTTTTTTTTTTTTTTTAATTTGTACAAAATTGCAAGTTTGTAAAGTCACATATCTTCATGTTGCTAAGTCAACAGTAAATAAGAACAGCTTTGAGTAAGCACTGTGCATCTGACCCATTTAAATGCTCAATCTACTCTTTAGCTATAAAAGCAATTAATTCAATGTCTTTACATATTGCAATTACAACACTGCTCAGTGAAGAGGTTGAATGAAATCCTGGTGAGGGACGTGAATGTCCCTGCAGCATACTGAGAACCATTAAAAAGTTCTGGGAACTACTTCAGATGACACTTATGATCCCAGATCTCTTGTGAAAAATCCTCTTTCAAAATATTTCACAGAAAACAGTAAAACACACTTTCTAGGAGGACTTCAAATTGGCTTTGGTGGAAGCTAGGCACCTACTGGCCATCAGGAGACAAGTTATTCCTTACTTGTGAATCTCTCAAGCATGGGGTATTTGATTTCTACTATGAAAGGAAAAGGGCTTTCCTCATTTTGGGGAACATATTCATGTGAGCTATAAGCTTAGCAAAGTACAGACCAAGTTCTGCATCATTCAAATTCCCTGTGCAACACATTTGAGATAATCAGGGCTCCACAGGAATGTAAATTTGGTTCCTTAAATGTAAAGTATACTTTGCTTGGAAGAGATATTTTGGGTCTGTTAGTAATAATCAAGTGTAAAAAGAGATGAAGACTTAGAATGCAGGTTTCTCCCCCCCAACCCCCTCCTTAAGCATCCAAGAGATACCATTCTACAGCAGCCTCAGGCCACAAGAGGCCAGGCATCTACTTGTCTGGCCCAAACTTCCCTGGCTCTGTTTTTGCATCCACACAGATGCCCAGTCATCTAATTCTGGCTGGCCCCAGCTGAAATTACAGCATTATCCAGAAACTAGCAAGCAATGGCTAGTCCAAACAGTTAGGCACGTCCTGAGCGTGTTTAAAACACATCAACAGGGTAAAATAAAAATGCATCTGCTTGGTCTTAGGGATGAAAATTAGGGTACTAAGTAGCACTGCCCAGCTTCTGTATAACAGTCTAATAGACTTCTTCCCAGGAGAGCACAACCACAGGGCTGATCCCTCCTTTAGAAATTGTGGCATCATACAGTCAGGAACGCAAGGGTCAAAATACAGCTTGATCTGTCATATTGTGTTCAGGACACTCGAGCAAGACTCCTGGCTTTGCCTCTTGCTCACTACACTAATGCAAACAAACAAAAGAAACGCAGGGACAGCGAGTAAGGGAACGGACCCTACAGCAGCTTCCCTTTCAAACTAGAGAGTCCTGTTCCCTTTTATCTCTGCTCTGGCAGGATTTCAACAGGCAACACCTGTCAGAAGGCACCCAGGGCTTCCTCCTCAGTGGCAGGAGATGCCTGTTAGGCCCTGCAACACGGCGATGTTAAGAATGTTCTCACCACTTAATCTGAGAGTGTTCCCACCTCTGGACTGCTGCAAAATGAATCAGAATCACTTCTACTTCCATCATAGATCATATCATAACAGAGGGATCTCACCTTATTCCCAACAAATGACCAAATTTCTTTACAGCTCTAGCTTTAATTGACTATATCTTGTTATTGGAAGGATTATAGAATCATAAAATCTTTAAGGTTGGAAAAGACCTCTAGGATCATCAAGTCCAACCGTTAACCCAACACCACCATGTCCCGAAGTGCCGTGTCTGCAGGCTTTTTGAACACCTCCAGGGATGGTGACAGGTTATGGATACACCCCAACACTTAGCATTTCTTAGCAACTGATTCACTAAGCTGATCATGTTTAAGGACATTTTAGCCATTCTGAGCTGGACTCCCACCGTGCTGAGTTTCACCCACCAAAATACCTGACACAGGTATTTGTATTGCACATGAGAATTACTGAAGGTGGACTTTAGACCATGCAGTGGCAAGGCATCCAAGTGTTACTGAATACATAGCAAAAGAATGATTTTCATTTTCCTTGTCTTCCTTTTACCTTGTCTTGTCCTAAAACTAGCAGTTATTAAAAGAAATCACTCCTTTATCTGGAAGGGCTACATTTCTATGAGGGCAATGACATTTTGTGACTGTAAAAAGCACTTTTGCCTTCATCTAGTCAGATAAAGATAGCCAGATCTTATGCTCCTGACTACTAATGAGTCTTGACAAGGGAGGACAGATACTTCTCCAGCCTATTCAAGAGAAACATTTGGTAAATCTCTAGCACAACATACACAGCTCTGCTGCTGCAATCACACTACTGTGGTGTGATTTAACAGGTACTCCTCTCAGCAGCAATACCAGCTGTAGCAGCCCCTTGTCTCTTTTCCTCATTCTTTTTCATTTGCTCTTTGGTGGCTCTCATTCACGCTGGCATATTTGCCCAGGCAGTTGTGCATTCAGCCAAGTGAGAACTGTCTCAGGTTAAAAATAGCTTAACAAAAAGGTTTAGCTTTAACACGGGAGTATTCATGGTTTTGTCCAACCAGCACAACTCAACTCAGTATACCAGTAAAAGGGGTATAGAAACGCATGTACAAGGCAACAGAAAGTAACTGGGAGGATAAGCCATCTGTCTCTGGGAAAGGTATGCTCAGTCTCCTCCCACAGTTTGCACCTTGCCCTCTGTCTATCTTGCTGCCACCCAGCCCTAAGTGGTGGTGTCAAAAGCCAAACAGGAAGACAGAGGGGAGACATAGATGGTAAATTCTGGGTTATTAAGCTGTCAGTTATAGACATCAAGACCCCTCTTGCTTCCCATACAGAAGGGGCAAAGACAGGCCAAAATCGTGAGCAGAGATCCTCTCTGCCACCCCACCAAAACCTCACACTCGCTGATGCCACTCCAGTCCTCCTATACTGCCCCTTTAGGTGGTTCTGCAGAAAAGACAAACATTATTAAGAATTATTAATATAAGATTTTGAGGGGATGATGAAAAAGAGGTTATTATATCATTCTTCAAAAAGTTCAATCTTAATGTCTGCCACAACAGCAAAGACATGCAGCAGAGATGTTTCCTGACGTTCAGTAAACACTGCTATCTGAGCCTCAGCTATGGCTTCCTGTCTTCAGGTTAATTCTGGTTCATGAGCACAAGAAAACACAGAGAGAATTGCCATATAAAGCATTGTAAGAAGGTGAACATTTACACAGGCATAGACCAAGAAAAAGAAATCTAAGTAGCTTTGCCTTTTTGCCTTTTGTATTCTCACTTTCTTATTGCATTTTTGGAGGGAGTTAAACTTAGAAAAGATGGTGCAACTGTAAGAGACTATTCAGTCTATAAGACCCTGCATCTATAAGCTCTCTGAGATCAAGCCACATGAGTGCAAATCCTCTCTCACAGCCTCCAATTTCACAGACACTTTTCCAGATGGAATAAGCCAGCATTGCTAGTTACAGAAGTCCTCCCACCACTGTCCTGCACAGATTCCTAGTGTCTCAGAAAGGCTGGCCTCAGCCTGCTTTGAAAGTAGCTCAGATGGCTTCTCTGTCACTGTGCAGTGACAGAAAATGCAGTACAAGTTCCCTGGGTCACTATGGCATGTGGTTTCCCACACAGAGACATTCACATCTTTTCAAGTGCCAATACAGGGAAATCACATCTAGAAGAAACTTGAGCAGTAAAAAGAAAAATATACAAGAAAAGAGGGTGGACTGAAGTCAGTGTACTAGCTTCCTTCTCTTCTCCAGCTAATGGCTGCTCAGGACACTGTCCACCACACCATATTAACAACAACTGCACTGGCAGCCAACAAACAACCTGAGACAGGTTTGTTATCAGAACTGCTTCATTTACGTGTGCAATCGCAGTCTGTCCCACCCCAAGAACCATCACAGGCAATCCTACTCCATTATCCTTTCCACAGGCTCTCAGACAAGGAGCAAAGCCCCCATCATTCAAGTTAGTGTCTCACCACAAGTGCCCTCCTTTATCAACATCAAGCCCAAGTTTTAGCCATTTAGTCTTTTTCCACTCCAGGTGCTGCAGGGCAGATCTACCACAGAAGTGACACCTGCTGCAAAAATAACTGCAGAGGCACAATCACACATTTCACCTTCTATTAGAAAAGGGAAACCTTTGCAGTTAAACTAAGAATAAACTGTACATGAATGAAGCTAGCCTGAACTCAGTTATATTTCCATCCTTTAAAGAGGCAGGGACGTACTAGTAATAGGCAGTTTTTGCACACAGCTAAGGTGAAACACGGCCCTGCGCATTCCGCTTGTCTATGCCTCTAATCCACCAGCCTCCCTCTGCCACTGTGGCACTGTCAAAGCACACCAAAACTTCACCAACAGCTCCTTCCTCTGCCCTCTCGTCATCCCCATGGTGAGACAGGGGCAAGAACAGGCCGATCCTAGTGTCAGAGGACCCCATTTCTTAGCTTTTGTCCTTTTACTACTGAAATCATACAAACATGGTTGACTGCAGGGCTCAGCCTCTGATCCAGAGCACACATGGGAATGTACTCACAGTATAGCAAATCAGAAACAGAGGTACAGGAACAGATCTTTAGACTTTACTAAAATGTCTGTACCTCAAGGTGCAATTTCATCTTCATTAGCTCCTCTTAATTTTACTTTTCTCATGAAAATAATAATTAAAAATAACCCTACACATCAACATACAGTAAAGTGTAATGGGAGGCTTGTTTCTTCTGCAACTACGATGAGAGGCTGAGGGATATATCCGGTTTATGCTTAAGTATAGTAAAGACTTCACACATTAGGTTTTTTAGTATCACATAAGATTCTTCCATTGCATATCAGTAAATTAATTTCAAAACATAACAATAAAGTAACATGCTTTATGTTCATCAGATTTTACCCTACCACAGAGCTCACAAAACCCAAGGCACCTTGTATTTCACAATGACTAGAAAACTTTTTTTTTCTAAAAACAAGCATAGAGTTTGTATTTGAACAAAATCTAACACAACAGAAGCCTGACTGAAACTTCTGTCTGCTACTACAAGAAATAGTTCTGTTACAGACATCCCTGAACACCCACATTTATTAGAACAGCATTGGAAATCCTGAACTCTTACATGGACTACACATAGTAGCAAGGAAACACACACCTCACATATCAGAATTTTTACAAGAGAACAATGAATTCTCCTGACACACTTCAAAATTAATGAAGGACCAATTTTACCAGCCTCTTCATGAAGTATTCACAGGTACAAACAATACTTACCCCCCCGGCCCCAACTCATCCCTGACACTGACACCACCACCACCACCACCACCAAGAACAAGTGCACTGCTTGCTGCCCTACCTGCATTTCTCCTGCAGCAGTCCTGCAAACCCACCTCAGGACAGAGATGAGAACACATCTTCAGCCAAACCTCTCGCCACACCAAGAACCTGACCACCAGACTTGCTCAGGACCCACCATGGCCGCCTTCACCACAGCTCTCATTAGCCACAGGTGCTGGCTCTGGCACAGCTGGGCTCATTAGGGCCCTGCCAGCTCCACACGCTGCGTAACGGCCTGCACCTGTGACACAGCAAAGTTTCACTCCCTCCCAACCTGCCTCTTCAGACCTCCTTGGAGGCAAAAAACTCCCAAACCCAAGCGCAACAGGAGGTGGGTAAAGCTGCTGCCAAAATCTCCTAAACATGAGTGAAAAAGCAATAAGTCACCTCCACATGGAGGATTGCTACCAGTAGTAAAAATTACTATGAGTACTGCGGCTGCCCCTAGGCAGGGAAAATAGCTTTATGTATGTAAAGGTTGAATGAGTAAATCGCTAAGTCACTGCATGTAAAACAGGGAACACAACTTTCCTTAGCTCGTAGGGTGTTGTGGGGGAGACAGGCTGGAGAGTACGCTATGTTCAGGGGATGTGGCGTGCAGGGCGTTTGGGAGAGAATGAAATACTCAGCAAGGGGAAAGGAAACGTAACGTCTTTTCTGTTTTTTTTCTCTGCAAGCTCTTCACAACTCAGCTCCCCTCTCCTGTTGAGATCTTTCTCTCATTAGAAGATCAGCCCTACTCTTTGCTCTGCCAACATCTGATTCCCTTGCCAATGCTCTAACTTCTTCCCAGACTACCTTTTACGTGAAGAATCAACTCTTGCTTTATAAGCACCATCTTCAACATCTCTCTCAGCTCCGTGTAACACACATCGAGCACTGCAGTGTGCTGACAGCTATGGCTGCAGCTATTGGTTTTGAGTCCACCTTTGCAAATACAGCCCTTCTATTCCTTCCTCTGCCTTTCTCATCTACCTGCTTGCTCTTCTTTTTAGATTAGAAATGGACTTTAGGGCAAGATCTACCACGTTATCTAAAAATATAGATCTCCCCTGTGTGATGAGATCCCGAGCTGCCTGGAAATATGGTTATCAGCAGAGAACACAAGTTAATATTTCAAGAGGGCTGTGTTACTTTATTACCCGTCAATCATATCTGGGCTTGCAGCAGGTTTTCAAATGGGGAGTATGAGTCAAACTCAGCAGAGATATAAAGGTTATTCTTCAGATACAGGTTAGTCATTGAATGGTCATTACAGCATTATAGTTTTCACTGCCATGGTATTGTGTGGGTGTGAAACATCATGGGAACTTCATGTTCAGGGTAGAGAGAAAAAAACAACATATAGAAAATTAACGTGAGACATTTCAAGGGTAGATGATGCTGTGGACTTTTCATGGACAGAACGGAGGCATCTGGAGCTGACCTAAGTAAGGACTGCTAGATTTCAGTTCATATAAACACCGGTTCCTTTGCTGTCTTTGCAGTTAGCATACTACTTCAGAAACAGAGAGATACGGTATCTGAACATACTTACTGCACCATCAAACACTGGAAGGCGCTAATACAGATTGCTGAGGAGAAACTCTGAATCACTGCAAAGCAGCCAAAGTGATGCTCACTTTGCCACTCCTAATTATCATTGCATAAAAAGGAGGAGATGACAATACATGTTTTTGAAAACATATCGCCATAGCAGATGTGAGCCCTTCTTTTCCATTGTGCTTATGCCTATTGTACACCCAACAATGAAATCATCTGTCACTTCAGCTATCCTCAGGAAAGAGAGTTGTATATATTCACACTGACATGTCAAGCAACAAGTAAATTTGATGGATATCAGCAATATTAAAACTTACAATAAGAGGAAAAATCATGCACTTCTAGATCCTTGTAAAAAAATTCCTGCTTTTTATAGCTTTCACATTTCAATTGGCCAAAGAAAAGCACAGGAAGTGGAAAGAAATAAAAAGGGGCATGACCAGCAGCACAGTGGAGAAGACACGAGTAAATGCTGACTAGGTGCCTCCAAGTACTGCAGTCCAAATAACATTGTTAAGGACCGCACTTATTCAAACAACCAAGCTTTCTAGCAAGCACACCACTCCTTTACTCTTCCCAGTGCAGGAATATCACCAGTGTGCCGAATATTGGCCCTGCCCAACTCTGCTAGTGACCTGTACCTGTGAAGCATGTGCATACTTGTTCTCACCCTGCCCCAGGCTCCCTCTGCCCGGCAGCAGGAGAGAATGGCTCATACGCTCCAGGGGGGCAAGGCAGGGCAGGGTGAAAAACAAGACACTCGAACCGTGCAGAGGTCAGAGGAAGCAGCTGCTGGGCTCTCACCAGCAGTGCAAACTGGCAGAGGGAATAGCATGCACGACCCAACGCCATCAGGAAAACAGCCACCAGCCATCTAAAAACAATAGGAGACCAAGTGCCAGGGCTCTTCTCATCCTCTCCCAAGCCACGGTAAGAGATTACTATTTTCCTCATCTTACAGTCTCAAGAGGAAAGGAGAGGTAGCAGAGTGCTGACCGCAATAATAATAATCCAGACATTGTGGGGAAAAGGGGATGAAACAGTCTCTCTTCTAACAAGCTCAGCCACTTCTCTGAGGGTTCTGCAGTATTTACAGCATAGACATACCAGGACCTGGGATGACTGTATTAGAGACTTTCTGGTCTCAAAGTCATAAATTTGAGGACTCACCCTGTTAAACTCCTAGCTTAATCTGGTCTGTTCTTCATTTACATGATATACAGTACCATCACAGAACAAAACCCCCACAGTGTGGTTCTTCATCGGTAGATGCAGTATCAATATGGATTTCTTATTTTAGGGATAGGTTTGCAAGGCCAATTCATCTGTCTCTTTCCACTGTGAATCTCAAACACATTTCTCATCTCTAAAGAACAGCAGAGGACTGATCAGTAGTCACAGCAGCTACCGACAAAACCACAAGTATTTGGAGTAATTCCCCCCCGCCCCCTGTTTGCATACATCTACTTTGAAAAAGATTTCAAAGAGTTGATCAGTGTTTGGTCATTGGACATCTGTGACAGAAGATGACTAAGTGAATCAGTAGTTCCTTTCACTTATAATCGCTCATTGTGGGTATTGGGTAGCAGTTGTACAAAAGTGTATGGCTACCTTTATTGTACATGGAAACAAGCTTTCAAAGCAAACGGAGGGACAAATGTGGCTGCTCAGAACACCCATTAGCCTCCTGATCAAATCTCTCTTTGATATACAAAGTGGTGTGTTCCAAGAACACATGCTATTGACTGCAGTACTGTGAAAACTGGCTGGCCCACATGCAGGATTGTAATTTTGGTAAATCTGTTTCCTTTAACATACATTTCCTTTAACATTTTTGCAGTGACGGGGAAAAGGGGTTGTGGGGAAGAAAAGGGGTGTGAGGTAGCAAAACAAGGCAGAATGCCAGCATTTTCTTTCAGTCAGCGTTTGTACCTATTAAAATGTTTTGCCAAATCAAAGAGATGAATTACCACACTGTTTCTGGAGTCTGATGCAACTCCTTTCACTCACTCTGAGCCTGCAGTCAGCTGGTATCATTTTGCAGGCTAGGAGAGCTGTGATTTACAGTCTGGGGGATATGAACTCAACAGTTGGATCACAAATTTCGGAACTTTCAAAGCACAACATTGGACGTCTGTTCTTTCAGGGTGAGTTTTGGCAGATGGCAGTAGGCGAGGAAATTCACCCAGCCTTCCACCTCCATTAAATGTTGGCTGGTGGGTAACTAGTGCTCTGTGTTTACATATAGTTGGTAGTATCATCATTGTTCTGTGCTCCTGTAATGAAACAATTTCTTCTCTGCTCCTGCTGTGAATGACACTGAATGAATTGTATTATCTTAGCCAAAGTCACAGCAGGCACTGGGTCAACGGGTAAAACTGTCCAATGTAGGAAGAAATCTCAACCAACAGCTCAATCTCCAGCTGTTGACATGAACTAGGAGAAAAAAATAGAAAGATAGGGGAAGAGACAAAATTAGGTTGAAGGGAAAAGAAATTAATAATATCAGTGGGAAAATACCCAGAAATGGACTAAAACCAAAGCAAGACACATACAAAACAGTCAAGAGAGAGTGCTTCTGAATTTCCACATTATTGAGGACAATGGACTGCAAATAGCTTAGTATTTTTGCAGGGCTCTTTGAAGTACTGAATTTCACATTTTGCATGCCTCCACTCCAGTGAATTTGAGTACTCTGTTTCCTCCTGAGACCTGAGGATGCTTTGTACCTCACAGACCAGGCTCTCTGTTCACTTGCTTTAAACCGTTGGACCCAAGCTCCCATCATCATACTAGCAGAGGCTGTAGCTGAGCTGTGAGCTGATGGCTTGGAAAGGGCTGGCAAATCCTCATCCCAGTCCATGGAAGACACAGAAACCAAGATAAGTTTCAGCAAAGTGACTGCTAGTTCATCAGCTCTTTTAGTGAAATACCAAGCACGCTCAGTTGAGTATTGCCACAGAGGTATAAAGCAATGATCTACCATATCTGACTGGAGTCTGGTCTAAAGTTTGGAAAAAAAATCCAAGAATGACTGTTTGAAAAAAAAACCCAAAACAACCACCACAAACCCCTCTGCTAAAATGCTACAGTTTTGTCAGCCCCATAATTTATTGCTTTCCACATGCAGCAAGTAGGAGAGTGGGTGCTGACCTGCACCGCTTCTGCAACCCCCTAGGATCTCTTTGGGAGGCTGGTAAGTGCAGCAGGAATGTGATCCACAGTCCCTAGCATAACTTTGGATTCTGGTCCAAGCACGAAGGCTACAGGGAGTATGCTAGTAGGTCATATGCAGTTGGGTGACGTTGTTCATGTCTGAGTTGGAAGAGTGGTTGCCGTTCAGCTCTGGAGGTAACGTAGGCTGCTTGCCTGAGGACAAGACATTCTCGACTGGAATCACTGGCAATTCTTCCCTCACTTTTGTTGGATGGGTCATTTTAACTTTTGTATTTTATCTGAATTCCCTATTGAATATTTCCCCTGAAAACTGTGGGCTTTCTTGTTAAGTATTTTATTTTTTTGAAATGCACTTTCAAGTACTTAATTTTATATCTCATTTGAATCACTACATTTGAACTGCTACCTTTTCAGCAACTGCATCCTCTAATTCATCATGCCAGCACTGATTGCAAGACAGGGTGACACCCCACTGATTCACCAGCATGGTTTCCTGCGGCACAGGATTGTCCTTTAGTTATTTCTCTCCTTCGCAATGGTGTCCCCTGAGCCTGTTTAGTTAAGAAGGGATAAGGTGACCTGAGATGAACTACCCAGCTCCACCACCCCAAAGAACACTTTCCTCTTTTTCCCACCTTGCCATTCCCAGTTCCACAACCACACCACTTGCCTTTAGTGGTCCAGCATGCACTCAACCCTCTTATGAACTAATTCAGCCTTCTAAAATGACAAAGAACTGACTCACCAAAAAAAGCGAGTAGTTTCCTATCAGGTTAGCAAGCTGGATTGTCTCAAAAGAGGTCAGACAATTGCCAGAGCCAGCGCAAAGCCAGCAGTGCGAACAGGAAACTCCAAGGGGCAGGAAGGGAGACTGCCCGCTTTGTGCAGTGGGGTGCGCTTAATAGGCTCTACACACTGTAAATAAGAGAGTGGGTGTTGACCAACACTGTTTCCCATAGAAGCGTTTCAGGGAACTGATAAGCGGAGAGAAGGAATGGAGTACAGTACCTCGCACACTTGAATCTCAGCTCACAGTGCCCACAAAGTTGGGATCACATGGCTGAGAGCAGGGAGAGACGGGCAGGATCACCTCCTTCAGCCACCACAATCTGACAGGCTGGCTTAGCTATCGCAGCACACCATGCCCGTGAAGACCTTTTGGGCTAAAATCAAAAGATTTTGCAAAGTACCCTTTTTGTCGGCTTGGTCTACCAGTAACATTATGCTCATTTTCTATTCTGAAAAGTCAAGCAAACACAGAGTAGAGGTCTGAATGTTGATAACTTAAAATATACTCTGAATACATAAAATATTTGGTCTAGCATGATTTTCTGCCTTCTACACGGAAGTTAACGAGTTATTAAATAGATCTCATATTTGTTTTGTTCAATTGCTTTGCCTTATTGCCTTTCATGTGTGAAGAGAGTTGTTCTTGCATTGCTAAATGAACAGGAAGGACAACACTGAAAAAATCATTGTATCCATATGGTGCAGTATCACAACAGCAGTGGGCTAATAGCCGTAGACTCGCATTGTAATTCTTTACCTTATGATATCCCTACCTTTTGCTGATGTTTCCATCATCAAACAACATGCATATTGTCATTGTGCGAGAACATATAGAACACCAATAGCAGAGGTTCATTCTATTTTACATTAGAACAATCCACCTCTCTGCTTTTTTGGGGGGGGAAACCCTAGCATGCTATCTGCCCTAGGTTTTTAACACAAAGGCTGTAAAGCTTGGATTTCCTGCAGTGTTTCAAAAACATTGTATTACTGGTTTTAAAAATTATGCCCTTCCCTTGAAAGAGCTGAATGTGAGAGCTTTATGAACATACTTTTGGGAAGGAGATGGTGGCCAAGTGGTAATCCTGACGGAAGAGACCATGTCATTCCATGGACATAACCTTAGGGTTTTTATTTAGATGTGTCTCCAATATAGGTCAAAGCTATGATTTGAAATTGTGCATAAACACCCTGAATTAGCTTTAAACCAGCTCACTCTTTACTCCTAGCAATGTAATCAGCAGCCACGTCGAGTTCTCAGCTGATCATAAACTCCTCTCCCTCAGGTGCCAGATAAATATTTGAACATGAGGCCACACCGCTGAGGTAACGGTACCCAGGCTAGCTATTTTAAAAACAGCTTGGGCATACCTTGGGGCACGTCTTTGAAGCACAGACATCCACTTTGAATTCTTCTTGTTCCCTCCTACACTTAGCTTCTATCCAAGATTCACATTTCCTCCCTCGATCACCTTTCAGCAATCTTCTCACTGTTCTCTTTGATCACCGGAAACCTCCTCTTTTCCAAGGGGATTTTTCATTTTGGACTGCTACTGCATTTTCTGTCTTTCCCATTCTCACCTACTTTGCTCATCAGTCCTCCTTCTGCCATTAAAACAACTGTCCTGTCCTTTAACTCAGTTCTTTGAATTCCTCCAGCAACTTCCCGCTTCATGCCAGAGCAAGCTTACATAGCGTGTCCGCTCACTCCTGGCGCTGCACACCCGTTGCCTGCGAATGCCTGATAGCGTGTTAACGAGGTGCTCACGCACGACAGCCATGTCTGGTTTACATATTTCCACCGGGCGCTCCGCAAGGGTGGGTGTTTTCCCAGCCGTTAGGCAGGAGGTGGCCTCAGCGGTTTCCCCACAATCAGCAGTGCATCTCAAGGTCTTGCATTCTTCCACTTCCAGATTCTTTCACTGAGGAAAGCATGTTTATTGCTAAGTACAATTTTGCCTTAGTAATGTATGGTTTCCAGCAGAATTCCTGGAATCTGCTGTTTACAAGCAGGGTCAGAGGTTATAGAAAAGCTTTCAATTTGCATATGAGTGATACACCAGGAGTTCTTTGCCCATGCGTAGTGTCTAAACCATATGACAACTGCTTTTTTATTGGTGTTGATAACCTCCCTGGCTCTGAAACCAAATTGTTCAGCTGAGTGGGTGGTTCATATTATCGCTAGACAGCTCAATAAATGAAAATTAATACTCCACTCTTCTTCATCACCCAGACTCTTCTCCCAACACAGACAGGAATATTAACAAGAACAAAACCATCAATAAAACTCTCATATTTGAAGTCTTTCAGCTGGAGAACCTCTCTCAGTGTGTCAGCCAAATACATGGTGGCAGCATGTATCACCCACTGCAAAATGCTCCTGCGGTATGTTACTTTTATCCCCGAGCAAACAAATGAGAAAAAAGGATAAATGTGACTGAGATGAACATCTTGACAGTTCACCACTTGGTGTGGGTCTCTCAGAAGGCTAATGGCTAATAGTACACAGGCTTTTAGCAGGAATGTACTGAGAGGATGTTGCAAGTTGACTCTTGGAGGAAGGAGATTTCTCTGGTAATATTAAAGACTGATGGTTTAAATGCTGCTTTTGTACCCCTTCAACTTGTCAGAATAACAGTGTTCTGCACAGTTTTCAATTTTTTCTCACACTGAAGTCAATATGTGTCCAGCTGCTGCCGGACCAAGCCAGCACTGGTGATGCGCAATGGGAGATAGGGTCACAGTAATCTAGTATCTATAGTGCAAGATGACTATGTAATTAACTATATGAGGGACTCACTGTAGTGTGGGCTTTGGATCAGCACTCTGTGGCCCATATTTGGTAGACTGAACATGCTGATGGTTTTAGCAGGCTGTCTCTATGACCAGAGATGCTTTAAATGGGAATGCGCATCATGGACTGTATTTCAGAGTGCCCAGAGTTTTGTGGTGACAGCTGCTTAAGAAGTCAGGCCTATATCTGGGATTGGAAAAGTGTGGAAAAAAATCTGCTCTCAAACACCAGATTTCCAGCGAGATTCCTGCACTCCGGGAGGACTGATCTTGGGGTTACCCAGGGCCTCAGTTCAGCAGCTAGGAGGTGGTGTTCGAAGGATTTCATACAACCCTGTACTTCAGTAGAGCAGCATCATAAACTGTGAACAGGCCTCATCACAGCAGAATTCAGGATCCAGGAAGTTCACCTCCTGTCCCTTACAGAAGGATAGTAAGAGTGCAGTTGCAATACACTAGCATGTAAGGGGTTAGCATATCATTTAATCAAAGAAAAAATATCTCCACATTATTCCAACAAGTAAAGTTTAAAGGTCTTAAGTTTGCTTCTAAACAGGACAGTGATCCCCACCCTAACATAAACATTTACTTAAGTGAGATTTGCATAATCTCTTTGACCCTCAATCTGCTCACCTTAATCAACCACATCATTATTTAGAAAAATGTGCCTCCATGTGCCCGATATCTTTGCCTACTTCTCACTGCTCATTAACCAAAAATCAACAGAAAATGTTCTTTTTTGATGTACTAAAGACTCTGAGTAAACAGCTTTCCTAGAACACAGAGGTTCTCAAACTTTGCCTGGGTGTGACCATGTTTCAATAAAAAGCTTATCCCATCATAAAACCAAAAAACCCACCTCCCTTATGCATCAACTACTGTATCTGATTGCATACAACTTTTGACTGTCCTTTGGCTTAGCAGCTGAGAAGAGGAATGAAGGGGACTCCAAGCAGCCGTGAAGCTCTTTCATAGGAGACCACCAGCAGGTATTTAGTGAAGCATGGTTTGAAAACATGCTCAGAAATGCCAGTACAGTCAGAGCACCGACTAGCTTCACCCGTGCTCTTTTCCCTTCTTTTCACTTATGCTGACTTTATACTAACACAATAAGAAGCAAATCATCATTGTAGCACCTAGTTTCAGTTTGCTGATTTGTAAAATGGCCATAATAGTATCTCTCCCTTTGCACAATTTCAAAGTCTCAAGCTCCATGCCACTCATGTCAATGGAAACAGAAGGTTGCTTAGGCAACTGTACTCATTTTTTTCTATGTGAAAGCACAACTAACAAGTGCATTTCTGACATTTAGCCACACTTTGTGTTGATATTCCAGTCTCTCCCTCTCTGTAACTGTCACCATCTGATAGACATATTTGAGCTGGGATGTATGTATTGTCACTCGAGGAATATCTGGCCTATTCCTAAAAGGTTGTCGAGGGTACAGCTACGTAAGGTGACCAAACTAACCTAACAGCTCATGTATGCCAAAAGCAGGACTCCTGTTCTTTACTTTCCCCCTTGCAGCAATAATCCTGGATGCACAGCACCTTTGGGTAATATTTTGTCTTAATACATTTAGAGAAATGAGACTGTACCTGGGCACAGATGAGCATCAGCCTGGCACTAACTCTTGCTGTTACTAGCAGCTTTAGACTTGTCTTCGTGCTACCTCCGGTAGTACATAAGACGCTAGATCAAACTGGTAGTATTGGATGGTGATGACAAGTGCATGCAATGCTCAATTCAGTTCTCAATCCAGTGCTCAAATCAGCAATAGACTCCAGGTCACTGACTTTCTTCCTGACTGATTTTTTTCCAAGGATTAAACATCTGTGTACAAACGTGAAGGTTCTTTAATGCCTTTCCAAATTTTGGACAGTCTTGCATAATCATTTCACAATATTTATAGTGGCAGCTTGTGTTCCACCTCAGGCTGCTGCTCTTATCTCCTGCTTCCACAGCAATGATGAAGTAAAAGGAAAGATGGAGTGGAAACTATTTTGGCACATAGATACATTTTCCCAATGTGCTAAGTAAACCTTTATCTTTCTCCCCTTCATTGTAGCTGACGTGACAAAAGAAGCCATATTCAAGAACACAGTAAGAGCCTGTATTGATAGGAGGGGCGTAGAGCATGTCCTGTATCTTGATTTTTGGAGAAATATTTGTTGCGCACAATGTTATAAGCAAGCTAGGGAAAGACAGTCTAAACATAGCTATATATAGGGGGTACGAAAGCAGCAGGAAAACCACACCAAGAAGGTAATCATCAAAGGTTTACTGCTAAGATGGAAGCCTGCACTGAGGCAGCACTTTGCACTGGTTAAATCCCTATTTAATCTATTTTCATTATGTCCTGGGCACAACCTATTTTCATTACAACTGGAGAGTCTAATAGAGAGCAGGCATATTAGATTTATAACTGATGCTAATCTGGGAAGGCCTGTGAAATAATTGAGAACTTGGATTAAGAAAGAGACATGTAAAAATGTAACAGAAAACAAAATGGAACACACTAGTCATTGTAATAATCCACACTGCATCCACATACTGAATATTGCATGTTAATTCTACTCCCTGTCTTCGAAATGGATACAGTAGAACTAGAAAAGATTCAGAGAAAGTTGGCATAGATGACCAAATATTTGGGATGTATCTTTATGCAGCCTTTTTAGAGACAGGGGAAGACTTTTCAGTCTGAAAAAGAACCGTCTGAGGAAGGATGGATGTATCAGTGACCTATAAAATTCTGAGTTGCATGACAAAGGTGATTATTTATCCTCTTTCAACGGAAGACACAGGCAACATAAAATGGAATTGTGACTGGGTCAGAATAAACAAAAGGAGATAATTTTTAACATAATCATTAGCTGAGTTGTGTAACTGTTTCCCACATAATGTTTTGCATACCTGAAGTTGACATCGTTCAAAAACTGATTAATCAAAAGAAAGTTAATTCAGAGATATTAAATATAATAAAGACATGACCATCCACTTCATGACATCATGGAGTCAAACTGCTGCAGGCAGAATACCATCTCATGCTTTCTTGTTCTCAGATTCTTCCACAGGTATGTTCTATTTGTTATACTTTTATACTGCTATATCTACAACCGAAGCTAACAGTTCTTCATTTCTAATCAGTGCACATTACTGCTTAAGCTACTGTCCATTGCCAAGAGCAGGATACCTGACTTGAGTGATTTGGTTTGACCCAGTACGGCTGCTCACACCTTCTTTTGATCATATGAAAACCTTATTTGTGTTACTCAGATGAAAAGTTTCTTGTTCCTAAAAGAGGTCCACTCTGATCTAAATCATTCTTGTTTTCTCCTCATGCCTGGGACAGGGCATGTTCACCCCACATTTCTAATTAAAAAACTGTTTTGCTCAAACAGTATATATGGATGAAGACCCAAATTGAATTTCTATAGTTTCTTTGAGTTAGGATATGTCAACCTATTCAATGCTTCAATTCACTGTTGGATAATTATTCTGATTTTGATCAGTTTGCTTAAGTGCTTATCATACTGATTTACTCAGGTACCTGACCAGACTACTAGGAGGCTAAAAACATTTTTGACTGTCAAGTGATCTAACATCCGCTGTGTAGAAGGCCACAGAAGCAGACAGATAAACGCTGAGACTCTCTCCCTGAACTTTTAGTACCACATTTACTGCATGGACAGTCAATCAGACTGTGACTCATTCCTCTTCAAAAGACTGCTGTCTTTCCAAATTTTGCAGTCCATCAGCAAGGATAAAAACTCTTCAGAAGAGATGTCAGTTACAGCATTACAAGAAAATATGACATGGATTGATGCATCTGGAGATCAATGATGCTTACTGTTTGTCAGATGATGGTTAAGTTCTTTGTAAGTTTTTAAGGTTGCAAAACATACCCAGAAAATCAAGGTGTTACATAGTTGCTTAACTGGTAAAATCTGTGACAAAGCTTATGCTAATGCTGTCAACACACAAGATTTGGAATATGCTCATAGGCACCAAACACGTTCAGTGACTTTGAGAAGACTCAGCATGAAGCAAAAAAATGGAGGTTTATGCAAATGCTGCAATTTGAACAGCAAACACTCTTCACTTTACAGTTTTTTTTTTTCTTTTAAAGGTAAGTTAGTATACCTACTAGCTAGGTACACTAATTGGAGATTGTCAGCTGGAATTACTGACAGACTATGCTGATAGCTGATTTACTGAAACAGAAGTTAAGAATTTTAGACCATGAAAATGGAAAGTATTTAAATAATAGAAACAGGATGAAATACTGAAGTATTTCAGACAATGTCACATTGCCAGATTAAGTTAAACAAAGAATTTAACAAGGTCTGTGACCCTAACTAATTAAACTTATGCATACTATTAATCCCCCTAATCAATCCAGTTAAAGACTAAAGCAGTCTCACGTGTTTGTACACAAAGCGCCCCACCGAAGTGATTTTTAACAATGTGGCTAAGCAGAATGCTGGGATCAGTCAGAACTCAGTGACCATTATGTAGTCAGTAAGCAGAAAAGTCTGTAAACTCACCTGCTTGGTGTTTTTGAGGTAAATATTATATTGCCCAAGATAAATAGTGTTCACGCACTGTTACCTGTGTTTCCTTTGGAGTGTTTAGCGCTCTGCAGACGAGACTCTTGTTAGCAAATCCTTCCTTTGCAAAATGTCCACTCCTAAAAGACAAGCTCACGGTATTTTGTACAACATGTAACAGGAAAAATATTCATCCTTCATCTTTCTTTCTTCCTCATTAGGAAATACTCAGGAAAACTTTGGGGAAAAAAATAAGATTTAACATCATTGTATTTATTAGGTTCCGAAACAATACACATTCACATCCTTTTGAATACAGTACATTTGGCACAGTAATAATGTTTACGATGAAATAACACTAATGAATGGCAAGAGATTCAAATTACATCCATAAGAAAAAAATTCTGTACAAATAAATCCTCACAATAAAAAAAACCCTACCCCCCCAACTGAATACATTTTATATTTAGCCAGAACTATTCTGCACATAATTTAAAAAGAGGTAATTTGTAAGCCTTTTTTGGGGAGAATTATTTTCACCCTCTGGAGAAAACTGTGTTTTCATTTTTTAATAAAGTCTATTTGGGAGGAAAAACAAGAAACAATGGATTCTTTATAATTATTATTATTATTAATAATCTTTTTGGCATTTTGCACTCATTTTACAAGGAAGGAACAGGAAAGATTTTACAGAACAGGCAGAAATGTAACAGAATGTCCATTTTTAAGAATTATCATTAAAAAATGTTCAAGGTAACAGACAAACCTTCTGATGTAAACCCAATGCAGAGGATCTAACTATTTATATTGAAGAAATATCTGCCCATGCAAAAGTTTTTATCTCCTTCACTTTTCTCTTAGCATCCTGCCATATGTTGCAGGTGCTGAGGCCTCTTGAAAGACAAACGCTTGCTAATTATCTTCACGTTAGAAACGGGAATACGACTACAGAGCTTGCTTAGAAAAGCTTTATGGGACGCTTTTATTCCTTCAAAATAAATGCTCAGAGTTTTGTGTAAAGGCCTCTTGTTGTACAAACAGTAGTGCGCTATCCGATAACTTGTCTTCCTAGCCAGTCTACTCACCTATGGAAAAGAACGCTTTAGCATTGTGATCAGTTCTTGCCTGGATGTCAAAAGCTAACCATGATGAGAAATAAACAGAGCCAGTGGCGAGACACAAATCGATGGGCAGTTCTACAATATATTTCTAAAAGAGAAAGAAATTTAAACATTGAGATGATGCAATCATTAAGATGTTTCTGTGCTGGTACTCAGCTCCAGAAGCTAGTCTTTTCCCAGTACAAAAGATTACTGAAGATAAATTAAATTAAACTAAAGGCTTGATCCATTATTACACCTGTAGGCCAGACAACACATTAATTGATATATCATAATATTTAATATTTTGAAATCATCATAAGAATATATATAATAATTACACCTGAGTTTTAAAAACAAAACAAAATGGAACTGAACGTTGTCATCAGTAACAGGCTATGAGCAGCCAGACGCAAAACTGACACAAACTAACTCATCTGCTTGAGACCGAGATTATCTCTTAAAGCCAATGATTCACACTTTGTCCACCACGATTTGTAACATTCCTTTCTCTTTCTGAGCTCTATCATGTCATAATAGAGTTGAAGAGAACTATACAAGAGATTTAGTATAGCTTAATATATGTCTACATCTTTTATAACAAAAACCTCATCTCTCTGACAGTAACTTGAACCAATACACATACAAGAGTATTGCACATGGACATTATTATAATTATTCTTTCATAGACTAACATTTTAATAGTATGCCTGAACATGCAGCAGTTGATACCTCTATATTCAATGAATTCCACAGGCCTTGCAGCAAACACTATATACAAAATCTCACCTGTACAAAAGGCAAAAAAGCTTCTTTAGTGCCACTTTGCCAATCACAAGTATATATATTTTTGTGCAGCTGGAAATCCATGTGCAACAATTAAAATGGATTCCAAAGACCGCTCACTCAGTCCAGTAAAATATATAATAAAATGACCTCAGCGATACATGTACACATTAAAAAAAAAACAACAAACCAAACCAAAACCAAACCACAGGGTACTCCTGGAAATATAAGTACATAACACTGTTAGCGTATCTACAGGAGGTAACTTCACATTAGTAATATTGTCCACATGAGTTACCATTTCAATTCATACACAAAAAAATTCAATTTACAACTTCCAATTATGTCAGTTTGTGAATGTTTGATCTTCAGTTTTTTAACTCACTTCCACATAACACACGTGTAGCCTTATTTTGTGTCTTCTAAAAGCAGATTTCTCTTTATATTTTAAACATAAAAAAACAACAAACACAGTAGTATTATGGTTTTGTAAAAGTGTGCAAAAGTAACACACTGCTGAGAAAATAAATATAAATAAGAAATTATCAACTTAGCTACAATGGAAAAGGCAAATGTATAATGTTTATAATTAATTTTTTGTCTAAAATTAACTGTAAACATTTGCAAACTTGCCATCACATTAATGGTTCATTTAAATGGGTATTAAATTTGGTAACAGGGATAGTACACCTAATTGCCTGAAAAACTGTAAAATGCCTATATATAGCTGTGTTAAAGTACTATAGGCTTTTTATTCTTTAGCCCTTTAATAACTATCCATATAGTATCTACCTCTTGCTTTAAATAAAATTTCAGTTACCTTTGTGACTCTTCTTATTCCTAAGAGTTTTCAATAAATTGTACGAGGAACTTCATTGAAAGCCTTAATTGATGTGCTTCTTTTTCTGGATAGCTTTAGGTTTGTACCTCACTACAATCAATTCATAACTCAGGATTACACCTCCATGAAGGCAGACTTCTTTGCTTACCAAAGGGCAGCGTATTACTTATTTGTTCCACCTCTGAGTACAGATCTCACCAAAACTACCAGTGCAGAAGAAACAGTTCGCTACCTTCTTAGCTTGAATACATATGACAATTACAGAACGTGATCTGTTAAATCGCTTTTAATAGCACGGCTTCATTTTCCACAGAAAAAGATGCAATTTCGTCCTCTGGGGAGATCTTAGGAATAAAAGAAAAGTTGCAAATATACGGCAGTGTGTTACATCTACAATTTCTGATACAAAATTATTTTGCATTGCTTTGTGAGACAGAAATTAAGAGTGCTTTCAGGTCAGAAGATTAAAGGAAAAAACAATAAATATATACTTTAATTGGGGATATGGGCTCAGGGTAAGAGAAGTAGTTCTTGATCTACTGAGTCTCAGTAATTTGACGATCTCTTCAGAATCACTTCTTGCAGCATCACTCATCTGTCAGCCTAACGTTGCCTATGGGAGTAGCTCTTCTCCAAAATAAGAGAACCCTTTAAATTCTTCTTGATTGATTTGTTTTATAATTGTCTCATCCACTAGCGTTAATACTGGTTCTTCTCGTGTAAAGTCTTGATCAAAGTTATTTACATCCCTTTTGGTTTTCTGAGGAAAAAAATACAAATAAGGTGAATGGTAAAACAGCATAGTAAAATAAAAGGTGTTATCCCTCCTCTCCATCCCCCCACCCCCAAAAGGCTGAATTTTCTGGAATGATTGAAATAAAAGAGGAGCTACTTCACACAAAGAATAACAGATGTATGAGAGAAGCTACAGGAGCAAGTACTATAAATGAATTCAGGAGAGGCCACAGAAGCAGCACTATAAATGAGTTCCCAGAGACTCACAGGTCTCTGACAGGCGAAGGAATAGCAGTATGATGATAAAGCAGGAAGCTGAGATTAGGACTAGTTTAAAAAAGGCTTTGGCATAGTAGGTGGTACAGTTGTTTCCTCTTAGATTTGAACATAATGATATCTCATTTCAGAGGCACAGAGTGAACTGATTTAATTGATTCCCTACAATATAGCCTACTGTTTCAACTCTAAGTTAACTGTTTCTTTATAGCTGGCTACACTCAGTTTTAGAATAAGATGCAGACCTCGCAACAGCTCTCAGTCCAAAATCCTTGAGCTCCACATTGGCAACTCAGATTTCCTAATGCAGCCAAATGTTATTCAGAGCACTGCGGCAAACTGTGAAATTCTGGCTCCAGACAAATCCACCTCAGAACTCTTCTTTATTCCAATGGCATCATGATTTCCCCATTGAAGTCTAAAGCACCTTGCTCTTTCAGCAAAGTTGGGCCAACAAAGTGCAACTGTACGTGCTATGGTTGGGATAAGATGTATTAATTAGAGATGGCCTTGAGGACGCCAACTCGTCATCTTCAGGGCACTCACAACAGTGACTCTCTGTGACCACTTACACGTAAAAAACCTCAAGGCTACAGGGGAAAACATTCCCCACGGTCATTCCCTTCAGGCCTGCACTGTTCATGTTTTCCATGTTAGCAGCATATTTCAGGCATGTACAGGTTCAGAAAATTGGAACAAACATTTTCCTTTACACTTTTCCTCTTTTCTCTTTGTTTCATGAAATATAATAGTACTAGAGTGATACTTAATGGAGGCGCACCAACACGTTGAAAACTAGCTTTGTGTCCGTCTTGCACATGTCTGAGATTAAGATGATACCAGAAACAGAATAGCTATTTGACTTGCATAGTAAAATGATAAAATCATAAAGTGATACATCATAAAGTACACTAATGTATTCCAAATGGGATATATGCCTTCTTTCAATGTAGGTAAGTTTTCCTATAAAATATATATATATAAAAATGTATTTTCTTCATCAGCTCTACTAAGGCACTAGAACAAATAGTTTTCTTTCTCACAATTTTAAAATGGTCATAGCAGCCTTCACCTACATTGTTAACAACTTTATAGATATAGGGAAAAAAAGGTCTATATAAGGGCAAGAGACTGTCACTTGTAAACCAAGTACTTTCTAAGTGCAGGCAACCAAAGATCCACATCATCTATCTACAAAATTCCATTAGAAGGAATATGGACTTAACAATTATATAGTTTACATTCGTACATAAAGACTGGACATAAAACGTATGTGATCTGTATGCTCTGAACTGCATAAAGCATGAGGGACATGGCTTTGGGCTTTATGTTTTTTCCCAGTCATTTGGGCAAATACTGCAAAATAAGAATGAAATTCCATACAAATTTTTAAATGCATTACATTGTGATTATGTCTACATTGTTCTTGTTCCCCGTGTCCTACTGTAGTATTTTCACACACTAATACAATGAACTTTCTACAGGAATAGTCACTAAAGCAGAAGGAGGTAAGTGAATATTTGTAGAAAGTAGAATTCAAAGTCAGAACTGTAGTTATGTGCAAGAGAAAGTTGACTACACTCACACTTTAACCACTACCTATCCAGGGCAAATAAGCTCTGAACTAGCTGACAACAAATACAATATATATAATTTTCAGGTTTTCATACTGAACGTATTTGTGAAAAGTGTTATTTCCTTGCTGAAGCTAAAAGAGTAAGATGACAAATTCCTCAGTCTATCGGGGCAATTAATTCCCAATAGGTGTTAGGTGAAAAAGACTGCAGATGAGTACATCTGAAAAACTGTCCCAACACTGGCGTATCTGAATCCTATTGATTAAATATAATTATACTTCCAACAGAACTTCAAATCCCAAACACTTCTGAAGCAACAACCAAAGGTATTTGCTTAGATTTCAAAGCCTAGCATGTCTTAAAATATGCCTTCAAGACCAAAGAAGGAAATAATAGAAGTTTTTACTTTCTCAGATTTATAAACAATTCCATGTCTTCTTGGCAGCATAGATGTAAATCACCCAATTTATTAACAAGACAAGTGTGGAGCAATCTAAGTTTGCAAGGATACACCAGTAAGCCTCTAACCAACTGATGAAGTGAGATTACATAAATCACAGGGAACAAAAGCGAGTGGATTAAGTCATACAAGACAAAAGGCAGAGTTAATAACAAGTGCTTCTTTTCAACAGAAAGATTTATTTGAGAAACCCTCCTTAGCAACTTAGGCACTTTCTTCCTGAAGCTATGACTATTTTGCAAGGCCCCATCTGCTAAGACGAAACAGGTCTGGCCACATTTCTGCTACTATTGCTATTTTAATATACTTGCACTGTGAATGCTCTATAGACCAACAGCATGAACCTATATATAGTTGCAGCATGAGGGCTCAGGATGAAGGTATGAAGGGCTGTGGCTGTCTCTTAGCAGAGAGGCTGAGGAAAGAAAGATGATTTGCAAGGTAAGGAGAGCATATGAAGGAAACAGAATGCAGCTATTACCCAACTTTGAACATTTATAGAATCATGAAGAAAAAAGGACAAATCTTCAGATTGGCTGGCAAATGCATCATTAAAAATGCAGTAATTAAATGGGTGGGATTGTTTATTTAGCCTGCAGCTTCTGAGACTTTGGGACACATTATTTTTAACTTTGCAAACTTTTTTCCAGGTAAGACTTTTCAATTTCAGATGACTGAAGAAACTAGGGTTATTAGGAAAAAAAGAACCCCTGAACCCACAGCTTTTTTTCTCTCCAGACTACCCAAACACCTTGTGTTCAGCACGTGTCAATGCCACACGAGAGCACGGGCACAGCAGCTACCCAAGAGCTTCCAAATTCCACACTGCACTGAAACTGCTCTACTACAGGCGGCGCATGGGCAGTCCGTCTCTGTCTGACAAAGAGCAGCAGCAGTGCCACAGCACTTGGAATGACTAAAAATGACATGACTCCAGTTCTAAGTCTCATCTGAAAGATGGCTTCTCCACCAGCACAGTATCCCCGCTAGTGAGAAGGAATAGTGACTCACTACTTCTTGTGCAGGACGTGTGCTGGCTAGTTGATTTTTTTTTTCCAGCAGTGTGAATGCTTCCTAGGTTTCCTGTCTGAACATAGACCCAGTGTGACCTGCTTATCCAGGGGGATGTGGTGGACCCTGCTTCATGTTGGTGATACGATCTGATGAGATGTAATACTTACGTTACAGAAATAGAACCCCTTGAATTACTAAATATTAACATGACCTACGACCCATCAAGGATGACAGTTTTAAGTCAAAGTCATGTTTTCTTCTATTCAAAGATTAGCACTTCTGTTCAAAGAGCTAAAGATATTGGAAATTTTAAAAGACTATCTCTTCATAAAACATCATTTAATCAGTTTTCCCAGTTGGTCTGTAGAACTTTGGACAAAGGGATATTGTTTTATGAGTCAAAGTGCTTTTCTTCTTAAATCTCTTCACATAATTACTAAAATATTAAAAAGAACTTCATATGCTATTAATAAGTACACATTGAACAGTGTTTTTTGAACTGGTTTCATTTTCACTACCATTTCAATGAAAAATTAATTTTTTACCTGCAGTCACAGACTCAAGCTTAAAAAAAACCTTCACAACATGCTTAACAAGCCTTCCAGTGTCAAGGATTACCAACCTCGTCTGTTAATGATTTCTAAATGACACTGTATGAATTGCAACAGTGAAAAAAAATAATACATATCTAAGTTGATGTTCTTATCACTGAAAATACATTAAGAAAGTTAGAACTTGCCATTCCTTTCATTAATCACATGAAGCAAATGTGAATGACAGGAACCTTAGGTACTGAAAAGCCACAGAAACCCTTGCAAGAAGGCACCTGACAGAGGGTGTTCCAAACCAGGGAACTCCGCAAAGCTTGGGCACCTCATCAGCTGTGTCATGAGGCCAATAGGCTCAGTGGACTCTCTTCTGCCTAACAAAGATTAAATTGATTCTCCAGCTTGGGGGCATTAAAAGGCATCTGTCTCTACTCCATTATTTATTTTCATTTAATGTGCAGAAAATCACGAAAACTCCTTCAAGTCCTTTGCCAGCTTCATGGCTCCACTAGATTGGGTTGGAATTGTCCAGCAGGTTCAAAGTCTACTCAGAGGAGGTGAAAGAAAGATGGAGGTGGTGGCTAGAAAACAACACTGCCACAAAAGCCTAGGTTTTCTATTTTAGTCTGATTTTCCTACAAATTCACAATATGCTGTTTAAAACAACTGTAGGAATCCTCTTTAAATCAATTAATAGATTTCTGTTTAGTTTAGTAGAATGAGGCGCTAATCCAGAACAGATAGCCAATACAAGTGAGGCCAGAAATTATCATTATAACAATGAACCAATATGGTGGAAGAAAAAATTATTGTGCTAGGATATTTTTCATTATGTGGACCTTTTGACACACAATATATACAAAGCTCATCCATGATTTTCACAGTCTGAGATAATGTCAGCAGGGAAATGCAGATGCAGATTGGCCTTTCTATATCACTGAAAGAAACATCTTGAACCTTATTCCACTGCAATTTTCTGCTGATAGCAGTGCTTCATGTATTTTCAAGCCCACACTGAAATCCTGGAGTTTGTCATTTGTTTGGGGAGCTTCACCAGAGAACCCTTCCAGTGCAGTGCCTGGCTGGTGCACCGACAGGCACAGTCAATCTGGGCAAGAAGCTGCTGCAGCTCTTGGTGTGCAGCTACAGGGTCAGTGCAGCAAGAATGGGACATGCTGCAAGAGTCACACCTTCTCATATGTTACACGGTATCATTGAATTTTATCCAGAACTTGGCTTCAGTAAGAAATAAATGATTCCCGCATTTGACACAGTATCATCAAGAAGAAAGTCTTAGATCAGGATGATCAGAGATTAAATATTTTGTATTTACCTTGTCACTGATAAGATTTTCAGATTAATTTGTTCAAGACAAATGGAAACTCAAGACATCAAACAAACTGGTTTGAAGCACAAGGTTATGTGGCTAACCTCACATATCACTGTCCTCTCATTCACCTCTCTTTATTATGATAAGAAAAACCACAGCACAGGCAGAGATCACTTTGCACCAATGATTGGATCGCTTTTCATAAAGGTGTAGTAGTTTCTAAAAAGTTGAGACCAACTGTAATGAGCACTCACTTTCACATATAACTCATTCTATATATACAGAAATCCAGTATGAATACTGTGAAACAGGCTGAGCAGCACAACCCTTCAGGCCTGTCTTTCTGTTTATCCTGTTGATGCCTCTTCACAGTATTTGCACACCCTGAGAGCCTGTATCAGTATTAGAAGTATTTTCTAGAATGTCTTATTTCAGAAGATATGAAGTATATGTTCTCAGAATAACTGTACAAGTTACTACATTTTTTTCAGTGTGTTAATTGCTCTGTTCACACATGGAAAAGTTACAACTCTTCAGTATATTCAACTGAAGGTTATGATGATAAAAAGGGGTTTGAATCCAAGTAACAACACTCATTACTTCCAAGCAGAGGGTGTGATTTTGTGCTCCTAGATCATGCTTTCATTAGACGTAAAGCACACCAAATTAAGATAAAGGAGTGGGACACCCCCCCCCCCCCACATAAGGATGTTAATAAATAGTGAAACAGTATTTGAAAAGCATACCAACCTATGCAGTCTACAATTTAATCTGTTATGGAAGTACACAGATATTTCATAAACAACAAGCTAATTCACAGAACTGTGAATTTTAAAAGAGACCATTTGTGATCCAATAAACTGAAAACACCTTTATCCTGAAACAATACATATCTTTCCTAGGAATGTGAAATGGGTCCAGTAGGAAGGAGGAATAATCTAAACAATTAGGGGGTACAAACATTTAATGACTACATGGCCAGGATGTCAGCCTTAGTATTTCACTTTTGCACAGCCTTTCTCCTATCCTACACCCCAAACTCATGCAACAAAACAAACAGCAAGGCAAATAAAATCAAGCAAGGCAAAAAAAAAACCTCTGCAGGTTCACTGACAACCACCCTGTGTTCGCAGTCTGGGCAATGAACCTCACCCAGAAGAAGTCACTGTAAAACTTGTCCCCCATGGCCATACTTGGGTATGGCTTTAGCATGAAGGAGTACACAGCACTAAAGCTATATATACCAAACCTGCTTTGTTCATAGCCTGATTGCTAAAGCACAACGGTTATCTCTGTGTAAAACTTCGATGGAGATAGATTTCACGGGAACTGCAGGGGAGCTCAGCACTACAGCTTCCCACCTGTGGTTAGTCCTTTACCCTCAAGATCCATCTTGTCCACCTTATCAGGGCTTGCTTCCATTAGGACTTAATCATGACATAACTACTGCACATAAGCTATGCTATCGTAGAATATGTCTAATTTTTAGAGTGAAAAAAAATTGCAGGGAAAGAGTGCCAACTTCTGGATTTCTGCACTATATTTTTCCCTTATGATAGGTTTCTTTGAGGGTTAACTACATGGGAAACAGTTTTATATTTCTTCTTGGGGTGGGGAGGAAATGTGAGAAGAGAAACTAATGGAACAATCATATGAAAATACCCTTCGTCTGCACAATACAATTCGTATTGCAAATTTTATGATCCACTCTACAGTGCAGATTTTATATGTGTGCCTCTCAAATTCACAGTATATTGGCAAGCCTCCATTGATATCCTCAACTGCTCTAAGGTCATGATCACCAACGTCACCTCCCCTCTTACATCCTGGCACACATCCAAGATGAGTACATTTTCGGTTCTGTTCTTCTGAAATTGCACTTTAACCATTGCTACAGCAGAGTTACTGTAGTCAGGGCTGGTGCATCTGCGAAATGCTAAACCACCTGCTGGTGAGCCCTCAAATACAAGTGTAGAAGCCCTTTTCCTGATCACTAGCACTTTAGCACAAAGGACTGGCTATACCCAGAAAATGGAGCTGACTTGCAAAGAAGAGAAAAAAAGTGATGCAGGGGAGTTGGTAAGTCTTGGGCACATGTCCCTAGAATTCCAGTGGCTTCCAGGTGACATCCATAAATCACTGAAAAATTACCCAAATACACATAGTCTAGCAGTGCACTGAGATATTTGACCAGATTTATTCTGTAAAAGATCAATAGATTTACTTTGCTTTCCATTCTTTAAGCAATCACAAAGAGAAGGAAAAAATTAAGGAGACTGATGCTAGTGAATAGGTGAATGATTTAATGTAATATTTCAAGACTCCCATCTCTGCCATGTATCCTGAATAAATACTGACTTTCCAACGTTTTATTCTGCCTACAGCCACCTATCCCACTTAATTTCAGAAAAGTAACACAGTATGGAAACCTTCCTGAATATGTTGTGAAATTATAAATACATGGCAATATCTTGTGAATCTGAGCCCCTCCTCTGTGGAGGAGGCATGGACATGTGCATTGTGACACTGGACGCAAAGAAACACCACAGCATGAAGGGTAGTAGCAGGCACGTACAGAGGGAGCATCATTCCAAGACTCAGCTACACACTAGAATGGTTTCTAGTATAGGCCACAAAGCAGCAATGTTACAGAGTTTTTGGCAAGACTGCCTTCTTCAAAACATTTTGGGAAACTCATGCTCTTTGATTACAATCTCTAGCTCGTTAAGAATAAAGCTTTTAGTTTGCCATGGATGATGCATATGACAGGCTTTCATACAGAGAAATGGTATAGCAGGTCTCACCTTATACAAATGGAGGAAGCTACACAGTGATGGTTTAATTCTAAGACTACTGAACTGAGATAATGTTTTGAAGTCTAATGATTATTTTTAAGCCTTTGAAAAGACAGATTATAATAAAGACATACGTGACTTTTTAGAAAGCAGCTGAAGCTGCTGTGGTTTTTTGTTTTGGTTTTTTCTTTTTTTTTAAGCTAATGCCCATACTTATACAAAGTGCAGACTGAAAAAAAAAAAGGGGATTGCACAATCATGGATGAATGCCTGCTACTTCTGCATCTCAATATACCTTCTTTCCACCTATCCTCCAGACACTGGAACTGCTTTTTTGGAACACGGTTTTATGAAAAGAGCACAGTATAACATAGCAGAGTTGTAGTGACATGGGTTTCATTCTGGGTTCTGCTACTGATCTGCTTTGAGCTTGAGTAATTTTCTCCTCACTATGCCTCTAATTTTCTTCCTAGTTTTGTTGTCCTATATATGGATTGTGATCTGTCTATCATTATCTATGATTTCTTGATTGTCTCTCACTTATATGGCTTTTTGCACAGCGGGAACCTCGTCTTGCTGGGAACTCGAGCTGTTATTGCAGACCTGAGGGCACAAATTCAATTTCTCTTTCTTCTTGTTCTTGTCAAATATAAACACAATCCTTCAGTGAGTCGGCAGTTGTGATCTTCAACTCCTCCTTTTCCACGCTCCATAATTAAGCAAAGGGAATCATTGTTCTATAGGTCCTTTGCAAACATGAATATGGCATGCAAATCAAGGAATAACACCTGCACTTGAGGTTTTTCCAAAATATCTAGACTGAGTGTTCCTCTCATCCCGCATAATTTAAGCGTATGACTCCTGGAGCATGCTGTTGAGAGGACCAGTACAAGGTCTGTGCCTCCACAGTAACAAAATCCCTTGTAACAGCACAGCAGCATAACAACAGGAAAGCAGCAGTTAATGAAGTGCTAGGATTCCTTACCATTTAAAGACGCCTTCCCTGTCCTGCTACTGAAGATAAGTGCCTACACATCAGCTCCTTCAGTCCACCATCTGCATATTAGTGCATATGTCAAAGGAATTAAGTTTTGCACTAGTATGCTGAGCTGTGAACACATACATTGACAAATTTTTGCTGCCCATTTTGGATGAACATCCTAGTAAAACACTGCTGTTAACTTTACGCTCACATTCGCACGGTATACTGCTAATATGAAAGGTTCTGCATGAGAAATAAACCCAAAGCCAAAGCTCTTCTCACACTCTATGTTCACTGGACTCCAGCTGTGAAGGGGACTAGTCATGGACTGCCAGCCTTCAACGAGTCTTTGCTTTTTTCTGATAAGTTCCTCTCAACTCTCTGATAAAGAGTCAGATGCTACTGCTTCTTAAATCACCTGATGTTTTGCCACTGGCTTTTAACAACATCAGAAACAGGCCCAACCCAGGAATATTATTTATCATCTGCATTAATATAAAAATAAAATATTACTGCTTGAATGCTTAAGAATGTACTGTAAGTTACCATGATAAGATCATTTCACTTAATGGTTTAGACGACTTTCTGAAAATACCACTGGAGATTAAAGCAGCCAAAAACTGAAATAAAATCTGTCTTATTCTGAGGAAGCCCAAAAGGAAAGCAGAAACACCGCTTATTACTCCATCCCAATGGGCACCACTTAACAATGTACGTTTAACAGATGGTTAAATGAACCTAATTATTCAGTATGAAAAGCTTTTAGTGCTACAAGACCAGGACTTAACAAAGTTAAACAAATCCCCAGTACAGAGTCAAAAGCGGCATAATAAAAATTGTTTAACTTATAAATATTTGAGAACCTGCAGTGCTGGGAAGTAGCTTTCAAACTTCTGTAATGCTAGTGTTGTGGTAATCACAGCTAAAAACAGCTGCTGCAGGCCCTGACGCTGAAGAGAATAAAAAAACAAAAAATAAGACTAACTGAATGAGCAAATTCTGGGAAAACAGAACCTTGTTCATCCAAATAAACAACACTGAAATCCCTTAAAAATACCAGCTTGCTTACTCTTGATTTCTCTAAGTAGTTGTGATACAAGCTGCACATAAGTGGCTCAAAAGCTATATACTTACACTATGAGAAAATTTAGTGGTTGTACAAAGTGACGAGCTAGTCGAAGCTTTGGAAACCAAGGTCCTTTACTTCGTTGAGGGAAGAGGCAGAAATGTTACACACTGCTCTGCTCTGCCCAGCCACATGCTAGACCGATTGGTGTGAGCTACGTTGCAGGCAGTTATGGTACTGCTGCTCAAAACTGTCTATGGAAAGCTAAACTGAGACCTTGAACGTCATCGTCTGCCAATAGCCAATGCTCCACAATCAGCAGTGAACTGGCTAACACTTGTACCAGTAGCAGAAAAAAGTAACTTTTAGGAACCAGCTAATTCTAATTCATGATACCCTGTGGCAGAGACAGCATGCAAAAAAAAGTGTTGGACTTCAACCGTTATGGCTGTTTGTAATAAAAAGCCAGTCCCGAAAGTCCACGTCCATTTTTCTTTAGCTTTTCTAAAGGATATGTTAACTCTTCTGACAAATATAGATTCTTCCCTGTTTCTAAACCTTTTTTTTGTACACCAGTATTAATCACCACGGTGTCACTCTCAGAAGCAAGCCCACTGTTTTCCTATGCCTGAAATGCCTGCAGCAAGTGGGGAATACATAATGTGCAATGTTTAACAATGGTACATGAGGGTCTGAAGTCTCGAGATCACTCCCCAGTGTTTTGTCTAAGCAGTAACACTTCATGCAAAAGCATGCAGTATAGCCCCTTGCGTGCCCATCTGCTAAATGCTCGTTGCCATGCACTGATGACTGAATGGAAATATATTATGAAACTGAAGGGACACCTCAAGGTTATTAGGCCTAAAAATGGACCTACCTTGACATTTTCCCCACATTGAAGGCCTTACCTTAAAGAGGGACATTCACACTGAAGCAAACTTGAAAAGAGAGAACATTTACACAAAAAGAAATTTACTTGGCCTGTAATTTCCTACGTTCCTTTTGGTGCTACTGAATGATACTGCATTTTACAGGGCTTCTTCCCCACAGCGTAAAGGCAAAGTCATAATTCTGCACGTATGACGATACAATCCACTGTCACAAAAAAATAGAGGCGTGCCAAAAAACCCCAGCAAAACAGTATCATGAGTTCCCAACACCAGGTTAAAAATACCTCGTTAAAAAGTAAAAAATTCTTTGCCTGTTAGCAGTCATGTATGAAAACAAATCTGAGATTATAGAACTTATGTTTCAGGCTAATATATTTGAAAGTTTTCTCCAGAAACGCGGTCCCTCTTTAAGGATTCCAGCCATATTTCACAGTAAGCAGACAGTTGCTGCAGCAATTTAAACACGCACCTCTCTAATTTAACACATTTTCGGGAGCCGTTCAGTGTGGCACCTACCCATTAGGCAGGTGCGGCCTCTGCCTGTTTGCCTGTGCAAACAGGCCAGCTGCACACTCCGTAGGTGCTGATTTGTATTTGCTATTTATTACCCAGTTTCCAAACACTGTGGGCATCCAGCTTGTCGTAAGTCATCGACAAAGGGTTGCCAAAATTTTGCCAGTTTTTCACTCATTTAGGGGAGGGGTAAAAGAAAATTCCCAGTACTCACTGACTCCAGTTGTAACCCACAATCATTGGCTAGGACTAGAATTTCGTATTTGGGAATGATTTTATTTCAAACCTTTGCTGCAGCGCAAAACTGAAAGAGGACACATTGCTGGCATCCTTAAGTCAAGACTTAACAAGGGAGTTTAGGTTCACAAGGAAACTGCATACAGACAATGTGGCTCAGATAGTGATAACTAAGGGGGGACGGACTTTGATAACAGTTTATGATTATATTAGTGTTACCGGAGCTGAGAGAGAGGTGCAAATTACTGTAGGAAATTTGGCACTAAAGATCAAGATTAAATCCGCTGACACTGAGGTCTGGTATAGCGTAGAACACTCTTCCAAGGGAAGTGCTATGTGTTCGGTCAATTTAAAAGCCAGGCTGATCTTGAGCATTAGGTTTTTAACACTTCTCAGTCATTTCTTCGCTGTCACAGAACTTTGCATTAAGCATCCTGAGATTACCACAGAGTGGAAACTGAAGTGTGAAAAGGTTAGGTGATGAACTCTGGACCACAACGTGAATTTCTAGAAAATCTGGTAGAAGAACTTACATATCTTGCCATTCTTGGGGCTCTGGTTTTAGCTGCTAGACAAACTCTCTATCCCTGAGAAGTCAGAACTGAAGAAGGAACATACAAATATTCAGAAAACATTCTTATTGATATAACAGTGGGAATTCAAAAGGCTGCAAAACGAAGGGAGTCACATTAGATGGACTAAATGGGCTGGTGGCAGCTGCTGTTGCTCCATACTGCAAGGTACAATTCTGCAATAAACTATCTCATTAATTTTGTTTCTAGTGCCCTTGAAGAAAGCGAGCTTTTAAAATGGAAACCCAAGAAATTATGGATGCATAGAGAAACTTAAAATAATGTATTGTTCCATGAAAGCTGCATGTTCACAGTAAATCATCGTAATGTGATTATTTTGTTAGCTTCATCTCCATAAAGCCACACTATGAATGGATTGCCACAGGCACTGATAAAGCCATTAGCGATGAAACTTTGGCTTAATTGCTAAAAAGAAATACACAGGGCAAACATCTGTTTTACCAGGCTTTGTATTACCCTCTGGCTCAGAGTTCTTCAACTTTTTCATGTTGAGGACATCTTAGTCAAAGTCTCAAATTTTCCCATCCCTGACATTTACAACAGGGCGGATGACAATGACAAGTCTGTTTGCATGCACATGTTTCAAGGGTTGACAGTGAAAACTCAGCCTGAAAGGATGGGAATGTCCCTGTGGTGAGACTGTCCTTGCTGCACGGTGCCTAACAGCTTCCTCCGTCTCACAGCTCCTTGCAGCATACTGAACCGCTGTGACCAACAGCCTAAGAAATATGAAGTGATTTTACTGTGCCAGTCTAGTTCTACAAAACCCAAGAAAGAATCCCTCAGAGGGCTAGAGCACCTCTCCTATGAGGAAAGGCTGAGAGAGTTGAGGTTGTTCAGCCTCGAGAAGAGAAGGCTCTGGGGAGACCTTACAGCAGCCTTCCAGTACCTAAAAGTAAAAAGAGCTGGAGGGGAACTGTTTACAAGGGCATGTAGCGATAGGACATGGGGTAATGTTTTTAAACTACAAGAGGGAAGATTTAGACTAGATGTAAGGAAGAATTCTTTTACAGTGAGGGTGGTGAAACACTGCAACAGGTTGCCCAGAGAGGCTGTAGATGCCCGATCCTTGGAAACATTGAAGGTCAGGCTGGTCGGGGCTCTGAGCAACCTGATCTAGTTGAAGATGTCCCAGCACATTGCAGCAGAGTTGCACTAGATGACCTTTAAAGGTCGCTTCCAACCCAAGCTATTCTATGATTCTATGAAACTGATGCTCATATGAGGCTACCACTGACTTCAGCCAAATAAGCAACAAATTTTGGACAGTGATGTTCCTCCATCCCTGGCAAGTGGGACTGGGATATCATGCATCTCTATGCCACTTGTGTGCACCTCTCTGAGCTTCACTGGCTGATGTTAGTGGCATGTCAACGGGCCACAAGTTCAGTCTGGAAAGCCTGCAGCCGGCCAGCTGTGCTCTCAGAAATGGCACAAAGAATTTCTTGTAGGGAATCTAATAAGATATGGAGAAGACTGAGGAAAAAGCAAAATATGATAAAATATACCTTTGCTTCACTGTTTCAAATATAAGCTCTGCCAGTAAATAACAACTTGGGACAATAAATATTTCATCAATACACATTAAAGGTGAAGCAGTAATCTGTATCAATCACTGGTTTTAATGCATATGTTATTATTTGGTATGGGACAGACAGAATCATCCCATCACGTCACTAAGCAAGATCTACCACACTTACCATCGTATCAATGACTTTGATATGAAATTAATCTACTGCACCATTGTTTTCATTTGCAATATGGTAAATGTACTTTGTAAACGGAAATAACCAATTCAACCAAGCCAGGAGTGTAACCATGGAAACAAAAAAAGATGGACAGCAGAGAATCACTGAATACTATCAAGGCCTTTGTGGTTCTTGGGCAACAAAAGATGTTGCAAACCACAGCCTGGTCTTATGGCTACCGATTAGGGAAATTTCATTTTCCAAATGGAATAAAATTCCAGGAAGAATACATGAGACAAGATACCTCAACACAGCAATAAAATGCCTCAAAGGGAGTTGCTCTGGAGAAAAGATATATGCCTGCACTAAAATTGTACTTATTTCTTGCATATGCAATTACATATTCATGTCTGCATTAAAAGCAGCAGAGAAGAATAATATTATTCAGAAAATTTCAAGACAGTCTTTGAAACTCTAAGAATTAGGTTTTAAGAACAGCGGAAATAATCGTCAAGAGACACTGTTAAGGTCACTGGAGCTTAGATGCAACAAATATCCTCTTCACAGCTGTTCAAAAGTTTGTTTGATTTCTAATGTACATGCCCCAGAGCTATTACTTTTTCTATAGTAGCTTAACATTTATAATAGCTTTACATGGGACAAACCCTCAGTATAGTAAACCATAGTGTATATAGACAAGAAAAACTAATTTTGTCACTGAAAAACCTCATAATAAAGGATTTATGAAAAGAAGGGCTGGTAGATAATATGCATCATAGGACTGGGCGCCAGGGCATTTTCACCCCTTCATATTCTGTATTCCAAGTTATCAAGCTGGAGGAGCAGCCAAAGATCCTTCACAGCAGGTTTCAGGGCCACCAAATCTGCCTCCATTGTCTCTACCTAGCACAAGCTGCTGTGGCACTCCTGTCACTGTTCAGTAATCTAAACCTCAGTCGTTTGTATGAGAGCTCTGCCCAGGGCATTCCTACCAGCCTTCAGAAAACATGGTCAGTTTTTCAAGGACCTTTTGGACTGCAGTAATTTTCATTCCAAGGCTGAAAACAGTTAGGAAAGAAATTTCAGCTTCCAAAATATCATTAGAATAATCAAATAATGTACAAAGAGAAGGACATCAATGGTGTATTTCTGGTATAATAAGGAATATATTTGCATTCATCCACAGCGTGAATGAGATTAAAAAAAAAACCCTCAAAATTCTGGCCAATAAATAGCCGTGCAGTGTTTCTTCCAAGTGCAGTTGAAAAATTCAGACTTAAGGCTGGCAGAGCTGAAGAGACATACATGAACTATGGAGAAGCACAGGACTGACAGTACCATGTAATATAGCTCTTCAGAAAATGTATTATGGCAGAGAAAGGATAAAAGGTAACAGAAAAGGAAGACGGCTGTGCTAACCAAGGAAATCGCACATTTTCGGGATCAGCAGAGTAGTGAGGCAGAACTGAAGCAAGCTTTGTTTCCACGCTAGCACCTCCGTGACCTCCCTTGGCAGATTATTCCATTGTCTGATGGGACCTCAGTGTTTGACCATTTTCCCTAATGACTTTACTTGCTTAGTGTCAGCGTTTTATATTGCCCAGAGCTCATTTGAATAGATCTTATGGTTTGGGTTTTTTAAAGTATATATGATATAGTAATTATAAAATTTCCCCCCTTAGTCATCTTAAGGTTGGTCAGAAAATAGGTGAATACCTGTGTAAATATATGCATTCTTGCATTAGCAAAATTTTGTATGTGCATGCAAAATTCAATTTGAATGCACAAATGACTATATATGCACTGTATGCGTCTTTCCCTACACGTATGTACACTCACATATCACATGCAAGAATGTCTATTTTCTGACTAATAATCTGGCCTCTCATGGCTATTTTCACAGCTCTAGGCTCTCCTGAACATAGGAATAAAAATGTATTTTTTTAAAACCTTTTTAATATTACACGTCACTTTTAAATAATCAACAGCCCTTTATCAATACTGAAAAGACGTTAAAACCCAGAGAACATTCCAAACAAGGCATTAGTTATGTTTTTTCCATAGCTATTCCATAGCTATGGAACAGTTATGCTTGTTAATCTGAATAAATGAATCTCAATGCTACACCCACAACTGAATTTAGAGAGGAACTCTCTATCTAGATTTTAAAGTAGACTTTATTTCATTAGTGTTCATGTTCTTCCCTCTTTCCTGTATTTTTCAAAGTGAGTGCAATCTCTTCTAGCTTGGCAAAACCCCCACCTTTTCAGCATTTGAAATTTACTGCCCTAGATTCCTTTACCATTTCTGAAGTTACATAATTAATAATTGTATTTTATTTATGTGATCTTCCTCTCCAGCCTAGATACATATCACACTTTGCATTCCAACTAATACATCATCCAGTTTTAAGAGGACAAGTAAAAATTTCAGTATGATCTTGCTCAAAGATTTCTACACAACAACAAAATCCAAACAATTGCAAAATTTATACAGCAGGTACAAAAGAGTTGATGGATCACGAACATAGTGTAAATATATAAGGTATACCCTTTCTAAGTGTAGAAAAGTTGATAGGACCAGGTCACTGGGGAAGATATCTTAGAGAGAGCAGACTGAGAACATTAAAATAATAGGGATGCCTGTAACATAGACTACATATTATCTGAAGCCACCACCATAAAAAAAAAAAAAAGTTCAGAAAAAAACAAGCATACAGAACTACTAGACTGCAGAAATCAAATCTGGTAGAATAAAGAAAGTTGGCATATACAATATGGAAAAAAGTAATATGAAAATCTGACATTAAAGAAGCAGCCTGAAGAAAAATGAGAAAAAGTGTAAACAAAGATGTATAAAGTCACCCTAACAATCATTAAAGAGCAGGCAGCTGTCTTGAAAATTATACAACAGACTACTCTGAAATAGTATGAAATCACTACTAAAACTGAAATATCCAACTAAAATACCATTAAAGGAAGCAGAAAAGGAGAAAAGGAGCAAAACAACAGGAATTAATAAAATAGGAATGGCTTTACAATATAACAGTAGTGAAATAATTACCAGAAAGAGAAAGAAGCTGCACTGAGAAGGT
Source organism: Grus americana (assembly GCF_028858705.1). Taxonomy (NCBI): domain Eukaryota; kingdom Metazoa; phylum Chordata; class Aves; order Gruiformes; family Gruidae; genus Grus; species Grus americana. The sequence continues at coordinate 96,175,899 of NC_072854.1, forward strand.
AGAAGGTATTTACATCGGCAATGAATAAAAATATCTGACATACTAGATGCCTCCTGACTTTTAAGAAGGACTGCCGCAGCAGGAACACTTACAAAAATAATAAAGGCCTTGTAAAAATACCTATTGTCAAAGGGACCGTGCATCTCGATCATGAAAGGAAAACAGTCAATAAACAGACTACATGTGAGGAATCCGGGATTTACTAGAGGCAAGGCATAAAGCAAAAGTTATTTTAGAATTGTGCATCCTGATTTGATAACTGTATTACCAAAATGCTGATGAACTGAGCAAAGCAACAAAAAAATTACTGTGAGATGAAAGGCCAAATTCTTGCGAAAACAGGAAAAGAGCTACACAAATGCAACTCTGCTAAACACCAACTAAGGCTGTCTGCAACTATCTGAGGGCTGTGAATCCTGACTGGAAAGCAGTTAGTTACAGTGTTAAATAGGTTTCAGATAGATATTAATGGGGTTAATTTGGGGTTTGCACTTCCTGCAGCAGTGCACAGATTTGTAACTCAGCTCAGGCACTAGGTCAACCTGGCCACACCTCCAGAGCAGAGCTGGGCAACAGGGTAAGTGAGCCAGCGTGCCCAGCTGGCTGGAGCCTTTCCAGGAGAGCGGGTGGCTCAGGCATCCCTCTGCTGATGTAATGCTACTGCATTACAAGGATTCCATTCTCCAAGAAATATATTAAGAAAAACTTCCCCATATGACAACACTATCTTACTATTACTCCTAGAAAGACATTCACAAGGGCTAATTTTCACTTACAGTTGTCAATCCCTTTGGGTGCTTTCTGCATAGCTAGAGAGAGAGAGAGAGAGACTTCTCCAAGAGTGGACTCAGAGGAGCTACCTCAGGCTCCTGGTCTGGATGGGCAGCCCCGCTTTCACCGCCTACACAAAGAACTTGGGGAAATGCATCTCACTGGACTAAAAGTAAATGCATTAAATGTGACAGACAGCAATTCTCCAATGTCAGATGGGACTTTTTCACCTGTAAATTTAAGTTAGGATTCAGTATTGAGCCCAAAGTTTTGTTTTGTTTTTTAAAATACCTTTGTAAACTGTCTAAAGAAATAAACAAACAAGTACCTTGATCAAATTTACAGGCAAATCAAACATTGTAATTAGGAATGTGCAAAGTCAAAAGATGCAAATCAATCTCAAAGGATTTATCGTGAAGTTATTCTCTTGTACTGTTCAAGCACAAAGTTACCTGCACACATTCTCAGCTGAAAAGCTGACATTTAGTGAACTGTAAGTAATTTTGTCCAGAGAAAGACAAGAATAAGTATTTTTGCTTAGCTTTTGTAGTTTCTGCATGTGGGGCTGCTATTTACATATTTTTGTTACTTTAAAATAGAAATAGTTGATTATTACCTAGGAAAATGTAAGTACATCAGTTTAACTAATCATGATGTATATTTCTTTCCCCCGGGAAGCGTTTTTTTCAAGTATCTTCAGTTAAAATATTATGAATCAGAAATTCTTTCCTCATTCACTACAAAATCCAGTGGCCATCAGCAACACAGAGTTCACACAGAAAGTACAGACAGTATATACCCAACTGAAATAATCACTTCTGATCAAGGTATCTTTAGGAACACTGGAAAATAATTAAAACAGGGCCTCGAACCCTCTCATGGTTTATATGACCAAACATGAACATCTTCCTGTGCATTAAATCTATTCCTGACACTTACCTTCACAGAAACAATGACAAGGCAATCTTTTCAGTGTGGTTTTTATGTTACTATTTCAACCCTCAAACGTTTCATCAAGTAATCTCATGTCTCAGAAAAGACATCAACTAGAATTGTCAAACCAAGTTTTCTCTGAATGTTATGCAAACTGCTACTTACAATCCGAGGTTTGAAGGGTGGCTTGATTTTCCTTTGTTCTAGAAGAACCCAGTCAATTTCCTTGAAAAACGGATGCTGCTTAATCGCGTCTTCCCCGTTTTGTGATGCCACACAGCCAAGTCGCTTATTCGGGTTTTTTGTCATGAACTATAGGGTGGGGGAGGGAGAGCAGGAAAAAGTTAAAACATGAATGGCAATGGTTGGAAACCATTTGCAGTTCAATTATGCATTACAATTCCTAAAGTCTAGTTTTTAGAGACAGTCCCCTTTCAGAAGGTTATTTTTTCTGTAAGAGCAACAAGGATTCCCCTCCAAATTTCAGAGGTTCTAGCCAAACTGGAAGATTCAGAGACTCCGAAGTGTAAGTTTCCTGCAGGAAGCTCTTTCAACTGATTGCTGAGACCTCCTAATTTCATCTGGCTGTGAATGCTACAGGAACAGATTCTCTTTCAGCATTACTAGTTCCAGCTTTGGCCAAAAATACTAAAGGAAAGAAAGAAAATATTAAACCTTCCAGAGACACTTCCAAAGAGATGGTCAGGATACCTTTTATTTTATCTTAATCGCTCTATCTTAACTATTAATTTGGGGGACAGGGGCTACATATTATGCTTACTGTTGTTCTTTGGGTATGTATGTTGCATAATTATACACTCCATTCAAGCTGACACATGAAAAGCCCTGACTTCCTTATCCATTTCTAGGATTTTATTCTAATACGACTAAGAACAGCACCTGCAGCTATGTGAATTATAAGTGTTCTGTCCATACGTTTCAGGAAATACATGGGAGTGATCAGCACCAGCAGAAAGCTTCCTTTGAGAAACTCCACAACATAGCTTGCACCTTTCATGTTTAGTACACCGTTAGTGGCAGTAACTGGAATTAACTGGTCTCCTCTGGTGTGGTAATTTCTAAACTTCTCACTTTTAAACTCTTACTGTTCCTTTCAGCAAAAAGCTGTACAACCAGTGCAAAGCATTGACATGAAATGACTGCAGTTGATAATATTTTTCCTGATTTTGCTCTGTTATTTCTTCCTTATTTTATTAGCAAATGTTCTACTTATTTCCTAATGCATGTGGACACAGAATCCTTGCAATTCAAGTAGCAATGAATGATGTTCTTATACATGCACGCCCACTCATAACTTAGAATTATCCCAAGATTTGCTGTAACTTCATATTCAACCATTATTATATTTTTTAAACTTAAAAAAGTATACAAATGAAACAAAATGTGATAATTGTTCAGTACCTTTTTAACCTAGGTACCACATTATACTATACAGCTGTAGAAAAAAAACTTTAAAAGAAAAATCACTGTAATGGATACCCTTGCTTTAGTACTCCAGTTATTAGATAAGTAGCTACTGAAGCCCTTGAGATGGCTTTAGATTGCTAGATCAACCATCCACAGGAGAATACCATTGCTATCATTTTAAAGATATAACATAGATCAACGAGGCAATTCTCTCTGTGGTTTCTGACATACACACCGCTCCAAAGATGACCCTTCTCTTTGGTCTTGTGTTCAACTGCTCCGCAAGTTCTTTTGCAAGTGGACAAGTCATATCTAAACTACAGGCCATATTTTCTATGGGCAGGAGAAACAAAGGTTTTGAAAGGATTACTGTGCTTTGGTGAGGTCTCTTGGAAAACCACAAAACGCATTCCTACAATCCTCTGCTTTATTTCACCTCCAGGACTGGAGAAAGCAGGCCAGGAACCAGCAGCCACACATTTTGCAGAAACAGAACACGGAAACTACAGGATATGCTTTTTGTGCCATGTAATCCAGGTATCAAAGAAGTAAAATCTGATCCTAGTATCTGCCATGTTTTATCTTTGTTTTAAGCCGGATGTAGGGAAAACGTCTGAACATGACATTTTTATGAAGCCTAGGACATGAAAATATCATGACTAGATAGTACAGTTCAGTATTGTGCTTCACAAACTTCATAAAACTTGGAAATGGATGATGAGGGAGAACAAATTTTAGGAATCAATATTTAAAACAAACAAAAAAATTATCATATGCAAATATGACAAAATAATCTCAAACTTCTGAAGTTGACATTTAATTCTATAAATTTCATCCCCTGCAATAAACATTGATTTTTTCACCTATTTCTGAAGCGCAAGCTGACATTTATTCCCTGTTTGTCAAGAGCATCAGCAATGATGCAATTTTTGCCTTTTTATTTTCCTTTATGAAGGCAGGAACCTCCTTTTATGTAAAGAGAAGGCTTTTAAGATCAGAATTCCTACTGAGTTAAATGACAACAGGACAAAAGGTTGCTGAGACAGCCATGCAACTTGGGGCCCAAATCAAGGATCATCAGGCTCCCAAAATTTTGCTTCGTGAAATAAGAGTCACAGCTTAAAAACAGAGTTCTGCTTCTGTACCCAGAGATCTCTGTCATCTGGGTACACAGGGAACACACACTGTAGACACAACCTCTCTCCATTGCTTGCGAAGAAGCAGAGAGCTAATTTCAGTGCAGAATTGTTTTCCTCACCAGACAGGAAAGAATTTTAAATAGCAATTCCTGTCAATTCACAGAAACAGGACTAATAAGATCTGTGGGATTTCATGGGATAAGCAACGTGCTGCCTTGTAATACTGAGCTGTTGAATTATCCTCCTTAGTGTTTTGTTGGAAATAACAGGAAAACTGTTTCTTCAGAAAATAAGAAAACATTGTTACTTAATACAAGAGAACGTCTTCTTATTAAGCTTTCCTTACATGCTGTTCGGAGGAGTGTAAAAATACACAGTTTCTAAAGAATAAAACCCATGTCTCAAAGCACAATGTGAGGAAACAAAGTGTTCCAAACTTAATCCCTTGCTACCATTCAGCAGTAAAATACATAGACGCCTCCTTCTTTCCTCTGTTTTTCCTGTTCTTCATTTAACAGAATGTGGACAAGGATCAGATGAAGAACACAAGTTTTAAACGTTTCACACCATAGCTGCACAGGCAGCAGGTTCCTAAATGTAAGGAAATGTTTTCTTTTTATGGTGTAAACTGGCACAGCTCCATTAAATTATATCAATTTATGCCAGTGAAGACATCTTGCCCAATTAGGAATAATCTATTATTATAGGACAAATCTATTTAATGGGTGCAACTCTCTTTTAAAGGTTTATAATTGCATTAATGATTCACTTTAGACAGAAAGATGTAAAAAAACCCCAAACAAACAAAAAACAAACTACCATGCCTACTATCAAAATGTAGACTCTTGAAAACAGCCTGATGAAAATTTATAGCAAAGTGAGCTTTAAAAGAAATGAGAGGGTTTAAAACCCTTGCACTTAGATTCACAGAAATACATAGCTTACACCTGTAGCCCAATTCTGTGTCTGCATTTGTGCGTGGTTAATGAATGACATGTATAACATTAGCAGCTAGATATTTCATTACTTGCACCACCAATAAGATAACACAGTAAGGCTCTGACTGTCAAATCTATTTCTCACTTTCCTCTGTAAAATAAATACCTTCTCCTAATAGTTACAATGGCTCTTGTACTACACACTTAACAGAGTTAGTGGTTAACTTTTCCCCTCCAACAAATGCTTCCAAGATTCAGAATAATAGAAAGGTCAGTTAACGTAGATTCAGTGAAGGAGCCTGTGGATGGCAAAGGAAGAGATCTTACAGACTGAAACCAAAACACTACAGAAAATCTCCTGGACTTCAGTGAAATTCAGATACAGATATAAACACTGACAACAATCCTTTCTCTACAATACGCCACAATAACCCTTGAACCCTGGCTATCAGCCTGAATTCTGCAGCTCAAGTCCGTACATTTTAATTGCTGAACTGAAAATACCTGAAGGGTCTGGAAACAAAAATGGATGCATGGAAGTATCATGTCAGCTAATAAAAAGTTATCAGAGAGCTATATGGGGGGCAGAAGGGAGAATATGTATAAAGGTCAGCTTTAATAAATCCTCCACATTCTCACTACAGTGAATGGAGCAAAAGAGATACTCCAGCAAACAATTCAGAGAAGTTAACTTCGACTTCTGCTTTGAATCATCTAGAGCATCTCTCTCTCTCAGCTAGAATAAGCCTGAAGATACCTTTATTAAAAGATCAAGATGAGCATTTCTGCAGAATGTGTTAGCTGTCTACTGGTGTTAAAATCAGAATTTGTTCAAGTTTTATATGTAATTTCAAAATATAACCCTCTATGAAGATCTCACCAGGACTTTGCACTACCAGCCACCCTCTTAATTGAAAGTTGCCTTTATTCCAGATGCTGAAAGAAAAATGGAAGTGGAAAGGTAGAAATTTTCCACTTTCAAAGATGGTGGAAAACTGGAATAAAAAACAAGTTAGTTTTTTAAGCCAGAAATCCTCCTCATGTTTTCAAACTATGGGGACTGGCATACTGCTTCTGTTTTGTTTTGCTTTTTATTTTAGGATGATACTAGCACAGAAAAAAGAATTTATGTCAGTGTCACGTTAATGAAGTAAACCTGACTTTAGAAAGGTAGTCTAAAAACTGAAGTTGCCCGGTGGCACATTTTGACTGATTAAAAAAATTGTGGCATTTGGTGACACATTTCTGTCAAGTCACTACGGATATTGAAAAACAGCAACCAGTGCAGAAACAATTACACTAGAGTAAGACTGCTTATCAAAGTGTTATGTGAACTATAAAATAGAACATGCAGCTGTAAATAAAGGGCTTTCAACCCATCTTGATGATAGGGGAAGAAAGGCAGAGGGACATAAAATTTTATAAGTGGGTTAAATAAAAACATTGTTTCTTTAATTAGGTAGTGCTTCCCCTGCTCCGGTGAACATGCGGAATATAAAGTGTCAAAGTGATAGCACAGTTCTAGCTGGCTGGGTTTTCCCTGAAACATGAATCTGCAGTACACAGATTTATACAGCGTACAACTGCGTGGAATACAAACATTCTGTTCCTTTCCCACAAGCGGTATAATTTATCCCAGGCCCCATTATCCTAACAGTGGCACTCTGAACTGTGCTTGAACTCCCAGCGGTGACTGCTCTCAACAACTTTCGGCAAATTCAATTTTAATCAAGGGAAAAACAAAAAAAAAAACCCAACGCCAAAAAAACCCATGAAGAGGAGAAGGAAAGCAAGTAATGGAAGACTCACTGCTTTTAAAATGCTGACAGCTTCTTTACTGAGCCAGACTGGATACAAGACATCATCGTGAAGGATGGATTCAAAGAGATCATCTTCATTGTCAGCTTCAAAGGGGGGTTGCCCGGCCATCATTTCGTACATGAGAACACCCAGAGCCCACCAGTCTACTGACGGGCCGTATTCTAACTCCTGGAGGATCTAGTATAGAAAAAGAGATTGGATTGAATAGACAAATTAGACAACACTCTGGGCTGCACATTTGCTGTTTCAATATGATACACCCCTTCTTTCCCCCAGTGCTTGAGTAGGACTAAATCCCACACTGATTTCAGTAACAGCAAGCACGGTTTCTTACCCATGCAATTTGTACTAACAGAGCTAAGTGTCAATGTGTAGTTGTTCTCAGAAGTACTAACTGAGTTTATCAGTCCCCTGAGTAAAAGGGTATGCTCGTGAGCAAAAGAGCCGTATATCCTTCCAAACTGTTTAAAGCAGGTCACGCTATAGGGGAAAAAGATCACATACACAAAACAGAGTGGTGGAAAATGTGAAACATTTCCTTGTCTCTATCTCGAACAAAACAAACTAAACCAGCCTGCAATGCTGCAGAGATCATCTTAGGAGATTTATTCTAGTCCTTTAGGTAGGGCTGAAGGAAGCCAAAAGCATTTTTGTTCAAGTTCTTTTTACAGCATTAAACCGCTGTACAACACATGGCTGTAGGACTCACTTCAGTCGCCCTTGCTTTCAGAAAAACTGGCTACAAATTTTCATGCAGCACAAGTTCAACCTTGTAGCAAATACCTTTAGTGGGGAGTAGGAGGTTAGCATGATGGAGTTTTACTGTACTACTTTGTGGTACAAAACTAGTGTTGTATAAGGAACAAGTTTAATTGTTGACTCCACTGAAAAGAAGCTTGTAGTTTGGCTTTTGGCTGCAATGTTTCAGCATGACAGGGGCCTGGGGAAAGTAGAGTGGGTGACTGTTTAAGGTGAAGCCGACTGCCTTAAAATGAGTTGGAATGGCAACAACTCCACCACCTCCTTAAACAGCACTAGTGTTACAGTCAGAAGCCTTGTAGTGAACCACGTAAGCGTAGTGCTGTATTTGAGAATCACAACCAATATAAAACCAGATTCAGTCTTAACGTAAAAACAGAAATGAGTTTAACATTTGAATGCAGAGATCTGGACCCCAACTTGATTCTTAGTTGAATGGATGTTACATTCTATAGACATTAATTGCAGAAAATGATACTCTTCAAAAGTGTACTTTTCAAGTGTTATGGACACTCCTTGGAACTCAGATATTGCTAAAGAAAAGGAAATTGAAACATACTACCATAATGCAAGAGAAATAGAAGCAGGAGATAAACTTCTGCAATTAGGGTGACAAAACGGAAGCCTGAGTTACTGACTTCAGCGACACCAGGATTTCATGTAAAAGTTCCTGGGATCTTATTATTGCTTTGTTTTCAGTAATAATTTTCAAAGAATTTGCCAAAGGGCTCAATTACTATACTGAATTGGAAAAGAATTCGTACAAAACCAAAATCATCACGCTGGTATCTACTTTCTTTTAGTGCCGGATTACTTTTCAAACTCCATAAACCACACATTTCTATTATGATAGTTTCAAGATAATTCACACCTTATCAGTTGTGCTACGAAAGCTTGACAGCCATGAACACTAACAGTATGGACTTCTAATTTATTGTCTCTAACAAATAATAAACTAACATTTTTCCCCTGCTGCAAATTTATGGTTGATGAAGGACAAACAAATGAAACTTTTACATTAAATCATCACACTGAATCTTCAGCGGAAAGATGCAGAGGTTACTAACTAAGCTGAGCAGACAAGGTCTGCCTAGCAAACTGACTGTACCATATTGATTCATTTTAGGCACTTGGAAATGCATCTCATAATATTAAAATTTAGGATATGTAAAACCAGCACAATTCTCAGTCATTTATTTTATCCAATGAATGCCTTGAAATGACTTTGGATGTTGCCAACTGATATGCAACATCCATACGAAAAGTTCCTACTTTTCTATGCAAGTCTATACTTTCTGTTCATCCGTATGATAAGAAGTACCACATACATAGTATCTTTCATTCACAGATACTTTAAAGAAAGAAAAAATAAATTATATTCCCACAAAGACCCTAGGCAAACTAACGCCAAATGTATGGTCTCTTCCCTATGAACATCCCCTTCTAAGTCTCGTGAAAAATTAAAAACATTTTTCTAACTACTAAAGACCAGTGCTGGCAGTAGTCAGTTGCATCTAGCACCTTAAAGGCTAGTAAGTGCCTTCACAACGATGCTGAGTCAGAAATGAGCATATGGAGAAGAATACTGTTAAGTTCAGGGAACAAATAATAGAAAAACCACGCTTTGTCACTCCTATCAACATGGAATACTGCTTATGAGCAATAGAGTAACCAATTTCTGCAAGATTACCCAGGAGAAACTGCAGCACAGCCTAGTCTGCATTTTCCACTGTTTTTATCTAAACGTAAAAAGTGTCTAAAATTACATGTTACAGTCTGATGAATGATAATATCTGTACTAGTGCAGTGCAAAAAAATACCTCCGGAGCTATATAGTCAGGTGTGCCACAAAAGGTTGTGGTGGTCACTCCATTCAGAATCCCTTCTTTGCACATCCCAAAATCAGCCAGTTTACAGTGGCCTTCTGCATCCAGAAGAATATTGTCCAGTTTCAGGTCCCTGAAATAAAAAGGCCCAAAATTAAGTCAACTCTCAAATTTTGATCACGTGCTCTTGAATTTCATCATAAACTACAGAATATGACAAATAGTTGGTTTCACAAACACCACTGAGAAACCGTCCTTCAGATGTGTGCATAAAAAGTCAGCAGCAGTCACTAAATAGACCTGGTTAAAGGCAATAAGGAAGGAGGCAATGACAAGCATTTTGCAAGACCAGGTCTTTACTCACTCTATAACAGCATGAAAGCACAGCTGTATTCAAGACAGCATGAGAAACATTTGGAAAGGATCTCGGTCTCTTGTTTGCTACAGATCTAACATTTTGTCTACGTGAAATAGGTCAACAATGTCTAATGAAGTCATTCTCCATTTTTGCACTAGCACAAAGTAAGGAGTACCAATTTACCTATAGTCTACCATATGGGTTGAATTAATAGGTACTTTAAAACGTGGATTATTTTGAATTGGATTCTTAATGTATACTACCAATTCAAAGTTCAGATTGTGTTGAGAGGGATGAAAAACAATGCTCTCATCTTTGGCAGCATTATTTTCTGCAGTTTAAACCTGCTCAGAAATCATCTCACAGGAATATTTTGCATTCATTGTTAAACAACACATCTTAGCAGATGTTTCTGATCACTTGTACAAATGTCTTTGTGTCAAAACCACACAATTCTTTGATTATTAAATTGGGTGAGGTCAAAAACAGGTTGGGAAAGAGATATCCACCTTTCCTGTCTTGCCCTCTGCATGCACGTTTTCTAAATATACCATTGATGGTTATCACATGTTGCAACACAATGGATGCTCGGTACCATTTAACTTACCTGCCACTTGCCTTAGACTAAACTACAAAACGATCTGGAAAGTCAGTGCATAAAAGAACCCTCACTTGCAAGAAAAAAACCCAACAATTAAAAAACATTTTATCATGTATGAATAATAAATATAAAGCAAAGGTAAAATAACACACTTACACTGCATAACCATATTAATTTCATACTTCTGTCTAGGTTTTAGGTACCTCTGCCATGTATTAAAAATATACAGTAATAAATGCACATGTATGAATGCATACAGAGGTGAGAATCAAAAGTGGAACATGTATCCTTAGGTGACTTTGTGGACACTTTCTGATCATAACTTTTTTCCTAGAAGAATTAGAGAAATTTCCATAGGTGGAATTGATGAGAAAAAAGTGTATAGGCAAGTTCTAAATTAGATAGAGGAATAAACCCCCATGCCAGCCTCTGTAAACAAATTTCACCCCAAAAGCCTATGAAAACATATATGGGTTTTTTGCATAAATATTTCATGCCAACAAATTCCACCTGAGCAACGGATGAGAAGCCTTCACCTTGCTCTGAAGACTTCTTTCAGAGAAATGTCTCTATGTCAGCTCCCACACTTTAGAACCACAGGCATCGTAACATGGTGGAAGCATTCACATGCATTAAATGATTAAACAACCCTTCCAAGGCTGCATCACGTTAAGAGTTTTTGTGGACATGTCCAAGGCTACAGTACGCTGGGATTTCCCCAGAAATGTTCTTTTCTCCCTATCACCCCAATTTCAGTAGGTGGATTTAGTTCTTTTTTTTCTTTTCTTTCTTTTGACACTTGTTCAAAATTTTCAAATGTGCTGGCCCACCTGTATCTAATATATTTCTCAAGCATGTACAGAGGACAGCACAAAAATCAGATATTTCTGGGACACAGTGAACTTACTGCTCAAGTTCTGCATAACCATTGCACATCTGTGCTGTAAATCAGACACTTCTTGGAAGCACTGGATAACTTACTGTGCGTGTAGAGATCGGTTGTGCTGTGTACATGTTACGAAGTGGTTTGTGTGTGTACAAGAAGTCTGACATGGCAAAACAAAGTCAGATTTACCTCACTAACAATAAATCCACTGTCTCCCACATAAACTAGCTTTATCAGATATACTTTATGTAGCTGAAGTATATACTGGCTGTAGTAATGTTCATTGCAATCAATATGCCCTACACCAGGCTTTCCTATCTCCAAATCAGTTATGCTGCTCTTGTAGGTCCTCAGCTGGTCACCCACGTAAGGCCCCTTGGAGCAGGCTAGGTATTTTATCATTCCTTAAGGTCATCCTTTTTATGAGTTGCTAAACAACCCAAGATCCAGCTGGCTACAACATAATCTCCTACATCTAACCATTTAAACCCTCAAATAAATACCTCTTCCTATCCCTGGAAAATGATTTGCAAGAATTGTCCAGTATCATGCAAGGGCAAACAGATACCAACAGCTCTGTGCCCCCCAAAGAAGTCAAATAAACAAAATAAAGCTCCCTGCTCCAAAAATCATGTCCCTTCCCAAAACTGCTCTTCCAGTGAATTACAAGTGTTACAATCAAAAGACCTGCATTAGGACAAGACTGTAACATTATCAAGTACAATGTGATCAAGTACAACAATAGGATAAGGCTCTGGCACGTGGGAGAAGGAAAAAATCTTGTAGCTATAGCTTTTAACCTTCCAAATGCACTGTTAGCTTGGATGTTCCTAAGCTAAGGAAGAATACAAGCTGTATTTCAAAAAGTCAAGATGTTCAGATAAAGAAATCAAAGTATAATTATATTCGATGTAATCTTGGAACCTCTTCCAGCCACCATCACAACAGACTGTAAGGAAGAAAGTTGTAATGCAAGTAATTATGATAGTAAATGATGAAATCCAAGAGGCTGCTCAGGAAACTGGATCCACCTTAATTTGGAGTGGTAAGTGAAGACTCTTAAATGTTATCTTAGCTCTGATCCCAGAAGCAGGACTTCCCAGTGTGGGCAGGTGACACACTAGAGCTGTTAGAACCTAAAATTGTTTAAGTTTCGTTTCATGCCACTCATATGCTAGCCATGGAGTTGAATGGAGATATAGTCAGTAACCCAAGAAACTCCTAGCTCAGACAAATCTCAACAGTAATAAAACACAAACAGCAAGCGACCACATAATGGAGAAGGACAGGATACTCACCATTGTCTTTATTTCCTTAAAGATTTGTATACAACACAGAAATTAGCAATAAAAATTTAACAGCGGAAAAAGAGAATGAACGAAGTGAGCAAAGAGAAAACCAGGAAGAGTCTAAATATTAAATTCTAACTACCTGCAAAGACTGACAGTGAAATTTTAAGCCTACCTGTAAAAGCACAAGTCAATTTAACTTTCTTACCATTTACCAAACTATAATCCTACTTGACGGAAGAAAAACATCTGGGACCCCTTCATCAAGCCAAAACAAAGCAGCAAAGCCTATAAGCCTCTTCAAAACTCTACTGGAGGCGCTGAAGACATCAGCTTAATTACTCATGCAATAATGGAATTTAATACCAGTAGATTTTTATTATCACAAATTGCACCAAAGTTTCAAAAGAAATCTGGAAGAGGCTAAACCAACAGCAGACAGTAGCATGACTCCCATTAAAGTACAGATGGGAGGAGGTTAAAAGGTAAGCTGGGAGTCTGCCAAAGTGCCAAATTCATAGCTAGCCCACAAGATTATCGTAGTCCATAAAAGTGCTTGCACTGAAAACCATTCAAAACCATTCTATCAATTTACAGTTGCCAGGTTAAAAAACCAAAACAACAGAAAAAACCCCAAACCCCCCCCCCCCCCCCCAAAACCCCCTAATTACGCAACTTCGGAAAAAAAAATCTTAGTTAACTAAAAAAAATGTACGAGAATAGGTAACGTGCTTATTTCCTCACAGGAAAAAACCTAAAACAAAACAGACAGAAATGAGGAAACAAATGAAAAAGTAACAGAAAAAGAGTTGTCAAGGAAGCTTGTCTTTCCAGAGCAGCAGCCTCACTGAAAAAAGCCTTTAAGTTTTAGTTTAAGACTTGTATCTCCCCAGAACAGCCAGCTCTCCTACATCTCAAAAAGTAAACAGCTATCAATCTCTGGAATGCAAATGAATTGTCTGTACAGAACGATCCATTCTGACCTATTCTGTCTTTTAATGGGTTCCTGGTGTTAGCGCCAGTTGTCCACCTCTAAATCAGAGCATACCAAATAATACAGTGTCAGATAGGTCAGTGACAAAAGTCTATTAAATTCTTCTTTTTCTCATTTTGCATTCTCTTTGTAGGAACTAAGAAAGTCATCTGTGTCTGACAAAATGAGTTCCTACGACCTGAGTAATTACATGCAACTGCAAACAGCCCAACCAGTTAAGCCAGGAAAATGCCCAGATTGCTTGAATACAGTAATGCTACATTAAGCTATTTCTCTCCTTTGTTTGTTTGCCAAGTTACTTTGTACAGTCAGTTCAGTTGACTTGAACAGTAAATTGCATAAAATGTTTGGCTTTTTTTAAATTTTTTTTTTCTTTCTCAGAAAGCATTAAACAGAAATTTAAGCCTTGGTTCCTATTTCCGGATACCTGCCAGCATCACAATCACCTCAGAAGCTGGAATGATTGGCGGGATCTCAAGAAAGAATCAAGATTATAACTGTAAGGTTTGTGCAAGTCAGAACAGAAGAACAGGCTGACTGCAGGTAACCTGTGAGAAAACTTCCATAACGCTCACTCCTTCCTCCCAACGCCAGTGCCATGAGACACTGATGGCCCTGGCTTCCCACAAATGCTCAGTGGATGAGGACTTTACAGCACTGGGTTCTTAAAGTCTGACTCCCAACAGTAGCCAGTGAGATAACCGCCTTGTGTGCGTGGCCCTGCATGTCACATGTGTCATTTAGATAGCAGATAATTTTCTTGTTGAAAGTAAGGCAATTAAACAGTCAAGATGGGTTTTAACCAGTAAAATCAGAAAGTCTGCCAAACATTACTAACAGTAGCCTTTGAACACGGTAAACATTAGTGACTAAATAAATCCATATTTGAAGAACAAGATCAAGTAGCTGAGAAACATGATCACAAGCTTGTTTAAGCAATCACTTTACCATAAAATATCTCTGCAGCATCTGCTTCTACTCTGCTGAATTAGCAACAAAACTAGAAAGCATCTACATTTCACAGTGTAGGTCAGAATGTAGCATAATAATTATTATCTACAAATAATGACATTGGAAGCAAGAATATTTCTTTATAGGGTGAAAGTTCAGTGAAGGACTGTACCTTACTAAACATCTATAGAACATCAAAGATGAAAGATCCAAAAGCAACACAAATCTAAAGTACGTAGCTACTGAACAACCATTTTTTGGGGTGACTTTCAACTGCACTAAACTCTTTCAATAGCATATTCGAAATCATTGCCATTGTTCCCCTGCATGGGAAAATCACATCCTCTCTGCAGGCTTTAAATAGGCTGTTTACAGAAGAAACTACAGAAGGTAAAAGGGAAACTTCCCCCAACAACATGGAAAACCATCAGAATCATTATCTAGTGACTACAGTTATTGAAATTCATAACTGAAGGCAATATGCTCATTATATCAATTAGCAATTTCAGCAAGTAAGATGAATTTTTTTTCTTATTTAATTAAGGTGAGACTTCTACATTCCAAGAATTACTTTTTAACTTACTCAGTGGTATCCTAATAGCTTTTGAGACAAAGCCGCTCACCTGCAACAACAGGTCTCTCCTGTACCCAGCACAAATTTAGTCTTCGCTATAATTTTAGTTAATGTTGCATTTTCAACATAAATTTCAATCACAAGTAGTAAATATTACAGAACTTGGATCATTTGTACCACACTGTGTGAAACGGCATTTTCTGAAGACTGATAAATTCACCAAAATCTTTCTCTCAGTTCTTCACGAGTGTCCTCAAAATATTGATAACTAATGTACGAGGTTACAATCTAAGCAAGATGGAGCTATACATGGAACTGGTCAGAAAACAAGAAGGAATGTCAACAATTGTAATGTTCTGATGTTAGCTGTTAGTGATTAGCTCTCACCAACTTAATGTCAGTTTCTATAGATAAACTACGGAACAGATATATTAGGACTGTACTTCACTAGTGGATTCTTTTGTTGCTTTAAGTATTTTAGTCACAACACATCAGCAAGGCTTCCCCCTCACCACTAACAGATAAATGGGAAAATCCAAACTGTAAGTTCTAAGAAAACGCAAGCTAATATAATTTTTTCCCACTTGAAAAACTGTATGGGAAAGGAGCCCATAATTTCTGATGTTACTGAGCATAAACATGCAATAATAGCAGCGTCATTGGAAGTCAGGTTCTACCAGTTGATGTGACTTCTCTTATCCATAGAGTAAGAAACAGGACACGCACTGGACTGTTCATGCCTGTGAGTGGATTCATGACAGTAGGGCAGGTTTTGTTAGCAGGGAGGGAGTATGGAGAAACCCGAGTGAGACTAATGGTGAGAAAAAGATGGTTCTGCTGCTTTTGTGCTAGGAGATCTCAGGAAGTTTTGCCTCTGTTTATCTGAAAGTCTTGGAATTTCTCTGCTTTGTTTTTATGTTGACCCATTAAGTAATTACTGGATTTATGACATACATTTTCTTTGTCATTGTTACATTAGTTGATATTATCAAAGAATAAAGACGTTACCTATCACAAAAACTATAGCAGAGCCATGCTCAGCAATATACAGAAAAACCTGCTGT
This sequence comes from Grus americana, assembly GCF_028858705.1. NCBI lineage: Eukaryota > Metazoa > Chordata > Aves > Gruiformes > Gruidae > Grus > Grus americana. The sequence goes on from NC_072854.1 coordinate 96,192,231, forward strand.
GCAGATTTGGAAGCTGCTACTTTTCAGCAATGCCAAGTTTGGAAAAAAGTGAATCCACCTTATACTGATGTGTATCAGTATGTATAACGGCTAGCAGCTGATGAATTAAGAGCACAGACTTGGTTTCAAATCAAGTCAGAGATACTATAGCTACTTTTCATCGAAGAAAACACTGATAGTTCAGATAGCAGGGTAAACATTAATGGGAAAGACTGACTTTTAATGTGACCATAGTGATACTCACTGTCAGGAATACTTACTTTTTAAAAACACACACATTTACTTTCGTTATATAACACAACATCCATCACCCTGCCATTTGCACAAGTATCTTGTGGACAAAGGAGATGACAGAGATGGGAGGAGGGACGTAGCAAAAGGCAGTTTGCTATTTACCCACCAAGGACATCCGAGGGAGATAAACACACGATTGCTACCTGTGGCTCTGTAAACCCCAGTTTTTACAATACAAAAGTATGGCTTGCACGATGTATAACATTACCTGCTCCAGCAACAACTACCATTGAGAAAACTTTCAGGTTAGCAAGGTCCTGAGATGGAAAAGAAGGACGTGTGTTCATCATATGGCCCTAACTATTTACTGATATCTTAATGACACATTGAATCATAGACTCATAGAATGGTTTGGGTTGGAAGGGACCTTAAAGATCATCTAGTTCCAACCCCCCTGCCATGGGCAGGGACACCCTCCACTAGACCAAGTTGCCCAAAGCCCCATCCAACCTGGCCTTAAACACTTCCAGGGAGGGGGCATCCACAACCTCTCTGGGCAACCTGTTCCAGTGCCTCACCACCCTCACAGTAAAGAATTTCTTCCTAATATTTAATCTAAACCTACCCTCTTTCAGCTTAAAGCCATCACCCCTTGTCCTATCACCACATGCACTTGTAAACAGCCCCTCTCCAGCTTGCTTGTAGGCCCCCTTTAGGTACTGGAAGGCTGCTATAAGGTCTCCCTGGAGCCTTCTCTTCTCCAGGCTGAACAACCCCAACTCTCTCAGCCTGTCCTCATAGGAGAGGTGCTCCAGCCCTCTCACCATTTCCGTGGCCCTGCTCTGGACTCGCTCCAACAGGTCCATGTCCTTCTTGTACTGGGGCCCCCAGAGCTGGATGCAGTACTCCAGGTACTCATGAGAGTGGAGTAGAGGGTGAGAATCACCTCCCTTGACCTGCTGGTCATGCTTCTTCTGATGCAGCCCAGGATACAGTTGGCTTTCTGGGCTGCAAGCACACATTGCTGGTTCATGTTGAGCTTCTCATCCACCAACACCCCCAAGTCCTTCTCCTCAGGGCTGCTTTCAATCCATTCCTCGCCCAGCCTGTAGTTGTGCTTGGGATTGCCTAAACCCATGTGCAGGACCTTGCACTTGCCCTTGTTGAACTTCATAAGGTTCACCTCTCAAGACTGTCAAGGTCCCTCTGGATGGCATCCCTTCCCTCCAGCATGTCGACCACACCACACGGCTTGGTGTCGTCGGCAAACTTGCTGGGGGCGCACTCGATCCCACTGTCCATGTCGCCAACAAAGATGTCGAACAGTGCTGGTCCCAGTACCGACCCCTGAGGAACGCCACTCGTCACTGTTCTCCACTTGGACATTGAGCCGTTGACCACAACTCTTTGAGTGCGACCATCCAGCCAATTCCTTATCCACCGCGTGGTCCATCCATCGAATCCATGTCTCTCCAATTTAGAGACAAGGATGTTGTGTGGGACAGTGTCAAATGCTTTGCACAAGTCCAGGTAGATGATGTCAGCTGCTCTTCCCTTATCCACCAACACTGTAGCCTTGTCATAGAAGGCCACCAGATTTGTCAGGCACAATTTGCCCTTAGTGAAGCCATGTTGGCTGTCACCAATCATCTCGTTATTTTCCATGTGCTTTAGCATAGTTTTCAGGAGGATCTGCTCCATGATCTTGCTGGGCACAGAGGTGAGACTGACCAGCCTGCAGTTCCCTGGGTGTTCCTTTTTCCCTTTTTAGAAATGGGGACTATGTTTCCCCTTTTCCAGCCAGTGGGAACTTCACCAGACTGCCACAACTTCTCAAATATGATGGAGAGTGGCTTAGCAACTTCATCCGCCAGTTCCCTCAGGACCAGTGGATGCATCTCATCAGGTCTCATGGACTTGTGCACCTTCAGGTTCCTTAGATGGTCTTGAACCTGATCTTCTCCTACACTGGATGGTTCTTCATTCTCCTAGTCCCTGCCTTCCCCTTCTGCAACTTGCGAGGTGTGGCTAGAGCACTTGCCAGTGAAGGCAAAGGTTTAATATTCAAACAAAGGTTTAATATTCATTTCCAGTAGCTTAAGGAAAACAATGACTTTTCTGTTAGCACAAAAACATTTTCTATAAAATAATTTATATAGAGAGCTTTTTAGTGGCTTTGACCATAACTTTATTACAATTGTCGGTAGCAGCTTAGGATATTACAGTGCCTGATCTGCTTATCTTATTATGCTGAGTTTCCTTAAAATAATGTGCAGACAAATAAATATATCATCCTTAATAGTTTTCCTTTGTGTGGCTTTTCCTTTCTTATTATTTCCACATTTTTATTTGTGAACATAAGTGAAATATGTACAAGTTTAAATATGCATTATGTAAAACATTCTCAAAAATTGGCTAAGCACAGAGGGGAGCGGTCTCTATTTCTTTTTCAAGAGAGGGTTACCTTTTACATTCAGATCACACTGCTTTATAAACCTCATCCTTCCATGACCCCTACCTGGGAACGCAACAGTTTCTCCATGAGCCTGAGGCAGGAATGGGATGTAGCGCTACAGCTGTGCCTCTTGACTTAGCCTGCTGCCAAAGCCCAGATTTAGACAAGTTTTGCGTTGGATCCCAGTGGCAACTCTGCTGTCCCATGGTCCACAGGGGCAATTTTTGTCCCAGGTAAGAACCATCACAAATGTTAGGCCTATTGTATAGGACAAATAATCTGCCTCAGAAACTTGCAGCTAAACTAGACAGCAAATGATTTTCTCATTTTGTAAGGCTTCTTGATATTTTACAAACCGTTTGTCTTTCACGCTGGGTGAAAACAGACTGTTCAAAGCTTTTTGTGAAAGTAGTATGTGAACAGCCAACAGGCTGGTGCTCAGGACAGTGACTGGCTCTGAACTGAGGCTGAGCTGCCTGCTCATCCTGGTCCCCCCCCACCCCCACGAGTGCCCTGCCATTAAGGGTAACAGCAGTTCTCGCAGGGATTTTCTTCTTTCTTTTTTCACTGTCTCCACTCTGGTTAAAAACACCATTTTCTAACTTTTTTTCTTGAAGATTTTAGCTGAAAAATTCCTAACTGGCTCTACATATTCAGGCTGGGATTGACAGGGTGATATCTGTACTACCACTAATGATATTTACTGTTTCAGCCTCTGCTACAAAGCCCATATGTTAAGTCGTTGCTAAATATGTAATGTGATAAACCCCATCCTCATTGACACCTCGGTGATCCCACTGCAGACAATAGAGGTCCCCAGGGTTAGCCAAGGACTGACTCAAGCTGCGGTATTCTGCTCTGTGAAGTTCAATGCTTTGTGCTATTATTTTTATATCTCAAATAACATAAAAATAAGATTGTGTATTATAACAATCGGTTAGGTGGAGTGCAAACTAAAAGTGCCTATGATGTATGTCTACAATCCTTTTAAACAAAACAATACTAAATCATTATTTGATAAAACCACTTGATGAAAGACAGCAAAAGGATGGTGTGAAGCTAGAAAAGCTTATGAGATCAAGTTTTGAAAACTCAATTCTGAAAAAATGTTACCAGAACCTTAGAAAGCAAATTTACCAGCAGACACACTAAGTTTGAATCTGTTCAAAAATTTTTCTTTGGAAACAAAAAGCAATGGTTTGTTGTTTTTTTTTCCCCCTCAGTGACCTTAGTAGGTAGGATGACAAAGTCACTATCATTTGAGCAACAACGGAACACAAATTATGCAAACACAAAGAAAAGAGTACTTGGGTTTCAGGCATACACTTTCTGTGGCTAACTAAAAAGACTGAAATTCTTTCTTCTCTTTCCTATTTTTGAGTGAAGCTTTCTTATACAGAATAGAAAAACATAGTGCCAACAAATGCATGTAAATCCAGGTAGCACCTTGTATTTCTGTAGCAGCCCTCATTCAGCTATCTCAGCAATGAAGCCTTATAACTCTTAATAACCCACAACAAGGATATGTTGCTGCCTTACACAGATAATAGGAAAAACAGAATAAAAGGATATAATGTAATCAACCACGATTCCATCCGTTTTTAAAATTTACCTTAAATATGAAACTAACTAGAGCTCTGAAACATTTTGCTCTGGTTTTATGGTAATTTTCTTCTTCTTTCCTATATTTTCCGGGATTCTGACCCAGATGCATCCCACCAGACATTAGGGTTTAATTGAGGTACCATGGTTTGCCCCAGGCTCCCTCCATGGCCATCTCCACAGATATCTCTGAGCAGATGATTCATGGAACATGTGGGCTGAACAGCTCCCTAAAGAAGCCCACCCTTCTCCACCGACTGTAAATGCACTCCAGGACAAGCAGGATCCTAACTGGGAAGCTTCAGATGCATTCCTAAAGTTAGGTGAGATGAATTTGAGCCTTTGTGTATATTCAGTATAATCTGCTTCCCAGCTTCCCGTCTTCCAGATAGAGATTTCATTCAAATTACTTGTAAAACTTCCATTTTTGTAGGAGAAAGCCAAACAAAGGCAGATTTTTAAAAAAAGACCTGCATTTATTTGTCTTGTTACTCCTGGTGGAATTGCCACACACACACACACGGACACATGGACACACAATTTGCTTGGCTTTGAAGTTGTGCCCTGTAATAGTTCTTAATTTTTCTAACTTATGTCACATGGCACTCTCCTGACTGCAAAAACTCCCAACATGCATATCCATCAAAAAGCCAGACATTTAATTGCTCTACTTGGACGTACCAAATAAAGGGCTCCAAAGCATTATTATTATACATTGTTTCAGGCAGAGAGAAAGAGCATTCTAAAAAAATGAAAACAACAGAAGAAAAGCTGCTACTGTAATCAGCCATGATTGAAGGCATTTCCTGTATTTTGCTATCAAAACAGTTGTTTTTTCCATTACATACTAAATGAACTTTAGTAAGGTCAAGACACCAGAGAAAAACAGGATCAGCGTATCTTTAATCAACTGAAGCTGACTACTTTAGTCTCTCCTTTCAGATGTTTAGTCCTGGATCTCGTCCCACATCTCCAGTTTTCTTCCTTAAATCATAGATGCATAAACCAGGTCATTTTGAATTTATGATTTAGATAGTTGTTTTCAATGGCATTTAACTTGCTAGCCTTACACTTCCTCTAGCCTAAAGGTCAATCAGCCTCATGCTGCATAACAATACTGACAGGTTTTCATTCACAATCACAATACTGGGCCAAAAACTTCCCTCAGTTGGAAGCCTATCGTTTCCATTATGCTGCCTCTTAAGATCAAGTGTAAGCTTTGAAATGACTATTAAACAAAAGTCAAAGCTACAACAGCATAGGTTAATTTGATCCAATCCTGTACATTGTCATCCTGCTGTCACACTAAATACAGACTATTTTAAGGTGTAAAGCATTCCTGTCCTGTGCTGCAGACCTTATTCTTTTTCTAGAGAAGAAGTCTTTTTTTCTTCCATGAACGCCAGATGACATTCTTTTACTTGCAACACAAACGTTGACACCTCCCTCAGAAATGACCAGTTCCAAACGTGTTGTTGACTCGGCAAAGAAGGGAAAAGCATGCCATGTTTTCCCAAGAGCTACTAAGAAAACCTCGTACTTTCGTCCAGTTCCATAAAGAAGACCAGCCTGCTGGAGCACTGCAGTAAGACTGACAAGCCGACTCATCATGTAAGCTTGTTACTTACCTCCTGAACACAGATGCACACAGTAGAGGCTACTGAGCGCTACCAGATGGCCTCCAAACTCACCTTAAGGCCTGTTCTCTTTTGCCCCCCATCCCTTTCTAGCTTCAAAACTTTAATAAAGGTTCTCTTTTCAATTCAGCTGAGGTTGTTTATCAAACAAAAACTAACGACACATAAATCCTCATTTTTCAGCCAAGGGACCAGACCTTCAATGTACTCAAAGATGAGAAAACACAATGAAGATGAAGATCTCTTAAAATATTACAATCTGCTTGTAAAAGGTAGCACAAATCTTTTACATATTCGGTAATGCTTATTTCTCCTTCTATCAGGAACAGATGGAACCACCAGTAGATTCAAGGCAAAAAATGAAAACATGGCAATGCTGGGAACCTACTTTATAACTTGAATTGGTTGTCTTTTTCTTTTAAAGAAGATGCTTAAACACCCCGACATTTAGTCTGGCAACCACAACACGGGGCATACAATAAAATGGCCAAACCCAGGTTACTGGGAGCATATCCTGAGCAAGCCATTAGTGTGCCAGCATAAGCCAACATTCCAATGCCTTTTCTGTACTAGCCAAGGCCCTCTGCAGCTTTATGATGCCCAGAAAGTGTAAAGGAGAAGGGCTTCTGAAGGTTTTTACATACAGTGTTTCTTTTCATAAAAGAAACAAATTTATCAGAATTCTCCTCCCTATACTCCCAAGGGTGTCCTTAGCAGGGAACAAACACAGCTCCTAGCAGTAAGCAGACTCCTGGTAAAGCTCCGTATCATGTTTCCATGGAGAAAAATGCTTTCTTAGTCAGAATAAAACCCCCCTCTGCAGTGAACTTTTGTACAGACACTGATTTTTTCCAACCTCACTTTGGTCTCAGTTCGACCTCTTGGGTCTTTTTATGGAAAGCCTTTCCGCAGAGTGGTGTATGTAATATTACACAGAATGGACTAAATAAATTATATAGCATAAATGAAATGATGTAACTCAGCAAGAATGTTGTTTCCAACAAAATGTTTACTTATATGGAATCACTAGAAGAAAGATTTTAATAATTTCTGCTTCTATTCTGATTTCAGTAGCATAGTTCACATGCCTAAACATCTTTTTACACAATCATGTGGTCTGAACTTGGGAAGTGTATGTAGGCTTTTAATTAAAAACTTTTCTAACCCTGCTGTATTTATCAAGAATCAAAACAGCAGCAGACAATAGCAGTTTAACAGATTTTTGCAGAAATTCTTGTAAAAACAGTGAGTTAAATCTATTTTGTTTTTTAACCTTCTAAAAGCATTCCGTTATACAGGTAGACTTGTCTGTTTCAAAATTCTGTAGAGTTAACAATTTTCTATTAAGTTTGATGGAAGATTACTGTGGTGGAGGGATTCTGGCAAAATTAAGAAGAAACTTTATTATTTGTCTGTAAAGTATGAAGATGATGCCAGAAAAAATGGGAGTTGCTTGCCCTTCTATGTTGACCTATACATAACATAAACTCCTAATGCTGCTTCCAGACAGAGGTCATAGAAGCTTGTGCTTTGCTCTGATGGTTCCAACTCCAAACATTACTTCGATATGTAATTAGAAAGGGTTGGATCTGTTAAAACAGAAAGCTATATTTTAAAAGATACTCTTTTAAAATTACAATTGTGTAGCAAAATCAAATTACTTTCACCCTCAACCTTGGCCAGAAAGCTGCAGAAACATTGCTGGAGAAACTTTTCTTGTGCAGGAAGTTTAGCTCCAGTGCTGTTTCAAATGTAGCTGCTGCAGCCTTGCCCCGTCTCCTCCAGAAAACATATGCTCTGCAACACTACTTGGGCTGTAGTGTCAATGTATAATATCATCACTTAAAATCTACTTATACAAAGCACCCCACTATTTTTAATTAATATGAATGCTATGAAAGATGACTCATGAGTTACTCACATAAAACAAAACATGGCATGACTTAGGAAATTTATAGCATATTCACTTTTGCCAACATGAAGGTCAGCAGAGTTCTATACCAATTTACCTTCAGCTGTAAAGACAGAGAGGCTACAGAGAAGAGCCTAAGAGTCCAGCCCAAATGAAAAAAAAGAGAGGCAATTCTGAATACAAGATTTGGGAGACTAAAACATGATTTTAATCTCTAACATTTGGTACTTACTGGGTAGTCATTGCATGTAAATACTGACTTCAGTAGGATTATAACGTAAACTATTGACCAAGTGTGCTATTCTTGAACAATTTTGTCAATATTTAAAAAAATAACATTTTGAGCCTGAGGAATTATCTTCGTAAGTTCTATGTGCGCAGCCATTAGGTCTCTCTTCAGAGATCTGCTAACCAGACTAAAAAAAAAAAAAACAGATTAAAAATTATCTTATAAAACTCCCAGATAGTTACGTGGGCAAAGACTAGAACAAAACCTAATTATACAGCTTACAGAAGAACTATTTTACATAAAGTTTTATTAAATTATAATGTTCAATAAAGTCTCTTTGCATCCTTCTGACAGCCTTAAACTGAGCACACTGAATAGAATGTCATTCCATTGTAAAATTGCTTTGCTCTTTTGGTATTAGAAAGAGCTTTTACTGTAAATGAGAATCACGATTTTTAAAGAACCAGCCTCTTATACACCAGACAGCAGCCTCTATACACCCCTGTCATGCCGTAATCACGCTTATAATGTATTTTTATTATGTATTATCACATTCTGAATTCCAAATAAAAATGCACGAACAAATGAATCTCTGAGAAAGATTATCAAAACACTTTTAAAACAAAATGGGAGAGAATTTGCAGAAGTTGTGCTATATCCCAAAGACATGCATATGATGTATTACACTCAACGTTGCCCAACCCTGAAACAAATGTGGGTATTAGTTTAGGGTCTCTGTAGCCAATTTGTCGCATTGTGTTAAGACTTGATAGTATAGCAAATGAAGTATTAAGGGGCACTAGAGTGTGATTCTCAAACCAAATTCAGACTTCAAATGATGACATGAAGTACTCAATTAGCAATGATAAAGTTCAACCCTTTACTACCCACTCTGCCCCAGGCATCATCCCTTCTACTTTCTTTCATACCCCCATGCTACCATTGCTGTAATTAGGCAAACATAACTATGTTTGATTGCTTTTTAAATGGATCCTATTAAATAAGGTGTGTTAAAAATAAACCCCATTTTCTATGGCAGGATTTGGGGATTTTATCCTAAATCTCTTGGATTGGGTCTATACAGACAGTAATCTTGGCCTAACTAACAGCACCCACAGCTGAGCCAAGGGAGAAAAGGCTGTAGAGGTAATGCCTTATACCAGATTTGTCACCGAATTATCTCTGGCTTTATAAGCTATAGCTTACTAATATCAGATAATGTTTTGTTGTTATTACTACACAGAGAATTTCCAGGATGCTGTTTCAAAATTTCTTCTGACTCTTCTGCTCAAGGACAGAACAACTTCTACCCAATCTGCAGATGTTTTAAAAATCGTAGCCAAATCCTTTTCCTCTCGGGTCATCCACAGAATACCAGAACTTTTGTTCTACTGTGTGTGCAAGCGTACCACTCGCCATGATCTCATGGAGGCTGACAAAAGATCTTCTCCCTTTTATTTTGTGAATTTTCAAAAGGTGAAAAGAGAACTTGCCTAAACCCCAGTGCAGTCCAAAGGGTTTCTCTCACCTCCACCCTGGGCATTTCTCTGTGTAACTCAGCTCGGAGGGTTTCAGCAGAGGCAGCTTCGACAAGCTTGCAAGGGACTGCCTTCAGCCTCGTGGCCAGGGGGTACGCTGCTGAGCTGCTGTCTACTTCCCCCTGTTCACGATTTAATAATCCTGTTATGCTATCAGGTATTTAAAGACTTTCATATAAACGAGAATTAGGGCCTCTTTATAATAGTTATGGCCCCTTTGGACCTATTACAGATTATCAACAAATGAACTGGCACACATTTGGTATGCCTTTTTATGCCCTCAGTATACAGTACCATAAACGCTTGCTGTCCTCTTATTGGTGGTTAAGTTTAGGCAAATATGTACTCAGGCAGTTTCTTAAGTGCATATTATTTTTGTTCTACAAGTACTCCTTTAGAGCTGTTTCAGATTTATTGATGTTTGGAAGCTTTTAAATATCCATTACCCACTTAATTGACCATAGCAATTCCATCTGACTCATTATTTGTGTTTGCTAGAATATATTTAGGCATTTTTTTAAATGGGTGTTAATAGACCATAGGATCTCCCCTGGAAACCCTATAATAAATCAAGTAAATACCTGGCAAAGTGCTATAATGTTTATTTGTTACTACTTAGTTTTATCCTTAATACTCCATGTTTTGAACACATGAAGTTCCTCAGTCAAGGTTATTTGAGACCAAGTTGTCTCTGGTTGGTTTTTTTAGGGCACTGCTTCTGTATTATTCAGTTTCACATCAAGCTGCACCCATACCAGCTGTTATATTTGCTATCTACTGTTGAAGCCATCCCATCCTTTCCTCCCCTTGAAGGTGCAATCACATGCCCTAAGACTGGAATACCTTGTGCAGAATACTTTTACAACTGCCACTGTCAAATCGGCATTAAAAAAATGTACACAACTGCATGTACTATTTGCATTTCACATGCTTTGAAGAACGGTAGTTTCTGTGACTTCCATACATTAGCAGAAGCAAATTAAAGTCTGGAGGAAAAAGTATACCTATGTAAGCATTAGCATTATTTCTGGCCTCTACCCTTTATTTTTTCTCTCTGCTGTTTCGCAAGACTGACTTACTGGAAACAAATTCTAGAAGCAGGAGGCAAGAAGTGAAGACCCATCTGGTATGTACATTGTGAGAAGAAGTGCTCCTTGGGCTTCTCCTCATCAGCTGAATGTTACCATGGGAATTTTTTTAAATCCAAAACATTATACCCAACATTATACCCATGAGTGGTCTTGGGGGGGGACAGGGGACAGTCAAAATTCAGTTTGGTGGTGGCAGAAGAGTGTATCTCCCTGGTGCCATCCATTCCTGGGTGTATCACAGTGTAGAAACCACACAAACTCCCATCTCAGTAAAAGCTGGCCTTGGCATCACTGCCATTCCTGCTTGGCCCTGCTGCACATCTGCCTCCTCTACACGTACTCAGTGCTGCTGAGATGAAGATGACAATGTGTTTGTGCCACTGTTTGCTGCCCTGAGAAGCTGCTTGTTTGGCCCCTGTGAAACACTGGCAACTGAGCAGAGGGCTGGCATTACTTGTGACACAAGAAGGTAAGCTAAGTGACTCGCTACCACTCTGGCCTTGTTAACCGCTCACCTTTCTGCTCATTTTCAGCACAGCCATGGCCACCTGATGCATTTTGTTCCACTTTCTGATTCCCCTGGTTAGACTGCACCTAGTCTGTCCAAGGTCCTTCTGATGTAATCCTACCACTGTTTATTCTGGTAGGAGTAGAGACTTTGATGCACTCCCCAAAATGCTGGGGTTCTTACTGGCTGTATTTTCTCTGGTTTAGTTCATTAGGCAATTTTAGTTAACCTCCTGGTGAACAATATAATTTCTGTTTTCTTACATTTGAGTACAAGCTGTCAGCTAAACAGACTTCTTTAAAATTTTCAAAAGTTTCAGTGATAACTGAGTTATGTTAGCTTTCACATCGGTTATATTCTCATTTTCCACAGCCTTTTGCAAGGGTAAGCAAAATAACATATGGTTTTTAATAACAGTGCATAATCAAAAGTGATGATTTTCTATTTTAAAAAATAAACACATTTTCAATCTGAAAAGTCAAACCAAGGTCCCAAATCATCCAGGAAGCTGCACACTTCATGCATATGAATAGTCTCGCTGAATCAAAATCAGCCTATGAGTACAGTGATCTGCATGCAGAAATGTTTGCTGGAGCAGCGTCTAAGTGATAAGCTCTTTTATCATAAGGAGGTGGATAAAAGTGTGGGGGGAAGAGAGGGCAAACCTTGAGCCAAAAGTAGCAAGGTTCTGATGAAAAGATGGAAAAAGTTGTACACAAATGTCTTTACTGAAGTGTATCATCCAAATTTTGTTTTAAGGCTGTTTAGCATTTTTAATATCATTATTTAAAAAAAGACTCAGTAAAGTTCCTTACACATTTTCATCTAACATTCTGCATTACTCTCCAACTTCTCTGTTGCATCTCAAGAGCACAACAAAATCTTTGTGAAATGCCTGTCACCTCAGAACCACGTTTGCTATGCACTTCTCTGTATTACTGTGAAACTTTGGCAGATGCATTCAATAGTATGCAAAAAGGCAAAGCCTCACCCTTAACATGACATAGTTTCAACACCACTGCAACTGGGTTATAGAAATATTTTCCGTTGTTTGAAGACAAACACAACTGAAGGGCACAGCAAAATTCAGTCCTAACTTTTGTCTGTTAGCAGCAGAATTGCATTTAGGAAGTACCTTCAGAGTCTTAATGCACTACGAAACAAAAAACATTCTCTTTCTTCTGTTAGAAAATTGTTTGAAGACTATGATTTTGTTTGGAACTGATGTACGTGTTTCTGTAGAAACAAAGCTGTGTCTCAGCATTTTAGAAAAACTACAGGGATTGTCTTGTGTCAGTACATTTCAGTTTTACATGTGCTGCAGCTCTGGAGGATTTTTATTTTGTGTATGTTTCTCTCAGTTAAAATCTTCTTATCAATTGCAGAAAGATAACACACATTTCTTCCTGTTATAAAATAAAAGCACAAACATCAATCATCTAAAATCAATGACATTCACCCAGAAATAAATACAAATAAGCTTCTGTAACATTTCGCTGCTATTATCTGTTGAGAAGCGCTGTCGCCCTTTCTACCGAGTGTACCGGAACATGGCTGCCCTCACAGGAATGTAAACTTGGCATTAACCCTGGCAGATTTCCACTCCCTGCCCTCTCTCATTTAACATTAACTCACTCCTATACTGTTATCAGAAGGTAAAGGTCATAGCTTTATTTACACAATATAGCACTATACAAACGGTCATTAAACAAGAAAATCTTGCACCAAATAAACATGAAGCAAAAAAACAATGCTGACCTCGCTACCGGGAACTCCCCCTGGAAGTACCTTGTCATTCCCCAAATGAGGTCAATGGTGCTGCTCTATCCTTCTAAATATTAACTGCCAGGCACTGCTCCTCCGCATACCCAACTCCCACGCAAGAGCCAACTGAGGACTTTCTTATGTTCCAAACCCAGGAGAAATTTAGAAAGCATTCTACTGTTGGCAAGACCGCGTGGTTCATATCCTATTCCCACAGCCTTTACTCATCCTTCCACAGCTGGAAACCTTGTCAAAGGCTCTCCTATACGACAGCAGCCTTTAGCACAATACATAAGCTGGGCAGATGGCAGGGTGGACTCCCTCGGTCCAAATGCCAGAAGCCTGGGAACCAACCCTTCTTCCTGCTTCTCATCTCCCTCAGCCCTGCTCCTCTCCACCCCGGCCCACTGCCTTTTCCTGCGGGGAAGATATCCTGCTTATTTATGCGTTTCACGACTGCTGGCCTGCCTAGATCCAGCAAGAAAAAGTGCAAAGAGGGCAGGAGGCCACTGACTAAAATCCCGTTGGAGCTCACGCTCAGTTTTGGAAACTAGACTAGACAGAGCAGAGCATGGATGCAGCCCAGGGCACAAACCTGGCTGGGAGCACTGCTCAGGTGGTGCGGCTTGGGCAGTAGTCCTGGAGACACTGGGACTCAGACACACACACGCAGTAGCACAGTTCGCTCCTTGCTTCCTGCTTTTACCGAAGGTGATGGAAATAGTTTGCTGCTCATTTGCGCCAGAAGCGAACTCTAACTTCTCTGTAGCAGAGTCCTGCAGCAGGCAGTTTATGTGGGGAAGGGCTTGACTTCAGGATATTGCCGTGCTTAGGTCTGAATGTGCTGTCTGAGGCTACAAGGTCTTTCTTGCCCTCCTTCAGGGACCATAGCTCAAGCAGCAATCTAACCTTTAACTGTTGCAATAAGATGATCTTTACATTCTTAAAAACAAATTTAAACCAAAATGAGCTGTGTCTAGTTTTGTTTTTTAAAAAGTAAAAAGAAAAGGGGGGGGGGGAGGAGGGGAATTTTATTTGGCTGCTGCCACTCAGAAATAACACAGTAAGGTAACTTTGGAGAATGATGACTTTTAACATGTTAACCACTGACCATGCAACATTTTCATCAGTGTAAATATAACTCCTCGTTACTCTGCCAAGGTTGCACTGAATCATACAACCACCAGTGAAGTCAGACTTTCTAAATATTCTTATTTCATATAAAAACATACTAATGAAAGTGCTTTTAATTTTAGATAGTTCTTTCTGAAGCACTCGTGTGTGTTACCCTGATAAACGGGAATGCTGGAAAAACTGATCATCCAAGGAAAAATTCAGTTAGTGTTCAAACAAGTTCTTAGGGTATTTGTGTACAGAAAAAGCCTGGAGGTATTCAAGGATTGGCATCAGTATATTTATATTCGCATTCTCGTCAATTCAGTGTTAATATATCCTTCATCACAACCAACATACTAATTACAGAGCGCACAGAGCCTCAGAAAGTTGCAGCAAGTTACAGGCTGGATTATTACTTCATATTGCTGAGGAACATGATAGCTCATAGTTACAAATAAGGACTCCCCTGTGACCAGGTGCTGGATGATTTAAAGGCAACATCTCACAGACCTTACATTTGAAACTAAAAGAATAAGTTAAGCCAAAGCAGGTGACACTAATTTCCCACTTAAGATTTTTTTCATCCTCTCAGGAGAACTGAAATTGTATTTTTCCTTCTTTGTATTTCAGAGAGAGCACCCTGTTTAATCACTTGAATGGTGTTGGCAGCACGTTAGAGCTCACGACACGCAAGTACTGGCGCTTCAGGTCTTCACTGAAACAAGGTTTGTAGCTCACACAGTTATTCCCTAAATCAAATACGAACTGGGGACACCGGCATTTATGTTAATGAACTGGTACCTCATTCTAGTACTGATGTCCCTGCCTGGGGAAAAAACAGTTCTTTGTACCTGTTTCAGGCCAGAGTGGGCCACTTGTGTCACCTCACTTGAACTCCTACAACAAGAGCCAGAGATACCCACCCAGGTACTCCTGTCCTCAGCCCAACAACTGCAGGTGAAACAAGAACATGTAATATTTACATATTGCAGAAAGTGCAGAGGAATGTTGAAAGTCAGTACAAGAGGAGAGTATGGAACCGGCGGTTTCATAACACCCAGTTTGTTGCATCTTCCCTATACGAGAATATATATTAAGCTGATGATGACTGACTTGAAACATACCAGACTCCAGGGACAGGTGACAGTGAACATAGTCCACAACCTTTCATCACCGAGTTCAAAGTCCAGTTCAGCTCACAGGCAAAATGAGATTCATAGTCAAGCCCTTAATTCCTGAAGCTTGGATGCATTTTTTCAAAGTGGTACAATTGCATAACACAAACAACAACGACTGCCAGAAACTGCGATTGAAACTTCTCTAGTGTCTGATTGACTCTACTTGTATTATCAGGCCCCAGCTTGACATGTGCCTGGATAGCTGAATGCCAGATGAGAGGGAAGGTGGCAGGGATGATGCAAATATTTTTATTAAGTTGTTGAAGTGTTTTTGACACAACAACAGTAACATTATATTCTTAAAAATGCCACACTGAAAATTATCCTAAAGTGTATCTATCATAAAAGTTGCATTTAGTAACAGCAGCATATACATATATCTCTTTATATATAAAAATTGTGAAGTTCATCTTTATTTCCAACATAAACTTGCTAAACAAAAGGAAGGTACGTAATTCCAATGAGCACACAGATAATTGGACAAGTCTGGGAACAACTGTTGGGCCAGTTGCAAAGATGTAAACTTACAGAATAATTTATACTGCCAAATGGGGAGCTAGCTTTCTCTTTGAACTTCAGGGGAAATGAGGATAAACTAGTTATAAAAGACGATCATTTAGTATCATCACAGCACTTTCTAAAAAATGCAACCAACAAGCCAAAGCATGAGCTAAAGCTAGTTATTTACTTCCAAAAATATATCTATGTTTAGCTCCAAACAAATACTTCCACATACATGGCTGAAAAAAGATCAGAAGGTATAGCAGCTATTTTGAAACCTGCATTTCCATCAAACATTTTAGTTTATTTATATATTCCCCACTTTCCTTGAAGTATTGCCCACACAAGCAGCATTTCCCACTTTGGAGAATAACCATTAATTTCACGCCACAATGTTTTTTCTACAGATATAATTACACAGAAGACAAGTATTCTTTATTAAAATATCTGAAGGCATGTTAGGTAGTTATGACTGGTAGTTATTCAGGAGCATAGGTTTTCTTTTCTTTTTTTCTTTTCTTTTTCCCCCTTTCCTTTCCTTGTTTGCCAGCTAATAAGAGCTCTGGAGATGTAAAGGAGTGACTTGATCCCAATGCATTTTTAACATTGTAATAAATGATGCAGTGAGGTACAGAATAATCAGGCTGAAAATGTTCTGTGCAAGACAACTATTCTAACATACGCTTGACATCAACAAATGGATTCTCCCAGAGCCTGGCACACTGAATGAATTGTGACATTTTCTTACAATTAATTCTTTTAAGATAATCTCTAACTTCTTCCTTCTACTTGTATTTTATAGAGTAACTGGGATATATATTTTATGAATTGTTGAAGCTCCTAGTATCCCCTGGTTGGGAAAATGAGTTATTCTTACGGACATAACTAAGTCCAGATCCAAAAGCCTGTGTCAAAGCAGAATGCAACTAAATCTGTTCCTAATGTTCTTCCTGTTGCTTTTTTTAGTTTCTGCTTTCATCCTACAACTCATGTTACTTCTTTTGCCTCTTCTGATAATACAGCTAATATAACACGCCATTTACAATTTTAGTGTTTTACTGTAGCATGCCAAAGACACGTCAGCATAGTCTCTGAATCAGAAGTCAAGAGTATCTTGTAAAGTTTAAATTACAAAGCATCATCTCATCAGAATGACATTTCTCTTGGGATCGAAGCATTTTGCCGATAAAAAGCTATAGAAAGAACGCAGGCACACGAAGCTGTTCAATGCAGCTAGGCACCAACACACAGCAGAAGCTACGTATAAGACAAGGGAAAAGAGGGAGAAAAGAGAAAGAGAGGACAAAGAAGAGGATGTGTGTCAGAAGATGGGAGCAGAGAGGGAAGAGGGAGAATGAATGCACACATATAAAGAAGGGGGTTCACAGAAATCACTAAACTGACTGCTAACTACAAAGTTTTCAGGAAGAGGAAATTAGCTCAAGTCTCTGTATGGAAACAAATCCTCAAAATCCTTCACTTTTTAAAGTAGCAATCTTGCCTGTTTCCCTTATGATGGATACTTTTAAATTCTGGAGTTGCCACATTCTACTATCTAAATGTACAAATACATAGCATTGGAAATAAATGCAGACAATGAATAGGAAATGTGATATGGGCGGCAAAGGTAAGAAAGTCCAACCCAGTATGTAAACATCATACCAGTGTTAATAAAAGATGGAGATTAAGACCTGCAGCTAGCAAAAACGTTTTCTAAAGAAAATTGAATTTTTGACTGAAAGACCACTTTCACAGAGATTTATTTTCCTCAGAAGATGCAATGTCCTGCTGTTTGCAATGTCTCTGGAAAGGAGACTCCTTCTCTGAGAAGTTTCCCTTTGAATCCCAGTTGGTGGGAAAGCCAATGGCTCTCATGGAAGTTACGACACAGTGCTGGTTACTAAACGTTTAAAATTCACTTCTTTCTATTTCTAATACTCTTGAGAGCAGCCTTAATATGAATCCAGGGATGTGACAAATTCCACATCTTCATCTAGATGCTTCTGCTCAAGAAATCTGAGACTGCTTGTCCCTGAGATGACTACCCCAAACCAAAACTGATAACCTGAAAGAGGGTGAGAATATCAAGAAAATATCAAAATTCAGTTAGATCCACAGAACTCAGAATTTTTAGTAGACAGCACAGACCTGTATCACAAAACCTGTAAAGCTCTCTGCTTGTGAAAGCCAGTGTTTATCGCAAGCAATGACAGTCTGCTAAAAACAAATAAAAAGAGAGAGGAAGGGTGAAATGACAAGATAAAGCACTTAATAAACACATTGACATCAGAGTGAAAATTTTCAAAGCGATTCCTTACTTTTAATAATAAAAGCCCATCCCTAAATGCATTCTTCACCACAGCGCAACAATATGCACTTTTGTTGTGTGTGTGCATGGGTGTTGAAGATCAGAGATCTGGGGGGGTGTGGTGGTTCAAATAGATGCAGGGCACTGGCAAGCAAATCAAAATTGTCTGCAAAGAGCCCCTTCCTGCTGGTGAGTAAGCCTTCACCCAAACAGTCAAGAGGAAGGGGCATAAGTAAAGCATTGCAAACAACCATCCCGATTGTATCAGAGTGGAGACAACTAGGACAAACAAACTCAGGATGTGGCAGGGAGTTAGAAACCGAGAGGAAATCTATGGCACAGAGAGGAAAGTGAAGAGATTGCGCCGATCTGCGGAAAGGTCACCTCTGGGTCACACTGTGCCAAGCTTTTTCAAAACCGCTTTATTTGGACTAGAATACAAAACTGGCACACACAGCTGGCGACTGCTGCAGAGGCTATTCAAATGTTAACATTCTCAATGATAAATAGCCAAAAAAAGTTCTATGTAAGCAAATTGGAACAAACAACTAATCTAAATTTGGTTGCTAAGAGACAGAGGATTTCAGCCAAAACCAGCCCCAAGCCTCGAGAATACTTTAGTTTTGATCAAAAAAAGTACCTGTAGATGACGCCATGTTGGTGAAGAAACATGAGTGCTGATGTGACCTCTGCTGCATAAAAGCGGGATCGAGGTTCGTCAAATTTGCGTGAGCGCTGGATTTGAAACATTAGGTCTCCTCCATTTACATATTCCATGACGAAAAAGAGGCGGTCCTGAAATTAATTAAACAGTGCTATTTAGCTAATTTCTTCTAGTCACACAAAGGACTACTTGAAGCTACACTTTAGGTGACTGCAGCATTTGCGTCAAGAAATGAAAGAAACAAACAATTCTGAAAAAGGGAAAGCTGACAACCAAAATCCCACAAACCTAAAGAAAACGAGCTAAAAGTCTCAAAGTGAGGAAATGAGAAAAAAGGGAATAGAATCAAAATGTAGTAGTAAGCAACACACACAAATCTCCACACATCAACAAATACATATGGAATTATAATTGATTTTATATAATAATGGAGATACTTAAATGATGCTGTTTCTTTTAAAATTTAGCCATAACAATGAAGAGATAAAGTCAATTCTGTCAACTACTCATGGGCAAATTTCAGGCTCCTTATTTCTTCTCTTATCTCTTACCAGCTACTTTGTCTGCAAAGCATCTTTCCCAAATTATGTAAAAAAAAATTAGAACTGTTAAGATACAGAAACAAGTGCTGCGAATCTCAAACACTTACATATGACTTTTTGAATTGCCTCAAACTCTTATAAGACAATGAAATATAATTACATTATTAAAATACATATCAGGTCCTTTTTATTTTCTTCTGATGCTTATCACTTCATAGTTCAAGTTTTCAAGCCTTATTCCATGATGGAGAACTAGAAATGAACTTTACTTGAGAACAGCAACTGAGATTCTCAGGCAATCACCCCATTTTGGTGGGTTTCAGAAAAAAAATAAATCTAAAAGTTAAGCACTCAGTGAAATAGTCAGAACTAAGAACACCATTAAACTGTGTGCTTGGCATCTTGAACCATTTATGATCTAAACTGACAATGCAGATGAAGGCATAAGCAAAGAAATGACACACATCCACTTGATATAATTTAGATCCTATTTTTTGTAAATGTTTCTTATACATTTTCATAGTTTTCCCTAATCTGTACTAAGAGCCCTAAATCATCAACTCTTTGCCCCTTCACCCTTTGTTTTAAGCCTATTTCCACATTCTTTATTTTCTTACTGTAAAATATCTACATCTATATGCACAAGAGTTCAGACAGAGGTGGAAGTAATCCTCATATGACATGGAGAACAGATTTAAGCATAGACTCCTTGCTCTGCATTAGCTCATGTGACCCAAACATTTCGTTCCTGCCACACAATAGAGAGGTGTGTAAGCATGGTACTTCACCTAAGGGAGCCACTCTCCAACTTTCACGTCACACCACAGTTTGGCTCTAGGTCAGGATGTCTAGTGTGCTGGGATGAAGAAAAAGAGACAATATGTGGCATTGCTTTGGACGAGCAAAACCAATAGAAGATGGAAGTTCATTAACCTCCCACAAGTGAATCCAAGCCTGTAGATTACATAATGTATATATAAGAGTCCAGAAATTCATACATGTTTGCTGTTTGCTCTTAATCATCTACTCTACGGCTCAGATTGAAAGCATAGCACTTAAAAATATCCTTAAACTTAAGCATGTGCATTAATCCTGCTCATTAAGTGCCTAACTGTTCTACTTATCAGGGAAGTTTCCTGGAGGAGGCTAGAAATGTTTGGCTGACTTTTTGCTGATTACAGAAAGAGGATGCAGAAAAAAAACCTTGTGCCTTTCCCCCCATATCTTGGGAACACAGAAACCGCCAGACTGGATCAAATTCAGGATCCAGGCAGACTGGAATTATTGGTAAAACACTACTAAAAACTTTGGTACATTTTCCAACATTTTTCTTACCAATCCCTAGTAAGGAAAACCTACTAAAGAATAACATCAAAGCTTCTAGCTGTATCATACACCCAAAAGAGCATGGCTTTAGAGCCACACCATTGTTCTTTTTGCAACGCTCAATACTACTGATAAGAAACATTCAAAATCATAGTGCAGATCCCTTGATATTATTGTAGGCTTTAAATATCACCTTTGCTTGTTTTAAGCAAAAATATGGGTCCTTGTGCTGTCTCTCTGATTTCTGTCTGGAATTGATGAGAATTACCACCTTGCTTTTAAAAGAAAATCTGATAGCTCTCAGATGGTCTTATGATTTCAGAAGCTAGAGCTTAAGGATAACACCAAATGCAGTCAATTTTGTGATAAAGTCAATCAAAAGCATAGCTGTGTTGGTACCGTAATGTAGCATAAGAGGATACAACAACCCTAAGAAGAAGATGCAGACATTGTCCTTTGTTAGGCTGCTCATCACTGCACTACAGAGCATCTCTGATGAGCTGTTTCAGTACGAGTGTCCCTTTGCAACACATTACCTTAGATTATCTCACATGGATATAGTTCAGTGTTTCAAGTACAAAACCCATTTGGACTGCAGGCTGGGGAGTGTCTGGCTAACATTTGGCTAAAGTAACTTCTAACACTTGCTGAAACTGAACCTTCTTACATTGCTATTTTAACGTTCCCAAAGTCAACAGTCTGGATGTGAGTGGGAAAGGAAGCTGCAATTCACATTCCTCCGAGCAGCCATACTCATTTGCAACATTGCTACCTTTTTCGGTCCCTCTATCACAAGTATAAAACAAACGATGCTGATGCAAGTGATTGTGCTGTGTTTTACAGCTGTGACTCCCAAATTGTGATCCTCAACTTTCCACTGAGCTGGGAGCTGCTGCTCTCAACCGTGATGCCACCACTCTTCCAACTGCTAGGGATGGTGCAAAAAAAAAAAAAAATAGGCTGGTTTACATAGTTGTATAGATCAGGGCCATTTCCTAACATGTCAGGATATACATTGTATCATTTTTATACTAAATACTCTATGTTTGATCCAAACAGAACCAATGTTTTTTGTGACATTCACCAAATGCCTAATTGCTGCTTCTAAATATCAGAAATTGTGTTTAGTTAAAACTTCAAGTTCTTTTATTTTAGTTCAGTCCTTTGTAGGGCATTTCCAGTTTAGCCAAGCAAAACTGTAACCTGGATTGTTTAGCAGAATATCTTGTCATTAGACAGTCTGAACAAAAGCTTTAGCAGCAGCTCCGTTCCCAGAGCTGGAGAGTGCTCTCTCTCCTATCCTCTTTCACATCTTCCTTATTATGCACATCCCATTCTCAATTTGAAGGGGTATTTCTGGCAGACTCTGCAGCTTAGTTGACCACCTCTTCAAAAGTATACCTACTAAACCCACAATTAACAGCTCAGTGATTGAAATTGCGCTGCTGTTGCATTTTTTTGCTGTACATTCATATTTCAAGTTATTTTTCAAGCTTTCCTGGGTACACATTTCAGCTTCCTAATAAGAGTTCACAGGAAAAAAAAAAAAAACAAAACAACAAAAAACCCCAGTTTGAAAGTTCTGTTCTATGTTTACAATGAGTCTGGGAAAGAGCTTGATTTTGAGAGGAAAAAAGTATTAATTCTCACCCACTAACACGGAGTAAACAATAAGATGCACAACATGCACATGCATGGCAGTCCAGAGTTTCAACATTAGAAGGTACCATCCTTTTTGATGAATACAATCAGTCTCTACAAAAACTACTTTCTTAAAACTACTCTCTTGTCCTTCATTGGTCAGGACAATGACATGGTCAGCTGGGACCCAAACGTACATGAAAAGAGGACGCGTGAGAAGAGCGAAGGTTTTATGAATATGAGCTGCGATTGGCAAGTCCATTTTCCTCCTGCTTCCCATAACCTCAACAACAACAGAGACACTATTTTGATTTTTGCTGCTTAAACTTTTTTTTTCCCAATCTTTCACGAAAAGTTATCAAAATATAGGTTCCTAACACTCTATTTCCTTTATGTCATAATGTATGCACACGTGCAGAGTGACCCAATGAGACCTTTGTGACTTCAGTGCAGAGAGGATTTCATCCTCAGGCAGTAATTGTGAAACAACTGTATTATGCCTGATTATATGCATCTTGCTACATGTATCACCAGGATGTATTCAAACACTGAAGTGGGGAATATAAAGTCAACGCCCTACAAAATTATGCATTATTAAGGGACAAGACAGTGTTTACTCAGTTAAAAATGAGATACAAGGTATGACTTTATCATTGATAGTGTTCCAAAAGAAAATTGAATGGGTTTGGTTTGGACTGCATTGTTTTTCAACTCAGTTTTCATAACATTTGAGAAGTATGTTTTGATGAACAAAATAAATGTAAAGCAGTCCTGGGAACTCTTTAATTATATAAACTGAAATAAGAGGCCCAATCACAAACAAAGACATTATAGATTAATCCTCTCTTGGCACCTATAAAGCAAAAAAAGCACTGCAAAGTAAGTCAATATGTTTTCTGAAGTAATTAGATTCTTTTACAGGGTTTATTTTAGCCCTTAATCATACCTGCTTTTTCCTTGAATTTCTCAAAAGGTATGGTTGAATGAGAATACTTAAAGTAATAAATAAAAAGAAAAACAGAGCAGGGAACATGGGTAATGGAATTTACAAGCAAAGTGGACATGCAATAAACAGGCTAGAAGTCAGGACAAAAAAGGTTCAAGTTCACTCTGTATTTCCACAGTATTTTCTGACTAGACTATGGCTTAACTACTATACTGGAATGCATAACTGCCTGTCTTAACATCGCTATTATTCCAGTCTCACCTCTTGATTTTCTTAATTGAGATACTCTCCTGCATGCTTTATGTTTTCGAAACTGGACTCTAAAAGCAACCTCTCTTCTAGTCTCTGTCCCTATCACTATCTGGAGAAACACGCTTGTCACTTAAACTAGAAACCTTGTTTCATCTTCTTTCTCATTCCACTCCTTTAATTGTGCCCCAATTTTATTTTTCATCCTCTTTGACATTCAAAATAGCCACCCTTTAGCTCTACAGTAAATCCTTCTAATTAATCCTTTACTCTTTATTCTGATAACTGTCATAACCTTACCTCTTCAAAACCGTTCTCTGATTTTTAGTTTCATTTATATATGTTTTGTTAACACTAGCCTATATATGATATGCACTTCCTGCCAGTTTATATTTGCTTGTTTTTAGATGTTATGAGTTCCATTGGATAGAGCTTCTACCTTTTGTTTCTTTTGGAATAATGTTTAAGTTTTTAATTGGGCAAAGGGGGGTGATTTCCAGAAACATCAATACTAATAAACTCTCAGGACATAACAGACTCAGTCCACTTCCTTTTTGTGGAGGTGTGATTAATGATCAAGACCTTCCTACTAGTAAGGCCAGATAATCTTGTCAATCAGTTTTGATTTAACAGATGACACTATACATACAGTCTATTAGTTGTTTAGACGTGGAATAATACCATTGTTGAGGAACAAGCTTCTACGTAAACCCTGTATGAAAGCTTAGACATACACTTTGATGTATTGTTTACCTTAATTATTGTGTAGCCCTCAAAAGATTTTTTTTAAATTGTTATCAGTCATTAACCTGTCTGTCCTTTGTTTGTTTTCCAATTAAAATCTCATTAACGTTAGATTGCAGCTTAAAGACAATCCATTGATAGACATAAGGCCAAGTGCAATTATCACTGCAATCTTGCAGTCTGAAGAGTAGAACCTTTTTTTTTTTTTTTTTCTTTCAGATGACTCCTACCAGCTGGGGGACCCAACATGTGGTTCAGAACAGCCTCATTACTGGCATATTACAAAACAAAAATAAATCATCCAATCTGTCTCCCACTTTCAAATCTCAGATGTGCATCCACGCTACAAGCCTGAGAACAAGCCTTTTCACTATTCGTTTTCGTCTCCCACTTCAACCCTTGCAACACTTAAAACCAGAGAATTGAGGAGAGGCATCAAACATGGACTCCTTAAGTAAAATTCACGATGGATAAATCTTACCAACCTACTCCAACTACCATTCTCCCCTTCATTTATGTTTACATACAACTGGCCGTGAATAAATTCTTCCTGATTCTCACTAGCTCCCTAAATGAAGTTCTTTGTGTGAATATACTTTTTTCCTCCCAATTTCAGAAAGTTGTATTTGAATTAGATTTCTGCAGAGGCTACTGAAAATATCAAGAAAACTAGTATGTGTATTAAATACAGGTAAATTTAAATACAAAATAGTTCATATCCTAGTAGAGTACTGTTACATAATGGAATCTGTTTAGCCACTAAACTTGTTGCAAAACAAAAGTCAAAGATATAACTTTTATTGCACAAGAAACCAGACAAATATATTACAACCTTGGTATGCTCTGTAAGATGATATTTTATTCATATCATGCATGTATGGAATTCTTTTCCAACTAGTACAAAACTGTGATTACTTAACTCTTTTTAAACAGGATGCTCAAACAGTTTGTTTAAAATTACCGAAAACTTCAGCAACTGTCCCACCCCTCAGAACTTGAATAAACATTTCCTGCTTCTGCTGGAAATTGCACAGGCACACTGTACACAAAACTATCCGCAAACCTTCAAGACCCTGAGCAGAAGACTAACCAGGATGGCGGATTCATCTTCCACAATCCCAGCATTAGGAGGGACAAATATAAAAACAGGAGAAAAATCAGGTACAACACTGAAGAAAACAACAAAAAGCTCTCCCCTGTTCATTAGATTCCTTTTGAAGTTTACAGTAACAATCTTCAACAGGACACTATGACACGTTATCTGTCTCTGATTTCAGTGTTTATACTCAGGGCTAATTGTGTTGTTTTTCCTGTTTTGTATCAGTGCTTTCATGGAGTTCCAAATAAGAAGGGAACAATTTCTATGAATCTCACATTTCTTGGAATAAATGCCCTGTACATAGGAACTGCTATCTTAAATATCACATAGGATATTTGCATCTTCCACTTAAAAAATGCACGCATTCAGATTTTGTATTTAAGGATTTTTTTTGTCAACCAGACACTCCAAATTTATCAGAAGTTGATGAATATTATTATAGCTAGGGACTTCTTGTTCAGTTTTACTCAGCATTGACCAATATTCAATTTCAAATCCAGTTTTTGCCCTTGAAAGAGTGACCTCAAACTTAAGACATAGACCCAAGAGAATCAGAGAACCACCCAAAACTGGATAAAGAAGTCTCACAAGGTCACCTAGTTTATCCCACAGCTGACAGGCAGGATCAGCTGTACCTAAGCCAAGGGGAACTAACCTTTTCAATGCTGCAAGGCAGTCTCTGGGCACTGTGAGCCAGCGATCTAACCATGAACTTGAACGCCCTGCTGAGCGGACTCCATTTGGCCCACAAAGACCTAGGAAGCAGAAGGGCAAGTGGGTTTGTCTGCACCCCATTGCAGCGGGGTCTTCTGCTGTGCCAGAGATGTTCTGTTCCCTTCTCAGTCCCCCCGTCAACTGCAGAAGCCAGTAGTGAATAGTTCCTGAAATTAATCTGATCAGCTCTCAAAAATCACCACTGATAAGCATTCCTTGACCTCCACTGGCAGTCTATTTCAGTACTTAGAGGAAATACCACTGGGAACTCTTTTCACTGCTGCAAATCATTTGTGTTACTTCTGGTGCTTACCTTACTCAAAGTATCAACTCCTAACTGTGCTGCAAGTTATATACTACCTTCAGAGAAACACTTCAGTGCTTTCCACTTTTGTTTCTCATGCAAAAAACTGCATATTGATTTTTCTTGATTTTAGAAAACCGATCACAAAATATTTCTAGTCCGTTCATAGAGACTCCAGACATTATGTCAATGGAGAGCCTGTGGGAAAAAAAACACTTTTAAAGTCTTGAAAAAGATTTCAAGAATAGCTGGCTCTCCTTGAGACACTGAAATAATTCTTAAAAATCCCTCTCTACCCTATCATACCATACCATACGCAGGGCCCGAAAAAGCTACAAATCAAACACAATTAGTTTCCAAACAGTGCTTTCAGAATCAGTACAGAGGTTCTCAAAACCTTTACACTGTATTACTGTAAAGACTTGCATTGTAGCATTTACTCATCTATAATGTGAGTTGCTGGAGAAGGGTTTTAAAGCAAGATATTTGTCTGAGATCTCTAATCTTCATAAAGCAGACCTGGTATGTCGCTTTTGTCATGGGAGATTTATGTTGCCTCCCTGCGGAATATCAATTGATACTGGAACAGAATGGAGTTTTTAACATGTTTTTCATGCCACTAACGCATCCCATAGTACTGTTCAACACGGAAGAAATATGGCTAGTGTATGTACATTGAGATAAACTGCCTGGCTGGAGGTGGGGTCTAACTGTGTACCAGCATTAGGTCACAGAACTAGGGAAATTACAACTTACAATTCAAAGTAGGAAAAATTAGCCAGGACCTCATGGACATCACCTATTCTTTTCAAGAAATGTCAAGGGATGATCAGGTTTTACCTGGACTGGCTTTCAAGAAGGAAGTCTTGTTTAATGATTTTTCCAAAGACAGATCCAACAATACTCTAAAACTGACCAAAATGAAGAGAAACCAGTGTGTCCCAAATTCATACAGAGTGAAAAAAGGCACCATTTGGTTATCCCCTGAGAACTAATACTTCTAGAAAAGTTTAGCTGATTGTTTCAATTATTCAAACAATCTAACCCCACATTACTGTGGCCAGCAAAATCCACTGACTTTGATGTCACTTTTGAAATGTACAGGTCTTCATCTGTACCATAAATTTTGGAATATGATAAAATATGGATATGAATAAAATCTATACCCTAGAATCTGCAACTAACAATCATATGCATTAGAGTAACAGATGAAGGTGATGTCCCTTAGACAGAGCTTTTTCCTGTATAATTTATGAATACTTGATGTTTAATACAGTCTTCCTACTGTTTTTTCAGATAATGAATTCTGTCAGATTACTATCTGGATTGAATTTACTATGCATTGGATTAGTTGGTGTATCAGGCTCATACTAGGGCAAATAAAAAGAAAATATGGTTCAAAATTTCATTAACTTTGTTTTTAAAAAAGATAAAGTTTAGACTAATTCAATGCAGTACAGAAACAGCAGGTGGAGAGTTGTCAGCCTGCTCTCCATGGAGCGTTTTACTCACCAAGAATATGACATATGATTCTAGCTCTACTTGAGTTTCTTGAATAGACCAAAAATTCATATTAAAACTCTAAAATATTATCATGTGAGTGCAAAGATTTTCTTTTTTTGTTTTTGTTTTTTTTCTTCCCCCTTTAAAAAAGAATTACAACTTTGATTTTTGTTCTCAGTCACTAAAGGATATGCCTTCTGTGTATGTGAATGTTTTCTGTGACACCTGTAATACAATATCTAATATTCTGACACAGTATCTACAGGGCTTAGTGGTGAGACTCTCTTTAGCTCAGACGGGGTTTACGTCAGCATTAAATTTTTAATGCTCTAATATGTGGAATTTGTTAGCTGAGGGCATGCAATGAAGATGCAGAACAAATTATATGCATTGCCATTTCATCAGCCTGATCCCCTACCATCTAACCTTAGAAATGAACTGAAACAAAAAGACTTCTAACTTTGGGAAAATCTTTAACCCCAAATTATCCTGGAGAGATACGTGTTCTGTTGTCACTGGATTTTTCCGGGAGTTGTTGCAAATCTTTCAGTCTCTGCCCCAAGATGCAGTGTTGGTAGCCATAAGCTCCACAATGAGCTTGGGGAAGGACTGCTGCTCCCTGGGGCGGCAGCCCTGACCCCTGCCTGCTCCCTGAAAGCCCAAGCAAGCCCCGAGAGCATGGACTCCAGAAGTGTGCCAGCTGGGGTAATATGCTCTTTGTGCCCTTCCTCTTATACAAGGGAGAAACACAACTGGAATCCTCTGCAGAAATGGTGTGTTTTGTAGTTCTAGTCACTTCAAAAGGGGTATCAAGTAGGAAAAGCTTCTCAGGCCATTTCCCTAATACCTTCATTTGATGACAGATAAGCTGTGAAAAGCGCCTTTTATGAAATTCTTTGATCTCATCTTCTTTTGGTGTTGTTTGGAAAAAAGAACTGTTCTGGTGAGATAATTTTAAAGACCTCTCATTTAATGGCCTGATGCACATGGCAGAAAACTGTATCAAGCCTGCAAAACGTCATTATGCAGAAAATGTTACAATGTGCAGGCAGCTATTAATATTCCTTTGTTCTGATTCTTATAGGAAAAATACAAATACTGTCTTCCAATTAGAAGTAACTATATAGTTTTTGAAGGCACTTCACAACTTCTAAGAACAACTTTTAACCTGTTTATGTTCTACCAAGGAGCTTACACAGAGATGGCATATGTCCTAGGTGCCTCTTCAGTGCCTAGGCTGGTTCTGGAACCTTTCTTGTCTTTATAATTTCTGTTTTCTTATGCTGTCGGGGCATCTAGTTTATGTTTTTGAGCACACAGGGAAATGCATCAGATGCTACACAACTAACAGAGAACGCTCTGGGGAATGCAGCCAGTTGGTCCAGCAGCAGTGCTATCAGAAGGAAAAGGAACCGAGTTAAGGAAGATAATGAAAACGATGGAACAAAACACTCATCTGACAATAATTTTCTGAGAAATTATCCATTATTGCTGACAAAACAACCAAAAATAATTAACTGAGTGGGCAAGTCTTTATATCACAGTCATGATATGTTGCAACAGTGCTTTTTTCTTTCTAGGGATGCAATCAGCTGACCAAAAGGCAGAAGTTGTCTTCTCAGATCTATGAAACCATCAGCCATGATCCAGGAGGAAACTACAACATCTTTACCAATGAGTTACTTGTATAAAAGCTACCCAAAGTCATCTGTTGACATATGGTTTCCAGTCACATATAAGAGGACCAGGCAAACTGAACCAAAATGGGCACTACAGCAGAAATCCATGAGCATATTTTATATTTAAATTTCACTAACTGTTTACATTTTCAGAATTAGAATTTCACTTAGAAAAAATCACCAAAAAGCTAAAATCTTTGTAAGAAAAGAAAGCACAGATGTATAGAGCTTTCCTCTCTCCCCAAGCAAAAGGGAAAAAAAAAGGTTATTCACTGACACACCTAGCAGCACACAGTATTTTGTATTCAGCAATTTTACACAAGTCAGAGCACAATAAAACATTCTCTGGCCTTGTTTTAGGACTTGATTTTCTAACTTTGGTTCATTGGACCAGGCCACTGACTCCTACAGGACATTTTGTGAGACTAAGTGGTAAGAAATTGGCTCATTTATACTTTTAGAAAGTTTGCAGTGGGGGAGGACAGGGAATCCTGTGCTCCATTCAAAAGGAGGAGATGAATGAAGTCTTTGGCAACATAAAGATATTCACTACCAGAGAAACAGCTCTTTTCTATTATGTGAAGTGTTTCAGTAATGTTCCCACGTACTTAAAAATAAAGGTCAGCCAGTGACAACAGTTGGTTCTAGCTTGACAACACAGCAAGAAACTTCTACTGCACCGTGATGATCCAGATGGAAAATTTATATGAGATACTGTCATATCAGTTCACAAACTATGCCCTGGATGCCAGAAATAACTTAAAGTCTACAGTTTACTTGAACATGATGTTCTGAATAGTAAAAAATAGTTGCATTTGTACTAACAAAACCTTGCTGAGGGTTTCAAGTTCCTTAAAATGAGACATTAACATGAGTAACTGTGTCTCTACTCACATGAAAGAAAAACAGCATAGTATTATTTTGCAGTCTTTACCAAAAAGCCTGTCTTTTATGGAACGTGGCTGAGCCAGAACAAAATAATTATGACAGCAAAAATAGATGTGTTGCTGCTCTAAAGTAAGTTAAGAAATGTTTCCATTCAGAAATATCTAATTCCAGCTTTTTATTCAGGATCCCTCTTATAGGTATTAATTCATAGTGCTCGAACAGTGACAGGCACATTAACATGCTGATGCTCATTTCCTCAAGTTCAAGCTTAGTCCTTGCGACTGTATATATACAAAAAAATACCTTGAGCTCAAATGCATACTATTATTAGCTGTAATAAAATACCATAACAAGACCCAATAACAGACCAACTTTCCATTGATACTGTACTTAGTAATACAGACTGAAAGCTTCTCTGCACAGGGACTCAGTATATGCCAAGAGGGGTAGAGTTAGGATGTACAGGGAGAAACCACACGACAACTAGTCCAAGCAACGCTAGGAAAAGTGCTTGCAGGGCATCCACTGCCTAACTCAAGCAAATTGTAGTCTTTGCTGAGGGCCGGAGCCACTGCTGAAACCTCAAGAACCACCTCACTTTTGTAAGTTCCAGGGCCGGCACATGTTAGGCCTCACTTTTTACAGGTGCCCAGCCTATTTCCCATGGGGCAAGCTTCATTGTATTGACTGCAGCAATGAAAGACAAGATGCTCATCTGCACTTTGGGAAGTGTATCCTTCTTTCAGAGAGGATGACACAATTATCACTGAATCAGGCTATTTGGGAAGAGAGAGGCTAAAAGACCTTCATGCCTGGTGCAAGGCCAAACACAAAATCGTGTCCTCTCTTCATCTCCTCTTACATTACCTTTCTTATTCCTAGGCTGCTCTAGGTAACAGTTAACAGTTTCATTAGATAGTGATAACATATAATAGTTTCTCAAGATTTTCAGTGCTTTTCTTAAAATCTCTCTGTGGAAACATGACAACATCAAAATTCCCTTGTCATGAGGAGATGGAGGTCAGTATGAAGAGCAGCTTACAGGCAGAGCTTCCACCCTGGGTAAATGTTCTGAGCAAATCCCCGTGCAGCCTCTGTTGCTAAGCAGAAACCAGATAACCTGCTCTGCAGACAGCAGCTGCCAGAGAGGGAAACTTAACCTTCATATGCTCTCTCCTGTGTCTCTTGTACACACCACTATTCCACCCACAAACTCAGCGTTTCATGCTTTGATTTGCTCTCATGCAGGAAAAAACCTCAACAAGTCCACAACAAAAAGGGAGAATTAAATTATAACTATAAATAAAGACTAAAAAAGTCAATATTTCACACAATTAATACAAATCCGAATAAATACGTCTACTTCAAAATAACATACATATGCACAGATTCTCCTATTCAGCAAGTGGTGAGAGGCCGGCATGTATACAGAGCTACCACATGAACTGACACAGGGAGATGACGACCGTGACAGACTATCTGAGTACAGGACTTTCCACTGAGCTGAGCACTGTCATGCTCTGTAGCCTCAAATTTAGCATTTAACCCTCTTTGCATTTAAAAAATTGCTAGTGATAGAGTCAGGATCCTGAAGGCACTTACAGGCCCCAGTGTCCCTGCCCAGCCTCCCCTGGTGAGGGACAACCCCTCAACACTGCCCGTGGGGGCCCCGTTTCAGTCCAGCCCAGGGCCGTGGGTCTGCACCTCTGGCCCTGGCTCCCGGGTGGACCTCGGACGTCGTTCATCCCCTCGTAATGCCAGGGGCTGTTGATGGACGCCCTTACCAGCACCTGGCTCTGCTTGTCGCATTCGGACCCCGTGGGTCTGTGCCAATCAGCGAGCCTAGCCTGCGCTGGGTCTCTCTCAGTACCTGGCAGACTGGCCCTTACTCTTGCTGACAGGCAATGTCTATTTCCAAAGGTATAGACAAATTTGAACCAATGGTGATTAAATGTAAACCCCCAAATGAAGGCAATTGATGTTTGGTACAATGTGATCCCCAGGGATTTCAGGTACAGGAAGATTTTCTGTCTGAAGCACAGGTTGTCTCCTGCATGACTTAACCACTAGCCGATCTGCTTATGGGAAAGAAAGTGGAGGGAGAGATGCCTTGGCTTACTATGGAGATGGCAAGTGCCTGACAGGTTACAGATGAGGACTTCGCTCTGGACTGAGTAAGGCTGAACTCACTCTAAGACTCAGTAAAATGTCAGTAGGTTTTAAAACTAGCTCAGCAAGTTTCCCCTGAAGCAATGAGCGGGGACACACATCAAGTGATGCCAAGAGGACATCACCAGCAGACACTGACCTCTGACTCGGGCAAAGCTTTTGTGAGATCAGATCTGCACCTGCTGCTTGGAGCAGCATACGTATGGAGGCTTCAGGTTGCATATATTCACTGGGCATCCTCAGTGCATACGGAAGCATGGCTAATTTAAAACATTAGTCCTATAAATACATGCTTGGCTGTGGAAATAATTGCACATTTTGAATATACATTTATTTTATCAATGAGGCCTCTAAATTGAGTTCAGTCTGTCTGTTAGCTGCCCAATGAATTTCTGTCTTCCCATGAAGGGAAAGTGTTTTGATACACAGCAAACACAGACTTCAACTTATCTACTGTGTCTATAGTCTTTTTAAATTATCTAGAAATCTGCTGCTTTGATTTGTTCTTTAGCTAGTTAAAGGTTAAAAAACTTTAAAGAACACAGCATTTATTGCAACATCAAAGATGATTACAGAATAGCCTGGCAGTTTACTTCTCTGCAGAATGCCCATAAAAAAGAAAGATGTGTGTATCAGGAATTTGCAGAATGTGTTGCACTGTACGATAAACTGAAAAAGGAATGCATATGTTTATGAATACAGTAAAGTTCCTATTTTGACAGTTACTGAAATAGCTTAAGTGGTACCACTTTTTTGTAAATCTAGAAGGAAAAATGTTTCTGAAAAATACTTAAAGATATGACAAAACGGATCCAGGTCAGAAAAGTTTAATTCCAGGTTCAACAGAAAAGGTAACAGCCTTCAAAGCAGAAGAGAGAGAAATTACAAGGTGGAAACATTAATTTACACTAGATTCTTGGTATTTTTCCCATCACAAAATTTTCAGCCATCTGGTGCCATTAGAAGCAGATAATGCTACCAAACAGATGGAATGAATTAACCTCAGAAATGAAGACCTGGCCATGATTCATGAAGTTTGCAAACATACCTTGCTCAACAATTTCAGTAAATCTTTGAATTAAAATCCCCTCAAAATGACTTTTTATTTATTCACCTTAAAGAAATGAGGGGCTAATGTAAACCTAAGTTCATACCAACCCTGACTTGCAATAATATGCGTGCAGGACTCCTAGAGTGGAAAGGCCAAAAGACTGCAACTTCTCTCTTACCCAGCATAAGAGCCTCAAGACAAATGATACAAAATGGAGCATTACCATCCAGGACAGTGGCACAGTGTAAATGGTTCAGCCTTAATCCTGTACTGTCACTACCCCTTAAGCTGTGCCATATGTCAACACCAATGTAAAGATATACCTCACCAGGACAAACCTGTGAGGACAACTGTCCCCTGGCTCCCAGAGTGAGTGTCATGCATGTGATCCCACTGTGGAAACAGAAAAAGTAAATGACTTTTTGACTTTTTTATGCTCCATTTCCTCATCTGTAAAAGAACACTGATAGCATTGTTTCTAGTCCAACCCAAAACTCAGGAACGCTTGGGAGGTAGTCCAACACACACCGACAAGCACCACAGATAGGGTAGTAAACTCTGTTGGAGGAAAGACTATTTTTAGGAATATGCCTCACGTGACACTTTTCGTTTGAACACGGTGACTATGCGTAGCAAAAGAAATATTATTAATATCTGTAAGTAGTAGCTGAGGAAATGCAGGTGAAGAGAGTAGAGTGTGGCATCACATCTAGAGAAAATAAGGCAAAAACAATGCAAGGAGAAGGAGAGGATTTTTCTTGAGGGAGTTTCTTTAGGATTAGAGGAATTGGTACATGAACAACTTTATAGGTGGATACAGCTATTTCATCTCACAGATCCTTAACAAATCTTTATTACAAACAAATTTACTGGCGGAAAAATGTAACTTTATTGGTAGGGTCCCCCCAGGGATCACTTCTGAGTCCAGTTTTATTCAACATCTTTATCAATGGCTTGGAGAAGGGACTGAACAATGAAACGTGTAAATCTGCAGATCATACTAAGCTCTTTCAAATAGTCAGATGCTGTGCAAATGGTTAAGGAACTCCAAAAAGGATCACTCAAACTGAGTGGGCAAAAAGGTTCTGATGAGCTTCATAATAGATAATTCTAAAGCGAAAATTCTTTCTAAGGGAAAAATATCTGAAACCAGATCAACGTGATGCTGAACTTGGAACAGAGTTAAAACTTTGGAGAAACTTCTTGGTGCTTGGAACCTTCAGACAGTCCTCTCATCCTGGTTTCAGCTGAGTTAGAGTTAAATTTCTTTCTAGCAGCTGGTATAGTGCTGTGTTTTGGATTTAGAATGAGAATAATGTTGATAACACACTGATGTTTTAGTTGTTGCTAGGTAGTTGTAGTGATTACACTAAGTCAAGGACTTTTTAGCTTCTCAGGCTCTGCCAGGTGCACAAGAAGCTGGGAGAGCACAGCCAGGACAGCTGACTCAGACTGGCCAAAGGGGATACTCCCTGCCCTATCATGTCATGCTCCACACAGAACTGGGGAAGCTGCTCAGAAACAGACTGGGCATCAGGTTGGGTTTTTTCCCCTTTCACGTGTGGTCAGCAATTGCATTTGTGCATCACTTGTATTACTACTGTTATTGTTATTTTCTTCCTTTGTTATCCTATTAAACTGTCTTTATCTCAACCCACGAGGTTTTTTTTTTTTTTCCATTCTCCTGCCCATCCCCTTGACAGAGGAGGGGTGAGCGAGCGGCTGCGTAGTACTCGGTTACCGGAGGGGGTTAAACCATGGCATCTCTGAATCATTGGCTCATGGTGCAGCAGCACTCAAAAAAGCCAACAAAATCTTGAGTAACATCAGGAAGGTCACTGAGTAGAAAACTGAGGCTACTACTCTGCTGTTACATAAAATTTTTATGTTCCCACATCTTGAATATCATGTGCAGTTCTGGCCTACACAGCTCGAGAAGGATGCAGTGGATGTAAAGAGAGCACAGAGAAGGGTAGCTGAAATGATCACAGGGATGAAACAGCTGCCATACAAAACCTGACTAAAATCTGGGGGCTGAGGAAGAACACAAGTGAGATTAACAGATTAACATAATCATGAAGATGGTGGATAAACTGAATGTGGAACTCCTATACACCAAATCCTGTAAAACTAGATGCTGGTAAGTAGTAAAATGGGTAAAAAAAAGTGTTTCTTCACACAGTGATTAGTGAACTTCAGGAATTTGCTGCAGTAGCTGTAGAGACAGACTGTATCAGCTACTTCAAAATAGGGATTAGAAACATTCATGCACAATAGATCCATAAGCAGATAGTAAAAGGGATAAGGCAGAGAACTCCCTTTTAACATCCTTCTACAATTCTGGATGCTGATGGAGTATGAAGGGAATAGACTGCAGAAAGTGGCACCTATATGCCCTCTGTAAACAGTCTCTTTTCTTGCATGATGTCAGTAGCAACACAATGGATTAGACAGACCACTGACCTTACCTGGTAGGATGGTTCTTATTTTCATAGGTTACAAAAACCCTTACATGATATATACACATATACAAAGACATACACAAAATCGATTTTTTTCTAGATCATTATCCTAGTGAAGGTGGCAATATATTTAAAGAATAACTGCATTATTATACTAATTATTTTGAAAGAACAATGAAGGAGGTGATATTGGCATCATCAGCAGAAAGACTGAAATTATCATTGCAGCAGCTTGAA
Organism: Grus americana; assembly: GCF_028858705.1. NCBI lineage: Eukaryota > Metazoa > Chordata > Aves > Gruiformes > Gruidae > Grus > Grus americana. The sequence continues at coordinate 96,228,522 of NC_072854.1, forward strand.
TGATAGCATAAAATATAAAGCTCATGTTTAATTTCATTTTATTTTGGAAAAGGGACTGCAGATTACCTTGTTTCAGGCTTTCAGTTCATACTTGGCTCTGAAAATTTTGCATTTAGGATTCATGAACTAACATCAATATATGAAAATATTTAAACAAAAATGTTTGGAAAAACCAAGAGTGATCAGGGGTCACATAACTTGTGTGTATCAAGTCTTCCAACTCTGAAAAAGAATTTCAAAGCCTTCTCCTTTGCATCTAACAATGAATTGTGACATCTGCTAATGTGCAACAATGCAGATCAAATGTAAAAACAGTCAGAAAATTCCATTGATCAACCACAAGCTTTCATTAAAAGCCTGTGCTTTCAAGAATGTAGTGGGGTATTAAAAAAATAATAATCTCCTTTAGAATAGCTTGTTGTGAATAAAGCTCATTATCGTTCCAAGCCTCCAGTCAGATGGATCTCCAGACTCTGCATTGATTGAAAGGTCAATTTGCATAGATTTGACTGCAGAATGGGACCTAATTTTTTCTACTGGGTCTTTTACCTGTACATATTTTCTGATCACACTGAAATACTAGAAACAAAGCCAGGGATGTACACCTACATAAATAGATTGATTTCAAGCTGCAGATTAAAAACACCCAAACAAAAATCCTTAGTCTTTCAAAGTACAGGTATTTATGTCAACTGGAGTCTTATGCAGAATAATATAATGTAGTGGAACATTATAGTTGTACAAGATTATCCTCCTAAGAGAATATTGAAACTGAGAATGATAGAGGAATATTCTAAAGTAATTTCACAAAAATGCATAACCACCTTTGTTTCTGAAGTATTTTCCAAAATATATGCATTTTGCTTTTGTGACATGGGATCACCTTTAGTTTCACTTATTGTACATTGGAAAAAATATAAACTTGACACTGACTCACAGAACCACATATGCCTTTTGGGGAAAAAAAAAGTTTCCATTCCCCCATCAGGTGGGTTTTGGTTTTTTTTTTCATTCTAACTTTGAAGCCAACCAAAACATGTTTCTATGTCTGCAGTGAGCAGGAATAAAACAATAAAATGATTTTAGCTGCTGTAGTTCAGGAAGTAACACAAAAACACGATGCCAGAGCAAGAAAGAAAACTCCTAGCTTTCCGACTCCTTTTTTTCTGTCTACATTTATTACCTTGTTGCTAAATTAATTACATTGCTAGAAATAGACCTTTATCAGTATTTAATAGGTTATATTGCTTTGCTAGCTTCAAAGTGCTTTCTGGTCAAATCTATCAGATCAAGTTCTTATAAGCGTGAAGTCAGCTTGTGAGCAAGCGCACAGACTGCACTCAGTGATGTGCATTTTCTGAGGGTATGTGCAGTGGTTTACATGTTGTGTTACTGTTGAAATTCCACAGAATATGAAGAGATTTTAAAAGTACTTCAAGAGCACAGCAGAAGGGAAGATCTTCAGTCTGGTAAGTTCAATCATAGGACATCTTTTGCTGCAATGCTGCCATAAGAATGAGGAAAGTCCCTCCACCCAAGGCAGGAAATAATTCCTTTACTGAGTATCATTTAAAGCACCATTTTTATGTACTGCCTAGCTGGCATTTTAACACCACAAGCAATTTACTACTACTGTGGAACCTTTTTAGCTTTTTCGCCTTACAAGTCCTTTTTAGTTTTGAAATCAGTGCAGCACTAGGGTGAATTTCCACTTCAGTGCAAGTTACCAAGGCATCAGAGCCGGCATAATCATCAGCTTCTTTTGCACTTCTGATATTATCCTTACTTATAAGTGAGACAGCAGTCTTATTCCTACAAAGATAGTAGTGGCAAAACACTTGTTTTTACTAAATATTTTAAATTTTAAATTCCACAAACCCCACATCAATAAACCATAGAAAATGCAAAGTAATTAATTTTGACCCAATGTCAACAATAGAATGCTCCACAGACGACTGAAAGCAGATGCCCTTCTCCTCCAGCCACCAAACTTTAGTTAAATCCACCCCGCCAGAAAAAGAGTCTAAGTGTATATCAAAGGTTTCCCGGTGAGCCCCAAAGGCAGTCTGGCAACAATCACTGAGGGTCCATTCAACACCTGGTCATTGCAGGAGCATGTTATACTTCATCCTACTCCTTCTAAGGCCTCAAGGCAGCCCCCTCACAGCAAGCAAAACAGGATCTCAGACCGCCTTGGGTCTGTTACATGAGAGTCTACTATACCATGGAAATAAAACCAAACCCAGGAAGATGCCATTTGGGCTGATTGTTATGAAATGATGAAAAAATAAATCCACTTAATTTTAATTACACAGAAACTAGAGGATATGATGGTTAAAATACAGTGAGACAGCTTGGACCTGGTTTAGGTATTCTGCCCTTCATAGTCACTGAATTTTGTGTTAGCCAGCATGGCCTTACCACTTTTTTCCCTGGTGAGGCTTAAGTTAGCCCATTCACCTTACTTAAATGCAGTCTTGTTTTATTGAAAAAATATTTAACATCCTGGACAGTGAACTGGTTGCTTCCAAGTGTTTCTTTCCATCACAACACAACGAATTGCTGGACCTTTGCCAGAGTGATCTTGGCTTATGGAGGGACAAGGCACTTATCCTTCAGAAAGGGGTGGCCATGGAAGTGTCCTGAGCTGCACTGTGCTCTCTGCAGCTTGTGTAGTGTTCCAGTGCTGGTTTATTTATGTCTTACCAGAGTAGAAAACATGTAAGTTTAAGTAAATTGAGGTCACAAGATGTAGTAAGCGTCTACAAACCTAACTCCAGCATGGTGTTAAGTTCTTGGCAAGCTTTTGGTAATATGATCTCATATTAAAAAAACCCACCAACCTATTCACTGCTATTAGCAAGCCAAAACTCACTTGAATCAATGGATCTGTGATTACTTAGACGAGCCATGAGGCTGATGTACTGTGTTTAACAGTAGTGAACACTGACCAAGTAAACTGCTAGAGTACTGGTACTAGATACTATTGTCTATGTACAAACATTGACTAGGACAAAACACTGACTCAAGCCTTTGTAGAATACACAACTTGAAACTTCTTTTGAAGTTCAAGAAAATTCTTTTTTCTATTTTCTCTATTGGTTGCAATCTTATTAGTCTGATGAGGACGGGAAGCAAAACTGTTAGACAGGATAAAGAACTTTTTTTTTTCCTACCCCAACCAGACACAGGAAATAGTCTGACGTGATTCCTACTTGGGATGCAGCATAAAAAAATTTCTAGTCTATACTAAATCAATCACTCCTTGTTTGTAACCTGTTTAAAACTTTACAAAGATCTAAAAGCCTTTCACTCTCACTGAATCCAATAAAAATAAAACCTTTGTTCAAAACATATTAAATAAAATCACACACACAAAAAAGTGAATTATGAAAAACCTAATAAGATCAGAAACAATAACCTGGAAATAAGCATTCTAGCAACACAATGGTTGTTTTCAATTTTTTTCTGGTAGCACATCATTCAATTTTATGACACTTTATTGAGATTTATATGATCAATTATAAAGTCTTTGAGGTATTTTTTGTTGTTGTATACCTAATAAATATTTGCTCAGCTAGCAGAACACTAGATAATTCTTTCACTCATAGCTGCACTAATTCTTTCCCCTGGTATGAAAGTAGAGTTCGTTTGTTGAAGGAATGATAACAGTATTGCTAGCCTTGTGATGTTATTTATCTGTGGAAAGTTGCAGGCAGTAAAGAGTTTACTCTCTAAGCAGAGTTACATTTTAAGGCAGAGTCTCTGGATTTTCCTGGAATGAGGGAGGGGGTGTAAAGGGGAAAAGTAGCCAAGGAATAAATTTACTGAACAATATTTTCCAGACCTGAGAAATTTCACTAATTATGGAGTCAGACTCTGCCCTATTGATTTCTTTGTGAACAGAAAGCAACTTGCTTCTGTGTGGCAGAGGAAAACTAACATATAAGGTTAAACAGATACCACAGTTTTTGGTAAGACTAGTCGTCCCATTACCATCAGCTTAAACTGCAGAAATAAGAAATGCACATAAATCTAAGTGTAATGTTATCCTATTTATTTCTTCATTTTCCCAGCAGGCTCCATGAACCACATATCTGGGGATCCAAGCCCTAAGTGTCACACACTGCTGAGCAGTTCTCATTAAGGCATCGGCTGCTCTACACCATCCTGGTGGATCAGCATTTCTTCCTTAGGGGAAATCAGGTAAGTTTTTTTCTTAACAAATGATGTCATTCATTCCTACCTGCAGACTATCTCACAGATCAGAGACAGAGGACTTCACTATTTCATTTTGACAGGGCTTAGTTCTCCTGCAGTCAGCATCTTAATAAGAAATATTTGGACTGTATGTCAGTATTTCCAGCTATGCTGTACATAGCATTCTGGCAATTGGAAACTATTAAATTAGTAGCTTCTATTATGAACAGGCATCCATCACTTAACTGACATAACTATATTTCAGGTATGATTTTGGGTGTAAAATGGAGAACGGGGATGTGTTTTTCTTTAAATTTTGCTTGTAAAGCCATCCTCTTTTATTCCTGGAAGGTGTTCATTACACCGTCTTTGAGGGACTACATCACTTGCTGTGCTGGCTCTCTTCTGGAAAGTTTAGTAGATAATTTCTGTGAACCATTTATATCTGAGATAATACATCACAGCAAGTGTTTTTATTTTTAAACTATTGCTTTATTACTAAGTTTCACAGTTCTAGTCTTCCTAGATATTTATTCCTTTCTTCCCATTCATGGAATATTCTGAAGAATGGCTAAAAAAATAACATCAACATTTTTACCATCCATATATTTTATCACTGAGCACAGCAGCAAGGTGGTAAGTATCTATGGATTTGCAACATCTAGCATTGCTTTGTTGTGACAACTGACTTGAAATAAATGACCTTACGATGCAATAGTAATCTGTCAAACACTTCTGTAGAAAAGGACTGTCAGTTATTTTAAAATAATGCATAAATTTCTGCCTCACACTGGATTCAGACACTGGAATTTTCATAAATGACTTTTCAACTACTTGCCCCATTTGGTTAGCTATCTTTTAGGAAATTTGCTTTAGGTAACCAAGTTTTAAAAATCTTCAACTACGGTTCATACGCAGTTCCAGAAATTCTTTGAGAAAAAGAGTGCTACAGTTAAACAAAGTGCTTTCAGAAGTAACTTATTGTTGGACAGGGCTTTTTTTCAGCCTTTGAGGACTATTACAAAGACTCAGTAAACATAGCCTCAATCCCCTCTTACTTCACTGAAAGTGCATGGTAAGTTCACTGCGTGCAACATAGATGCATATTAAATGGTAACCCAGCACACTATCTCCCACTGGCCAGGTGGGAAGACCAGACAGACATTTAGAAAAAGACAGTAATTTTTTTTTTTGTTTGTTTGCTACAGATAAAGTTACACTAACACTTCAGATAGCATTCTCAGGATTCCACCGGAGAGACAAAGGAGTCCCTGTTGTGGTTTCTCTAGGAGAGATGCAAATTCAGAAACAATGTCCTCAGGAGAAGATACAAAGCCAAGATAGATGCCAGGGCTGCAAATACTGTGAAAGACGTATGCTACAGATTTCAGCAATCCCTGCTCAACACAAGCTTCCCATGTTACATGCTATTAATGATGCACTCTTGAAAACACACAGAATGCTGTATATAGTGAAACACCACATCAACATTACATATAACATATCCATTCCTACATAGGAAACCATCTATTGAAAGATCTGGGAAAAGCCCTTAATTTTACTTTTCATTTCCTTTGACCCTGAATAGACATGATGATGTACAAACTAGGAGGTGACAATAACACTTAAACTCTTCTGTCATCAGAGTAGGCTTTCTGTTAATCATGGAACAGCATGTATGTTACTGAAATCACTCTGATAAAGGAATTTATGATAGGCTTCAGATATTGCTGTAGACTTCACTTAACTGGAGACCTACAACAAGTTTAGTAAAAGCAGTCAAGGTAAGCCAAAGAATAGATCTCCCTGAGGAAAATAAACAGTATGTCTGAAACTACTTGAAGACAAGAAGCAGCTAAAATGAGGGCCAAATTATGTACATCTCTGAAGTAAATGAAATTGCTCATAGCAGTAAAAGTTGGACATGGGGCTAAAGGACTAAGCTTGATTTCCCATCACTGTGAATATATGTATGCATATGAAAGTGCGTATGTGTTTTGTAAATAAATGTAAAAAACCACACACAAGAATGTGCATCACAGATGCAGTCAAAGACTCAAAACCCAAGAAATGCCAGAATTAAGAATGCTTGTATACTCTCATCTGTTCCTTCTTTGCCTCTTTACGCTGCAGTTTGATGTTGTTTACTTAAATGATGACTACGTTTTCTTTTGAAACCCGCTTTATTACTACAGGAAAGCTTAAAGAAATGTTGTAAATGAAGCTGATTTTTAGAGAAAGGATGGTTTCAGAATTAATTGTGACTCTAAACAGAGGGAGTCTGTCCTTGCCTTGGTTACATCATCAACCCTACTAGTCAGGCCTCTTACTTGAAAATGTTTAAGAGTTGGTTGCTGCCTATTTCTCTTCTGCATGGTCTCTGCAGAAGGTAAGGACATTAACAGTGATATCTGAAGTAAAATGAAGTGTGTTGTTCATAGAGTATAAAACAGTAACACTGAAAATATATTAATATGCTCTGGGCACAATTTTATTCCCTCCAACTTTAAGAGAGCTAATAAAGATGCCTACTTTTGGAGCCTTGTCAACCTCAGCTCCCTACAGGAAGACAGAGGTTATCTCCAATTTCGGTGCTACAGTTAGGCAGAACAAATCTAGGCACAGTTGATGTTTTACAAAAACAAAACTGTTGAAGATTATGGCTGCGATCCCTCTGTACCTAAGGCCTCCAGCTGTAAAATGGTCATAGCAGTCTGAGCCGCTCCCATGGGGTACCCTGTTTGTTGTTTTGCGAAGCATTCAGGCAGCAGGGTAAAAGAATCGTATATACGCAGCCTGGGAAATAAATCAGCATAAGGTTTATACTCGGTACTTAAACAAGGCATAGCAGTGATTATCACAGGGAAAAGAGACACCTTCTCTTTTACTACAGCAATGGTCTGGGATAAAAATGTAGGCAATCATGGAATTAAGGACTGCATCATACTGAATACTCAGAAAGCTGAATTTTACACGAAATCTCAGTACAGTAGTGAATTTTCCTCAACTTCTGAGTGTTTGGCTATATGACTTTACCTCACTGTTCCGTGATACGCTTTTGAGGAGAAGTTATAGAGCTCTTGTTTCTAAGCTAAACATTTAAAGGTTTTGGTGATCAGTTTCTTTAAAAGTAGCTTTTTGCATATAGATGAAGATATTAATGTATTCTTTGCCAATCACTTCCTACTGGGTGTAAGTGTGAGTGAATCACTGGACTAAAAAGTCTTGGGGAACTATCATGCAAATTCTTGTATTGAAAGTTTCAAAGTACAAGATTTTATTCAGAACGTTAAGAGGCTTATAAAGAAGCGGGAAAAATACTGCTCCTTACAATAGTGCTGAAGAGAGTCAGGCAGGGTAAGAAAACTGAAATGAACATCTTCCTAAAAGTTCTCAATGACTTCCACAGAGCCAGAATTTCACCTTGCACTACTCTGAGGATAGGAAAAATCCTCTAAAGGAAGGGAAACCCATCTTGGCGTGGCTGGCTAGCATTAAGTCAACTTTAGAAACTGTTGTCTATCTTTTTGCCTTGTCAGCAGGTAACGTGGTAAAGACTAGGTTTATATCCGTGAAGGCGTGCCCCACAATATCTAGGGACACATTACATTGGAGGTGCTGACGGAGAAGGGACATGTTTAACCTTGGCAGGGGGAAGAAGGGGAACTTAACAATAAGCAGTTTTCTTTTAAGCAGCAGCTGGTTTCTTCAACTTCACTTAAGCAGAGGAAGTAGCATCCAGCTGGGCTATTGCTATAACAAAGGCCTTGACTAACACAGAAAAGGGGCTGGGCAGAAAAGGGAGGAAGAAAAAAAAATCCGACTTATATAAGATACGTTGTATGCCAGCATATTTTCTTGGAGCTATTCATGGCTGGAATCCCTTCTTCTCCTCTAAACTTGTTGCCGCAGAAAAACTGAGGGTTTGAGCAATTTCAAAGTGTTGCAAAAATTGAAATAAGAAATAAAAATAAGAAATAAAAAAGCAATTAAATATCATGACACTGCCTCATAGGAATGTTTAGCACAAGCTCTATTGTGATAAGGGCCATGTAAGGAGATACACTCAGAGAAACTGTCCCCCCATCCCCCCAAGGATTCTTGGATACCTCGGCAATATTTATTTTAGGCCTATCAAAAATAGAAGAAAAAAAAGCCGGGGTGGAGGGGACCAAAATGAATGCTCCAGCAGCTTTGGAGGGCTCAGAAGTCACTCTCCACTCAGAGGCAGTAATTCAGATGCAGGTGTTAGCTAGAAACTCAAACTCCTGAGTGATCTCCCCAGATATTGCTACTACATGTTACCCTTACATATTCCAAGAAAAAACAAATTAAAAATACTAAGTGAGAGATTGCCTGGTAAGAAATAGTCCTGATATGAGAAGATAAAGTGTACATACATTCTAAAAATAAATGAAGATGATCTTTGCAGTCTGAAAGTAGCAGCCAAACTCCTGACAGTCCTTGTCCAAGCGAAGTTCTTAAAAATCCATTTTAGAGGAGATTGCCAACTGTACACACAGGGTTTTACACTTTGAATGGAGCCTCTTCTAGGACAGACAACGACCACTAATGGAAAAAGGATTACAAACTGAAGGGCAATTGGAGAACTGGCCAGGAGAGTCCCCTGCTCCTGGGAGAACTGTGGAAGCCCCCAGGCTCCTTTGGCAGACTCTGTTAGCGATACAGGGATGTGACTGGTACTGCAGACATTCACTATCACCAATTTCATGTGGGTGACTTTTACAGTTCTAACAAATGGGAAATAAAACAATGACTTTCTGTATTATTATGATCTTCAAGTAAAACTCTGACGTGGCAACCACTAAATCCAAGAATTTACACAAGCAATTCCCCACTATCAAAATGAAAATGAGACGTACCTCTCAAAATGCCCAGATTATTCTTGACTGTAATCCAAAAGCTTCAAAGACAAAACATGCAAGAACTGGAAGTCTGGAGATTTACTAAAAAAACCCCAATATAGCCATTCAAGCAGGTTGTTCCTAAACATCAACAACTTTCGCGTCCTGTACATTACAGATGTGGAGTTCATAGAACAGATTTTACAAGAGTTATGAATTAATGTGACATAGTTAGATAATAGTGGTGGCTTAATGGCAGCTTTGACATTCAAATTCTTTGAGTCTAGACAATTTCTCAAGTTATAAAACATATGTGCTATTCACCAAGAATGATTGCTCTGGTCCAACATATATGCTGTATTTTCCAATAATTTTGATTGCCTGAACATCAGTAAAAATGCTTATACAACACTTGCATTTTGCCACTCTCTTGTCTCTACCCACAAATATGTACAGCTACATACCACTTCCATGAAATTATTCAACAGCCAACATGTTTCTGATACATGATGGAATTTCTCCTAACACTTTAACACACAGTGGACTATTCACGAGGCTAACCCTGCAGAAACTGCTTTTATTATGCTCCCACCAAATGAGTTTGAGTTCTTGCGAATGCCCTGCCTTACTGTCACATTGAGATTTGCTTGCACTACCAAGGTGAGAGACCTTGCAGCTCAGGGCAGACTGATCAAACTGACCCTGCTTTCCCTGTGCGTGTGTGTATGTGTGTGTGCACACATGTGCGTGACAGGTGGAGTGCTCCCTTCTAAGCCTAAATTTTACTATGATTACATGACCTGTTATTTGACATTTTTTAAAAAAAGTATTAAAATATGACAGACTTAAAATAAAATCGAGTCTGAAGGTACTGAAAAAGCATGCACAAGTAAACAAGGGAACTTAGAAACAGAGTGAATGAACAATTAAAAATGTCAGTAGCTCTTACAAAAACGCCCTTAAAAACCTTTAATCTACACACGCACACAAAAAGGATATGTTACCTGAAAATAAAAAAGTTCCTCTTTTTTTTCTTGCCTTTAGCTTTATAATTATGACAACATTAATGACAAACTTGTAACTGGTTTCCTCAGCACAGGCAAGAATATGTAGGAATGGTTTAATTTTTCCACTATTTTAAAAATCACTCCTTTCAGGGACCCCACGAAAGGAAATGTAGACACCCTATACAATGTGAAAAGGCAGAAAGTAATTCTGATTCTAGCTGGGTAACCCCTACAGGCCTAGATTTTTACAACATGCATAAATCCCAAATAGATTTCAGTTCTATATGAAAACAATGAAATGACAGCTTTCTAAATTACAGATAGAAGATGATGCAAGCAATTTTATGGCACACCTTTTTAATCTGTTAGAATCTGAGTTCATAAGAAAAACCAGAAAGTTTGCAATAACTTCAATTTGATGAATTCAAATTTACTCAACTCCAGTCTTTGGAAATCTACGTTTTTCAGAGAGCTGTAATGAAACTATTCTTTTGGATTTAATGTTTAATGTTTCAGAATGTATTTCTTGTCAATGCTACATCTCTAGAAGTTTCTTTTTAGAAAATAAGATCCCAATTGTTGCTTGCATGACTTTTCCCCTATGCCACTGTTGGACTGCATAATGTTTTTCCTGCCACATAAGCATGTCTATAAGAAGTCCAAACAAGTTCAGAAAGAGTTATATAACATTTTTTGCATTTTTGGGGACTATAATTAAAGCGATAAGATTATGGCAGAGATCCTAGAACAGATTAAGTGCAGAATTCTATGATGAATGAAAGTTTGGGTCATTAAAAGTGCAAACCTAGACTTTTTTTCTTTAAACCACACACAGTTCAACCTCTAGGACAAAATTTTGCACTTAACAAACACCTTTAATGGAGGTCAGCAAGAGTACTGGTGCATACGTTAAAAAAACCCAACCAAACACAAAAAAACCCCACAAAAAAACCCCAACCCAAAAAATTGCTAGTAACAAGCCTGACTCAAAATCTCTGTGCTGTTTCTAGATTTAAAGTACTACACGAAAGGACATACCTAGCTGAAGATGTAAGAAATTTACTGGAATTCTTAGGGATTTTTTTTTTTTTAAGAACTCTTGACAGAGATAATGTGGATGTACACAGGACCTAATCCATCTCTAAATCTTGGTAAATCAATAGTTTCATAGATCTTGAAAGCTGTCTGAAGATAGAGCTTAATATTTATTTTAGCACACGGAAGTGTCGGAAATAGAAAGCTCAAAGACTCTGTGGTTTGAAAAGTGGAAGAAAAATAAAGTCACTGAGCCTCCAGCAAGTATAGTGTTGGTTTACAGCAAAAAGAGCCTTTTCATATCGATCTGTTGAAAGATAGATAGAAACAGCTTACCAATATAATATACTCCTATGTATTTCTCTTCACACAGATAATTTCTCTCTGCACTAAAACTGTGACTGTGTTATAACACAGAAAAGTAACCACATGGACATCTGTTGTGACCCTCCTCTTGCTAGATGATGACCAGCAGGTATCATTGCCATGTATCATCAGTCATAAGCCTTCAACACCAGCATTCTTTTTCCCAGTGTCAATGAATGTCAATGTATTTTTTTGCAGTACAAAGCATTTTTATGTGGGATTTGAACTGTTTCTCTAGTCTTAAGTCATATAGGAATGTAAAAAAAAAAATAATTCTTCTATTAGTACATATTAATGAATTTAAGTAGAACGCATGTTTAAAATCACTGCAACAGATCTAGCTTTCATCTGTAATGTGAATGCGGTTTTAATCACAAAGAATATAAGAAAACTCAAATCAACTCAAGAAGCAAGCCAAGATTTTTTGGACAGTTGGAACAAATTTAAAAGGCAAACTTCCTTAAACAGATGGAAAAGTTTTAAAATTATAGTAGACATATTAAAGAAATTATTATGAAAATAACTAACTTGTACATAGGGGAAGCTGGAACAACTGGGATAGAAATATATTCTAGCAAAAGTGTATGTGCTTTGGGTGCATGAACAGACAAACATATTCCTGCAAATGTTTTGTGGACATGGTTTGGCCAGAAGAACAGTGACAGACTAACCTCCTTCTGTCTCCTGAAACATACTGTCCTGCATCCTCTTTTCTGATTTAGAATAGGAAGCAGAAACTGTTTCAAAAAGTAGTCAAAAGTGTGTACGAATACTCAGTCAATGGGGTTTCAAGACATACAAGAAAACACCTCATGAAATACAATCAAAATAGCAACGGCAAACTGACTTGTACATGACTTTCATGTCATTTCGTCTATTAGCCCTTCCTATTTTATCCATTTCATCCCCAAAACTCCTGTAACAGTGGGTAAGGCACAAAGTGTAGCCAGCAGGTTAAGACTTGTACCTATCTATCCGAGCCAGGCCTTGTTCAAACACAGGACGTCAAGATTGCAGACTTCAAACCAGCAGCCATGTGCTTGGCAGTGACGCTAAGCAGAGCAGCAGTCAGGGAGCGGGGCTGATCCTGCCTAGAGAGCTCACAGTCCTGCGAGAAGATAGTGACAGGCAGTCACAGCGGATATTTGAGAAAGTTCAGACAAAATTGCCTGAAGAAAGGAGAATACACAAGGATGTGCAAGTTCCTGAAAGATCGATGTGTCTGGAGAGTGGCAACACCAGTGTACTTTATTATACAAACGCTCTGCAATCTCTAGCTGTTTTCCAAGTGCTGCATTTGATATACAGTAACCTACTGGCCAATTTTTTTTTTCATGTCCTTTAAAAATCCACATTCGGATATTTTACATTCCATTTGGGATCAACCTTTATAAGTTCTCTACTGCATAGGTAACATACCGTCTAATCCACATAATCTAATACTGTACAGAAGTGAAATAATTACTTCCAAAGATGGACATGGAAAAATTATGGCATGTCACCTTAAAAGTATAATTAATTTAAGTATAACAACTACTACTGGAGGTTTCACTGGCTATAAACACTAGAACTAATAACAAACAAAATTAAGAAAAACCCCAAACCCAGAAACCAAATAGCAATTGCACATGCTGCTCACATATTTGCAGTGCCAAAAGCTGAATTTCTAACAGATGACAAAATGACACATCTCATCTGCAATACGTACTTCTGGTCATGGCAAAAAAAAAAAAGAGGAAGGCTAATGTTTCTGACCCTTCTGAAGTCAGTGGGAATATAACCATTATCTTCAAAAGGATCAAAACTGATCCACAAATCTTGTTTTCCATTCTCATGAGCAACTTAATAGCAATCATGAGAATAAAGAGTTTAGGATCATATCTAAGGTGATTACAGCCACAAAACATCAATGTAAAAAACCTGCAGTTCAAATTTTCTTATCACTCTTTTAAGAAGGAAATCCCTTGCTGTCTGGACAGGCAGGGCTGCATGGGATTTCACAGCTGGCTTACTGTCCCACCACTGAACTGCTGCTGAGGAGAGCAACAGCCCCCTTCCCATTTGCTGCCTCTCAGGCACCAGCGAGGGCCAGGCAGGTTAGGGCTGCTCACTGACACGCAGATTATTTTTTGCAACTTTAGTTTTCAGCTCTACCAGCAAACTGATCCAATTCACCCACGCAAGGGCTCACTGGAAGAGATACAATGGAAAGATGGGGCAGGCCCGGCAAGAGGGAGCAGAGGGGAAGACGTCCTCATCTGCCAGCAGCAGCACCACGGTCTCAGATCGGTGTGCACGTATCATGAAACAGCATTATTCATTGGTCAATGTTCAAATGGCCTGGAATAAAACACCGCTGTTTTGGTTTTGTACAAACAGATTCAAACTGTTTATTTTTCATTTTTCAGCCCTCAATAGTTAATTTCACTTTTTCAGCTTCATCGAATTAAATGCAGTCACTATTAAAACAAACAAAACCCAATTCCCCCACCCCACACAAATTGGGCAATATCCTGAAAAAAGTTTTCAATGACTTATACCTGGCTGTCACATACGGACTGAGCAGATTTTCCGTAATCTTTCCACAAACATTCTCATCAGATGACAGACTGCAGCAGTCAAATGTCATGAAACATTCCTAAAATCTATACTATGCCATGACACAGTATCTCACTTTCATCATTATGAGCCTGATCAAAAGCAAAATAACTTTTATGAGGTCTGGATCAAATCACAATTTCAGTTACAACTTTTAAGCTTCACTTAATTGTTCCATGCAAACAGTGATGACGACATGAACTTCAGTTTTTAAGACTTTAAAGACAGAGCTTTCAGTACCCTTTTCTCAATATCAAGAGCGACTATGAAGAATATAAAAAGATTAAAAACATGCAAAAACAAGTACAGGTTTTGATAAACAGTAAGTAAAAATGAAGAATGTCAATACACTCAGTTGTGTTGCTTACCTGTCAAAAATCCCATTCCGTGTGTGTTACGCCAGCAAGTTTTAAAGTAGGTTCAACGGCTTTTTAAATTAAGAAAATAAGCAGAAACAGCCAGTGGCTCGGTGAGATTACAAGCATCAGTTATGAAAAAGTCAATGGTATTTATGAACAGTGGAGCAATGGAAATTTCATAATAGTTTGAGAAGATACGGAAAATTCCTTTCAGGATTTTTTTTTTTCCCACTACATATGTAAAGTTAAGGCAAAATGTCTTTCCTTAAATAATGCATGAATAATGCATTCTCTTTGGATAATGCAAACAGGATTGCAACTAAAAATTTTAAAAGACCACCCATAATAGGTATTTGCTGAATTTCTAAAAAAATGAGTAGCTGTATCTATGATCGCTGACGCATAGTATATCTCTCTCTTCTTTCTGGTAGACAGATGTATTTAAGTTTGAGCTCTCAAAAAAAGTTACCTTTCTTTTCATTATAAATTAACTGATTTTACTCTGTGTATCAGAGAGAAGCATGATTGTATTTATTTTTCTAATTTCAATTATTTTAGGCTTTAAACCTCAAGTTGTGGGGTGTTCTGTCCCTGAAGCAGCAAAGCTTTTCGGTATATCGAAGAACATGATATATGAACAGCTTCTTGTTCAGAGCCATCAGTATCTTGAAAACAAGGCAAAGAGAGGGCAAAGTTTTAATCTTAGTTCAAGATCAAAACCCGCACTCTGGCCACAAGACTTGATCTGTCAGACCAACACAGCAAGCAGGATAAGCAAAAGGATGCAATCTGTCTAGTAACTAACAAGAATTAGAAAGAAATCTCATATTTTAGGAGAAAAAGAACATCAGTGGGATATATTTCTGGCTTTAAGATTACAAAATGTTGAACTCGTAGTTTATATTTGCCCCAGTGGTTTCACATTGCATTTCTACAACTATTCCTGGACTCAAACATGTTCAGGGAATAAAACATGCTATAACCTTGGCCCAGTGCAATATTTCATTCTAAGAAAAAGTATATTAATCATTAAAAAATGTTCTCTGGAATTAGGAACAAAAGAGCAGTGGTAACAATTTGCATGAATCACTCTGTGATTCAGTAAGTACACCAGTGATTGGAAGCTTCCCATTCGGTACTTTGAGGTCATGCTAACCCAGCATTTCAAAGCAGACTTCAGTTGTACTGACACAATTTCCCATGTCTTTAGATCCATAGGAGAGAGAAGGTCTTTTTGAAATTTTCCCCTACTTTCACCTCGAGGCTTCATGAGACTCCTTTGAAGTTTATAACCTAAGGTTTCTATGGGACAACAACTTACATAATTCAAAGGAGAACTTTAAGGAAAGATCACAAATTGCAACTTGTTAAATTAACAGACATCTACCCTTGCAGGGAAAAAGAAGAAAAAATAATTAAAAACCCCAGAATTTTTCATTAGCAGATTATCATGTTTTTAACATTCTAAGCGTTCTGCTTAAACCCTCAATTTTATTTGTAGTCTGTGTATCTTTCTGAGACCATCAGTAATTTGACAAAGACAGTAACTTGCAAACAAAACTTGTGGGTAGGACCAAAAACCTGGTATAATTCTTCACTGTATCATGATAAGATCTGGGAACTTTTTTTTCATAGTTTAGATTTCTTTATTCAAATGTAACACAGTAAATTCAGTTTGCCAAGACACAATGTTCTCTCGGCTGTCTGTTACTTGAATAATGTAACTTAGCATTCACTTCAAGAATATTTTCAAAAAGAACCCATAAACTCATATGTCCTCTAACCTCTTCAAGCAGTAGCTTCCGCATTTCCTCAAAGAATGTAAACAACTTTAAAAACAACATACTACTAATGGATAAAACATTACTTTTCCCTGGACAAGGCCAGTAAATAAACCTCCTTTCTGTCAATGCTATTTGCAGAATGATGTTAACTGTGCAATTAGATAATGGTTAATGAATTTTAATGAAGTCTGTATTGTGTATCAAATCCTGAACTTGGTGATATTTTAGGTTCTAGGGAGCTGCCCGTGGCTTCGTAGACCCAAATCATCAGTCTAAATCCAGTTAAAAAGCAGAGTGAAACAATACTCAGATATTGGGTTACACATGTGGCTGAGATTACATGTTAGCCTAAGGGATATTTGAACCACTTCGAGTGTTTTATATAATAATACCACATTGAACTGCACTGTGGAAAGCAGTTAATCTCCTCGGGCATATCACCCAGCAACAATTCTTTCTTAACTTTTCCCACAGATTCATGGCAAATTTCCAAAAGTTCAGAGGTTTGGTGAGTTTAAGCCTCTCTAAATTCAGATTCCTATCTAAAACTCCCTTATTTCTGATCCAGAAACCTCATTAGATATGATCTTCCTCTTTCTCGTTATGCTAGAAAAGCTCTGCAAGCTTCCTTTCCTATGCTGCTGCAATACAGCAGTTGCCATTAAGGGACTTGCTCTTGAATACTGCAAGCCCAAAGGGGATGTTTATATATGCAGCGCACAAAGCGAACATGTGGCACAAGCCTGCATGAATGAGATCTCAGCAACATGACCACCAAGTTTCTCACATCTGAATGCAACCAAAGTATACTTTCCAGGAGTTAAATACACCACGGGGCTATACTGAATTTCAAGTCCCTGAAGACAGCACTTTTTCCTGCCCAAACTTTATTTCGCTTTTACTCTTTGACTGTCTAAAAATACAACAAGTGAGACTTCTTGGATGTCCAAAGCAGCTAATTAACTTCTCTTTTAGAACTTGTTCTCCTACTGTATGGGTCCATAAATGAATCCATGGGTTATACTCACCAATATATCCAACAGCTATTCTCATTTCTGAAAGCTGTCTATACCCTACCTTTTAAGAAATGCTCAGATATATGTGCTAAAAAGTGGCTGAAATAAGTTTAAAATAACCTTTATTTCATTTCCGCTTTAGAAATTCAACAAAAGAACACTGCAGACCGAAAATCTGAAAGAGGAAAAGAGGATGGCATCACTCTTTGGCATGCTTCTTAATTAAGTCTAATGCATTATGCATGATGCCCTTTTGGCTCTGGCATGACATTGCCAGCTGTGGTTCGCTGCTTACGTTCCTGATGGGAAAGCATGAGATACTGTAACGCTTATCTATTTCTTCCAGTACCTTAGCTTTTAATAATGGAAAACGTAACTTGAGAACTATTTATCAGATTTATTATGTACTATTTACCCGTAATACAGCATGTAATACTTTTTGTATCTAATGTATGCATAACAATACATTACAGAAACACATATGAAAACACCTGTAGGGAATCCTATTTTTTTCTGAGAAACCTCAGTTTGTTCAGCTGCTATTTTCAGGTGATCAGACACATTATTTCACTGTTGTAGAAGATGATGGAGAAATAGTGCAGCTACATCAGTTTGCAGATTTTTAATGGCATAGACACTACTTTCAGAAATATGGTTAAAAAGAAATGCTATAAATATTTATACTGCACTATAGGGTTGTCTGTTTGCAGATGTGGTATCAAGAGGATTTCTCCACTCCAGGGTGGAGAACAGAGCACAGTGCTGTCCAACAGTTACGTTTCTAAAGAGTTTCTTGCTTTTAACACTTCCCACAAACAATATTATGTGCAAAGATGCCACCTCATTATATACAAAACCACCACCTTTGGCTCAGGAAATGCCCAAGTCATCAATCTCTTGATATTGGGATAGTATTCTGAAAAATGTCATGATATGCTTTACCCTGTGCCTACATTCTTCCTGGGTATCTGCTGTGGCACAGCTAGAGACAGGATACTGGGCCAAACAAATCTCTCATGAGATCAGAGCCTGGCATTGCCTTTTCTTTGGCCCTTTGCATAAATTAGCTTTCCAAAAGAGGATGAAAGGAATCTAGAAAGAGATTAAAAATTCACGTTTCAAGAGAAAAATTACACGAGCACACAGAATTAATGAAAACTGATAAATATATGCAAAATCCCTAGTGTACATATAATGTTCTCTGTTCAACACATTTTCGTAACCGTTCCTGAATATGAAGCTCTTTATAAATATCCATTGATCTGTGTAAGCACCACGCACTGATTTTTTTTTTGTTCTATATGATAAACATGAGCTACCTGAGCCAGGCTTTTTCAATACCTATTGAAAGTCATTATTCATACACCTCTCCTCACTGTCTGGATTTCTGTAGTTCTATAAATGCAACAGTGACCTTTAAAAGCATTAATTGTATCTACTTTATTTTCCATACTTTCCTGTTTCCAGAACATGATTAATTTTTGGCAAAGCATATGCTTCACACAGCTGAAAACCCTGGCAATTCACAAGTATAAATTAGTCAGACAACAGGAAACACTGTCCAAAATTCTGCCATCATTTAAGCCATCCAAACCCTCTAAAATGAGTAAAGCAGCACAGAAGAAAATAGCGCGTCTTATCTTCAGGACATAGGGTTTTTTTACAATTCCGGAAGCAGTTTTAAGGGGCAGAATTTTGCATGATTGTATTAATATTGGGTTTCTGAGGATAGAAAAGAGAAAATAAGTACCACCATCAACTTTTCAGGAATCCACTTATCAATTTCAGTATTTGAATTTACTTATCTTGTGTGATTCTGCAAAGCTTTTTGGAAAAACTTATTTATAGAAGATTATGAAATGGATCCCTTTCATCCTTTTATCAGCTGAATGGAAAGTTAAGTACCTAAAAGGACGATTTTTCTTCTTGTGTACCTGGCAAGGTATACATACTCTGAAAGGAAGAACAGTAACTGGGTCTTTCTTGGAGGTATCGAGGATAAAATGGGGTGGCCGCTCTAGGTCACAACTTAAAAATTAGTCTATGGAAATATGCAGACTTTCTACTATCTGATATTATTCCATACAGAATTGAAGCAGCTAAGTTTGTAAGCTAACCTTCAGAGTGCCTTCCACGAACACTCAGTTCCTTCATACTGTACTACCTTTAAAAGAAGAAAGATTTTTTTCCAGCATAGCTACTGCTATTATTTAAATTATTTAAAGTAGTGTCATTGGATGATTATTATTTTTAAGAGTCATACCATTCCGATGAAACCTCATTAATCCTTAGAGGATCTAGTGGTCTGATCGCAACAAAGCTAACCTTACACACAGGGAGTCACTGTGCATGGGAAAGAGACTTACAGTTATTAAATACACTGTGTGATGCAGGAAGGGATGGATTAGTACACCCAATGCAGGAAAAGTAAAATATTTATGATACGCACTGTAGGAAGAGAAAGACTGTGAGCAAATTAAGCAGAAGATTTCCCTTTGGGAAATAATTTAAAACACTGTTTTATACTAGTTTTATAATATAACAGATATGCTAATGGAATATATTCTGAGATCACAATATAAATAATTCATGCTTCAGTAATAATTAGAATCTACTTACTATGAAAGGAACATTAACTAAATCTCAGAGCCCTTTCCCTCTTTTCAGTCTCATTTAAAGGTGATTATGCACATTTGCAGACATGGAAAGTGGAGAATGGAAAAAGAAGTGTGTTTCACAGTAGTTCATAGCCATTAGCTTTAAGATGAAATAGCAGAGTCCAAAACCTAATGTTCACAGTCATGGTCTCCCAGTTGTAAACAGTCTTTGCATTCCTATTAACTACTCTATTAATAAGCACAGCCAGGACTTGAAAGGACTCTTTATTATTCAGGTTTCCTTAGTTCTGAACAATTACTTTTTAATGACTGATTAGTTTACTAGAAGAGAACAGAAAGCATTAATTATGAGATACAGTTTACATGTACGTGTTTTATAAATCTACATTTACTGTTTCTTACTATTAATGGAAGTTGTGCTTACCCTTTATGCAGCAATTTCAGCCCTAGTGTAGAGACACTGCGGACTCACAGGCCCACACGTGAGAACCACTCACTCTCCTCCAGAGAGACACTACTCTTAACCGTTAAGTTGATATCAAGGATCACCTTCCTTGTCATCTTTTTTAAGGAGATAAACAATGCACTGGATACTTCTCAGCTTACAGAATGGCCTTGGGCTCATCTTACCTGGGAGTACAAAGCAGCTCTCTACAATGCTTCCCCACACACAAGCATGAGACTGTAGGCTGGGCATCACTATTCTTAGCCCACAGCAGTTAGGCAAGATTAAACCCTGCTGCCATCAAAAAAGTATGCGTGTTTCTGCTAAAAGTACTCAAGCACAACTGAGAAAAAATGGTATAAACTGGATTCCCTTAAATCTTCTCACACACTCAGTAACAGTATAAAAATAATCTGATGGTGTGGTTTCAAGAAGAGATACTACCCTACTCAAGTTTGGTCCACCTCACACATGGCATATAGCGCAGAAGACATGTTATGCCAAATCTAAAATTACTCTGTGTACATGCTAAAAAAAGCAATGAAAATTTTACTAAAGATGCAAACCCAAATGTTTTGTAAATTCTGCTTCTTTCCCATGGTGAAATTCTCTCGTGTACAATTATCATTTACTAAGCTTACTGTTGCTACAAAAAAAAAAAAAATTCTATTAAAGTCCCCAAATGAATTCCAAAGAGAATCATTTCCTGCATTTAGAAAAGAAGCTGCAGAAGAATCAAATTTTATATGCAGTTTCCTTTTTCCTGACTCTTCCTTTGGGGGGTGTTAGTTGTTTACTTGTAAGAGCAACACCTAACAAACACAGTATTAAATGTTTTCCCACAATCACTTGGGTAAAACAGGCATTCTTTAAAAAGCTTTTAAAACAGTTAACTACCATAAACGAGGCATCCCGATAGCTACCCATGCGAGCATTACGTTTCCACTTATTTTAAAGATAGGTTTTATTTTTATATTGAAGTCATTAGAGGCAAAATGTGAATACCTCTTTACAGCTATAAAATATGAGAAAAGGCACAAAGGGTGCTAGGACAAAGGGCCAGTGGGTTCATGTTGCTCATGTCCTCAGGTCTCTACTCTCCAAAAGGGGGATCCCACACCAGGTGTGAGGATGGTCTCGAGACCTAGGTGCAGAGGAAGGACAGAAAGGAGGGTCATGGCACATGGCTGCAGGGTGACAGATCCTGCTGCAAATCAAGCAGGCACATTTCTTCCAAGGGCTGCTGCCAGCAGGCAGGTTACCCTTATCCTTCCCATTCCTCTCTCCCGAGATGAAACTAAACTCAAAGCCACAATCCGGCCTTAACCTGCAGGATTTCATTTAAAGCAGCATTGTTCAATTATGCTGCTGGATGAGAAACACTACTGCATTTCCACAGAAGTTGTTCAATTAAGAATGCCAGATGAGGAACCGACTAGCATGTTAACCCAGCCATAGAGCAAAGCTTATACTGAGATGTTGTGGACCCAGTATGGGATGGGTCTACTCCAGTTTTGTTCAAAGCCTGCTATCCCCTTTGCCCTGTTTGGATGACAATATTCCTGTCTCCTCTGATGTCTACTAAAGCATGGTGTACAAGACAGACAGACTTGCCAGGAAAGTTACTGGCAAAGCATCTGGTAGATATTCTGAAAATTCCGCCCCTCAAACATGCCTCAACTGGAGAAACACATTTCTCTCAAGAGGAAAAGTGTGCAATATGTAGTTCCAGCTACTCTGTCCAAGAGATATGAAAACAGTACCTAAAAGGCCCATAGCTCCACCTGTTATCCTAAAAACCTCCTGTCTGTACATGATCACATCAGGATTAAAAACTTGAAGTTGAATTTTACGCTTGGCTACACTAAGATGTTTCTAACACAGTGAACTACTGGCACAGTTAACTCTAAAACCCTAATATGAAGGCATGAGGACCAAGATAAATAAAATCAGTACAAACTCCAGCTTGCCCTCACCTATTTCATGACGGTAGCTACAGTGAATTCTGGCCACAGACGCTGACTCAGGACGATTCCCGGGGTTGTCGAGGCCTCAGTTGGTTACAGCAAAGCAATCCGTGGAGCTGCAGCTGCAGCACTCACTTTTATACATGCAAACTAGGAACAAGCCCTAGCTTTGAGAGGGTGTGAAAGAGTCCTGTTCAGTTTGGGTGCTACATCACAAAATAAAAGTCTTTCCTGTCTGAAAGAGAAGCATTTAGACTCTTCTGATTGATGCTGAAGGAGTAATTTCTCCTAGGGGCCCTTGATGAGCCTGGCTGCACTGATAGCCTGACTTGAAGTTTAACACTAAAAGGACTAATGTGAACAATGAATCTTCAGTGACCTAACCAGGCTTTAATAATCCTTCAAGAGCAGCTAGCAATAACTGAGCAGCATAATAGCAAGTTTCCCAAAACCGGGTCATCATGCTGGAAACAGGGGCTTGTGTGTGTGAGAGACAATGATTACAGTATTTAACCATCAGCTTCACCGTTCCAACTATTCTTGACCACAGTGTCTACTTTTAGACAATACAATGATCACGGTCAATGCATTTGTACTGTGTAGCAGTCAACAGGAAATCTAAATTTAACACACACAGCAGCTAAATTTCTGAAAAACCTTATTCTGCCAAAATTTCATGTATTTACATGACTTTTTGACTGTATGATAGACGAGACATTACCAGATACCACTCTAACTTCTAGTGTTTCAGGAAATATTCTGAAGAATAGTCAATATCACTTCATTTTAATTTCTTACGATATGAACTGCCTGTAGAAACCAGCTGGGAATTTAAAAATAGGTACTATTGCACATATTCTGTTTATATGCGTACATAACAATACAGGTAAATCAGATATTAAAATTGAGTTTGAATATAAATATGTAAAAATGTATATAAAAAGACACCAGAATATAAACAGTAAAAATAACATTGTTCCATGCTTACCTACCACTTTATTCCACTTTTTACCATAGGTAACACTTACCATTAAGAAACCTTTGTCAATAATTTTATATGTAAATTGTATTAAAATATTTTAGCACTGAAGTAGCTAAAAATACACAGGCTAATTTTTGTCTTTTGTCTCACACATGTACAAATCCACTGAAGCAGGGATAATAAGGAACAGAATTGGGCCCTAAAAAGTTCTAATTTGACACTAATCAGTAATAAAAGGCAATGCAAACTTGTGCTAAACAGATTACACCCATATAGCAATACCTGCATAATGGCTTTAGCTGCTTAGCAACAAAAGTACAAGAATACCAGATAAAATGGATTATAAGCTCTGATTAGTCCCAGATGAATGTAACAGTGGCTAGTCAGTTAGGTTAATTTGCACTGTATATCATAAATGACACTCCTCTGAGCTATTATATTACAGAATACATTGACTTTTTTGTACAAATACGTGTAAGAGAAATAAGACTTGCTTTTACAGTACCAAAGATAGTTTTGGTCACATACTACAGTGATTCTTCTTAAATTAACTTAGAAAACACGACTTAAAGACATGATAAGCGTATGATTCTCTTTCCTTTTGCTGTTTTACATTTTCTTACGCAAACAAAACAAGTCATTTTAAAAATGTAACTCCATTTTAAACCTTTTGCAATGTTCCACTTTTCCATACTGATCCTTGTACATTGTGATAATATTGTACTACTGGACTTGCAAACCCTCCTTGGATACATTTGAAGACAAGCCATGAGCAGAAGGAGGACTGATTACTATTGGTTTTTACAGAGGGGTCTGATGCAGAAGGAGGTTCAGAGATTTGCCAAAAATCCCAAAGGATTATCATGACAGCTGAAACAAACAAAATCTCTTAAATCTTAGCTTTATAAATGCCAGCCTTCTAGCATTACCCAGAGAGTGCTAGATACAGTGCAAATCCACAGAAGGGAATAGTACCTGAAGCACAGTACTTACAATTTAGGATAAACCAGTAGCAAGCCACCGGGTAGAATGTAACAGTTAAGGGATCATCATAGTCATAATAGGGTCGCTACAGCCTATTCCTAGACATCCTTCAGTTCTGCCACTGTCATGCGGCTAATCTCAATCTTACAACACCAAAACACAGGAAAGAAGGGAATGGTCTTGCAGGTCAGCTCAGGAACTATGCTATGAACAGACAACTGTACGGAAAAAAAAAAAAGATTTTATGGATGGGATAAGTCTAACGATTTACCTGTAGTAACTGACTTTCTCTATCCTTTATTTAATTACTTGTTTTCTCTAATAGAAATAGCTATAATGCTGACTAAAGGTCCTTTACAAGTTATGCATCTCTATCATTCAACAGGAACGTTGTTCTGTACTAACAGCACTCTCTACTATGTCTGCGTACAAAGCAATTTTGTTGAACACAGTACTCTGAAAAGAGTAGGAGAGCACTTGTTCCAAATTTGTCTTATTTCAAGAAGTTGGATAAAATAGCAAATGGTAGAAGTTAAAAGCAGTAGCTCTCTAGTATTCTAAATTTATAGTGAATTATCATAATAAAGCTTTCACTATCTTAAATATTTAAAAAAAATTTATTTCTGAAGTATTTATTAGAATAATTCATTATAAATTATAGGGCATGCACATATATGTGTATGCATCTCATAGGGTAGGGGTTTAGAAAATTTTAAGTACTATGAAGAAAGTTGACAGAGGTGCAGGAGGAATAGAGTGAAGCTAGTTATACCTTTCTCCTGTAGAATTTCAACTTTCCATTAAAAAATACTTCAGTTTTCACAGTTCTGAAATTGTGAACAGTTCTTCCAATTGTGAACAAAGTATCACAAATACAAGAATGTCTTCATGGAAAATAGCTCTAGAAATACTTAATGCCTCTTTGCCAGCCACCTAACTGAAGCATTACCAATAAAACCTAATGTTGATACTGTTCCATAGTTGGTCACTGAAGCATGGTATGAGGTTGAAGTGAAGAGGACACTGGAGGGAGGAATTGGGCGGCACCAGCATTATTGTCAGGTAAGATAGTCCTTGCTGAAAACACAAGGAACCAGCACATAGAAGAGAAAGAGAAGATAGGAGGAAGAGTAAAAAAAGAATGTAAACAGCAGCAGTCCTGAAAAAAGCTGACATTTTCTCAATAAAGGACACAATGAAGTCCTGAATAAATCAAAGATGATGATAAGTAAAGGTCAGTTATTACAAAAATTCTGTACCCTGTATGTTAGGCCCTGGACAAGTTTTGCTATGGAAGTGCCAAATACAGAACGCAGTATTCTTCATTTATATCCCAGCTGACAGACCACAAGCAAAACAGAAACGAAACTTCTGAAGACACTGATAGATGCATTGACCATATTCTGGCAAAACAAGAAGGGAAATGCTCCCATAGTATAGGAGTGTTGAAAAATACTATCCAACTATGACACGGTTTTGTAAGATATGCTACACTAAAATATCTGAGCTCCTTCCACGTAAAAACACTCATGAGCTGAGGTCCTGCCCATAGATTTTACATTCATTTCTAATGTGTAGGACTGGGTTACCGAGTTCATACCTCAAACTATTGCAGACAAAACATCATATATCAGCTTCACACACTATCCCAAGCTTTGGAACAGAACCTAGCTCTCTTGACTGCCAGGTCACAGCAGGAGACCACAAAATGATCCCTGAAGTACAATACTGGAATATATATAATTTTAATATAGAATGTTGATTCTTGGGGAGGCTCATTTTTCTGATGGGCTTAAAGCAAACGGGTTTGATCAAAGTTAGCTTTTGGATTAAGAAGGAACATGAGAAATACCAGTACCAAGAATATTCCTTTAAAATAAGGATGCTAGATGGGACTGCTAAAAGTAAATTCAGATATGTAGGGCCAAAACCGTATTAATGCATAAGTTATGCTGTTATTAGCCATTATTTGGCATGATTTCTGAATTCCAAGATGATTTTAAATATGATCCCTTACTTGTTGTGATAGCCACAGTATAATTTAGTAAACAATACTAATGAAAAGTCTGCACCATGTAAAAAACAAACACTGAAGCATACTCATGTAAAAAGCGTATTAGGCAACTTTTCTGCAGTGTCTTCACCTTATTACTGTAGGAAAACACTGCAATATATAAAATCAAACTCATACATTCACATTTTTATGGAAGAGGAACAAAGCAAGTAATCTCATTACCTAAAGTCAACCTCTGAGTGCTTTGACAATGAACACTGAGTCAATCTTCCCACTAAGTCAGGGTGTATACAACAAATAAGCTCTACTTGAAATGTAAAATTTAGTTCCAGCATGATCACTTCAGGGACCAGTTCTGCAAAGTACAGCAGCCATGGCACAACATACAATTGCAGTGTAAGTAACTAGACACTACTGTTAAAACACATTTTAAACTCTATTGTACAATAGCCTTTGTCTCAGTAAAGCTTTTTTAACCACAGACCATGTTTGTTCGAGCAAGTTTTTCTACCTGTTTTTCCACTGAACCAGAGCAAATCATTCAGTGACTAATTTACTTGGTACATTAACATTTGTTGTCATTTGTAGATAATTTATATCTTTAGCAGATTTATGGCTTTTGATTTTACATGTGTTTTGGTTTTTTGTTTCTTTACAAAGAGTTTTTTGCAAAGTGTTCATAGGCCATATTCAAAAAAACCCTCCAATTTTTCTGTTGGACTTTTAATTTGATCGGGTAGTTTTAGTGGTATGAAAAGAGTCACTAGCCTATGACTAGCAACTATAAATCATGTAACTATCTGTTCCTCTGAGTTCAAACAAAGCCACATACTACAGTTTCTCTCTGGTCGAGAGATGTGGGAAGAGAAAAGATGGTAAGAAGAATTTCTGAGTATCGTTCTTTGACAAATGGCTTTGGAGAGCAGAGAGGAGGGCAGAAAGCACGATACAAAAGCGAGGAGAACAGATGAGAAATACAAAAGGAAACAATCTCCAGGAAACCAGAGAAGTAGCAGGAGAACCTTCTGCCATTATTCACTTAATGTAAAACTGATCTTTACTGATGTTCTGCCACATGATTCACATCAGGCTGGTATTACATTTATTTCCACTTCAGGGAGTGTGGTCTGCCTTAGTCCTGAAGGTCCCTCTCAGTTCACAGAGTTTATTGCTCACCTGAGTACAATCTTTTTATCATTTTCTTCATTCAAAATGCTACGTTCAAGTCTAGTTATAGATTTTAAAATAATATGTTAAAACATTTAAAGAGTATGTTCACACATATATTCAAATGAAATGGAAGCCTGAATGTATGAAGCATCCTCCGTAGACATAAATTGTATACATACTTTCCTGGGCTATTTTTTTGTGTCAACTTCAAAACATATAAAATGCTAATGCATTTTCACTATTTTCAGAACTGTATAAACATATTACACGTTTGTTATTTGCATATTTGAGCACATTATAATCTTGAACCTATGCTAGCCATTTTCCTGTGGCTTTCCCACTGCCCTATTTATCTTTCCTGACAACTTTGCTTTAGTCACAGCTTTTCTGTAATTCTACACACATAATTATTGCTCATTTGTGCCATAGTTTTAGTTAAAATATGTGAATTTAGGTAGGTATTTACACATGCACACACATACACTCATACACATCATTAGTAATTCTTAATTTTGTTCAATATGCTAATTTAATTATTCATTTAGTCTGCCAAACTTTTCCATTACATCGACTCTAATACTCATATGTAATCTCTTAAAGAAAGAAAAAAACCCAAACAAACCAGAAGTTTGAAGGAAGTTGATTGATTTTCAAATGTGTTATTTAAAACATACACATACACTAGCATCTAAACTTACTCCTTACAGGTCAAAAACTCATCCCACTGAAATGAATGGCACATGTAGTTCAACAGGCAAAAGTTTAAGCCTTAGTGCTTTGAATAGTAAACACTTTATCAAGCACTTAAAAAATAAAGGATGCTTCTGTAAATTCAATTATATTTGATTGGTATTCTATTTGCAAGATGGGTTCACCTTGTGGGTTTTTTGGTGTTTTTTTTTTGTTTTCTATAAAACTTTCTGGACAAGCAGGTAAAAATTGTCAGCTCAGCTGAATGACAAGAGAGAAATACAGGACTAAAAAATGAAAACCAGAACTATACTGTGAACACAACTAGTTTCAAGCATTTTGACTGGATTCAGATCTAGAGTCAACTACACTATTCAAATATTTAACATAAATATTTAAAATATTACATTTAAGCAGCGTATCCAAAACATGTGCTATGAAGAGGAATTCTGTATGAAAAATTACCAAGAAGGAACATGCCACAGGATGAGGCTCTCATTATCAGCTCACTCGGCCTTTCCTTCTCCCTGCTCCTTAAGCATGACTGGCATTAGCACTATAGGAACTTATTTGATCAGCAGTATGCGTATTTCTTTTCTTTTTTGAACATTTTGTATGCTGCACAGCACAAGAAAACCGAAAAGATGAGTGTTCTGCCATAATCTCTTTTCTGACAACATTATTTTAGAACTTTTACTCTGAATATTGGATGTTAAAAACATTTGTACTCAATTCAATAAGTGATACGTTCTATTAATGTACAGAAGAAACCCAGAAAATGGCACCTCAGTAGTTTTTCCGTGTTTTATGCATGTGTTTTGGTTTTATTTTTAAATTTTTTTAACTCATTTACTGCCATCTCCTGGTACTTAGAAGGTAATAGTATTTATGCTATTTAACAGCAGCCAGTACTCCTGTTCAATACTACTGAAATGCTGACATGCCAAAAACTTCTCAGAAATATTTTTGAAATATTGCTGTACTTTTTATGTTGCTGTCCTTTATTCTGGAAATAGTGACTATTGTTCCTTGGGCACAAACTGGTAAAAGGTTTATGTAGCTTACCTTTGTCTGGAAGCAGCAATAAAGTTGTGTTAGGTATGGATGTTTCCGTGCTAATGCCAGAATTCTCTTTTCTGTCATTGTACAGTCCACGTCATCATCTTGAAGTATGACATCTTTCTTCAAGACTTTCACTGCGTATACTTCATCTTTTCCCTTTAGCTCAGCTAACATTACCTAAAACACACAGAAATTGTGTTTACACATGAACAACAGATACCATAAATGCAGGGTTGCATATGAGTTTGCAATACAAATACAAAGACAGTTACATACTTGCCTGAAGTTGCACGTTCATAAAATAAGTGTAATTTTAGAAAAAGATGCCTCTGGTATTCTGTAACTTTGAAACAGATGATATCTATTTTGTTTGTTAGCTAAGAAAGCAGATGAGAAAGTTTTTATCCCCTCATTCAAATATCTTAATGAGTACCTATTAATGAGATCTCAAAAACTAAAAACGAAGGAAGTTGATATAGAACAGAAATTTTTTCCCACTTTTATCTCCCACTTTTGGTAGCAAGATTTGTGTGTGACAAACTTAGTATACAATCCCACATACCATTCTGGCTGCTTTAAAGTTGTTGATTTTAACTACTACTACTATTGTTTGAGGTTCAAGTCCTATACTCTGTTTAAGGTCAGTTCTGGCTTGGAGCCAGGGTAATCTTCAGAGAAAGGATTAGAAAACAGGGAGACAAAAGAACTGCTTCAGCCCTGTCCCCCTGCATCTGCAGTTCCTGTGTATCAAGGAAGGAAGAATGTACTTGTGAAAGAGATTCACATTTCAGTCCTCCTCTTTGATTCCACAGTGCACAGCAACGTGAAAAGAAAATCTATAGGCCCTGTAAATAGAGCAATGTCCCTTCCACCCTCATCAATTCCCTACTGTGGGAAGGGTGCGTTACATCTTTGCTGCAGACATGGTATTTTGGGCAGCTCTCTAAGCCTCTTGCACTCGTCATATCTGAGTGGAAATGCTTGTGTTCTGCTTCCTCCAGCACTGAACACACCCGCTGAGGAAAAACAAGCACATAACCCATTCTGAGAAACAAGTAAATTTGAACTGGATATTATCTAGAAAGTGAATGAACTCAGAACTCTACAGCATTATTCTTGGGCTGATTTCTCCTCCTTCACCACAACTAATAATCTTGTTGAACTGCATGTATGTAACTGTATGTATGTCTTCACTTCATTACCAATATCTTGAAATAGTAAAACATTGACATTGTGTTTCAAAAGGCTTGACCCTAGTTAATGAAGTGAGGTAAAGCACAGAAAATGTCAGCTGATCAGGAAGCTGATATTCCTAGTCTGTGGGGTAAAAGCTGCTTTTACCCAATGGGTAAAGAATGGAAGGAAACCCCTGGGGTGGAAGCACTTTCTGAATGTCACTACGAATACTTTCAAAGCAGTATAGTCAAAAAAAGCCTGCATGCCGGGGCGGGGGGAAAGGGCTACCCACCTTGCCAAAGCTGCCTTTCCCTAATACTTTGATGAAGTTGAACTCTTCAAGGCCTATTCTCTTGGTCTGGGCCTGTTTGACCTCCCCATTTTCACCATTCTCTCCAGGCTTGTTAAGCTGGTTGTCTGTTGATGTTGTAGCTGTTGCTCTGTGTTCCTCTCCCCGATTGTCAAATGATAACGCTTTCCTAATGTTGTTTTCCAGCTCTTTGATTTCTGTGAATATGCGAGAAAAAGCGATCGTTTTAACCAAACGTCAGAAAACCAGCCTGTGTTAGTCTGTATCAGTTTTGGGAATGGACATTCATCATCCTTGAATGCTCTGTAGAGCATTCTGTGGTTAAGAATACATATTTAGCAAACTGCTTCTCCACCTTACAGTAACCAGCCAAAATCCTGCTTGAACAGGAAGGGTGGCCTTTTAAAATGAACTGAAGAGAATGACACATCGAAAACTTGACAGATAAGTCAGAATAGCGGCCAAAGAGTTGTTTAAGTGATTTTGGGTGTTCCTGCACCACAGAAGTACTTTGTTTTGAATACTCCTATCTTCCTGCAGCACTTACTCATCTTCCTGCTTAAGTAATTTAAAGTCATATCTTCAACAGTTCAAAGGATAGTTGGGTGTCCCAGTCCTTGAAGTCAACATGAATGGAGCGTCTTACTCAGCTCCAGCTGTTATCAGACACCTGCCAATAAAGTGTTTGACCACTTCTTGGTGCCACTTCAAGCAGCAATTGTGTAGATCTAAATGGATCTGAAGGTTTCTCCATGCTAAACACAGTGAGTCCTGGTGACTAATGGACCTCAGGGTCTGCCTCAAACTCTTGCATAGTACTTCTGCCTGATGGCCTTGGAAGCAACAACTTTACTGGACAGTTACAAAAGTGAAATTTAAGAGACAATTTAGACAAATTCTTTGTTCTTATTTTAAGCAAAACATCAAATATTTAAGACATATTATTTAACCAAAATGCTTTCTGTGAAACCAAAAGGTTGACAAATTTAAATCAGTTCTGGACTCAGAGTCTTACAGTACTTAGTAAAACAGAGCTTTGGAAGTCTCTTCTCTAAAAATAAGGGTGAGAAATTTCTCAGCTGTAAATAATTTTCAATGAATTTGACACAAAAATATCCACCTTCCTATGTCTTGCTGTAAAGATTTTTCATTCATCAGTTTACAGACATGATGGTACGTAAGATACCTCATAAACTTCTGATTTTTAAAAACATCAATCAAATCAGATTCAAAAAGTGCTGCTGACATATACGTTTTGTCAATCAGGCTGTTCAGCTCAATGGAATCAGGTCATATCAGTGAAGATTAAAATATTTATCTCCAAATCTATGTATGAAAAAAAAAAATCACTGAAAGGAAACACGGTTTTACGAAGCCTCTAGAAACCACACAGACACGCTAGTGTAGTCTAACTGCATGGAAGTTTTTATTACCACAAATGTTCAACGTGGAATTGCAAGAAGGCAATTTCATCTCAAAAAATTATTAACAGATAGAGCCTTTTCAGATAGATAAAGGCTCTCTCAAGTTCTGTGGTACTATTTAAAATGTTCTCAGTCTTACAGTAGAATATATAAACTCCTTACATAAAGGTATTTGGTTAGGCAAGGACTCATCTAGTAAACTTTAAAATATTAAGTTTACTGTTTTATAATTTTCCCTTTAAAAGCCACTTAATTTCACAGATTTAAACAAAATGAGAAGTAGGCATTTAAAAAAAGTTTTTGCAGTTCGTAACTTTTAAGTGCTTCATTTGCTGGTGGTAACTACTTAGTTGATTTGGTTCTACAAAGGCTGGGGATGATAGCTTTTTTTATTCCTCATAAAGAAGGAAAATATGTGACAATATATATCAGTTAGGAAATACAGAGAGATGTTCAACCTTGATCACATGGAGAAGTTGGTGCTGACTTTGACCTATCTTCTTCTGATGATGCACTTCCAGGAACTGGTTGTTGAGTCTCTGCACCTGCAATTAGCTAAGAACAATTCCAAAAGGGGTACTCAGTTATGAGATCCTCCTGTGCCAAGAGGAAATTTAATTTAACAACATTAATTAGCAAGTAGAAGTATGAAGGAAAGTGAAGATGTTCTACGCCAATAGATTCTCACTGGCAGGACCTCAACCACACAGTAGATGGGATCACATCAAATGGAGATCATAATACAGAGAAAAAAACCACAATTTAAAGAAAAATAGGTTCTTAAGGTGAAATAAACATATGAAGCATCCCAGTGAGTGGGAAAGTTTTGGATAGGTTTCTACACAGGCTCAAGGTGGCTATCTGGTAAATATATTTAACTGCAACAAGCATCAGCAAGCACTGCAAACTAACTCATGCAATAACAACATGACATCATCTTTTCCCAGTAGTCACAGATCAATTAATTAATTCCTGAGTTTTCTGCGTTTCTGTAACATTTTAAAACAGTGTACATGGGATCCAAGTGTGCAATAATCAGGAAAATGAACAGAACCAAATGTCAATGGTTTAAGAAATTATGGTACAATGTGCCTATTTCTGACAGCAAGAGTAATGGGTCGGTTGTCACAACCATGCAAACAGAGATAGAAAGTGTGGCCAAATTCTGATCTAGGATACATATTACAAATCCAGAATAACTCCATCAGCTTTGGATGTACTTGGGATGACCTATGATTTTTATTTCTAGAATAGCCTAGTCCTTCCTATAACAGTGATAACAACTCTGGAACCGTCATCTGGCAAACAGCTCATCTTCATGAGAGTCAGCACATTGGCTCGTTTATCAGCATTTACAATGTTACGAAGTAGTGCTGTGTCTCAATCAATCAATTATCTGATGCCAATTCTGAGCCAGAGAGACATTTATGTTTTTTATGAACTGTTGTGTTAGACAACGTCTGTCTGTCAAATCTCTTTCCTCAAAATTAAAAAGGTGAAATCCTTCCAGACTTTATACAGACTCCAGGTTTGCAAAATTGTAGCAGGTCAAAATAAATTTCGTATCAAAATGCAGAACAGATGATTTGCACTTCTAAATCAAAAGCCAGTCTTAACTCTGTACTGACTTGAAAAGAAATTCTTGTGCAAGTCAAGTGAGTGGGATTGAAACCCAACTAGTAAAGTTACAATACAGCCATACTTATCTCATTTCTTATGTGACGCTACATAGTAAAATTACCTTTTTCCTCCTCTGCCCGCTATTAGTGATCTTATCTGGAGTGACTCCAAGATCTGCAAGAACTTTAGCTATGCCTCTAGCATCCACTCCACAGTTTGGTGCCACATTTGTTTCACAGCGTCGATGTACATTCATCTTGCAAACTGCAATGAAATGTAAAGTAATATAGCAAATTAAGTACTACCCTGGCATACATTTCTCTTACTTAAATCAGACCTTATCTGACCTACCAATAACTTTTTCAAATAAATATAATTTCAGTAAAAAAATACTTAAATGGATTTTCAGTGACACTTGAATGCTAATATAAAATTATTAACCTGGTTATCATTCTTCTGCTATGATAATGCAGAACAGTGCTTTCACACAGTACCCAGAACAGACACAGGAACAAATGAAAATATCTAATGATCCTGTAAATCCTAAATAGAATTTGAAGAACAGTCATACTGACAGCACAACATCAATTCCTCATGTATTACTGCTTCTTACTCTATTTTACTCAAGCAGATTAACTCCTAATATAGGTAGGCATAAACCTTTAAAGTTTTAATAAAAGTCTTTGGCAGTGTTAAATACTCTCTTTCTTTAGATGGCAATCTATTTACTAAGCTCTTTCTTTTAAATACCATCTCCTGAAACTAGCATACTAGCAAGAGGGAAAAAAAGGTTACATTGCTTCCAGGTTATGGGGCAGGGGGGGAACATAGCTCCATTAAAAATAGCATAGCGTGGACTCGTTAGGGGCAGATGACATATTTTATCTTAGACTTCACTGCCCTCTTGTGGAGAAAGGCATAAAGCAAGCAGAACTGCAAGTGTAATTAAATACTGGATTAACGTTCAATTGCTCAAATTCCTCACTTCATTACTTTTTGGAGAAAAAAAAATATTAAAGTATGTATTTATAAAGTTGCATTTCATTATATTGTTCATCAACAATGCTTTCACTGTATAGGTCCTAAAGAAACAAATCACATTTGCCTCAGATTGTATCTGCAGCAGTAACCACACGCTTCAGAAAGCGGGTGCTCCTCCTTTTCAATTACGTTTCGGCTCACAAAAGGAGCAAAAAGAAATTGCTACTTGGTATTTTCAGTACATGTATATTCGATGACGAAAGCTCAGAGGCAAGTAAAATGTTTGACCTAGGATCAGTAACTGCACATTGAGGAACTGAAGTGCTTGAAATAAAGCAAGTAGGAAAATTTTGTGCAGTTCAACTTCATGAACATATTTTGTAAAAAGCAGCAGAGGAATAAGCAGTGGAAAAAACCAGAAGAATAAACCTTTGGAATACACTTTTCATGGTGTTAATAACCACACTGTTGGGCAAGCAAGTACATCTCTGAAGAAGGGAGCATTGTTCAGCACTTGTTAAGAGAGAAAACAAAGCACAGAGAAAATGACATTTCCAGCTCAGGGGAGTTCTAGATTTCAGGCAGACCATACTGCATTTTTATAGGCACTAGTTTTGTGAACATGGAGAAAGCAACATAGGTGCTCCAAACTATTGTTTCTAGGCATCTGCTACACAGTAAATGCATACATACGAGAAATATCATTATTTTCTACAGTTAAGAGGAAATGAACCAATATGGTACTTGAGAGAATATGAAAGTGAACTAATATATTCACAGATTATGTGGAGAGATAC
Organism: Grus americana; assembly: GCF_028858705.1. Classification (NCBI taxonomy): domain Eukaryota; kingdom Metazoa; phylum Chordata; class Aves; order Gruiformes; family Gruidae; genus Grus; species Grus americana. The sequence goes on from NC_072854.1 coordinate 96,263,992, forward strand.
TATAGCTCTGATCAAAAAACAGAGTTTAATTGAAAAATCTTCTCTGAACATATCTCTACCATAATTAAGATAGCATTTGAACAAAATCTTCAATAGTAATAAAGTAACAATATTTAGAATCTAACATTTTATCACTGTTCACTAGCTAGAATCACAAGGGAAGGCCTGAACTTCAGAACACACTCACTGTGCATCACTTTACCACGCAAGAAATTTCTTCTTTCCCTTGCCACTCAGCAATCTGTGACATGAAGCACCTATAGTTATGTCTATTCTTAAATACTGCGAAAGATCTATTTAATAGATTACATGTCTATACATACATATGTGACTCCATATTTCTGCTGTTGAGAATTGTACATAACATGATTTTTGTATTTATGATGATAAACTTACTCATAAAGGTGTAACAAAATGAAAATGTTTATAATTCCATTAGGTACTACTTTCTAAGGATTACAATCTTCATAACATCATTCCCATCAACCCACTAACTGATAGTATTTTTTATTCACTATTTCTAAAATATTACTTTCCTTTGCAACTGTTTGTACTGTTTTCTCCCCTTTTAGAATATATTGATCTGCTTGAAACAAGGAGGTATGGAACCAACCATTTCTGTTAGTCAGCTAAAATGACATGAATGCACCTTCCGGCAGTAACTTCACATACAGTTACTGTACAGAGTACACAGTCCTTAAGCTGCAGAACTAATGAATCCTTTGCTTTCTGGAATAGCAGGGTTAGGCAGACCATCACAAATGATGATTTAGCAAGATATCAGAATACTTCATCTTCCGGGTAGGGGCGCAGAGGACTGGTTCTGCCTAGCCTAGACAATACATAATAGTAATTTTTGAAGATAGTATTAAAGGGAAAAGTAGCTGGAATAATGATGTTTAAAAGGTTTAACAACCATCACCACAAACCTGAAAAACACAAAAGGCATATAAGCTGAAGGGATGTAAATTCTCATGCTCCTAATTTTCTGTCAACTTCTAATTTCCTATGTGGCAATAAACCTACACAGCAGCGAGTGGAAAATCTGTTTCTGCACCTCTGTCCTCTGCTTCTGTTATTGACTGGTGTTGCAGACAAGGTAAAGGAACATTTTCTAACCATGACGGCAATCCCTGCAGCAGTCCGCTATTTACTTTCGATTCATTTCTGTACATGCTGGCAAAGACAGAATCACTTGAAGTCTTTCCAAGTCTACTGCACTCATGAAGCAAAAGAAAAGCTCTGAAGTGGTAATCCTTACCTTTGCATTGTAAACCTTGTCTCAAAAGACCCCAGAGCAATGAACCACAGTGGTCACAGAAGGTGGGCACTTTGTAATTGTGAATGCTGAACTTGTGAGGCATGTTGACACTGAAGCGCTGGGATCCCACTTGCTGAAAAAAGGAGAACACAGCATATTTCATTCTAATAAATTTCTTTATAATCAGTGTACGCCGAGGTCCTGTTATGTTTTGAAACCACACAGAATTCAAACAAGATGAAATAGGTCTGTGCTTAGATGATGATCTTTGCATTAGATATACTCCAGCTCCAGAGTTCTTCTCCCTACTTTATTTGGGGAATAGAGGCGGAAGGGCTGCTGTTGTCCAAGAGATAAAGACTAAAGTCTACTTCCTAGTACTTCTGGGAACAACAAATACATAGCTATCAGGAAAGATCTCTTAATGTGGAAGGCAAGGAAGTCACTCCCAATTGTTTTAGGCACAGGAGGTCGAACTAATACAGGACTAAGAGAGAGAAATATATCATAACCCCTTTACCTTGCCATATTCCACTCTTCTTTAGATTATGAAAATGACAATGATAATGTGTTGTGTTCAGTCATTCCAAGGTATGATTACTTACTAATTAAAGGATGTCATTGATAAGTTTTTATAGTGGCCACTGCATAACAGATTTATTTCAATGTTTTTCCTTCCCTTTCCTATTAGCACTGGCTTCTCTCCAGTGATCTAGTACCCCTTCTAAACAATGAGAGCATTGTATCAGCAAAACATACAAGTCTCCACCAGTCTGGAGCCTGGGAATATAAATCTATGCAAGATTTTGTATCTTCCTGCAGGTACTATGCAAAAACAGCACTAGCCATACACAGGCCTTTACCACAATCCTATACAAGCAATCAAGCTTCAGCTGTAAAATACTGGTTGTGAACTAGATATTAAAGAATGCTTCCACTATGAAAAACGGTAGTGAATTGCACAGGAAGAATGAGATCAGTTAATGTCTCAGTCAAATTCATATCAGAAGTGAAAGAGCAGCTTAAAACCATCATTACACACAACTCTGATTTGTATTTTAAAACTAGGCTTTTTCAAGCATACAAATAGAGGTTTTTAACAAATAAAACTTTTTCTGCATGGCAAAGGAACTGGGATCACCCACAGACTACCTTGCCTAATCCTATAGTGAAAGATAGCGAGCGTTCATTAGCTTTTCTGTTAAAAACAAGCAAACAGAAAACTTCTGTCTAAGATAAAGCACTCACTGGTTACAGCTGAGGGATACAACTGTTTTAAAAAAACCCCATAAAACCCACCCCCCTCCCAAACTGTCCCCTATCACCAAAGCCATAAAGGGATAAAAGCTGAGGAGTCCAATGGAGCTGAACACAACAGCAGTCACATTGCTCCCCGGTGTATGACTGTCCACATTAACAGTAATTTCCCAAGCAAGTCTAAAAGGGCCATCTTAGCTGAGAGAGACCTTTAACTCAAGTGAATGTATTGTTTTGTTTTCTCTCCTGATCCAGAGCTGAACGTGTTGTTGGCAGATATATTTACCTCCCTGACAGTATGGTGCTGAAGGAAGCTAATTTCGTTGTCAGGTGATCATAGAATTATAGAATGGTTTGGGTTGGAAGGGACTTTAAAGACCATCTAGTTCCAAACCCCCTGCCATGGGCAGGGACACCCTCCACTAGACCAGATTGCCCAAAGCCCCATCCAACCTGGCCTTAAACACTTCCAGGGATGGGGCATCCACAACCTCTCTGGGCAACCTGTTCTAGTACCTCACCACTCTCACAGAGAAGAATTTCTTCCTAACATCTAATCTAAATCAACCCTCCTTCAGCTTAAACCCATTCCCCCTTGTCCTGTCACTACACTCCCTGATAAACAGTCCCTCACCATCTTTCCTGTAGGCCCCTTCAGGTACTGGTAAGCCGCAATTAGATCTCCCCGGAGCCTTCTCTTCTCCAGGCTGAACAACCCCAACTCTCTCAGCCTGTCCTCACAGGAGAGGTGCTCCAGCCCTCTGATCAGCTTCGTGGCCCTCCTCTGGACTCCCTCCAACAGCTCCATGTCTCTCCTGTACTAGGGCCCCCAGAGCTGGATGCAGTACCCCAGGTGGGGTCTCACCAGAGCGGAGTAGAGGGGCAGGATCACCTCCCTCGACCTGCTGGTCACGCATCTTTTGATGCAGCCCAGGACACGGTTGGCTGATGATGTCATTTATTTAAATGCATAATAACATAAAACACATATTGTGTTAATTCTTTGACAGTCTGGATGCAGCCTTTGTTGAAGTGAGACTTTGCAAGCAAATTCTGGGTAGTCTTTTATGTTGATGCAAGACACTAAAGCATATTGCCTATCCTATCAACTGCTAAAGACTTGGTCACATGAAAAGCAGTTAAGGGATAAAGGGTCCCATCGTGCTTCTTTTGAATTAAAATGACAAAACCCATCATTAACTCAGAAATGGAGAATATTAAAAATGGAGTGGAAGGAGCTCGCTGAGACTTTAAGCATTAGAAGTTATAAAAAGTTTACTAATTGGAAATAAATTGCTGTATAATAATTCCCATGTAAATAAAACTGTTATGGTAATCTGTCATTCCAAGTAAATGCTACATCACAAGACAACCAGAAGGGCACAAAAAAGTTTATAACATTTATTGATTAAACAGAGGAGATGACACTACTTTGAACAGATGAAAGACAGAGTTTAATCTAGAAAATTAATGTTATAAACATTTACCTCATCGTGAGTTTCCTGTTTTTTTAAGCCAGCACACTTCGTTATTATAAGTTCATGGCATCTCTTGTGGACTACACAAGTGCAAACTATAAACAAGAAAACAGAGAAAAGAATGAGTTTTCATGAAGATTGATTTTAAAGAAAAAGACTGAACACATAAGACTAGAAATGCTGAGACTTGAAAGGCTGCAAGTGACTGGTGACTGGGTGACTCCCATGATGTAAGTCTGGCTTACAAAGGCAGAAGATAATGGACTTTCGAGAGACCAATGAATTTTAAGAGAACTAAAGCATATCTGCCAAAATCTCAGTATGTAAAACTACAAATTACTTTCTGAAACCACAATTTTTCTCAGTTTTTACATATTTGATTTCTTTATCTGCTAAAGTCCATGATCTCCACATTATATGAGACACAATGGCAAAACCAATTCCTGTCTGAAGAGCTTCCAGAAGAAAAGATAACTCACTGTAAAGGTCAAAGAATGGAAAAAACAAAGTCAAACATTCTTTCTGCAACACATTATCAGAAGTCGATAACAGTAAAATGTTTCAGGAGGCAAAAATGCTTTGTCAATATTCATACTGATTACTTAATCAATGAATAACATTTGCAGATATGACAGATAAGATTAAAAATTGCAAGGTCTATCATTCAAGGTCATTAAGTAAAGAAAAACCTGCAGGGTGAATGAATGAATTTCATTTTCTTCTAGCTTTTGTCATTGTTGTAAGAAAAAAAAAAATCAGAACTCAAGGAACCTCTGCTGTATGTTAATACAGTAATTCTTTGCATTTTTGCATTTATTTATTTACAATGAGATTTCATCAAGTCTTTTGTAACTGAAAAAAATCATCACTAACTTGATTATTTCTATTTGTCAGCTGAGAAGTAGAAAAACATCATCCCAAGAGGTGACTGCATAAAAAAATTAAGAGTACAAGATACTGAGTTGAAAAATGGAGTTGAAAATGAAGCATTTCTGCAGTCTTTGCTATAACCTTCTCTAATGATGACCTCTATAATTATCTCATCTATTTAATTACTGTCTTTGCAATTACCTGGCATTTTTAAACAAAGAATCTTAAGCAGAATAAAGAATTCACAATTTTAAAATGCCAGAAGTGAAAAATGAAGAAGCCAACATCCACAGATATGCCCCTCGAGTTGGATGTGCATCAAGAGATAACATCACCGAACAGCAGATCCTAGGTAACTGTGCCCCTACCTCACACATGCTGCCTAAGACCAACAGTTTTGAAAAACCTTGCTGTGACTTACTGTAAAGACTGTATCTTTGATGAGACAAACTTATTCTGATCATCTTGTGCTAAATTCTCAGCACTGTACATATACAATGCTTGATGAAAATATCTTATTATTTATATATTATACATATAATACATAATACATATATTCAAACTGTCCCCCCTGTAGATTTTCTCTTACCTTGACATTGGTATCCCTGTTTTCCTATTACACCCCTGAAAATAAAACAGTGTTTTAGAAAATGAAGAATACATATTTTTAAAAATGAAAAACATTTTTTCCTCTCTTTACTGGACACGCACAAGTTTAAAAGAATAGCTTCTTATAACCAATCGTCTTATAACTGCATGCCTAGACTGAGATCAGTTCAAAGTACGAACCAAATTTCAGCTGCTAAGAGGTAACAGGTAGGACAATAGGCCATGAAGGGATTCAGAAGATACATTTACTATAATAAAATAGGCAAAGCCAAAGGGTACATAGAAAGGGAAGCCATGTGCTGGCCAAATGATTATCAGGCAGGCCTCTAAATAGACAGAAGATTGCATTTGCCAATATTATTGCCTGAAATCATCTTAGCTAACCTAATCTGCAGACATTTCTTAGAGGACTGTAGCTCATGTACAATTCACATTGTTTCACATTAGGACAGACTGATTCATTACACACTCTTAAATATTAATTATGGATCACATCAGATCTTACATGTATTAAGGTGCAAATCAGTACGTGTAGGTAACTTTGGAAAACACCAACAGAGCTGCTGAAAAATAACTGACAACTGAATGCCTCCACCACTTTTCTCTATCTGAAAACTGTGAATACTCAAAACTAATATAAACCATTTCTAAAAGTGAGTTCTTGACATACACTGTAATAAGGAAGACCTGTACATGAGGACCCAAAACCCTGGATCATTATAAGTCTAATGTTCCCATATTCCTCTAACTTCAGTAGGACGTATTGGAGCTTGGCATTTCCTAGGAGGAAGATGGTGATACTTAAGCACCTAAAGAAGAATTCAGTCATCTTGGCAAAACATAAAGGTCTAATATTAGGTCTAAATCTCCACTTAGGCACCTACAGAACAAGAGACTGGCTGTCTACCTAGAATTTACAGTGTGTACTAGACAGGAAAAGATTGAACTTTGTGGCTCAGAGGAGAAAAAACCACAAATACAGCAAATTCTAACATTCATGATGAAGTTTAACAGTCTTCTAGTATCATCTGCAAAACTGATGACAGCTTAATATTAAAATGAACAGGAAAAGAGCTACTACTCTATGCCAGTTATATTTCAGCAAAACGGGAGGATATGATAATTCCTCAGTTCAAAGTCACAAAGAAAGCAAAGTCATACCATATAAAATCTCTGCAGTGCGAACAATATGTTGGTTGTCTAAGATAAGTGGCCATAAACTTGTGTCCATTAACCTGATGTACTCTGCGTCGCACAGCACCCTGCCGCTTTCTGGGGCGCATACGTTCCCGGAACACACGTTCTTCATTGTCTTTGGGTGCTGAAACAAAGGAAAAACCAGTGAGCACTGGCTGTATCAGACACAAATATGGGAAAACTCAAATGCAATAAATAAATAGACACTCTCCAAAACTAAAAATAATCCTCTCTACCAAGCAATGCAAGATAACTTCCCTAAGTTGTTGGTAATTTTTTTCCTTTTTAGCCTCAGCTACTAAAGGGCAAGGACTTTCATTGCCTAGTACAGGAACTTCTATTTGTTCTAAACCTTTGTCTTTAAATTCAGGCCAAGCTGGGAATAAGCCTTCTGCGCTTTATCACTATCAAGAAAACTGACAATCTCTTTAACTGTAATTACACAGTTAGATTCTCCAAACAGCTCAGACTCATCTAATTTGATCTTGGGGGGTGGGGATCCACCAAAAAATCCCAACATCCTGTGGTCCCCATACACTCAGAAAGTGCTGACACAAGTGCAAGAAAGCTGAGTACAAATACATAGTATCAAGCAGAATAAAAATTCCATCCAGAACTGATTACTTTCTAGAATTCCTAATTAAGATCTGAGCTTCAGGCTCTAATAATCCACTTTGATACTAATAAGCTTTCAGCAAAATGTTCAAGGGAAGGAAGTTGCTCCTCTTAACCAATTCCTGTTCAATTGTATAAGAGATTTAATGTTAGAGGAAGTAAAAAAATGAAGTTGATATATCTCAGAATGAAAACCTTTGGAAATAAAATCCTCCAGAGTGCATTGGGTCTTTTTTCTCAAGGCTTTATTTTGAAAAGTATCACTAACACTTCCATAGTATTCTGCATGCATGAAGCAAAAGCTGAGGATGAATTAGCAATGAAGAACAGTACACAGTTGTTAATGAAAGACAGATTTTACAAGCATTCCTTGAGCCACTTGTGTCTTTGCAAAATAGAATACCAGATTAGGAGGGGATCACATTCAGTCATCCATTGCCAACTGCATCTATGCACTCACATTTCAAAGCGTTATATGCACTAAAGTAGTATTTAGCACTTGTCATTCTCTCAATTTCAGATATCCTGAATCATTACAATGGCCATAAGATGCCAAGTTTGGTCTGTTGCAAGCTTTTCTGTACACAAATGAGTTCTCAATGCAACAGTACAGTATTGAACAATAACACAAAGAAATTAAAAGTCCAAGAACAACTCAAATCTATAATAGTCTCAAATTCTTTTACAAACACTTAAATAAACCCTATTTTTGAGGGTTGTAAGATTAAAAGGTATTGATTTAGGAATTCCTAGAAAATGGTCTTAAATTAAGCCAATGGATGGATATCCTGGGAAAATTCAGAGCACAGACCCACAGAACTACATAAATTTCTTTCACTGCACAGCAAGGGCTAAAACCCATGATGTTAGCAAATTCATTTATGAACTTAAAAGCCCAAGCTCCTTACACATTAACATCTTACAAAAACTTCTTGCTCAGAGTTGGATTTCACCCTAAGACGACACATGTGTGGGATGGCCAGAACAGCATTACTTTTCTATTCTATGTGAGCTCGCAGTAAATAAACATTGACTTATACACAAAGCTACCCCTTATATTTATGCCAAAGAAAAATCAGAAAGTAATGGCTCTAGGTCACCCTTCAAGAAAGAGAGAAGGAGAACCAAATAGTTATCAATTATGTTTAGTTTTACGCATTAAGCACAACTCTGATGTCTAGTAAATACCACAGCCCCTCAAGAGAAAGACTGTTTTCCACAAAGAATATGTAACAAGTAGGTGGAAATCCTACCAGTCTCCTATTTCCAGCTTCTGAATGATATATTGACTTTACAAAGCTGCTGGAAATCTTTTAGAAGTTATTATTATAGGAAATAATTCTTTATTGACACAGAACCGTTCTTTTGGTTATCATCCAGATTGTAGAATTTGCTGAAGTATGCAGCCTGCATGTGAGAAAGTTAAAATTCCACTCTCCTGGAAAAGGTTCCCTAAAAAATTATCTGCTTATATGAAACGAACAAGATATTCTGACAGTGCACAGTTCACACTTGACACGGTAATCAGTCTACGATACTGCTTTTCTTCTTTTTTCATCTTAAGAGTAATTCTTCAAAGATAAAGCACCTGTAATTTTACAGAGCAGATAAAAATCCTCTTCTTGTTTTGGCTAGATAAACACAATATCATGCGTTTGGTTTTTTGGGGGTTTTTTGTTTTTATTTTTTTTTTTAACAACAAAGTCTTAAACCTAATTTTACTGTATTGCTGCCAGTTCTATATTTACTACTGTTATGAAATTCCATTTTTCATTTACAATACTTATAGTTAAAATAAAACAAGAAACCAGGGTCTTTTTCAGAAATGCACTGACTTAGAAAAACAGCTACAAGTAATACACCAATACTGAAATTATCAGATGAAATGGCAGGCCTCAATTCTCAATCTAATTTTACACAAACAGCATCTCTCTGTGACAGAAGGATGCTCAAACAGCTCAGGGAAATGTAGTTTTCTTGGTCTATCTTGGATAACACTGGAGGTCCTTTAGCTAGTTCCCCCAAAACTGTCTCTCCTGTCAGTCTGCTGTTCCACATTTATCACTAAAGACTAGCACTCGGCCAAACCCGTGCACGGCATCCTGCTTTAGCGTTGAACTGCACAGATGAGCTGCGTGTCCAAGAGCAACGACTCCCCAGCCGTGACTCTGCCTCCCCCTCACCTCTCGTTACACCCGCGTAGAGTCCCCACCTTGTCAGTCGGCAGCAATACTTGTTTGGGGGGGCTTGGAGTAGCATCTGGCATTACAGTGAATGACTGGACACCAGCTTTCATTAAAGCAGACCAAGTCACAAGGGAAATTAATTCGCCCATGAGCTTTACACTCAGTTTACATTAAGTTCACCTAGCTTGGTCACTGTTACCCAAGAAAAACACATAGGCAATGCTTTTGCGCAGTCCTCAAGCAAAACACTGCCATGTCTTGCACGATTCACAGCGCTGTTGTGGACCACAGGCGCAGAACCAGGCAGTAACTTTCTCAGGTGACTCAGAAGCGGATGATCACATCTGTGCTGGCTCATACCCAGGGCTGTGAACCACTCATTTCTAGTAGTGCTGACAATAGTCTTATGTTTCAAATTAAAATCCATTTCTTTCATACTGAACAGCCACACTAGAGATGTTCATTTAACTCTCTCACAACAGCTCCTTAGAAAGGGAGCTACACTGCTCTCCCCAAACTTCTCTCACTGTTGGCAAGCAGGAAAGCAGAGATCACTGAATGCCATCAGGAAACAGGGAGCACTTAGGGAACCCCCCCAACATTTGTGTGATACAGCCAACTAGCGTTTTCAAGACATGCTTTAGAAAATATGGTCATCCCAAACAAAACTGGCCTTTAAACATATTTTAAAAAGTCTTACAGTGCTATGTGACAGATTCTAGAAATTGCCATTAGGATACTGCATACTGCCCAATCGTGGCATTTCTGTTCTTAGCAGAGGAGTTCAAATGAAAATTAAGTGGATTTGCTGTAGTTAGTCTATAAGCTAGTTCCAATATAAACAACAATTTCTTCTCACAGTATTTCTACTAAATAGTCACAGGGAGTTATCATTTCCTCAGTAAAAGGTGTTTCTTTATGTAACGTACATTCTGTTCTCTGCTTTGATTTTGAGTCCTTCAGCCTTTTATATTATTGAGTTTATATTTTTTAATGCACTTATTTAACTTTCATTTTCAAAAGAAGGAATAAGAAAGGCTCATGACAATTTCCAAGCACTTATGGAGAATACTGTCAATGCAGCACACCGAGTTTAGGCTTTATACGATGGTACATGAGAACTAGCAAATTTAGAACTAATTTTGTCTCAAAACTATACCCAGTAATGCTGCTCCTACTTTTCATTGCAGCCAAGAGTAACTCTGAGTTATTTGGAAAACAAGAGCATATAATTGCTTTCTTTTATAGACCGATACGTACATACAAACATATTGCCTACAATTTCAAAGACTAAAAAGACTTGCAGGCTTAACTCCAAGCTCCTAGAGAAGTGTTACAGAAGTCAGAAGTATTTGACATGCAAAATTGCACAAAATTCCTTGCAAAATGGATGTTTAAATGAACTGTCTGGAACTACATTTAACGCTGCTAATTGCGTAGTATCTGTTAAGTATGTATTATAAGTCAGAAGTTCAAGGATAAGAAAGTGACACATAATATGCAGCAACCTTTAAAGGGGGCAGGCTTGGAGGAAAAAGACCCTGTACATCAAACAACAAAGGCTGGAACTTGTCAGGTCTTATTTCACACTAAAATGGTTTCAGCAAAAATGAGAAGGTTTCAGCGTGGAGCACTAACTGCAACAGGCAGAATTATCCTGTGTAGCAAATTGTGCCATTTCCATTTCCTTATCCTCTACATTGCAAGTACTTACAGAATTCTGACAACAAACAAAAAATGGAAAAAATATGGCGGAAAAAAGAGAGAGACTACATACACAAAGAGGCTTTTCAGCATTTGCTATTGCCCAGAATGCCAGTTTCTAAAAGGGAACATGCTGGGCACCTCCCTTAATCTGGAGGGGATTGGCATTGAACAGTGACAGTTTGGGAAAAAACGCACCCTAAATTAAATGGCTACTGCCCCATCAAAGCCAAACTGTAGGCCATGTACAACGCTAATAGTCGCAGCAACTGGTGTAGCTGCCAGGTAACCCCGTGCAACAGAACACCGACACCTCCATGGCACTTCTGGCACAACGTGCTCTTTTCACCCCGGACAACTCTTGGGTCTTCACATTGCTGTCATCCGCAACTACAACTAGCATCCAGACAAACCAGCTGGTTTAACGCCAACCCTTAATAATTACAACAGAGCCTAACTGAACAACAAATGCAAAGGAACAATGATTCTACTGATGTTTTATTGCTGGGGATTAAAATTAAGAGGTTTTGTATCATATTTAAACCCGACCACTTTAACCAGTATGTATGCACTGAAATAGAGCTTTTGGTTTAGCACTATGAAACATATAAAGGGAGGAAGGATATTGAGGCAGGAGAGGTAATTTGCCTAAAGTTATGTTGGAAAGTGAGAAGGGGCAGGAATAATGTCCAGGACTCCTCAGGTTTCAGGATGGAATGTAACCAGATCATTATGCATCAAAATTAGCTCTCAAAGGATTATTCCCAAACTCTATTTTGGGCCTCTACAGTAGAACCATATATACTGTCATCAAGATATCTCCCGGCAGAAACTCTTACAGGATTTTGTCTTTAAGGCTTCAAAAAAAGTTAAACATCCCCATATACCTATATTTCTATCTCTTTTAAAAAAGCCTTGCTTAGTAGTAACACATACAACAAATTAATTTTGTAACTGAGATAAAAAATAGCAAGGTAAACGCTAAAATATAATTTCATAAGGCTGTTACTGATGAACACAGAAATTAATTGGATAGTTTACCACAATCATAGAAAGAGTACACAGTTTTTCTATGTCTTTTTCTAGAAGTATAATATTTCCAGACTATTTCCTTAACAAGGAACACACACAGGGGTTTTGCTTACTGTATCTTGATCTGCTTTCTTTAGGAAAGCTAACAGGCAATTTCTTGTTTAATAGGAGAAGAATCAGATTCTTAGATAATGCTATATTGTTGAAGAAAACAAAGATGATGAGTGTTACGAGAGAAATGAAAAAAAACCTCACAGAATGGGCAAGTTTTAGAAGAGATAGGTGTCTTGACAAGCCATGTCTGTTAAAATGAGCTAGTTACTGAATGCATTGAAGAATAAATTGCGTTTTAAAGTATATCAAGCCCAAATATGGTGGGTGGCTTTGTAACATGGCCTCAGGCTCATATTTATTTGCCTTCAAACACATGCTCATCTTTAAATGCTTAAATTCTTGTCTAAAAGAGAGATTCTGCCCACATGTATTTAAAGACTTCCCTTGAAATGCAAGTAGATAAAAGTGATTGGGGTTGTGACAGGCACACATTTTTGTTTCAGGGCTTGTTTTACTCTCCTTTTTAAAAAACAAACAAACAAACAAAACAAAACCAAACCAAACCACCAAACCTATAAAGCTATCCAAATGATTATTTACACATGGTTCAAACCTTCTCTACTTAATTATTATCATGAACACATTCATTAGCTCACTCACAGCTGAAGGGACAACAGTAACTCCCCACATCCTTTCAAATGGAAATACTTTCACATTCAATTTATTTAATAAAGAAGAACATAAAGTCCAGTAGTACTAAAGAGTCTCTAAGATACTGAAGGTCCAATTGCAATTTCAGTGCACAGAGAAGTCCAATATAGTTTTCAGAAATGTCCCAGCCTTACTGGCTGGCAATAATTTGGACCAAATGTTCAAAGCCAGGAGCATGGAGCCTGACACCGAAGCGACCAGGTGAAGTGCCACTGCTGCCCCAGCTGAGCCCCATCCGCTCTGCTGCAGCGATGGAGGATTAGTTCCCATCCACGCTCAAGCAAAATTCTCATTCAAATGACTTGGAGACTTTCCCTAAGAAAGCCTTCAAGATAAGCCCTCACAAGTTTCTGCTCTCAGTCTGCATAGTGCCCGCAGAATTAGTGACAACTTACACAAGCTTAAGGTACTAACAACATGGAATTACACATAGCTGTCTTCAGATGATCATACAGCCTGTTTCGATAAATCTAATATTTAATGAACAGATTTCTGTTTTACAGCAACAGTTGACTGGACAACTGGTAGGGGACAGATATAAACATAGGGTGCTACGCCCATTTTTTAGACCCCTGGGGGCTCACACAGATGACAGGGGTACTGACCTCATCTTGGAGGGTGAATGTAGCAATTCCTATAGATAAACAGCTGTCAGATCCACAAAGTAAGCAAATCAGAGACAGTTTCCTCCTACTTCCTCTCAATTTCTTTATTGGTGCTATTTAAAATTCAAGACTTTAAGAAATACGGTATTCTTGAAATAAAGAACTTGTAGTTACAATTTTCACATAACTTGCTTTTTCCAAATAAAATGTAATGCAATACCACAGGGAAGTTATTGCTACATGACAGGTTTTCTGAAAAGTCAATTTCACATCTCAAGGTTTTTAAAATAAAATTTCAACTTGCAAGACTTTTTCTGCAAGACAGAATTTAGAGTTTTTACAGTTGGAAAGATGTCACAGACAACAGGACCAAAAAAAAAAATCAATGCAAACTAAGGTTATTTTGGTCTTCCAGTGTTATCTTTCAGGAGGAACAAACAGCCTCACTCCAAACACAATGCCCTTATGTCAATAAATCTGCAATTGAAATTAGAGAGGTGGAAATGCATTCTACATATGGTAAATACTAAAGCTATTATTCAGGAGAAAAATCTTACTCCATGGAATGTAAGGGGTCTACTCATATCATAAATAGTAATGTAAAATAATAATTTGTAAAATGTAGAACAGTGTCCTGGTTTTGGCTGGGATAGAGTTAATTTTCTTTCTGGCAGCTGGTATAGTGCTGGGTTTTGGATTTAGGATGAGAATAACGTTGATAACACACTGATGGTTTTAGTTGTTGCCAAGCAGTCAAGGACTTTTCAGCTTCTCACATTGCCCTGCCAACGCGAAGGTGGGGGGGCACCCAAGAAGCTGGGAGGGGACGCAGCCAGGGCAGCTGACCCAAACTGGCCAAAGGGGTATTCCATAACATACACTGTCACGTTCCATTTACAGCTGGGTGCCTTGCGGGGCAGCTGGGGGTAAGAAATTGTGCTGTTCATTGCTTCTTTTGTATATATTATTATCTTCCTTTTTTTGTCCTGTTAAACTGTTTTTATCTCAACCCATGAGTTTTTTCACTTTCACTCTTCCAATTCTCTCTCCCATCCCACCAGAGGGAACAAGCTAGCAGCTGCGTGGTGCTTAGGTTGCCAGCCGGAGCTAAACCATGACAAACAGTTTTGTGCCGTAACTCAACATGATAAACTTACAGGAAGAAAATTAATTTAGTTTGTGGCAGCGAGATTCAGTTCATGCTGACACAGTATTAGTAAGGAATAGCATTAGTAGCCTGGTGTTAGTATTGGTAGTGTTATGTCCTGACAGGCTAACAAGGTACAATATCTCTTATTAAATCGACTACTTACTAAGGCTAAATAAGTACATGATCTTTTGAATGAAAAAAATACATATATAATATGATACAACGTAACTACAATCAGACCAAAAGCCATCCTTGGGACTAGATTTCTCTACCCTTATTGCCGCAAGTCTGCAAACATGTCCTGCAATGTGATGGCAGCGTGCTCCTTAGAGCAAGCCCAGCCACTTGTGGGGTACTGGTAGTGATTGATATTCTGGTGACACATGCTCATATTGACTGTCCTTTGGCTGTCTTAAAGGAAAAAAGAAAAATGTGACAAAACATCACGGTCAAGGCTGCTGTGGAAGATGAACTTTCAAAGTGGTGTACACATTCACGTTTATTTTAACGGAGCTCCAGGCTAGGGAAGTATCTGCAGGGTCAACTGATCTCCCTGCAGGGTCAACACCTGAGCTGCTGGCCTTTGTCACTTCCTGGAAAGGAAATGGTGTTGTGATGCTAAGAAGGAAAACAAGCATTGTGAAAATTTCAGGACAAAGCCCTTTTCCCAGAGGTAACTATTAAACCAGACAGATCCTGAATGACAGTATTTTAAGCTTGTGTTTGTGATAGATCAGAGAAGTTCAGCAGTCTTTTTCTAATAGTTGCAAAAGCTACATAGAGCACGATGAAAGAAAACCTTGTATGACTAGGCTTTCTGGTCTTTCAGAAGAGTTGTTTCATAAATATGTTTTCAACCCCAGCTTTGTTCCTTTGCCATAGAGTAACAGAAGCATAACTGGTGGGCAACTAGGAGATGCCTGAGCCCAGCCTCCTGCAGTGCGGAAGAGTCTCATGTACTTCAGGCATCCTCAGCTTCCATTTTTCTGATGGTTCTTGAAAGTCTCCAGCAAGGGAAATTCCACAACACACTTGTGTATCTTGTTTCACTACTCTGGCAGGCAGGCCGTTTTGCTAATAGCCAACCTAAATCCTTTTGCAGTAAGTTATGCTGGATGAGTGAATGGCAACCTGAAAAAGCAAGTTTTTCCTAGCACAGAAACTACTGAAGTATCTGTAGCAAGACACCCATTACCCTGTTGTATACCATGCAAAAGACCAGGGGCTGGGGATGGCCAGAGACACAGCAAGATGTCACAGAAAAGACAACTGTAGAAATTTTGCATGCTTTGCAGGCCACAGCAAGACAGAAGCTGCTTTGAACCTAGCAGGTCCCCGTGGACATCCCAGTCACATGCTAGCTGCAGAAAAGCCATAATATCTGAAGGTAAAAAGGGGAATGAAAACCACTTCCTGCCTTTAAGCTACTAAATGTCACAGTCGTCTTGTTGATTCCATTTCCAGATCCCCCCCTCGATAGCGACATCTTGTTTCCATCCAAGCTTAGAAATGCATGTAAAAAAGCCCAGTTGCACTAAAATCTCCATATTAAATCTTATAATTCCGTGTAACCACATTAAGGACCTACAGTGCATAACCTACACAAGTCAGAGAAGATGGCTTTCAAAGCATAGTTTTATAATGGTTATACCCCTCCCAAAGCTCAAGTCTGTGATATACATTACACAAGTTCAGGTTTCAGAGTGCTTCACAGTGGCAGTGAAATCTTATTACCTACAATTGGGAAAGACACCATTCTGAGGTGTCACCATTAGAAGTACATAAACTTCAGTAAGTTTACTTTGAGAAGTGATTCTTTTTTGCTTTTTAAAATTTTTCTTCATTTGTTTCTCAATAAAGTGCTAACTACTTGCCTGTATCCTCCATGGGGCAGAGGGAGGTCACTGCAGAACTGCTTGTGATTCAAAAGAGCACCACGCAGCGCCTATGTAATAACTGAAAAGGCAGAGAAGATTGCATAGCAGCTCCTTTATATCCCAAGCAGGAGGAATCCTTCCCATTAGTGTGACTGATTTTGATATAAATTAAAAAGCACTGATTCCTCAATACTTTGCTCAAAAAATGCTCAGGAAGGCCAGAGAGAGTTTCTAGGGCAGGCAAAATGACAGTGCTATATTAATATTTCATTTACAGACTACTTATACTTTCAGATAATGGCAATGACTTTTTTTCCCACAAATTAAAATAGAGGCTGTAAAAACTTGAAGTTATTTCCCCCCAGCAGTATTAAAGTTGTAAGACACAAAGTATCTGTACCTTCAGGTAGATAAACCCACCGATGAGACTGTAATGGTTCTGATAAACTGAAGAGAATTTGACCCTAAGCAGAGGATCTGTTATTAGAAATAACAAGTGAGACAATCATCTTCATAGCTATTGTTTGCCAAATAGTTCCAGGATGCCTTATACCTGTTTTCTCACTGTAACTACAGTAGCTTTGCCTGCTTAGGCAAATACTTTACTATTAAAAACTCAAATTATTAAGTATTGGGCAAGAAATCTTTCAATAGTGAAACAAGAAAGCAAACTATTAGTATTATTTCAAAATAACTTAAAAGGCTCAATTTTCTGAAGTTGATACTTAGGGTTGTCCATACAAACAGTACCTAGTCACTGTGAAATTATTTCTTGTTCTTATGACATACTCTTGGTAATTTTTTGAGTTAGAGAATGCACCATAGTATCTCCATACATGTTAGAAACAAGCACCTGGTTGTCACTGGAATCTGAAATCCTCTATGCCAGCTCTTTATCTAGCCAGGAAGCCAAACCTAGTAAAACTTTGGACCAGTCTGCAAGAACAGCTGGGGATTGGGATGTCATGGCTTCACTAAGGGCAAACCAAGCCTGACAAATTTGGCCTTCTACGATGGGGTTACAGCGTTGGGGGTTGGAACTAGACGATATGTAAGGTCCCTTCCAACCCAAATCATTCTATGATTGAAACGTGCTCCAAGACAGCCCCACCGCAGCAACCTGAGGCCCTGGGTCTGCACCAAGGAAATCCTGAAAGCCTCCTCAAGGATGGCAGCAGTCAGAATGAGATCAAGCTTTCCAACATAATTGCAAGCAGTTTTAATCATGTTTCTCCTTTTGTTTCACCACTTTCACCAATTCTTTTATGAATTGGTTCTACATGAAAAAACCACGATATACCTTTACTCTGTAGTGCAGCCTGCAGGGCACCCAACAGGTAAAAGAGTGGGTCCTCATTTAAATTGCACAGATAATTTTTTTCCTTTATCGGATGGAGAGTGTAGGAGTCTACAGGTAATCAACCTTTGGACTTCTCATTTCTCACAACTCTACTGATGTGAAAGATATTAGTGTTATGCATCACTTAGAAAGGACTGTTCTCTAAAGCAGCTGTCACCAATAAATAACATCTGCCACTACGTTTCCCTTTTTGACCCAATATATAACCCATAACACACTTTCATGGGTATTCCAACATGTCACTGCTCTTTCTGGTTTCTATCTTTTACTAAGGGCTGTATTATGACAATCCTGTCACCCTCTACCAACATCCTCGTCTTGCCCATTTCCTAAGTGGAAAGTTCTTGCAATCATTTGTAAGAGACAAAATCATCATCATCAGAGCTCATTCCCTCCTTCCATTGTCTTTCTTGCAAACGTGGGAGGAATTTTTCTTATTCTGATACCCCCCCACACGCACACAACAAAAGCTTAATTAAGAGCGTCTCTGACTCACAAGCAGTGCTATTAAAGCGACTCTCCCATCTATGTCTTTCAACATTAAATATATTATTACTAATTTCCATTCAGAGAACAGTAATAGATATATTATGTAAATCCTAAAGTACTCATATGATTTATTATCAGCATACTACTTTAAAATCCCAATTTAGCAAAGCATTTCTGGATATGGCTATGTGAAAGAGCATATTCACTGTGCCATGGATTTCAACAGAAATCTTCCAATATTTAAGGCACTACTTACCTTCCCTTCTAGAATTTAATTCTACACATCTATTGCACAGTAAAAATGGAAACATGTGCTAAACAGTATGTTCTTTCTCCCTGTAGGGCTTATGGGCACAGCATCATGAGGTAATTGCAAATGGTGAGTTTGCATATTGTCAGTAGAGCCTGAATGTGTTATATAGGTTTTTACTGGAGGGGGATTGGCATACAATAGTGATGGCTGCTAGAAGCTTCCTCTGTGTCCGACAGAGCCAGTGACAGCCAGCTCCAAGACAGACCCACGGCTGGCCAAGGCAGAGCCATCAGCCACAATTGTAGCGCCTCTGGGGTAACATAGTTAAGAAGAGGGGAAAAAAAAAAACCCCTGCTGTGCAACAGCAGTCAGAAGAGAGGAGTGAGAATATGTGAGAGAACAACTCTGCAGACCCCCAGGTCAGTGCAGAAGGAGGGGCAGAAGGTGCTCCAGGCACTGGAGCGGAGATTCCCTGCAGCCCCTGGAGAAGCCCATGGTGAGGCAGGCTGTCCCCCTGCAGCCCATGGAGGATGATGGTGGAGCAGATCTCCACCTGCAGCCCATGGAGGACCCCATGACAGAGCAGGGGGATGCACCCGAAGGAGGCTGTGACCCCATTGGAAGCCCATGCTCAAGCAGGTTCCTGGAAGGACCTGTGGCCCCATGGAGAGAGAAGCCCACGCTGGAGCAGGTTTGCTGGCAGGACTTGTGACCCTGTGGGAAGGGACCCACGCTGGAGCAGTTGGTGAAGAACTGTAGCCCATGGGAAGGACTCACATTGGAGAAGTTCGTGGAGGACTGCCTCCTGTTGGAGGGACCCCACGCTGGAGCAGGGGAAGAGTGGGAGGAGTCCTCCCCTGAGGAGGAAAGAGTGGCAGAGACACTGTGTGATGAACTGACCACAACCCCCATTCCCTGTCCCCCTGTGCTGCTGGGGGGAAGGAGGGGGAGAATTCGAGAGTGAAGTTGAGCCTAGGAAAAAGGGGGGGGGGCAGAAGGTGGTTTAAGATTTTTTATTTCTCATTACCCTATCTGATTTGATTGGCAATAAATCAAAATAATTTCCCTAAGGGGAGTCTTTTTTGCCTGTGAAGATAATTGGTGAGTGATCTCTCCCTGGCCTTATCTCAACTCATGAGCCTTTTGTCATATTTCTCTCCCCATCCAGCTGAGGAGGGGAGCAATAGAGCAGCTTTGGTGGGCACCTGGCCTCCAGCCAGGGTCAACCCACTACAGCTGATCAAACTTTGTGTCTTGTGTGTAAGACACACACGGGTAGAAGACAAGACTCTCTGTGTTTGAATCAAGTTACAAAAACTTACTTGTTCCTAACTTTTGCTACCTTCTTGATATTCCAAACTCCCTACCTCCCATGTTCACATATTTATTTAGTCCCAATTCTCCAACCTTTGGTAAGACAGATGTATCAGTGTCTTTCACATTTTCAGTGACTCGGTGAGCATGTGCCTCAAGCTTTCACATAAAATGAAAAGCGCTTCAGGCTTATGAAAAGATGCTTAACCGGACACCTAATTTCCAACTGAGTTAGAATTTCATAAAAGTTTTTAAGCATCATCTGCTTGAAGTAATCTAATGGGACCCAAGCCATTTTTCCTGACCTGTGTCAGAATAAGTCTCTAATAAAAAGTATACTCACAGAGGAAAAGAATTGGCAAACAGCCTTTTAAGAGGCAACAGATGTGTTGATTAAGATTGATTTTGTTTTTCATAGTTCTCTAAAATTGATGTAATATTCAAGAATGCTTAAGAACTTACTGATGGAAGCAGCTGGCAAGTGGGAAGGGTGGGATGTTGGATGATGAGGTGCCTTAATGTGGGAATTGAGGGGAAAAAGAAAGGACCAAAATGGAATAAGACAGAGTTTAAATCCTCTCACTTTGGAGAAAAACTCAGAGAAAAATAGGATGTGAAAGAAAAGGGAGGGAGGAATGAAAGCAAACCTCAGGCTGAAAGAGAACACATCAGAGAATACTCCTTTTCCTCGCTGTAGGACAAACTGTGAGCAATACAGCTCACATCAGTCAATGGTCCAAGCTCCAAAGCCAATGTAAGTTTAGGATTACTGTCAATCGGTAAATTAATTTCCTTTCTACGTGTCCTGGTTTCAGCTGGGATAGAGTTAAATTTCTTTCTAGCAGCTGGTATAGTGCTGTGTTTTGGATTTAGAATGAGAATAATGTTGATAACACACTGATGTTTTAGTTGTCGCTAGGTAGTTGCAGTGTCTACGCTAAGTCAAGGACTTTTCAGCTTCTCAGGCCCTGCCAGGTGCACAAGAAGCTGGGAGAGCACAGCCAGGACAGCTGACCCAGGCTGGCCAGAGGGAGATTCCCTGCCATATCACGTCATGCTCTGGATAGAACTTGAGAAGCTAGCCAGGAGGCAGGATCGCTGCTCAGAAACACACTGAGCATTGGGTTGGGTTTTTTTTTTTCCTTCTGCCTGTGGTGAGCAATTGCATTTGTGTATCACTTTTTCATATTTATTATTATTATTACTACTACTATTATTATTATTATTTGCTTCCTTTGTTATCCTATTAAACTGTCTTTACCTCAACCCTTGAGTTTGGTTTTTTCCATTCTCCTCCCCATCCCCTTGGTAGCGGGGAGGAGTGAGCAAGTGAGCGGCTGCATGGCGCTCTGCTGCTGGCTGGGGCAAAACCATGACACTACCCATCTGCTGTAAAAAAAAACCAACTTAACTCTCTCTCTACTACAGAAAACTCATACATAAGAACTAGCAGATATATACGTACAATGAGTTAGCTACAGAAAAGCACCCAAGATCTGTATTTTTTTCCACAGGGATCTAGATACCCATCTTACAGTGCTGTAAGGGAATAGATATTCTCATGCCTAAAGAAGATATATTAAACTTGCTAAGGTTTTCCCAAAGATAATGAGCCAACCAAGTTCACTGAAACAACTAACTTCAAAAAAATACGTGCTACTTTAGACCCACTATTGTTTTCTCCGGATACGTGAACGTTAAAGCTAATTCAAACTATGTTTATGCAGAAGAACAGGTACAGATAGCCAGTTTAGCAAGTCAAGACAGTTACATATTGTATTCTATACATTACTCTAAACTAACTGACTTTTTTCTCCTTCAGTAAATCACCTTTTGTTACTTCCTAAAGACTAAAAGCAGTTCCATACTAACAAATCCCCACAGCACTCACTGAAGGTTTACTTTCAAAATACACGTGAAGACTCTATACAAGAATTCATCAATGTGTGTGGGAGAAAACCTGCTTCTAACATTTCTTAAAACTGTAAGTCTTCCAAGAAAAATATTTGTTAAACCCTGGGCTGTGCATCTGTGTACTGTAGCTGAAAGACAAAAGGGAACTCAGAAAAAACCCAACTGAATTTTTTTCTTCTTCAGCACAAAGATCAAATCAAATGCTACTTGAAGATCCAAATTCTTCCTATTTAGTCCAGAAACTAGATCAGACAATGAAAACAGAGACAAAACAATTCTTGGAGTGATTGCTAATTTAATTTTTCTCTTATTATTCCAGTGGTCTAAATGTTTTCCATTCAGCACTGACCCGGTCTTCACACCAGCGGTACTACCTTCAGATATTCTAAGGTGTCAGGTAAGTTCTCCTGACATTGACAGCACAAAAATCATCTGGAAACGTGTGCACAGCACGAGGAGGATGGGGTCCAAGCAAAATCTGTGGAGAGCCAAGGGAATGACAAGGAGACTGCCTGCAGCACTAAGGACAACTATTTGTACATCTTAATGCTCTATATGCACAGTCACATGAGATTTATCCTTGGTTACAGCCCTACAGTTACGCCAGAGAACACATGTATAAAATCATGCAGAATTTGGCTCAGTTTACTTACAGTAGAGATAAAAAAAGAAACCTTGATTGCCCATGTCCAAAATGTAATGATACAAAATGTTCTAGCAGCAGTAAAATACTAACCTCTAAAACTTCATTCCATTTATTGTTTTGTTTATTAACAAGTCAAGAGATAGCAGACACTTTTAAAAAAGCTTTCCTTAAAAAATTCAAGTCACAGCTCATTATCTCAAACCCTTTCTGTTCTCTTTGGTTTCCCAAGCACCTCTGCTCATATTCAAACACTACATAATTCATTCTAACTTAGCCTTATCAGGTTGATGAATACGGATGTGAAAGTCAGCTGGCTGTAAGTTGAAAAAAAATATATTCAGTGCCTCCTTATTGCTGCTGTCACTGATTTAGCTGTTCCCATGGTAAACTTAAATACCACCACAGGAAGCTGTATCACCTATCAATTCACAAGTTGGGAAGTGTGGTGTATGGAGATTTGATTTAACAGATCCCAGAACTGTCTGGTTGAAGGATGTGGCACTTGAAAGCTGGAGGCTGGATTTCCCCCCCCGCCCTCTTCTTTTTTTCTTTTTTTTTTTAAACTTGTATAATCTCAAGAATAAGACATATGGCAGCATTTGCAAGTTGGTTTCAAAGAGATTTTGATTTCCCACTTACTTTCTCTAAGTGTGAATTACCTAAGAAGGTGTTAGAAGTTCCTCGAAAAAATCCTTTTAACACTGGTTGTCTTTAGAAAAAGAACTTCTAGAGAGAAGCTCCCACTTTTTTTTTTTTTTTTAAATTATTTTGACAGCTCTGTAGCTGGAGCCTCTGACTTGACTACCCATATGACACATCACAGCACTCATGAATTAATTTTTTTACAATCGTTTCAATTCAGAAAAAAAATGATGCTTCCTTGTTAATAAGAAGACAAAAACACCCTAAGAAAGAGATCATCCTCCGGGCTAGAAAGAGATTTTACCATCAGAATTTGCATAGGTAAGAGTTTAATGTTTCCTGCAAACCCCTTCCTTTAGTAAATACTTATCAAAAATCAAATATATACTTACAGGTTGAAAAGATTTCTCTAAATATCTTTTCTTTGATAAAACAGCACCTTTGCCATTAGCATACCAGTAGCCAAATTAAAATATGTAATGCATTTTGAGAAACAGAAAGATACAAGAAGTCAATTTTTGAAAACTTATTTTGACTAAATAAAGCCATGTCTATAGTCTGCCCTATTCTTTATTCCACACCCAAACCCCAATAGATTTTAATAATCAAGAAAAAAAAAGATTGTTTTTAACAAGTAGAAAAGAAATGCAAGGAAATGGAAACAGAGCATTTCAAGATTTGAGGACTTCAAAAATCTCAAAGTAAAAGTAACTCTTCGCTACTAGTCCTCGAGTTGTTATAAAGCTCCCAGTAGCACGCCATCAATACGTGAAACCAAACATTTCTTTTGGTGTACTTGGAACGCTCCTAGAATTTGAAAATTTAGTATCACACAAGGAATCCAAACCAGTCAGTTACAATTAGGGATTTTGTGATCCTGTATTTTTGGGATCACCATAACAAACTTACGTTAGAAAGTACAGATTTTATAAGATACAGTGAAACTGTCTGAACTCAGCTCCATTAAATGTGTCTTAAATCCCATATCAGGTATTCAGAATAGCTGCCTATATTTAGGAACTCGGACCACCATGTCCGCATTGCAGAATCAGTTTGCTTATTCTCTTACATGCAAGAATATCATCTTAACGCACACAATATCCCTTGTTTCATGATGGGAAAAACATCCTAGAAATGGGCCAAGAAAATTAGATGTAGCTAAGTGATTTTCAGTCAGCCCACACAGAACATTAGGGGGAAGAAAGCATTCTTCTGAGCAAGCATTAGCACTATTATTAGCAGCATCTAAACTTATTTAAAATAATTATTCCAGTATCTATTCCAGCAAGCAATACAAATTACACTTGTCCCTTAGATAGAAAGATAGACACAAAATCATGAATATGATCCTCCCTCTGCATTGCATTTATTTTTACCAGAAGCAAGGAAAACAGGATAGAAAGTATTCCTAGAAACTAAGGGCAAAAACAAATCTTACTTTAAAGAGAGGCCATTTTAAACATTATGGTTATTGTGCCATAGCTGTGGGCTTGATGAAAATGAATTTAGAAAGATGTAGGAAGCTGCATCACAAATTAAAAGTAGTAAGATCTGTTTGACATTTGTCCATTGAATTCACAGTGCTCAGCAAATCCTTGCTGCCCGCCATCAGCAATCAAAGAGATGTGCGGCTCTACCACTGCATCAGAAGCACTTTTTGAATTGTGATTTCCAGAACATGGAACCATCAAAATACACTGACGTGGGCACTTACAAGTTTTTAAACTAATGGGGCAATCATGAGATGCAAGAAGGACTTGGGTTCAGACCAGGGAAAAATCTCTAGTTTTATTTGTATTGCATTTCCCCCTTCCTTTCATTCCCACAAACATGTAACTTCATGCTGACATTTCAGAACATCACCTGCTTGGCCATACATGCAACATGAGGGTGAATTCCTACTAAGAGCTACCAAAATACTACTGTTAAGTTACCCTTTTTAATGTGGTTCCCAAGACAGGAACTCTTTCAGCCTACCTCTCATCTCTAAGGACTGCAACCTCTAAAACAACTGTTCCCGTCTCAGAGAGAAATTGGGTACATGCTAAAATACAATGGTCTTGGTCAGGGACTGACTCTGATTCACTGCCAGGGGTTTTGAATTATATTGCTGTAAGCTCACACAAAAAGAATCTGTCTCTGCACATATGAAGAAAGTAACGATTCTCAGAGGTACAGTTCTCTTGAACAGGTTAAGGTGCTTTATAGCTTACTTATTAGAAAATTAAAGTAAAAATCTTTCAGCAAGTGTGAGACTTCTTTAAGAAATTAAAATAGAAATTTTCCTCCTATGTAAAATGAAATAACAGGTTATATTGGACTAGGCTAATAATGACTCGCTGATTTTTAAAATGTATTTATTTATTTACATGTAATGGTGTTCTTTCTTTCATTTAAGTCTAAGTCCTGAAAAACAGCATTTCTCCTACAAGCAATTTTTTTCTTCTAACACAGTCAAACACTGATTCCCTCTTTCCCTCCACCCCTGGGTCTCAGAGGAACAACAGCTGGAATTGACATGGCTGGTTTTGTCTACTCTATGCCATTAATTCGAGAATTTTTGTATTCATTACCTATGCACTGATCACAGTGGCTATGCCAGCTCAAACTTTGGGAATTGTCCAGTATTGAAATGAATCTGTGATAGGTAAAAATTATGAAAAAGCTACATAAATATTTTATACTAGAATAAAGTTATTTTTAATTTCAGAATAACTTGCAAGTAAAGCTGATAATATCAAAGCAAACAATTACTAAGGAAGAATAAGCCAATGACTTTTCTTAATAAATCCATATATAAAAGCCAATTGACTCATCCAGAAGTTATTCCATGCATCTATTATTATCCATATATCACAAATACATGAAAAAACAGATTTAGGGTATACAGACTTGCCCTCCTATCCTACTCGCCTTCATAATAAGCCTAACTTGGTCAGTACAACAGCAGCAGTGAGTGTGAGTGACTGTCTGTAGTAATCACAATCTCTCTGAAACAGCACTGTTTTTTTACGGCTATGTTTCAAAGGGCTTTACCCAAGAGGCACAGAGACATTGAATGACGTGCCCAAGGCCACCCAGAAAACTTGTGGCAGATGACCTGTGCATGGTGTCTTCACAGTCTTCAGCCAGGATTTTCTTCCCATGATTTCTAAGCACCTAGAGACTGCTATGGTGCTTACGACTAGTATCAAATAATCACTTCCTTGAATCCTCCTGCTTGATCACTAAATAAGGACATTTTGTTTTCCTGTGATTTTTTTTCTCCATAGCATTAAAAATACAAAGGGCATAAGCCCATGCTCAGTAGCTTTAAGTTTATATTTCTGTTTCTGTCTATTTTAACTCTGTACCATGTTATAACTAATTTTACAGATTCACCACCTCCCAGTTAGGCAGAAACTGGTAATCAAAAATCAGCTGCAGATAAAAGCCAATGGAAATCTTAGAAACAGCTGGGACACCTAAACCAGAGCTAACAATACCTACCAAATGCTTTTATCTATACTATATATATACACAGCATAGCTGTGTTTTTCAAAAGGAAACTAGGATCACAGTGTGTTTAGCTAAACAAAAAGACAATGCGATCTGAGTTCATCACTGTTTTGTTCATAAGAAAATTATACATGTAGCAGATGTACTACAGGATTAGGCATCTTAAGTTGATAATCACCATCCCTCTGGTTATCTGACTTAAATCTTGTATCCTCTTTGCCTGTCTTTTCTGATTCCAACTGAATTCTCATTACAGTCAGCTGTCCTTTGTGATTGGACGCAAAACGATATAAAATTTATAAGAAACCTGTCTTATGTATTTAAAAGGCATAATGTTGTTTTTCTGTAAAATGTTATTTTATTTAAAGATAATCATCAACCCAAAACATAATTAAATGTCAAGTGAAAATTACCATCTCTCTCTCAGACACCATCTTCACGAAGCACAGGGTAATTCAGGCTGGAACACATCCCCGGAGGTCTCTGGTCCCAACCCTGCCCCAAGCAGCTCCAGCTAAAGAAGGCTGCTGTGGGCCTTGTCCAGTCAAAATCCAAGTATATCCAAGGTTCACATCCATTCTCCAACAATTATCCTCCAAGCAGCCTCTGCTGGCTTACTTAATTTTAGCTACACAGACTCTCAATGACAAAGCCAGGACTATAACCCCCAAAAATCTGAGTTTAGACCACTTGATCCAATGACAACACTGTTTCCCCAATTTAAACTACAGAAATTAATTTACTGTCACATAATCTGTAGTATAAATGTCTATGTGCAAGATAAAGTTTCTTAGGTAGTATCTTCTTTCTATATCATGGAAAGGTCCTTTAGAAAAATAGAAAGAAAAAAGCAGAAGCTAGAGCAAGACCTATAAAAGAAGCAGGGGATATTACATAATAATGAAAGTGCTTAACACACAAAATGCAGGAAACAGAAGAAAACTTACTACTGCTTAAAATGACACCCAGAAATCTTTTTATATCGTTTAACTTGAGGATGACCACTATGATCTTCTAAATACCTCTTTTCTTATCACATCAGCATTCTAAAAATTGAGCCACATTCAATAAAATATTATGCAATGTCTTTTAAGGAGTACAGTACTATGGAGTTTAAATAAAGAGTAGAAAAATATTTACAAAAGTTATGATTTCACTAACACTGACTTGACCGTGACTGCTCCCTTCCTTTTTTTTTTTTTTTTTCTTATTTAGGGCTAGGAAAATAGTGCATATAAAAGCTGGCAAGATTTTTATATATAATTTACAATGTAGTAGGTAGGCAGGCAGATAGATCAATCAACTTTTTAAATTTAGTGTGTATGGTTTACTGTGAAAGGAGATATTTTTCATGAGACACAGGAGTTCAGGATTTTCTGTTTTATTTTTGGTTGTTACATCTTTCTAACAGATCATGATTCATTCACGTCTTCAAGGAAGATCAGTGCACATGAATATTTTTAAGCACAGAGCCTGCACGGTTTAACACTCACTTGCTGCAGTAAGATGAGATCTCTAATGAAGGCTCAGCATTTCTGCTCATGTCATATGTATAAGGAGCTTTGGAGAGCCCTGCAGCTCAAGCTGGACTCAACTTCTGCAGAAACCAAGCTGCAAAGCAGCACACAGTACAGAGACTTCTCCAGACTGGACTGAACTTATATTCCTAAATGGAGTCTTCAGCATAGTGATGTGGAGGCTTGATGCAATGAAATAAAATTTTAGAAAGACAGGCTAAATATTTTTATTTAACTTAAATATGTGGCACTTTTTATGGCCACATATAGGTAGATACAGAGTCAAATCAGTTGTCAGAAGAGATGTACACAGTTCTGCTCCCAGTGATATTTATAATCACATTTGATTTGTGGAATTTGGAGGATTGCATAAGAAAGCAAATTTACCAGCATAAAGCCTCTCTCTTACAAGCTTTACTAATGTAAACTCTATTTTGCAAGTGTGATACTCCTTTTATTACCATCTTTTACCTATTCTGTCAAACATAGGCATAACTTTTAGGCCTCTTGTACAAAACCATGTCCAAATACCCTACGAGGTGGCAACAGGTAAAAGTGTTTTGTTTTCCCTGTTGCAGAAAATTTATCCCTCTTAGTGCTTGAGGTTTTTCAAGACTACTTCAGTTTAGTCACGGTCCATGAACTAGTAACTCTGTTTCCAATTGTTGCTGACTTACTAAGAATTGGAAGCAACATTTAGAAATTTTAAGTGAGGAACTTCTGAGAAAGGAGAATTCCTAGGAAACATAGCCTCTCTAGAAACTAAAACAATATGTTAATATTTAAAATCATAAAAGATAAAGAAACAAGTCAATTATAAAAACAGGAAGACTACAGGAGCTATAAAAATCCTTCGCATTTGAAAATAAGAGGATTCATAATGAAGGTAAACAAACCTTTGAACATGGCAGTTCAAACATCCCATCCTGCGAGGCTCCAAGCTGAACAAACCTTTCAGTTCTTAGTGGAAACCACATATATACCCCATAAATCATAAAAGACCCCTGAAGGCTATAAGCTATGATCCAAAATACAATTAGAAATTTCAGGACCTAACTTTGCCTTATGACAGTAAGCAGCGACTGGGACTTATTTTACCATACCTATAAGTTGAACAATGTGTTCTTTTTTAATTCTTGTTACATGTTTTAAGTACCTCAAAAATTTTATCCTCAGACACTGTAAATTCAGTTATGCTTGGTACGGAAAGCTAACCGGAGTGTTTTTCCAGAAAAAAAACTATTCAAGCTAACTTTCAATTATCTAAGTGTCAATCACCACAATTTTTTCTTAATTAATAGGCACAACAATGAGATTTTCTGCTTTTTCCACCTAGTCATAAATAAGTTGCCAAACTGCCTTCAAAGAATGCTACAATTTAGATGGAGACACCACCTGACAAAAATTAAGAGAGAACAATATATAAAAATATTAAATACATTTTAAATTAATAGAAGCAGCTTAGTTTGTATTTAAGACACTGTGACATAGACACATAATAATATAAGGTGTTATTAGGCACAGTGTTCTGCTGTCACTTGCCTTAATGGGTTTCCTTTGGAGAGTGAATTGAATATGGAGTTTTCTTCTCAAATAGGAAGTCCAGAATGAAAAATAACATTACCCTACCGAAAAAGCTCACACTCACAGAGCATTAATGAGCATATTATTTGTTTCAGGTGACTGCACTACTGTTTTTGTTTAGCAGAACTCACTTAAAGATTCTCTGAAGACTTGCTCCTGAACAGCTCTATGACCTAGTTTAAAGAAAATGTAAAAGGATTATATTTTTGGCTCTTTAAATCAAGTTTTTTTGGCATTTACAAACTTTGCTGAATCGTTTTGGCTGTGGTGCCTTTCCTTATCTGCCCAAGCAATACTCAGCAGTATGGAATTTGCTTCCAGTGCACACTGAAAGCGCTAGCACTTTGCAAAAACCATTATTTCTTCAGCAAAACATCTTTCATTTTATCTTACAAAATAATTTTGAAGCCTTTTCAATACATCCATACCATGTCCATCAGCACAGCAGAAATGTACTTCAATGCATCCAAGAAAACCTCCAGAGAGGTGCGTGGGTCTATCAAAACATGACCTAAAAAACACTGCACAACAGAACTCTGTTGATTAATACATAACTACAAGACCTAGTGCACAAAGGAACGAGCACTGAGTACCAACTGCTAAGGCTGTTTCTCTAGAGAGGTTCACTTACTGACGGTTTCAAAATGTGCAAAATCAATTAAAAGAATATGTTTTTATTATTGAACATATTCTAACAACATTAACAGTATAAGGCAGATGACTGAGCCTCAGAGTTAATGCTCAGTAGAGTTAATAAAAAAAAAAGAGAGCTAAGCGATTTAATTACACCTTTCAAATCTGCCTGCGCACACATACCCCATACTTCAACATTCAAACTTAGTTTCATCCCTTCTACTAAAAATATCTTTTATTACAGAGGAGTAAAAGCAAAAAGCTTATTCAGAACAAAAATTATAATTTCAGACAATGCATGGTGTGAAATGACATGTACCTTCCCATGTTAATGAGTATTTCAGTAGCAGCACGGCTTACGTAATAATCATGGGGTTTATGG
This sequence comes from Grus americana, assembly GCF_028858705.1. NCBI lineage: Eukaryota > Metazoa > Chordata > Aves > Gruiformes > Gruidae > Grus > Grus americana. The sequence continues at coordinate 96,294,830 of NC_072854.1, forward strand.
CAGCTGGTTATTTTGACAAGAAATCTGAAGGAGCTGTATGAAAATAGCACGGGAAGAAGGAAAGAAAAGCAATAGGTCTGACATGTCAGATACCCTTTTACAAAGCATGTCAAGTCTGTCCTTTGTTACTTTTCTTAGTTTTCTCATTGAAGGTCCAATTTTGAATCCTATGAATAGATAAAAAAAGGAATTTACAGCAAAAAGCCCTAAGGAATTCATCTGCAAACATGTTTCTGCAAGTCCCTCTCCCATTGAAATGGAAATTGTTAAATAGGGAGTGGGCATTTTCTTATTTTTTTAAGCAAGGCTTAACTTTTTAATACATTGTAGCAAATAGGGAAAAGAGAAAAAAGACTTAATTGGTGCAGTTCAACTGTGGTGTTGGAAACTGTAATTTCACTTTTGATTTCAAAATGTAGGGACCAATCCTGTTCTAGAATATCAAAGAAAGAGCTTTATTACTACTTTTCAACAGGAAAAAAAAGACTAAAGCAAGAATACATATTTTACAGTAAATCCCAGCTGATGAAAAGACACAATTTCACTGAATGAAATGGGGTTTTTCGAAAGAAGTATTTTGAAGTTTAAAATTTAAGTTAACAAAGTCTGACCATCAAAAATAAAACAATTGTGATAGTTTATAGTCAGTTTTTATAAAAACCACAGTAGTGCATCTTTCTTAAAATGGTCGTTGATTCTAAACAAGATAACCACATGGTGGCAGAAGAATCAATGTCTTGCTCAGAAACTGTACCGATGTCAGGAAAACATGCAACCTGATGGGCTTGCACTGCAAAGTAAATGATTTGCCACTAACAAAGTTGATGAAAAACGCATTGGTTCAGTGTAACTCAACCCTCAGGGCTGATAAAGGGATGTATTCTCCCAGAGCATTCTAGCTGCTGAAAATGGAATTGTTGCTTTATAGATTGAAAGTCTGTACAATTGGAAAATTCAATGTAAAATAAGATCAGATAGTTTTATATCTAATTGTTAATAAAGTTTCAGAAAAAAAACCCCAAGCAAACTATAACTATAATGCCACATTCAGCTTAAAAATCTGAACGAACGCCCATTTGAAAACACAGTACAAGTAACAGCAGTCACTGAAAATTTTATATACCCATCTGTAATTTCTAAAGGTCTCTACAACTTTCAAACCAGATCACTAGTTAGACTAATAAATAAGGGCTCCTACTAAGAGTCTATTTTACCTTTCTCTCCTCTATTTCATCCTATAGCAAGACCCTCCCAGAACCGAACGTATTTTGCCGTGTACAAGACAGGAAGAGCTTGGGCTTCTCTCACTCACCAGCCGGGGCTGAACGAGACACGGCCAGACCCTGGGCAGCCCCAGCCTGCAGGAGCGGTCCCTGCACGGCTGCTCAAGCGTGGCTCAGCAGCATCACGCCAGCTAACCGACACGGGCACCTGCGCAGCCAAAGAAACTATTTCCCTCGCCTCGACTTGTGCACAATCCTGCCGCAAAAGCTGAAAAACAATTAACCTGCTAACCCAAAAGGATGATTCCTGAATAAGCCTTAAAGCTTTACCAGCTCACCGAGCTCAAGTGAAACCAGGCAGAAAAAGTACTCAAGCAAAGCTCCAGAAAATACCTGCCACAAAATTTCTAATATATATATTTATATTTTTTTATGATTTGAAACAAATTAGTCTGTTTTGCTACCAAAACCAAGAAGCCAATTAAAGGGATCTTGCAACCTTTTTATACAGCTCACTAAGTGTAACTGCTACTTTTTATAACTTCAAATAATTACATATAATGCTTTTACCTCAACAGCAATTTCTCTTTTTTTCCTCCTCAGTGTTTACTGACAAAACTGAAAATGCCCTCAGCTAGATTGCAGCAAAATAAAAGAACAAATGACGACAGATGCAGGTTCCACAATGAATGATGATTTCTTGTCATATACATAGATATTAGTCAAGTCTGTAGCAAAATGATAATCATTGAAAGTTTTTTCAGTTTGCTTTAGTGTTTGCGTAGAGGAGAGAAAAAGATAGCACAAGGCTCCCCCCTTACAGGGAACGAAGTGTGTTTACATTGGCATTTTATCTCAGATTAAGTCTGCGTTTTTGAAGCAAGCCTCATGATCATCCCTATCTACCACGCTTTGCCTCACATCACCGAATGCTCTCAGACAGCACAAACTGGACTCTTTTTCAGTAAAACTAAGCCAGACAAGAGCTAGCACATAGTAAAACCTTCCAAACACGCATGGTGTGGACACTGGATCCTCAGTACTGAGGCTTTACCTTACAAGTCCAACCCCATGGCACCAGACAGTGTGCTAATGCACTCCCACCAGGTTTTGGAGCACCTTTCAGGAGTTGGAAATACGAGCAGTGTTGCTGCCATCTATATTTATTTTAATGCTTTCTCTCCTCTGTATATTTCAACGTGTCTATCATGGTACATCCCGTTATTTGTAGTATGTTACAGTGCAAGTGTATTATGAAAAGAAAAAAAGGTGTGCAAAATATTACTGAATGCTTTTAAAAATAATATGTCCATACTAGGTTACTGATTTCAGCAAAGTTAGTGAAAAAAGTAAGCATAAAACCACAGGAAAAAAGAACTGAAAATAATTCGGGCAATATAATATTCCTTTCTTTCCCCAATTCACAACTGCTACGCAATACTCTGGAGCAAGAAACTACAGTGGGAATCTGTAGTAAATACTTTTGGAGAGGATATTTGCGTTATCAGTGTCTGAGTGACAAAACGTTCATATTGGCAAACAGCACTTAAGCTAGGTTCTGAGACATGCAGTTAAATAGAAAGTCAATGTTTTTCTTCTTGTGATTCTCTTTCAAGAGAAACAAAATTTGAAAAAAGAAACATGGAACATCTAAAACATAAATTAAACATGACTAAAATGAAGTAAAAGGAAAACATTTATACTAAACAGTTTTCCAGTTCTGCTCAGCAGAGCCATAGTAGAATGTATTAATTACCAGCTTCCCACTGTACATGATTAATTTCTGTTTGATTGGTGTCACTTATAAGAAGGAGAAAAGTTTGAATTTACTGATGTTTATTTAAAAAAAAAAAGAAAAATATTTTTGTTGCATCTGCAACAGAAGGTTAAAGTATAACTACCCTTAAGGAAAGTTTCTTCCCTTACTAGATTATACAAGGAAACATAATAAAGCTAAAAGGAAGCTGAAGTGATAAGTCACACATTGCTATTTGCTTATAATTCTAACATTGCGTGCAGGACTGAGGTGGCATTGCACCCCAACCATGCACGTGCATACATAATTTAGCCGGGAAAAGACCTTACAAGGTCATCTGGCTGGGAGCCCATTCAAAGCAGGACTAACCTCAATGTCGGTCAGCGCTGACAGCACTCATCTGTGTAGGCTCTCTCTGTTTCACACTTGCAGCCTTATGACATACATTTGAATAATTCACAAGCTCTCAGATTTCTCTAGCCACAGTACTAGAATAACAATAGTACATCATTTGTCACTTGTGAAATACTTTACTAATGCCTATGCACCCCTTTCAAATTTTGAAACTAATATAAAAGCGTAAAGTTTATTAACAGAGGGAAAAAAATTAATTTGAAAAAAGGTACTTGAAGAAGTATTTAGATATTCAGGTATATTCTCTAACTGAAAAAGTTAGGGGAAAAAGAAAAGTTATCTTTTATCCAAATTCCATGAAATCACATAGCTAGAAAGCCGCCTGCTGAACAGCAGCAATCTAAGCAACGCTAATACTGGCCACAGTGAGCTATTTCCTATTCAAATTATGGGGGTAAAAAAAAAAATCACTGAGGTTCTTGTTACAAAGTCATTTTACACTGCCATAAATCCGCGCTGCCCGTGGAAGAAGTGATTCTCTCCCTTGTCAAGCCTAGAGCATCTCCTCTAGCTCTGGCGTTGCTGTGTGACAGGTTCCGTCAGGGCACTGATACGCTGAAAATCACTGCAACAAGAAGGTCCAAGGAGAGCACAAACCTATGCCAGATTACAGGGCATGTTTAAGCAGTGTCTCATTTTAATTTCCCACAACAATTCAACTGAATGCTATTTTTTAAAATGTATGCCTTCAAATGGGAAGCACAAGGCTGTATGTTCACAAGACTCTCCAAAAGACATTGCCAACATGCCCTTAGAAAAAGGCATACTGGTGTTGGGCTTACTAGGCCCAACATCAAGGACAGTAATATCAGTCTGTTAATTAGAGATGCAATTACAGGTACATCGGTTTTACACAATTAAATGCTCTTACATTTGCATAGCCTCTTTCATATTAGACTATTGCCAGCTGATTTAACATCTGGAAACTCTGATGCCCCACTGTTTCCTTCTCTTCCAACAGAGCCCTGGAAAAGCAAGATTCCTACTGAAGACTAGAAGGTGGTGATGTTTGAGCTAACGGTTGGGGTGGCCCTTGCTAAAAAGCAGCACTTCCCAGTTTTGCTTTTCCTACCCTGCAGAGAGAGCAGGAATGCTGCTTTTTCAGATCAGCTCTACGTATTTTTGCTTTCATTCACCCTTCCTAAAGCAGAAAATCCCTGGCTTGTCACCCTCAGGATGGCAAAATGTATTTTCGTCCATGCTTCTGAAAAGATTTGAGCTAAACTCAGAGCTAAATCTTATGAAGCCCTATCTGCCAGCACTCGGCTCTGAAGCCAAGAAAACCTGGTGTTGCCCTCTAAGCATCCAGCAATAGCTGAAGAACTGCAACCTAAATCCTAAACAAAGCCAGGACCATTGCTATATGTGACCATATTATTTATACCGAGTGAGATCTGGTTGGATTAGCATCAGAGTACAGATTTTAGATTTACATACACAAATAAAAGGAAAACACTGTCCAACTAGAAACTTCATATAATAGCTTTATGAAATAGCCCCTTCCTGGCATCAGTGCCCAGGCTGTTAAACTGCTGTTTAATGGCAGTATGGGAGAACTGCTTCAAACTGCTTTTGATGATCCATCTAAAAGTGTTATTTCAGCAGTCCTGAAAGCTGCAACTGTAGCCTTCCTGCCACAGGTAATTTCTGAAACTCATCAATGAAATTAAGAGACAATCTATCCTGTAAACTTACAAGCAATTAATATTAACTGACAAAGAAGTGACAGTCACAGAAAATAATTTTGCTCCAATTTATTTCCCTATAGTATTCTGACTCTGAAGGATAGATCCAAAGCTTGGCACAAATTTGGAAAAAATGATGCAAAGCAGCAGTTCCCAGAAATCCTTTATTATTTCAGTGGATTCAAACAACTAGAAACAAAAGGAAAGCTGGATTTGTTGTGCATTGTGAAGGAATAATGCTTGCTTAAAGGGACAGAGGGGAGGAAAAATTCTGCAGCTTGAAGAATGATTTCTACCTATAGAATAGACTGCACTGCTAATCGCCATTCAGGAGCTTAAGCCTCCTTATCCAAGTGTTAGAAACAGCTTCTGCATCCTGTACTAGGAAACTAGCACAGCTTGTTCATCTGGGCCAGCTCCTTCTGTTTTCCATCTTCCATCCCCTTTTAAATTTCCCACCCCCCTGCTGCATCACATTCCACACGTCTATCCCAAGACACCAGCCAAAAACAGAGGAGAGAGTGCCAATGCTCTGAAAGCTCAGATAAAACTGCAGTGCTCTCCTAGCTTCTTCTGCAAACGGGGCTTCTGCCTCTCCAAACATTCACGCCTGGATTCCTCCCCTTTTGACCCACTGAGGAGCCACAGCATTCTGTTCCTCTGTTGACTCCCAACTTTGTACCATTTTTTCACACCACTTCCGGTGCACCAAACAGCATCCCAAATGTGGCCCAGATCCTGAAGACCTAAATGCTATTTAAATCCCTAGGCTACTTGGCTTCTAGAGCCAGGGCACCTCTGAAGACAGGAAACACTAGGCAAAGGGACATGGATGAAGTTAGGCTGCTTGACTTAAATGTACTCCCTTCCCTTCTTTAAAAAATGTTGTATTTCCTATTTATTCCAGAAAATATTTATGATGCAGAACTGAACCTCTGTTTACTGCAGTGCCCTAGTGCTGTTACACTGCAAATTGTTTGGGGAAACCAATAATGGAAAAGTTTATTACAATATCCTGCAGACATCTTGCAGAACATTGCAGCCAACATTATCATTGTTTACTTGCCACATTTGCTATTGCAGACTGCGACTGAAGGACAGTAATTTTCTTTGTTTTAAAACAAAGAGACATTTCATTTGACAATTTCCACCCTTTTTGCCATATGACATACCCTATGCCAAGGCATTAATACTAAGTACAACAGGAGACTCCAGAGGGAGCAGCATGGCTGGAAACAGGCTACTGCACCTCTTGCTCCAAATACAGGGAATTATCAGCAACCAAAAATTATCACCTCGGTGAGGTACTTGCTTTTTATTCATTTACTCCCTTGCCCAGTGACATATCTGATGATTCTCTATGGCCTTCTTTCTGAATGCAAGGGATCACCTAGATGGGAAGAGGAAGCTGTGAACACTGTCACTCTGTCAGAAACAGTTAGCTTATATTTTTGATATGCTATATCTGAACTAGTTCATGGAGAAGCTAAGGCCCACTGTACTGTCAGAGCAGGAATTGTGCCTTTGTTTTCTCAACACTCCCAAATTCAGGTTTTCGATCAAAGCAGATAGGACAGCTGCTGTCACAAAATCCTTTTGAAACAAGCAAGATGATGCTAACTTGCTTGCTATGCAGTAAGGAAAAAAAATAAAAATCTCACACTTACCAAAAGGAATATATTAATTTCTGAATTAAATCCTCAAAGAAGCAGTATCCAAATTTCTCAATGTTTTCCCTTTCCTTGGTCTAGGTTCACCTGTTTGAATTTGGCAGTTCCACTCCCACTCTTGATCTTAGATGGTCCTTTTTTTGCTTGATGTTTTTGTACTGCAATTAAACTGAAGTTTGACTGTTCTAATGCAGCTTCAATTTAAATCACCCTGATGATGTGAAAGTATCTCTCCTTGTATCAGAATTACTGCTAACACCAACAGAGTTCTCAGAATAGGTTAGCGAAAATAGCACCACAGGGCCTTCAACAGAAATATACATTTTTTTTTCTTCCCTTATATCTATTTTAAGGAAGTGGCTATTATTTTCACAGGTGCTTTGTGAGGGGTGAGGGCATCTCCTGAATAATCAAAATGCTAACCAGTTGCGCACTATGATACCTCTTTGGCCCAAGGAAGCCTACAATGGACAAAGAGTGACAAAACCACAGAGAGACTAACCAGAACGGGTGGTCCCAAATCTTCTTGTGCCCGAGTGCTCTGCCAGGGATTTTTTTTTGTGTGTTTATGTCCAGACTGAGAACAGAGATACTGGAAGATACACAATTTTTCCAAAATGAATTTGCCTAGGTTCCAGCAGCAGTTACAGCAATTGCAGCTGCTCCTTGTCTTGTCTATGAGTTGGATGAGGCACTCTGTTATTTGTAAATGCTCATATAATACCTTGAAATAGCTTTCAAATCACTATCAATACACTAAATACAGTTTATGAACTCGTTTTGTATCATGACAAAGATTAGAGTTCAACCTCATTCAGCAAACACGTACATAACAGCCTACATTATACATTTTAATTATTCATCCACAGCCTGCTGATCTAATGGAATAGTTCTGCAAAGCAACACACAGGCTAAACGTCTGCACATGCTCCCTCTCATTTTTACCAGTAAAAGATAGGAATTGGAATTAATTTCAAAAAGAGATGTATTGACTCTGTGAGGTATTGGATCTTTTATGTCTTCCATCTCTGAGAGACTGATTAACATGCACGGAGCTCTATACTACCATAACTAGACCATCTTGGTTCTTCAGAGTTCATTGAAAGATCATTCGGAAATCTGTTGGAGATATGAGGAGGGTGGGGACTGTTATGGTGAGATGAATTATTTATTCCTAGAAGCAAATATCCATTACAAATACTGCTCCTCCTCCTCCTTTTCCCATAGCTTGCGCCCACAGAAACCTAATGTTTGTCAGTCTGTTCTACGCCCTACAGTTAAGAGCCACTTTGTGCTCACGCACAGAGGTATTTCTGTCAAAAACCCTTTTTAATCAGTATTAGTATTCCTTACTTATCTGTATTTTAAGAGAGCTTATTGGCTTAGGTTTCCTGAGGACTCCCAGAAGAGCTATCAAACCAACTTTCCCTGCTCACACTAGGCAAGAAAATCGTGCTCACTTTGGCAGATTCAGAGACTCAGCCATGGACATATCTGCAGCAACTCCAGGAGGACCTTGTGGCACTCTGCACACCCGTGCACACAATCTGAGGAAGACCCAAGATTCACCAAGGGTTTTACATGCTTAAATCTTTTTGTTTTCAATGGCCTTTGGGTTCCAGCATGCCCTCCGAGCCCAAGTCGAGGTGGTTCAGGTGAGTGGCTGCTCTGTGTGTGACTGTGAGCAGTCGCAGGGGCTGTGCCACACTGCGCGAGCCAGAGTCACCATGAACTACGGTGACACGCACAACCTACTGCTGCCACCCAGCCCTCCCACAACAGTACCACAAAGTAAGCAGATGAGCAAACTAGTATCTTCTATTCAAACAAAACAAAGTCCAGTTCTTTCTTTAGGTACAAAAGTAATTGTTTTGAGATGCTTTCTACAATGTAGGGGCAGAATTAAAGAAGAAAAATAAAAAGCAATGATGGCTCAATAGTTACCAAGCTAATTGGAAAAGGATGACAAGTAGAAACAAGGATTTCCTTAACAATGTATAAGTATCTATATTTGTCACTATCACTATCTTCCAATTAAATTACTGGTAATAATAATTTGCACTTGTGTAGCATTTACACTCTATGAGAGTAGTAAATATTAGGCTCTTTTGGCTAGTGGATAACCTAAGGCTAACCTCAGCTGGAAACATGGCCAGACAGGAACAGAATCAGTCTGTCAGGTACTAGCCTTTAAAGTAGGCTTCAGAGCACTAATAGGCAACAGGGCTTGCCACTAAGCAATATTTAGTTTCTCTGTTCTTGATTTTCCATAAAGAAGAGTATTTGCTAGTCTACAAGATCTTATATATAAACATACACTTATTAGGCTTGCCTACAATGACTGCTGTTCATCTATTTTAAAGTTATGCTGTCACTGGCTATTTAATTTGGTACAAACTAAACTCTCAATAGCAAGCACAGCAACCACAGATTAGGCTATTACTGAAAAAACCCCAATCCTTTTGCATTTATTTTCTCCTTAAAATCCAGGTCAGAGAGGACCTATGAGAAAGAAAGTTCTTGCAGAGCTTGCCACTGACTGCAGAGGAGGCAGCTGCTGACACTCAGCCTGCGTGGGACACCTTTTCTATGAACAGCACTGGGACGGGGCAATAATCCATTCATCACTCCCTGAAACTGCCCAAATACTGAAATCTGCAATCAAAGCAAGATCACTTTAAAAAAAGTTAATGTGAAAGTTTTAATTACTCATCAGACCTTTTGCCAGATCCTGCATGTAATTATACTACCAAGCAAATTCTTGTTGCTGCAGACACAATCACTACAACTTTGGACAAATGCTTCTAAAGAATGTAGCTGTGAAAATGTCTGCGCTGAGGCACATGTTTATGTGATACTTCTATCAATTTGGAGTTTTATACAGAAATTAACTTGTGTCTTAAAAAAAAGAAATCCATTAAATTGTATTACACATACAAAAAGACAAGTTCTTCATGTGTGGGCTGCTCTCTTTGAACACCCTCCCACATAAACCATTGCACATATCTCCTACAACCACTTATCTCAAGTAAAATAGATGCGCATTTCTTTCACCAACTTAGTTTGTATGACTGAATGAAACAATTTGTTAAAAAAGTAGTATTTGTTTAACTGCTAGAAGTATATTTTTGTTATAATAATCATTCAATATTCCACTTTGAAGCTTGCCAATTCATAGTTTACCAATATCTTGGGTATAATCAGTAGCATCTACAGCATTATAGTGTCATTAATAATTCTACTAAAAGTACCAAAAACTAGTTCACATAAACTTGGTTTACAAAACTCATTTATATTGCCAAAGCCACCAGAAGTACAGGGGAGGAGGGGGGAAAGGTGAAATGCTCTGCGGCAGACCATTAACTTTGAGATCCTGTCAAACCATCCTCGCTCTAGCTTCCATTATTAATTTGTAACTAGCTGTTCACTCTTTCAGCTGTAATCTTTCACGAAGGGCTCTTTTTTTTAAATAGAATACAAGGCATCAACACAAAAAAATGTAACAGGAACTTCCCCAGGGAGCCACCTTTTTAAAATTTCCTCACATCCCACTCTCCGACAGCTCAGCCCTGTAACAGATGACTCCAAGCTTTTTCGTATCACTCAGTGGTACGGAACCTTGCCGGTGAGAAAAGGGAGATCCATGGTTCACTATTAATGCAGAGGAGGGGCGAGGGAGATCCTCCGCTCTCTCCCGCTTCCTTGGGTGGGAAAGGAAATTGCTGAGTCCTTTGCTTGTGATTTCTCTGGCAGATAGGAGCCACCAGGGACAGGAAACTGAGAAACCTGGCTTTTCTTCCCCCTGCCACCAGGATGCTGGTGGGGTGAGCAGTTGAGGCGGCTGCTGCTCCCCAGCTCCTCTCAAATAAAGCCTGGTGCCCACAGGGCACAGCCCAGTCAGACAAGCTGATGCTCTGCCCTGGGTTGTCCTACACAGCATGGGCATCCATCCCTTCCTTCCCCTTCTTTCAAAATCAGAGGACAAGACAACTCTGTTAAGTACATTTAAGAGTATCAGCAATACCTACATTTTGGTCAAGATGTCATATACCATGATGAGAGATACACGTGAGATTACTTATTATTTCCAACAAGACCTGTACGTTGGTACATTACCACCTCCTCTTGAAGTTTTCCAGTCTCTAGATGTGGTGCTCTTGGTACTATAGCATTGCAAGAGATGCTAAGTGAAACATACACATATTGGTACTTATTAAAAAAAAAACCTTTAGGCAAATATTGTCTTGGATACTCAATTTGACAAAATTAGTAATTTTTTTTTTTTTACCAGCTTTTAAAAGTATTAAAAAAGTATTCTAAAGGTATTACAAAATACCTTTCATAAAACAGAAGACAACATTTACTTTTGGCAAAAGCAGAAACATGCAAATATCACCATAATATTCAACAACAAGCTCTGGTAAACTGCTCAGTCCTTTGGGAAAACAAAAAGGTTTGCCTCTTCAGGAGGAAAAATGTAAGATAATTTCCAGGGTTAAATATTTACTCAACCAATCTATTTAGTGCACAAAAATGATAAAATTGGATATAGATCTAGGGCTAACATTTGGATGCATCATGGGCAATAAGGGTGGTGTGGATGGGTACATATATATGTGTGTGTACATATTACACACACGCGCGCTCACATGCACAGCATCAGTAGGCCAGAAATGCATCTTACTTTCCCCCCCCTCCATCTTCATCTTTCTTCCTCCATCCCAAGTCTGCTAGAACAATATGAAAGAAGTATTAGGAAAAGTTCTGCAAATGCAAAAAACCAAACAAAACTACATAAGCCTAATCCAATTAACTGCATATTCATCGCATAATCATTACATTCAGAATATGCAATGCAAAAATTATCTCATGTAATGACCATCAAGATGCTCACAAAACAAGACATTCTTGATACTGATTATTTTTCAGGATAGAGAGTCTTCTCCACTGTCTATAAGGACCGCAGGCCTAGCACATTAATTCTTCTATGTTTTATAATTATGCTGCCAATTAATGCCATTTTAGAGAGCCAAGGTCATGAGAAAAGTATACAAAATAAGATCACCCACAGAGAAACATTTATACTATTTGACAGTTTTTAATTCCACCCTTTTCTTCTTTTTCAGCAGAACATTAGCAAGTAAAAGTTCATATTTATAAAAAGGAAGAATCAGACTGTTGTTTGTACAAGTATGAGAAGAATTTGAAATGCAGACTGGATTGGATAAGGGTAGCTGTAGATAATCTGGAAGTGTTCAGCAGCTACTATGTTCCAAACAGCGCTTAAGAGTGATTTTAAAGGAAGGTATTTAAACAATTGTGGCCTGAACAGTTGAACAATCCCAGTCAGTTCTCGATGCAAGTAACTATATTTCTCTTTCTAGAAAGAGAGGTAAATTAAACAAGCAAGTAGAAGATAACAACAGTGATACCAGTTTAAAACTTTTTTTTTTTTTTTTTTAAGAGCAGGCAACTTTTGGAGATGAGTATCTCCACACATATTTAGGCTTAATTCTAGTTATTTATATTTTGACCATCTATTCTATTTGACCAAATCTAGGAAAAAACAGCTTAAAACCACATATGAGAAAATATGCAAAAGTAAAATAGGTAAACTGTATTTCTCACCTTTGCAAATTACAGAGAGGGAAATTTTACTACTAGTAGCAGTAGCAAATAATCAGAACTATCTGCATGGGGCTCTTCAACAGTTTTAGGTAGGTTTTCCTTTCTTCCCTATACCAGCCAAAACCACATAGAGTGTGATCCTGTCCCCGTGCTAGGGCAGATGCTTAGTTCACCTAGCTTCAGCTGTCTCCATCTCCTCTGAGGTAACGGGCAGCTTTTTGTCAGCACCAGGATCTCAGATGCTACAAAAGTATTTTATAATGCACGGTGGTATTCTTTTAACATTTTCAGGTAGATGTGAAAATTGAGCCAAAACTTGCAGCCTTTTTCCATCATGGTATTTTTGCCTTAGACTCTGGGATTTCGCTAGACTGCCAGAGTCTGATTTCATTAAGCTTGAATAGTCTTTTGCAAAACCTAGTTTATGACTATGTGATAAATTGCTTTCTCTATTTGTATATTAATAAGCAGATCACAGCTAGAGGTGGCGGCATTGTGGACAAAAATAGTGTTTATTAAACTGCAAAAAAAAAAAAAAAGCTGGACAGAGCTTTTTTCCCCCAAAATGACTTACCTAGCCTACTTAAATTCATCATAAACCCACACTCAAATTCTAGAATACTCCTAGAAAGAATAAAGAATTTCAAATGTTTCTCTCAAAAGCTGAACATATTTTAATGTGGTCTTTTTGCTTATTGTATTGCAAATCACAAAACCCTCACAGCCTACAAACCAAACTACAAGAAAACAACCACTGAGCGCACACACCAGTGTAATCATCACTCTGGCTTCATATGAAGCTTATTGGCAGTAAGGGCCCCGCTACAGATACCTGTGTGCTCCTTGATGCTATACAGATAAAACTAGCTGCAAACATTATCCAGAAGACACTATGGTGACACGGCCACTACACTGTGTCAGCTTATTACTAAGCAGGTATTTCAATTTCTTTTGTAGTTGGGAACACTTAATAATGCCTCTCTTGAAACATAAGCAGTAAAGGTTGATAGAAAACTATAAAAAGAAATAGTTTTGCCTGGTTTTAACTAATATTATTATTAGAAATATTTCACTTGATTTTTATACTGATGTTAATAAAATGTTGAATGTTTCAGATGACTGAAAAAGATAGGGAGAGCTTTGCCATGTGGACAGATTGGAAATGGCAGATGATGAGAAAGCAAATATCCCGAGTTAAGCTCCAACCATAGCTGCAGACCTACTGTTTAACCCCAACTGCAGGGATGTAAAGTTCTGTTCTGCGTCTCACATCCCTTAATTAAGCAGCCAAGCAATTCTCTGATCTAACACCTTTGCAAGTGTTATTTAAGGATGTTAATGCCAAAAATAGATTTTTCCTGCTCAAGAAGTGATAGTATTTCTCTTTGTAACCTCTTTAGTGCAAATATGATCTTTTGGGCTTTCTGGTTTTTTCATCATTCTGATGCACTGAAGTCCATGCTTCTTAGACATGCTCCCCAGTTTATGGAATAAGCTTGAGTAACAACTAGTGTAAATTTAGTGCTACACCAAGTGTGAGGTGATCTCAAAGCATTCAGACAATTCTCTACACTGATAATGGAGTAAAAGTCAATTGTAAATCTGCTTGAGTATTAGATGACATGGACACAGCACTTCGAGTGAGTTTATCCATCAACTTTCCAGAAAGAAAGAAATGAGATTTATTCTCTACTTTAGATATTATAATAAAATAATAAATAATGCAAATACTGCACCTATCTCATCCACATAGATAGAGAGAGCTCTTAACCACAGAAATGACCTGTAACATGTTTGCCAAGTTTCTGTATAGACTCCCAGAATGGAACCAAGATCTCAAGCATGACAGTGTCCGTTATATCAAATTTACTGGGACATAATTTTATTTTTGTGAGACAAATAATTATGTGACACTGTAAAAGCGCTTTTCTCCTAGTTGAAATAGTTGGCAGTTAAAATAATCTTGCAAAGAAAGATGCCTTAGATTCATCCTCTTTAATTAAGGTATTAAATAAGACACTCTGGCACAATATCTTGGCTTTTCTGATTATTTCTTACACTTCAAATGAGAAGAGTAAGCTTCCTGCTATTTTTATAAAAAGTCTTGTATGAGTTTTATTTTTAAAATGCTTCTTCTGCCATTTACTTTAAAAACTGTAGAATGATGAAGAATTAGCTGGAAGGAAAACTTCATGAGTCCCACTGAAGCAGTTTTTTCTGGAACACCATTTATAGAAATGCCATTTTGTCATTTTTACCCTGAACAGAAACTGTATGTGATATTTCCACCCTTATACAACTGAACTCATTATACTGTTTCCATAACAACAAATAGCAGTACATGAAATTAGATCCCAATAAGATTCTGAGAAAATTAAGTTGCAGCCTGCTAATGTGTCTCTTAGAGACTCATACAGTGAATGAGAAACCAAACCTGCAAAGCTGGCAATGTGGGTACCTAATAATAGAGATACAGGAGGTTAATATCTCATGAAGGAAATCAAGGAAAAGCTGCCTTAGCCTATACCTACTAGGTAAGAAAAAGCACTGTTTGACACAGAGGCACAGGAACTGCTATATGGATGGGCACATTTATCTCTGTGTTTTATCCGAGAGTTGCCCAAATAGCAGATGCTTCAGAAAAAAAGAAAAAAAAAAGTAACTGCTCCATGGGGTAGATTGTCAGACAATAGCTTGTCACTTGGAAAATTTCTTCCTAACTCTTAAGTCTCCTACAGTCCTCCCTTTCTGTTCCAGACAATAAAGAAACAATTGAAGTATTTAAACTTTTATAATTGTCTATAGTTGAAGACTATATATAATTAATTTCTTTTGGACATTGCTTTGATTTTGTAAAACAAAAGAAATGAAACGAGCCCATGACCGACCTCCTCTCAAAGGAGCTTGGTGTTAACACAGCACTTACTGAACTCCAGTGCTAAGCAATGTTGCTGCTCTAATTCAAATAATTTTAACCTTGCAGCAATCTGTGAACACCATCACCACACACACGGAACAGACTTTATACATGGCTGTACTAAGCCAGAAGTTTGGAACAGTCCCTCACCCTTAAACATCCAATGGCAAGCAGCTGTACAGCATTCCTCTGACTCAGAAGAATGGAGAAAAGAATGATGGAGGTGCCTAGATCTCAATAAAAAACATCATTCTTCAGAACTGCCGATTTACATAGACCTTTTCATACAGGAAGCAATATCCTGCATTATATACCTGTCCAGAGACCACTAATATATGAGGATGGCAAAAAAAGGAAGAATTCAAAACTTAACTTAGTCCAATGGACTGCTTGTTTCGGACACCTAGACACCAGACTTTTGACATTTGAAGGAAGTAATCTAGTTACCTAGAGAAAACACTGTCTGAAGCTTAAGCTAGATAGTAAGATTTTTGTGGGCAAACTCTTTCCAAAAGATTTTTATCTGTCATCCATAATGCTTTTTTACATAGCCATAATAAATAGTCAGAATGCAGTAGAAGAGTAAATGGATATCCTGGGGAGAGACCAGCACTCAGAATATTTCTCTGCAGGGGACACATAACTAGCCAAATTCAAGGACTGAAATCCAGGCATTCTGCCATAACTCACACAGCCTGAGGACCTAACAAAAGCATAAATAAATATATAAATAAAAATAACTGAAATAAAGGCATTGTCAAGGCCAGAAAGTCTAAAATTAGCCACAGTAGCCATGCTTTGGTTTGTTTTGCGCAAGCCCTTTTCTGTGTCAGTCTCTTGTGCTGGTCAGGTTACATATCAAAGCAGATGAATCCTCATTACTATACAGAGACAAACTGTTACTGTCTTTCAGCACCCGCTTCCTTCTCCGATTTGAATGAACAAGAAGGCAAAAAGGGCAGACTGTTCATGCTTCTGTCACAATGTTATTCCCACTTCAAAACAGATGAAGTTGTGCTGCACAAAAGGGACACCTCATTGCAACCTATGCCAGACATCTATCTTTGGGAAATTGAATTGTCATAGCAATAAAGTCTTCATCCACACCCCACTGAAAAAATGGTTCTTCAAAACATAACAACCCATCAGTTTAGGAACACAAGTTAGATTCCAAATATGTACTTTACATCTTAAAAATAATACATAAAAGCATGTAAATTGAAGTACAGTTCCTTCAGTGAAGGATCTGATAATTTGCAAGAACGAATATGCAGAAACAATCCCTGCTCTGAGCCTGTTGCAACGACCACAAAGGTATATTTTTTTCCCTAGTCCTTATACGAATAGCAATCACAATATAAAGCATAAGTATACAGTATGCATTCACACTAAAATGCCTCTTACCAGTTTACCCCACTGAAAAGGTTTCCGTAGAACGCCTTGCATGTAGGTACGTAAGTACAGAGCACAATGAAAGTGGTTTTCTTTTGGGCCGAAAGCCATTTTCAGGGATAACTCACTCCATAATGAGCCCAGGACATCTAGTCAATGCACATGAAGGACACAGGACTTCCTGCTTTCAAATCTGAATCGCTTTTGGTACTATTAGGAAACACTGCCAGTCACCCATATCTGGATGCAAGTGTGGATTATGAGCATTTTCTAAAAAATTCATCTTTCAAGTACTAAATACAGAGCAGGGTTACCTTCTAACTTTAACAATCTGAATGAAAATTTCAGCCTTTTGAAAACAAAGACAATAAGGTATCCCCTGGCTGACAAAACAGACACAGAAGCAGAAATATACCTCAGCAGGACATCAGAAAACAGAGTGCCTGTGGTCCAAACAGCTTTCTGCACAAGAACAGAGCAGGTCCCTGTCACTGGTACACTCCTGTCAAATTGGCATATGGACCAGTCAAGCTGGGTAGGACAGGAGCGACGCAGAGAACTATCACATTTACAAGGCCAGGTCAGCATGGTTTCAGTCAACTAAGAGGTTGTAGACACAAACAAACTGCTACGAAGTAAAATATGAACTTAAATCAATGATTCATCAATACTCCAAAATGAAAGAGGATTGAGAACGTCACGTTTGCTTTAGGTCAAGAGCACGCATACAATCATCAGACATAGTAGATAACACTGCAGTATTAAAAAAATTGATAAAATAATCAGTTCCTAATCCATTACATCTGAAGAACCTTTTATATTTCTTTTAAACCATCACAGTAGTTAATGGTGAAGATAACTTCAAAACAAAAAAGATCAAGTGTCTGTAAGGACAACACACAGACAAAACACACTTCAGTGATACTACTTTTGATACCATCTCATTAATTTTACAACGAATTATTCCTTCAGTATAGTGAATAAGACAGAAGAAAGAGTAGCTGTTACTCAGCAGAGAACCCAATATGCATGTGATTGCCTCATTGATTCTTCAATAATATAATCTTCCACTACAAAAATAGTTTCTACTCCTTGTAAAATAAATAACCCTCTCCAACTGATTAGACATGAGACCCAAAGGTCTCTTCAGACAGAAAGAAAAACCAACAGATTGTTGCATAAAAAGCCATTAAAAACCCCAACGTATCCCCTCTCCCTCTCCCCCACTTCTCTTACTGCTTTGAGTTTCAAGTCCAGTAGTGACAGCTTCATAATGATTTCGAATACCTTCTAATCTACGGATCATTGTAACAGATATAATCAGCACACATATTCTTGGATGAAATGCTGGCAACTTGAGCAAAGGCAAGATCTGTAAATATCAGCACTGTTACCATTCCTCCTGCAGGATTTCCAAAAATAGGTCACTTGTTTATTGAACAAAAAGTTGGAAAGAGCTTGATAAGTTTTCAAGATCTTAAAGCAATTATAGATTATTAAGCTGAAGTTTTGATTTTTGTATGGAGTTTTCAAACATAAAAAGAAACAGTGTCACTACTCAATTAAGGTCACTTTAGTCCTTTGGAACCTTTGAGAAAAAGCAGTACCTAAACTAATAAAAAAACAACCCAACAACCCCACGAAAGTAAAAATAAAAGCATAAAAAGGCCGAAGTACGTGAAGCTTTTCTTCAAGATTGTTTTTTTGCCCTATACCATTGCTACTCTAATACTGCAACTAAAACTCAGTCTCTAGAGGTTAATAACTTGACTTTCTGTTCCTAATAACTTTCATCTCAGAAAAGATTCCACAATTTCCACTTGCCTGAAGCATCCATAATTACACTGAAAGAAGAAATAAACTTTATTAATAAACTGTGTGCTGTACTATGAGTGGCACTGACTTTCTCTACCTCTTTTCTTTCGTAAGACCCAGAAATTGCTGATGTGAAAGATGGATGTTTTATTTGTTTAAAGTTTTATTGAATATAGAAAGTATTAATACTTAAACTTAACCTGCCTTTTCGTAAGTGCAGTAAAGACACCCAGTGCTGCTACTGCCTTAACACATTTTTGGACTTAATTTATGTGCCATCAATATTAATGTCATTTGCTAAGAATCATCTTTCTAGTAGTTTCCTGTGCTGCTACACTAAAGATGATTAAGTCTAGCAAGAAAGCTGTAGAAAATGTAATATTAATACTGCATTGATCTTGAAAGCTGCACATCAGCAAGCTAGAAAATATTAAATGCCAATAGAAAAGGTACTGCTAGATAATAAATTTTATGGCAAGAAATTAAATCCCTATACAGGAGAGCATTAACAGGCAATGAATTACTTATAAGACTTTTAAGAGCAATCCAAATACCAATAGTTAAAATTAATTCAAATCCAGTGAGAACATTGATGAAGTAAGTTCCAACTCCATAAATTTTACCAGCAGGAAAAGCAAGAATAAGGTTAGCATAACCTCATTGTCTGAAAAAGCACAGTTTAATTTTAGTGTACTTTTTTTTAAAGCTGTTTTCTCCAATTTGTTGAATATAAAGAATATAGGACCTTTGTTTAACCAAACAGCTGTTCTGGTCCAGTACAGAGTTGTTTGACTCTCAGAAGAGATTTATTACTCTATATCTGAGAGAGCAGAAAGAAATACTCTTTAGCGATTCTGAAGCCACAGTCTTCTCCCTTATGGGTTCTTTAACAGCAGTGCATGAATTGATGCTGGTTTGGTGAGGTAACAACAAAAGCAAAAAATACACTTCTGGAGAATTTAACCTAAAATATATGCATGCAAGTTGGTACACACAGATATAGTTTCCTAGAATTTTAACAAATCTCGAATTAAAAGCCCACGAAATTAAGATATTTTAAATTTTTGCTCAAGAGCAATCATAAAAACCAGTTAGACTGATTTTGAGAACTGTAACAAACAATAAAAAGAACCTCATTCATCTTCAATAAAAATTTTGATCATGGGTTCAAGTTAATCCCAAATCAATTCTCATTCCTCCCAGTACTCATTTAAAAGATGGTAAATAATCAAATCAAACAGGGCACAGAAGAAGTTTTCTCCAAAAAATTGACTGTAGTAAAACAGATTTGAAAAGATCTATTAACTGTGAATATAAATACTGAGTATATAGTTTAATGCAAGCAGTATTGTTTACTAAGATAAATAATTCACTCTTTCCTGGACTGTCTCTTCAAAAATGTATTTGCAATTGAAGGACAGAAGTTACCAGCTCTTCAAAATCATCGTAGCTTTAATGATACCTTTAAGAAAGGAAATCCAGTGCCTGGAGGACTTCTAATCAGCAGGAACACAATAATTCCTACAGACATGGAAAAAGGAAGCTCCCTGATCCTTTTTGTATCTACTTTTTGTTTTCCTGGTGGATTACATACCAGTGAACACAGTAAGAGGGTGAGCCTCATATGCATTTCATATTACTCCTCCTCAGTGCTTGGACTTTAAAAAATGGCCGAGATTATTAAGTGCTCCTGAAAGCCAGAGCACTCGACACTTCAGCACATCTAAAAACCATCTTCTGAAAACCAAACTGTATGTCAGAAGCCTAATCTGCTGCCTTTTGGAAGCAATGGGAGCCTTCTTACTATTTCTTTTGACTTTGGATAGTGTTTTACAGGAAATACAAGGAATTGCAGGTAAACCCACTCCTGCAACAGACATGCTCATCCAGTCTGCAAAGCAATTCAAGCAAAAACTACTGCAGCAGGTTATGGACATAGTGTAATTAACTCAGAAATAACTTCCAACACATTTTTACATTAAAATCTATTGATTTGTATGCAGTTCATGAATGTGATATATTCCTTGTGACCAAATATTCTGCTAAGTATCAGCCATGTTGGCTATGATTTCCTGTCACTAGTTTTAAAAGTGGGTGCTTCTTGGTTTCACTGGAGGTCTCAAACTTTTCGCAGGAAATGTTTACAGAAATGTGTTCCCTAATGGCCATTACATATGTCCCTGCTATGCTCTCCAATCAATATTTTACTATGATAACTAGTCATAATCTCCCAGAGTCCACTGAAGACTTTGCTATCCTTTTAGAGGACTATTCTGCATGTGCAACAGCCAGTTAGAGTCATAAAAATATCAACAGAAGGGAAACATATTATGAACTTCCTTGTTAAACAAGATTTTTACTACTTCTAGCATTGTTGCTCCATCCCTGTCTTAACATCACTTCATATTTGCTCATTATGCACTGCAACAGAGTTGGTCTTGGAGCACCAGCTAACCACTTTGCATGGGTGAAAGCCTGGTGTGCTAATCCATGCTGATGGCCCCACTCTGGCTATCAAAGACCAGCAGGCTATTTTGCTACTTTCCCTGCCCAGATACATGGCAGAGGACTAAGGAGAAGGTAGGGGAAGATCTTTTCCCCATCACTTCATCTTCTGTAGAAAGATTAGTAAAAACATTCATTATGCTTTATAAGGACTTTCTAAAGCTAGAGAAAAGCCAAACCTCACACCCCCCATGAAACAAATTTTCACTTACCAGTAAAACGGCATGATGAAGTTTTAGGAATTCAAGGTCAAATAGAAATTTAAAGGTGGAAATGAAAGTCCTGTGGATTTGCAAACGTGACTAAGCAGACACAGTCCATAAATCATCTTACCTAAATCCTAGTTATCTGAACTAGGATTTAGCAAAGTAGGACCATACAAGCAAGTTAATTCAAGTTACATTTAACTGAAATGAAGGAAGCAATTCACACCTCATAGCTATTGTTTCAGGCTCCCTTGTAAACTCAGGAAATAATTTCAACACTTCTGAAGCTCTTTTCATGTTTGGAATGTTTTCTTTGCAACTATTTGAAAGGCCTCAAAAACCTATGCTACAAATGTCAATGTGACTTGTGCTTAATCTACTCATTCAAGTATTCTGCATATTTGACCTCTGAAAACGTGATTACTATATGAATAAAGACTATATTTCTGCAAGCTTCTTGCATAATGCTATTTCTCACGCAAAAACTTCAAAATCCTGATCATTCTAAGGAAAAAAGCCTCCTGTAGTACTTCTGTGTAAGTCAAAAGACAAAACTAACCCCAACTACACTAATTTTCCACCACCTACTTCTCCACCCCCACCCCCAGTTTCTGGAATTTTGCTGTAACTTCTATTATTGCTAACCACCCAACTGAATTTCACTTCATGTTTCTAGTTTTACCATGAGACTTTCTAGTCATTGTATGAGCCATGTTCCTTGCTTTTTGGTCTTTCCCAACACATTTTTAGCCACCTCAGCGCACTCAGTAGGAGCAGGGAGAAGAGGAAAAAGAGGAGAAAAGAAACTAATTTCCAGCAGTACAATCAAGTGTCATTTAAGTGATACGAAGAAACATTTGGGATTTTTTGCATGGAATTATATTATTACTATGCCAATTATAATCATGCATAGGAAGTCCACATTTTACATTCCCAGAAATTCATGACATTTTTCAACAGTCAGCTCTATTAGACTAATGTAATAACACTGCCAGCCACCATGCATAAGTTATAAGTGGTATGATTGGATTTGTCTGCTCATTGCATTTGCTATTTGAATAATAGTCATATTATTCAATTGCAAATATCTTTTTTGTCTAAATACTCTATTGTTATATTTAGTTGGAGCAGGGACAACAGCATCAAATGCTAAGGAGAAATGGAATAGGCTATTTCTATCAGTATACAAATTCCAGTATTTTGTGAGGTGCTCTACCTCACTATAGCACTAAAAAAAAAGTGTCACCCCCTTATGCTACTGTTATGAATAGTACAGTCATCAGAAATATTTTGAATTGGCAAAATTGGTCTAATTTTTTCCAAATGTTTAGTTGCCAACTTTGTAAGAAAGAGAGCTTTGTAGTGGTCCAAAAAGAACGGCAAGTACAATGTAAGTGCTTGTCTACATGGAGAAGCAAGCTGGAACAGCTGTTCCACAACAGCTCCCCCAGCAGATGCTCTTATTTCAGAAAAAGTGCCTTTTTTACACATTAAGAAAGAGTAGAAGCCAAGGCACCCCGAGGCTTTGGCTGTGTAGAGTAATACAATCCTCATAAAGAGTCAACGTGAGTCACTGTTTTTCAATACATATACTAGAGTATTTCATAGGGTTTTCATCTCTCCTCCCTTTCCTTTCAGCCAGTAGACAACTCAAGTGATTTATAGGGATTGATCAAGTCAAACAATGTTGTAGATAACAGAGGGCACCAGAACTTGACCAGAAGAGAATCCAGCCTTCTGATCCACGAGACCTTTCCAGCACAATTTCAGACAGGCCATGCAACATTGCTGTAGTGATGTAGATCACCATCTATAAAGGGAATCTACCTAACGGGGGAAATCATGAGATTTTAAGATACTGTGTAAGAAGGCAAAAAAAAATTTCTATTTTAAACATGAACAAAATTCCATTATTTAAAGACAATAAAAATCAAACTGTATGTTGAAAAAGAATTCAAGTGCTCATACTAAAGAAGACCAAAATAGTTAAAAAATAAAGATAACTTTTTTCCAAAAATGGTATAGAGGGTTTTTTTTGTTCTGCAATCTAAAAAAAAAAGTACACTGACATTTCAGTGTTTATATTGTCATTTTATCTCTTTCCTCCTCTCCCCCCCCATTTGCCAATGGAAAAAAAAAAAAGAGGATGAAGAGAAAAGAATTTGATTTCTTCTAAACCTTTGGAAAAAAAATAATTTAAGTTCATTTTTTCCCCAAAACCACTCCTTAGCCTTACATTTAAAAAGATGGGAAGAGCTCTTTTGCTTTTATATAATCAGTTTCAGAGGCATTCACTTTCTTTCTCTCCAGCTAGTGAAACCATCTATGTATATTTTGAATCCAAGAGTACCCAAGGGAGAAAGAGAACATAATAGTCCTGTCTATATCTTAAGTAACTTTCTCATTTCTCAAAATTGTTAGCCTTTCTAAGCATCTGAAACAATAACCAAGCTGAATCCCTTTATTTTTGTGTTACATACGAGTGTTCTTTCTTTGCCGTGATTTTTCTGAAATCCTCAAACAGAAAGGCCCTCAGAGCATGGCTGGGGCCTTACAGGAAGACAAAATAATAAATGAAACTACTGAAGGCTGTACTATGTACTGCTCTCCACCAGCAAAGGCCAGGGCATGGGCTGTGGTTATGTCCCCCTAATAAGGTAGAATGACCTCAGGTGGAGAGGGCTCATAATTCACATGAACAGGTACCTCTTACCCAAGCCATTGCACATACAAACCAGTGATTCATGCAGATAACATTGCAAACAAGTGATGCATATAGGTGGAAAGGTTTCAGACTTTTTTTAAAATTGCATTTATTTTAGAAAACTGGTAGCAATTCAAGAAGTAATGGAAATCATTGCCAAAAGTGCAACTAATAGGATTTAAACTGACTGCATGTAAGAATAAGCATGCACTTTGGGTTTTTCTTGCTTTGGCGGCAGATTGGTAACCAGCTACTACTTTCGTGCTTTTACAGGGACATCTGCAGATGTTGGAGCAGCCACCAGAGGGCTCCCTTATTTTTTTTCCATTCGGGTAAAAAGAAAAGTTGATACTAACAAAAAATTAAGATTATAAATTTTGCCTTAAAAGTTTAAAAAGCAGAATTGAAAGATGGAAAATAACAGGGCACTATGATGATCTTAAAATACTTGGTAGCTGCAAAGAGTGTTTGAGAAAAGATAAAAATCTCCAGATTTTGAAGGCTACTTTAATGCCCGCGTTCATACATGTAGCACTAAACAAAATGGGAGAGAAACTAAATGAGTGCAATCTGTAGGCATTTCAGTGAAATGAAAAGCTTAATTACTCACTATGTTGCCTGGCACACTGTCTGTCTAGGAAATGCCTGAAAAATACTTTTAACAGAAGCCTGGAAAAAACTCACAACACAAAAACCTACCACAACACAACCAAGGAACCCCAATAATATGAAGGAAACCTTCACAGAGAGGCCAAAAATGGTCTAAAATTTATCTTCTGAGAGTCAGTACTTCCATCTGCAGAAGGAATCCTGCCTTTCCAAGAAACAAGGTAAAAAGAGTAAAAGCCAAAACCAGTAACAAGTCTGAGCAAAGCAGTGAAGTCACACACGCACATAATGGCATTAAAGTAGATATGATTAATTGTATTCCAGTTCATGAACTGAAGGGAGCTGTTTGGTGACTGCAAAGATGGGAACCATGTGAAAGGTCTGAATGTCATGAACCGAGATAAAGCAATCCATTTACAACACGATAGGAAAGACGGCATTTTTCAAAGACTTTGTGTGACAAAGCTGCAGTCCCTGAACTCCAGGTAGGGTGCTGCAGAGGAGTGGTAGGGAATTTCTGGAGCACTTCCAGCTGAAACAATTCAAACAACAACTGGGATTAAGAGGGTTGAGCCGACAGTAGCAGCTTTACTACTTTCCTGTCTCTCGCTTCTATTTAACACATAGGCATAGCCATCGGAGATGCAGCATGGAAATTATTTGCCCAACAGTGGCCATGCAGCTTGTTGGAGAGCACAAAAAGCTGTAACATTCTGGAGCAAGTTACAACTAATAGCAGAAAAAAAACCTGAGGAAAAAATTCAGAGCCATACGTTTATGATTCACTGTTTGGAGCTAATGAAAGCTATAATTCAACATTAAAATGGATCCTGTACAATTTAAAACAATTGTTAATAAAACCATAGTAAGATTGTGAGAAGGCAGAATGACTTGCTAATAAAGGCATTTTTAAGTCAGTTTGCATTCCCAGCTTTGTATGAAAAAGTACTTTATCAAAACAAAGGCAGAATGGAAGCAGTTTGTAAGATGGAGACGCCATTTTATAAAATTTAGATGCAGGAATTCATAGAAATATAGCAAAATAAAATACATACTTTATTAAACTAATTGCAAGATATAGAAGCAATTTCTACCCCATTATTAAGGAGAAGCTGAAAATATACATGCATAAGAACTAAGGGATAGTAAATGCGACAAAGTGCAGTGATGTTAGTTTAGTGGTCCCTCACCTGCAGAGTGTGCAAAAAAGCGATTGAAAAAATATTCTAGCATCTGCATGTTTATATCTCCATAATGCCGGCAATCAAAACAGGAAAATTCAAGTCATTAATAAACTTACAAGGTCTAGCCTCAAACTATACAAATATGATTGTAAATCAAAATCATAAAGGCAATGCCAGACAGCAAAATACCCCAATGGTGTTACCAGGTATTACAGAGTAGAGTAATTCCAGATAGAAAAAGGTATATAGTATTTATTAAAAGTAAATACAGTTGAAAATGTCTCATGCCTTCAAGTTTTGGCATCACTAATGAAACTATCATAAGTGGCACTGAAATTTGATGTAAGGATTTCTCTTTGATACCAAGTGGAAACAAAAAAATATTCCAAACACAACAGGTAATCAAACAGCAGGTAATGATGTTGAACCACTATAAGATCATAACTCTATGTCAAGTGTGAGACACTGTCAGTGTCCAGTTGGACACCAACTTCAGCAGGAGCACGTGACAAGGCGGAGAAAGTTATCAGTGCTGTAGCTTGCATATTTGGTCACATTTGTAGAATCTCAGAACTATCTGGAAGAAGCAGAAGGGCCCTTCAAAATTCTTCTAGAATAGAAAAGAGCCATAATCCACCCCCTAATAACAACAACAACAACGTCTAATAGCTCTAAAATAAATACAAACCAAAAGAGTATTTACTAAAGACTTAACCAAATCTAGTCAAGGTCACACATTTTAGCGATGATATTTCACAGAAGAGTTATGCAACATTATTCCTTTGTAATTTCAAACTCCTATATCAAAAGTGATATATCTAGTTTCCTCCAAATGTCCCTAGCACAGTTCTCTGCTGGCATGGGACTTGTGGCTGACAATTTTCGGCCACACTGGTCTCATTTCAGCAGTGCTGAGTAAGGGTCAAAATAGGTCATATACTGGAAAAGTAGTCACAGCTATTGCTTTTTTTTTTCTCTGCTTTTCCATAAACAGCAAAGAAATTTGACATTAAGCCAAATACTTATTTATAGACAACATTTATTTTTAGGTATTTATTTTAGTCACTGGAGAACAATTGCAGCTAAATGTACTTATTACTATCTGGAAATCTATTTTTTGAAATATCCTCTGTCGATGCAAATTTTTTGTCGCTCTAATTGTATTTTGCCCTTTATGTGCATGCTGTGTGTATTAATCCCCCGCATTTCCACTGCATCTGGAAGCTGTGTGATTATTCCTAAGTAAAAGACAATCCTGAAGTCCCCCCTCAAATTTTATGTGAAAAACCCTAATTGCTCTGCATACTGGTTTTCTTCAGTAAATGCCGGAATAAAAATTGAGTCTCAGGATTTTGTACTATGACTTGAGTGAGCTGGTCGTTGTTAGTGGAACCAAGTTTCTTAGAACCGCCCTGCAGAGTAACCTTGACCTAGGCTTCCAATTCAGAGCCATTCCCTTCCATTGCCAAATAAGAAAGGCTGGGGGGCTTCAACATCATGTTTGGTGCTTACACAGGCAAAACAGTATGAAATGAAAATTGTGCACCCTCTTTTCAGAAGCCACAGCTTTTCTGCTGAAGTCACACTTAAAATTTGATGCTTCTGTCAGGGTTTCTTCTCTTACTTTGTAAAGTAGTAACTTTTTCTCTTTGCATTTTCTGAATCTTTCCCCTTGCTGTCTTTCGTCTGACTGATTTGTCCTACACTCAGGACAAGGCCTGAACTGACCTCCATCTCCGTATGTTTGCCAGTTCTTTATTGACATATGTCCAGGTCAATCTCTGCAAGGTAAGAAATTTTTGTTTACCCAGTTCTGCAGGCTGATAACTGATCTGGAGATTAGATGATTATATAATACAACTACAAGCGCCTGTGCTTCTAAACTCCGTAATACCAGTGTAACATATTTCAGCCAGCTCTTACAATTCATCTATCAGCAGAGATTTTCAGCCTACAGGGCTCAGAGGGATGCAGCCAGTGCATTGCACACAGGCCTGAAGAGGCACACACCTGTGTGCACACGCACAACTCAGCTTAACACTCACGACTCCTTACAAAACCTTCCTGATTTTTTTTCCCCTCTACAGAAAAGAGGGAATCGTAAGGACAAGAATACCAGAAGAACAATTCAGAGATCAGCAGGTAAAAGCACTGAGTACTCAGGATGCCAGACAGCCACGCCAGCTTTCTCAGGTTTGGAGTGCTGCTGCAGTAGGTGAGAAGTGACCTATTACCTAGCTTCTCATTTTCTTGTTCAACATTTGTTATTACTTTCTACTGAAAAGGTGACATAACTCCTCACCTTGTGATCCACTGGTTTTACAATATTTCAAACAATGCAGTGACACCAGTGTTTTTATGTGGTCAGATTGCAATGCAAGCCTTGTACAATTTTTTTCCCCCCTGCAAATGCCATAATGGCTTTTCCATTATTAATGATAACTTTAAATGTTCCAAAATGCTGTAAGGTGGTTACTGGACCCCTATTCTACCTAGGCCATTAACTGTTTCTCTGATTATATCAAAATGCATCTCAATTCCCCATCTACCTCCCTGCTACAATTGCTTCATCAATATTCATAAGATCCAAGAGCTTGATATTGATTACCGCATCTAATGGACTCATTATGCAAAGTCATCGTGACCTCTGAAGCAATTCTACTTTTGTGAGTCATCTAGCTACTTGCTCAAAATGTTTGGAGAAGTTGGTACCAAGGCAGGAGCAAGCAGAGCCATACAAAACCCACCACCGCATCTTTGACGATACCCTGACAGGATGGACTTCTCCCATGCCTGTATGAGATGTCACGCAACACTAAAAGCTCTGTCACATTATCCCCAACTTAACAGGAGCCCTTGTTATCACATAGCAGAAAGTAGTAGTTAATATTAACTGATCATTATTAACATTCATTATGGAAAATCAATTTGATTGTGCTATAACCTCCTGCTGCAGTCAGCTGGGTTATTCTGATATTTACATAATATTGAGTTCCTGCTAACCAAACTTATGGCGGTTATATAACATCTTTCAATGTCATGGTGATTCTGCAAACAAAATCTATTCCGTTTATCAGCACCAAGGTACAAAATAAATGCATTTTGCAAACAGTTTCTACTGGCAAATCTTTTCCTGTTTTATATGTCCAACAAGCATTCTTCTTTGGAAACATAAGAACAAAACAGTACAACTACATTGTGAATTCATCTTCTATTCTCAAAATCTAACTTTTGCTTGAAGAATGATATTCACTAAGAACTTTAAAAAAAACCAACATCCAAAACAGGAAAAAACTCACTCTCCTTTTCATATGTTAAGAAATCAGAAGAGTGAAAATAAAAGCTAGACAAATTCTACAGTAGAAAATAGGAATAATGTGTTAAACTAAAGAAATAACCCACAACAATGAATGACTGAGAAGGAAGGCAAGTACACCATCACTTGGTTTCTTAAAAAAACCCCTCTAACTTAGAAACTATCATCTGGATTCAAGAATAATTTAGTAAAATATTATTGGTACAACTGCAGCTGTTCCATTACAGTTAACTATCAAATGATTATTGGGATGTTTTCTGCTAACTACATCTGATTAAATCAAGATGGAAAAAAAAAATTAGCACATATACTTTTTCAGAGTCATGTCAGCCCCCTCCCCTCTTTCAAATAATTTTTTGTGGATCTATACACTATACATGTCAAAGTTACAGTGATTGTCAGGCTCGTTCTCTTCTGCACTCTGGAATAATGTTTCTCTGTCACAAAGTAAAGTTTTCATTCAAATTTCAATAGAATGTTGAAATATAATTTGAAGGCTCTCAAAATAATCTAAGTATTACATATATATTTACACACAAGATTAGCACATTATTCTGTTCTTTAATGTGAACATACAGTTAAAGACTCTTAGAATATAACCACACACCGGTTTTGGACTTGCCCACTACGAGTGTGTTAAAGCAGAAAAGCTTTTGATTATATTGCTTTAATCTTCTTTACCGAAAATTAATCTAACCCAAATATAAGCTTCATGTATTTCAAATAATTTAGAGATACATTTCCCCTACGCACATGTATAACTGAAAATTTGAATATCTTGAAAAGGTGAAACATTTTTATCCACCTGCAATCAATTCAAACTAAGACTGAAGAAAAATTGTCAGCTGTAGTCAGAAACTAGAAGCAATAGATTATTCTACCCGAGCACACTTAGAAAGTGCATCTATAGCTAATCTCCTTGGTTTAAAACATGACTCATGTAGCATTCTCATCTTTAGAAGGAAAAAATGCCTACGTTCTGCTGTATTTCATTCAGGCTTGACTTTTGCTATGTCTGAGATTCTTCCTAAGTACAGATGGAGCAAGATTAGAGCCATATTTGGCCTATTTTATGCAGTACTATAGCTAGTTGCTTCAGAATTAGCTGAAACGCACCTAAAAATAATACAACCCAAAATACAGTTTACCATAAAGCCTGTATTATTTTCATTCCTCACATTGAAAGTAAGCCTAGATTATGCTGCAGGATAACCTTAAAACACGGCTCCAAAAATTGATTGTCTAATTTGAGTAATTCATAGGTACGCCCATTCACATTTGGGCGTGGCATAAAAGCCCAAATTTTATCTTCATTCAGAAATTTCTATTTTTGGAGCAATATGATCTAAAAGGACAATATTTTTTCTCCAGACAGGGAACCAAAATTAAAAATTCAAAGCACATACTCTCACTGTTTCACAGCTGAAATATCTGCCAATTAGCAACTCTGCCAGCAAAAACCTAACATTGCAAAAATTTGAAAGGTAGAACTAATTAGGAAGCAAGCATAATGAACCCAAATGATATGACTTCAAAACTCTAAACCTTCAGTTAGTATTTAGATGCACATTAGAGCATTTATGCGTACAAACTGGCATCTTTGATTTACAGAACTACAAAAATCCATTTCCCAAATTTAACTAATATAGATGTGTTTGCTGTTTATTGCATTATAGTCACTATTCATACTTATATAGAAGATGACTAACATATACAAATAATCGAGTTCCAATATCCTTGTCATGGATTAGTCCCTGGTATCATCAACAGTTATAAAGAATCTGCTGAGAGTAGGTAAAGGGTTCACAGGTAAATCTTCAGCACATGCTTGAGCAGGGATCAAGCAGGGGACGGAACAAATTAGCAGCTACAGAGAGGGAGAGGTTGGGACCTTGCTCTTGAAGCCAGTCCAAGGGAGGAAACAGCAGACCATGACTACGTAGCATAACTATGCACTGCCTCCTAAATAGGGCAGCCTTGGAAGACTGCGGTCAGCCGAGGGTAAGGTGCTACTCACTCTTAAAGGACTCTGATCTTACCCTCAAAAATTAAACTTCACGACACACCAAAAGGCAAGTACAGTTTTCTAAATTGTTTTTAAATTAAGTTCCTTACTTTACTTTTTCTAAGTCCTAATTATTAGTCATTTTTTCCTCAAGTAGTTAAACAGGCCTATTTATCGATTACCCTTCCTAGCAATACTTTCTAACATTTGAATTCACGGCACTTGATTTATGTCATAAACATGTGCTAAAAATCTAAATAGCTGCCACATTTATTTCCAAATATAATCCTGCTCTGCATCTGCTTCTGACGTGACTATATCCTTGGGCAGAAAGGGTCCAAATGTTTGGGAAGCTGCAATGTTAAATGCTGAAAAAACCCACCCTGGTAGCTATATGAATGAAGTTGCCTGACTTGATTTTGCACCTGCTAGAAGACTATCAGCCTCTCTGACATCTCCTTCAGATGCTCCATGAATACTAGCAGAATAAAACCAAGACATATATACACTTTATGAATGGTACTAATAGGAATACAAGAGAAGTTACACTACACTTCAAGTTACAGTAAAAACTGTTACTCAGTTTTGCCCCTGTCTATGACGACCACTGTTATGGTAGTTTGGCAATCACTGATTAACCTGTAACTCTCTTCCCGCCCCCCCCCAGCCCTGGCAAGCCAAGTATCAGACATAGGTAACAAAGGCGACCGATGACAAACTGAAGTCCTGTTTCATGAAACCTGAACAGCCTGCAACATTAGGTCTGCGTTTAGTCCCTTGCAGAGGTGCCGAACACCTGTAAAATCAAGTTACACAGGTTCCGTTCTAAAAAATCTGACTACAAAAGCACCACAGCAATGAGCTGCCAAGGTCAAAACTGAGCTCTGAGGGTCAGCATAAAACCAAACAGCATCTATGGAAACTTTTCCAATGGCAACAATGGACTTTGAAAAGTTACCTATGTGACTAAAATCTTTTATCCACCCAAAACTAGATACTGTTATTGCAAAGTATGATCTATGATCTGAATGTAACAATCAAATAATAAAACTTAAACCTCTGTGACATAATATAAATTTATCCTGTTACCTTTAGTACAAAAGCTTCTAAACATCAAGATCATTTGGTCCTTTCAATAAAGGAGTTTTTCATAAGAAAAATTAAAGTCTAATCAAAATATCAATGAGCAACATAAATTCAGATGAGGTTGGATTTTGCAGTCAGCACAATTGTGATATCAGCACAACAAATCTGATTGGAAGAAATGAATTTTGCATGGATGCTTTTCAGTATACATTCAATCAAATGATTAAATTTGTATTGTGATAATCCTATTAATCCTAATCTGTAAGAGTACCATAGCAACTTCGTCCTACTCCAAAGATTTTTTAATATTTTTTTGTTATCACAACATGCATGTACCAAAGCAACAAATACTGTTATAAAAAAGAATGAGAAATCAGAGAATCATAGAATGGTTTGGGTGGGAATGGACCTTAAAGATAATCTGGTTCCAACCCCCCTGCCATGGGCAGGGACACCCTCCGCTAGACCAGATTGCCCAAAGCCCCATCCAACCTGGCCTTAAACACTTCCAGGGAGGGGGCATCCACAACTGCTTGGGGCATCCTATTCCAGTGTCTCACCACCCTCATAATGAAGATTTTCTTCCTTATATCTAAGTCCACCCTCTTTCAGTTTAAAACCATTACCCCTCGTCCTATCACTACATGCCCCTGTAAACAGTCCCTTGTAAATGAGTTAAGCTTCAACAGGGAATGATCCAAAAACCTCTTAAGGCTGAAGGTTTAAAAAACAGATTTGGTGGTCTTGCTGGATGGATGATCCATGGAAGAACAGACTTGTTTTGTTTCCTGAGATGGTTTTGGTTTTTGGTTTGTGGGTTTTTTGGTTTTCTGTGGGTTTTGGTTTGGTTTTGTTTTTCCCATGAGATGGACAGCTCAAAGCCCTAGCAACAGACCTGCTTCCTAAAGGTCTCAGTCACCTTTTGCTAGGAATCAAAATTACAGATCAGGTATTTGTATCTTATGAGATACAGTAATGTATAGAGTTTATGTGAGGTCTTCAAGATGAGGGTGGTGGATCATTCGGCATCAGAGACTGGACTGTTACACTGAAATATGTGTTCTCAGCTCAGTGAAGTATGGCAAACTCTCTCAGACCACTAAGCCCCTCAGATCACAAGAGCGCTCAACAGGGGCACAATCTTAGCTTCAGGCCATTAGGCAAGAGGGCAAACTGTCTAACCACCAGATCCATCCCCGACAGTAAAGCGATGAATCAACAGCTACATGGTGTGCAGAAAGATAAAATGAGACTGGATGGCTGTTATGAATAGCCTGTGCTTTTAAATTACATTTGTTTTGACAAATGTGGTCAAAGTAACAAGCATTTTTTCAACAGTTCCTCTAAGGAAAAAGAAAAAAAATGAGCAAGAAAAAACAGCAGGTAAAATAACTGGAGATGTCCATGATACAAAAAGCACTTCCATAAACCCTGGAATTACCAAAGCCTGCTTTCCTACCAGTTTGCATTCCAGAGTTGATGAACTCTAACAAGCCTCCACAAAGCTCGTCCCTTCTCCACCATGCCATTTATTTTCACAGAGCTTGTAGGAGCATAATCTTTGACACTTCTGCTCTGTCACATCTGAAATAAGCCAACAGGTTGACAGAAGGAACAGTATCTTCTATATTAGGAAAGAGGGGACACAAAGATGGAATAGCTTTGAAGCTGCTTCCAGGAGGAGTGTATGCTGGGGCACAGAGGAAAGAAATACTAAAAATCATGAGCGGCAACAGGCCTGAACAACATAGACTTTCCACATTTCCATTTATTTACAAACCACCCTTCAAGTTTTAACAAATTGTTATCATAGTGTTCTTGACTGTATGTACCTGAGCATTGAGTGATTCAGAAAACCTTTACAAGTTCCTATATTTAGAACAGCACCTCCTAAAAAAAAAAAAAAGAAAATCTGGAAGTTTTTGTTCTAAAGTTATTTTGTCAAAATGCAAAGGTGAGTGGAAACACTATTTACAAGAAATTCAGTTAGAAAAGCCCCATGATACTTAAGGAGGATTGGTTAAGATCACTGTTTTTTTAATTTTATTTTGATTGAAAAAAACCTTTTTGGAAGAATGGCTGGGAGAGGATGGGAAATAAGATTTTTGACAAAACTCTGCATTATTTTCAGAAGCTTCTATGCAAGATATATTTTTGTCAAAAACTCTCATAGAAAGAAAAAATATTTCCTGTCTAGTTCTGGCATCTTGCCTTTCAGCGACCAATAATAATAGCCCAGTAAAAAACAGAGTGCAACACACAGGATCCAAGTGTTTCCTCCAGATGCACCTGCAGATACCCCTTTGCCTCGTATGAGTACTGTCTCTCCCGAGTCTCGTCTTTGGAGGACGATAATTTGAAAGAAATACACTTGGTTTCATCAACTGGATCCAATTTTCTCAGTATTTCTATTACCTTCTATAGGCTATTCCACAAGGAATAGCATTCTACATGGAAATAATTGAAGTCAAAAATGTATTGTTTTATCCACAGCTTGTGTATGAAATTTAAGGTAAGCCTAACAAAATTAAACATTTCTGAAACTGCAAACAGTTACAATACAAGTGAGAAAGACAACTTAGACTAAACATTTAAAAGACCTGCATTTGCTGTTAAGCATGCCATAGAAATACACTGCTATGTTTCCACTTTTACAAGCTCTGTAAAAATAAATGGCATGGTAGAGAAGGGACAACCTTTGTGGAGCCTTGCTTTAGAGTTCATCAGCTCTGGGATTATCAGAAGATTATTTCACTGACATTGAGAATTTCTTCAGTCAACACTAAAACTGTCTTTGGGTCACATAGGAAACATTGCAACACGCTGATAATTTTATTAAGTAGCATCACAGCAATCCTTGCTGAAGATGCACAGGGGAAGGTGTCAGTCAAACTACACGAGAACTTCTTGGACTGAGCTTATAAAAGTGATTTTGGAGAACACAAAAAGGAAGCGTGCAGCCTTTCAGCTGCATGACTGCTTGGCTAGGGCACCTCCCATGCCTGATTCCCGGTTTGCAGAATACTGGGAAACAACAGAAGCAGAAACATGAATGGTTTGTTTAAAGTAAAACATCCTCCAACATGAAATTCCGTTGGGTTATTAGGCTCAGCAAGTAGCCGAGCACTACAATGTTATTGCGTATGAAAGGATGAGACAGGCTCTCAGTCAAACACGAGAGGGGCGTACAGCATCGGGAAACTACTGCAGTACAGAGAATCGGCATCTTCCACAAACACTAACTGTGAAACAATCTTGTCATGATGACAGATACAAAAGTTTGGGCGCATACTTTGTTCTGCTCTAATACTGCACAGCTGTTTGTATACAGTTATCCAGAGAGGCACCAATAATGTGAAATGTTGTAGATGCTGAAATCACATCATCTGCTGCATTCCTATTCACCTCAACATGTTTAGATGGGTACCACAGATAAACAGAGCTTCTGGATGTAGGTGAAAACCAATATTATTCTACTATCTATTTCCACTTTTTCTGGAAAAGTATATCAACACCTAAGTATTATTATTCAGTATAGTGTTTACTTATGCAATACCATTTCTCAATAAACAGGCTCATACTGAAAAAAGCTAAATATAAACTTACCCAGGCAGAGATCCACATGTAAACCAAATAACAGAAGCTACTTTAAAATTCCACAAGCAGTTAAAGTTATCAATATTATCATTAGAAAAATGAGTCATAACTTCTGAGGATCCTCATCCCTGAGGAATCCTCTTAAGAAACACTGGTATTAGATAGCCATCTGAAGATGGCCTTCCTATGCATATAAAATTTATTTAACAAGTCATAAAATAGGTTGCTACAACAACATTGATGCAACCCTAATATATCCCTTCTGATTACTTGGCAAATTAATAAGTTTCACATAGCATCCAGGGGCTCAACGTTTATAAATTCTATTCCCTCCTATAATAAAAGTCTATTTTTTTATATAGGATGTACTTTTCACACATAATTTTTTAAGAGTCATTATAGACAGATATAAGCAAACCAAAAGTTATCATGGTTGCATATGCCATCATTGCTGTTCCTTAAAACACATATTTCATATTGGAAGAGAGTAGACAGGCGTATCTCCATATACCAGTAACAAACACTCACAACTAATATACCTTCTCCATTTATACTCATATGTAGTTGGCTAAAATCTAATGATGCTGTGTGTTAGAGTTTTCAAGTATTTCACCAAGAAGCTAATTTATTTATTTGGCCCCCATCAACCAGTATGTGGATTTCCTGGGTGACACTCAACAGGAGACAGCATTAGTGAGCAGAGTTCAGTGCTACACTTGCTCCTTTTCCTTCTTTCGACTGACAGTGAAGAGCACTCTGAACTGCAAAAATACAACTTCATACACAGAACCACAAGTCACATAAGATTTACCAATTGTTAGTTTAATTAGTAAGTATCCAAATACAACTTTCTACGGCTAACTTCCTGTACTTGCTCAGAAATGAGCAAACAGTGGATGGAGCTCCCTTCTAAACTATATCCACAGGCTGCTTTAAGGAAACTGAAATCCAGTAACAAAACACAGCGAGCAGTATGCAATTTTCCCTACCAATATGGACAGTGTTCCAGGAGAAGCTGTATCTAAAGGTCACAGAGGATTTCATTCCTCCACAGCTCAGTTCTTGTTCCATGCTGAATGCATCAGCAAGGGTGTTGTTTATAATGAAGGGGCTTTTTTGTTTGTTTTTGATGTATCCATGAGGAATTAGAGCTAGACCACCAACAGATTTCACATAGCCCACCCAAGGATTCCCTCAATATCAAAAGCAGAAAGAGATTCATTTTTAAAACTTCAAGATTTTGCTTTTGTCTATAGTACCGATTTTAACTTAACACAGCAAAACACCACCACAGATACACGATTTTTACTGTAAGTCAGAACAGAGGGGTTCTGCATACGAGCAAGGACTATTTAAAGACAGGACAAACACAGAGCCATGATGGAATCCATGCATTGCAAAACAACATTGACATCATGGTACAATTTACCCCAGAGAGTCAGTTTTCCATGCCCTAGGCAAATGCTCAACTGCCTTTTATCAGCACTATTAGTCATTACCATGACAGCAATATAGGATGAAATCAGCATCCGTTACATTGCATAGTTACCTTAAATGCCATCCAGCCACTGAAACACAAAGGGCTGGAAAATTACTTAGAGCAATATTGCACTTTTGCTTGTGCCAGTGCATTTTTCAATTGATGCAAACACATTAAGACAGTTAATCAATTACAAATCAAAATCCATTCTCTGTACTATTAATGAATGCAACTTTGTTTAGGTAAAAGCATTGTGTTGAAATGCTTTGAACTAATCATTAACGATGTATAAATTCTGAATAACATGAGCAAAACAAACTCCTCCAAGGGTTTTCCCTTCTAAAAGTAATTCTTCCATCATCTAAAGCAACTTCTTGTTGTTTTCTTTTATAAACCTATATTATATTCTAACAGTGCGCCATGGATGAATCCTAATCGTTTGAAGTTCTCTCACAGAAGGAGCTAAGCAGTAGTTCAGGAGGGACCCACAGAATCACCCTTCTACCGCCTTAAAAGCATACATGCTGCCTATTTCAAACATGACCTCCTGCAGCCTGTAAAGGATGCTTCAGCTGTTTTCATTATCAACTGTTCTCCTCTTCCAAGAGTTTTCAAGTAATGCAGTGTGGAAATTGCACTGTCCGTATCTTACATTACAGTGGCTAGCATAAAGATAAACGACTCTGCAAGAGGAAGTTGGTTTGATACTCTGCACTAAATCTGTAACATGGAACATTTTCTAAAAAACTCAACTAATTAGCACCTTTTCATTAAGCTGTTGCTTTTTCCCTGTTTGCGTCACACAGGTGAGATGTAGGATAAAGAACCTGAGTTGCAACCTGTACATCAACAATCCCCACTTGCCCCGCGTGAATAAGGATCACAGCGCTGGATCCTGAAAAAAGATTTAATCATAATTCAATGGTTTTAAAAATTAATCACTTTCATGCCAATATTATTGCATGACTTGATAGCCCGAACTTGATTTTCTTCTCAAGGAGGTCATAGGTGAAGCATACCACGGGTTCTAATGCATCTCTGAAGTGACAAAGTGTTAATGGAAATACTGAAAAGACTGCCTAGCACTGATCCTATGGGAAAAAACCTGCATGCCAGATCCTTGTCTCAGCCTTCAGCAGCTGACAGGAAAGGGAAGTAGAGCAAATCAGAATCTGCACCAATCGCTTTTCCTCTAAACTGACAGAGCAATTGGATGTATTTACTTCATCTATGCATGCAATTCACAAATTCATATTTAAAAGTTACTGCACTTTAGTTACAGATTATTCAGAAGTTTTGATTTTAGAATATACTAGAGAGCACACAACTGATAGCCCCCCTTTAGGGAACTGAACCCAAGCTCCAGTGCCCAGCTCCCAGAAAGCAGCTATGCCTCATAGTTCTGCCATAGTTAGATGGCCTAAGGCAAAAAATAAAGTACTTGCTACTAGCTGGAGGCTCTAAAGTACTGCATTGAAAAAAAAAAGAAATAAAACCAGAAATATCAATGCTTCTAATGATATTTTTCTCTAGAAAAGCGCTTTCTTGTTAACAAAAAGGATTTAAAAGGCTACCATCATGTAGCACCTGACACAGAAGTATTCATTAGTTTTTTTAACTTTTTTCTTCATGTGCCTGACTGAGTTCAGGCCAGTAGCACAGGCATCATGAGAATTAATTGCAGCTCCAACATGCTCCAGTCTCTTTGCAGCACTATCTGCTTGATTCAGCCTTCTATGTGTTTTATGCCTGGCAGTCCTATTTAATAACAGTCTTCATACACAAAAAGAATTGAGATGTGTGATAAATTGATGAATTGTACAAAGTCAAAAATACTTTTTCCTGAGGCTGCTTCCTGAATCCCGTATTCAATGACCAACCCACTAGCCAATAATCCTCCCAGTCTGGAGGAATGGCAGCACCTCTGCCTCAGTTTCTCCAGGTAAAAACACATCTTCTAAAGATCTTGTAAAGCTTACGCAACATATAAAGTCTTCTGTGATAAGAAATACCATATAAACACAATTATTACCATACACAGGAAATCTTGGCTGTTTTCTGTCTAAAGGACATCAACAATACCAGCAGAAGGACTAAGACCATGGTGTCAAGACTATGGTTTATTTAATATTTTGACTCTAAACTACATTGCCTACTGTCCTGCAACTTGTTTGTAAAACCACTTTTTTCACACCTCAGATAACCGACATTGATAAAACACTGAAAACACCTTACATTTAGTGAGCTTTTCATACTCCTTAATTGCAGAAACATCTTCTGGTTTCCCTTTTGGCTTTTTATTTATTTTTCAAACAGCTATTTCTGTGCTTTTGCCACAAGCAATATAAAAATTACCTCTAGGCTATAAGCAAAAAAAGGAACTAAAAGCAAATAACCCACTCTTACAAAACAGTGCTGTTCAGCAAGGGACTTAAATATTGAGATGTAGCCATCTCAAACTTAACAATACCA
Source organism: Grus americana (assembly GCF_028858705.1). Classification (NCBI taxonomy): domain Eukaryota; kingdom Metazoa; phylum Chordata; class Aves; order Gruiformes; family Gruidae; genus Grus; species Grus americana. The sequence continues at coordinate 96,334,494 of NC_072854.1, forward strand.
AATAAATGAAGCGCTCACTTTGGAAGTTTGTCACCAACTGTGATGGAAACACATGAAAGACATAAGTTGCTTACGTTTTCTTTATTCACATGAATATAGTAGGGGCAACTAGATTCAAAATTAATGAGATGGGCACTACTATTAAGGTGAAACCACAACATTAGTGCTACCTGTTCTTGTTGCACTAACGAGACAATTTGAAGCCAAACAAATTAGTAAAAGGCTATTTTATGTAGTCTAGCATCTTTCAGTTAAGTGATACGATTTATAATCCCTAGGAAGACTCCAGACAAGCACAATGATAATCTAGAATTAAAACTATAAGTAACTTGGTTATTTGAACATAAAGATACATGCTAAATCAATTTAAATAAATACATTAATAATCCATAGTGGTTGTAATAGTATGGATGTGTTTGATAAAACTGTAATGGAACTACTTGTTTTTCTGATGCAACATATAAAAACATGCTAAAAATTTTCAGGCACTCACAAGTTTTTCAGTTATAAATTATTTCTTCAAAACTACAAAAATCTATACAGTTATGTGTACACAGACACGCGCATATATATGTGTGTGTGTGTCCTTTTGACTGATGGAACCAGTTCAGCCTAAATGTTTTTTCTTTTTTCCTGTCTTTTCAGTTGTAAGACTAATTTTGTTTTGGTAGTCTGAATGGTCCTTTTACAGGAGAGTATCTCCTATTCATTCTGGTTTTCCTATGGATTCTGTTTATCTTCTCAAATGCAAAATGTACAAGAAGTGGTGTTTTGGACTGGCAGCTCCATGCCTCATTCTTGCCATAACAAGACAGGTTAATTTATCCCTGAGACTTTTAATAAAATACAAATATTACAATTTGCAATGATTTTTTCCCATGAATGAACTGAAATAATAGTCACAGTTTCTCCACCACACCAAAATAGTGACTTTGCCTCACAGCAATTACATATTTCAGTAGCCTTTCCAAGACAAAGCAAAGAGGAAAATCCCGTCTGCTGTTCAACTGATTCTGTCATCTGTGTAACTGCTTTTACTTCTTTAGTAAAGCTTTAAAGATCTCGGCAAGGAAGGATTTACAGGAAATTAAGCTCCAAATACCGATATCCAACTAAGAATCAGTTTTGCTGGGGCAGGGACTTCAGACTTTGGCCTGCCTGTGCTTCTGGAGATGAAGCTGGCAGGAAGTGGAAGGGGAAGCAACGCAATTCTGGCCGGGATAAGCGGCTCAGCAGGAAGCGAGGGAAAGCAGTTACAGACCATTCAGCAAGATAATGAATTCAATCCAACCTTACAGTAACGAGGAGAAAAAGACATTTGACTTTGATTTTTAGCTCCAAATTCAAAACAATGCGATTAATGGTCATCTGCTGTCTTCCTCCCATTGTAACAAGGCATAAAACAAGCTTTGTTTGGTTTTTGCATTCAGAGCGAGAGAAGGCACTACTCGTATGCACTGGTGCCAAGAGCTGCGTACAATCAAACCCCGTACAAAGAACCATGGGATAGATTAAGGCTTTAGTGTCTCCAGAGACAGATACCAGACAGGATTTTCACAGGAACCTTAGTGAGATAGGTGGCTACATCCCAGGGAAACTGAGGAACAAAAGGAGAGAAGGCTTGGGTCCACACTGCCTTCTAGGGAAAGGTATTTGCCTCAAGAGCTCGTTTGTCTAATTGCTGCAACTTTTCCATTGGGTTGTCTAGAAGGAGCTATCAAGAATAGGCACTAGTCAAGTGAAAAAAGAAAGATGAGGTCTTCAAAAAAAATCTCCTTTCTTGACAATTACTGAGGTTTTGTGCCTGTTTCTTACAAAATGACCTTCTGAAATGCTATTGATTACATAAATAAACAAAAGTAGCAGTAAATTAGTAAATTTCCAAAAAGGCTATCAGTATTAAGAACACTAAGAGAATAATTTCAAACCAGAATTACCTAATCTTTAACAGCACACTTGACGTTCAGCTCATCTGTGACTAATGTATACCAACCTATGAAGTCAGTCCTCAACTGTTATTTGAGGAAGAAGGACTAGAAGGGAAAAGAAGGAAAAGATTTAGTTGGGTGCTATAAAAATAGGAAATCAGTTATAAAATTTAGATCCTACTGAATTTAACAACACCATTATTTAACTTCATTCGTAGTAATCCTTAACAGAAACTTCCATTTTCTGACTAATTAAAAACCCCAACCGTATGTCTACCAGGAATAGAGAGGAGAATAATGAACAAAAAGAAAACTCCAACATTAATACAAGCAAACTGAAGAAATAGATTCCAGATGTTTAGAAACAGATTCTTAGTCTTTCTAGTGTAGGTATGAAACTGGAAGGTTGGATTCTTTCTGTGTTGTCTTCCAAATCTCTTATAGATATAAAATTGTTCCAGCAGAACTGGGTTGACCTCATCACAATCACAGAGGAAATACTGCGTGTGTCACATGATCCAAAGTTTCTCAGTGCTGCAACAATTTCAGTTTCACCTGTGCTGTGGCAAATCCCATCCACTTTTAAAGTCTTTTACGCAGTCCTTCAATGCTGGTAATGTTAGCAGTAACAGTATTGCTAGAAGGAATCACTGTTACCCTATTATGTAAATACAACCCTGAGAGGTGATAGCTTTGACTTCAGCAGCATATGGTATTTGTAACTAAAAAAAAAAGAACTCGGTAACAAAATAATTCCATTCAGATATTTTATACAGTTAAAAGAGTTTGGGCAAAGAAATGAAAAAGATGAAAGTTCTCAAATACAACTTTTATAGCCTGTATGTCTGTCAAACACAGTAAAGGGAAACTGCTTCCACTACTCTTACTATATATTAAATTAGGAATCAGGAGTCTTGTTCCCTAGGAAAAAAATATTAACACTGCAGAGGAACTGGTGTTGAATGTATCGGACACCATTAGTTGCATCAGCTTTTCACAAGGGTATTTGCAAATGACTTCGGGATTCTTAAAGGCTTTCTTCTCCAAAGGCAGCAGCAATGAAACAAAATGCTTTCCAACACTTTCCATAGTTTGTTATGTGTAGCTAAACTGGCAGAGAAGAAAGACGTTTGTATTTGCTACTCTGAATCTTTTACTGAGTCGCCATTCTCAGTTTGTAAGGAAACCATGTGCCCAGCAACCTAAGTGATCCATCCAGTTGGTGGCAACAGTTCCACTGACTCCTGCTGAGGCCCAGGAAATAGGCGATAAGCCTGAAAAGAGTATAGAAACAGGCCCACGCTGTTTGATAGTTCATATCCCAAGTCAGTCTTTCTGGCGCAATACAGAGTTAGCAATCTGTAAATAACGAGGACTGTGCTGCCACAAAGAAACAGAAACATGAAAAGCTGGATCGCATCTTGATATGCCAAATGGCTTGGCTATCCCAGGTGTAAAGTCTGTGAGCACACGGTCCTTCAGAGAAGACATCAAACAAAATACTACTAAGTGAAGTCTCCTCCCCTTCTACCACTTAAAAATTTTGGAAAAATACTTCAAGAACAAGACACTATTTTATTACATAACTTAGTCAAACACCCAAGCCCAGATAAGGGAAATGCTTACTCTACCTAAGAGAAGCTAAGTAATTTTGTGTTGTATACGTTCTTCTGAAGTGAACTCAAATACACCAAAGCAGTATCTTAACAAGAAATGTTGTTTCTGATACTGACTACATCCCAAAAAGACTAAATGAAGTAGTAAAATATATTTTATACATGTTAGATGTCTGACCTTCCCTGAGCATGCATAATTTATGCTAATAATACAGACGGGGATGACAGCCTTTAAAAAAAACCCCAAACCAAAAAACAAAACACAACTATCATTAAATATTTTGAATCTTCAAATCCTGACAGTCATTAGCAGAGTCTTCAGCTTTTTGTTTTGTTTTTGCTGATTTAAGATCAATTCTGAAATCCAGATCAATTCTAAAATCAATTCTATACCACCACATGTTGGGAGAAAAATCTATTCATGATGGTCAATTTGCCAATCTCAAATTTAAAAGTATAACTAAGAAATCCTTCATTTGTACACAAAGGTACTACATTCAGTAAAATGTTCTGAGAGTGGATTTTGAAAAAGGAAAGCTGATTACAATTTAGTAACTACAACCAGCAAAAAGAATTTAATAATAATGGATCCTGAGGGGAAAAAAAAGCAAAACCACTCCAAAACTACAAGTTCATTTATGATTCTGAAATAGGAATAAATTGTAATGAACTTGCAGTTATTAAAATACATCACACTGAGTGTACTTTCTACTCTTTCAGTGAGGAGTAGGTAGTTAACTGAAAACAAGATATGTCTAAATCTCAAGTCCTTTCCAATCTTTATCAAGTTCTTTCTCTCAAGGAAAATTTCCACTTATTAACATTAGCCTTGCAGCACAATAGGCAGACGTTCTCCTATTTTCCAGAGAAGTCTGTTGAAGCACAGGAAGATCTTGCCAAAAGTCAAGATGGCAGATGTACAAATCGCTCCAGTTATGGGGTTTAACCAAACAATTCTATCCTCAAAAACATTATTATAAAATGGGTTCAACAATGATTCCATTGCATTCATCAAGAGCTATAATATTATATTGCCTGAAGTACTAAATTTGCACCAGTCTTGAAGTGTATCCAGTGTAATAACTATATATTTCTATTCACTAGAAAAACAACGAACACATGAAAACTGCATGCTCTAAACCAAACATCTGCCGTCACAGATATTAGCAAAATCTGCTGTGCTTATGGAATGCATACAAATGAATTATGGAAAACCTTAGAGTTCTTTATAAATTTTAACTCTATTTTTCTTCAGAAATACTTTAAAGCATCAAATAAAGTCCTTGCACAGGATTACCAGAACTGTGTTGTTAAATTGGCACTCCTTCATAAAAAAAAAAGGATAGCTTCGCTCTTTGCTGTACAATAGTTAAATACTGCATGATATTTTTAATAAAGGCTGGATTAGATTTTCAAGCACACTGACCAAAGTCTGAAAGCAATTATACATTCACAGTTTCGTTTTTCTGAAGTCTAAAAGTTCTTTCTTCCCTTCTCGTGCTTTCTGGCCTTATGATATTGCTATGCAAATGTAAACAATTACATTGCTCTGAACAGAGAGAAGTACAGCTGCTTCCAGGATTTTAGACAGAGGTGAACTGATACCCTGGGTTACTTTTATCTACTATGGAAAATTCATGAATTGCAATGGAAGATGTTTCCTTTAAATAGCACCATCACAGCAGAGCAGACTTCCAAGATGATGAGATGAAGTTTAAAAAAAAAAGTATATTAAAGATTTTTTGAAAACAGAGAGTCTAATAAAGAAAAGCACATGTTTAGGAATTAACTAGAAAGATCTAGTTTCCTGGTACTGATCTGGGAATTATAAACAGAGAAGTAATTTGAAAGGGCATATTTCTCAGTGTTCCTTTACAACACTAATATAAATGAGATTTTCTATCTGTTCTATCTTGGAGGAGAGTCTTGCTTGTGCAAATTGGAGCTATTAAAACTCCTCAGATTTATTCAGGGTGAGTATTTTTCCCGAGATTCTGATATTGCTTCACCATTTATTGTTTAGTGTGTGTTAGAGAAATACAGTTTCTGAGAAATATACCCCAGCCTTAGTATAAGAGAAATCAAGGATCTATACTGCATGCAACTGCTGTCCAACCTATCAGGCAGTTTGTTAAAGCTGCTATTGCAGATTAAAATCTGTATTTTACATGATTCCTGATATCACAAAGAATTCACTTTTTTGGAAGAATACATTAAAGAAATATGGTAGAAATGATGAAAGCAAACTAAAAGTCATAGCATGAAAAGACGACAAAGGGCTATGCAGTGTATAAATCAGAGTATCTATCTCAGCTTGCGATACTTTCCTTAGTATAGCCCTTCTGAAAATCCAGAGAAATGATGAAAAGGCTTCCTTTTTGGACTTGCATCTTGCTTTCTTTGACTTTTCCTTTTAAAAAATCTAACTTGCAAGTAATACACATGTGCTCTACTCAGTTATTTTTATGTCCAGAGACTGCCTTTTATAGTGGCGAAACAATTTTTCCTCCCACAGGTACAACGCGTCCATGGAAAGGCCCTAGCAGAGAAGAGAAAAGAGTAAATTCTGAAGGACAGATAAAGGTACCTACAGAAAATTAACTGCTCTACCTCATTATTTTAGACGTAACTCCTACTACACACAACAGTTTACCAGAGTATTTCTATTCTTTCAGCCAAATGGTGTCTGCATGAAAGTGAGGCAGGGACTGGTGGAAGGAGAAGCAATGATAGCAAGTCTTGCAAACCACACTGTATTCTGAGAGTACCACACGGAATTAATTGTATTGACACTGCAGATGCCTTTGCAGAGGCATTTCCAAGAACATGTTATGATTAGCAAAATCTTTAAAGGAAAAAACAAAACCACACAAAGCTACACAATTATAGTTTGGGATAACAAAGTTCCAATGCATTCATTATACTTTGGCATTGCAAAATCCACAGATTTAGATAACAATATGCCTTAAATATCTATCACAGAATGAAAGTCTACAAATTATGAGCACAGCTGCTGTTATAAAAATAAGTAAAAAGGTTTCTGACTATGCAAGTGTAACCTGCAAAACCTGCCAACAAAGCTTCTGACCAACAGAACTACTGCCTTTTGTATGCAGCTCTTTTTCCCTGCTTCTCCAGTAAAATATTTTTAGCTATGTATTTACTTCTGCTAGTAATACTCACATATAAAATACTGAGATTATAGTTTGTTTTATTCTCCAACAGTATAAAGAATGGCTTACCACTCACTGACGGACATAAACAAACATATTTAACAGTACCAAACATCCAGTAACAAGAGAATCCAAGAGTCCCTCTTAATGATGGCCACGTTCACTAAAGACGAGAGCTTCCCATGGGTAGTGTTCTTTATTACTTTAACTTTAATCTCCAATTATTGGGACACTCACTGTACTGCATGATCATTACCTCAAAACAAAAGTAACAGCAAGTACAAGTTTTGCTGATTTGCAGAATATATAATGTATTGTTTTTTCTAAATGTTTTGTTTTCTCTTTACTGAAACTCCATAGTATGCACCACAGTTTTTTAATATTGTTCACTCTTCCTAAATGGAAAGTGCAAAAGACTGAAATGATTTAAGATCCTGTGGCAAACGAGCACAGGTAATGGGACTGTCTTTTTAGACCATCTGCTTATTATTTTAAAAAAAGTTTAAGAGTTTCAAATTCAGGCTTTTACTTAAGAAATAATGATAGTGCTTTTCAGTTAAATGATTATTTTTTTAAATAGCTTTTAAAACATGAAAAATTATTTACCTCTACTTAATATATTACAACACTTTTTAATGCTTATTTTCAATAGATTCATGGAATAAATACGCAACTGTATGCAGATTGTGAGCCTCTACTAAGAAAGAACTTTCCTAAATTGACTTCTGTTTCCAGCTGTACTCAACTATTTTAACCCTTCAAGACTATACTCCAAAAATACATAGCTTTTGAGATTCCAGCTGTTTACACTACTGTAGAACTCTTAAAAACATGAGTAGATTTTTAGGCTATGTTGAAGGCAGGAAACATTTGGTTAATGATGTTCACAAAAGACATTAATGGTCTAAACATTTTCACAACCTCACCGGTACATGGAACAGCCAGGACCATGCCTAGACCTGTCTTTAGTGTATGTATTACCTCATCTATTCATCCCCTAACCAATTAATCAAAATAGACTATATCAAGACTTTTTCCTGAATGATACTAACAATAAACAGACTTGACTATTGTTGGGGAGTATAAGGGTGAAGAGGGAACAGATCACACCACTGCAACAACAGAAGTTTAGAGCAAAACACTAACAAATCATAACATTGTATAGGTTACATTTTTTATGAAGTACAACAAAACAAATTATATATAAACTATAATATTATATGTATTTTTCACATCTTATGATGCTATACAATGAGCATTGCATTAATCTGTGTCATGTCTTCTATTATAAAATACCTAGCCATATATAGATTTCAAAAAATGCATTTCTATTTCAAATCTTATTACTAGTTTGTGTTTCATTTATGTATGAAGACACCACTATAGTTTTTAATTTGATACTTTTCTCCAGTTTTCTTCAGAAAACACCCTAGGCATACGCAGTGGTAAAATTAAACATGCCTATTTCAAAGGCTTTGTACAATTTTATTAGGAAAAAACCCAACATGTGGAAATCAGAGCTTTTACTACATACATGGAGAAGAGAGGGATAACAGTTTGGAACATGGTATGTATATGAGTTTCATTACTTTTTTATTTCAGTCTAATGCAATTTTCCTTAAACAAGTACAAACTCTTACAGTACAATATGAAGGCGCCTTTAAACCAAATCTTCTACTAGCGTCTTGCTCCCTGAGAAGCACTTGTTTTGGCAAACAGCTAGAAGCCTGCCAAGAAAAGGTCATCGATCTTTGCCTGAAAAGCTTAAGCCAGCTTTATACAGTAAGGGCTTATTACAAACACACAATGCTTACCAGATGTTCCATCAGCTAACTGGATACAATCCAGAGAGAGATATTCGTTACGAAGGCATTTGCCACACAAAGTCAAAATTACATAAGCACCCTTTGAAGAACCTCTTCACTGAGCAGTGCAGTTTAAAAGGATCATGCACCAACAGACTGAATTGTCACCAAGTACTGATTTCCATTTGCACTGATACCTTTAAAAAGAATTTGGGGTTTGAACAGTTAGCCTGCAAGGTTCATTTGGGAAACAACCAAATGCCTGTGCCATTAGTGAAGTCAGTCTTAACTTGCAAGACCAAAGAACTTAACATGGACTCACACTATTATTTCACAGCTCCTCCTCTGAGGCTTTCCAATTATTATGATGCAGGTAAGAACCCAGAGACATCTGCTTTCAGATCCCATGTTACCAACAGGTGAAATTTTGTTTCAGGAGAAACACATCACCTACCACACCAACAAGTAAATATGCACCAGTCAGGTGAATTACAGATATCTACTGACATTAATCTCTTGTTTTCCAAAATCTGTTAAAATAAGTTAAAGTTGTTCATTTGAGATATGAAAAAATTGTCTGGCTGAGCAACATCACCTTCAAGTTTCCATATCAGTATAAATGCAATGCTTGGGTTTGTGGTTTGTTTTTTTTTTTTTTAAATTACTTTTTAAAAAAATAAACAAACTAGAAACTCAAGATCTGGATGGGCAAAGATTTGTTACAGTTGTAAACACAGTCATAAAATAGATGAATAGTTCTAAGAAGAGAAAGAAACCTAAAAAAAAAAAATCATTTTTGTAATAAGCAACCACACTTCAGCATGGAGGTATTTTAAGATTAAACCAAGTAAGACCCAAGAGAAAAGACATATTACTAACAGTTTTGAATTATCCCTCCTAGGAGGGGAAAATGAAGGCATAGTAGGAGAAAACTTTGCAAATCAGTTTAAGCTTCTTCTATTTCTTTGATTTTACCCTTTTTCCTCACTTGTAATTTGAATGAGTGCTGACCTTTTGGTACTGAAGAAATGAAAAGCTGAATGGGAAAAAAAAAATCCCCCAAACCCTACCTACATAAAACCAAAACTTCAGAGGAAATAGGTTCTCACTTGATAGACTGCATAATGAGTTTTGAAAACAAAGATTCTGGTTACATTTGAAGTTGGCATACACACTACTCCTTGCTGTTGTTCTGATAAAGCAAGGGAGCCTACAGAAGGAAAACAGAAAAGCTAGTGTAGTACCCTACCTGCACTCAAACTATGAATAAATAACACAAGATTAGACCTTTAGAAGACCTTTACCTTTGGTAAACAGCTTCCTAGGCATCAAGCAGCATCCTTATTTCATAGATACTTTACATTTTATCCCTGGAAGACTGCCTGTCCCAACACCACAACAGATCCATTCGTGCAGATCCTTTCTGCTCCACCTACAGCTCTGGAGAAGCTGCAGAGGCTTGTTGGGGCCTCCCCTGAGGGCACCACACTGACTCCACCTTTGCCTCCCCACAGACTCTATTATGGCTCTTCCTAAGCCACTTCCAACACATCAGCTTCCTCTCAGACATTAAAATACAGAGGAAGGTAAGGATCTGCGTGTTGAATGCTGAATCACATTTTGGGTTGCAAAATAAGAGATAAGAAGGTCTCTGCAGTGAAGCTATTAAGGGACTCTGATTCTTCTTTTCCATGTGTTTACCATAAGGCACATGGATTATGGTCTGTTATACAATAGCTTCTCCATCCTTTTTCATTTAAAAAACAAAAAGAAATCTAGAAAAGAAGTAACCTTTTTAAACAAGCAGTTAAACTAGCACAGACGAAACTAATACAATAAAGAACATTGAATCCTGTGTTAAAAATGCAATTATTCGCAATGAAAAGCTGGTGATCAACTTGAAATTTTCTTTTAGAGAGAGATACTACTGCCAGGAGCAATAGCAAAGGTGGGCTAGAGATACACGTCTTAAGTCAGGATGTATCAGTGGGAATAAAGAACAATTTGTACCTTCAAAAAAATTTAAGAAATGTTTCTAGAAAGAGGTGAGGTGCTGTCCACCTACTGGAATAATATTCAGCCGAGATCTATCTACCTAGTCATATACTAGAAATTCTGAACAGATGTAAGCATTCTTTCACAGCCTGTTCAACACCCCAAGTTCAGCAGCGGATGGCTACCAGAAACTACTTCATGGTCTGCCTGATCAATCTTTCGACAGCATCACAAATGTCCCCAAAGGGCAACAATCAGAGGTAACACTCCACCTCCCAACTTGTCAAAGTTGTATTTGCAATAGAAGACATTAGGTTAAAGGAAATAACCACTCTTCACTAACGCAAATTCCTGAAACAACCAAGGAAAGAGATTGTTTCCTGGATGCATGTCATTTAGACTCAGATTTCAGGGTAAGCAGCTTCTGCTGTTCCCCATTCCTACAGTGCCTAGCACAACCAGATCTCATTTGCTGGGCCACTATAGCATAAGAAGCATAATTAATGATGATAATGACAACTACAAAATAGTCTAAGGAACAAAAGCTCTGAAAAATGGTTACATTAGAAATTGTAGAGACAGTTTTCAACCCATGGGCTGTTTTCTACTAACAGATATTTGCAAAAGGATGCTACAACATGGAACAGAAATGCAATTTTTCTTGCTATACTGGTTCCACCGTAGCTGTATGCCTGGAACAAATCCTGTTGATATTCTGATTAACAACCTCTATCTATGTTATAGATTTATCAAGTATGAGACACAAAAAAATGGCATTAAGAGGCATACCCTGCTTCTACTGATATTATTTTCCTTTTTCCTGCAGAACTTCTGCCGTAAGATAGACCAATCAGCAATAACTGTAGCTGCAAAACTGAGAGCCTTCAAGTAAATGAGCTAAGGAGAACTGGGAAGCCTCTTCTAAACTCATATATTTTGACTTAAATACATAACCTGATGTAGTCACAAGTCAGATTTCTTTGTTGAATATTTCAATGCAAAAGGCCAAATAATCAACTTCATATGTTTTGCATTCATAAAATACTGCCATGACTTCAGCTAATGGGCTTTATTCATAAATATCACCTTAAGTTCTTCATCCTGTGAAAATTAAGTATCTTATGAGCAGATGAATCTGAAGATGAATGTATTAGAAGATGTAATCTTTTGTAACTATGTAACTTGTAGACATAACCAAGAACTTCCAACAGGCTGCTTTTTGCACTATCTACCACCTCCAGCATGAGCTGTGGTGTATTATTGCAATTCAACTGTCCACTCTAAAATAGGGAATCTGTAAACATAGAGAAAGGCAATTGCGTAATTCAATTGTGACGTCTAACAAGGATTAATCATTACAATGGATTAGACATAGTACATAGAAAACGAAGTTTGAATAGTTCTTAAATTTTTATTACATATTACCCATAACAGCTACAGCTAAAAAACCTCTAACACGTCAAGGTCATTCTGAAGTCATGCTACAGTTGATTCAATACTGACATATTGCAAATGGTAACTTAATTTGTAAGTTGGTAGAAAGCTACCATAAGTAACTGTATGTATTTGTGTCACACAAAAACCAGTAATTCCAAAGGAAGAAGAAATCTACAGTGACAAATGCAGCAAGGAGGTCACAAGCTTTTAAATACAGCAGTATCTGTCTTTCAGTCTATATAAAACTGACTTTGTTGAAAATGTTTTTAATCATTCGTGAGGCAATTTACCTCTCTTACCCACTTGATGGCCATCTGTTATCCCAGTTTATAGATTGATCATAGTATCATCATATCAGTTATGTTTCAACCTTTCAGTCTGCATTTGGATTGTGACTGGCTACAGAGGAGCTCTTAAATATTTCTAAAATCATTCAAAGAAATTCAGTCACAAAATTCTATAACCACTAAAATAGATCAAAAAATACTGCCAAAGCATCTCAATAAAAGAGTCAATGAGCACACTTCAGCCTAAAAATAATGCATATGCTACAGCAACACTGAATTAATATAGAAAAATCAATATGACCTCGGACAACAAGCTGCACTGAAAAAATTAATAAAACAGCATGTCTTATAAAGTCTCCTGTTCATCCAAGGACTAATAAACAGACCCTTTCTCCATTGCTCTGGCAAAAGTTGAAAATACAAGACTAAAAACCCATGCAATCATCAGATCCGTTTTGTGAAGTAACATACGATAAATACGATAGACTTTTCCCAAGCTAATTACTTCTTACAAACACCAGTCTACTATAAACCTTGTTTTTCTTATAAGTTTATATATAAAGTGGACTCATCAAATGTTTGGTTAATAGCAGAATTGACTGATTACATGCTTTGCAGGTCTGAAAAAGTATTCTAGCAGAGCAACAACAAGCATCCATATTTTGAGCTGGTCTCCCAAAAGCAAGTTATTAGAAATACCTGTTCTTGGAGATCCTATATTCTTGCATATGGCACAGTACTCAATGAAGTTAACGAAAAAATTCCAACTAATGCTACCACATGCTATGTCAGGTGAATGGAAGCTCCATTTTTTTTGTTTGACCAAAGGGATTTGTTTTTAAAATATGCTTTAAAAGTTCTGAGTGGGAAGTTGTTAAAAAAATCCAATAAAAATATTAAAACTATAAACAATTATTTTTATAATTAGAACTTTACCGATTAACTGTTGCAGTTATTTTAGCCTGTGAATGGATACCTTTGTGTGTATCTACATTTGGGAAGCTTCCACTGACACAGCTGTTTCCATTCACTGGAAACACAAATGTGTATTTACTCTGAATGCACAGAGTCATTTTAAATACAATAAATCTGTAGAAGGTAAATAACCCTGCAGATCGGTTTTGGCATAGAGACTGTAAAGACCTGAATCACAGGTGTTACAGAAATACTGGTTACATAGTTCAAAATGAAGAATTTTAAAAATGTATTTTAAGAGCTGTTTTCTCTCACTGTTTTTACGTTCCCATCAACAAAAGCACGCTGAAGTATTTTGCAGGACAGGTTTTGAAAGCATGATATGGGGATGATCAAATTTTAGCAGGAAAATTTAAATCCTCACTTTTGAGAATATCACCTGGTGTGTGACAAACGCTTAATTTAGCATTTTCTTTTCAGTATGCGGGCCAGACAGTTCCTACTACAGAATTTACAAAAGATTGCTAAAATAAATAGTTACTCACCCTCCCTCTCAGTGCAGAACAAACATTCAGAAGCTATAAGCAGGCTCCAAAACAGGATTAGTGTAAAAAAAACCAACCAAACCAAAAAACCCCAAAAACCCCATAAAAACGTTCCTGATGGGTTTTGTTGTTGTAAGGGCTTTTTATGTAGTTTGCTTTCCACTTCTCAGACTTTAGCATCTGTGTTTTCCAACCTTTTTTCTGCTTCAAAGACTAGAATTGAGTGGAAGCAAGTTCTAGAAAATGATGTTTTCAGAACAAATCCAAAAACCTTGAGATATCAACAATCAACTGTGAGAGTTGGCAGTGCCACAAGATATCCAGTGGAGAGCAGCCCAAACTCTTGGGCTTTCCAGGCTGTCCCCACACAAATACACTGTTGCTGCTGGAGAAGTAGAGCTTCAGGCAGCTTCTGAAGGAAATTTCACAGTATAGGAAATGGCAAGAAGCTGGCACAGCTCTATAACCTCCCATGTATTTGTAGCCTGTCTTTAGAATGGGAGAAAAATTGCAAGTAGGAAAGCCAGCAACTCAACCCTTCTTTCTACAGTTCCACATAAAAATACCTGCCAGATGCTGATATCTAAGAGTGGCTCTGAACAAATCTGTCTCAACATGACAAGGAGAGGCAGAAGTACTCTTTACCTCCCTTTGTAATCTCCCATATTTCTATCTATTCTGTACACCTAAGCCACACAAGTGATGAAAGTCCATGAATGACTCAGTTTAGAGGAGGGGGAAGGAGGAGGAGAAATTGTGTGCTTTTGTTGAGGAAGTCATCTTATAACAATGAACTGTTTTCATCATCTTGCCACCCAAGTCCAAATACCGTAGAGGGATAAGCAATCTGGCAGCTGGGATTAAGGGACAATTGAAATTTAAGAGGCGTACGGTAACAGCATCTTATGTCAACATTATGTACAAGCTTACTAAAACTATTGAGAATATACTACTAACGAGAACGCTTCTTTATCCACCATCTTGGATTTTATATGTAAACTTGCAATATATATAGCAATTTATTCCTATAAGGGCTCACCTGCAAAATTAGGACTTTTGCCTCTTAGAGGAAATTCGAGAGGACAAAGCTCTCTGCTCATATTAATGGATTCAACTAATCTTAAGTCAATTATACCAAAACAGAATTAGGATATCTATCTTAAAAATCTTTCAGAAGTGCCAAATAGCTGAAGTTACATTATTGATTACTGTTAATTAGAAAGCTGCATGTATTGCATAGACAAAACAAATCCAATTTCCAGTACACAGAATTACAAGACAATACTGCTTGGCAAGTATATACTACATCTCAGTAGTTGAGATTTTTTTTATAGCAGTATTTTTTTAAAAAGGCAAACTGAGAAACATGCAACATGAATGCTTCCTCCAGTTAAATTGTTGCTACAGGTATTTTTATTTTCATAAATGGATGACTTTTGCCCCTCAAGAATCTGAGGCGAAATAGTGATACCCATTTGTGCAGCATGAAAAGAATGCTATGCAATCTGTTGCTATTCACAATGAGGACTGGGAGTTCAAAAACAAGATCCTGGTTAACAAATTAGGTCAAGAGTAGCTATCACCTCAACCAACCCTAGCCACTCAAAAGTCATGCATTTAATCTAACCTTAATCTTACGTTCCATAGTCAATGAATGCAAATCAACTACAGTGAACTGCCCCACTGAAATGCGTAAAATATATATCAGGTGTATTCTATTTACATACATATTTATATATGTATAGATCAAATGAAACAGGCATTTTTGAAACACTTAGAATAAGTTACTTTCTGTGTGGGTTAAGTGCTTCTGTTCACTACAGAAGGATACATACAGGTATGTTAAACTAGGTGCGTCACTTAAGACTGCAGGAGTGAGAGGAGACTCATCCAAAACTAGCTAGGCCTCAGCCCTAATAAAGCATTCTAAAAATAGGATTTCATAACAGTGTTAACAAAACACCATAAAAAACTGTTTATGAACTGTTGTACAAACCTGGTCCAATTTCCCTTATGAGGAAAACCGTAACTTTCCTAGACAATTGTGCAATATTTCTACATAATGCTTTTCCATGGTTATTTAATTGTATGGGAAAGCTCTAAAACTAGACAAGTTCTATTGCATTTCATAAGCACACAATTTCTCCACAGTTCTACCAAATTCACCCTAACTAAAGCCTCTTGGTCTTCCCAAGGAGTTACTGTGAGACAGCATTTCATAAGATGTTTTCCCTCACTGCCCTGTTTCCATTTGAGTGCTCCCCTTCAATGCTACTGTAGCAACAGAAATTGTAGTTCCGCAAATTTCTTTCCAAGCACCTTTCAAGTGTCACAGGGTAATGCACCACATACATACACATCTTGTATCAGAAATAGCGTGGCCAGCAGGACCAGGGCAGTGATCGTCCCCCTGTACTCGGCACTGGTGAGGCCGCACCTCAAGTACTGTGTTCAGTTTTGGGCCCCTCACTACCAGACAGACATTGAGGTGCTGGAGTGTGTCCAGAGAAGGGCAACGAAGCCGGTGAAGGGTCTAGAGCACAAGTCTTACGAGGAGCGGCTGAGGGAACTGGGGTTGTTTAGCCTGGAGAAGAGGAGGCCAAGGGGAGACCTTATCACTCTCTACAACTGCCTGAAAGGAGGTTGTAGCCAGATGGGTGTTGGTCTCTTCTCCCAAGTAACAAGTGATAGGACAAGAGGAAATGGCCTCAAGTTGTGCCAGGGGAGGTTTGGATTGGGTATTAGGAAAACTTTCTTCACCAAAAGGGTTATCGAGTGCTGGAACAAGCTGCCCGGGGAAGTGGCTGAGTCACCATCCCTGGAGGTATTTAAAAGACACATAGATGTGGTGCTTAGGGACATGGTTTAGTGGTGGGCTTGGCAGTGCTAGGTTAACAGTTGGACTTGATGATCTAAAGGTCTTCTCTGACCTCAACGATTCTATGATTCTATAATATAGGAGACATTACTATAGACATTTTTCCTTTTCCTGTATAAAAGGTTATAGAGTTTTAAAGAACTTTTGATGAACAACATAACACCATTCTTCCTGCTCTTTGACAGTCTGACATCCCTAAATGCATCTTGTGATAGAATAGTAACACTATGCTCATCTGGGTATCAATTAACTATCAATGGAAGGTCGGAAGAATATCTACCTGCCCTATGACAGAACCACACCAATGCCTTGAACCACATTTTAGTTCCATCATTGACATGCCAAGCAGCAAGATATATGGAAACTACTATTAAATTGACATTTTCTTCGATATGCAGGAAGAACAAAAGGCAGATTACACCTTATGTGGGTACAAAATGTGGCTATAAGATGAAGTTTAAATAATAGTTTGCTTTGGTTTTAAAATTCAGGATTTAGAGCAATGTGTTTTTGCAAGCTACTGTTAGTAATTGGTCAGAGCACAGCAATTCATTACAACGAGCAGAAATATAAATGCATTCTTCCGCTGTTTCTTAACTGTGCCAGGCAAAATAATTTCATTTCATAGCATCAGGGTTTATGTGAATCTTCTTTATGTACCGTGAAGCAATGATAACCTTGTTTAGCTCAGCTCTATGAGCTACTGGGGAAACCTGATCAGTGAACATCATTTAAAATAATCAAACGAAAAAAACAGCCATCTAGGCCATTTCAGCAGGTCAGGTTGTCATCGAGAACATGACTAAGATACACAGATTTGCTTCTTCATAAGTTCTCTTACTCCTACAATATACCACCTGACTCTGTTCTCATTTAACAGCAGAAAAATATCTTAAGAATTTAATAAGTATTTATTTTCCATCTTTCTTTGTTGGTTTCTCCCTCCCTCTCCAACATGCAACTGCTGTGTCATAAAAATGAAAACACCTATTATCATTCTAATGTTTTGGTCATTACTTTACTTGAAAAAGAAAACATTTAGTGGAAAAATACCAAATATTAGAATAATTCAAAAAGCAAATAAACTCTTCCCCCCCACCTTTAACATCTTATAATTTCTAGCTACATAATGGTTAGCATTCTTCCAAAAATAAGAATTTGGAAGTTTCTTCTGGAAATTAATACTACTAAACTATTCTCATTTCATTACTGTCCTTTTAGCTGGTATTGTTACCATCAGTGAATAACAGGGTAAGATGAACTGCAACTGCTTGTTGACTCACAGGCAGATACATCAAAATGTGGTCACTTTAACTTGAGCTCATACAGATTTGAGAGGACAGTGGCACAGCACCTCCTCTAATACTTCCATTGCAGAGGCCCTTGAAAGATTCCATTCATGAAAGAGTAAGGAAAAATATTGAAAGTCCCTACCTTCACCTGATGATCCTGAAAGGTCTATGATGACATACACTCTCCCTTCTGGCTCCAAGTCAATCTGCAATCAAGAAGAGAATTAGAAGAAAACTTAGAATGGCTCACAAAGCAAGTGACTGCATACACAGGAAACAAAAAGTTTCCAAAACTTGTGAAGCCAAGGTGTAGGCAGGCCACATGGGCAGGTCTACAGTTCACTAGTGTCCTGGTTTAACCCGACTGGCAGCTAAAACAAACACACAACTACCAACACAGCCTCCTTTTGCAAAGAGGTGTTGAGGACCCTGCACCTTCACTGAAGCGGAAAAGAAGTGTGTGCCTTTAGCACTTCGAAAGCTTGAGCTTTTACAAATCAAATATTTAAAGCACTGTTCTGTCATACGTTTGCACCACTACTTCCGAGGAGACAAGGAAGAAAGTTAAAAAGTGATAGTATCAAATAACTTTTTAACTGTAATTTATACTGAGCCCAGCCACGCAAATGTGAAAAACACTGTGATCTATTCAGATCCCAGCGAGACAGATCAGCTCTGGTCACAGAACAGGGGAAATGAACACACATAGATTGTACAGCCGGTTAACACGTGTTTATAATACTCCCTTTGTATCCCCACTGGGAGAAAGAAATACATGCTTTATCCTCTTTTTCTGAAATCCAAAATTTGTTTATTTCTGCACCGTTCTGGTAGATTTTAAGGAGTCTTTGCTCTTGCAGAGATCACTTTCACTCAGCATGAAATACAGGTGCTTAGTATCAAGCTGCTGTACTTCAAGATTTCACGGGCTGTGGGAATAAGCTCCTGTACATTCAGGCACCGCAATGAAGAGCTCACTACAAATCCCCCGGTATTTTACCACACATTTCATCAGCAACTCTAAATACTGCTGGATTTGAGCATATTAATGGTGTCCTACACATTACAGACAATTTTTGTAGCCACCCATCTCAAAAATTAAACTGTAACTAAAACACCATGTAATCCTTAGCTCTTACTGTCACACAGCAGTTGTCACACAATTTCAGACTGAGTGAAATAACGTGGTGTACATTAATATTATACTTCCATTCTATTTTAGCAAGTAAAGCACACAGATAAAATTGCATGCCCGCTGTCGGGTGCCTCAACGGGCCTTATCTGTCAGGGTCCATCATCCTGTGTCCCACCACTCCAGCCAGGAGCGGGCAGTCGGGGAGGCACCGGGGCAGCCCCAACCATGGCCATTAGCCACCTCCCGGGAATGGGGCCCAGGCCAGGATGTGGGCCTGCAGGTAGGCCTGGCTCAGTAGAGCCAGGCAGGGCTGTGGGGAGCTGGAGACCAGCCCGGCTAGGGTGTCACTGGGGTGGGGGCTGACATGGGGTCCTGGACTCTGGGCAGGGTGGGGGGAGCCCCAGGGGCTGGGCAGGGACATTGCAGCCTGTTGGTGCCCCCAGGGCCCTGACACTCACATGGGACTTGATGAGATCAGGCCTGACGCGTACCACATCAGGGTACACGGGGCAGGTGAGAAAACAGGAAAAGGAGTTGTTTCCCCAAAAGCCCCTTCTTCCCCCAAGCAAAAGAGCGGCAGGACTACAGATCCTTGTCAATGCCAGACCAAACAGACTCAGGACGAAAAGAAGGGAACATGCCTCATTGCCAGAGTCCAGCCAAGCCCTGCTCTCCATGGGCAGAAACCCCAGAGCTTTCATGACACCTCTGCTACGCTGAGGCAGCCACACACAGGGCTGGTGGCTGGGAACAGGCTACTCGCCACCCACCCCACCACAGCCCTCCTCCTCCTCCACCCTGCTGCTCCGGTGCAACAGGGGAAGGTGGGCCTTGCTTTGCCAGTGTCAGCAAACAGTACCGAGCTGCCTCCTAAGTCACGAGTGACATCAGGGCACAGCACTAGGCCAGAATGAGATGATAATCAAGAGATGACCAATTCATGCTAACAACTTGGGAGATCAATCTGTTGATCTTTGCAAATTAGCTAGTAAATGAGACACCAAAATCTCTGGGCTCTGCCAGGCTTTGCCTGTCTGCATTCAGCAGGCAGTTCCATGGGGCCACCGCTTTTGTCTCATCACCTGGGAGGACACCTCCGCTGTCTTCCTCTTTTGGGCCACAGCTGCTGAATGCATCAGGGTGACACAAGTTCCTCCCTCCACAAACCAGCTTCTCACAAAAACACTTCTGTGCCATTCAAGAGCGAGCCAGTAGGAGTTCACAGGTCCAGCTGATGTCATTGGACCAGCGGATCAAGAAAATGATCTCAGCAGCTGTATTGTAAATAGTCAAGGCAGGAAATAGGTGTTAGCAAGGCCAGGGGTTACTCAGAGGGGAAGAAAATGAAAGCGTGGTTGAGTGTTTTTCCATAAATAAAGTGTTGAATATTCAAGTAAAGACATTTTTAACAATTTTTGAAGTGGCAGCATGAGTTTTGTGGGGGAGTTTTTGGGGGTTTGTTTTTGTTTTTTTAAGTAAAGCTACTGATCTTAAGATACTGCTCCTCTCCCTTTGCAGTTTTTAAATAAAAAAAAAATTAGAAGATCAGAGGCACAGGTGCATGAATACACTTTGATGTCTTTGCTGAGGGAGGCTTTTGAAAAACTGCTATAGCTCTCAACAGATGGCTGTATTACAGACAGGCATGTCTAATGCTCTGTTTGCATCAGCACTATATACTGTTTGGTTAAGCTTTCGGCAAAATACTTTATGCAGTTCAAATCCCAGTGTGCACACATGCATACAAAACCCCACCACCATCCCTGCAGAAGAATCAGGCATCTGGAGGAGTTGATGGCCACAATCACAAAATCTCTGTTCTGCCCATTTAAGTACAAACAGAATTGGATGCTACTCAGGAAAAAGACTGGAGCGCTGAACCCAAGTTTCCATTACTCATCAAGTGGACTGTTTTCATATACAATTTATTAGAAATGCTGCTTACTGATTTTGATTCAGAATTTTTGCTGATGGTCTAAGCAGAATGAAGTATTTAGAAAAGGGAGTCTCTGTTACAAAGTACGTTTCAGACCTAAAATGTTCTAATACCAGTGAGAATGAAATGGACATACTCTTATTTTTAGATTTATGCAATACTCATATTTCATTTCAGTGAGTACCTATGCCGACAGTCTCATCAGTCACATGAATTAGTACTTTTGCCAGAAGCCGGCAGTTCAGCTGCCTCAGCTGACCTCACATATAAGAGGACACCCCCTAAAAGGCAGAATCCCCTAAACTGATAGGAATCCTTCTTTTGATCTCAGGTCTTTCATGTATCAAAACAAGTATGGAATGAGAAGGACTGATTCAAGTCTAATTTTGCATAAAACATTTCCAATTTAATGCCTAGAAACATAATGGTATAAATAGCTCCAAAACAGTCAGATTACAAGAATATAAACTACATGCCTTTTCTTTTAATCTTCACATTAAACCACACTTAGAAGAAGGTGGAGACTATGAAATGTCATTTTATAAATAAGTAACAAAAGATGCATATAGCACAAATCTAAAATTTCCATGAATTTTTCACCAAACACCCTTAAAGTTATCACATATGAAATGCCCTTAGACACATGCAATCAGAAACAGAATGACTGGCCAAATTCAGCTGAATATAACAGACGTCCTTGAAAGCAACGGAAATAGCCTGATCACAGCAGTTCTGATTCTGACCCTTCTCTTTGACTAAAAATACTTCTCTCTGAATGCAGCCAAGCATTTATAGATGCAGAGAGACACTATAAGAAGATATCTAAAAAGACGTGACTGTTCAAAAGGACAAGAGGGAACAAGGCAAGATGCAAACTAGGGATAGGACGGAGGAGCTGATACAAGAGCAGCTTTGCTGTAAACAAGACACATTGCAAAATAGATGCCTCGCACATTCAACACCACATTCTCTGCACGCAACAAAAGATGTAACAGCTATCATCGAGCAAAATGTTTGATCAAAGTGTTTAATCGTGTTACTGGCCCATGCTATTGCTGTGACATTTGTTAAAATACAGAGTTTTAGTAGGTGCAAAAGATTAATTGTAAAGGTACTTTAAACAACTTCTATACTGTGAAAATAATCCTTATGTGGCAATGTACTGAGATTAGTAGAATGATTACTGGAAAGCAGCACAGATCTTGAAAAAATCCAGGCATGAATAAAGCATATTAGTAGCCTGTTTCAGGGAACAAAAGGCAACCACCCATAAAACCAGACATACTTTCAGAGGAAAAAACCCGTGTTGAAACCATGGCCAAGTTTCAGCATATTGAAGGCATTTATATAATTTCAGAGTCATTAATGGATTTTATTTTCAACACCCTTCTGAGACAGTTCCCCATCTGTAAAATGAGATACTCCCAAAGGCACAAGCTAGACTAAATGACTTGCCAGAAAGCCATACAAGAAGTACAGTTAAACACAAACTGAACTCTGGTCTCTGGAGGCCCAGACTGCCCACTGGACCATTTCTCCTATTCCTCAGTTACACTTCAACCTATACATTTAAAAAAAAAAAAAAAAACACCAAAACAAAAAAACCCAAAAAAAACCCCCCAACACCCAAAAAACAACTTTAATGGGTACATATCTAGGAGACAATTCCTTTCTTTTCCATTCAGTTAATACTCATACGTAAAAACAATATCAAACAAAAAATTGCTTAACTATTTCTCTACAGCATTTCCAAAGCATCACAATGCTTAGGCAATTTTGGAGTAATGCAAAATCTAGTCAAACTATGCAGAGGATTGTGGAAATAGTTCAGCTTTTCCTCAAAGTTTGCTTTTTGCAAGCTTTTAACTTCTAAGCATCCTTCCGGGGGTGTGTGTGCACGTGTTGGGGGCGGGGGGGGGGGGGGGGGGAAGTCCTAAGCTCACCTAGAAGCTTACCACTTTCTTCTTCTTAGGTGCAAGCTGTAATTCCCAACCCCAAAAATACAATAC
Source organism: Grus americana (assembly GCF_028858705.1). Taxonomy (NCBI): domain Eukaryota; kingdom Metazoa; phylum Chordata; class Aves; order Gruiformes; family Gruidae; genus Grus; species Grus americana. The sequence continues at coordinate 96,357,445 of NC_072854.1, forward strand.
AGGATTTTCCTGTTCCTCAAACAGGATTCAATTAGTCTAAGATTTTGCACACTATCTCTAATCCTATTGGGATGAGGAAGATTAGAACTTGCTATGCAATTATTTGGGTTGCACTGATGCTTCATATTTGAATATGAAGATTTTACACTCCTGACCACTGCACAGCCTGAATCATTCGGGGGTGCTTTTTTCATTCTAGGTGGTAGCACCAGCACAGAGATTTTGCATGCCCGATCGAGCAAACTGAGACCTGTTGTAAACAAGTGATAAACATCCATCTTCAGTGGCTCAGTGCCCCATTACCATAGGTTTTCGTTTGATCACAAGAGTCCATCAACCACCTACGTTCCAACACAAGAACGTCACCTAGGATTACATGCACCGTACTCATTTAAACACCAACTTGTCTCTTGAGAGAAATTTAAGGACAGTCATTGACATAAATCTCAGATCTGGCATAAACAGTGACTAGACAAGTGCATTTTCCATAAGTGAACTTCCTAGCAGCACCAAGGTTGAGTAAGTTTTACTCCGATGTTCCTTAGCTAGACAGTTTGTGAAATACAGCAAAACCCCTTGAACCACAAAGCTGTTCAGGATTTTGGCAACACTATAAACCTAAAAGGACTGTATAAGCAACAGAAACAGAAAGAATTAAATCATAAAACCTGCTTTGCACCTCTTGTTGTGATGTTCTAGGATTATCTGATATTTGGATAGCTTAAGGCATAAATCTCCAAGCACATGATCTGTCACTGCAGATGGTTATTTGAGTCATGTAGGACTTGAGAAGTTGGTACATATTAACCCTTACTGAGCACAGCATTACCGAAAGCTTCTCTTTGAACACGCTTATCTGAAAGGAGGAGGGAAAGGATTGTGTTTAAAGAGCTGATATTTGCAAAGGCTGGGGGTTGTGGGGGTTACATCTACTGCTTTCAGGGGCATTTACTTCTCCAGTTTTGATAAAATATTATTTCCATGAAAATGCTTAAGAACATCAGAACAGTTGTAACCTAATAGAAAATGACTGGAGACAGAGCCTGTGCAGAGTCTTTTGTTCTTTAACCACAAGATTTTCCTGCTTCAATTTAAATAGCCAATAGAGTACCTATTTTAACTTATTTAATAGAAAATAAATCATTAACATGGACACTTTTCAATACAGTCAAAATGACTGCAGACCAAGTCATCTGAAGACTTGCAAAAACACCATCTTTACTGGAACAGAAGCAAACTCTTGACCAAAACAACAGCTAGAGGCAAGATGAAACTTGGAAACTTCTCTCAGCATTCACGTCTGAATCCCTAGCAAGCTCACCTAAAATGAACAGCTTTGCAATAGGCTCTGTAAGGTCAGCAAAATAGCTGGGAAAGTATTATTAAATAAATATCTGAAAAGTAACAGATTTCATGTTACATCATTAATTAATACGAGGTAAACTTGACTTTCAAAGACATTGCCCAGAAAACATGTTAAGAAAACTTCCCTAGAATCTCTGTTTACATCCATGATTTTCCCCCCTCCCACCGCATCTTGCTCTTCTGGCCAAAGCAAGCAGGTCTCATTCAGAGTCAGTGCACTGCCACAAAGCTCACAAATCTGCCTTTCATTATGAATGTTACATATTTGATTATTATAATTACAGAGAAATGTAACACAGCTTGCTGCATTGTAATTGACCACAATGATATACATAAAAGTTAAGAAATTTTAGCCACAGGGGATTCTATCATTTATTTACTCATACTCAAAAGTCAGCAAAAGGACATCAAACATCTTGCATGACCTACAGAAAAGATCAAACACTTTCTAGTGCCAGACACATGAACAGACATAATACAGAACAGAAGCAGCCGGGAAAAACAAGATTCAGCTGAAATAACCACAGTATTCAGAAATCAATTCTAAACCAAGAGTCCTTCCATTACTTAACATCACATATATCGATATTCAATTGCAGTGTCCTGAATCACACATGATACGACTTTGATTTTCCATAATCTTCTGTACCCAAGATCTCCCAGGCACCAATGGAGGAATGGTTTTGAATGCATGGTGACACGCAAACGCACGAGTGTTTGTGCACAAGCATGCGCATCTGCACACTCGGAAGTCACGTACTCATTTTGTGTATTACAAGGAAGAATAACCTTTTTGGACCACTGTACTGGGACTAGGGTGTTCATGGTTCATTTTCTGGTAGAGTCCAGAAAATGAACTCAGACAGATGGCTATATTAACGTGCAACAAGACAGCAGAGCTGTACAAACAGCTGCAAAGGCATGAAGCGCCATGACCACAGAAGGGTCACTGCACGAAAGGAAGCTTCTGACTCCCTGATCTGAAGGAGGGAAGAGATTATCTTCACTTTCTTGAAAGCCTCAGGTAGTAAGAGGGTGTATGGCACAACGTATTAACTATTAAGGTGGTTAACGCTTATATGCCCAAACTGGTTAGGGTTTCTAAATACCTACAATCAGAATTCACAAAGGAGGGAAACAAACCTATGACACAGAAATTTCTTCATGAGTGGAAAAAGAAGTCAATAATCCTGAGACAAGGCTGTCTACACAAACCATTCAGGGCATTCTGCACCTGAAGAGGTCAACGGAGACTCATACCAGCATGAGTGTTTCAGGCATATGTGTGTGTGTTGTTTTGTTGGTTTACTTAACCCAGTACAGTTATTCCGATGATGTCAATGTCTTCTATTAGTATGTCTTATGAAGACAGGGGAAATAAGCCAAAGTTACATAGTACATTTTCACTGTACTATAACTGTATCCACACTAGAAATGGAGATTGCACTATTTTAGTAATAGTAATGAAGATAAAGTACAAAGAACCTACACAAGCCCAGGCATAACATGAAGTACAAGACATAAGAGCTGGGCTTGGCTGAACAACGCTCAACTGGACTTTGAGTGAAAGGACAGTAAAGCCACCTACAAAACAAGTCTGCATAAAGCCATTCACTTGAAACATCTGCTAAATGTATTTCAAGAAAGAAAAGAAACTCTTCAGAGCACAATCACTTTCCCAAGCAGATGGTTATTTGATTTAAGAATAAAGGAATTGCATCATGTGGTAAGATCTGACCCGTAATTTCATCACAAGGCTTTTCAAAATCTATTCTTTAATGCACTAGTGCATTGGCACCCTCCAAATCATAGGGAAATAATTAACTGTCACAAAATATTTAGAACACATTTATCGTCTTGGTTTATGGACATTTTTTAAATGTCACGTTACAGAACCACAACCAGAAGGGAGGAGGTTACCTACACACCTAGGAATACAACAGCGAATAGAGAATCAGGACTCAAGCACATCATGGCTAGCGGATTACATGTTAAAATCTGATAAAACGCTGTCAAATTATTTTACTACAGTACAATTTCAGATAACCACTTGCTTATATGCTTAAGCCAAACTCCTAGTTGGCATGTTTGCTCAGGAATCACCCAAATGTGATGAGTTAACCACACAGATATTTGGAGTTTCTCCTAAATTGCAATAATATTTCCTCTGAGTAGACACCTTTGCTTATCCATGTACTTACTGTTATGCAGATACCTATTTCATTATGATTGTCCAAAGTACTGCAGAGGACCTTAGGATTGACTGGTACTTTTCCTGGTCATATACAATAGTTGTGGTGCACTGCCTACATTTTTCCTTATTTCCTTAAGTAACTTCCATATTTCCTTGCTTCCCTTACATAAGACTTACAGATTAAGATATCAAAGCAATACTACCCATTTCCTGTAAAGCACATATTTTTCTTCTCTTTATGGTCAAAGTGCTCCTTTCTTACACTCTCTCCTGCCAGGTATACTCTGGGAAACTCAAGACAGTATATAATAGGAAATATCCACACAGCATTACCGTACAAAGAATAAAGGAAATAGCTGTACTGATTTTTAGACATCAAAAATCAGGGAAAATAATAGCTGGAAGATCCAAGACTGAGGTGGCATAAATTCAAACCCTTCCTAAATGAGGTAAAATAATTTCCAAAGGCAGGATATAAATAAGTGCTAGGAAATGGTAACATTTAGATATTGTGAAGTTGCCCTTCAGTTTTTCACCTGTTAATCCTATTCTAGTCCTCTAAAAAAGAAAATTCTGGAACTTCCCTATTAACCAATTGTATTTTAAAACAGAAGTTAGGAACATCAACGACACCCTGGTTTGAGTAAAACTCCCAGCTGCCTCAGAGGGAAGATCTTTCCAGACCAACTATTAGAAAATAAATATACCTTACATGATACCTCAGCACAAACTGGGCAGCCACTTCAGCGTTGATCTTGGACCTTTCCCCATAAGAAGTTCACATTTTTGGTCTTTCAAACACTACTGTGCAATACCTTTCAGCACCTTTTGAGAGAGGTTCTACCAGACTTACAATCATCAATGAGTCAGAAGAAAGCAGCAGGGAGCTGAATCTACTTTGGTTCAGTTCTAGTTCAGGTTCAGTTGTAAGTTGCTGACTTTGTTCCACTTTGCAACAAAACTCGCATCTAGGTTTTGTTCCAATTAAAAAAAATTAAAACCAACAACTACTGTTTATGAGTTTGAGTTCAGTTCAGCTTGCTGAGAAGAAAGGAGAAAAGCCTTTCTTATCTGAAAGGCAACCACATTAAATGCACTCTCCACTTGTATTCACAATAGAAATTAATTGTCCATTAGGAAAGAAACAGCTTGATTCAATATGCCGCAAATGGACAAACTGTACTTCAATGACACTCACTGGAACTTTTAAGTAGTTTGTTGATGTTTGACACCAGCATCACCTGCAAGCCAGAGGTCATCAGAGGGAAGAAAACTTCTTTTTTGCCAATTTGATTTCGATATGAATGAGATTCCCTCCTCCCACCTATCCCCTCCATCCCACTAAAGTGGCTGAAACTACGGAATATGCAATTAAGATAGCCCTGGAGGTGTGCCCAGAACCGTCTTTGATCTTAGCACCTGGCTATGAATTACTAAGCTCTTTCCCCCAAATTTCCAGAAAATGAACTAAAGATGTTTCCTAAAATAAGATACTGAAGCTATCAAGACTTGCCTGAAAATTCAGCATCCAAGCTGTTCCTCTTTCTGTGCAAAATTGGTATTTCAACACAACAAAATCCCTGTTTCACTTCTCAGTTTACCTTAGCGTACCCTTCGAGAAAGTCTGGCTGATAACCAACCTGTCAGCACTGCTGAACACCACCACAGAGTGACCTGAGGTTTTGTTTCAAGTCTCACCTTGGCACCCAAGGCCAAAGAAGAACTTCAAAGGGCTGAACTCTAACCGCCCAGATGGCCAAGTTGCTCTGAGACAGTGCCAAAGAGGACTACCACCAGGCAAGGAACAGAAGAACACTACTTCAGGTAGGCAGAACTTTAGAAAGCTGATGAAAGAACATAATACTGGGACCGAAATATCTTCAATGAAAAACCACAAGTGAATGAGAACAAAGGACCGAGGGAAGAGAGACGATCATGGGAACGTACAGAGACAAAAGTTATATATACAGCTCAGAAGTGGCATGAAGTTGTCACAGGAAAACAAAAAGGAAGTAAAAGAATATTCCAAGAACAAAGCTATGCTAAAGTTACTCTAAAAATGTTAAATTTTGTTTTGGAAACTGAGCCATACTCTACTTCTTTTAACCTCATTCTTAAATCTTAGAATGCTTCTCATTACTATTTCAGCTGTTCTGCTATGTCTAAAGACCAGGTATTTTTTCATAACAAGGACTAAGCTTTTTAAAAGCAATAAAGAAGTTTAGAACTGTGTTTAAATCAAGACACCAAAACCATGAGAACTTAAGAGGTTTTATTATTCATCCAGGGAACTGCAAGCTTGTTAATTATTTTAAAATAAGATGTCTCTGTTTAGATATCCTTATAATTGACCATTTTTAGTAACTTTAATGCAATTTTTGAAAATGTGTCTCCTACTTTCCCATTCAGGTTCACCACAGACACTCCTCTATTTTTGAGGAAAGAAACTGGAAATACAAGCAAAAAAGGAATAGTCACCTTATAGAATTATCTAAGTTTGGTTATAGAAAGGGGAGGAGATTACAAAAATACCACAAAAATATTTATTTCCCTGTTAAAAAATAAACAACAAACTCTTCAGCAAGCGCCAAGATGAAAGCATGAATACACAAGCTTCAAGAATTACAAATAAACATTCTTCTGCTGGGTTATGAAGATGGAAGGAAAAAGTATGTTCTACACAAATATTCTCTATGTCCTTTCACATACGTATCTGTAACCTGAGCTGCCTTACAACAAACACTGACATTACAATAAACAAACATCGCATGAGATACAAACCACAATAGTAAAACAGAATTGGCACCAAGTATTTAAACAAAAGTATCCTTCCTGGAAATAGTTCTCCTACTTACAGCCTGCCAAGAATTGCATCAATTCAGAAGACTTTGTTCAAGTTAAACTAAAAGTTAAGTTTGAGAGAAATTTGGAAGAAAAAAAGAAAAGAAGAAAACAGAATTAAGAAAAAAAAGCTACTTGCAAAAGCATCTTTGCTTACTTTTTTTTAAGTATCTTTTTATATGTTTATTTGAGAATGAAAGACTTCACATTCTGCCTTCACACTACGTGACACACAACCGCAAGCAGTATTTACAGAGCTTGGCTGCCGTGCGGATACATTAGGCCTTTTCCATACTGAGCACGCACACAGAATGATGCCGTATTCACATTGACCTCTCTGAGCTCCCCAACTTCCCTGTCCACCTCCCTTTCCACAGCAGGGTTTTAAGTAAGGTTGTCTATAACCGGGAACTGGATATGCTTTCCACGTCTCAGTCTGAGATCTAAATAGCAAGACCATTCTCATTTCCTAAAGGAAACGGTCATTTGTAAAATCCTTGTATCAGATAAACATTTTGCCAGTAAGTGTGGCAGTTTTAATCACATAAACCTATTCAAATTGAATCATTCAATCCCTGAAAAAGTAAATTCAAAAATAGCACTAAAACACTTCTTCGTTAGTTTATTGGACAAATACCCAGAATTGGCAAGAAGTACCTCAAAAATTTGACATAAGATGTAGTCCCCAATGCTATCTTATGTGCCTTTCTAAAAAACTGCCAGAGGAACCAGCTTTTTTATTTCCAGAAGAAAGCACCATTGGAACATTCTCTCCTCAGTTGTATTTTTTTTTCCCCTTTAGAAAATACTACAATAAGATCTTTAGATACCATTTAATAGCATTGGGCACTTTTTCAACATAGTTTTTGTCTTGCTCTGATGATGTTTTACCCTCTGTTTAATTATCAGATTAGAAAGATTAATGAAGCCAATTCTATTAACAAAATGGCTATCCTGAGGACTACAATTATCTGTGATTCACTTGGACTTCCTCTGCAGCTTTAGCCGTAACAAGCACAGAGCAACTCTGAGATTCCTCGGATGTCAGCTACAGAATGCTTTGTTAAAAGAAAAACAAAACAGAAAACTGCTATAGTCCACGCTACCCATGTTTTAATGCAAAAAGAAAAAAAAAAATCAAGTAAAATAAAATTCAGTAGTTTGACACATACTGCCATGAAACCTATATTCCATGAAACGGATAGACCAGAATGTAACATCTTGAATACAGAGATTACAGAAAAGGAAATGGCAAAAATAGCCACTACTATTATTACAGTTCCTGAAAAGTTAGACGGCAGAGTCCACCAGCCAGAAATGGCACACCAGGAATAGATACATCTTCAAATCTCCCTAAGAACAAACACATCCTAGTGTATGCTGCATTAGCTGACATTTTTCTTTAGCATTTATTTTCATTTACTGCAGTGTTTTAAACTGAATCACATGTGGAGTTCTCACATATTAGATATGTGTTTGACATGAAAGATGGTGCGTAAACCTTTATAAAGTCTCACTCTTTCAGACACTCATGCAAGCTTTCCAGTATTTCCTGGATTTAAGGAAAAAAAAATAAATCACAATTCCCCCCAACACTTAGCCTGCCTTGTATTGTAGCGATTTGGTTGTTCCTTTTTTACTCCATAATGAAGCAGGAAGTGCAGAGTCACTTACGCGTGCATTTGGATTTTGTTCTTTGAAAAAACTGATTATTTTTTTTTAAAAAAAGTTTGGATTATAAAATACAAGAGTACTCAGGTTTGGGTAATTTCTTTGTAAGAGCTTAGGTTAGATTTCATACAGCCAAATAGTCAGGGCTCCTGGAACTGGGCTCAGGATAACTGAAGAATTTTTCTTCGTTTAGATCCTAAAATTTAGTTCTGAATGTATAAGAACCATCCAGTTCTGGTAACGGAGGACATAGCATGCTGCCTACTTACTCTTCTATCGAGCCAAGCAAGTAGAGCAAAGCTAATGCCTGTCTTCCATGAAACGCTTTTAGCCTTTTCTGAAAATGTCTAGGGATGAAGGATCTGCTACATCCCTTGCTAACCAGTTTCATTAGTTTATCACTTCTAATGTGAAAAGAAATATGTGTTTTGCTGCTCATTTTGAGCGATCTGGCTAGCCCTCAGTTCTTGTCTTACTCTTCTCAGATTAAAGAGCCTTTGATTTTTTTAAATGGTACTTTACATACCCAAATTAAGTAACCTCTCATTGTTCCTTTTATTTAAAGAAAACCAGTGAGCTCAGGGCTTCTCCCTATAAAGAATTTTCTCCAAAATTTGAATGCTTTCAGAAATCCTACTGTGAGCTCTGCTACCGACCTGCTGGGTTACCCTGGGCAATACACTTAATTCACGCCCCATGTGCCTGTTTCACCTCCTATAGTTAGTCTTATTTAGAGTTCAAATTCTAAAAAGTTCAGGCTCTCCTTAACACGTTTATGCAAATAGACCGTGATCTCTTTACCATTATCTACACTGGAGTTTGTGGGTTCTAGGCATGCTGCCACATTCATAGTTTCATTTGAACTGCTAAATTGACTAGGAGTAATTAGTCATTATTGTAGCCTACTGCTAAACTTGCACATATTTCTGCTCTGGTGCAGCGATCACTTCCTAAAAGCAAAGAACCTTACCACTTGATTTGCAGGAAAGAAAAATAATAAAAAAAAATCTCCCTTTGGGGTTTGCAGCATGAGGCCTTGCAATTCTAATTCCACACAGAGAGGGCAGAGATATGTCTTGCAGCAAGTCTAGCTGGCCTTCAGTAAACTTTTTGTCTCAATTTCCAACCAGTTCTTAAAATGCTGACCACCCATAATCCTCCTATGTGCAGCCTACAGAAGGAGGAGGAATAATTTCACACCTGGGGGAAGTGTCATGAAAAATCTGTCGTCTATAAGGAGCTTGGAGGCAGGCAGGAAAGGCTTCTTCAGGAATGCATCTAAGTTTTGGATACCCTTGTTCCTCATTCCTCCATCTCTGGTTGCCCTACAGTTTCCATAAGCACTATCCTACACAGCTTGCAGAAATCTCTGCCTTGGACAACCCGATCAAAGTTTGTTTCAAAACTCTCTCCAGTCTTACCTGAAAAAAAAAAAAACCCACCTTATCTGAAAAGGTGATCAGAAATGGGAACTACATATTGAAATTTTTTGCTAGAAGCGTAGAAACAGCTCCCAAAGATCTGCCTGACCAGAATAACAGCAAGACTCCCTTAACTCCAGAGGCTTCAAGGACAGAAGTGGAAGGAAAGGTACCTCTGTATCGAGAGAGAAAGGTTTTGAGTGTGTAGGGTTTTTTTCTTTTGCCCTTTTGTTTGTTTGTTGTTCTTGTTGTTTTGGGTTGGGGTTTGTTTGTTTTTTAAATGCAGTGGTTTTTCCTTACTAGTAATAAAGATGAAAATGACTCATGCACAAGTACGACCTTGTTAACCATCCGGGCAACCTCTCTAAGTCAGGCTCCCTGGGGAATCCTATAGATCTCTATGATGTCTGCATAATATTGCAGAGTGAGAGTTTTGGACTATTTCCATTTCTGATTCCCTCACCCTATCCAATCTGTTGCTTGTGGCTCAGTCAAATATGTTGCATTTTAACTTTTCCCAGGGGTCTACACAGTTCATCTTTTGGGTTGTTTCAGATTTCCTTCTCTGCAAAGCAGCTGCCTTTAAAAGCGCTTTCATTTTATCCCATTACAAAATCATTCCCCCTCATCAAGAAAAAGGTCCCCTCTCTAAAAAATTCAACGTACATACAGGTGTGCATGCTACTAAAGTTGCTAACTATTGAAGATAAAGGTGCAGTGGGATCCAGTAAAGATAAAAGGATAAAAATGTTAGCATTCTCATGATCTGGCTCAAATAGTAGTTGGTATTCAGCCATGGAGATGTGACAAATTCTGGGTACTTTGAACATTTTTATTATACTGTCCTAAAAAAAATTTTTAAAAAAAAAAAATCATGCAACTTTGGAATTGTGTGTTCAGAATTGAAGTAATGCAATTTAGTAGTATTTTTTTCCATATGCCTAAGGAAAGGCAGGAAGAAAACCCCATGCAATTACTGTTTTACTGTTAAAATTTCTTTAAGATCATTAACTTTTTTTTTCCCAAACCTAATAAAAACCAGGATAAGTCTGAATCCTGACCTGCAAGCTGAACACTCTCCACCTAATCCAGCAAGGAGAAGAGCTTTTACCCCGGGACAGTCAGGACCCTACAGGCATCAAAGTAACATCTATAGAATAGTTACGTCCTGAAACACTCTACCAGGGAGCAGAAGGCACAAGCTGGCAGCCACACTGGGCTCTCCTGACACTCCTCATGCTCTGCACCTTTCCCTCCTCTACAAATTGTAGCCTTTTATTTAATGCAGACAGTTTTTCTGACTGTTCCCATAGATTTACCACCAAGTAAGGGAACTTTTTACTTCACTTTGTTCTCACTATCAAAGGAAGGAACCAGACCTCTCTGACTCAGCAAAATATGAAGACCTGACTAGTTTACTTGAATTTATTTTATTATCATTTAAATGAGATGAGGTTCCCATCCTCCCTTTGACTTTTATTATAAAAAATGCACGGTGAAAAATACAAGCAACAGCAAACCTGCTAACATTAAAAACAACAGAGAGACTAGCTCTCCTACTGCATAGGCATGTTGCATAGATGTCACAAGCTCCAACAGACATTTTGGCAAGAAAAAGCAACACTGGAATAAAAGACAATACATGCAAAAGCTAAGTTAGCGTCATGTTGAGACCTGACATTTTATCTGCACAACCAACGCTTCCCAAAGATTTTTTTTTTCAGGTAGAAAATTAACTAACAATTGATGAATCAATACTTCATTCAGAATTATTTTCTTAACAGGTGGCTTTGATTTCATAACTATATAAAAAGGCACATTTTTAAAACATGAAAACATAACTAGTTTCCAGCATGTAACAGATAATTCTGAGTGTTCAAGAAATAGCAGCTCATTCTGGGAACCGCAGTCCAATTAACTTATACTGAAGCAATAACTACTTCACATACCTCCTACTCTGGCTCTTCAATTCCTATTTTATTGTAGCTTTTTCTAGGAATTTAAGCAGTTATTTGAAAAGATATTTTTATACCAGAAGATTTCAGTAGCTAAGGATAAATCTTACTTGCATTTGATTATGCATGTAATTGTGATTTTCTATAAAATTACTGAAGAGCAAGCTTTCTGAAGGCTGTAAATCACTTATTTCTGCATCCTGCCAATATTTAAGTCTTTGATTTATAATTAGGAATGTTTATAAAGTCATTAAAAGTGGTAATACAATACATACAAAAACATGGCTTCCTTCTTATACGGCTAAAGAAGCCGAGCACACATCAAACCAAACTGTACGTTTTACTCTCAACTACTCATCTTCCTTTTACCTCCCCTTACTTTGTACATAAATCAGAATAATTACAGAGTTCACACTGCAAAAAATTGTATAAAGACTCGAGTTTAATGGCAGTGTAGGAGCTGTTGTGAAGGATCATGCATTGAAACACTTACGGCAGCTTTGCCCTCCACACCAAATTTAGATGACTGTGAACTACCATCAGTAAAGAGAAATGGAAAGGTACTGAAACGTTCGCTCTGCAGAGAGCAGTCCTTCCCGAGAGCTTTGAGACACTCTTTGAGGGTGAAGCCGATAGAAGCTTTTGGAGAATGTGGCAGCAGCAGTGGGCTTGGCTCATCTGCAGTCTGGAAGTGATGACTGAACCAATCTTTAGGACTAAGAACAGCTGAACTCCAAAGACATCCCAGAGATAGTGAGCTGCCCAAAGCTCACCTAACTGCCAAACCTCCTACTGACTGTCATTTGTATTACGCTGGTGGCAGAGACTCTGGGTCTTTCGCACAGATGGCTCCAGCAAAGCAACGTTCAAAGAGCATCCAAACAATGTTTGGGCTTGGTCATCCAAAGATTTAAACAAGAAGAAAATAAATCTGCCAGACCTCAAGGCTCCATGTTTACTAGAAACATATTTGGGGAGAGACAGAAAGAAATTATGACCTTACTGGCACAATATTTTGTTTCTCTCCCCTAAATCACCTCTCTCTCACGACCACCTCTACTGCTAGGGAACAGCTCCACAAAAAGAGATGCAGCCGGTGAAAACAGAATAAAAGACTGACATACTCCAGAAAAAGGCATTTGGTCTGAGATATCGGACACACGTAACAGCACTACCGTCCAATTATCTATCTCAGTTACTCTCCTTGAAAATATGTGGTATTGCAGCAATAGTTTAAGCAAGTCCATGCTTTTCTTCTGTCTTATTCCATTATTTGTGGTGCATTGATTTTACTAAGTGTCACTAAATGGATGACACAAAAATAAAGATGCCCATGCAATGATAGTTGGGGATACTTTTATCCCTCGAGTGTATTACAAACTACATGTAGCCATCTCTGGAAAGCAGCATCAGAAGAATACCGATTAGGTTTCAAAAGAAGGGAACTTCAACAAGAATGCTGAATGGAGTCTTATTTTAAGCTCTACCACAGAATCTTTAATATCATTCCCATGCTGCTCGGGTCAGATCTGTCAGGGGAAAAAAAGCCTTTTCCTTTTAAATTTTATTAATTTACCAAACTCAAAAAAGGAAGGTCTCAGCAGACCTGTATTTGAGTACTGCACTCCAGACCTAAGGCTTAATTAATTCTCCTACTCATTCTATAGCTGTATGCATCATACAAATGCTAATAATAAAAATACCCTGAAGCTAAAAATGAAATGACATACTAAGACAAATTTTGTAGAGCAGATTAAAAGTGGGGATTCATACTTGCTACTTGAAGAAAGCAAGATACTGAGCAAACATAAGCTGTGGTCTCTACATACTCTACAAAAAACCCCTCTGTTCCACAAATCTCTATCTGAAAAATTAATCTAGTTTTATCTTATGGAGATTAATCCAGATTTAGCTTATATTTCATACTTTAAAAAACAGTGTACACAAACATTTTTTTTTTTAACTACTCAGACAAATATAAATAAAACTCCCACATAGAATCATCTTCAGAAATAATTTCCAATAGGGAAAAAGGCTACTACTCTATGGGAGGCTAAGGACTGAAAAAGGGGAAAGCAACCAATGAAAACTGTGTGTGGTAGTATTATTCTCCTTCCCTATTATTTTTAGTTTTGCTCCCTTCTCTCTTCTTGGAAATGCTTGTGCACAGGGCAAAAAAATATCCTTAACTTTTATATGCACAAGAAATGGCTTTGCACACCAAATCGCAAACTGTAGCGCAGCGTTACGAAATCATTATTATCTTGGACCCTGAGTGTGCCCTGAGCTGTTCAGAGATCACTGGGAGCCCCTACTCAATAAGAGAGCATTCAGTGTTGTTATCTGATGTCTTTGCAGTCCACGTGCAGGACAGAGAGGACTTCTCATGTTGTATTATTCTCATAACACAAGTGCAAATTCACGAAGGCAGAGGATGAGCAAATGAAAATAAGTAACACAGATGGAAAACGACACTAACCCCTACAACTTCAAAGGGCAGAGGAATATGGAACACCATGCACAAGCCAAGCTCTCATTCCCAACACACAAATTCCTGAATCTGAGCGGTCTACAGAGATTTTTCTGATTTCCTTCTCTGCAACTTCAGCTGTGCCACATTTTTGCTGTTTTGCAGTCACTTAATTCCTATGCAATCCACTTGATATTTATAAGCTGTTGTGATCTCTAAGTACTATTGTAAGTCATTCTAAGTTTTGGACTCTAAGCAAATGAAAACATTACACCCATTAAGTCTCTCTCAAAAGAGTCCAGTCTTGATGTACCTACTAAAAACACATTAGAAAAGAATTAAGATGCAAATCTGCTTGATCCTCATTTGGCAGAAGTAGGACTAATAAGTTGGCACTGCAGCCTGTGTGCTCGCTGCATTCCTTTGTTTCCAAAGTTTCGGATAAGCAAAGAATTTTGCACTACCATGTTACAAGCCAGAAGATTCAAGGAAGATTTCAAGCATTTTTCTGATGTTATTATTGAAGAGACATAACACTAAGGCACCTGAAAAAGAAATGAAATAAGTAACATGAAGAAATGCTTGCCTTCCCTCAGGAGAAAGCTGTCAAGGGGTCTCCTATTACATGAAAAGAACACTCTGCAAACTTTTATAGGAACTACATGATTTGATCCTTTCTACACAAAACTGGTTACATTTCCTGGCCCACCAAAATACAGCCTGGTATACACGACATACACCTGGAGCGGAGAATACTCCCTTTACAAGAAGCCTGGTTTCCCCTAGGTTGCTTGTTCTTTCTTGATGAATTGCCAAGGAATTACCTATTGCTTTGGAGAACATCTGTTATTGTTCCAACTCTCAGAATTGCACACACGACCATTTCTAGTTGCCACGTACATGAAAAGTTTTGAAACTGCTTCTCTGTTCAGAGCTTGTGTTTAGAAAAAAAAAAAAGAAAAAGGAAATCTTCCAAACTTTATAGTCATCCTGGTTTTTACTGGGATAGAGTTAATTTTCACAAGAAGCTGGGAGGGGACACAGCCAGGACAGCTGATCCAAACTGGCCAAAGGGGTATTTGATACCATATGACATCATGCTCAGTATACGAGGGGGAAGCTGGCTGGGGAGGAACGGTCGCTGCTCAGGGACGGGCTAGGCATTGGGTTCTGGGCGGTGAGCAAATTGCACTGTGTATCACCTGCTTTGTATTTTTTTTTATTAGTATCGTTGTTGTTATTTTCCTCTTCCTTTGCTGTCCTAGTAACTGTCCTTATCCCAGCCCATGAGTTTTACCTTTTTCTTCCAATTCTCCCCCCCATCACAGCAAGAGAGGGGGGAGGAGTGAGCAAGCAGCCACGTGGTTCTTAGTTCCTGGCTGGGGCTAAACCATGACACTTTGATATTGTTATAAGCTGTCTACAACAGAGAGAAAGAACAAAATTACTTCTGAAACTATCATGTAGAATAAAAATAATCTGAAAGCAATATATTTATGAAAGAGAAACAACACTAATTTGGGCATACACTGATCTCAGAGAGTCTTACATCACATATTAATTAATCCGAATTCAAGCTCAAATTCAACTTCTGAATTAGTTCCTCCTGCTGCTTCCACACCAACAGAGCAATTCTATGTTTTCAGTGTTACAGTCAAAGAAATCAACTGGCATTATATAGGCAACCAAGTGGTTTTAAACATTTGACATGCTCATTTATCACAGGCTCACTGACTAAACTCTCTCAATGTTATTTTAAAAGTAAACACATGCTATTTTTTGCTCATAGTACACAACAGTAAGTTATGTGTCTTTACTAATATGATACAGTCATCCTAAAAAAAAAATCCCAAATTATTCATGGGGTAAAAAAAGACACATTACACACTTCAAGCAAGCAACAAAAACCTCACTCCTGCTACCACATCTCCCCCTAAAACACAGTTCATGTGAGATTTGAGACTAGCCAAAGGATCAGCGAGGCAGAACATTTGAGGAAGATTGTTCCAAGTGACAGAAGCTGCAAGACACACATGATATATCACCCAACAGAAGACCCAAACTTCATTTAAGACCACAATACCAGAAGACAACATCTAACATGCTACTCATGCAACCCTTCAACTACTAGCATGCTTGGACAAAGAAGAAAAAACCCAACAACTGTCATTCATAAACATATATCTACCAGCTGATTTATCTGCATTTGGACAACTTCCAGTTGAAATGAACTGAGGCTAGGTTTTCAAAACATACCTAGAGGATTCAAGTGCTCAAAATCACACATTTGGGGGGGTGTGGGGGTGATGGAATCAACCCAAAATAGCAACAAGTACCTGGGCCAGGAATATCACTGCATCAAATACTTGCAGCATCATGTCCAACTCTTCCACCAACAGTGACTTCAGCTCAGTAGAGCAGCTCCAGCAAAACATTACAAGACAATGTAGGCTTTCAACAGGAGTAATGAATTATCTTCTGCAGCAGTAATGTTGGAGGGTGTCTGGGAGAACTTTCAACCCATGTAGCAGGTCCAGGATAAAATACCTCCTATTCTGGAGAATTTCAAGGAACAGCAGAATCTGGTTCGGTATTTCAAGTAAAAACTTTTGTTCCTTTCCTTGGACACCATTCAGAGGTTTCTGTTACTTTGTCTCTTAGGTTTTCAGTGTAAGCATTTATTAATTCCCACTAATGAATTAGTGGAATTTGATTTTAGACACAGTATGAGAAAACAAACAGGAAATCTGGGAGAAAAGTCTGTAGAATATGTGCTTTATCTTAAAAGGAAACAGGAGAAATTATGATACACTTTTTTTAACCAGGAAACTGAAAGGTACCTGAGCCAGCATACAAAATACAGGGTTTTTTCCCCTATTCTCTTTTGAAGACCAAATTTGTAGCTGTGGTGGGTTGACCCTGGCTGGAGGCCAGGTGCCCACCAGAGCCGCTCTCTCACTCCCCTCATTCACTAAACAGGGGAGAAAAGGCATCACGAAATGCTTGTAGGTTGAGATAAGGACAGGGAGAGATCACTCACTAATTATCGTCACGAGCAAAACAGACCAAACTTAGAGAGGGAATTCATCTAATTTATTACTAGGCAAAACAGAGTAATGAGAAATGAAATCAAGTCTTAAAACACCTCCCCCCACCCCTCCCATCTTCCCGGGCTCGACTTCACTCCCGGCTTCAACCTCCACCCCCCCCCCCGTCAGCAGCACAGGGGGACAGGGAATGGGGGTTACGGTCAGTTCATCACATGTTGTTTCTGCTGCTTCTTCATCCTCAGGGGGAGGACTCTTCTCATCGTTCCCCTGCTCCAGCATGGAGTCCCTCTCACAGGGTGCAGACCTTCAGGAGCAAACTGCTCCAGCGTGGGGTCCCCCACAGGGTCACAAGTCCTGCCAGCAAGCCTGCCCTGGCATGGGCTCCCCTCTCCACAGGTCCACCGGTCCGGCCAGGAACTTGCTCCAGCGTGGGCTTCCCATGGGCCACAGCCTCCTTCAGGTGCCTCCACCTGCTCCGGCATGGGGTCCTCCACGGGCTGCAGGTGGAATCTCTACACCCCCTCATCCTTCCTCCATGGGCTGCAGGGGGACAGCCTGCTTCACCATGGCCTTCACCACGGGCTGCAGGGGGATCTCTGCTCCGGCGCCTGGAGCACCTCCTCCCCCTCCATCTGCACTGACCTTGGTGTCTGCAGAGTTTCTTACATCTTCTCACTCCTCTCTCCGGCTGCAAAAGCTCTAAGTGTTTTTTTTTTTCTTCTTAAATATGTTATCACAGAGGCGCTGATTGGCTTGGCCTTGGCCAGTGGCGGGTCCATCTTGGAGCCGGCTGGCATTGGCTCTATCAGACACAGGGGGAACTTCTAGCAGCTTCTCACAGAAGCCACCCCTGTAGCCCCCCCCGCTACCAAAACCTTGCCACACAAACCCCACACAGTAGCATATTAAACTGCAAACCAATTTTACTACTTACATGCCTAATGTAAATTGGTTTTATCCATTTGTACAGATTCATCATCAGGCAAACTAGCCCAAGCCTGTTAAAACTGCAAAACTAAAACGCTCTGTCATTTCAGCTGTAGAAAGCTTACAATGTTATATTCAGTAACACTTTTAAACTCGTTACCAGAAGTTCCTGAGCTGAATGATACCTGGTACCTGCACAGATGACAGCAGAAGCACTGGGAAGAGACACCTGTGTATGAAAGGGTACGTAAAGAAAGGATTTCCCTGTAACTTCACAGACCCTGCATACCATCTGTGGTGTGTACGTGCATGCACGTACACACGTGTACACACACACAGAGTCTCTCCTCCCCACTCTCCCATCGGGAGCAATTCCTTTTCTGATGGTAGGAACAGTTTCTTCACCAAGAGCCTTCTCTGCCAGAGCAGAGCTACGTCCGGCCTGATTCTAGTCTCTGTTACGCTGGGAGGAGTGAGGCATAAGTTCAGGCAAACTAGGAAAAGTACATACTTAAACCAGCTTGAACTGAGCTGGAGCTGGCATGGATACTATCAGCAGGACACGAATGTAGGAACAAACATATCCAGGACTTCTTACTCTCACCAGGACTCATCACTCAAGGGCCATTACTAGTAAGCAGGTTGTCCTTTCTTATCCATCTCTACAGCCTCCAGAGGCACTCCAACTCGCAGCAGAATTAAAAAGCATTTTTTCCAATTTTATCTGTCAAGTACAGCAGTATTTCTAAATCTGCTCAGACAGTTTCCTAAAGACGCCCTTCTTGAAAAGGGAAAACAGACATATGCACTATGCAAACTATACATACACTCCAGAAAATTATCTGCCTATGTTTATTTAATTTTATGATTAACTGTTAATGTGAACCATTTGACAATAAGCCTTGTGATAGTACCAACCAAAAAACTCCTCAGTCTCACAGTTTGCTCCGTGTCCAAATATCAAACCGCAGAGTACCATCAGTGGTTTAATTTTAAAATCCTGATTAAAATTACACTTTCATTATAATTGAGTACTAACCTATAGAACAACAGTTATGAGTAGATCAGAAACTCATTTGCATATTATCAACAGAATGGTAACTGCTAAAGACAAAAAGAAAACTTTCATAGTTCTATAAGATTTTTTCCTGTATCCTAATCTATCATCATGGCTCAGGACAAAAAAATATTTGGAGCATATATGAACTTTTAGAAGATGGTTAAATTAGATTGAATTAGAACTCCATAATGTTTATAAATCCTCATGTGTATGTCACATCCCACACCAATAATTAATTCTAAGTGTTAAGGGTGGAAAAAAAAACCCCAAAAAACCTCCAACTTGTATGAGCTCCATGAGCTTCCCTAAGCTCTTCCTTTACAATTGATCCAAAATACAAATCAAACCAAGAGATCTTAAGACAATACAATCTTTTCCCAGTGATGCAATGCTGCTATGCCCAATATAATCAAGGGCCTGGTCTTCATTTGCCAGAGAGTTGCACCGCAATGCCTTTGTGCTATGTCCATCATCCTGTCAGCCCTGTGGATCTTCGATGCAGGGTCTTCCCAGCTTCACTGGATGACAAAGGGTTAAAAGAGGTTTTCAGAGAGGTTGGCTGATTTCATGATGTTCTCCAGCAGTCTGAACAAACAGGAAGCCCGGAAATGAGTGATAATTGTTAAATAAGAGCTCTTAAAACACCTGCGTAGCTCTAACTGCTAACTATTAAACCATTATAACAAGTTAAAAACAAAATCCCCCAGAGAGGTTTCCACCTGCTTTCCCCATCTATTTTCTTAATTTATACAATGAGACACTGAGAAGCACCCAGTGGATCTGGCAGCACAACCCCCTCCAAAATCAAGCGCAACCTGCCAGGCCGGTGGGCTCAAACACCCTCCCAAAGCCACGGTGGCACTCTCATCCCTTTGCTTTTCGGAAAAACGTACGTTTTAAGTCAACTGGGTGTTTCTGAAGTTTCTACCCAATGTTTTTTCCAAACATGACTGTCTGTTCTTCTCTTCTGGACAGAATTTGTATAGGCATTCATCCTACACAGCGAGGAAGCGGTTTTGCAGGAGTAGGCCATTTTGTAAGGCAATTAAGAGAGAAGAAAAAGATTTTCAGGTCTAAGCTGGAAAGGCGTGGACCTTCCCTGCCATTAAACTTAGTGGAAAGGCTTTCTGCATTGTTAAGGTCAGGAATACAGGCAGAATCACAATTATTTAGTTAATTTTTGAAACCACAAAAAATTTAAAACAAAACAAAAAACCCCTCCAAAAACCTACACAGAAAAAGCAGCCATCAATAAAATATGACTTATTTGGATGAAGGAGTACAATCATCAAACAAAAATAATAGCTGTTTGGACCAGTGCCATGAGTGTTACCTCTATTCTAACTGCCCTCTTTCTAGGGTAGTGCATTTTCTGGGAGGGTTATTGACAGCCATTGATAATTGCCTTGCCTTTCGTGCAAACACTTCTTATTCCATTAAATTAATTACTCTTGAAAGAGAAGAAAAAAATTCTTTATGATTTAAAAGTCTATATACATCTTGTTTCCTTAAATATCCTTAACAAACCAGTTCTGAGGACTAAGAAGAAAATTCTCCCCCCAAATTTCAAATAAATAAATAAATACATAAATAGGAATCTAAGTAAAAAGGTGGCAATTTATTCACTTCAAATAATATTTGTAATTAAGTTGTCAAAAATTATCTCATTTGCAATGAACAGGCCCTCCATATACACAAGGTTGTTTACTCCCAGCAGAAGTCAGATTTTTTGCAACTATATTGGTTGTCAATGAAAAAAAGACTTAGAATTTAAATTTGTTTCTTCCCTGACAAACAAGTGAAGTTACAGAAAGATGAAACAGAACAGAAAGCAGCAGATTATTCTTAAAAATGTAAGCAGCTGACAGGGACTTGATCATCAGTAGCTTGTGCTTCTAAATCACCTTGGTAACTATGAGAGTTGAAATTGCTATCCATTGCCACTTGCTATGAAAATTAATTATTTACAACATTTCTGGTTAAGTTACATGCCTGTCATTTTCTAAAAGCTCCTGAACAAGTAACTTTTCAATAAGTCAACATTACTCAGTACCTTATGTAAAAGCTAGGATTTAAAGTAGATGTATGTTTGAGAAGAAAATCAAGTGTGTTACCACAGCAGCTTGGAAACAGTTTATTTAATATTTGTGCTATTAGCCTACACAGAACAACTTAAACTACAGCTCCCATCCAAAAACCTGTTGGCCCTGTCAAAGGTCAACGTGAGACTAACAGATCCAAGAAGACTTACCCTTCTCAGAAACAAGATAACTGAAAGCATTCTTAGTTTTAGTTTCATACACTTCATTCCACACAAAGAAAATAAAAAAAATTACAACAAAAATTGCAAGCTTATATGAACAGCTCTAATCTACAAACACAGATTAGTATAAAATTTATAAATGGATTACTAACTGCTTAACTTCTTTAATAAAATGAGTTTTATCTCAAAATCCTTAGTTTTCCTCCATGATTTTGTTAAATCCTTCCCATTATGAACATCTACAGCAGAAATCAGATTTAAGAAGAAAATGCATGGAATAGAAAGCTTCAAAACAACTGGTCTGAATATATAAATATTTCCACATGCCACTGTAAAACAACAAACATTTTGGTTTTATACTAACAAGACAGACCTTGAAATGCCCGGCATACCTAACTGTTGCACAGTGCCGTATTTTAGTAGGCTGATGAAGGACAGAAAAACAAAAGACACAGGAGAAGAGACTATAGTCATCTGTGAACGCTACCGCTCTGCGTGACACTGCCCAGCAGCTTTCTTTTCTCACCTTCCACCTCGGGAGAGGAAGCTCCTGGGGACTCAGGTTGTGCCCCAGGTCCCGAGGCTCCACCTTCCCACAGCATCTGCAGGTGCTACTTTGCGATTCTGCAAGGCAAGCACTGGTGGCGGCTGGGTAGCTGCACCGCCTGACCACAGAAACCCAGCCGAGGCGTGGGAGCGCTCTGACATTCAGCTTTCGCCACCGAGGTGAGAGCCCTGCGTGGCAGGAGGAGTGCAGGCACCTCTCCTTCCCCACCACCACCACCACCACCACCCCATCCCCTCACCTACCGAGCAGGAGTCCCGGCAGCAACCCACCGCAACCACGGCTGGTGCCCGCTGCTCTCCAGGGAACTGCGGCCGCAAGGGACAAACGCAGAGTTGCACAGCATAAGCCTGCTACAAAGGGACCAGACTGAGGGCTGCATGGGGCACCAAGGAGCTGGTCTCACACCATGAAGGACCAAAACACAGGATATCATTGATGGATCCCATCAGGTGCCTAAGAACCCCTGCCAGCTCCCACAAGCGCCCTCTTTGGGACAGCCTGCCCTTCAGGCAGGGACCTGCACCGCACAGTTAATGCTTCTTCCTACAAAACCCTTTCTTTGGCCAACAAAGCTCATTGCAACACTGCATAGAGACAGCACTGCAAATTGGACCCTAACTACTTCAGCCTAGCTGGTATATCCCTCTCTCCACCTGTAATCCCCAACTGCACACCAAGCCCCTGCCTGCTCATGGTTTATGTCCTCCAGCCGCCAGGAACGAAGTGCATGTTGCCAATTAGCCTTGTTAACACCCCCTCAAGAAGCTGGGGCTGCTCTATTAAGCCATATTGTTGGATTGCTGGCAGCAGCTGTGGGGTGTCTGGCAGCTGGGGACAGGACTTAACTCCTCGCTTCCCAGGCGCCGCATGGGGCCGACCCACCCTACCACCTGTAAGAAATGGTATCGTAGGAAAGGCGAACTAAAAAACAAAATTAGAATCCCTACAAAAATGCCTGCAAAATCTTCTTGAAAGCCCGAGCAGCCACACAAGCGAGGCTGGAACAGATAAAGAATGCTCCCTAATTAAAACCGGCTAACACTTCTATAATATTATCTGATGCTCTGTTCTCTTTTCTGCATTCTCTCAAAACTTCATGGGGTAAATAAATCATGACAAACACAAAGATCTGTACTTTCTTTTATCCACAGCAACTGACGTATTTATATATATTTGATGCTTTGCAGCCACTGCAATATTTCTAAGTTTTGCTGTTCCAACAAAACATTCTCTGGCTTACTGTGCAGCAATAACATTTTTCAACTCAATTTTCACTGAATATCTGCCTAGTGAAGGACAAATGGCTTTTAAAGCTGCATCTTAACTCCAACGAGCCTGGCTATTTCAACAATGCCCACTGATTCCAACTCTGCTAAAACTCACGTGAGGCCGCATAAACCCCCAAAAATGCATCACTGAACCCAATCCAAAGTACAAAAGGAGTGGACATCATACCCATGTGTCTGTTAGCAGCAGTGTGTACAGCAGTGAGTTATCTCATCTTTATTTATTATAGTGCTAATTCATCTCAGGAATGAAGATAGCACGGGGGTTTTTTCAATATGTTTTACTAAGTTATTCTTCAATTTCTTCTTTACTATGCACTTTTATTTTTATATTAACAACTGACTCGCTTGGGGAATTTCCCAAAGGACAAGGAAGATGACAGGATGCTTTTGTGCTTGTGATATCAAACTGAATTTTCAGTATTGGACTAATGCTAAATGGATACCTCGCAGATTAGTTGAATTCAATTTAATAAAAATTACAGAAATACCAATATGCAAATATATATAAAACCTGCTGCAGTGGGAAGTAACCAGCTCAGAAGTATCATGCAATTTTCAACAGCTTTGCATTTTGTTCAGGACTTCAAATTGCAGTCATCTCCTTTTTGATTAAAAAAAAAAAAACCCAAACAAAACTTCATTGCCTTTTTTAAACTGCTGCCCCCATTATGTGAGAATCAGTTAGAAGTTCTTAAGAATTGTGACTCTGCAGAAGAACTTCAGCCTCCAAGTTTAGAAAGCTTTTCTAGTTCATGTCGATAATTACTTCTTACAAGACATGAAAATTGCATTATTTAATGAAATTTACATTATTTTAAACCAGGATAGATTGCTATGGCACACAGAAGCCCACAGAAGTATATTATGCTTTGGAAAATTGTTATAAAAGATTAAAGTATCCTGTGATGATAAAACCTCTGAATATTTCCTACTTTTGTGCTGTATGCTTCTCTAAATCTTTAAGACAAGATTTTTGCCAGGCATCTGTACCACGTCCAGTGTTCCAGCACTCCTCTGTGATCCAGCCACATGACACGGGAAGGGCAAATTTTAAAAAATCCAATGTATCGCCTTTGCCAAGCAATAATTACCACTCTTAAAAATCATATAATGAGATACTATTTCTTGCAATTCACCAAAAGGAAAAAATGTCCCAGTTGGGCATTCTCAGGGTGACAGGGCTGCTTAATGGGATCAGAAGAAATATCATTCCTAATCCCATCCACCTCGTTCAAGTCCATCTTGTGTCTCCATCAAATACATATGTTGTAATGATCTAATGTGGAGAAAGCATTAATAGTATTTAGTTTATAAGGTTAAATTCTGACCTAACTTTAACCCCACAAAACGTCGGTTCAATTTAACCCCACAAATTCATGTGATTTCAGCTGCTGTTGAATACAAGCAAAAGCTCACGAAAATTTCTGCAGCAGCACCTACCCCGACTTGGTTCACAGACTGTTCTCCAGGTCTATCAGAAACAGAACGTGAAGCTGGAAGGGAAAAACTATTCAGACTGGAGGAGCGGCATCTTACATCAAGTTCCTTCCTCTGCTAGGCTTCTTTCACAGTGTGTCCAACTCAAGTTTACAGCTGACAAATGTTTGGCAGGGGGACAGAATTCCACTCAAAACCATTAAACGTACCCACTGTTAAGAAAACATGGTTCTCACTATGCTGGTGGTGAGTACCCATGGGGAATATTGACAGTCCTAGCTCCAGTCCTACTTAGCAAATGCCTGTATCACAAAAGTCATGCTTAGAACAGACTATCTGTTACTCCTACTGGAAGCCTCACAGGAAAGATAAGATGCTACAGGTTGTGAAAGTTAACCTTAAGGTTACTGGGGTCCATGCAGTGTAGCTTCACTAAACCTATGAGCAGGATAAACAGTATCAGTGAAAGGCAGACTGCTGAGAATAAGAAGAGAGCAGAAGGTCTTCAGGTCAGAAGGTTGTTTTGTCATAGAGAAGTTCAAGGGTATTTGGTCTACAACCAGTTGATGAGGGATACAAATTAGGACTGGTGAGACACGGAAGAAAGCTGCTTGCCGGTGGGCAGGGAGAAGTCCTTCTAGTTCAAGGGCAAAGTGTTTAAGTTAGTTGTTAGCAGGAAGGGCCCATGCACCTGAAACCACAGAGCTTCTAGGCACAAGAACTTCTGGGGTCAGCAGTAGAAAAAGCTCTCCCAGAGTAGTTCTGGGAGGTATAGAAGGGCCATGAAAAGACAAGTAGATGTATGTAAGTTCTTTCTCCTGCGAACTGAAGCAATTTACAATCCCTACACTTTTTTCGAATGGGTACTCAAAAATCTGCCTTCAAATACTTTGAAAAACCCAACTGTTCCTTTGTTAGAATTGCAAAGGTTTACATGGAGTTGCAAGTGTTTAATTCCTTCCTGTCCTTCCCCTCAATACATTTACTGACTTTAAAGATCAAATCCTTCCCTTGCTGCTTCATTATTCATAGAAGAGACAGAAGACGCTGCTTGCCGTTTATTTCTGCTGAACTACAAATACTGTGTTGGTTTTGAAATAGGTCCATGGGAGCAATAAGAAGAAAAAGCCAATCGCTGAAAGCTGAAAAATAAGTGAAAGATAAAAGGGCCATTATTCCAAAATCAATAACACTGCTCCCTAAAAGGCGTTCTACACTGAGGTAATCACATTTGCCGCGGTGGAGCCGTAGCACCTGCGCCGTCCATCCGGGAGGGTTTGCAGACGGGTGCTGGTGCAGGTCGGCACCACGGGCAGAAAGCGGTGGCGGGCTGGGGGGGCGGCGAGCGGGGCAGGCAGCAGCAGAGAAGGGAGTACACGGCCAACGTCTCGGCTTTGTTTGCTTGGTAGCCGAAGTCTACCTGTACCACACAGCTCAAATTTCCTGGCAAAAACTTTTGGAAATGTACATGGCAAGCTTGTAATCTATGGGATGTTAACACGTTCTTTTTGGTAAATTCAGCTGCGGCTCTGAATTCTTACATTTGAAAACACCACTGAGCCAATAATTCACTGAATTATTATTCCATAAGTTTCCACCTATTTTTCATTCAATCTAGATATATTGACAAACTATAATATATTCCCTGACATGGAAAACATTATAAATTTTTTCTGGAAATAAGAATCTGTGGATATGCTATTCATGACACCATGATAAACATACCAGGAATACCAAGAAAAATCACATTTGCAAATTCTGCAGAATCAGACATTTAATAATGTAGCCATTTCCCAGAATCATCTGAGATGGTAAAAGGATTCAGCTATCGCTGTAGGAATTATTGATCCCATCTAATAGAAAACCATCTGTACAAACTCCCTGATACAGTTCCAGAAACAACCTTCACAACGTGTTGGAATGGATGGAAGGGGAAAACAGCTGGCAGGCATTTTCAGCTTTGTCAATGAGGAACAGAAGAACCAAGTCAGAGAGCATTTGGAGGATTTTCTCCAAAACAACCATAGGCAGCACTATATAAAGTCTGTGGGGATTCTGTGGGTCTGATTCTGAACCAGATTCCACCTGAGGTGAAATGCCACAGTACGCAGCATATTGTATCCACCAGCACTTTCAGCACAAGAATAAGAACAAGCTTCATTAAAACCTGCGTGTAATTATTGATGCAGAATTATTGTATGTACTTGAACGTAATCTTGGAAGTACTTGAAAAACAATCTTTTATAAATAAAGTTTTGCTAGTGTTCATTTTTTAGCTTTATATGGACAGCAATTCCACACAGTGAGAAATACCACACACACACATTTCAGGAGTTTCGGTTCTTTTTATCGAACATTCATAAGCAACATTTAAATTCCACTTCCAAAGAACAAAATCAGTAGCTTTTAGAAAATCCAGTTTACCACTAGTATTTTAGTTCAAGTGTCTTAAATTCAACTGCAAATAACAGAAGAGATCAGGATGAAAAGGACAGCCTGTTAACCCACGTAGCATGAAGCCCTGAAAACAGGTGAACTTAGCTACCTTTGATAGTGCTGTTATAATTCAGGACCACCTTTAAAGCTCTAGAACAACTTTGCAACTTTCAAAACACAACATAAAACCCAGAACAAAGGGGAAAAGAAGACCAGTCTCCTCATTTTGCAGTTGAATTAAAATTAATTCAATTTAACTACACACAGGCAGGTTGTTTCAGAATACTTATCGACAGATGTTGCAATACAACAAACTTCAGAAGCCTAGTGCAAAATAACCAGAAAACCCATAAACACACACGCCCAAACAATATTAAGAAGGATAGGCTTGCAAGCAACACTTCAAGGCACCTATGAAAATGAATGCCATTCACAATACGATATATTGTGAAAACGTATATTCCTTCAGACCTGGGATCAGTATAGATTTTAGACTTAACAGAAGTGAGAAAAGCTTCAGGCTTCAGGCTGACTTCCCTCCAAACTTCCCTGATCCCAGCACTTCAGGTGCTGGGAGCTTCCTGCCAGCTCTGGCTTTTGGAAGTTCTGTCCTCTGGGGGACGTGCACCATCTTCAATTTGCATATCTCAATAACCATTACTCTCCTATCTTGGAAAATATGTTCCCTGACTTCCCACTGGAGAAAGTTTCTGAGATTGGAAGAGAAATTTTAACGAATTACAGAACACATATGAAGTGGAGGAAGCAGGTTTTTTTGGTTGGAGTGAATTAAATTTAAGCTAAATTTAGGACAAAGATTGAAAGTTTCTGGAAATTACGAAGTAAAAGTTAATAGCGGTTAACAGGGAAAATGGTGGTGGTGGGGAGGGGTGTGGAAGCAAAGAGGCCCTTCTGCCTCAGTACAGCTCACAAATGAAAGAGAAGGTGTGGGAGTGGGAGCTCGTGAACTTTCAGGAAGAAGAATTGGAAGAGGAAGAGGATTGCCATTATTATTTCAGAAGACACTGATGTACAAGGCACATTTAATATATCCTCTCTGAAATTAATTCTTCATAGTGTACTTACATATAGTGTGCTTAGCTATAGTACACAGATCTTTGTATTTCCAGAATTTAATGTCATAGTGGAATCCACTCACAGTGAAACCCTCAATATGCTGAATGTTTCCTGTTGTCCAATTACTGTATTTCAATGGAACAAAAATTTTGTAGACAGCAGACTAACTTGGCAATGTAGATTTGAATAATTACAGATCACGCTTCAAATACATCATATTCTATCAAACAGTACAAAAATTTAAATACACAAATGCATGGTAAGTAAGGTAACAGATTTAAAGTTTTCCTGGTTTGGGGTGGTGGGGTTTTTTTTCAAATCAATTCAATGTTGTTCTGAGATAATTTTTCGTTCTATCCTCCCAGTTTCAACACCAGTCCTCCAGCCTACAAAACTGGCTGGATCAAAAGCCGATATTGTAGATTTTCCTTGTACCTACTGTAGCTGCATTACTATTCCATCTCCAGATGGAAGCAAGAATCTAAAACCAGCCCCCTCTGTGGTTTACTAATTATCTCCAAGACATAAAATTCAGTCCTGCTTAAAAGTTCCTGTCTTATAATCAAAGAGAAATGTTCTCTGTTGTACTATTTCTGCATCCCAGGTGTTTTACTGTGAAGTCGTTCCTTGGCACATGGCGTGGCTCTCTAGCTCCTTTACAAAGATGATCACAACAGACGAGGACGTGTTTTAATTTAGATTTTTATCTCTCACTTTCAGGACTATCAGTGAAAATCCACTTACTTGACAAGTGGAAGGTAGCCCTAGTGATAGCTTTAAATGTTCAACCAATCGACCTTGTCAAAAGAAAATAAATGGGCAACGTAATACATGCAGAAGTAGGAGTACCAATGTCTTGCTAAAGTTGTACCGATACTAGAGTGAAAGCCAGGGGAATTCAGTGAACATTTACTCAGGACTTTCCATATTTCCTTCTGAAATCAAACACACCAGTGTCAGCACACAAAATCAAGAAAGGTGACAGATTTTTTTTAAAGGCTGTGCATATCATGAAGGCCAAATTCCCTAATATCTAACATAATTGATAATTTCCAACACAGTTGATTAGTGGTCTCTTCTGCACCACACAATAGTGTATAGATACAATTTAAGGGAACTGCTCAGTGAGAGTACGGGTGACAGAATAAGGTCTTGAGAAGCTGAAAAGATTGCATAGGAAATGTACTTATAATTATATATCAAATAGGATGCATCATAAAATACAAGAAGTGCAATATAATTATCCATTCCAACACTGCAGTAATTTTTCCTGTTTATATGGTTTATTTCCAGATCTTGTATTACACATTATTATTCAGATCATTCGGTTGCTGTCTTAACTATCTAATGAGTGTCCTTGCAGACATACAACAAGCAGCAAGAGGATAACTCTATATGAATAGTAATGAGCTATGGAGCAATGATCAGGGAAGACAAATTTCAAAAAGAAAGAAAGGAGGGAGGGACAGAGGGTCTTTGAAGAGCTACTATACCTAGAAAATACATGCTCAAGAAATCAAGGTCTTGGCTTCTCAAGCCATAAAATAAGGTAATTAAAGCTACACTCAGCCTTATTTTCCCCTAGAATCAAAAAATGGTACTTTGAGGTTAAAAAAAAAACAACTAACAAACAGAAAAAATGTCCCTCATCTCAATTTTTAGTAGCAGATAAGAGGAGATGAGGTATTCGAGTTGCAGATGTTACCACATTCTTGATGACACAACATTCACCCTGGGAAGGAGGTTATTAATAGGAAAAACACTCCACTACACTGCTATTCTCAGGCTTATTAAGAATAGCAATACTAAGACATATTATATATCCCTTCTAATAACACCAGCCATATTTCTTTGCCTATGCAAACTCTCTCTAAAAAAATCAAGCTCAAGTAAGGTTAGCAATATAGCTCTAAAAGCACAGGCTGTCGGACGGATTGGAAAACCTGCGGGAAAATTAGAAGGAAAAGTTGGGCAGCTGGCCTGAGCTAAACTTTGTTCTCTCTAAATAATGTTTTTTCCAGGCTACACAGTCAGCAAGGCAGTAACTTCAGGATACCCATGTCCTCTTTGAGGAAGAAGAGCAAAGATGGCAGGTAGATATTGTTCTTGCTGCAACATATCCATAAATGTTTGACACATTTTTGGGGAATAGCTCCCTAGAAATCTAGAGGGATTTGAAATAGGGATTGAAGAATCACTCCTCCTTTTATCAAGCCAGTTCTTCTCTTTCATATAGTTCTAATATTAAAAAAAGGTCTTTTTAAAAGATGCTAACAAAAAAAATATGGCAAAGCAAATAAAAACACACTTATGGAAATGCAATCATATACTATTCTTCACAGAAAATTTTTTTCACATATAGTAGCAGAAGGAAATCAGATCATATTAGTAAAAGAAACTTTGAAAAATTCAAAACACTTTGATCCTTATTTTCCAAATTATGTAAAATCTGAAAATTGCAAATATTTGTCAGTTCTCTTCTCCATCATAATAATGTACCAGCACTTGCTGATTAATTCTAATTACCTTTTATCTCCTTAAAAAATTATTTAACAAAGACCATTGGCTGCTGGCTAATTTATTTTCACACTCCTTATCAGCTTTATCCTTTTTCTTTGGTTGCATATACTGTCAGAGAATTACTATTAAAAACACTATTTTAGTATGCAAAAAATTTGTACTAGGAGAGACATAGAAAGATGAAGAGAAGATGGTTTAGAATCCATGACAATATTTCAGAAACATTGTTCTGAGAAGAAAAATCTGTTTTCACAAATCTTGTCAACAGTAGGAATTTTAATGTTCATTTTTGCTTAGAAAACTCCTTTTCACATCTGAATGACTAATACCTAAAGATCCACAAAAAGCGGTGAATCATATACAGATCAGACGCATAAACAGATTTTCTAACTGGACCAACAGCACAAGCTCTAGTGCTTCAGTACAGTTTTAATCTATCACATTTCCAGGTGTATGATTTATTATTAATTTTTTTTCAAATGCTACTTGGCCACAGATACTTTCCTCTCGAAAAAACAAAATACTCCCTGGTAATTGAAACTCAAGAAAGTAATCATAACTACCATTGAGAAGTACTAAACATACCATATAACTGTCTTCAAAAGTCCTGATTAATTAAAACAGGCACAGTGGTATTACTTCTGAAACATAAACCGCTGTGATCACCCAAACTAGAGCACATCATCATCAATCAAGCCTGGACAACAACTGAGAGTCAACAAGATACAGCCTTCATAGTTTTTGTCCAGCAGAAGTTACAGTCTGCAATAAATAAAATGACAGGAAACACTTGAAAGATATATAATGAAATAATATGAAGGTTCTAGGATTATTATCAAAAAGAACACAGCCTATGAGAAGACTTGAGGTTACAGAGTTTTATGAGAGGTTTTGAAGTTGCAAGAGTGACTTTATGCAGAGTAGAGGAGAGCTTGGACGAACCAGGAGTTTCAGTCCCAACTACAGGACAGCAAATTTAAATTTCTGCAGGGCTAGAGAAACAAATGGAAAATGGCAACACCTGAACCCTGAACGCCACCTAAACAGATTAAGCTGAAAGGCGATAAGCACACCGTTAGTCTCCGCCAGTATCCAATACTGACGCAGTCATTTACATCCTCTGTATGCTTCAGCACTTGTGCGCCAGCCTTCCCCTTATTCCTCCTCTCTTGCAGCTGGTATTATGGATACCAGGTCCTAGCCCAATTTTTTCTTTTACCTTCATCTTTTGCTCGCTACGACTACAATGTGAGCAGTACTATCACTATAAAAATATAGACGTATAATAAATATCTTCCGATTGCTTTGAAGTCCTGTTCCAAATAAAGGAAGCAAACATCACACAGCGCTTCGTATGAGGAGGCTGGATCCCAGATATTCACCCCACGCCAATTCAATACTGTAAGCTTTCTCCAGCCACAACCCTGACCTCCCCAAAGTGTGCCATACCTACCTCACCCAAATACAAACAGCAAGACTAGGCATCAGCAGTGATGCAGCACTGAGTACAAAAAAAAAAAAAAAAAAAAAAAAAAGCTTAGCAGTACCAATTGCAATTGATGAAAACCAGATAAACATCCTCAAGCAACGAAAAATTATTGAGTCAACAGAGTATTGAGTATGATGAAAACACATAGATTTGTCTCTTTTATGGATCACATAGGTTTTCAGAAAGACAGGCGGCAATTTGCTTGCCAAGAGATATGTAAAGCACTCTAGATTGAATTCATTTCATTGCTGGAGGACTGGGAGAAAAAAGGAAACAGAAGGAAGAACAATAGCAATGACACCGCCATAACTATCACTCTGCTGTTATTCTGTGCTATAATCGCAGAGTGAGGTAGAGCGTGCGTTAGTGAGTTCTCTTTCAGCACTTCGATTCAAAACCACAATGACTGGGCATGAGAATTAACTAGAACCATTATTAATGTATTTAGAAGTAATGCTTAGGTTCTTAGGACCCTGCATTGCTAAGCTGCAGACTGATGACTAAAGTGGGGAGATTAATTAAAGGCTGTGATTAAATCCAAGAAAAAAATATTGCTACTGCGCTGATTCTAGCCAGATGCGGTTTCAGAAGAAAAAGTGTAACAAGGCAACAAAAGTTGAATAAAGTGTTACAAGGCAACAAAAAAATTAATTTAATCAGGTGTCATCCTGTCTCCATTTCTGTGAACCCCCAGTGGACCCTCATCTGAAACAAAGGGGGGAAAAAAGGGAGAAAAACATTCTGGAAATCACTTTATCCCAAAGCTTCAGTCAAATCCTACCTCCTGCTCTGTTTCATTGAACGTTTTCAATATATTTTTTGCACATATATCCTAGAAGACTTTCAATATATTTTTTGCACAAAGGTTTGAAAGAGAGAAAGAAGTATTTTTCTAATATTCTTTACAGGTATCAGAAAACCAGCATGTTTGAAGGCTTAAATTCATCTGCATGTTGCAGAGGCACCAACACAGTAACGTTACCCAAACAGACCGTAGCATGGAAACACTATTCTGTCCTTTGATGGCGTGCTTTAGAAAGCAGCTTATAAAGAGCCACATTTGGCTCTCTACACCTGCAAAATATTTCTGATTACCCAGCAATACATGCAGAGGTCACTTCAGCAATAAAATGATGAGATTTTTCCCCATAGTTTGGGGAAAGAGAAGAACTGCTGTACATTCAATAGAAACATATGTTAGAGTCCATGAGACCAGCTAGATAACAGTAATCTGGAGGGAGGAGCACGACAGGTCGAAATCTTCACTCCCACTAGATGGCAATATTGGTTTTTACGCAAGTGCAGAATATGCTCTCATCGAATGGAAACTGCAGCATTTTACGTTTTCCAAAAGTTGCATCTTCTGCTAAAAAAAAAAAATTAAATCCAAACCAGGCTTTATCAATCACAGGAGTGGGAAAAAATAGTTTATAATACACATAATTTAGCCAACATACGCATTAAGCCATAAATAGATACAATAGTACCTAAAAAATACACTAAATTAATAATAAATGCAACATACACTTTTAAGGCTCTAGGCTTATAATTAGGCCCACATCAAATTAGATCTTCAATTTAATCTTTTACCACTGTATCAGCAGGATGTGGCAATGGAAACAGCACATTTAAATCCTGTGGGAGAGAGCATCTCAATTTACTCTCAAACAACCTCCTGTGACATTAAGCAGGAGCTTAGAGCAGTATTAAAGAAGCTCCAAATTAAAAGGGCTCAAATTCTAGCTCTCATGGTCAGAGGAAGAGTCACTATGACAGTAGGCCTAGAAAGAGCATCCTGATTACTTAAAAAAAAAAGAAGAAAGAAGAAAGAAAAAAGTAAAACCTTCCAGTTTTTGAAAAAGACCAGATGTCTGCATACATACATATGAACCAAAATGCATGAAGACATGTTTCTAAATTCTTCAAATCCTTCTACAAACAACATTTTAGGAAGTTTTTATGGTGACCTTAAAAATGTTCAAGTAAGAATAGAGCTAACATAGAAACCTATTGAAATCATCACTCAAACAAAAAAACCCAAACATGTTCTTTCAAAGAATCCCACAGCTTAAAAAAGAAAATTAATTTTCCATTGTGAACAGTTAAAAAGAAATAGCCAGATGCCAGTCATCGTATCGATTCCTATGTTTAACTTTGCCCTCTAAAATTTGCTGAAGGAGCAGGGTACAGACACATCCAGAACACAGACAGCAATGTGCAAAGGATGGCAGAAAGGCCGAGCGATCCAGACACACGTAGCACACCGGATGAAGGATGACGTCTAGGGATTATGAACCCAGGTCTTGGAAGAATCAAGTTCAAGGTTACGTTGAATTGAATTCCTGTGCTAATCAATGGCCCTTACAAATTGGAAGCCGAGGAAGAACGGGGACTAAGTTTGGAAGATAAAGGCTCTGTGAGGTGATCGGACACTACAACAGGGGACATATCAAAATACAAATCTCAGTTACACAGCACTGTGTTCAAGAGCCCCATTTCTGGCATGCTAGGATGCTGACACGTTCGGCAGTTTAATCACCCGCAGAAAGCTTACGCTCCTGTTACAAATAAAAACACCCGCTCGCGATCCCAGATCAGACCTGACTGCTGAACTCGAGCTATTTCAGAGCATGAGACAGACAGTCATTTAAGTTCTGTTCATAATTTATTATTCTGCTTTGCCAGTAATCTCATTAAACAACTTTGACACACTTGAATAAAGCACGATACAAAACCATTGCTCCAAGTATACTTCCCAGCGTTTCCACTCTTGAACAAAGCCTTGAAGAAAGTGAAAACCTCATGGATCCTTTGAACAGTGCCAGAAAACGATGAGACATGTTTAGTAGCAGTTAACTGGTTCAATCTCAGAGCGGCCGACTTAAAGGTTTTGGAAGGCATTTTGCATATTATCAAAATATCTTCAAGTTACAACTTAACATACGTTCTGGTGGTGGTACGCTGGCTTCCAGAAAAAATAATCTATTATCAAAATCTTGTTTAATAAATAGACTTTTCCCCCTCCCTTCCCCATCCTTTTTCCTCTCCTCTTTTCTCCGCTGGTTTATATTTGCTTAGCATATGAGATACACAGAAAAAATGTTCTCCTCTAGGAGCCAGTAATACTGTCACATTACTGCCAAACAGCAACCCAGACAGGGAGCAGAAATTACATGCAGGGTAGCTGAAACTTGCTCTCCCTCTGGGCAATCTACCTCCAACCCAAAGCCTCCCCACACAAACTTACATGCACATATACACATGTATTTTATTGTGTGAAAAATAGAATTTAAGAATATTGTACATCTATCATCGCATTCCCAAGTATCCTTGAAAGCATTACAATTTCCCTGAAACTAGGTTTTACATGAAAGAAAAATGTTCATATCTTAGGAAGTTTTCATTTAGTGCTCCCTCCCAAATTCCCCATCATCCTCAAAAGATGCCCAAACGCTACAAAGTTGTCTCTGCAGTTTTTAAAAACTACTGCCAAAGACAGCTCATGAAGCCATAACTGACAGCACCAGTCAGGTCCCTAACAGTGCCACTGCCAGATAGCTCTGCCCCAGTTCAGGGATCTCCTTCAACAGAGTCACCATCAGTCCCTTCGTAAGGACATGTAGTATCTTACAACAGACATAACTTAGAGACCATATTATATGCAACAAAAGGGGAAACGGCCTTGTCTCCAGGCCTGTATTTTCCATCAGCTGGCGGTGCTACAGAAGATCATGCTCCAGTGAAGCACAGAAGCAATGACATACTTTATGAAACCATGCTTTGTTAATGCTCGTGAAAATGGGAATCGTCATCAATAACACCACTGGGCCACAATATGTAATCCGCAACGTGAATGCCATTCTGGACTGCAGCCAGACAAGGGGTGAGGTATTCAGAAATGAATGAAGGTGACTTGAATGTATCCATGTAGATAAAAAAAGCTCAGATGCCCTCCTATGTAACACTGACTTTCCTCATTTCCCAAGGAGAGGGAGGATTCTGCAGGAGCTGTCAGCACTCTGCACAATGAAGTCGTAAGTGATACTGCTTATGCTGCTGTCACACGGCATTGCCCATCGGATGCTGTGCTATGAAGGTATTTATAATCAGTGGGTCTCCAATTAACCAATCGATACTTTTCTGCTGCTTTTCAACAAGTAAATCTATTCTCTTCTTCCTTGAGACTCAATGGTAACAACAGACCAAGACACGCTTGAATATTCTGGATGATACCAAACATCAGACACAGCCAGCCACTTGCAGAATTTTTAGATTTTGAATCCAAACTCATTGTTCTGGCATGCTTGATCCAAACACGCCCCTCAGACCACTCCATTTTGAGTACATTAATTATTGCATACTGCCCTAACTTTGCAACCTGTCCTCTCTCCTACCATGTGGCAGCCATGTAGAACACCCACCCTCGATTCACACAGTCATAGCTACCGTGTCGTAATAATATGTTAATAATACATTGCTCTCTTCGTTTGGTGATTAAGGCTTAGAGTCAAAACCCAGGCACTTGATAGTTGTGCCAAATATGTGATAATTTTGTTTTAAAGGCTAAGAACACCCACTGTGAATTGACTGAATTTGCCAAAATTAATATTTTATTCTCACAATAGCCATATGCTATTCATTTGTACCTTAGCCTGGAAACAGCCATTATAAATATAAAAATCTCTGTAAAAACATTTTGCAGCAAATTAAAAACAATTTATTGCACCAATAGAGAGGAGCAGGACAGAACCTGTGAGGTCAAAAAGAATCAGTAAGCTTGACTTCAGAGAATTCATCAAAAAAAAAAAATCATCAAAAGTATTCCAAGCCCAAAACAAGAAAAGAGCTTACAAGCACATCAGAAGGAATGTAGGTAAGTCACTCGGATCAACTGGGCTGCAAAGAAAAGAATCTTATCATGCAGAGCTAAGACAGATTGGTCAGCGCTGGGATGGAACGCTGCACATGAGGGTCAAGTTTAACACACCTCTGTGTTGGGCTTTATTGTATTGATACAGAAAAGTAAATGCAAATATTGTCCAGACCCTTAAAAGATCAGGCAAATCCAAACAGTCTTCCTTCCTTCCTTCCTTCCTTCCTTCCTTCCTTCAAGTAAACATTTAAGGCAGAATCTCCTTCAGCTAATAGCCAGCAACCTTTCCTCCCAGGTTTTCCTTCCGCGTTCCCTACAGAAAATCCCAGAGATAAGAGAGACAGAGCGCGTGGGAGGTGGGAGGGAGACTTAAGGAAACAGAGGGGAGAGCAGAGGGTAGGGAAAAGAGTTTATTCTCTACAGATAGCCCAGCTCTGAAAATCCTTCCGCGCAGTCACTTCTTGAGGTGAAAAAAGACCACTGGTTCTCTCCCTGTCTGCATCCCTGCACCTCAACACGCTTCAGGAACGGAAAAGTGGACAGAAGGGTAGAAGCAAGAACTCCACTGTTACCGCTGCTGGACTCAGCGGTAAAACACTCATTAACTTCAGCAAGGCCAGGGTTTTATGCCAGATTCACAAACAAGTCATTTATAAAATTCCAGAACAGGTCCCCAAACTATCTGTCAAGGAAAAGAAAGAATCTGATGAGGTATTTTCCCCCAAGTCCGTTCTTTCTGTAAAAAGGTTTTATTTTATTTGGCTCTAGCTGTAACGTATTGCTAAATGTCATTGTAAAACGCAAAAAATATTCATTCATAAATATTCAGTAACATACTGAACTTACAATGAACTGTACTGGCTGTAGCAGCAAATTTAACTCACAACACACAGAATCGTAGAAGCCACACAATTAGATCTAATTTATTTAGCTGTTGATAATAAAAGAATTGCACGATAATAAAGCCAATCCTTGCTTTTAGAACTACATAGCATGTACTTGTACAATAGATCGGTTGCAAAACTCCAAGGAAGGTGTTGCATTAACCTTCAGGACCTGAAGCTGTTCCCATAGACAGTATCTGCTCTTTAACAGATGTCCCTCTCCAACAAATTCCCCCACTACCTTCAGAGTCCCTCACTTTGCTTTCTCTTTGCATCATATGCAAAAAAATACAGGCTGTTTATGACGCAGGGGGTGTCGTAAAGGCAAACAGCACCCTTATAATGATGTAGTGATGCTCCTTCTGTAGGCAATTGCAAACTTATACCTACCCACACGGGGTACATTCTCTGTTGCAGTCCTTTGACTGCAGGACCTTACATGTACAGGAATCAGTGCAACTGCTGTAGAAAAACAGACTTTGGGTGTGAAACTTCAGCTGCCTAAGAACACAAGAACTAAGGTTTGAAGCAGGAAGTGAATCACATCACGTACAACTGAAATGAAAAGTTTATTACTCGGCGACCGACTTCCTTCTTGGGCACGACCATCCTTCTAGTCCAACGCTATGGATTGCCTGGATGTTTGCAGGAAAAAGAGATGCACCATCTCGAAACATGGAGATTCGTACTCTAAAAACAATATAAAATTTATGTTTCTATCAGGTAAAATAAGGCCTGGGTGCCATGACTACAAAAAACGACACAGGTGTCACGATTATAACTGAATCTCTTCCCATTTATGTTCCAATCACAAGAGAGTTTTTCCAACTACCATACCTCCTAAGTCACTGCTGAAGATCTGGCACTTTAACTAACACAGGGAAGTGCTGCTCACAGGAATATTAACACCTCTTCCAGTAACGGGAACGTTTAGGGTTGCAGTCAATTTGAGATAGATGCTCTGGCAGCTTCTAAAGTAGTCACAGCAAAGTTTCAGGGATTCCACTCCACCAGAAACTACTGAATTAGGTATTTTTATTTTGACACTCTTGAAGCTATTCAACTTTTTCCAGCTGATAATGAAAACTGAAGTTAGTGATAACAATGATTCAGTGATAACAATAATTCATTGCAAAACAAAAGAAAGACAACTATTGCTTCTTAGTTAAGGACTTTTCAGCTCCGCATTTCTGTTGCATCAGTAATATTTTGGAAAGACGAGATTCACACCAGGTATAAATCAGTGCAACTCTAGCGAATTCCAATGGAATTGCACCAAACTCCACATACCGTAAGCCATTCTGCACAGTTGCCAAAAAAAGAGAGAGGAATTGGGCTACAGTATGGTTTGGCTCACACTGTCCTCATGGGGAAAAAAAAGTCCATGTACTCTCTTCTTCAAACCCAGGCTAAAAAGCCAGGACAGAGAATGTTTAAAAGGCTGAGCCCAGTTTACTCAGCAGCGTCTATTAAGGAGTTTCTGAACTTGTGAAAAGGAAAGACATTTGATTTATAATTGTAAATGTTAGAAGTGGAAATATTTCTCTAATACCAACAGAATCTACCTGAAAGTAAACTTAAAGCACAGGAAAATAGCAGCAGCAATCATGATAAAGTCACTAATGGAAGCAGGTAAGTGCTCCCTTTTCAGCAGTTACCATTTGAATGCAGAACACCTTCAGCAGCAATTTTTCCTAGAACAATTTTTCAGCTGTCTTTTCCTACTTCACACATAGTCAAATCCCAGCCCCTAGTGAGAGGGCAGATGGCAAAGCTGAGGACTTAGGAAGGAAAAGAAGAATGGTAGAGGAAGAAATTATTGAGACATAGCTCAAATTTTACATAAGAGGCTTTTAATTCCCTTGTTTTCCTGGTTCAGAATAATAGCTGGTTGCCCTTCTGCAATCATTTTATACACATTACTTTTATTTTCAAAGGCAAGTAAATAGAGAAGAAAGTTGGATTTTTTAGAAGATGAAAAACAAAACCTCTCCTTCGCACACGCAGACTCTGCAGATTGGGTGTAAGGCTGAGGTTGCTGGCAGGGGGGCAGAGGGAGGAAATGTGCAACCACAAACTTAGCAAGGCTGAAAGAGCGTTTGCTGTATGCAGCAGTGGTAGGAAAAATAAGAAAGAAGAGACTTCTGCTTTTGTGAGAACACAGGTTCAGTTTATTACAAGAATATGAAATCACTAAAAAGTTTCTCTCAGCTTCATTTAGGCAGCACCTCTGCTTTTAGACAGAGTGCTCTTGGATGTGTTCTCTCCCAAAACAGGCAAGTGAGTATTAGCATAGAATTGATCCAGCCACGAAGACCATCTGAAGACCCCCCCCTTCAAAGACATGCTCAAACAAACAGCCCAAATCTTCTACTTAAAACTCTGTATCTTGGATCCCCCTCCAGGCCAGCAGTGCTGTCAGATAGGCTGCCCGGCCGCAGAAGAGGAACACCTGGACAGGTGTCTGCAGAGAGGAGAACCTGTCACTGAAGGCAGAGTAGCTGTCAGACCACGCTGACTTCCAGTCCATCCCTTGCAGCACTCAGAGTCAGCAGGCAGGTCTGCTCTGAAGGCTGCAGGATCAGCACTGGCAACAGCTCAGCAGAGTTAGAGCAGCCCCTTCACAAAAGTGAGTGGAGGCAAGCATGCCTTTACACTGAAACTTCACCTTCTTTTATGGGCTCTGCTAGTTGCAGGTAGTTATGTTTTATGTAGGGGGCTATTTGTTATTTATTTTTCAAAATGTATTGCCTTTCAACTTCAGGAGAAGAAATATTTCTATATTCTAAATAACTAATTTACCACTCCTCTACATAAGCGATCGTATTCACTGACAATAAGGTTCATGGCTCTAACCTATATGGTTGGAGTTAACCTTCAATGGTTAGAGTTAACCTTCATTTCAGCAACACAGGCAAAGAGTTCAAACAAATTTTCAGGGGCAGATACGCTGCAATACTTGAACCACTATGAAAATTCACTACAGAAATTCCTACTTGGATCTTTCGGCCAACGTCCAAAAAATGATGTACCACTGGCTTTTGCCCTGTAAGTACTTATACTATAACTTGAATGCCTTTTGAGAAGAACTCCGTCAAAAAATTTTCTCAATGTCTAAATTGTATCATCCTGTTCACTCACTACTTTATGGGCATATCCAAAGAATTTCATTAAACTGGAGAGTTCAGTTTTCCCCTGCATGGAACATGGTGATTTGGCTTACAGTTATGTCTGCTTAGGCATTATAGAAAATTATTCAGATGACTCCATCCAGACTTAGTATTGTAATTAATTCAGCATCTGAGCGCAGGCATTTGGACTTACCATTAAGAACTCCAGATACTCAGTATGTCTTCTGCAAGATACCCTTTCTAAAGAAAGAAGCAGCTGGAAGGCAATGCGTTAAAGGGGCTATGGGCACAAAAATGCTTTTTCACTTAGTTGGCTCCATCTGTTTGACAAGTTATGAACAGATGCTCCATATCTTTCCAAATGCATTTTACCAGTGACCAGAAAAGTCAATTTTTCAGCAGACAAAACATCAGCATCCAGAAGTGGAGACCAACCACTTTCAGAACTGTTCCCCTTTGAACTGGAACAGTTTGTACAAAAACAGATGTAACATTCACAGACAGAAATATGGACCATTAAAATAAATGGAGGGTATTTTTCTTCAATCTGGAGAAGGAGCTAGAAAGGAAAGGACGCAGAAGTGAGGAAAAAAAACAGGAAAAAACCAGAAAGCACCTGTAGGAGAAAAGGGGCCAAGGCATTTGCCGTTCAGTTGTGGAGCAAAATGGAGTTGCAGCTATCAGCTACACTCTGCTTGCTGGCCCAGCGTTTGGGCCTAGTTTGCCTCATTTTGGGTCTATGTGAAACGGTCCCCATAGGGTCACTGCTTCTCTACCCCTACAAACAAAGAAGGAAAGAAGAACGATTGTGTCCATTCAATAACAAATTCAGAGTGCCTGTCTCTGTCAACATCTCCATCTTTCAAGCCGCCTCTTAAAGCAAAAATGAGCCCTCGCTTCTGCTGCTCCCCCTGCCAGACAACTCCACAGTCAAGAAATTTCTTTTCCAAGTGTCATTTTCTCAAAATCTTAAGAACTTTATGGGGATATGTTCTTAACTGGCCGTCCAGTGGTCAAATTGCACCTGTGTTGCTCAGGTTTTTTGGCCAAGCTTGCTGCTTGATTCACCTTGGTCCCAGAGCCAGGATGGACTGTGGCCACGCTCTGGGACCAGGGCAAATGAAGGATTTCCTCCAGGAATATCCCACACCCAGAGGTGACTGCTTTGTACCCACTCCACAGGTGAGGCACAGCAGCGTGGTTGAGAGATCCCAGAAGAAGCCGGTAGTAACCTGGCAGGGCTATCCCTGGAGTGGATGAGGAGCAAGATTCCCATTGTATGGAGTCAGGATATAATGATGGCCTGAGACCATACAGTATTAACCACTGGCAGCTGTTAACAGCTACCAAATATTTAGTCACTGAAGACTAAATTCTACATTCAGGGTCCTCTTGCCCAGGATTCCTGCTATGGCAAAGAAACTCTGCATGTGTCCCATCAGAGAGACTATAAAACACAGTTCAAGGTTATGAAAGCAAAGGTACAGTGAAGATGAGACCACAGCAATTTAAGAGATATTTCCTCTAAACCTCAAAAGGTTAGAAAAACAGCCAAAAAAATAGCTGAAGTCCACTTCGGCATTATCTCTCAGCAGCGGATGCCACCTTTTCCAGCGCTGATTCACATCCCCCATAAAGACGACCCATACAAAAGCAAGTGTTTAAGCATTTTTTTAGAGAGGGCAGACATACGAGTGCGGCCCCTCAGGGCAGTCATGGTCCTGGCAGCAACAGGCAGAGATGACTGCAGCCATGACTCAGTCCGCAAAGGTGCTTCTTCATTATGCTGAACGAGACACAAGTCCCAGCCTCGTAACAAAACCAGAGAGAGTATGTTTATTGCTCTGCCCCATCTTGCAGTATAACCTTTTATTTGGTAATAGTGGGTTTTCAAGAGAAGCCATTATCTGACAGGTTCTTTAAAAATTTGATAGGGGAAAAAGAGAGAGACTGAAGATGGTAGCAGTGAAGATAAAGGTCAGGTAAACTAATATTTCCCAATGCCAGTACAACAGAAAGTCCTAGTGTTAAAGGGACATACAGACAGGGTGAGATGTAGCTGGCTTAACAGAGGGTAATCCTTTGCCTCCAAATGAAATTTTCTTCAGTCACTTCTACTGTGTTAATATCTTCCATTGCAAATTTCAGTTTGGAGACTTTCCCAGTTCTCAGTATGAACCATGAGCCAAATTATTCAGATTTTCAGGCTACTGCAGTAACTGGAGTACTACAGAATATCAAACCCTGCAATTATTAATGGTATCTGTTGCTCTAGCCCCAATGTCCAAACTCAAAGCTAAGGAAAGAGTCAGCAAGCCATTCCTATTAGTGTTTGAAATTGAAAAAATCTTTCCTTAAAAATATAACTGTATTCTAAAAGCCAAAGCGAATGTGAGAGCACAAACAAAAAATAATGTTAAAGCTATGACCAGTAGAGACAGAACTTTGATCAGTGGTTTGAAAAAACTTTCTGTGGTTACTGCACGTGTAGCCACAGCAAACACAACAGTGGCTGAGGTTTCTAGTGGTCAAAAGCAAAATACATCCAACAAGAGTTTTCACATGGGGGCTGCACATGAAATTACTGGTGCTTGTTAGCAGCCACATGACAGTTAAGGCCCTTCAAAAATTTCTGCCATTAAACTGAAGTAACAGTCAAGCTGTAAGACTCACATCTTACTTGCTATATTTGAAAAATTATTTTATTATAAAGCTTGTGAAACTTCAAAAATGCAACATTATTCATCTTCTGCAACTGGCTACTCTATGCACAACGCTGATACTGTGAGGTTCATATAAAATTAAATTACAAAAGCCGAGTCTTGTGCCTTCAGCCTCCAGCAAGCCCAGCTGTAATGTACCCTTGGTCTGATTTGATATGAGGAAAAAGACTGATATTAAGTTTTCTTGTCCATACTCAGCAGTATGGAACAGCACCAGAGAAAGAATTTAGTAAGCCCTCTTCTAATCCCTAGTTCAGAAAAGTCAGAGACACAAATTGTTTGTACCTGCATCCTCAGTTACCTACTTCTCTGCCACCTCTTCTCCCATACCTGTTCCCTCTTTGTACACTGT
This sequence comes from Grus americana, assembly GCF_028858705.1. NCBI lineage: Eukaryota > Metazoa > Chordata > Aves > Gruiformes > Gruidae > Grus > Grus americana. The sequence continues at coordinate 96,401,441 of NC_072854.1, forward strand.
GAAAAGCAAAGCATGCACTCTCGTGTCTGGAGAGTGAAAGCCATCACCTGCCCGCAGCCAAGCACAACCCATATTGGAACAGGGCCACGAGGGACAACTCAGTACATTAAAGAAAACTTTAGTATCATCTCTTTCTCAACTATCTCACTGGTCATTGACTTAACTTGAAGCTAAAAAACCTGCTGACAAGGAATTTAGTCAGCTCTGCTATGAAGATGTGAGTTGTGTCGTTTCTGTAACACAACTGTCAGTCAGTGACGTTTATGTCCTATTTCCCAAGCATTTCTGCATAAACTCTGGAGCCTGTACTCTAGGGGCTTACACAATATATAGAGCTGTGATGAGACCTCCCAGCTTGGCTTGAAGATTTTAATTCTGAGATTCAAAATCATTTAATGAAGACAAAATACAAATTGCATCTTTAATGAGCCTTTAGAAAGTACAGTGTAATCACAGCCTGCAAGCTGGTTGGTCAGTGACCTTGCTAAGCAACAACTAAATTTTATGTTCATTTAATTCTGCAAACACCACTCGCAATAGTTTTCCACGGAAAGATTTACAGCCTTGAAGAAGGCGTTAGAAAGGTCGCTCTGCGTTCAGGAAACGCCGAGGACTCCAGTGATGCTGAGCTCTGAAAGAAGGGAGGGGATTCCCATCTGACCGGACAGCAGGTTCAGTAGTAGACTCGCCACTCTCTGTGTAAACCAGGTGCCAAAGTTAATTCTACTGAAGTCAACATAGTGCTATTGATAAAGAACAGGCCCTAAAAATTCTGATAAAAAACTGCCTCCATGTAACACAAGAGATGTGGCTGTAAAATTCACATAGTGGTTACTTAACATTACGCATTAAGCAGACTGGTGGTCTATTTTATAACGTACCCAATCTGATCCTAGTAACAACTGCTTTTCTAAAGAAGACAGACATCTTTGCTATGAATAATCACAATATAACCTTATTGGAAGAGGCTTGATTTCCTCTCAACACTAGGCTCTTTGCAATGGATTTGTATCAATTAACATTCCTATTTCACGTTTGTTCAGTACAGAGGAATGGTGTAGGGGAAAGGTTTTCCCTTTCCCATTTAAAAAAAAAAAAATTACACAGAGAGAGGCTGAACATCAAATACCTGGCACAGTGCAGGAAAAGAAATGCAAGGTGGCTGCAGTAAAACCAAAGGGTAACATAGGCAGTGTAAAAGACATGCCATGAGAAAAGGCACATTAGAAGTCCTCATGGTCTTCTTGAGTTCTCTTTGAATCCCAGTTTTGACTATCAAGGTGGATGAAATTAGACAACGGTTCGTTGGGAGCACAGAGAGGCTTTAGGACATATATTGGTTCATTGGCTCCGTTACAGAAAAATCCAATCATATTCTTAAATATAAAAATGATGTCCCAGCTTGACTGATAATCTTGTTTTTACAGAAGAGCAAACACTACAACAGTTATTCGTTGAAATCATTGTAAGGCAGAAATACTTCATGGGATGTAGATTGTCTTCCTTGTGACCATGGCAACATATGCTCTAGGATAGTATTCACGCAGTCTTTAAGCATCTAAATTTGGGTGCCTATGCTGTGCGCCTACTTTCTCTATGACACTGGTTTAGAGACACAGACCTCTGCTCTGAGTTGTTCTGCAAAAGCACCCTTTAACTTACTTGCTCCCCCGGAAACTTATTCTACCAGTTTAGCTCCTAAATTCAGCTCCATAATGAAGAAAGTCTGAATACTCCTTCCTGGCTGACTTTTGCCTTGCCTGGCATTCCAGTTTGAAAGAACTACTGTATTTACTTCACAGTCTGTAACTGATTATCAAGGCATACATAGCAGAAACACAAGCCTTTACAGTTTTAGGAAAATCCACTCTGGTAATTTCAACATTGTTATCTCAATTAATGATATCATGCACAACAGTTCATCTCTCCTCATGTTGACAGCCCACCCAACTATATGTTGAGTGCCTCAAACACCCACCGACATCCATTCTGCAGCAAGTAGAATTGCTGTAGACATGCTGCTGCTGAAGAGACTGCTAATGGTGGTTACTCCTTTTCTCTTTGCTAATAACCCTCTTTTATTGGACTAACTTCTTTGTCAGAAGCCTAGCATAAGAAGTCTCAAATGCATAACTATGATCTGACTTTTAAGAAGGAACAGGATCAGTATTTTTTTTTTCCTGAGATCTCCATCCATCACCAATGCCCAGCACGTTCTGACGTCTAGCATTACGGAAGTACCCCCGGAGTGCAGGGGATGCCCCTTCTCACACCCTTCCCCTCCTCTTTTAGCCACCACCAAGATGAAGAGAAGCAGAGAGCAGCCATTAATAAGAAGCTTCTTTATCCCAATTACTGCTGCTAGCCCCTTTTGTCAGCAGATTAACAAGGCCAGGGAATACCTGCATTCCCATCTCTAATACTGAAGCTGGTCCTCTCGAAGTCAGTGCAGTTTACAAGGGACTGAACCTTTTTTTAACAACTGAAAGTGGAAGAAAATAATACTGAGAATTACAGTACCTTGCTGAACATACCTCCACCTGCAACCCTAAAAACTTAGTTTGAATCTTTCTCCTTGGCAACAGAGAGAGACTTGGGCTGTAGACAGTGAACACACTTGACAAAACCTCTTTCATCATTCACATTTAACTAGTATATTGCCACTTCTTTAAGAGCCAAGAGTTGCTTTACTTGCTTAGCGTCAGTAAAAATGTTTTCCATTCATTTTATTCAGAAGCTATTGCAACTGATGAAGAAGATACAGAAACCTACAGATAAGGCTCACATGAAAGGCCTTATCTTTTCATTTAGTCAAGGCCTAAGTTCCTTTGATAGGATAATAGAATATTTTTTGGTTATCTGCACTTCAGTTCCATCAGCCCAAAGGATAAAGTATAAGCTCCGTTCTTTTGTTTGAGGCTAGCAATCAAAAAGGTCATGCAGAACGAAGCTCGTACATTTTTAAAAGAATGCTCAATGCTTGGACAATCCTCTTCTGTTTCCCTCTCACAAAGTTTAATGTCCCTTGTTAATCTATATATGCTTTTATGTGTGCTCATCATCATGGTACCTGAACATTGTATTAAATCAGAGACATAAATAGTGCAGCTTCCTGTGGCGTAGCTAACCCACGCTTGAGTTGGCGGGGAAAGCCACTGAATTAAAGCTATATTCTGCTTATTTCTATGAGCTATTTTGCTCAGCTATGTTTATTATTTTCCTGCCTGCATTATGGCAACCCCTAAATAGACTCCTTTACTGCCATACAACCTCACATTGCACATCAACTTGTAGGTTCCACCTCACTTCACGAAGTTCTTTTTCACGTTGAAGTTTGTAGCAGGATGCTACAAACATCCTACATCCCAGTCTTGGTCATCTCTCATCAAGTGGAACTCATGCAGAAGGGGATTAGGATCACTGCACATGCTAGATAGGCCATCACACCTACCTCTCTACTTTCACCCTCTACAGAATGTCAGCCTCCCAACTTCTCTTCCCTTCTGCCTTGTACTGCCATGCCAAAGCCTAGACAATACCAAAGGAAAAGCCACCGTTTTTCCACTTGCCAACACTAGTCTTTCTCAGAATAGTCAAAGACTTGCCACAGAAGGAAATCGCCATGCAGAAAATGAGCTTCCTCTGTAAGCCATCCAATCTGATCCAGTTTCACTGAGACCGTTGATATTACAAATCTCATAACAAGTCATAACTACAATACAAATCCTCTTTGCTCTAGGGATGAGACTTGAATAAACGGTATTACAGATGTCACACGAATTTGCAAATGTCCCTAGAGGAAACCAAGACCCATTTACCAGAATTTGTCTTAAAGAAAATTTTTCCATCTGCACTGTTGAGAGCATCATCTATATTTACCTACCATAATGAAGGCAGTCAAAACTAAACATTTTCTATGGTAGAAAAACATAGTCCTGGCATATCAACAGTGAAATAGATCTAACAGTCACTGTGGGAGAAAGTCCCTGTCTACATAACAATCTGGGTTACTTAAAAGATTTGGGAATCTGTGAAAGGATGATGGTTAGAAACACTGAAGAAAGTCCTGAAGGAAGGATTTTTTTATCAGTCTGAAATACAAAGGCATAAATTAGCAGAAGTAGTCTGCCAAGCAGCCCTGAAGTCGATACGCTAGTAAATGTAACAATGAGGATTTGTTTTTTCCACTCAATGTATCTGTACTCCTGTATGTTTCCAAGCATTGTATTATATAATTAATCTAGATGTTAGAAGCTTTAGGTAACTTTAAATCTTCAGGTTAGCTGATGCTTTTCCTCATTTTATGACCACCAGTTTCTGCTTCCCATACCCGATTCTTTATAAAATCAGGTTAACTGCTGGAAATGCATCTTTTTTGACCCATCTTCTTCAATCTCTATTTTGTTTTCTGTCCTTCCTACCCTACCTCACTTTTTCAGAAACCATTACAGTAAAATTATTATACAACTGGCTAATCCACTTGTAATAATGCTACAACTTTGCCAATCAAAGCAGGAGCTAAGACAGAGACAAAGCAATGGAAAAAGAAAATTAGTCTTAGACAAATTCAGAGTAGAAAATTTTTGCGAAGTTTTGTGCATTTTGGTGTTTACATGAATTCATTTGTAAGTAACACTTAAAAATACTAAAAGTCTCTGTGAATGACCCATGGAGGCAATGCAGTAAGAGGACTAATCACACTTATTTAGACAATGGCAAAAGAAAAAGAGCAGACCAGCAGTCACATAGAGGTTTGGGTTTAAAACATGTCCTTTTCAACCCGTCAATTTTTCTTTTTAACCAAGAAACTCAACTCCTTGTCTTTTGCATTCAGCATGCATACTTCTCAAAATACTCTGACAGATCAGAAAGACTTTGATGTCTTTTTATAGTACCTGCTCCTCATAGCCACTGTCTCTTCCTAGAAAGAAGGGGATGGGAGGGATGGGTACCAGTGTCAGGAAACCCTGATGCCAGTAGTTCCGCTCATAGAACGGCAACTTCGATGGCATACCTACTTCTTGCTGGCCCCAGGGCTGCTCTTTGATGAAAATGTGGGAGAGGAGTTTCCACAGGGAATACCTGCAGGTGGCTTATACACGTAGTTATTTTCAGGATGATACCGCGCAACAGCACAACTCCAAGCTACGCCGACTTCCCACTGCTCGCTGGGTGCGCAGGATGGCACGCAACACCCCTGCCAGGAGAGCATCATTCAGACAAGAATGTTGTAGGTGAGTCTCTCCTATTCACACCTACATTAGCTCCATGCTCAGGGTTAATGTATTTACACACATTTTACCAAGAGGTCTACCATGTGGGGATTCTTAAACTGTACTGTATCATCAAATAAATGCTTGAGCTGTCTCTATTTCCTTAATAAACTTGGCTTGTTCTTTTTCAGCCTGCGAAATTACCAAGTACTAAGATACCATGGTGATGGGAAAAACAGAAAACACCGAAACAGACAGATTCTGTTCTCTTTAACTGAAATGCAAATTCCTTGTTTCGCACAGGAAATTTTAGTCAGAATGACTTCACAGACGCAAATCTTCCCAAAGGTGAGTTTTGTGAATGAACAGTTAACGTAACGTAAAGCCGAGCTTTGACCCCACAGATGCAAAGTTGAAACAAAGAAAGAAAGAGGCAGTAAAAATAAAGAAAACTATGTAAAAATAAAATAAACTGGGACCAGGTCATATTAATCTATACAAACAAATAATGAAACAGACATACAAAGTGTTCAGAAAATTATGGTTGCAGAAGCATCGTGGATCGTATCCAGTGAATTATTTCGTGCTCCAAATCTGTTGGAGGTCAGGCCTATGGGTAACTTTCATGAGCACGTTATAGGACTTGCAAAGCAAGCAACATGCAGTTCCTCAAACATCTGCCTTTAAAGTGACACAGCTATAACGCAAGCACAAAAAGCACCATGCAGACAAATCAAGTGTAGTTACTAGGGAGAAAGTTTGAAGATCAATTCAGCATTGCTTCATTTGTGGGATTTTTAAAATGCTTGGGCTCCAAACAGTTACAGGGAAATTTCAGCTTTCAGTTGTATATCCTTTTTTTAAGTTTTTACCCTTCAACCCCCAGCCAGGAAGACTAAAGCTTGAAATTAAAATATATGGAAGTCTTAAAAAATAGAAGACAGATACAACCTCTCATAATTATTAAAAAATTAATATCTTTAAGACTAATCGCATTTTCTTTGTGGTCTTGACTTACAATTTGAAAACAGAGACTAGAAGTAATATTAATGTTAGCAGTAGTTAACACAATGCAAAACAGTGCAGGTAAAACTGAGTGTCTTCCTTCATGACACGATATTCAACCAGTAACCATATACATGACCTTACAATAGCTATAAAAGCCAAACCTTATTCTTTACATATCACCTGAGCAAATGGGCAGCTGGAGCAAGCAAAATGAGACAAACAAGCCATGAGAGAAAAGAATTGTCATTGCAAATTACTGGAAGCTCAGAGCTGAAGGAGCCTCTGGTACCATTATCCTCCTTTGTATGGAAAACTCTTTTACGAATCATTCAAATCCAGTGTCATTGCTACCCTCAAACACAAAGTCTCTCACATGAAGTTTTGCATACGAGCTCAGGATCTCTGTAAATAGCTCCATACACAAAATAACTGAGCCATCTCGTACCGTGTAGGTGGCAAATGATTAGGAACTTAAATATATTGCAAGTCATGTCCAATGTTGGTTTACTCCCAACTTAGCCACGCAGCTGTCGGCACACAAACCACTAAGTTTGTACCTCTGTTTCTGCAATCGTAACTGTGTCAAGCAGCATCTGCTAACAAGTTGAGTCCCCTTAAGAAGGATTTAAAATATTTTATCACATGAATTGAATATTTTATCATGTGAATTTCCGAGTAATAGTTCTTTTGATTTGCACACAGCTTGAAAACATGTCAGACATTTCTTTCAAAATCTCTTGCCAACAAGCTATGAAAAATGGATTTTATTTCAGGCATTCTGGACTGTTATTGACAACAGAACAGTTTTTCAGCCTGCTATAAGAGTTTCCAGGATCCCAGATTTATCTCTCAAACCCCACACTTCTTGTTCCCTAGCAGCTTGTGCAACTTACCAGTGATACATTCCTCAGCATAGGCTGTCAGTTCTGTACCCATCTGCAGTGACGTTTTTAAGTCACTAACAAGATGACCTAATCAGCATCTGTTCTTGCTATGCCCATGTGCTGCCATGACATTTACTTCTTTTTACCACGAATTTTTTTCACATGTAAAAGACTGTGAAGAAGTTCTAATATAGCAGGCAAAACTGTAATGTTTTTTTCAGAAGCAATATCCTAAAATTGTTTTGGTGACTTCTAAATTACTGGTATACTTCACTTGTCACTACCAACAACAGGAGTCGTTGTTCTGATCCTTTATTTTTATCCCTTCTTTTTTAGGAGAAGCTCTGCTGTATATATAGCATGCTACTACATGTGGTTTTCCCATCCTATGATGAGCAATTCTGGACATATTCGCACCTCTAGCTCAGGTGTATACTGGGTCAAAATTCATCGCATATTACTTGGAATTTATGGGATTTATTTTTCTTTCCATAAAGCTTAAATCATTTTTGATACGGATTTTATTTCCAGGATGAACTGTGCATGCTGAAGATAGAAAGCAAAAGACTGACCATGTTTCCAAGAAGCCATAAAGATGCTGACATGCAAGATGTAGGAGGAACAAACTCAGAAAAACACTATGAGAGAACACAGGTGATGGTACGTCAACAGATGCATGAAAGGCAAGTGTTAGACAATATCTACAAGGGTCTGCTGGAAGCTCCTATCACTGCAATTGCACAGAAAAAGACAGCAGACCAGAGCCTGCACCAAGGAAGGGGCAGGGAAAGCTCCTGCATTGCACATCACCGCAGGCATGGCTAGCCTTTCAAAAGTACAGCATGATTTCCCCCGCGTCACTGTGGCCCACTAGCTGGTATCGAAGGGGAGGAAGAGGAAGATAACAACCCACCAACCACCTGTCCCCTTTGAAGCATCTGGTCCCAATATTTGTAAGAGAGCCTTAATTTCAAACCCCCAAACATACAGACAGATTGTCTCCTTACACTCACCCACCTTACTCTCACCCACCCTTTCAGAACTACCTCTGTCTTTGTTTGGATCTTTAGGACCTAACTCTGGTAGCAGGAACTCGGGTAAGTCAGCAATAATACTTATTTTTTCTTTTTCTTGGCCCCAGAGGAGGTATGTACAGTATTACATCATTAGAACACGTACCAAAATGTTCTCTTTTGGTTGTACCCTGCAAACAAAGCCCCCCTTGGCCTACTCGTACAATTAGTGCACTGCACGCTCATGAGACAGAGAAATAAATGTTGAGTATATAGAGCACCTTTATCTCATTAGGCATTGAATGCAAGAGCACACTCCATATCCTCAACACTGTAACCATATATTCCTATAACCAGCAGAGCACAGCAATCACAGCTCAAATCCTTGCAATGCAGTTGTATCATGATATATTTGCATTGAATGTCATGTTCCAAATTGGAACTGGCAAGCATCTTAGCCTCACACAACAATGCCATATGGAGTTACATCTGATGCTGCTCGAGCAGAACTCCCTTCCTATCCAGAATACATCAAACGGTGCCACAGATATGCTATGGCATTTAAATAGTAATAGTGCGGATGTGAGCGCTAAATTAAAAATGTGTTGTATATTAGAAACAATTTGTGCACTGAGATAAAAAAGGGATTTGCTGGCTTTTGGCAGCAGAACTTACAGATATGTTAAAAAAACCCCCACATTTTACTTAATTACCTATATGTCAACTTTTTTAGTGGAACCATTATAGGACTAAAGGCACAGCAAAATTATTAGCACAGAGAAAAAAGCTCAACTAGCAACAGCAAAGATTTTGTTGCAAGCCAATAAAAGAGGAGCTGAGCACCAGAAGCTGTGCATCTAGTTAGAACAGGGCGCAGGGCTGGGCTGGCTGTCAGAAACGGCAGCTCCACAGAGCTCCTGCTTTAAAACTCTGCAGATGTGAGTTTTGTGCTTGTGCAAATCAGGTTCATGTTTTCCACTCACACAAAGAACAGCTGAGATGCATGTGTTCCCTCACCAACACGCCCCCGCTCTGGCCAACCAGGGTCACTTACAGGGAAAGAAAAGTAGTTCAAATCTCTGATTTTACTACTTCTACAGAACCCAGAGTTTATACAGTTGCAGTATGCTGTCGCTCTCAGCACAATTCAACTGCTTGCTGTCAAGAAAATTAAAAGATTATCAGTTATAACCCATTGCAAGCATTTGTCTCTTTTTAACACCAGACCACTTGCCCAATTCATGCCTCGACCAGACAGCCATCAGACAGAACCGCTCACTACAGTCTAGATCAGGATTTTAGAGCTATCACATCGCTGGAGTCCTGTTATGAATTGACTGGGCTGCCTATCATCTCTTGGGAAATCAGGCTCCAGTGTTGGACAACGGAACCAAAAAGCACAGTCCCTCATAATAATGATACCATCACTTTTACGAAGAAGCAGATTATTTCAGAAAGTCTGACAAAGCAGGTTTTGTCCCAGGATCATTTAAACAACTTTTTGGATTTTTTCAAATTAGTATGTGGCATGATAAATACTTCAAAAACACTACAATGACTAAATATTTGACGGGTCAAATCCCAGAGGTTTTTCTTCAGCTCAGACTCACTCACTAATGACTCCACTGGGAATGCAGGTTGAGTGAAGACAGCAGGATTCCTTAAATAGTTTTCATTTCCTGGAGCACATTGCTAACAAGTATTTGCAATCTGTTTTCTGAAAGTTCTCAAAGGTCAGAGCACTTCCAAGATGTCCTCTTCTACCAATACAGAAGCAGGTCTTGCTCAGCCCTGGAACAAGGTGACCACCTGCCTTATCCTCTTCCTGCGCCGCAGTAGCACTGGCTTTCCAGCAGAGCATAGCAAAACTGATTCTGCCACGTGTTTTCAGAGATCCCCAGGTAAGGCATTTACAAGACAACTGTGCTAAGATAAGCTCTCCAAAGCTCCAAAGGAAAAAACGTCCTACCCTTCAAGTTACTTCATAACTGTTATTAATGCTATAGCTTCAGGTATTCAAATCATCCAGAGCATCCAGAAAACACAAATACTCTATTTTGCACAGCAGAGCATGTTCACACCTGCCAAGTCCCAAGCTCCCTCAATGAAGCACAGAAACTGGCTGCTCTGAGGCACGCTCCCAGGGACCGACCAACCAAACCCATCAGAGCCAAGGCGGCAGCAAAACGACTATCAAACTACAATAGCCTACTACCTTTGCAGTAACTTCATCCATGACATCAAAGCTACCGAGTACCTGCGTAGCTTCCGAGCAGCAACCCAGGGCCAGCAGCCGATGTAGTTCAGATGCACTTTCTCCCTGCTGCTCACTAGCGCAGGGATAGGGGCAGACACCCCTCGAGACAAGTCCAGAGGAAGATAAGCCTCAGACGTCCCAGAATCCAGAACTCTCACAGCTCCTTTCTCATGTGCTCCATCACTACAGTTGGTTTCCGGCAGAAACATCCTGCTGCCTGTCAGCAGGCTCGCGTTCTTCAGGGCAGCCAAGCCACTGCACTGTGCCTGGAGCCCCAGAGCCTGCTCCTTCGTGCTGGTCAGTGCGCCGTGGACACTGTGCAATTTGGATACTTTTTTGTTTGGTTTATTTTTTTTTGGGGGGGGGGGTGTTTTTTTTTTTTAACTTGGGGACTCAAGAAATGTGCAGGAGATTGTAGTTCCCTGGGCTTGTGCTGCTTGGTGACAACTTCTCATTTTTAAACAGTTTTAATCACATGCATCTGTACAACAAAAAAAGCAGAGTATTAAAAACCAACCTTCCAAGGTGTTACTCTTTTTCTGCCTTTGAATAGCGGCACCCATACTTTCTGCGTCTGACGATAGCTCATTATGAACTATGGGTGTGTTCAAGATTTAAAAAGTTTTAGAACATAATTTGTGTAAGAACTTTCAGCAAGAAAGGATTCCAGGAGCTTGTAACTTCCCATGAAGCAATATAGTGGGATTAAAAAACCCTCCTGTTTTCATGGGAACGTGAGCCAGGCTTTAAAACAAAAATGTGCCAAGTACAAGAAGATGCCGGTGTATAAAGTTTGTCAGGTAATCATTTTCACATTTTCAGGAACTAATTGCATCATAAAATATGTATTAAATATAACTAGTCTGTGCATGAAATCCTTCTGACATTTGAGTAGTTATCATTGAACCACACCTCCTTGTACAAATTTTAACCTAACTTCACTTACGTGTAATAGTTCTATGAAAGTAAATGCAATCCATCAATCTCACAGAAGTTTTGCCTTAAGATATCAAGTCTTTGCTGCTGAATTACTTTAGACCAGACCTGGTATCTCCAATTTTGCTGACTGATGCAAAGACCAGATAGTTATATTCAAAATTAACAAAATTTTATTAAAATATGTTTGCGTGTAGCTACTGCTACATGAAAATACAAGACTTGTGCTTGCTGGTTATAAATAACGAGACATTTCCTAACCTTCAACTGGAGCTAGGTCAAAGTTATGGTGCTCCAGCACTGGCAGTAGTTATGTACAAGCTGAGAAAAACAGAACAAGGACCTAATGGTCAAATTCTAACTTAACTCAGTGTATTAGAAGCAAGTAACGGCAAGTCCGGAACTTTATGTGCCATGTAAAACCGTATTATCCTCAGGCAAGCAGGGAAAGCTTTTCAAAAGCAGTTAATGGTTTTGGATGGCTCATATATTGGGAGTCTACAGGAGGAACTGAAATGGGCTCGATTTTCAGAATATGAACACTTACAATGTCATGAAAGGTGTCCCCATTTGCCAGTCAAAATTTGGTCTACCAGTCACAAATTCCTGCAGCTCAGCAACGGAACAGTTAGGGAATCACTACCACTCAGCCTTGTAAATCACGTCTTACATATGCATATCCAGAAGAGTGTTCAACTCCAGATAAGATATTTTTCTTTTTTTCCCCCCTCAGTGGCTTCAGAGGACTCAAAAGTCCCTAGCAAGATTCCTGTGTGAATTTTTAAAAGCAGATGAAGTAACATTTGCTACACTGGGAATCACAGTCCAGAACCACCACCAATAAGTGATACTTTCCAGTGCAGCTCTCATTTATCTCTTAGATTAAACCATAACATTTCCCAAATCTAGAATTTAAGTCACGTAAACTTTTCATCCATTGGTCATCTTCTTTCTTCTTTCAAGCAAACCATCACTGACAGCAAGATATATAAACAAGGGAAAACAAAGTTGAATTATTTTAAGTCATCAAGAGCCAATTATACTTTAGCAAATACAATTTCTAAACATATAAAGGTTTTAATTTTATATACACAATTAGCACATGTAATAAACTTACCTTGGAATTTAAAAGTACCGATTTCACTTTCTTCTGTTGCATTTCTTAACTCCAGCTGCTATCCTACCAGTGTATTGATCCATATTTATAAACCAATTAAATTTCCAAGAATGCTTAAGTGATTAGATGTCTAAGTCCTATGTTCAAAAAGAAACAACTGGAGTGAAAAGGACATGCGTATCCCTAGATGATGAACTGCTCTTGCAGATCTTACAATTATTCCAAAAAGTTTTTGTTGTCCTCTCAGCCTTGTTTCTGTTTCCATAAATGCTATGTAATTTTTTTCCCCATTTCTTATCCTTTCATTAGTAGGCTATTTGTATTACTCCTTGACCTAGAGACTCAAACCAAGCTTGAAAGCTTCATTAGACTGTGTACGTATTTGTACAGAGCTTAGAAAGACACAAAGGAAGCCATATCCTCTCTGTGTTAAACACTGAGGCACACAGAAACTAGGACCAAAAAACTATAAAATTCAATGGCAACATGCATTTGAGAATATGGGTTTAAGTTACTTCCTAAAATCATAAAAGTTATCTCCGGAAGCTGCAGAAATTAAACTCAAGTTGCTGTTTTCCCAGCCTATTGCCATAAATACTTTTGATTGCCATTCTCATGTACTATTTTCACTTCAACACGTGTAAATCTCTTTGGCTTAGCGAAAGCCCTCAGCATAATAATGACATGGTATGCTGCCTCCGAGAGCGGAGGTATGGGTCAAAGGATGCCTGCCAGGAGGGCAAACTCTCTGCATCTTCCCCTACAACCTGCATATATCATTAAAGAGAGAAGACAATCTCACCCTTATCGAATATATTTGCCCAAGGAAAAAATGAATTGAAAATTAAAAAAAATAAAATCACAGCATCACACCTACTTAATTTATTCCTCTCTTACTCAGCAAGATCTGTTCCTCTTTGTTCTGAGTTTACATAAACTAAAAAAGAAATACTAAAGACTATATCTAACTATGATTTAGTATCAGCACACAGATTCACTACACTTTAGTATACTAAAGAAGATGGCCAAAGCCCCAGTCTCATTCCCAAATTAAAAGTTAAACCATTCAAATGAAAGATTCTCTACAAACAAAAGGTAGCTGCTAGTTGCTTATTAAGAAGATAATGACTAACAAGCAGGTAGGATTAAGCTGTGCAGAATCTGTTGTTCTATTTTTAGAGTCCACAGCCCCAGGCTGAATGCTGAGGTACTGTGAATTATGTGAATTATGCTAACATGCTCCGCAGTTGCTTACTAGGCATGCTTCCTATTATCTAGACAGGATAAGAGTCTAAAAGAACATCTGTACAGACTGAATGAGAGCCAAGACCCCAGTGAATGATCCTGCTAACATCAACTTTTTGTTGAAATTATCTGGACTAGACATGCTGTAAGAAAACTAACAATTTGGGGGATGTTTCTTCCCAAAAGAAATTATTTTAAAAGATAGTTTAGAAATGCCAAATAAACAAACAAATGGCATTCTGTTCACTTTTGGCAGGATGTAAAAGATAAATAATCTGATCATGTGGAAAAGGAGCTGACTTCCAGTATAAATACATATTCTAATCTCTTTGTGTTATAAAAAGAGAAAACGAATAGGATTTAGGTCATATCCTCCACACTGCAGAAAACATTGACAGGCCCCGCATCTGACTTCCAACACAGCCTCTCTCCACGTGATTTAAATGAGCCCAGTCACTTCACATCTCCACGCTTTTTCCTGAATCACAGTGCAAGACTGGTGATGCCACCTCTGTCCTCCCACAGATGCTTTTTCATTTCAGAATTCAGATCAATCACCGGGCACCTCTACTCAGATCGCTCAGGATACGTCTTGTTGCACCTCAAGTTAGGATGCAGAGTGGAAGAAGCAGGTAGCTCCTGAAAAAGCTTTCAGAACACAGTAGGGCTTATCAAAACTTTGGCGGGAGAGAGGTAATTCAAGTTTGGTAGGACCTAGAAGAAGCCTTGGAAGAATCAAGAGACTGCTCAGACCACAACAAGCAAAAAAATGCCTTGTTGTCAGCAAGGACTAGAAAGCATCTATCATCTCTATCATACAGGCATTCAAGAAAAATACAGGACAAAAAGGGCAAACACAGAAAAGAACCTTTCACCCTAAATAACCATCATGTTACACAAGGGAACAGACAAGTTTGGTGAGATGAATGAAGTTCATCAGATTCCCAATTAATTGCCATCTCTATTTGCAGGCACAGAACAAAATAAAATCATTCTTTTCTTGCACGGTGGCTTCACAATATAACTTATTCATATGAAAATGGTAAACACCACAGATGCTTTTTTCATCTGTTGCTCATGGGAACTCCTCCAAAAATACAAGCAAGTTCCTCTGAGCAGCTTCACACCCTTAACCAACACTGCAAACGACACAGTTGGTCCAAGACTTAAATTTCTAATATTGTAAAGCTAACTCCTCACTGAGCTGGATTTACAACAAATCCTTTACACCCAGAGGTAGAGGTTCAGGACAGACAACATTTTGTAACATTTGGAACAGGGAATCATGCCCGTAACATCTATATCCAATGCTTACATTAATACCCATCTGTTCAGATGGCGTGGTGCCTACTTTGAAGTCAGCTGAACCTGGTCTCCAGGGCACAGATGCCAAGAAGTTACATATATTTGTATCAGAAAGAGCGTGGCCAGCAGGACCAGGGCAGTGATCGTCCCCCTGTACTCAGCACTGGTGAGGCCGCACCTCGAGTACTGTGTTCAGTTTTGGGCCCCTCACTACCAGACAGACATTGAGGTGCTGGAGTGTGTCCAGAGAAGGGCAACGAAGCCGGTGAAGGGTCTAGAGCACAAGTCTTACGAGGAGCGGCTGAGGGAACTGGGGTTGTTTAGCCTGGAGAAGAGGAGGCTGAGGGGAGACCTTATCACTCTCTACAACTGCCTGAAAGGAGGTTGTAGCCAGGTGGGTGTTGGTCTCTTCTCCCAAGTTACAAGTGATAGGACAAGAAAAAATGGCCTCAGGTGGCACCAGGGGAGGTTTAGATTGGATATTAGGGAAAAAAAAAAATTCTTCACCAAAAGGGTTATCAATCATTGGAACAGGCTGCCTGGGGAAGTGGCTGAGTCACCATCCCTGATGATATTTAAAAGACACATAGATGTGGTGCTTAGGGACATGGTTTAGTGGTGGGCTTGGCAGCGCTAGTTAACAGTTGGACTCGATGATCTTAAAGGCCTTTCTCAGCCTAAACAATTCCATGATTCTATGATTTTCATGGCAACACTGTGGAGAACATACATGTTGCAGAAAGGCCTTTTCTTCTCATTTACATGGAAGGACTGTCAGAGAAGCTCAACTGCACTTCTTTAAAAGGCAGAAAAAAATTCAAAAATGAGTGAAAGGTGACAAAGAATAACTTTGTGGGGTTTCTGGCTGCCAATTAAGACTGTGTTGCTGCAGCCATAATGAAAAGATTATACAATACACAATAGCAGTCGCTGTCTCCCTCACTCTGCAAGTGGGCATAAGGGAGAGACAAGTTGTAAAGGCCAAGATGAATGGCTCACTAGCTATTACAGAAAAAGATAGCTGACAGAGCTCTGAACTTACACTAAAGCACTAGCTCCAAGGAATCGGTATTCCAAAGAAGTACATTTCATAGGACCTTTTACGTCTGGTATTGCTTCTTGTCATCTGTTAACAAACAGGGTACATGGGAAAAACACACAAACTTATGAGGGTTTGCTTTTCAAGATAAATTTTCAACTTATAAATATGGAAAATTCTTGGCAAAGTGAAAGGGAAAGAAGACCATGGTGTCCACATTATGTTAGCTGATCCATGCCAGAGGTAGCTGCAATCTGAAATGGTGGACGTGAAGAATACTAAATGCAAATGCACGTGGTGGTTCACAGTACAGACTGGCTAAGGAAGCTAATGGAAGTTCTAGTCGGAAGCAAAGATCATGGCACAGCAATGTCTGAATTCTGTACCACACTGAAAAAAAAGTAGTAAAATCTGTTAAATATTAAGGGCATGCTTCATGCAGGATGTTTAAAAGTGAACAGAAGAAAAACATGTCTCTTCTGCGTGAAATTCATAGGTCTTGTCAGATACACGCAACAACAGCATCTGTGTGGCATCCTGTGAAATCACTCCTTTTAAATGGCATTCTGCAGATGAAACAATTTTTTGGCTACAGTCTCATGTAGTTTTGAACCAAACTTCATATCCACTCATATCTCCACACACACAAAGGACTGACTAAAGCACCAACTGACTTTCATGCAGTGCGTGCGTCAAATTAAAAACAAATCCCAGAAAAACCCACCTGTGACTAAATGTTCACAACAACATAAAGATATTTTTCATTTTTTTAACAATCAGAAGTGCTATTGTAAGAGTAAGTATCTGTGCATCCATAATTCAAAATACCACTTATCATCAACTATTACATCAATTAATTCTTTTAGCGTTTAAATTACTGTTAACACAAACAATACACCATATTTCCATCAGGTTTGGATTATTTTTAAGCCAAGTTTTAACCACAGCCAGGTCTTGCAGAAGAGCCCTTCTGATCACCAATGCAAGTCTTGTTCTCCCTCTCCACACTCCATCCTCTCCATGGTCTTGGCCTAGATACATCCTGGTAAGCAGACAATAATTTTTTTCCTATTACATACCATCTTCCTACTAGACCAGGCTGTACCTCACCATTATCTCTCCACTACCACATCTCACAGCTGCATCTCTCACCTCAGCACCACCTACTCAAACCTCTCCTCGAGAGGAACCCTTCCAGAGCTTACCACCTCTGGGACCATCATCTCACAGCACAGGTTGCTGGCTGGTTGGTTAATCATGCCTGGGAGAAGTAGTGGGTCCTTCTGCTCAGGGGCTACACCACAATATGCATTACTTGACTAACGCTCATCCGTAGGAGCTGCAGGTGTGGAGCCACTTTGAAAACCATGTTATGATTCTTCAAAAACTAGATGAAAATGCAAAAGGAAGGACTTTGGGGTGTCTTCTAGTGAAGGGCATGATCACAGCAGTTCCCTCTGTAGTCTAAATGAATTCAAGAACTGAGCAGAGATGTACTGACACCCAGGTAACAGCAGAGATGAGACGGTATACCTTTATGTTGGGATCACTCTGATTCTCTTCAGATAAAACACATGGTAGTCCTTTGCCTACATGTTTGAACAACCACTCTTTCATTTAACAGAAATTTCTAGGATAAAGTACTTACAGGAAGGTTTTAAAAAAGAAGAGAGAGAGAAATTTTGCAAAATCAACATCTCTAAAGTACCAAAGATAGATACCAGAAAGATGGAGGGAATCAGAGATAGCTTAAGAATCTGTGACAGCCTAGACAGGTTAAAAAAAAAACAACAAAAACCCAACAAAAAAATGCCACCCCCCCCCCCCCCAAAAAAGAAACCCCACATAACTAAAAAACCCCCTCTCCCATCCCAGATGGTCCTGTCCTAGATGATATCCCTGCCTGTGCAAGCACGGCTAAAAACACTTCCCAACCCCAGAAACATCAATCAGTTTAACAGCTAGTATATACATACAGTACACCTAATCATTCTGAATGACTTGAACAGTACGGCCATAGTCCGAGTACACTGTTTTTCTAACCGTGACATTTGTCAAATCTTAGGAGAAAAAAAAAAATTAAGAAGCAAAAATATGTTTCAAAGATAAAAAAGATTTTTTTCCAGCATTCAGAGGTGACCACCAGAAGCCCAACAACATGAGATTCATATTATTAGGCAAAGGCAGAAACAAATACCAGTACACGTTCTTTCAATCACACTGAGAGATACCAATACATCATATAGCCAAGCATATCATAAACTCAATTTTCTATCTCCTGGAATTTTCTTATCTTGTCATGGACAAAATTATGATGCTCCATCCCCAAAACAACCTTTCCATCTTGCCATCACAACCACGTCAAGAACACCGTTCTTGAACTTCTCTCCTTATGTGACTATAAGCTTCTTTATAACATCCAGTATTAATTTGATTCATGACTACTATAAAAACACTATAAAACTTGCATGTGCCAACATTACACTCTTTCTTTGATAACCAAGGTGGCCTAAAGACTAGCATTATGTAAGGCATGGTGAGTGCAGTAATCCAAGAAAGTGTTGTGATTAACGCCACGTTAATTAAGCACCACTCATAGATCCCAGTGACCAGTATAGAACTGGTTTGACTGGCATTGGGCTTTGGTGCAGATTCAAAAAGAGCTTGAACTGATTACTCTGTATTTGCAACAATATACTTCTTGCGTCATAAAGACAGGCTGAAGACCTGCTCTTTTTACAGCAGAAAACTTCCAACTTTGGTCAGGATTTTGCTTGTGAATTTGCCACTTAACTACTTCTTGTGTATTCAAACTCCCATATTTATTCAAGTTATATAAATTTGGCTCTCCTGTGAAACTTTTGAAATGACAATGACAGGGATCTAAAATTTGCAAACATTTCTATGTTTGTTCCAGCATGACTTGAGATGAAGTTCTATACAAGGCCTTTAATTTCTTCCAATGATGTTTAATACAATCTTATATGATTAATTATAGATTAAGAGCTTCTTACTGTATTCTAGTGCTTAAAGCTAATTAATGAAGTACACTATTCATCAAGACTTGAGGAAGAACTTCATTTTACAGATGCTTGACATTTAATAACTACAGTTCAGGACAGTCATTTAGCTTTCTTCATTTGAAGCAACTTGATTAGCAAATGCCTTAAGAAGTGGAAGCTAAAGGCAGCTCCTTGAGGTTTGTTAAGCTTTTCAGTACAAGAATCCTGTAAAAAGTTTCAAACAGGCAGCTTAATCATCAAAGGTACAGAGTCATAGTATCAGAATCTGTTTGTGAGTATGGATCATATTCATATTATTTTGGTTGAAGGAGTATTTTCCAAAATGTATAATAATTTATGCAAGTTTTCTGCATTAAGTATTTAAATAGCTTCTTTTAAAACAATGCTCTGATCTAAAATAAAACTATGTTGAATTTTTATTTCAAGAAAAAACCCCACTTTTTTAATTTTCAAGGTTATGTATATTAAAATATATAAATATACGAAAAACTTTGGGTCTTATGTTCTCACCAAGACAGAATAATAATTATTCTAGCTTGAAATTGTCTTTAATCCATGCTCTCTTTAATCAAAGCACTTTTGCTGCTCAGCCCAAGAGCTCTGAATATTTTCCTTCCAGCTAGAAGACACAGTTTGGAGTTTCACGCACACAGATGTGTGTGAGATGGAAAATATCCAAAAAAAGACCTCATTGTCTAGCTAACTGGTACCAAATGTGCCAAGAGGTTGAAAGCCCTTTCTTTAATGTGTTAAGATACATTGTGCCCACCTCAAATTCTTTAAAGCATGCAGAATGACCCTCCTAGAAGGAGATAGACATCATCAATTTGTTTCAAATGTATTATTCAGCTTGGCTTCCCATACTGAAGTTCTCTCAGAAATATGCTTTTTGAGTAGTACAGCTGTCTCTCATAATTGTCATGAAAATCCCTTTAAAAGATGGCATGTATAGCATTCAACGAGCTGTTATTGAAAACATCATAAGCTGCAACAGCAACTACTTTTATATGGCAAAGCAGCACCCTACATGTTGTTGTATAACCTTCCAAAAGCCATCTTATTTTATGAGTCATCTATTAAAATCTAAGCTTTTAGAGAAATAATTTCACATTAGCAAAATTTGCCGTGAGAGTTACTGTGTTACTGCTACTTGCATAATATTACCTCTCCTTACGTTCCAGTCCGTATTAGCTTTTGAATTCTGCACCACTGCACTGAATCTGCACCACTGAAGTCAATGAAAATTTTATTACTGGACTTACAAACACTTGATTTTGCACACAAATACGTGCAATATAATAATTGCACAATAAGGTACAAATGTGACAATATAACACACCTACAAACATGTAATTTCTGCTCCAAGTACTTTTCCCCCATTGTGTTAATGTACTATTACAGTTAGACGCTGTTGCAATAAGATAGTAATTGAATCCCACACATTTTCACAATATTACATATATTATTCTCATACTGTATTTCAACAAGTCATCATAAGTCAGCAAGCAACACAAATACAGACAGACTCCAAACGAACTAGTATTATGACCTATACCAGCATTCCTCAGAAAATAAAGATGTTAAACAGTATTTTCTCTTATACGTTTGTTACCACTGGCTTGTTGTGTGTTTGACATACCATGCTGCATGTATATATACTTTAGATAGAAGTGCTTGGAAACTTTCAGAGAAAATGACTAATGTAATCAAGTTACAGATTGTATCAATTACACTGAGATAAACCCACAGAAGTGCCTCTAGGATCTATACTGGAGGATGAATAGATTCCACACTAGAGTTTCTTTTTGGAGAGTGACTGGTATGTAACTGTTACAATTTTATAAGCCAAATTACATGAACTATGTATCTGGACTCCAAAAGAATCCAACAATTCCATACAGCTGACCAATATTTAATAACATTTTTGTTTATACAAATACCTGTTCAATGTATCATTTTATTCAAACAAGGTATTAAAAAGAAGAAACAGAAGAAACGTTAACACACTGCACACATATTTCTATGAATCTACTTTCTTATCTACCCAAAGCTTTCCAGAGAACACCAAAAGTGTCCCTAAGTGCCAGAACATAGATGTAAAAATCAATATAATGAGATACCTCTTTTACTACCTACCTACCTATCTCACAGATTCAAAAAAGAATTTCAAGCAAAAAATTGTACACATTATCTTGCTTGATATGTTAGTTTAAAACAGTTTAAAAAGTGTGCAGTTGTTGTTACTTGGTAAGTATAATCTTAGACAAGGGAGCTGCGATACTCAAACTTACAATAGTAAAGAAGGTACAAACCGTGTACCTCCTGAAACAACTCTGCACTTGCCACAGGATTACAAGCGAGGGAAATGTAGTTGCCTTGCTCTCTTTCCACTACCAGCAGAAAACCGGAACACCTTCAGTCTCGCTTTGTGCTAACCGCGCCACGAAACAGTGGTTTTAACCTCCCACAGGCAGCACACACAAGGCTCTATGCACACAGAACATGTCGGGGAAACAAATTCATTACGACTTTCAATTTAGAGGACTATTTTAGTGAAGTTATAACTGGAACTGATTGTAATCTGCTGTGTTGGTATAAACCCAAGGTCTCCACTGCAAGCGAGTCAGTGTAAACACCCTGCTATTCTTTGGCACCGAGTTGTGGACTCCTACTCTGATTCCTCCTCACTGCAGCTGACACCCTTAAGACTGGCAGTACAGCTTTTTTTTTTTTTTCTCCAAAAAAAGTGAAGTTAAGCAAAACTCGTTATTAATTTTAACTGTCATGGTTAATTTCTTGAAGGGTGCATCCTCTATCTCCACTGAAACCAGCAGGAATAATTCCACAGGTTTGTTCCACTCAACGTAATTCAACACGGAAAATATTAAATCAATTTAATTTATTCACAAGGATTTATTTAATGAATCATTGGCATGGCCATTCTACTTTCAGAAGGAGATCTGGGACAGAAACAAGCAGCTCTCTGCTCCGAAGAAAGAGCCTGTGAATCTGACTTACTAGCTCAGTGACGCTGACTGCTCAGTTCCCTCCAGGTTTATGCAAATTTGACTATTTTCAGCCATAGGTGTGCAGGCAAACCCCACAGCTGCGAAGCGTTCCTAAGTTTAAGTCAAGAACATCTAGACCCAGCTATGTTTTTAACAAGAAAAACTGGTATGCAAAATGACAGTGAGAGCGCTAAGCCACCCCAGGCAAATCTGACCTTGGGCACAGAGTAGAAAAGGCCGACAGAACCATCCCTGAAAAAGCAGCACCAAGGACTGCTATAATAGCAGCTTTCAGCTGCTGTGTTTGCTTCCCAAAGAGCCACCAGTTCAGACTGATAATGGGAATCCAGGGACACTTCATCAAAAGCATGACCCTCAAAATCTTTTTGTTTCTGTTCTGCATAGTAAAAGCACACAGAGAGCAAAAGCAACTTGTAACGGAGCACGGAGCATTTTTGTCTCCACCTTCAGGATCCATTATTTCATGTTTATACCTCTTATACCTTTTCCTATGAAATCCTGTAATTCCTGACAACTCAGTGGAAATTAAACAGCGAATCCATTGATTACTATGCCACTGCAGATGTTACTTTTCAGAAGAATAAGAAGTCTGACAGTCTGATATTCACCATAATTACAGTTCTTGTTTGTGTTGGCAGGACTTGGATGCTGTTTGATATAAAGGGGAAATAGCTAAGAACTCTGCTTAAAGAATCTTACATAAGTTTCAAGACAGGAAATGAAGAGTATTTTAAAAATTATTCTATATATTGATGTAAGCTACTAGATTTTACCCTCTAGCACAAAAAATAAAAATGTTGTATCTCACCAATATCTCAGCATATCTTGGTAACAATGAATCATTGTGGAATCCGTCAGTATGAAAAGCAGTAAAAATGAAGAATGAAATTCTCATTCCACTGAAGTTCAGGCAAAGCTCCCACTAACCAAAAGAACTCCTCGAAACTTCGTCACTCACTTCACTGAAAACAGAATTTCACTCAATATTGTTCTTTAAAAAAAAAGTAAAATTCAAATTAATGGAATGTCTGTGAAGCTGTATTTTCATAGGAATTTGCTGCCAAAATAGTTCACGACACAACAATAGCATTTTGCAATTCCTACCTCACCAGGAATTTAGAAGTTGCATTTACAGCTTTACCATCCTAAAGATTTAACATAATTCTGTAAGCCTGCATCCCACATCACGTGTTCTAGGGACTATCTCTTGCTGCGTACACGCTTTTACAGGCTCTGTTCCTCACAGGCTAGCTTCACAAAAGGCTTTGAAGACAAAAGAAATATTTTAGGATGGTTTGTGAACACAGCGACAGAGGTTTTGCTGGAACAGGAAAGAAGAGGTGAATACAAACCAAAATAAACAGAAAAAGCTCACAAGCAGTATGCTTGGTCTGAGCATAGAATGAAGCAGGACAGGAGACAAACATGAACACTGGACCAGGAGCACATGAAATAACAGACGATTTATGCAGTGTTCCTAACAAATAAATAATTTCGCTTGAAAGGAATATTATGGTATCTGGTTGCTGTGTTCTTAGCAGCTGCCTTCCACGGACAAGATTATCATATGATTCAACTGAGCTCATAATCTGCTACACACGTATAGCAAGGAAGCTTAGACATATTGCTCATTAATATCAGTAAAATGAATTGAATCAGTTTATCTTCTGAAAGCTATTATCCTGCATTTATGCTTGTTATTGTCATTACACACTGCTGCTTAATAACAAAATCCATAGTATGTGTGGACATCAGAGTCATCACGAGAATTTTACATGAAACCAGAAAAAAAGCCACAGTCACAGCCTGGACATCAAGAAATACAATTCAGGCTCTCAAGGGCAACTGATGGTGTTATCCTTTCCCATGTCAGTGGCAGTGGTGGAGGTTCCCTTAATTGCTAAAAGATGCAAATTGAAGAAGAAATTAACCCAACCTCTAGCTTGGTGTCTTAAAAGATGGCACTTGGCTTCTAAAGAAGGAAAAATAAGTGTATCAAGAAGTTGAGTCACAATTATAAAAATTATTTTGGCAGCCTCAAAATTTAAATAATTTCAATAATTTAAAATTATTTAAGCATTCAACAAACTACTTAAGAGGTCACTATTTTCTAAAACTATCTGCTTTTAACATGCAAGTACAGGACTCCAGCAAAATTAAAAGGCTCTTTAATGTAAAAATAATTACTTTTAGGTTAAATTCAAGATTAGTTAAAGAGTTACATATGGAAGCTTAAATCAGAGGACAAATAGCTTTTTCCTGCATTTCATTATAGGGACTCATCTCTGCTCTCTGTACTATTATAAAGGCAGATTTGATTAGCTGACTGGAACATAAACACAAAGGATTAATTATAAGGCATCCCTTTTCTGCAGGCATTACGCCTATGACCACTGTTATTTTTCTGTAGCAACTTCTTTTATTAAGAATATTCAAACCCCAAAGACTAAACTAGAACCTCTAAGAAATTGCCCTGATTAGATTACAAGTGTATATGTTATGATATTCATAAGAAAAAGAAAAGTTCTTTCAATATCTGACTGTGCTGTTGGAGATCTCTTATGACTTTCTCCAGTTTGATTTTAGTATATCTACCCAAGAAAGCACTGAACTGCCGTACAAGTATCCCAGCTCCAGCTATATGCATCCAAGAGGTGAATCGTCTTCCCTCTCTCACGCATGTTTTACAACTATTCAGTAAAAGCTGTGCAGGACTTGGAAACAGGTCCTTCCATGAGCACGCCTAGAGTTTCAAGTGGCTAAAATCAAAGACTACAAATGTTATAGTGTATAAGATTATGCTCAATCATCATGGCTACACACTTGCAATGACTAAATTCAAACAGACTAAATTAAAGAAGTCGTGTAAACATTCATCAAAACTTGCATCGTGTGGGTCTATGTAAGTCTTGAAGACTTACCAGCCACAGAACATTATCAGTGTTCTTTCTATCATCTTATTGGCTAAAATGAACAGGTAGTATCAAAGAGTACAAATGCTTGTATCAATACATAATCCAGGAGAATACAGGTTTGCCTCCAGCACCCGATGAGAAACTTGCCAATGACAGCAATATTTGGATGTCTGCTGCATGGCTGACCTCTGGCTGGGAAAGGAGGTTATGTAGACATCTGACTTCTGTGCTAAAACCTAAAACCATCTCAAAACTCAGCTGAACCTGCTGTCCTAGACATCTGCTGTGTCCATCACAGACAGTGGAATCATTTAGACAATAATTGTAATTTGTTACTGTTTGTGTAACACTAAGACAATGGATCTTTGGCCCCCAGATAGTAACATAACACATACAAAAGCAAAAATTTAAATACTATTCATCTTGGAATTGAAGTAGTGTCTCCCTTCCTAAAATCTCTAGGGATAAGTAAACCGCAGAAAGGACCCAACTAGACATTCTAGTTCATAAGACTTAAAGCACCACACCAGTGACTTCTACGACCTGAAAAGAATTTTTGATACTTTGATGAGACTTTGTTCTGAAGGGAAACAACCCATCTTCCATCTTCTTAATAGTCACTCCACCTCCCTCCATGGTTTCACTCTCCACCTTTTGTCTTCTGCATGCCCCAGTTTCAGAGAAGTTGAACTTATCTCACATCGTAGAGAAAGCCAAGAACACATGAACATCATCTGATGTGATGCAATAGATCAGATCTTTTTCTTTGCTAATATATGCTTGGAACAGATAAGAATGATCAAGGACATTAGAGATCTGGGTACTACTTAACTATTATAAATTAATCCCTCTCTCTACTCCCTTTCAACTTAAATCACCAGAAAAACATGGATAACACGTCATTCACTCTTCGAGGCAGCAATTTTTTTGTGTGAAATGCCTATTAAAACAAGATTTATTTTTTTTGCTTACAGCCTAACCAAAATTAGAGCCTCAGGAACTACAATAAAAAATAGAAATAACATGCGATTTACATGTCTATTTAGAATAATGCTATTCCCTCAAAAAGCTCTTCCAACGCTGTGTGACTAATGCTAACTAAACTAACTAGCAACAATTTGCTAGCTTCCCCATTTAATTATTATTCTGAAGTGTGATTTGTGAACCAAAGGCTGCTAGAAAAAAGTGTATCAAATCAGGTATACCATGTCTTACTGATTAGGAATGCTAGTATTACCAATAAGATTTTTTAAAAAAAATATTAGGTAGCAAGCTGCACAGGGGAAGGGGGACTCGGCTTCTGAAGGTCACATTGTTGCTTGTTTGTTCATCTTTTATTGAGAAAACACCTTATTGTTACCCATAAAAAACCGAAAGTAATCCAGCCTCCCTTTACAAATTCACGTAGCCAACAGGTTTTGCTTTTTTTTTTTGTTGGAATCTGCCATCAAACTTTTTTTATAAACGAAGTAGTTTATACTTGACACTTTACTCACACGCATTTTTCCAAGCATCTGAAAACTACCCCTGATGAATCCCACTGCTGCTGGAAATCAACCTGGCTGCTTCCTAAGAGTTTAGATTACCTTTTCAACCATCCACTCGGCAATCCCCAGAATCCGTAGCAGGGCGGAGGCTGCTATTGTTTTAGCTTCCTGGTTCTATAAAGAAGCGTAATCCTTACTACCATCATAAATAAAGGGACCGGTTGCACCCTCAGTTTCGGCGAGGTTTGAATTAGCTAACAACAAGATTCACAATATAAAGAAAGTGAGCAGTGAATGAACACCAGCTGACGATATGCCGCAGCACAAGATTTCTTCTGCGCTCAAAGTTGTCGAGGACACCACAGGTCAGGGAATTTCTAATTCTCACACTCTCCTAACGTGAAGGCCACCACTGGTGAGATTTAAAGACAGGCAAAGGATTTGCACGCAGCATTAGGGCATACCCAGGGTACTAACTGCTGCACAGTTCTGGTCAGAAAAAGGCTTCTCGCCACCATCCCTTTAAAATTTCAAACTTACTCTACTGCATCTTAAAATGAAACCAATTATCTTTGGAGGTCTTGAAGTTAAACGGGGGGAGGAGAAGCGAGATTTACCCCCGAACAGTAACACGGTTAAGCTACTCAGATGCGACGCAGAAACTCACAGTCGGCAAAGAAACGCGGCCTTGAAAGCGCTCTCCTGCGTGCCATCGAACCGCTCCCATCGCGAGCTGCTGGCTAGGAGCGGTAATTCCACCCAGGGCCTAATAAATATTTCTCCTGTGTAAATTACGTGAAAAGGGCTACGCTTCACTGAAAAAACTGCAACGGATCAATATTTCCAAAATAAGAACTGGATTAACAAAAAAGTCATGAGCAGCTGGAACAAATAGGATAGGCTAGAGGTCTCCAGGTTGCTGATCTGGCTTTCTCCTGAACTTGGGAATGCAGACCATTAGCCTTGCTTTCTGGCACACTCGCACATCTGAAATAACAAAGCAAGCTACCTTTATACTCGCAACCTTTATATTAGTCTCCAGGTAACCCTGACTGCCAAGGAATTTATAGCTTCATTCCACGGACAATGGAAACTACGCTAATGATTTATCAAGCTATCATCCAGGTGAAATTCACCTTTGGCACACGCACCAACACCCACAAGCATTAGACTAGCTATACACGATGACACGTGTGTGGCATTTTATACGTGATTCAAAGCGTGTCAGTAAAAGCTGACAAGGATTCCTGCGTCTCTCTCTGCTGCTGACAACAGAGCTGTTCGACACACTAGCGCCTAACCACAACCGCCAAAGCACCTAACCCAGAAAAGCTTTGTCTCTCTCTGCTCTCCAGCTAAAGAAAAAAAGTGAGAGAATTATAGAATCATGCAAGAATTATTTCAATTCGCACAAACATGAATTAATAATATATACATACATGTATTAAGGAAAGCATAAACTACATCAATACTTCGCTGTTTGGGCCTTGCAAATCAAAGAATCTCCTCCTTCCAGTTTTATATTGCTGGAAGGTTTGAAATGCTACAACAGTTCTTGGCAGAAATGAAGCAGTGGAAAGAAGCAGAGCATTAGCGTTCATATGAATCAGTCAAAGCCACGCAATACGTAAAAGTCTATACAGTGTGCTATTTGGCTTTGAAATTTGCTATACAGAAGATACGTATTTTTACACTGATTTTCTAAAAATTAAAATGTTTAATATGTAAATGAGCATTGGTCAGTACCCTTCTCCTAGGTGGCTGAGATTTTTTGAAAATCTGAAGCTAACACTGATGCAGTAATCTTTATCATGAAAAATACAAATAAATGTATGTTGATCAAATTCTATCTGTAGGGTTTTTTATGAAAATCATGTTCTTATTTGCGAAAAAACTGATGGATACAACTTTATAATGCTTATTTTTCAAATGCCTTCACTTTCTGAAGAGCAAAGTATAAAATAATCCAAGCAGCCATTGCAAAGAGTTGTTCCAGGAGTGCTTTGAACAGAAGTGCAAATGATACTTAAAACTCACACAACTTCACCAAAAGCAAATTCAGAAAGCTAAATGGGAAATGGTTAATCTTTAAGAAATCACACATCCCCACAAACAGGTGCTCTCACCGGGATGGTCAAGCAGGAGGGAGGGGGGGGCTGTATAGGCCGTATTCAACAGCTAGCACAAAGTTGGAGCATAATACTAAAATGTTTGTTACCGTAACAAGTTCCAGGCAACTCTGCAGGCTGTATGGCCTGAAATGACCTCTCCCTTTCCTATCTCCCCCCATCGCTTTGCTCCCCACAATCACAAAGGGACCAAGGCTTTTCGTGATTCAGGTTCGCTATCATGCCCCAGTGCCGGAAAATTTCATTGTGTCTTCCTGGCGACCACAAGAGATGCCGGCTGCTTCCTTACTGCATTTGTTCCCACTTGTGATTTGCAGCGAGCGTACTCCTGACTGCAGCCATCCTTGTGTTTCCTCTCACTGGTTTCCTATGGGACGGATTCGGCAGCCCCTAGCACGGCAAGACTTCCACTCAGAGTTCTTGCAAACCCTTATAAAGGCAGAAATCCTGGTGCGGTCAGAGGAAGAGTCTGTTTGGCAGCACTCTGGTTGCACCTTCAAAGCCTAAATTAGCTTTGTTTTCAGTTACTGTAACTATTAACCCCATCTTCATATGGGGTTAATACGGTTCCTTATTTTCCACCAACTGGCAATTAACTCCCATGTAAAGATACTACAAACTCCTAAGATAAATAGTTACCCGTCTGCAAGCCAAGCACCATGTCACAGTATAGCACAACTTGCTTGTTATACTGTTATCCCACCATGAAATTATTTAAATTAGAGGGAAAAGGAGACAGGATGGCGAAAGATGTATGTAAACAAATCTCACTGCAGTAAGGAGTAAAATACTACTTGGCAGACCATATGGCTGGCACAGTATTCTTGAAGAATATCCTCAACATACCTCTGAAGGTTTAGATAGGTTGAAAGCCCATCAGCCTTCCTTATATGCCTCCTTCCCTTCTTTCTCACACAAAAAAGCATATAGGAAAAATATCATCCTCAGCTAGGGATAAGAACAAAACAAACATTTAATTGGACATCCAAATAAAGCAAATAAAACACAGAAAAAGTGCAGTGTTTGCAGCTTGGGTGGCTATCAATCAACGCAGGTCTCCTACACCCAAAAACCTGGAGGATCACACAGCTTCTGCTGTGAGTAAACCTCTGGGTGCCAGACCAGTGCCGCCTCCTCCAGCCTGCCAGGCAATTTCCCCAAGCCCCTGGGGATGGCCAGAAGGTTCCCCCCTTTCTGAGAACAGGAACACATTTCCCGTGTATATACACTTCTCTAAAAGCTCCTGCTTCCTTCCAACAGCTCCACTCGCTTCAGTGATCAAGTGGCAGCTACTGTTCCCAGTAGCCAAACCACAGCAGCCAGCATCTCTGTCCACCTCTGCTTCCAACAGCAGCACCTCCATGGCGATGGCACCCTAAACCAAGAGAGTTTAGTCTCGGTCTGCCTCATATAGCCAAGCCAGATGATGATTCTGGTTTCAAACTTGCAACTTCAGAGTAGTTCCAGCAGGTTTTAAGACGGACATGTGAAACCAATTGCTGAGCTAGGGGGAACGGACAACAGTCAGCATCTTACAGAGCTAGGCCCGTATATGGTTGTTCTTAATATGGTGCTTTGTACTTTGCTAGTAGAGACACATAAATATTTTATTTTTGGATTACAAGGGTTGCAAACAAGGTATGCCAACTAATGTCAAACAGAATAGCTTTACAAATTCCAGGAAAGTTACGTGCAACGTTTAGACAACACATACCCAACAACAGGCTTATTCGTAGTTACAGTAATAAGAGACGAGACATATACTCAAAATAAATGACCCCACTGGAAAATTCGAGGCACATTACTATAATTAAGCTAGAACATTTTCTGCAAAGTCTTATTATGTAGACTTTTTAAAGTGGGGAGTATATCTGTTCATAAATTGGGGGATTGAGACATCATAAACTTTATTTTCCCAACATTTTAAAATACTGTTCATCTCTGTTCCTCAACTGATTAATTTTTAATTACTTTCAAAAACAGTTTTGGTAAAGCTAGCTGTCAGAAGTTCATTATCTACAATGACATAATATTGAACTCAAATATGAGCAACTCTTTTTAGCAACTAAAAATGAGTACTATCTGACACTATGCTTACATCTTTCTCTCATAGGGCATGGTACTGTCTCTCCAGGTATATGACTGTGTGAGCCCTTTGATTTCTACTTCATCCCCAGCCTATGCATTAATATAAAAACTAGCCTATGATCAAAGATCTTTACTGATTGATCTGCAGTGCTACTGCATGGAAGTGTCAGCATCTACTATGACGCCTATGCCATACTGCCTCCTCCTAATGGACCTGGGAGTCCCACAAGATCTTTAGTTTCACTTCATTAGGGCTTATCACTTACATTTATTTGGATCCACTGCATTCACTTGTTTTTGAGAATTCATTTTCCTTACGGAAAAAATTTCTTAAGTATTTATCACATCTTATAGATAAAAACAACACAGGCTCAACATAATTAGCAGCTGCAATACTTTTATAGTGAATTTGAGTTACAAAACTATTATTTATTCATTTTCTTGCTCAAACAATGGAATGTCACTCAGTAATCTCTCTGTCACTGGCAAGCTTTTAAAATTAAACACTAGAGATAAATTGCCTCAGGTTAAATAAAATAATCCAGCAAACAAAACAAAAGCAAAAACGGAGCAATCTCAGCAACATATCCCCTCTTCATCGTTATCTAGCTCTAGCCAACACCCACTTCCACACAGAACCAGAAAAAAAAAAGTAGGCCTTGCCGTATGTCCCGGAGGTTAGCAAATCTGGGCTGTTAAACAGCAGGAACTGGCAAATTCTAGAAGTGCGGAGTCCTAAAAAAGACGCCTGCCAGATACTTCCCTCTCCCACTCCACAGAGGCTTCAATTCAATGCCTTCCAGAGTCTGTATCTCTGGCAAAAAGGCTGGATTTTTGCATGCATTTAACTGCAGTCATACTGCACAAAATTAACACTGCTAATTCATTCCACCACAGACTAAGCGTGGCATGTTACCTGCTACAGTCATGAAAACATTTTTGCCGAGTTCTCAAATCTGCCGGTTACTAGGTGTTCTTTCACTGCCTTTAAACTGAAGAGAGAGAAAGAGAGCAAAAGAAAATGAAAAAAAAAGTGAAAGCAAACATATACAAAAAGTCCATGCAGAGCCAGATTTTTTCAGCGTGGAGTTTCAAATACTCACCACTCAAAATTCGAACCAGATTTTCAAAAAACCTAAGCCCCAGTCGTTTCTGTTGTGATATTTAGTATTAGATAGTTAAACAGATTTTATCGATCTGATCGGTTATTTAGTTAACAGCTAATGAACTCTACCAAGCAATAACTCTTGTAACTTAAAATTGCATTTATTTACACACAAAACCTTTCAGCAAAAACTCGTGCTCTATATTTTGCAAGCTCTTGTTATTTATTTAAGAAAATATGATCAAAATCTCTCAACTTTTTTTTTTCCACAATATGTCACTTTTCACACAGCTGTGAGAGGATGAATTGTGGCAGTGAAGTTCATGGTAAGGATGAGATTTTGAGTAGAGGAATTCCTGTTCACTGAAGGTCATGCGTCAGAAATACCCTTTTCTGTATATCAGGCTTTAAAAGGACAACACCTCACTTCCTGGTCTGAGCTGAATCTGCTGTGAATTTTCAAAATAACACTGATGTGTTTTTAGCGGTTTAATTTGTAATGGCTAAATCTGCAGCTAAAAACCCCCAAAGCCCAACAACAACAAAAACAAGGCTATCATCCTGTAGCTGGCTGCGCTCAGCCTGCCTGCTTGTGGTTTACTTGCAGAAAACTTCAATAATGGAGGGATTGCTTTCTTTTCAGGAGCGGGGGGGAAGAAATATTTTCCCAATATGATCTGTTCCTATTTATCGTCACACAGGCTCTGTGAGGAGGGACTATAAAGTACTTTCTAGTTTTAATATTACAAACAATATTGCAAACCATTACATTTTGTGCTTGAGCACAAAGAGCAGAAAACAAAACGAACTCAGAGACAAAAGGGAGCAATGACTATATTTTCTCCACCTCTTGCCAAAAACACTACAAAGAATGGAAAAAAACAATGTTGCACTTTAAGCCCCAGAACTGGTTAATCAAAGCAGTCGATGATCAAACACACTAGCTGGGGGGGGGGGGGGGGAAGCGTTTTCTATTGATACTGCACTTACACTCGCTACCTCTGGCAGAACTCAGATGGGAAAGAGGAACCGCCATGCTGTTGTCAGAGGCCTGCGGGGTGAAGAAATCTTGCAGTAACCCCCCCCACCCCGACACACTGAGCAAAGGTGCACGAAACCTCCTAGCGGGCGAGCACCGAACAGCCGCACCAGCACGGACGGGACTCATCCCCCCCAGCCCGCACTCACCATGGCCTGAGCGTGAGGAGCGGGATTGCAGGTATCGGCAGAGCCTACGCAATTTTGTAGTTAATGTTCTAAGGCCTTGGTCTTAAAGATACGCAGGAGCAGAGAGTTCCGCATATATAAACAAATTGTATAAATCGCCCAGTATGGAATAACTTCGGTACAATCCAATAACCCTGCAGTACATCTTGTAGCGTATTGTTTTAGATGGGTTACAGGATCACACAGATGGATGTGTTAAGACCACAGAGGGCTGTATATGACCTCTGATGGAAAGCTGCTCATAAGCATTTTAACAACAATATCAAGGCTCGTTTATCGGGGACACGCATTTCTCTGGGGTAATGCTGAGATATTTCAGATGGTGTTTTTTTGTTTGGGTTTGTTTTTTTTTTTTTAATGTTGCGATTCTGATCCTAGTTTCCTTCTTCCCTCCTCTCCCCACTCAGGCAATGTGACCTAGTGGGACTGACAGCCCTGCAAGCTTTGATTCACGCTCTCCAGTAGAAAACAAGGGGGTAAGGGAAGAGGGAGGACCAAGCCTTACCCTCTTCATTTAAGAGAAGCGCTTAGTTCCCAGTCAGACCTCCGGTAAGCACACGGATTTCAAAAACCCTCTCCAAATGACACCTCATTCATGCTAAGCCTTGTGCTCCATGTTACCTTGCAGGAGATTTTCTCCCATGTGAGAACTTCCTCGAGGCCCCCAAGTGCCCTGTCTCGTACAGAGGGGCTTCACAGCCCAGTGACCCAGTCCAAACTAACCGGGGTATCACTATTTACTGATCATCTTCATGGGCTCAAAAAAGTGAGAGCTGCAGGAAGTGGTCCTCTTCACCCATCCTTTACTCCACTGATTCTATGGAAAAGGAGGGCACAACTGTGGCTCTTTTTGTTCCTTGACACTCGGGGAAACAAGAAGAACGTTTAGCCCTAACGTTCAAACCCAGCACAAGGTATCTTTAAAGCTTTGTAGGCTTCTGGACTCCCTTTTTGAAGCTGACAGTCTGCAAGCCAAAAAATATCACACAGTTACTTATTCATTGACTTGGTAAACAAACTGGGAACGGTTCTTCCCCAACTCTTGATCACTGCAGGCCTGCCTGCAGGAGAGGTAGTCATACCTTCCATTTCAAAATTAATCACTAATATTCAACTGATTTCGACCTGTCGTTACAGTGAAGAGTAAGGTTTTGCCTGGTTCTTTTCTCAGAGTAGGCACTGTCTGAAGCACATTTATTGTCACGCTGAGAACCCAGAGATTCAAAGGACGGACTGCAGAAGTTTCTGAGGAAGTTGTCCTTATCAGTATTTTTCAGGGAAGTCCTGTACCAAACACTTCGGATCAAGAAGATGTAACAGGAAATCTGTACCCCAAAGGAGGTTAGAAATCCAACTATCAGAATAGCTCTCCTTTCCACCACTATGCTTTTCACTATTAAGATAACCTTTTAGGTACGGTGAGAAACATTGACTTTGAAATACTGACTTCTCCTAGATGATGATGTCATACAATTATTAAGGAATACGCTGTATTTCCCAGGCTTGTCCTTTGTGTTATTTTCTGGCTGATTTGCATCACTGCATGATGGGAAACAACATTCCCCAGGCTTGACAGGGGACTACCTCCCCCCCCAAAAGGAGCAACTTCTTTTCTCGCTTGTTAGATTTGGTTTAGTCTCCCTGTGGCCTCCCAGAAGGTGCCACCATGCACCTAGTAAGAAACAGCTACCCTAGAAAACAGTCCCCCAGTCCAAATGATTATAGCTCAGGATCTGTACTTCAGGTATTTCCCAGGTGCTGCTGGTCCACAGGCATGGAGGCACTCTTCTCTTTCGCTAGAGTACAAGGAAGGCTCTGAAGCCTCACAATTAATTGAGCATGGTCAGCTTGACTCTCCTCAGGAGGAATGAGGAAACAGAGGTAGAAGAACCTGTTTGATGAAACTCTGAGCACTGAAGCCTGAGGCAGCAGTGTTGGTAGAATTAAGCACTGTTTCTTTTCAAAGCTTGTCTACTTTTTCCTCCCCTTTGCCTCCAATTTGTTTACAATCCATATATTGGAAGGGTCAATGAATGCACAAGTTTTATTCAAGCCACGGAAAACAGAGCAACACACAAACCCTGGGAAAGGTGTAATCAAAATCCCTTTGACTCAAGGCAGTCCAAGCCTTCTATATAACATTAGCATAGATATATTTTAGCTAAAAGAAACCATGCTTCATATCTGTCATGTCACTAAGAACTTCAGCTACAGTTTTATTTCTACATGCTGCAATAACCAGATGCAAACATTTTAACCACTTGCTCATCATAACAGCAATAAATTATGAGAGAATTGAATCAGTTTGGTTATTGTATGCACATTTTTCAGTTCATGCTCAGAGCATATAGATTTCCTCATGTAACTTCTAGAAACTACTGTGAAGAAACAGGTAGTTTTCCTCTTCAGCATAACAGTGAAGTCTCATTATACCCACCCTTAGTTCAAATAACGCCAACAATGACTGCACTCAGAATACTGGTATCAAATTAACTCATATGGACAGTAAAGGATGTATTAGTGGGAGAGTAAGAGTCTAATTCAAACATCCTTTGCAAGCTCTGAATCACTGTATGGGCCAGTTGAGATACCCATACACCATGAATGGCTTCAGTGAAGTCAACAAAACTAAATGTGAAGGGCTTTGCAATTCATCTGAAAGTGAAGCACTACACCACTACATGCTCATCTACCCAAAGGTCTTGATTGCATATTCAATACATTCAAAGTGATATCCACTTAGGAATCTACTGATGAAAAGACTACACAAATTTGGCATTATTTTACTCTATAAGCAAAAACCTTGTACAAATGCTCCTAAACATCAGAGCAAAACTAAAGGATTCTTCCTTTTGCTAGTCCTTTTGCTTTACCCTCTTGATGTCTCATTTTCATATCAGAGTTCTTATTAGTATAACAGACAAACAATGAAAATGTGAAAGTGATACAGTCCCTGTAGATCAGCTTCTCTCTTTACTCAAGTGCTGTGCATGCCTGTGTACATGCAGAGCTCTGATGATGTGCACTGCAAGCAATATTGGCAGTTAAAAAAGCTGACAGCAATAACTTGATTTTACTTCAGAGAGTAGATCTAATCTTAGGGCCTGATCCTGTCAGGAACTGAGAGCCATAAACTTACTGGAAATCAAGCAAGCTCAGCACTTCACTGGAGACACTCAGCACCTTGCAGGTTCAAATCCATACTTTTTAAAAGTCACTTCCTATTTGTCCTTTGTTTACCCTGCCTTATCCTGAACAGCGAGGCTTTCCGACACAGAGATAACTTTGGAAATGATTACTCTCATATTCTTTGATGATTTCAAAAGGCAGGAAAGAATCTCTCCCCTTTCCGAGGGCCACCCAGCTGAAGCAAAGAACATTTTTTTTTCAGGCATGCTAGTAAGAGCCAGTAATATCTCAATTGAGTTGCCTTGGCCTTGAAATACCTGACTGAACTTGCTTTTGTTTTCCTCCTGTATCTGCTTTCACACCGCTATCGTTCAGACAACGCTAACAGGGAGGCCGCCCAACATCTCCCCTTCCAGTCAACATAACCTCTTCCTCTAATACATATTCAGAGCCTTAAAAATGCATTTTACCCATTGTACCTATCCAACATGTGGATGGAACCACTGGGAAACAGAGTGTAACAAAGTAGGTCTTCAAATTAAGCTTTCTAATGATTAAATATGTTAACTGTAACTAAAGCTGCTACCAGGCTGTCTTTCTCCAGGGGAAAAAAGAACACACAGGTGGTAGAGAATGGCATCTCCTTTCCTAGATTCCTAACAGGAAAGAAAATCCAGAATGAGCTGGACATACATATGCACTTAAATGAAGATAAGTTATATCATCCCTTCTTACCCCCGTGCACTCCAGTTATTCTGAGCCAAAACCAATTATTTTTTTTAAAATCGGGCTTGTGCATGGTCTTCTGTGGCTATATACTCTATTTCTGAACCAGGATCCCTCACAGGAGTTTTGATAAATGCAGCTTGTCACCACGATTTTTAAATTCTGCCAGGAGCAAAAGTGAGGTACTTCTCAACTGAGCAGATGCAAGAGCAACCAATGAAACAGTGATTACAAGTACCACTGGGAAGATACAAGAGGGAAGTGGTACTGGAGAAGTAGTATCCCTTAGGATAGCAGGGTTGAAGGAAAGTAGCATTGAGCCCATGGGCTGGAAGATGTAAGACCTGGGACGTGGGATCTGATCTTTGGGCAGATGGCATTTTGAGGCACAAAGGAGTTACCTACCCAAGGTCTTCTATTACGGCTCTTACCTGGAACCTGGTTTGTGAGCAGAGATACTTTCAGGACTGTTGGGTACCCCTCCCATACACTCTCTTTTTTACTGTTGAAATATGTCAGCCTTGAGATGAACATCTAACATGCTGGATTTATATTTTAAGAAATGAGGACACAAATGTTAACTTCACACTGAAGCGATGATGACTGATATGGTCTCACATTGTACAGTGGACCTGCCAACAATATTAATTCAATTCTAGCGTACATTCAAAGCATTCTGTCTTAACAAAGCTCATCCTTAATCAGTGTTACTCTTCCAGGAAAGCAAACCTGTGACACAAGGACACTTTGAAGAGAACTGGTTATATCGGGCACCATGTCTTCTCATATTTGCCTAATGCAAGAAAATCGTAGCTTCCCTGCAGTCAAAGGTGTGACACTATCATAAGCCTACAGTAAGAAATCAAGCTGTTAACATACTCCCTTAAGTCGCTATTCTAATTGAATTTCATTTGAAATCAAGTCAATCCATAAGACTATATTCTAAG
Organism: Grus americana; assembly: GCF_028858705.1. Taxonomy (NCBI): domain Eukaryota; kingdom Metazoa; phylum Chordata; class Aves; order Gruiformes; family Gruidae; genus Grus; species Grus americana. The sequence goes on from NC_072854.1 coordinate 96,439,263, forward strand.
GGTGCTGGCTTCTTGCTGTAGATCACTGACCACTGTATTGCAAAGTCAGTGTTGAATTTTGGATGGCTATACAGAAATGCCTAAGTTGTGAGTTTAAAGTCAATTCTCATGAACAGATGAAAACCCAAGTAACTGAAGCCGTCAGTTCATCACCTTTGCAGTCCAATGCTTTCAGCTTCGCATAATACCACAAAACTGATATTCCTGTCACTGACCACTTTTCATATGGTGCACCTCAATGATCCACATTTTGACACTTTCTGTAGTGTCTGCACAATACCGTTTGGATGAAAGCACTGTAAGTAAAAAGCTTTACTACACTTACAAGTCCAGCTGTTAAATTTATACTGATCAGGAAGGTCAATAATATACACAATGTCAAAAGACCCAACAGAACGGCACTTCTTCACTGTGAAAGGACGGCAGTGGGTATGTTGTGTCCTTCCCTCACTTCATTTGAGCTCAGAATACAATAAAATATGAATAATTTTTCAAAGCAACTCTGAGTAGCTAAACTGACACCTCCTATGAATTTCCCCAGAATCTCTCTTCCTCAAATTCATAAAGCCTCAGTTGCTATAATCGGCACCAAATTTATCCCACCCAGGATCAATCCTGAAGCATAACACATTAACCCCAAGCCATGTTAGCATATCCGGTGTAGCGACTCTGTGGCTTTTTCAAACCAGGGACAGCCCTGTGTAAACCACAGGCTAGTAGTTTGCCAGGCAGGCGACACCAATATAATCTCACTGTATCTGTTTTATAAACACCCTCAGGTGTTGGGCGATCGGGCTCTGCTGCACTGCACAGCTGTTCCACAGCACACACCAGCTGCACTGACTCCCTCTTCACGCAACTCCAGCTGTAGGATCCGGAGCCTTTCGATAAAAACCTATCACATCTACTGCTAGTAACAAAGACGAGGCCCTAAAAATGGAAAATTAAGCATTCTGTTTCTTCAAATGAGTAACCCAAATGGAAGTCTCCTTTCCTCTGAATTTAGCGCACGAATGATCAAACGACAAATACTTCAACTGTTAGATTTCGTCTGATGTTGTGTTCTACCATATTAACTACAGTTACAGGATTCTAAATGATATACAGAATTATAAGTTAGGATGACAACTTTCAAAGTTGCTCAAAACAATTCGTTCTACATTTCAAAGAGATCTGCACATGCAACTCTTCAGCCCCTTTGACAGCCCATGTATATTCATTCGTACACACGTAGGCTCAATACCGGAGGCACTCCAAGTACATGCATGCAGGATACCTCTAAATAGTAAATTTTTTCACTGTAACAGTAAAGCTGGTGCTGTCCCCAACTACTCGTCCAGAGAGGCAGCCCAGCTTCAAACTACTGACTCTGCTTTAACAGTCTGGAAGCCTGGTTTTATAGATCCGTACCTCTACGGAGAAAGCTTCAGTGTCAAGAGCACAGCAAGACAGAGGCCCTGCAATTTTGTTTGTTTGCTGCAGTTGAAGGGAAGCATCCCCACAACAAAGCAGTTGCAGAATTAAAACAGAATAAAAAACCAACCAACCCCAAAACAAAAAACCCAACACAAACCCAGTAGCCTGCAACAGCTATGCTACAAGAAGGAAACAGAAATGTGATGGTAAGAATTCTTATTTTAGAAAAGGAGAGTAAGAAGAGTGATTGACAGATCAGGAAGAAGCTGCAAGACAGAAAAAGATATCTAAAAAGGTATCAGGCAGAAACCTTATTTCAGGACTCTAGGTCTCAGCCCCAGTCTCCCCTCTGTAATAATGAGGATACGGCTACCTCCATTGCGAAACATGGAGATTAAAACCATAATGCCTGTGCCATACTTCTGGGTGACATGGAAGAATACAGTTTCTTCATCCATTACACTTCCTCTTAGGAATGCTGTGAAGACAATGCTCAAGATTCTTCAGACTCAGATATTTTGCTAATGAATTTCATTACTACCTAAGCCAGATAAGATCTATGTATCACCATGTGTAAATCTAAAGCAGACAAAGGCCTCTTCTGGAACCGCTGGTATAAATGGCTGGACTATTCATTTTATAAGAAGATTTATACCTGAATTATGAGTGAGTGCCTATCCCATCACTTCCCATTACTGACATCCCCATTTGTTTGAGGGAATTGTGTGAATGGAAATAAAGGCAAAAACTATGGAAGAGTGTTATTTCACAAGTAGATGCAGGACAACTAAGTATGTAAAAACTTGTCTCACTAGTTCACAGCATGCAAGATTATAATGAAGTTATTACACATTATCTCATGGCTCACTAAAACTTTGGACCATAAAGTAATCATGATCAGAACACTTTGTGCACCATGAAAATTAATTCACCAACCTTACCTGTTACCACAAACACTAAGGAAAACCAAGCAATACTGATGACAACCATTTTTATGTTGTGACTTGTTACGACATTTTGAAACTTGTATTTAAATAAAGCCTGCTGCAAATATGATCTTCCTTATTTGTGTAATCTGGTCTATTACAAAGTGGCTTCACTCTGTTGACCGGCCGTCTTATTTACGTGTTCCTTGGTTTGGCACACAACTTAAGCTTCGGCCTCTGCCTCTGCTGACTCATGTGAATAAAAACACTCTCCTTCAACTGCTCAGTTAGACAAGTGCTACTTCCCCAAGGGCCATCAAATACATCTTTAAAAGCTGCAGTAACACACCATTTATTTCTTTTGCACACTTCTGTTGTGAAAAGTATAGATTTGTATTTTGTTATGCATTTTCTACGGGTTATGCATGCCACTTCTATCCTGATATACAGGTACAAAACCTTCATAGATCTTATGTTGTAGTTTATGACCTTATTATCCAAAAGCGAGGTAGTAAGTTTTCTGATTTTACAGCATAAGCTGCTCCTCCAGGAAGCAACTATGAATTCTCTGTTTCTGCACTAGCTAACACACAGTGAGCGTTATCAAAGAGAAAGTAATAACTCCTACAGTCAAAACTGTCACCCTGCCAGAATGTATGCATCTGCACTCCGAGGAGGTTTCAGCACTTCACTTCTCTCACTGAGGATATCGCTAGCACCAAGTACATTTTCATAGGTGCATAAAATGTCCCTGAGACTTCACGTTCTTTGCATCATAAAGTTGATTAACCGTGCATAAAGCTTATATACAGGGGTTCTGCAGACCGGCACACTGCTGCCGGGAAGCAGATTTTACTTGCTAGTCTGCAAATAGGGTGCAGGGCTGATTCACAGTTGCTGGAAGAGCTGCAAACTTTTGGCAGTTCTACAAAACTTTCAGCCTGTAGTTCGTCTTACTGATCACTGTCACAAGTACGCCCGGGTCCCAACCAGAAGAAGCCCATACAGTCCAGTGGGAGACTGCTGTAGGCAGAAGGGGTTTCACCAGAGCCGCCCCCCATTTCTCACTCTTCCTGCCTTCCATTTCAGTCAGATGCCTTTTTTTTTTTTTTTTTACCTTGGTCTTCCAGGAGTAGCATAAAAGACAAAATTACATTCTATCAGTTCACATCTGATTTTAAATCTGATGTTAAAAACTGTAAAATTTGGATTACACTAAGGATTTTGAAAGCTTTATGGAATTAATATCACTGATACAGCAAAACAGTGCTTGGCTGGAGAGTGTACACATTTTAAATAAAATATAACAGTTGGAACATATTAGAGCCTGTCAGTTTGATGTCCAGAATACATTCAAACAAGGCTAGAATCAGTTTCATTTAGTTTTTCAAATATCCAATGATTTATTATTGTTTTAATAACGAAGTATCGGTCAGAAAACCCCAAAATGTTAAGGTTTTGTTTTGTCTGTTTTCCTTTCCTTTAAAAATGCTCTGAACAATACTACTTGCAAGAAAACACATACGTACCGAACAGGAGAGAAGGCTCGTTGGTCAGAACCAACCGTTCTGATCAACGCATTCACAAACAGTTCAGAATGCATTCACAAACTCATTGAAACAGATAAGACACTGAAATAACCACTGATGAAAAGACAGCTGGGTAACACTTTCAAAAGACTGCTGAATCAGGAGCCTAAATTCTTCATGCGACTTCCAGAGATCTGAAAAATTCACAATAGGCCTCAATTCTGAGAAATACATAAAGTGCAGTATTAAACATAGGAGGAATTCAATTGCTGGTGATGTGAACTCAGCTAGTAGCCCAGAGGAATCACTATGTATGCAACTAAATGATACACATACTCTCAACAGTTTCAGCAACGGGGAACATCACTCGAAGAAATCCCCCTAAAATCAATATAGGAATAATAGCTTTGAATCAGGGTGCAAGACAATTTATATGCTGTCTGCCCTCTAGTCACTAGTGTTCCTCACACACTACAAACTTAAACTTCTTTCGGGTTTGTTTAAGGTATATTGCTTTTTTTGCTTACTCACACATCTACTTACCAACAAAACAAACACAGATGAGTTTCTGCTTTTTGCACTGCGCTGGGCTGTGACAAAGAGAGGTCAACTGTCTGGCTGCTGATGCACCACAGAATTGTTAAAAATCAGTTTAGCTGAATATGTATTTTGAAACATTTTAAATGGCCTTATAAAAAAGCATATGCAAAGCTACCTCCTAAATACGAGCACTAAACCAGTATTCTTTTTGAAGAAATTGACTTTATCTATTTATATATACCTATAAAAATAAACTATTGCATAAAGGTCATCAGAAAGAGCTACAAGGTTTTCCTCTTTAGGTGAAAAGCACTGTCACTTGCTTCTGATACAATGGGTAACATCTCTACAAAATCAGTACAAGAGCTTAATAAAACTCTTCATTCCTCCTCTCAGAGCCTTGACATCGCTCTGAGATCTTGCTGGCACGAAGAGTAAAGGCGTGGAATAAAACTTCACAAAGGTTATCTCAGCCCAGTGACATTAGTACATAAGATTAACCCTATATATTGTGTCTGTATTTGATTATTGAACTGGTAGTGCTCTAACCCAGCTACTGGTAAAGAAAAAAGCTCAGATGTAATAACACAGTTCTTATCAGCTTTCATGAAATTATACAGAAAAATCCTATAGTTCCCTAAAAGTGGTTGATCCCTAACATTCTTAAAGATATATGAGATACTCAGAAATAACTAGAAATTTAGGAACCATGGACTAGATCATAAGGGCTGTCTCTCTAAACCTATCAACTCCTTGAAGAGAAACACCACATCAAAGCACCAGGATCTCCAAATCATCTCCAGCAAAATTTCCACTATTGCCTCTCCCCTTGAGATTTAGAGTCAGGGACACCAAGCAAAGCTGAACTGATAGGCTGCTGCTAAGACACCCCTACAGCCTTTCACACTAGTAAGCATTTTCCTATTATTTCTTTCGGCTTCCCCAACCTGCCTTTTTTGACTTGCGCTTGGACTCTAATTTTTTGAAGACAGAAGCCACAATTTCACTTTCTATAAAATAAAAATACCAAACTATAGCAGGCATTTTCTGTGATTAGGAGTCCCTGAAAGTCCCAACAGTCAGTACTAACTAGTATTTCACAACAGTGTTTCCATTGCTTGGGAGAGTCCAGTTTTCAGGGACAGATCATGTTCCTTCCACACCCCACTCTGCTAAAACCAAAGCATTTTGCTTGAAGTTCAAAGCTACCATATTACACATCTTCCTTTAACCACTTCAGTAGTATAACTAACTGGAAACTCAGTGCATCACTTCTTCTGAAGATAACTGCTCTGGCAGCCACCGGTCTGATCCGTTAGTTCCCTGCTGCTTGCTGAGAAGCGCAGTGAGGACATGCTCCGGATGAGAGCGGCCAGGCAAATCCCAGAGAGCTTCAGATACTGAAGATGCTTCTGAGTCCTACTGACACGAGGAGCTCAATGAGTGACAAGAAGGGGGAAGGAGTTGGAGTGGTGGGAATAGCAGCAATAGGGTATATGGGAAGTAATAACAAGAAAAATGAAGGAAAAGTTGAAAGAGACAGCCAGGGCTTGAGGACGAGATGAGAGCAGTGCATTAAGGACAAAAGAATTGGGCCATGAGGTCAAATCTTCAAGAGGTGCCAAGGTACTATGAGGTTACAAGGAAGGAAAAGGCAAGGAAACTCAGAGGAAAAAAAAAAAATTCCTCAATAAATCCAACTAGAACCTGGTAAGAAAGATAACAAGGTGGACACAGCGTGAGTGGCCTTTAGCCTTTCCTCTTCCAACGCACTCAGACATAATTTTCAAAGACTGTGGATCAATCTCACCTCAAAATAAAGGGAAGTTGACAGATGGTGCAAAGACTTATGCAATGAGTAAATATGGTCCCAGCAAGAAAACTGTACTTGCAATAGACCTTTGTAGAGATCTATAGCAGGACATTTCATTCACGTAGCCTGCTAGCATTGCCAACATCAAAATCTTATGCAATCCTGTGAAGGTCACCCTATCATTTCTTGACCATCCTGAAGCCAGAACAGATAAATAAAGACGGAGAATTGGCAGCATGAAGACAGAACAGATGATAAAGAAGAAACCGAAAGAAAACAAAGAAGGAGAAAACACTACTGTCTTACTGGCTTTTAATTTGTGAAACAAACCAAAGCAATTCCAACCATTTTCTCATCACCTACGCAGAGTATGCATCAGCCTTCCCTTCATGTCTCCACCACTGTTACATCTGCTTCATTGCTACCACATCACTGTCTAAAGATACTTATAAATATTAACATTGACGAAGCCATACATTTTTAAGTGACATTAAAAAAATGACTGAAGAATGAAGAGTTCTAAAACGCCTAAGAAGCCCTGGTCCCCCACGATAAGAGGCTGGTTACATATTTATACTGCAAAGCACTGAAAGATACTAAGTTGGAAACACTAAGTGTTAAGTTTGCCTACTCTTCATTTAAGATACAGAGATACAATGGGGGCTCGCTGTTCAAACAATACAGACGTGAAATTTATTTGGTAACAGCTAGCCATTATTCACGCTTTTTTGTTCCTGCCTGTGATGAAATTGCCCAGCAGGACACCAGAAACAACCAAAATGATTCTATTGTCTGGAACAATTAAATCAGCTCAAGTTAGCCGATATAAAGCAGAAATGGCTGCCTGCAAGCCTCCGGTAGAATCAAACTTTGCCTTTTTTAATTCTAAAAGCAATGGTCCTTCTTTACTTCTGTTTTTCAACAATTCAAGCCCTACAGAGTTCAGCGGGGGAAAAGCTCTTAGAACTGTGTAGCATTTCTCTAACTCTGCTTCAATAAAATAAACCTTAAATCTCCTGTTATATTTAATGGGAACATGCCAGTATCACTAGGGTTTTTAGCTGTGCTATTCAGAAATATGTGAAATCTTGGCTTCTGTACCTTCTGTTAAATCACACCAATGATAATTTAAGATTTTTTAACTCTTAGAAGAATGTGAGAGGACACTCAGAAATCAACTTTACTAGCAATTCAAGCTACTGACTGTGAATGATTAGAGTAGATAGCAATTCTGCAGATGTTCTTACATCATATTCATTTGAATTTTGCTTTACTAAAATATAGTGCAAAGTACATAACTGCCATGACAGTTACCCAATCTCTAAAATTATTTATTAGCTTTACAGTTGCAGTTTCATATTAATATTGCCGAATATACTTTTAAAATCTTCTAGTGACTGCCTGCCAAATAGGAAAGCGGTCGCTTACAAACACAAGGTTAAAACTTTTTGTCAGCCTTCTGCGATGACTGCTTTGCCCCCAAATGGTAGAAATCCCTGTAACTGCTACAATTTGCATGACTCAAAAGGGCACGCGAAATATCCCCATTCTTCAGATCTTGCTCTGTCTAGCTTGAGAAAAGGGTTTGTTTGGTTCCCCTTCCCCCCCAAACTGGCAGTTTTCCAAGCTGTCTTTGGATTTCTGATCTTACTCCATATCCAGATGGTTCCAGCCTTACCTTTCCAGGTGGATGGAGGGTAAGTCTCTTCTCAGCCCTCTCTGACCACGCGTTTCCCATTGCTTGCACACCCCATTGTTTCCAGAACCTCTCTTACTATGAACTGGAGATGTCTTTCTCTTACAGCCTGGTAACCGTGGTGAGGGAAAGGCGATTAGGACAGTACTGGGTAAAGCAGAACTGAATTCAACCAGCCAATTCCAAGCAGAAAGGCTCTCACCTCTGATTTTTTTTTTTTTTTTTTTAACAAATCATATTCACAGCCTCCCTCCAAAATTTGAAAACCCCCAAAAAGTTCCTCGAAATGGAAGTTTACTTAGGAAGTGGAAACTAATCACACTTAGATGCCAAGCCCTACAATTCAAACTGAAATCAAATCCTTATTTCGACAGTATTTAAAGAATTCTGGACGGGGAGGACAGAGATTTAGTTTTGATGGCTGAGGAAAGCAGAAACCAGGCTTGCATGTGCAAGATTTGCAGAAGAATAGTAAGTCAGTAAGAGTAAAATAAGAGTAAAGGATGTTGTTAAAAGTTATTTATTCTCAGTTTTCCCTTGGAACACAGGCCCCAGTTGAAGAAAGAATTTAAACACATGCCTGCATGAAACCCAGTGAACCCAGCGAACCCAGTGAGATCAGTGGTTTTCTCACAACCATGAAGTTCTGCATAGTGTCTAAGGAACTGCCTGAGCTGGAATAATGATATGCACTGTCTAAAAACTGGCACAAGAAGGACACGTAGGAATCGGTTTTGCCCCACTTGGACATTTCTTAAAGTCCAGCTTTGAATTAATACCTATGAACTGGATTCTGTTACTGGTAACTTTGTTCTAACAAATACTTTCTACAGAGTTCAGTAGAATTACTTTCACTATGCGGAACTTCACATCAGTATTGGTATTAGCAACAAAAGGATGAGATTCTGATCAGTGATGGGATCAAACCCTGACCTATACGTATGATAATTCAGTGCTAAGTGAAATGCATGCTCCACTACACACTTTTCACGCCCTAAGCAATTTTTTTCATGTCTGAAGTGAGACTTCAAAAGCTATACAGTGAGCAAAGCAGGCAAAAAACCCCCAAAACAGGTCGCTGAGCAACATACGGCCTTCAACTAGTGAATTTGCCTGTGCCAGCTCATCCCTGTCTCCTACATGTGTAGCTCTCTGCTGTTGCCAAAAGGGCAGCTGGAGTATGTGGGGCAGCAGCAACTGATCGTTACCCTCCTCCAGGTTTCTCTCCATGCCTCATCTCTTCCTTTCCCCACTCTGCCCTTTCTCTCTCCCTGCAGTAGCAAGCGCAGAGGCAGCGTTTTCCCCCTCTATTGCTTCTCAGCAGGCTGGGAAGCACTGCAGGTAAGCGGGAGCTGTTAGGAGGGCGCATTTCTAGCAGGGAGTAGGAGTAGATTTATGCAGCTGTAGAATGGGATTGATATGAGACAGTGGGTGAGCTGCGTGGTGACTGTACCACATCCCCAACAGAGAGGGAAAAGAGGAGGCACAGGGGGGAGACAGGCTGGGGGAGAAGGCAAGGAAGACCCCTACCCGTACAAAGTGCTCTCCAAAATCTCCCGTCTCCTCTTGACAACCGCCCACCCTCACAATTATGCTGAGTCCCTGAGAAAACCCCGCTGATTCCCTCTAGCTCTCTCACCCTCGCACCCCAAACCTGACAGACCTTGCTCAGTGACAACCTTGTCGTGCAGAAACCTATCAAAAAGGACAGCAATTTCCCTTTCATTTCAACAAATACTCTTCTGACAATAATGGTTTGCAGCAGCCCATGAACCGCAGTTTAGATGAGACGTAAAGCTTTCACAAGCAAAATCCTAGGCCTTTCAACACCATCAGCGGAGGTAAGCTCAGCCAGCAGATGAAAATAAAAATGAAAATATGCTACAATCACACTCTGCTAGCCCAATACCAACCTTCAGCAGCGTATGGCACAAGTGGAGGTTAACGTGCAGGGTGACCTAAAATGATCACAGTTCCACTCTCTCTCTCTCTGCCAGCTACAACAGATCACCTGCTGACTGAAAGGAGTTCCCATTTCAGCAACAGAAATGGCATTTAAAAAAAAAAACAAACCCACACACAAAAAACCCCCCAAGAAAACAAAACAGAAAAACTCTTGAGTGGTCTTTCCAGTTAATTCAGATTTGAGGTGCTGGAAGGAGGCGGTTCTGCTTCTCACGCCCACGGACAGCTCAGCGGACCAAGGACTCTGAAGAGTTTTAATCCCTCCCCTGCTATTGCCCTTCTGGGTGACTGTAGGCACCTACTTGTCAATCCCTCAAAGAGGAGAAGGAATAGTGACCTTTCTCTAAAGCGCTTTCAGATTTTCTAATGTGTGACATACTTGTTACTGTTATTTCTCTTACGAGAGGTGGGCACCGTGACACTCAGCTCCATTAACCTACGTGTCTAACGGTATGGACTGCAACTTAAAGACCTAGTCTTTGCAATAGGAAAATGTCTTCCATGGTACACTGTAAGCATGATGTACAAATACCGAACTCAACAGTTCAACAAGTATGCAAAACAGTGTACCTCTTCTCCACGCCGTTTCCCAGAGCTCCTCATCAACTTGTTGTTGAGATATTGTATTAATTCATAATAAAGTTGCTTTATGCAATGGTGGCACAGTTGCATCACTAACTTCACATTGATAAAATGGAAATATGAAAGGATGCTTTTAAAAAAGTATAATGTTTTAAATTTAGATCTTAAGAAGCAGCACTGACGAGAAAAACGATAGTATGAAAGACATTTAGGACTAGCAAAGAAAAGCTCACTCAAATCTGTGTTTTATTTTTTTTCCTGACAGGGATTTTTTCAAGACAGCAGAAAATTAAACTTGTTTCATTAACCTAAATATAGCTGTAAAATATTTTCAGTGGAAATAGAGGCTTTTCTTGCTAAACGTCATGGTGTCCCGACCGACTCCGTAGTGAGTTCTGCTACTTAGCCCACAAAAGGACTCCTTAGGACAAGTCGATAGGTTTTATCGCGTACAGCCGAGCTAATGGCCAAGACCCTTAGATGGAGTCTTTGGCATAGGTCCAATCACACTGATTTCATCTATCGTCAACTCTGGAAAGCGGACTTGAACTCAGAACCATACTACCAATCATCCAAACGCATAAACATTGATCGTGCTAATCCACAGGAGTGTAACCACAAGGCTAAATATCAACGGAATTTTCCTTCCTGATCTCAATTCTACTGATTAAAATGTAGCTGCGTTACCAACTCAAGTGCAATGTTTACATATGCCATACGTAAGAAAGCTAGATAAAGACATACTTTATTATTACCTGAATTGCCTAACTCAAAAAATATAGCCACAGCTTTCATGTTGTTAGTTCGTTTTTCAGTCAGAACTTGCAGGTTGTTTATTGTTCCCTATTTCATATTTTTCAAAGTGTAAGTTCACCAACATCCTCTTGAATGCTCTGTGCCATCCTGTGTAACATTTTATGCGCTTACAGAAAAGCCTGTAATGTCATAAATCCAAAGCTCTCTTTAAAACTGCAGTGTAGCCATGACTGAAAAAATCTGCAAAACTGACACTTTTACTGTGCTATGTCTGTATTGATGCACCACTGAAAAAGCAGCCATCTTTTTAATTGCCACTATACCTTTTTTAGAAACCCAAACAAATAATTTTATATTGATCTTTTTAAAAACAAGAAGCAGATATTTTGTTTTAAAGCTTCCATCCAATAAAATCTGAACCACTGTTTTAGGCCACAACTTCAATTTTTTTTTTTAAATATATTTCTATTCAGGGAGTATACATATCATAAGGTTAAAAATAATTTTTGTGACTGCTGAATACTCTGTAGATAAAAGGAACCAGGATTTTGCATATTTATCTGACTTGTCCTAATACAATAGACGCTATCATGATTTCAAGCTTCGCACTTGTTTATCATTAGTGTTTCTACTGTAACCATGGCATCAGTATACAGCACAGGCTTAACAGTGAGAAAAATACCCAGTATTTTCCTAAAAAACTCATGTCTTAGAAAAAATACAAGGATTTGCACAATGGCAAAAAACAATCAAAGTAGATGAGCTGGCTAAAGACTGAAACAGTTTCTTTTGGGGGGGTGGGCGGGGGGGAACCCAAAACATTATTTCTTTGCAAGTCTTTTTTGCATTTCAGATTTCTGACAAGAATCTAGAAATACTTTACAGGATAAGTAACGTAACCTTGACCCTAGTGCAGATATTATAAAACAAATATTGAAATCTCCTTACAAAAATACATACTGTATTATACGAGATCAAAAGCATTAAAGCTATTAATGTATTGACAAGAGCTGTTCTCAGCACATGAGCATTTTCTCAAACCTATTTAAACAGTGACAGTCCAGTTCTGCAAGAACTGTTGCATCATTCCGAAGGTAAAGAGGGGCAGCAGTGCAATTACACTGAACAAGTATGTGGTACCTAGTTCAAACTTTCAGAACTGCTTAAAGGGAAACCCTCAGAATGGCATAAAAAGACTTCATGGACTCCAAGAGTGTTTCTTAGGTTGCATTTAGCTGATATTTCAGGCAGTAAGGAGGAATGGGTTCCTCTGATTGCTGCTTTTAATTTGCTTGTTATAAAGTTGGGAAAGAGTACTACAAAAGTACCTGCCTTTAATGCCAAGAGTGAAATGAAGGAATTAGTCCTCTTATTAAACAGAAGAAATTGACTGTATCGCACCAGCAGGTCTTAGCCTAACGCTGGTTTAGGCCATGTGCATTCTCCTTGTACCCATTCATTTCACAGACGACTTCTCTTTTTCAGGTTTTAATATAGACCCTGATGAAGATACCAACAAATCTATTTACTTCACTATGGACTCTATAGAGATGTCATGGCCACAGGCCTTACTTTAACTCAGTGAAATCAGACAAAAAAACGGTGTGATTTTGTAAGAGCCGGTTCTCGGAAGATCCCTATCTATCAACAACCAACCAAACACACTCGGTATTACAATTACAGTGACACACTCAGTAAATGGGAAGATTTTGGAAAGGGTAAAGCACAATCCTATAAATACTTGCCTCCCCACCAATTCTAACTGTGATACAGGGAGGGTGGCGTACACTCTATATTATATGTACCGCACAAACGCAATCCGAACTATGAGGATTTACAGCACAAAAACGAGGTAAGTGATGCTTCAGAAGCTGCATTATATCGAGCTGACCAGTTATGATCCACTGCCATGTCCTCAATTCTGTCACATCAACAGACAATAAGCATAGTCACTCCCTCGTCCCCTCCCACCCAGTGAATGCTGGACAGCAATGAATCCCAGTGCAAAAAACCACAGCATTTATCTGATTCAGTTATATAGTTCCTCCCAGATCATGTTTACAATGGGCCTCAATCTGTTAAATTCCACTCTTTATCTAGGGAATGTGTTCGGACATTGGAGTTCACCTTAAAAACAGAGCCTGGACATACCCCAGCACACCAGCCCCACCAAAATTTGAACTTGGCATCTGCAGCCTCCAAGGTCCTTCCAGATCTGGCGACAAACTCACAACATGTACCGTACACAAAAAGAACATACAAAATTATTCTTCTTTCACTAAAAATCTGTGATGACGTCCTCGTCTCACTGGCCTCAAAGATGAAACCCCCCCTTGATTTCAGGAGCGCCACAACTTGATTATCATTCAATCCAGGTAAAAGACATCTGCAATACTGCTGCATTTGTCTTCTCCTGATTTGGCTATTTTTCCTCTGCCTATTGCCCAGTTTTACCATCCGAGCTTACTAACGTGTAGCATTCATAAAGCATCAGAATAATCTGGATCCTAATTATCACGATGTAACATATGTTGCAGAAGTGAAAAATATTTTAAACTTGTAAACATAAAAGTTTTAACAGTAAAGTTATTCAGCTCCTAATCAGCATAAATAGAGCCTAACTCTTTCACATCTTTCCATCATTCTGACATCTCTTTATACCACTGCATTAAGTAAAGAAGCCCCAAAGAATACATGAAACTCAGAGCTATTAACTCTCACTGTTTTGACTTTGGTCCTGGGTTCTTTGTCTGTTTGCCAAAGAAATATTGCCCTGGCTAGTATCCTTGACCATAGCAAATAAATACACAAAGAGATGAGCGTACACATTTCAGATGGCTGGTCAAGCAGAGCACACTTAAAATGAGAAGACAGCTACTATTGTTTTATGATACATCTTATTTAAAGGGCACACCATTTAACTGTTTAACTGCAGAAATGTGAAATGTGCACATTCATGTTTCCTGTGTTTCCTTTTTTGTTTGTTTGATTTTTCCATGTTAAGTCACAGTACCTGAGGATGTCAGACCAAGGATTTTCCAGCTTTTTTGTACTCCCACCGAGGCACGTTAGCCTCTGGGTCCCTAAGACGCTGTAGAAGCTGTTAGACAATGTTGTGTACACAGGCAACAGAATTTGTCTGGTTGGGGCCAAAATCCACCAGGACCCTTTTACCAGTTTCAGGTATTTGAAGAAGCATTGCATTAGCTCTATGCATAAAGGTGCAGATCATCTGGGGGAAGGAAGGAGGAGCATCAGTGTTGATGCAGCGAGCTTTCAAGTGATACGAAGGCGCTGAAGTGTCTCGTATCAGAGGTCAGGTCTGGATTTTTAAGGCTCATCATTGCCAGGCTGACCAAGAGCGTTCACATTGAAATTACGAACTCGGTCTAAGTGCTGGATCTGGGTTTTGTGGTAATGTTCTGTTCGGATGCATCTGGTTAGGGTTTTTCAAACACAGTAAGATAACTAGACTTGTATTTATGTAACGTAATTTCAGGAACTGAAGTGGTAATTATACATCTCTTGCTTAGATTCAGCATATTTTTCTTTCCTCCCTTGCCTGTGGACCACATGCATCAGATATACAGTAACCATGACTATCTCGGTATAACAAAGCATGGAAATAATGAAAAGCCATCAGAGCCTTTACATGCCTTTGGCAACCTAGCTCTGCAAGACAGATGTTGCATCCAGAGCCATGCCGCTGAAAATCATATGTACGTGTATGTATCTACAGCGCGAACACTTACCCAGTCCTCGAAGTGGCGGCTCCCGTTCTGCAGCAAGTCCTCAAACTGTATAGTGCAGTTAGCTACAAAATCGTCGTACCCGATGGGGGCATCATGGAAAACAGCCATCTCTATCTTCCTGCCATTACAAACGTCGGTGACAAATTCATCGTTCCAAGCAGGACTGTTGGTCTTTTGCTTGGTTGAGGTCTGCCCGATCCTGGAGTCGTCCACATTGAGGGCTATGTAAGGGTCCAGCAAAAAGGTCTGTGGCCTGGGACCCACCGCATGCCTCAGAGACCACGCCGTGGGTTTCAGATTCACCGCCTCGCAGATCTTGATTTTCAGCAAGCCATTGAAAACCACCATGGCTGGATGGCTGCACTTTTCCCGGGATTAAACACTCACACAACGCACTCGCACCGAGAGGGAGGGAGGAAGGTCTTGCCAATAAATAGGAGGGCAGGTCTGGGAGTGGGGGAGCAGGATACAGTGCGGGTCTCTTCGCCTTGCTGCTGCTGCTGTTACCTTTGATTATTTAGCCTTTGCTCTTGCGACACCCAGTGAATATATTTATTTTCTTGCCCGTGTTTCTAACGGAAAACAAGGGAGGGGGGCCGCCGGGGAGGGGGAGGCGTCCGCGGCTGCAGAAACCCCCGAATGCAATCAAAACCCGAGCATAATCAATCCTTGGGGTGAGCAAGCGCCTTCTCCCTTCACCTAGACCATAATCCCGGATCAGCCTTCGCAGAGGAGGCAGAGCCGCGATCCCAGGCTCCTGCACACGCCAGTCCTGCCCGTGCGCCGCACAACAATACACACACACGCACACAGACACACAGACACAAATCAGAAACACCGGCCGACCCACCAGCCCTGCCTACTGCACAGCCTCCGCTCAGCAAACATCCACCCGGGGACCTTCCATCCGCGCCGGAGCCCGGAGCCGCCCGTCCTGTGCCGCCTCCTCCCCCTCCGCCGCCGCCAAGGCCAAGGACCCAGCGGAGCGACCCCCGCGCATGGGGGGGCGACGGCAGCGGAGCGGGCCGCGCGGGTCTCGGCGGGCTCCGGCTGGGCGGCCGCCGCCCTGGCGATGGGCAGAGCCGCCGCCGCCTCCCGCCTCCCGCCGGCCGCCCCCCCCGCCCGCCTCCCGCCTCCCGGCCGCCGCCGGCCGCCTCCCTCCGCGCCGTGCCGCGCCGCGCTGCGCGCAGCCCCCGCCCGCCTGCCGGTGCCGCTCCGCCGCTCGCTCCAGTGCAGGAAATGCGCAAAAGACGTCAGTGTGTGTGTGTGTGTGCGCGAGCGTGTGTGGTGCGAGTGTGCGGAGGCAGCCCCGTCTGTGCGTGCGTGTGTGTGTGTGTGTGTGTGTGTGCCTGCGCGCGCGCCCGCCCGCGCGTGTAGAAAGTTTTGCCTGTTGGGGGAGCAAGTGCGGCCGCGGCCAGCCGGGAAACCGCGTCTGGGGTCGCGACTCCCGCGGGCCGCGCTCGCTGCTCCTCCACACCCGCCGGGCGGCTTTCCGCGGGCGCCTCTGCCTCCCCCTTCCCCGGCGGCGGCGGCGGCCGCCTCCTCCTCTTCCTCCTCCTCACAGGATAAAGTGGTGAACCAAGCGTGGAAAAAAACACCCCCGGCCGCCTTCCTCCCCGGTCGTAAATAGCCCGCCCGCTTTTATTAACGTGCTCGATCACGGAGGTCCTGCCCCCGGCCGCCGCGCGGCGCTGCCGTTACCGCCACGGCTACTTCCACCGCGCCGGGCGCTGCTGGCGCCGTGGGGTTGTCGGGCGCCTCTTCCCGCAGAGCTTTCCGCCCCTCGATCCTCTCCGTGACAGCACCGCCCCCGGGACCCCTCTGCCGCTCCCCGGCCCGCGCCCGGCAGGCAACGACCCCGCCGCGCTCCCCCTTCCCCGGCCCCGGCACCGCCGCCTGACAGCGCCGAGCCCCGGCCCAGGCCGGCGACCGCCGCGGCCAACCGCCACCCGACCCCCCCGCGGCCCCCGGCCGCCGCCGCGGCGGCAGAGACACCGCTACGTCAGCGGGGGCCGGGCCGGAGGAAGACTTTCCCCGCGGTGTGCGAGCGCCGGGAAGTGCCGTCCGCCGCCAGGGGAAGCGGCCTCCCGGGGCCCGCCCGGCCCGGCCCGGCCGCCCTTCC
This sequence comes from Grus americana, assembly GCF_028858705.1. Classification (NCBI taxonomy): domain Eukaryota; kingdom Metazoa; phylum Chordata; class Aves; order Gruiformes; family Gruidae; genus Grus; species Grus americana. The sequence continues at coordinate 96,456,360 of NC_072854.1, forward strand.
CCCGGCCGGCAGACGCTGCCTGCGGTGGCGGCCGGGCCCGGCCCGGCTTAGCCTGGGGCGGGGGGGGGAGGCAGAAAAAGCCGCTTGAACGCCGGTCTCCCCGTGGCGGTGGGTCGCTGCCAGCCCCTTTGTTTGCTGCCGATCACCTGGCCCGGCGGAGCCGGCCCGAGCCTGCCCCACCTCAAGCCCCTCGGCGCCCAGCGCCTCCCCGCTGCCCCTGGCTTGGAGCTGGCGCCGAGGGGGGACACCGCGGGGGGTCAGTGGCCACTGCTCTGCAAGGGTCCTGAAAAGGGAAGAAAAAAATCTTCTGAAAGGGCAGAAGGGTGTACTTGCTATGTTACTGAACACAGTCTACACGTCACGTAAGATTTCAGTCATTTTCATCACCGTGGTACCAAATACTGTATTAAATAACTGGAAAGCCTGGCTTTCTCCTCCTCAGAACAAACATACTTGGGATTTAGATGGTTTTCTTTGGTGAAAATTACTACTGCCTTCTTTAGTTTTAGTTACTGATTTTGCCAGTCTTTTGTGAAGAAGTCATTGGAAAAGGGATGGACTTTCCCCTTCAACGGGGTTTGAATTGACGGTCATATCACAAGAGAAACGGAGGGCCAGCGCTGGCACCCAGGAGGGCGGCTGGGGAGCTTCGAAGATTCAGGCAACGTAAAAAGAAGAAACTCGATTGCCTGGATCCAGTCAAGTAAGGACATAAAAGATGAGCACCTAGTCCTTAACTGGACCTGATGCTCCTGACTGGAAAGCAAAGAACAGATAATTATGGATTTCTACAGGTAATGGCTCAGGAGGCAGGTGTTATATTTAGAGCTGATGAAACAGCTCCAGTATCTGTGCTTCCAGAGTAGTTTCCAGATAGAATATATGGTACTAATGAAGCCTAAGGGTCATGAGAGCATTCACGTTAATGGAAGAAAGACATTTTGGTGCCTGTTGCCACTTAATCTACTCATCAAAGTAGAAGTACAGTAAAATCTCCATGTTCATTATCATCTTGACAATCCCCAAGCAGAATCATTTGATACAAAGCTGCGATATGGAGCCAATTACGAGAAATGTCTTCCTTCGCAATTCAGCCTTTCCCGGGCTCACAGCAGCCATGATATATCTATCGCGTTATTTCTGTAAAGGGCCGTACTTGCAGGCCCCACCAGAAATACAAGAATCACCTGCTCCTTTCCTCCTACCCCTCATTCACAACCTAGCACATATAGTACTATATATTAAGGTAGGTGGTCTTACATTTAGTGTGTCAGAAAGAACTCTATAATTAAATCTTTCCTCTGGATGTGTTTGTGTTGTTTCTCAATAACGGTAATGTAAACATTATGGTCCATTTCCTTAGGTATTGGAAAACAGAAAAGCTGAACTGATACATTGTTTAATTTTTTCTGTTTATTTTTAAGAGGACTGCAACTGTGTATTCCAAATGCCCAAGGTAAGATTTAAGTAAACACAGTCTCCATGGTGAGTTTAATGACCTAGCATCTCTGTGAGATCACACATGCATGTTACGAAAGTCTGAATAAATACAGACAATATTAACACAGCATACAAAATCATATAAATAAACCTTATATTTGTCTAATTACCTATACAATCTACTGCACACATAGCTAGGCCCTGATATCTGATTTGAGCCATCTGCGCTTTTCCATGCGCTGAAGCAAGCTAGGGTTTGGTTTCACAAATCATTTGTTCTAAGAAGACTGCCTGCATGAATAAAGATTTACAAGCTCACTTAGGATCAGACCGCTCCAGCCTTACACTGCTTAGGAAAATGCACATAATTTTCTTTTAATTATTATTATACTTTGGGAAAGCATGTTTATGTCAAGACCAAACTTTGAACACTAAGCAGTTATTAACTTACCAAAAGACCCTAGAACAATATTCTTAAAATCCAGTAACTTGGGTGCATTGAGCAACATTACAATCCTTCCTGCAAAATTCATCTGAAAAATTGGCTCAGTGGTCTCAAAAACGCTAAGTAACAGAGAGCAAAGAACATTCCACGTGTAAGTACCATTTTCCACTTGAAAGGTTTTTAAATATTTGTTTGCTTGATTTTTTTTTTCTGTTCTCTTGCTGTGGGCTTGGAAGGATTAGGTTCTTTAAGAGTTGAAGAGCAAATGCTATTCCTGCAGTTTCTCGTGGGAGGGTCAGGAAAGGAAGACACAGCACATGCAATATTTCTCCTGCAGAAAGGCAAAAAGGAGCACACTAGATGCATTTCTGTACTCTGCTACAAAGGCTACAGCAGAGTAGTAAACCATGCCCTGCAGTTATTACGCTTTAGGTATTCTTCCCAGCTGTGTTTTTTTTAAAAGGCCACAGGGGCCCTACAGGGTACACAGACTCGGGACTGGGTAAGAAGATCTATCTGTGCCCCAGAAGTAACTTTTGCTGGTAGATGTCCCTCTGCTCAGCCCTCTGAGACCAAACTGCACCTAGCTTTGTGTCAGGACCGCTCACCTGCGGGACCATCTGCACGTCGGCGTTTTGATTTTTCATCAGCGTTGCCTCAGTCCGACCAATTATTTGGCAGACAACTGCATCATTAGAGTGTCCTGTGAAGCTATGGGGACCCCCGAGAGATCATAAAAGCACAGCCTATTTGCATCAGCCTCTATTTGCATTCTGACTTTAGGAAAGAAAATACATCAAACTGGTAACGGCTAGCAACAGCAGCACGCACCAGCTGCAGACAACAGCCTTCCAAGACACGGTTTTACTCCCGCGAATCCCTCTCGGGCTGCGCCTCCCCTGTTTCACGTAGAGTGGCAGGGGCAGGGGCAGGGGCAGGGAGGGACGAGCAAGCCGCAGGCAGTTCGTCACCTCGAGTCAGCCCCTGACCTTTCCCTGGCCTGTGGAGCCTCAATAGCTCTGTGGAGAAACAGCACTATCTGGTGGAGGGAGTGTGTAAAGGCCTTCCAGGACTTGGAACGGGCTTTATTTCATTATTGCAGCCACAATTGCAACTGCTTTTGAGGTGTGCTTGCCCAAGGTTGATAGACAGTTTGACTGGGTTTTCCAGAGGATTTATTATTTTTTTACAGTCCAACTGGCAGTGGAATATATCTGGCTGAGTCTCTACAAAACTAATACTTGTATCGGTTTCCAGTGCTTTCCTGAATAACTGCTTTGAGAAATGTTTTCAGGATTTTCCAAATACAGCCATACGAAAGAACAAGAGGAGATCTTGTGTTGTTTTATTTTTAAAAGGGGTGTCTTTTCTTAAAGTTATACTAAGCAGATGCACAAGGAATAAAATCAGGCTTGCGTGCTGGAGAGATTTTCAGAAACATCTTTATGTCAAAAAATGAAATAAAAGCCAGAACCCAAGTTATAAACCTTGTGAAATTTGAGGAACTTTGGCTCTGAATCCACACTGGACATGAACATATTCCAAGGACATGAACGTAGTCCAAGCATCATCTATATGAAGATGTTCACTACTATGAGTACATCCACTGAATTCCTTTGAACTTGATGGATATGCTTATACAAGTGCAATAGTTGAGTGTTAGTGAGATCAGTCCTTTCCTGGCAAGAAATCAAAGATTGCTGGTGAATGCTGACTGTCTTTGAAAGTCAAATTATTATTTAGATACCTAATTTTGGACACACGGTTATGAAAAAAGCATCCTCAAGAATATTTTCACTCCTGTCATGCTGCAAATGATCTTCAGGGTTTACAAACAGCTAATTCATCTTTCCTAAAGATGAAGAAAAAGCCCAGTCTCATTGAGCTTGGTCCAGCCTCCAACTCCATTCCAAGGTTTCCCTTGTGTCCAGCCAATTTCCTACTAATTTATTCTTCGCTCTCAAAGCATGTACCTGAAGAAGTTACTTAAGGCACTCCTAATGTTCTCTGTGAAATGTCTCAGCAAAAGAGATCTTGTCAATGTGTGATTAATTAGCTCTCCAACGCTCTCTAGTTTAATTATACTTTTGGTACTCTTCCCAACCTCTTTTAAAAGCACATACTAAACTTTGCCTCAATTTGCTAGCTTTCATTGGGAATAAATCTCTCAGAATGTATCTGCATTACAACTGATAGGGGACTGCAGGATTTGCAGCTGTAAGGTACCTGGTTCCGGCAGACGTAGTGACCCGGTGACTTCAGTGCAGCGTGTACCAGCCAGCCTGATTTCAGGTATGCACCTGGTTTGCTAGCCAAGAGCAAAAGCCATGATATCATACCTTCCTAGCAGTTCTCATCTGAGCTAGACAGATTACAGCCAGCTTAAGCATATCTGTATGTGCTACAAAAACATACCACCAGTTGCAGAACATATGCTTAGGTCACATCTAGACTAGAGAGTTCTGGCTCAGTTTGGCAGGGCTGTAGAGCAATACGATCCCAGACAAACACAGCTGTGCCAGGGACCACCACCATTATGGTTTTTTAAATTATTTTCTTCCTTGTGGATGGTGATTTTATTACACTGATATAAAAAGCTTTAGCATCTTCTCTCTGGAAAAATACAGTGATATTTCTACACTGGAAATGTATTCCAAATATATATAAATAGGCATCCACTTGGTCTAATACGTGTACCCTCTCAGCCTTCACATACGTAGCTTTCCTTGCTGGCAGCATTCACTGTGGGTTTGCCATTCGCAGGATTGTTGCTATTCTGGACACGGAGTTGCTGGAGAAACTCGTGGAGGGTAAAAACCCAGATCTGATCTGTTCTGGGTTTATCAGCACTCATCCTGAGAATTTACAACAGTTTTCTTGGGCAAGGAAACTTGCAGTTAACTGGCATTGCTCAGGACTGTAGCAGGAGTCTGTTGATATTCAGAATCATAGATTAGGTTGTCCATTCTGGGAGTAATTTTGGGACAGAGTGACAAGGAGAGAATTCTGGAATGGATTGAGCTGCAAGAGAGAAGCCCCTGCCCTAGATCAGCCTCTCCACGCACACAGCGTGAGCCTTGGAAGAAGCGTTTTCCTGGAGGTGCAGCTCAGTCTCCGCATCAGGACCAGAACAGGACAGGAACGTGAACTTCAGTCTTGTCTTTCCAGGCTGTTGCTTTCTTGAGCAGCACACAGAAAACCAACAGTATATATGCTGCTGAAGTGGATGATTTCACATCATACCCAAAAAAAAAAAACCCAAACAAACCCTAACCAACCATGCAGAGTAAGTAGGGAAAAGGACGGGTCCTTTTCATTCCTTTCTTCTCTACCAGCTAAGCAATTTCAGGCGAGGAGCAAGCATAGCCTAGTGCTAAATGCAATTCCTTTCATCATAGGCAAGCTGGTCCTTGGGTTGTCACAGCCGTCACAGCCCCCTGAGGCTGGACGCCCTATGCATATTGGGATGGATTGCCATTTATCCATACTCCTTCGGCTTTTGGTCTTTCTACTTCTCTCTGTAGAGTACCACAGTACTGTTGCTACTGGAAAATGTTCCACATTTGAGGTGGACTTCCCCAAAAGAAACCCTCTGAGTGTGTTTGCCTCCAGCAAATGGAATTAACTCTCCGCTTCCTCATACACGACAGGAGCGCAAGCCATACAACACATGGCAGGATACAGGACACCAGAAGAACAGGCTAGAAAGGCCTACTGTTCTGCTGAACTATTTAGTATGAGTACACCAGGAGAAATTTAAAAAATAAGGGAAGCTCTGAGTCAGAGCAACTTGATATTTGCGTGCCTAGCCATCACTGGATGTAGTAAGGTTCCTGCGAATAGTGGCAGGGTATGTGCACCTGACTGAAGCACTGCTAGGACTCCTCTTGCGGTCACCCAGAACCTTGTACAGAATTTGAAGTATCTGTCACCATTATGCGTGACACTCCAAGGCAAACTCGTTTCATAGTTGATAAGTTGCAGCAGAGTAATGTGTGCCCAAGGTGTAACTATCATTAACAGCTTCTGCTAATTTTTTTGATGATTTTAAATTATGCATCAGTTCAGTAGTATCAATTAAATGTAAAAAGAACATGCTTTTCAAAGGTAGGTATTATCACCACGTTACAGAGCAGAGGACTGAGAAAGAGAATGATTAAAGGGTACATTTTGGAAGTGCCTCTGAATTTTGAGTGCTTTAATTGTAAAATACCTGAGTAGAGATATTTTAGGTATCTCAAGTTAAGTGGACAGTTTTGAGAATTTAGTCCTAATCACCTGCCTAAAATCACATATGAAGTCAGTAACAGTCATTAATAAAACCTGTATCTCATGATTCCCACAGCCTTCCTCCAGCCTTTGCCCACTGTAGTACTCAAGAACTCAAACTTTTTAAAATTGAGAAACTAAGGCAGAATGAAGAAGTGATGTAATGATTTACAGTATATTCAGTATTGCCACTCAGGACACATAGGACGTGCTGAGCTGTGTTTTCTACCTGGTTTGATTAACCAGTTACAATGATGGCCAAAGCCTAAAAAGGCCTATATATGTATGTGCATAGCACCATAAAATCTGAAACATCAGGATCTGGGACTCTTCGGTAGACTTATTCCTACACATTGTCTTTGGAGAACTGAAATGTAGTACCTAGCTACACAAGTACATAATATTGGTGTCTTTAAAGGTGCTAAAGCCAAGCTTCATTTCCTAGTATAGGTGGCAGTTTCAACTTTTTTAAGACACAGACGGTCCAGCAATGGTTTTTGCCCTAACATATTTCTCATAAGGGAAGGAAGGGAGCCAATGCTGGGAGAACACTTTGAGGCGTAGACTGACAGAGACGTCTTTTCCCACATGCTGATGCCTAATGGGCCTCTACTGGCAAACACATAATAGAAAACAGTTGACCACTAAGCTGCCATGACTCATGACTTTAGAGTTCACAAACAGAATAAAGACACAAAGGACTAACAGGTCACAATTACTCCTCCACAGTTTATTTTACTTTTCTTTCTCCTTTTCATGTCTGTGGGTGTTGTTCTAAGTTTGTCATACTTCATTTTTCTTCTGCATTTACATGCCCAAAACATACCCACCTCACTTTCTGTCCAGCTAAATCTTCATCCCTTTTTCTTAGACTTTTCTGTATTGGGTCGTAGAACCTTTCAACAACGCAAAGAATTTTCTCCTTCACTGTAAGCCCAGTTTCTTCTAACACAGCACAAGAGGGGCAGAAAGCAAAAGATGTGATCCTGCAAAACAGAATAGTTGTGGCAAGACAGGGCACGATCCACTCCCATTACATACAGGTAACAGGGAACTTGTGAGCCCAAGCAAAGCACTACACGTAGGAGTTAGTGCTACTTAGTTAGTTATTATACCTCTGTAACCCCATAGCTGTCTACAAAACTTTCATACATCTATCCTCAAGACAGCCTCTTGACTTTCATACTTTAATTTTAGTATATGGTAGCTATTCTAGAAAGGCAAAGAAAAATTGCATTTGATCTAACTAGAAAACAGGTTTTCTTCCTTACGAAAATCAAAGAGAACAGGGTTTGGGTTTTGGTTTTTTTTGTTTATTTTATCTAAGTACACTCAAAAATAAGTCTAAATTAGCAGATAACTTCTAAAAGACATCCTTTTGCTCTCTAACATAAATATTTCTGCTTTGGGACATATCAAGCACTTTGGGGCAAAAAGAAAAAAGGACTACCATATAATATAAATGTTCCGTATCTGAAACCAGTCTAGGTCTCAACTGAAAATAATCCATCATGGAATTTAAAGTTTGCATATGAAAAACGGTTTGTTTGGTGGTTGTGGGTTTAGGTGGTTTTTTTAAGGACAGCAGACACCCCAAAAGAAATGTGTGAGAGTTGCCTGCCTTCATCTAAATCTCATACAATTATGACAGTTACTTCTTGTTATCTGGATTTAAAAGAACTAATAGGGGTATACCTGTCCTAATGTTGCTCTTGTAAAGTCAAATAGGTAACTGAGCCAAAGGAATCAAATGTAGGACTGGTGACTCAACAAATCCAGGATAGGACAAGTTATATGAATGATTTTTTTCCAGGTAGTCTGAAGGTTAATTAAAATGTTTAAATTAGATTATTTACAGTGTTACTTTGGGAAAAAACATTAAATAGTAATAAAACCATTGTGTATTTATTTTTTTGTTCTGACCGTAACTGTCAAAATAATTGATGAAAATGTATGTCACGATCATAAGGGCATGGCATTTTTCTGAAGTGCTATTCATGAAAAAAGTTTCCCATCTCTAATATTAACATAACTGAAGGAGTCCCTTGGTTTTAACATTCTATTAACACATCCAAGTTTTAATATTCTATCTGAGTCTGGGGAATCTGGTATCCTTTACTCATCCTTAGGGAAAGTGAAAGAAATTCACTGCATCTAGAGGTCTAGATGTGATACTTAAAAAAGTAGCATGGAGAAAATACTAATATTTCTGCTTTTGAATTACTCTACTATTCTTGTAGGTACCACAGTCCCCACCCAATGTCATTCTTCATTAAATAAATAATTAAAAGTATATACTTATTCAGATCATGTAGTACAACACTGCTTCAGTTTTGCTTTCCCCCATTTATTTGTTTTAATCTGTTTGTTTATACTGACATTAATGTATCTTTGTATCCCTTTCAAAGTAATGAGATTTCTGGTTTGTGCTCATCTGCTCCAGTTTGTATTTGAATTTTTTACACTAGATTTAGCCTGGAGAGAAATGTTGGTACTTTATTTATTAGGATAAACACATATTTATAAATTAAAGGAGCAGTTCCTTTATATAACTTTTCCTCCAACATCTGGAGGTAGCTTAGACTTGCTCCAAAATGCAGAAAGCTGCGATTTGCACTAAGGAGTTATAACAGAGGGGGGAAGGAAAGGGGGGACAGCAATCAGGTTAAAAACTGTAATATGGTTTTATAATTAGCAAGTATTTGTTATCACAGAAACAGCTATTACCCAGTATAATCAAAGTAGAATTTAACCTATATTTCTAATACATTTTTCCAAGTCTGTGCTGATATATTTGTAACTTTACAAAATACTTCTTTTGGACTGAAACTTTCGTAGTTTTGCCTGATCTTTTTTATATAAAAGTTTGAGTAATATCATTCCAAACATTTCTAAGTTATGTGTGGATTAATAACATAACCTTTTTCAGATGTTTCAGTAGCATATTTTATGCCTGAAGATTTCAATAATGGCAAAGGACAAAAACATCACACCTAGTTTGTTTTGGGGTGGTTTTTTTAATATTTTGTTGTGATCTAAGAAATGCCAAGCCTGGAAAAATGAGTATAATTGTTTCAAAGTTATGAGTTTTGAATAGACATTTTCCTCGAGGAAATTTTGTCTAAGTTTCTTTTTCTTCTCACTTTAAAAGGTCAGAAACTAACAATTTCAAATGCACTGAGATATCTAAATATTAAAGTTCCCGTGTCCAGGGATGATGACAAGATCATTAGGCAAAGGTCCCATTGTACTTAGCATCTTTTAAAGCTACGGCACTGTACTGAGATATAATGGATTCAAATACCTGATTTTAATCACCTCTAATTTGTATTTTTGGAAAGAGTTCAGATGTCTTCTGCTGATTCAGAAATTTATCTTGGGTCCATGTGAATATCTATCAGGAAAACAGACAAGCAGAAGTAAGAGAGAGTTCAAATGTTTCAAGTCTGGGATTGTTTGAGTAAAAAAACACTGAATCCTACTTCATCCATTAGGTCATTAATGGAACAGTTCAAGTCTTTCACTGAAATGTAATACTCCATACTTTGGGAATACAAGTCTACTGATGAGAGACGGCGTTCAGAAAGGTATTTGAAGTTGGCAAGCTGTGACATGTGCCACTCACTTTTTTCCATAAGGGCAGTGCATCACCATGCGGAATATAAAATGTGGATGGTTTTCTTCTCTTTCTTGATTATTAGTGGATTGCATGAAGTGGATGATGATGTAATTATTGACATAACTAAGCTGTCCGAAATACCCTTTACAGGGATTTTTTTTCTAGCTTAGCAGGCGAGTGCTTATTAACCTCGGGAGACAATCTGTAGTCGTATCGTAGCTGTTCTGAAGCCACGAAGCTATGTAGTGAAGCCTATGTTCAGGTTAAAAAGATATCTGTAACTTCAGCAAAGTGCTTCAAAATAGAAAAGGACATGTTGTGCATAGACAGGTTTCCGAACTGGTTCTCCATTTGACATAAGTGAGTTCAGGGAGCTTCAGCTGAAGATAGGGGAGACTAGGCAGCAGCAAGTTACTGCACTGGAAGGGTGCAACTACTGCAGTGGAAAGGCACAAACGCTCCATCCTCAAGAGATGGGAAATACAGGATTGATTTACACTGCATGACTAAAGTTAAACATGTTCCTGGGAATTGGCCTGGATAGGAATGTTTTCTAGATTTCTCCTTCAAAGAGCTGTTCAATATACCTGCCCATAGCCTTCTGCTTAACAAGACAGCTTCCCAAAGCTCTCTCGGGAGTGCAAACCAAAATTCATTTTGTTCTTTGGAGGGCCCTTCCAAACTCCACAGGAAACTCACTTACTGCTTCCTTTAATGGGTCAAACTTGCATCTCTGCTTCTCTTTCAACCTTCCAGTTCACTTTTTTTCCACAAAGACAGTTTATGGAGAAGTTTTTCTCAAACTGAGCAGAAGAGATCTATCTAGGTACACAAAGGGGAGTGATAGGAGTACTCTTCGGTATCGTGTGTATTTGCGACTGGGATACTGTTGTGACACCGGGTTATTGCCCATCAACAGCATTTATTACTGCTGTTACAGAAGGAACACTGCTGAAGTATGGGTTGTTGCTTGATGTAATTTTGTTTGACAACAAGTTGAGAACACAAATATCTGCATTTTGGGGGGAGCTGATGTGAATTGCTGCAAATGTATTCAAATACAAAGAGACAAAACAAACAAGTTAATATGATTTTGTTTCCCATAGTGAATCTTTCTTGTTAACTGCTTTCTTGTCACACTACTGTCAGGTCTAATAACACAGGCGTCATCTTCTACTCTGAATTATCTTCAGAGTGTGTCTTGCTGATTTTTTCGGCAGTGAAATCTTCAATCACAGCCTGTCCAAGACACAATGGAGCATCAGCCCGCATTTTCAGTTATGACAGATGTATTCCTGCACCACTCCTGCTCATTCACAATGTTGTAAGGATTCGTGTAGGTTTTTGCCTAAAACAAAATACTGGTTGCTGTCATTTATTCCTGTTCGCATAAACTCATGCTGTTGATTTTCACTTCCAGGTTCCTATGCAGCCCATCCCCACTCTACCTACAATGGCCCCTTCCTAACAAGATGTCAACACCCTTCTCTGATCACTGACTCTTAAAAGCAGGCAAAACTCCTGTCTTACATTTTAATTCAAGTACAGGAGTGCTTTTCCTATGCTGCCCTTATGCCTAGGACTTCCCTGGAGACACTGGCCCACAGGCCTTCAGACTCAAAACTCTCCTTTACTGTGACACCTACAAATATGCACAATACTGGTCTGCTTTTTTTCTACCTACAGCTTGGTTGGATCCTGCTCCATCACAGCGGCTTCCAGATCTTACGAGAATATTAATAGAAACAACAATAAGGACCAAAACAGCAAAAGGTATTTCACAGGAATAGACTTGTATTTTTTCTGAAAGGTCCACATGCAAAACCAACTTTGTCTAAATAATGACAGACTAGGAAAAAAAAAATAAGGGACTTTCAAACCCTTATGTAGGTGCCCTCTCTACTTCTCACACGTGAATGTGTTAAATCCCTACCAATAAAAGGTGTAAAGGATGAGTGAGCAGTAGTAAGCAAAAACCTCAGAGTTTATGGGCAGTAACTCTTCTCCTTCACTGAATGGTAGAGATCACTGTAAATTTACCTTCGAAGGTATTTAACCAGTGTCTCTTCCTATAGCAGCGTGGTATTCAAGCTATTTAATATCACCTTCCCTCTCAAAGATTGATCACATATTTATTAAGATACATCACTTCTGATCTGATCTTCTTGCAATTTATCTCTTTTACTACCTGTAACTGCCATTTTAAAGAGAATTGTTTTAAAGAATGGGAGTTTCAAAATAATATTCTCTAAATAACACATCCAAATCCCCACGGTCACCTAAAGCCTTTATTATGTATTTATAAATCCTAACTATAAAGTAAGAATAATAAATAATTGCATTGCAGTATATTTGGTGAAATGAGTACTTTCCTTTACCAATGAAAGGTGAAGTGGCTAGCTAAAATGAGAACTAAGCACCTAATGGAAGAACACTTCATTTAGGAATGTGAGGAAGCGTAATATGCCAAGCGTATCCTAAATTAAGTCTCGTGGCACTGCAGAGCTGTGACTGCAACGTCATCGTGTGTATATGGGTGGGAGTCGGCAAATAGCTGTGATGGAAGCTCAAAGTTGCTCTTTAATCTTGTAATATGTTCACTGGTATTTTATTTACAGAAGCAATTACTTCTGGCTATATATAGTTAGTTACTGTAATAGTTATTTTACAGAAATAGCAACCAAGTTTTATGTGTCAACATTCTCCATTCACTGGAATTTTTGGAACTTCTTGTCAGAGAATGAATGACTGCAGTGATGCTGCAGGATAACCGAGACAAATACGAGCAACCAAACCGGCCATTTTCTAGGCCTGCTAGTACTATTAAAGTCGAGGTTGCTGGATCACTGTTTCTTGAACCTAACAGCATTGCTTTAAATCTAGCAAAGATGAGGCATTACCTATGTTTATGTTCCTTCCAAAACGTTAACTTGGTTACAAAATATTGTGCACACTTCAAGTTGAACAGATATTGTGACTGAGTCTGCAGGACTGACTGTAATCATTTAAAAGAATGGACACTAGGACTACTAAAACAACCATTATCAAAGTATTTTTAACAAAACTGCAGGCTGCCATGCTAGTAAAAATGCCAACACACTTTACAACCACAACCAGAAAGCAAGTTCTGACTTCACCAGGGACAGGCCACGCCACGGTCCAGCTGTTGGCGGCAGCCGCCACTTCCAGGAGGGCTGGGTCCGAAGGGAAAACACATCTCTCCTGCAGCCAAGAGCTGCGTCTTTCCCGGCTCTCACCCAGGATTAGGCTAATCCGCCTCCAGCCACAGCTCTGCTGAAGACAGTGGAATTTCAGGCAGGTGATAAAGGCCTTATGTCACTCTTATTTTCATCTTTACAGTTGTGTGGATTTGGCCACACACGTATAAACCTTTTGGATTTTAAGGCACCGGCTTGCTTTCGAAGATGGAAAAAGAGGGAAATGATGACTGAGAAGTAAAGAAGTTCTCTAAATGATAATTTGTATCAGGATATCTAGTACTATGACTACATTTTGACTATATACAAAGTTTCTTGTTTCAAAATTATCCACAGATTTCTTGGTTAGAACTGCTTAAGTACACCTGTATAAACTGTCGTGCCAGCAACAGACAGGCAGGGAACATGGCAAACATCAGATACCGTTACTGTCCATGCATTAACTGGAACTGGCCAACATTTTTCTGGCAGGAATTTTGCTACAAAATCTAAGATTCTTGTGCAACCTCTTTGTGTGCTAATACTTGAGCATATCATAGTCATTGTTTATCCTCACACAGCATTTTAGGAAACATTAGTAGCCCATTTTAACAACGAGGAACTGAGCCACTCATCGAAGAGCCACTCATCGAAGGTCACACAGGACCTACCCCCTGTAGCAGAGGAGGAAATTGAGTCTGAGATTCAGATTAATGTTCCCTAGACTGAAGCCCTTTTCACAGCTTGCTGAAAGCATCTGATCAATTTGTAAGCACTTAAGCTGCTATTTGAACAGGCGGGAATAATGGACGCATTTTGAGGCCTCTCCACTTGGCAGGATTGTCTCCTGTTTTCAGAAGTGACGGATTTGGTCCTTCTGTAACAAGACACGCGGCCTCGTGGCTGTTGAAGGTCCTGACCTGGGTGCTTCTGCAGAGTCAGCAGATGAAACTGGAGACTGATTTGCCTCTGAGGCATCCTAGTCCCACACGCTGACAAGTGATAGGCAAATATGTATATATATGGGGTAAAATAAAGAGGATAAATGCTTTTATATGGATAATAGTACAGGAACAATGGGTTTTGCTAGTTCAGTGGACTAACTTTGAGTGAAGTACTTTAGTTCTGATTCCTCCAAATGTGACGTTTTCCAAAAAACTGCTGCAGCCTAGAAAAAAATTTCCTATAATCTTGAGCATGCTTATTTACAGAAATCAGAACTGACTTCTACAGAAGTAGAATTGCCCTCTAGCAATTCCAAAGCCACCATTTGCTTCTGACTCTGAAGCGATCGTCTCTTTTGAAATAGATGCATGCAGTAACCCAGGAACAATAGTCTACACTTCAGTCTAAAGAACCTTTGGTATCTCTCATCTTCCTTCCAAGACTTAGTTCTTTTCCTTTTCCCTTATATATATAGACTGGACATATTAGCACGTAATGGAGCTTCAGGAGTAATTCTACAAAACAGTTGCTGGATCAATTGGGAGAAGAGCCATACTATCTTCCTCTCTGCAGCTGTGCAGTTAACAGATCATGTATGGAATATCAATGGATTTTGAAGATGCAGGATACGGTTCTCTACCTTTGCACAAGGCACATAATTTGTCTGTGCTTTTGTCCTTCACAACAGGGAAACAACAAGGCTGGGAGGATAAATACCAGTGCTTTCCAGAGAAATTCAGCTCTTCAAACACACTCTGATAATAGGTATTTCATCCCATATGTGCGTAGGGACCCTACATCATATGGACCAAGCACCTCTGTCCTCCACGCACAAAGACCTGCTGTAAACATGTACAGAGCAATTACACAGCAACGGCCAGTAGATTCAGTAGGTGTTGGACAAAGAAAGTCGGTTGCAGTGTCGTCTTCAACCTGGTACTTAGGATCTGAGCACAGAGGACCCTCATTTTGTGAAGGCATCACCATAAATACCGTAAAGACTGTCGGGCTTTCAAAGTGGGGCAATGGTGGAGGTCACACTAGTATTCTGGATAGGCAGGGTATAGGCTAAAGGTAGAGCCTAATGATCTGACCAAAGTGATAAGCTTGCAGTAGTGGCAAAAGTTAACAGTGACATGGAGTTCCCATTTGCAAAAGCTCACTACCACACAAAATAAAAATATTGGTGCTTTGTCCAGCTGACAAGTAGAAAATATAAAGTCAGTGCAAACTATTTCCTGACAGATCTCTGCTTCTGCTGATTGACATTTCTATCAGTCCCAAATCAAATGGTTACTTCATACAGATCACCCATATCACTGCTGGGCACACAACAGTGTTTAGGAGTCAGAGGCACGGATGAGGATGCCATCACACTGTATTTTTATATGAACACAGGCAGTGAGATGGTCTCTTTCTCAGAGACCTTTCAATATAAATATAAGGCAGGAAGAAACAGAAGAAAACAAAAACAGATGGGGATTACAAAACCACTTTGAGAGTACATTGGCAATACGGACAGTAGACTCAACACTGGCCATGTTCTTCTAGGCCTTGTAGACAAAAAGAAATTGAAGACATTGTGAAGCAGAGTGCTTTTTTTGGCAGATGCTCTTATGTCTGCATTGTTCACAAAAGGCCTTTGCTAATTAATTGGGAAATTACTGCTTTTTCTTCTGCAAGGCCACGCAGCCAGGTGCAGACAGATACAAGCAAGCTCTGCTCATGCTCTGGGCTGCCCAGACATAAGCTAGCCTCCGTCTGGAAGATGTAGAGTCATGCTAATGTGGCACCGTGCCCAAACTAACATACCCTGCCTCTCAGCAGTGCTCATTAGCTTAGGTTCCTGCAGTTATCCTACTTCTGGACTGGGGCCTTCCGGTGTCTGACAAGCTAAGGGCACTGGCAGAGTTCTCCTGTCTTTCTGCCTCCTCTATGTACATATACCTTTATGTCATTACATGTTGAGAAACGGACTGTTAAAAATCACCAATTCTCTTCTCCCAGTTGCACTCCTAAGGACATTTTTGTCAGTCTGCCAAGATGGTAACAAAACACATGAACATCTCATGGTTCAGCTCACACCATCACCAAAGCAGCAGTGATGGCTGCAGAAGCAGCTAACTCATGAGCTGCCAAAGCGCTGAGGTAGGAAACAGGAGTATGGATTACATTCTTTATGAAGCCCGAGTACAGACCATACAACCCTCAGCATGTTCCTGCAACATGGCCAAGAACCAGGTTGCACTCTCATACCATAAGTAATCCAGCATCTGCCCCCAACGGCAAATTTTCGGGAACACTGTGAAGGACTGAATTTCCTCCAGTTCTCAAGGAGGAGAGAAGAAGACCCAGCACATCGCCCACCAGCTCACCTACCTTCCTGACCTTTCAGGTGGCATCAATTTTCCAGCCCCTAGAAAAAGAGAAAGAAATGCAGCTCTGCTGAGTTTCTTCTCACTGACCGCTGTTAGGACACATAATCCATCGTTCTTCACTAAAATGACAAATTTGACTTGTTTTATATTGAACTATGGCTACTGTGGAAAAGATACAGGATTCAGTCCCCACTGGTAATACAAGATACGGCGCAACTGCACTCAGTTTAGCCTTTACCTTTCTATTAGACTTATGAAATCGCACTCGGCCATATGAGAATGCTACTGAGAATGCCACATGAAGGAGTCAGTGGGGGGGAAAGGGACAATTCAGGTTGCTCATCAGATTTTATTTCTGTGGTTATTTCACTGTGAGAGTCTCACAATTTTCCGTGGGATGCCTCCCTTCACCAGTAAGTATTTTCACAAAGGGCAGGATAAAGATTACACAGGGAGTTCTAAGCATGGCTTTTTGCTTGGCTTTGCAGCCTAAATACTATTCTTTAAACACAGCTTTAAAAAAACATCTCAGGCATACACAGTTGTATGATAACATACTAATATACAGATGAGAGGTTTTGCCGTGGTTATACCTGGAGTGTCTTTCACAAGCAAGAATATGCTTATTTTGTCCAGCCTGCAGACTGCTAGGAAGCCGTAACAGCATAAAGCTGCAGCTCATGCACCCTCCGTTAGCAGGGCCCGTTAGTCCAGGTTAGGCAATGCACTAGCTACGGCTACGCAGCTTCTGGCCAGCGCAGAGCACAGGTGGAACTTTTGCTGTTAGTAGAGCACATACCCATACCTCCTGCTGAAGAATTTTTAAGCCTGAGCTTGAGAAAGCATTGCATTCACGGCAATACTGGAACAGACTGACACTCAAGTCATTCTGAAATCAGAGGGGTAATCCGTGTTTAAACTTAGTCCTATGCATTAATCTTCTTTTTTTACTATTTTGCTATCCTGAATAGAGATAATCATAAACATGTGCTTTCCTGAGTGGAGCTCTGAAAACACTAACATGTAGCAGTTCAGACAATGATTTATTCGTGTCAAGTCTAGCCCTTATCAAAGAACAGTAAAACAAAGAACAAGCATTACATCTGGGCCATGAAAAGCTATTTCACTCTGTAACTATACTGCATTGCATTAGAAAGTAAATCTAATGTAAGAGAAGAAAAAAGCCTTGTATGATTAGACTAATTTTATCGAAAATGATCCAAATTAGGGAGTTTCAAATTTTATATCCGTAACTTGAATTCACAACTGGTTGGTTCTTTTGAACTGAACTCTGAAATAATTGGGTAAATGCCTTTTAAAGGTTTAGAGAAATGTCAGTCTTAATCTTTTGCAGCAGGGGTCACTATAAACAAATCTAAAAAAACCTGCCAGCATAGAATACATATGCCAGAACAGACAGTAAAATTACTGATTATACATAAGGAACGATGTCACTGCAGGCGAGCATGAGAAGAAAAATCAAACATTTTTATGTAAGTAATTTCTTTAAAATCAGTTGTACAGGCTTAGCCCACCCTTACAAGAATGGTGACCTAATTTCAAACTATTAATAGAAAAGAAATAAAGTTGACTCCGTGATATGTACTTAGACATAGGAATTTTAATGCAGTGCATCAAAGGAGTCAGATGACACAGGCAGTATTTTTATATTCTGCACAGAGTTTCACTGTAAGTATTACAAAATATAATCAGACCAAGTATTTAAATATGATTTCAATGCTATTTATAGTCACAATCTTTTGTCCTTAGTTATATAGTGCACCGAGTTCCTATATTTAAAGGTTGTTTTCACATTGTCATAAAAGCAGCATCTGATCTGAAATATAATAAAATCAGAACCTTACCTATTATAAATGACAATGTTTCAGTTGAAAAACTGTCTGAGGTTCTAACATGATTTCATATGTATGACATTAGCTGGTTAAATGACAACAGCTCAGTCTTAGCAATGGATATTTCCCTAGCATTAGACTAAACTACCCTTTGCTCAGCTCTTACTAGGACAAAATTCCAAGTGAATCGACCCAGAGCCTGCAAACACTTACACACTCGATTACCTTTGAATACGTGAACAGTCCTATGGAGGTCTGAGTCAGATCATCAACTTGTGTAAATCACAGGCTCTATTTAAATCAACAGAGCTGTGACAGTTTATATCAGCTGAAGATTTGGCACCAGAGATACAACCCCATGCATAAAGACAAGTATGTGCCTAAGTCTCTCTCCAGGCCCCTGAAAGCCACAGAGGTCAGGTAAACTTCATGGAAAGAGAGAGACTGAATTGAACATTCTTGTGTTTAAAGTCATTCCAGACCGTTAAACAGACATTTATTATAAAGGCAAGATGAAAAATTATGAATTATTTAAGTTTATTACACCTTAGTTACATTTAAGATGTTGCTGTTCCAAGGCTGGAGGACAGCTGGCTGGTAGTTATGACCACAAGTTACAAATATTTATGATACAAAGCAGAAGACCTTTTAGGGTAATGGAAGCTCGAAAGGCGGCTTTCATGTAACAGCCCACTTGCTCCACTCTTCTAGCCATGGCTCCAGAAACCAGCACCCATTAAACTTTGCATATGAAATGGACTTCACGGGATTCTTGCTGAACGTTAACTTAGTAGATATAGATGAAAAAGAAATAGATGCAGAGATCACAGGGAAGCATAACTTTATATGAAACTTTAAGATGGGTGACTGACACTTGGACACTTTTTCCAGCACTGGAGTGCAAATGTTTCTAGTTATAAGGAAAATTAACGCAAGTTCTAAACTGTGTGGGTAAGGGAACATGAACGTCCTACATATATTTGGATCTACATGCTCTTATCTACTCACCGGGCTGAAAAGGCACGTATTTATTGCTATGTCTTCTGCTTTGATATAGTATCTCAGCTTCACATGACGATGATTTCTGCTTCCCAATACCCCTGTGAAAAATAACTAACCCCACTTTACGGAGGGTTTTTTTGGCTAGCAGAAGCAATGAGACATTTCTAGCACCTTTCAAACTCCCATCAAGAACTGAACCTCGCCATTTTGCATCTCTGCTCTCTGTCCTTAGTTTAAGCGAAAGGCGGACGATGCTTCCGCACCGCGGCAGACGCAGGGATGCTGGTCCCACAGCCCTCACACCTTCACCCCGCACAACACGCGGGGGACAGCCGACAGCCACCACCGCCACGAGGGGAAGGGGACAGCCGACAGCCACCACCAAACACCGTCATCGCGTTGCACCTGAGGCACCTCGAGGCCGCGTTAAGCCCCGGCCGACACCCGCCTGAAGAGGTGGGGAGGGGGAAGAGCTGGCTTTACCGGACCCCCTTACTCAGGTCTGCTGAGGCGCGGGGAGAGACCCACACCCGCACAGGAGGGCCGGTTTCCACCCTGCCCACCGCCGGCACAGGCCCCGGCCCCGCGCGGTACCAGCACACGAACCCGCTTCCCACCGCCAGCCCCGGCCACCCCGCGCCCGCTCCCTCCCCTCCGCGCCCGGGCCCGCGTCCCGCCCTCCCGTCCTGCGGCTCCGGCGCCCAGCGCCACCTGGCGGCGGCATCGCGGCCTGTCCGGTCGGGGCCCGCCAGCAGCGGGAGGGCGGCGGGGCGGGGCGGCGCGGCAGGCACTGCCGCCCCGGGGGCTGCCCGGCCCCGATCGGGAACCCCATCGCCGCTGCCGGGCGTCGTGGGCGGGGCAGTGGGCGGTGCCTCCGCTGACCCCGCCCCCTTCACTGGCCGCTTCCTGCGGCGCGGCACGGCGGCTGCTTCCTGCTCCTCCCCGCGGCGCGTCGGGCGGGCGGCTCCGCCATGGCTGCCCTGGCGGCCCTTTCAAACGCGGCAGCCGGCAGCAGGGGGTAAAGTTTGGGGAAGCCTCCCTCCTCTCGCCGGGCCCGGGCCGAGGGTGAGGCAGGGCGGGCAGCGGCCTGCGGGGCTGCGCTGGCTTCGGCGCCCTCCGTGCCGGCAAGCGAGGGGTTTCCTGTTGTCTCGGTTGTCTCGGTGGAAACGAGCCATTTTCTTCCTGGGCCTCCGTTTCTGCTCCCTGCATCTCCCTCAGCCCCGGGGGGAAAGGGTTGCTCGGGGCTCCTCTCGTCCTGAAATGGTGCCGGCGGCCCCGTTGTGCGAGAGCCGCGGGGGGCGGGTGAGCGGGACCGGTGATGCGGCCGGCAGCGCCCCGGCGGGCCGGGGCACCCACCGGGCTGTGGCGGGAGGACGTGGGGCTCCCGGCCTCCGCTGGGATGCCTCCTGTGCCCCCCGCCTTCCTTGGGGGCAGGAAGGGGTTTGCCAGGCGGCTGTTCCTGTGGTTCTGCCGGGGAGCTGATGCCCTTCCCAGGCACGGGGGGTGGAATTTAGCTCGATTAGTCCTTCCTCTGGAATGCTGTCAACAGTTCTGAGGAAAGTGGGGTGTCATCTGGGGAAGAAGAGGGCTTCGAAGTACATAAAGTTTATTTTAAGCTCGGCCACATTCTTGGGCCAAAAAGCAGTGATTTGGATGGTAGTGAGTCACCAAGCAACAAACAGTGCTTTACTGCAACTCCCCTTTGTGCCTGCACGACTCTGAAAAGAGCATTATTGGTGTCGTAAACTCTGCTGTGGCTGCCGCCATGCAGAACAGCTGCACATCTTCTGTATCCCTCAGGAGTGAGGATGTCCCACTTAATTAAGCTGGATGGCTAGTTTGGTGGGTTGGAGAAAAGGAGTAGCAGCACATGATGTAGCAGTCTGTTACTGAATCAGCAGTAGTATCCCCCTGGTTTTGGATAATGTCTGTTTTCATAGGCGGTTTGAGATAAGTGGTTTAAAAAAATGCCTTCTTGTGCACACCTCTTCTGATTCATTGACAGGCTGCTGCACAATGCAGGTTGTTCCTTTCCCTCAGTGGGACCACTAGTTATAGGAACAGGCTTGGAGGAGAGTGTGCTTTCTAAGGGCACAACCTTGGTGTTTTGCCTTTTTGGTGGTACTTCTGTAAGTAGTAGCAGTAGGTGGTACTCCTACTAGTCTTAGACCTTTTCCTTTCTGATTAGCGTTGGGGACTGTTTTGCTCTATGTGCATACCTTATATGTCTTTCCCTTTCTTTCTGGCTGTAATTTTCCAGTTAGCACTGGAGTCCACTGATTTGTGTCTGTGACTCCTTTCTCAGGCAGTCCTGACTGGCTTTGTGCAGGAAAAGTCCTTGGACATTGCTGCATCAGCTTCTCTGGGCAAAAGTGTCTGGGAGTTCTCCAAGGTTTTAACCTCGAGAGGATTACAGTAAGTTGGATTTATATTTTGAAGTACAACTTAGTTACAGGTGATAAAAACCTTCTGGAATGATAGAACAATTTCCATATGAGTCCCTACCATCGGTCTGCATAGCATTTTTTTCCCCTTTGCTGCTGACAGTATGCTCACACTTTGATTTCTTCTTAAGATGTTATTCTAGCATGCAATGGAGGTGTCTTAAAATGACAAGCAAAATCAAACTCTTGAGGGCCTACATATAATTATTGAAGTGAGCCATTCTGCTGCTACTAATAATGGCCTGAAATCCACTTGTCATGTGGGATTCGTAGTGCTTTTTATGTCCTGCTCCAGATGCTTGGTGTTATAATAAACTGTCATTTGTCTAGTACTGTGTGGTTTAAGAAAAAGCTAAAATGCAAAATTCTATTATATTTGCTATTTTCTTCATGCTAGAAAAGCAGAGGCTGCAGAGCAAAGTTTGAGGAGCTTCCTGCACAGACAGATTTCCTTTCTGGAAGAAACGCATTAATTTAACTGGAAAAGAGCTTTAGAAGTTTTCGTGTCCTCTTTTGCTGGAGAGGGGTGGGGTTTTTTTGCAGTTACTGAAATGAAATTAATTCCCAAGTATATGGGTGGTGGTGGTGTGTGTGTTTGGTTGTGTGTTGTTTTTGTTTGTGGCTTTGTTGGTTTTTTTTTTTTTTTTTTGATCCTGTACCTTCAGGTAGAAGAATCTATTTGAGTTGTAAGGTGCAATAGACTTTGTTGATATTCAGATCTCTATTTCTCTAGTTATGAGGGATTTATGTGACTTAATGTAGTGAGGTTATGAGATTTAAATTTGCCATAATGGCATTCATTTGATCATACTGTGAAAGTATAATCTTTTCTGTAACTTTCAACTGTTAAGTACGATTTTTTTCTAAAGTGCCCTGTAGAAGATGTCGCAATCTATTAGGATTACTGGAGCAATTTCTGACTCTGAAAATTGTTCCTGTAATGGTGGAACTGCAACACATAGCCTTGTGCTAGTGCTGGACTGTTCTTTGGGGGTTTGGGAGAATGGTGGAGGTAGGTTTTTTCATTTAATTACTTAAACTTTTTTTTCTGCAAGTATTTGCTTACACCGCCTGGATTTGCATATGATGACATTTACTTTTAATGGGTTGTATCTTTGCATAGATAGGGAAGCTGAAGAGAATATCAGTATCTAAATGAGACTTGGATCACCCTTTAACGTAAGGTCTTTAGAGCCTCAATCTACTTATATTCTACATGCTGCCTAGAACTCCTATTTGGGAAGAGAGACCAGAGGAATGATTACTTCCTCGCTGTATGTTTTGTGCGTACTCATATTAAGATTCTGTACAGTGAAGTATAATAAGAGCTACCCTTTCGTTCTTTATTCCTGGCGTGGCCCCACACCAAACTACACTAGCCTTATTTTAATGAGTAGTTGAAGGGCAGGGAGAAGTGTGCTATTTACAGCCATCAGGATAGTTCAAATACATTGTGGAGCTCTGCATTGGATGCAGTGGTGGGAACAAAAGAACTGGCGACAAAACTGATGCCAAACTATTTGGAGAGTAGACCTGGGAGATATATTTATCTACAATAGCAATGATTTAAATAGTTTCAGCTCTTCTTCACTGGACAGCATAATAGCTCTGCAAAGTCGTCTTTCGCTTTTAAGTGGGAAGCACTTTTGAAGAACACACTGTGACTGTTTTGAGTTTTGTGGAGAAGCGAGGCTTTTGTGACGACTGAGTGCATGAGGCACAGAGAATTCAAGTGGTTCAAACAATGATGTTTCATGCTGTCTGCTGTCATTTGGGAGATGGACAAGCAGAAGAGTTTTGATTCTCTTGAACAGGGAATCAAGGGTCTAGTGTTAAGGTCTCAGCCTGTTGCACAGAGACAAAATGTTGCACGTGGACCAATCTGAAATGAAGCAGATGTGAGCTAAAGTATGTGAGCACGGTTGAAGTTTTTAGCTCCTAGCTCCTGTTGACTGGCATAGAAGTAAAATACTGTTGGTGAGATGATTAAGAACACTTTATCTCAAGGAACAACAATTTTTTTTAATGACTGCAAAGTTTCCAACAACATATATAAAATAAGAAAAAAATAACATGTTAGCAAATGTTGCTTGGAAGTTTGCTGGCCTTGGGTGTGAGGAGAGCTGCTAGAACAGAGCTGCAGGAGTTCACTATGCCAACTGGCAAGCCAGTGAAATCCTACACGGGGTAACTTGTGCCCATCACTGGATACTGTGTGTTTACTTCCTTCAGGTGATAAGTACAGGTGATACCAGTAATCCAGGCACTGCAAGCACCTGCAGTAAGATACAGCAAAACTGAACACAGGAGGGGAAAAAAGTTTACTCTGACTTGTGTCTGGTATAAATTGGTTACTCTTCATTTTTCAAGAAGCAGTCCATTTTGTAATTGGCTCTTCTACAGTTATGGGACTTTTCTGGATTTGGGAAGGGGACACAGATCTATGCAAGCTACAGTTTCTTTCTTCAGAGTAGAAACCAGCCCTAACTTTGCATATGGTTACCTGGAGGTGACAGAGAAGGAAGAGGTAAAGGCAGCCTATCTGGAAAATATAATAGAAGAACAGTGGCCAACTTCATGCTTTCTTGAGCCCAGCATGCTGTGGGAGGATGAAAAAGCTTTTCCAAGCTTCCTCAACACTTGAGGCAGGAGACATGGAGGACCATATCCCAGTAGAAACAGAGTGCGGAGCAGGCAATAGCTCGTGTGATTGCCTCGTATGTAGTCAGTGCAGCCAGCGTTGTAGATGCCCCATGCGGAGCATAACTGTTGGCCTTTCTTGAGTCTTCCTGCCTCACTTAAGGGACTGTCTCTAAGCTTTTTTTTTTTTTGAATCTGCAATAGTTATTCATGAACATCAGTGGCATTTAGACTCGTTGCTTTTTCATCTTCTTCTCTGCCTCCCCCTCCCCAGTGAATCACAGAAGGACTGTTTTTCTTAGTCATTAACTGTAGGTGTTAGCACACCCTAGCGCAGGCAGCTCAGGAGGAAAATTTAGCAGACAGCTGTCTGGCAGTTTGGAATCAAATCAGAAGTACTTTTGAGGATTTGAATAAAAAAAAGTGATTCTTTGTAAACAAAAAGAATATATTGAGCAACTGCAAGATTCTTTTTCAACAAATATGAAGTACAGTTAGTTGGATTTATATGTTATTAGAAGGGGAGGTGGTTATGACTTGGCCGTACCTCACAGTGAAATATCGTGACTTTTTTTTTTTCCTTTGTGATACCCCATGTTTGATATTAGTCTCAGAGATGCTTTTTGGTATTGGGCTTTTATTTTGAGCTGTAAAACTCCATTTTGGCCTCTGACTTGCCTTTGGCTTGTCTGTTCATGGAGAGTTATTCTGAAATAAATTTTGTGCTTTAAATTCACATCTTAACTTTAGTTCAGATTAACTTTAAGTGCAGGTACAAAAGCCTTTAAGATCAAAGTTACCACTCTTCTCAAGAAAATTTAGTAGATTAATAATATAATAAAAGTAGGAGTTTATGTATCTGAGGCCAGTCCCAACTCCGTATGTGCTTGTAAGAACTGTCACAGTATTGATGAGTGGGACAGAGGACAGATTCTGTACTGGTCTTATCTTCTTTGATCTGCTAGATCAAGCATTTTTAATACCTCTCCAGCTTTCTGGAGGATGGCAACAAACACTTAAAAGGTGATCTAAGTATTTTTTAAAGTGGAAAATCCAAGAAATCAGAAGAAAAAAACCCCAAACTTTGAACTGTCCCATAAAGACTTAGCCTTATTACATATCACTTGCTTTTCTATTTCATGCTTTCCTATGTCATTTTTATATTTACTATATGGTAATTCTCAGACTTAAGGATGTGGGAGCAAATACTAACCTGTTCATGAAGAATGTGGAAAATGCCTGGTTTCCTAAACCAAGGAGCTTCTCTCATTCTTATGCTGATACGAAGAGTCAAATCAGTCACCAGTGTTGGTTGGCAGGAAGTACAATTAACTTTATAGAGTAAGCTTCACTCTTGTCATAATCTTGCTTAATGTAACAATACAAACATTGAGATATTTTGAGACCCTGCCCTTGGGCACTTGAGGTGAGAGGGAAATATTAGCAGAAAAAAGACCTTCTGGATGAGGCTTTCCTTTTACCTGGGCTTTTGGGTAAGCCCCAAAACTATCATGGTGATACGCTGAGTGTCCAAAACTGGCAGGGAAGTTTAGAGAGCGGTGTTATGTAGGGGGAATGCTGGCCTCAGGTGAGAGAACATGCATGTTGGCTTCTTCCTTGCTATGATTTATTGGGTACCTATGAATAAGCTGGTTAGAGTGTTTAAAAACTGATCACTGGCTTCCAAAATTGCCTGGAATACTGAAAAATACCCACCTAGTTGGATTAGCTGAAGAAGTATGGCTGATAATGGTATTGTAAGATAAACATCTAGTTTGAAAACAGAGAACTGAGAGACCTAACCATGTGAGAAATGTCCCAGTGTATGCAAAAAATGGATCAGAGATCCATCTGGCTCAGGTATTACTTAATTATGGAAATCTTAATGTTGCAAACAGGAATAATGTTTTTTGTTTCTCCCATTCACAGATTAAAGTACAATGTAAAATGGAAACATTATTTTCATGCCTCTGAGGTAATGGGAATAAATAATTAATTCAAGGCTATGATAATTACTATTCAGCTATAAAGAGCAAAGGAAAACAGAGAAGCAGAGTGGCTGGGTGAAATTGCAGGTGTGTCAGAACTGACAGTGAAAAATCACTTGGGAAGCTAATAAGGTGAGTAATGCTTTTGTGTTCTGTGGAGATTTCTGGTTTCCTGTGGTTGACGTATATTCTAACCAGTCACATAACGGGATTTTGGTCAGTGGAACGGCACAGAAAGGCTGACCTGTTACCGACCATGATGATTGCTACAAGAAAGTGTTTGCGAGCAAGCTAATAGCTAATGCTCTTTGATGTGGGCCTCAGTAGTCCTCCTCCTGCTGTGGTGCTGAAAACACTTAAATTTTGGTACTGCTTTACAAGGAAAACGTGCTGAAAGCCATTTATAACAATAGTTACACTTCTAGTGCTTGAACAGAGGCCAGAATAAAGTTGGATTAAAGAGCATTTCGCCCTTGAGTTAAATGGCACTTTGCAAAACGCTTATCCAGTTTGTATGTGCAAACATGGGATTTCAAGGCTCACATCGCAGCAGTAAGGCTGGATCAAAGGTCAAGGTGCAAAAAGTTTTTTGGGTACAAGAGCTGGAGAGTAGAATGTGAAGAACGATGAAATTGGACCAGATATAGGTAAAATTTGTCTATGAATTTTATAGCTATAGAAATGCTTTTTTTGTTTATTTTTTTAATTTTAATTTTCTGGCAGGTAAAATTTTGAGGGTACCTAAAATTCTGTAACTAATGCTGCCAAATACAATTATTGAAATTCATGGACCCAGCCATTGTCAAGAATTCTATAACTAATTAACTGAAACACAGCTATGGTAGATACGAATCTCGGGTGAGGAGAAAGTCTATGCCTTCCCTTTTTACCTTTGGTAATTGTTTTATGTGCTTTCTATATGCTAATGAGCAGGTCTTTCAAAATCATTGCTTTTATTATTCATACAAGCAACAGATAGTCTTTAAAGGTGAAATTGTAGATCAAAATGGACAATCTTGTAGTCCTGTTCACATCAAAACCATATGCAAGCTGACTTTACTAAATCTTAATTTTATTTTCTGTACTACTTAAATTGATGGAGGAAAGACTGACGCAGTATGTAAGTGACACCCAATAATATGTCTGAGAACAAATACTCTTACTGCTAGAATAGCTTTACGTGCAAGCCAAATAATTACCTCCATTTGAAGACAAAAATAATTTGAGAGGCTGTAGTCCTGGTTTGTCTGCTGCTTAGTTGAAAAGATTGTTTCATGTGTGCTGCTGTGGCCTAAATTCTTGGATACTAAGAAATCCAAACTTGCTTTAGAGGAAACTTTTGTGATTGGTGAAGACATTATGAGGGCACACTTGGCAGTGAGTTAAAGGGCTGAATAAGAAAATACAACTGCAACCAAATGTTCTGTTTCTCTCTTCTTGCCTCTGTTTCAGATGTCATCTCTACCAAGGAGAGTGAAATCTGAAGCCAAAGCCCTTATATCAGAAGATGATGAGCTTCCTTCATTTCTAAATTCGTAAGATTACTCTTTTCCTTAGGATTTTTTGAAAGGTTTATGCTATGCATGAGCAATTGCTCAAGAACAACACTCAATTTCTGAGAGCTTGATTAACAAGCTTTAATGCACAAAAATGTCAATTATAAACCAGAAATTACCTATGCTGCTTCATGATCACAGTGAAGACAAGGTGAAACTGAATTGCCAGTTGTCCAAACAGAATCAGTTGTGTACGCATCCCAGTGACCAGCTTCAGGAAAGCTTGGTAAAGCATTCCAGCCATTAGCTCTGCAACAGCATGAAAGACCTGTATTTGTTGAGTCTGCCTACCTTTCTGTTCATTTTTCCTGTTTGCTTCCTTTCATGTCAGAAAACACTGACTGGCTTGCTTATGTGGTTTTTTATTCTTCTCACAAGCAATATTGTTTGTTTTTCAGGAGCTCTGAATCAGAGGAGGAAGAGGAGGAGTGGGAGCCAAAAAGCAAAATTGCCAAGAGACCTCGGTTGCCAAAGAAAAATGAGGCAAAAACTAAAAAAGTTGCTGCTCCACGGTCAGCTGTGGCCAGGAAAAAGGTCAAGAAGGTAGCAATAAAAGAGGAAATGGTGAGTATCTGTAAGGAAGAGACACTTAATTACTGTGGCAAGTAACACAAGCAGAATTTTTCCAACTCTGGTTCACTTGGTTGCCTGAGTCTGATCAGCTCATCCGATTCCACTGTTACTGTGAATATTCAGTATATTTGATAAATGTGGCTTTCTTATTTATTTAAGTGTCCCAGATCTGAGCGCCCTTCTTTAAAATTTTGGCCAATGATAATGGGACATGGTTTTCCCTGGAGATCTCTGTCAACAGCAAAAATAAATACCTCTGTTTTTCTTTCTGTAATGAAAACTAAACGCTCTAATATCTCTGGTTTCTGTGTTGCACCTTTGATGTCTTCTACATTTTCACCAGCTGGGTACCACAACAAAAAGAAGGCCTGTACTTATGTTTCCTTGCATGGCTGTTGGACCTAGTAAGGATCGCAGTTTTATTATGATGATTATAAGATGCACTTCCATCAGAAGTTAGTTACTTCTGTCAAAGATTAACGTCAGAAGTCAGGTCATGACATAGACCCGTCCTGGTTTATACTAATGTTTTTGAATGTTCTGGCATATGTGGGCATATTGAGAAATACATTCTTGGACTCTGAAGATGATCTCTGGGGAAATTCAGGAAAGATGATGTGGCTTGTCCAAGGTTAAACAATATCTTAGCAGACCAAATCTCAGTTCCAGTTCCCATGCTGCACCAAATTCCTGGTTAGAAGAGTGCTTACCTGCCCTGCTGTTCCCTGTTTTGTTGAGATGAGTGGAGGCAAGGATTGTAGGTCAGTGTCTTCTGAAGGAGAGCCCAATTCAAGTTTTTCCAGGATAATTTTATTCAATCTCTTAAATCACAGTTCTGCTGTGTATGTTTGTATCTTTTCCTCCATGCAAGATATATTTCAGGTTACTTGATTTCTGCCTCGGCGTTTCCCTGCCAGAGACATCACTTGGGAAAATGATGTCTAATGTTGAATCTCCCTAGGTTTTAATTGAAATGTTGAACCAGTTTGTAACAGTCAATGCTTAATATGGTTTCAATGCCTTTTTGACAGGATGTATCCTTGCCTATTACTCCTGCAGAAGATAGTAAAATGCAACTTCTAAAACCTAAGGAAGAAGATGTAGGCACTAAACCAAAAACTTTAAATCAAAAGCCAGAAGTGCCTAAAAAAATGGAAATAAATTCATTCCAAGGGAAGAACATCAGGAGTTTAGAGTGTGATGAAAAACCCTCAACAAGCGTTCCTGTAGTGGGAAATCAAGTGAAACATGAGAAATCTGAGGAGGATTTTGCATTTGATGAACCACCTTTTAAAAAGATTAAGTCGACTACATGTCCTGAAGGAAAGCCAGTTAAAAATCTAGGAGGCAACAAAATAAAAGAAGAATTTGAAATGAACTGGGATATTGTACAGGTATGAGATCTTTTCCTTTTCTGACCTATCAATGAAACCATTTCCTATGTAATTAGCACTTAAAATCTTTAACATACAATTTCAGTCCTCTTGGCATCAGTTAAGGTGTCACAGAGTCATTGTGCTGTTAAGTAGTCATTTCACCTCTGCTTAAATTGTCATAACTCATGTATAAATATAAATGTTGGCTGGTAACAAAACTTGGAACTTTAATGTTATTCTGATATTCGTGACTTAGGCAGCCCTTAGTACAAAGCTTGCCTGTAACAATTTGCATGTTTCCTCTGTATCAATACATGGGTTTTTCTGTGAATATGGTCAATTGAAACTCCTGCAGGAAGGGATGCTGAAAGATTTGGGATGTCTGTGTGCACAGTTTCAGAACTTAAGATTTACTTAGTGTGGATCATTTTGTTGTAGAAACTCATTTAAGAGTCTTTATCAATTTACAGTACATGAAGGAGGAGACTGCATTTTTGGAACAAGTGACATCAAGGGAGATACCATCTTTGTTTTTTGTAGGATGTTAACTCTGAAGCTATTCAGATGAAGGCAGGTTTAGGATAGCTCCTGTTTGGGGAGGCAGAGTATGGTTATGGACAATTTTAATATGAAAAGAATGGGAATAGATTGGATACGTCCTATTAATCATCCTTAGTGGTGCCTGCTTAAGAAAGGTATAAAACTTTGTTCCTGAGTCTTCTGAAATGTTCTTGGAAATGCAGATGGAGAATTTGATCTTTATGTATTGCTGCTCTAAAAGCAGTGAATATATGAATGTGCTGGAGTTGTTATGTTTTTAGGCTTCAGAATAAAACTTTTGGAAGGCTTCTGTATCAACCATCTATGGGAATAACTATGTTGAAGTACAAACAATAATAGTTAAGGTGTTACTAAGCCAAGGCACTTGGATAGTTTGTCCACCATTCTGTATTGCTACACTATAACTTTATCTTTAGAAAGCCCAATTTGTACAAAATCTTGTTTAACTTTGTGAGGCTTGGTTCACCTTGAAACCTTTAGTAATATCATGCTAGTTTCCAACTATTAGTGGAGTGGGATTTGGATCAGCTTTCAGTTTGTGGGTTTGTTTATTTGTTTTGTTTAACCATGAGGTATGTCAGTGTCAGTTTTCTGAGTTGCCATGTGCAGTTTATCTTTCTGGGTTTTTTTTAATTGTTTAGGTTTTTTCTGTTCCCAAGAGGCACTCTTTCCTGCATTTTTTTTTTTTTTCATGTAGTTAAAAGTTTCTGGAAACATTGGTTGCTGCATGTCTAAATAGTGAGTGTGGTGGCTGAATGCATGGGAAGCCTGGCATCCTGTTTTAGGGAAGGCAGTAGTCCCTGCTGGCCAGCATAATATTCTGGGGGTGGTTTTGAACTTTGAGAGGCTGTTTAAAGCAATCTATCACCTCTCTTAAATGTGTTGGGTTTTTGGGTTTGGTGTTTTTTTTTCTTCTGACAGGCTTTGTCAGAAATAACAAACGTTGAACCATGGGTTTGTGCAAACTTAATTCGCCTCTTTCAAGAAGAAAACACAATTCCTTTTATTGCTCGGTATCGAAAAGAGCTCATCAATAATCTGGAGGCCGATGCCTTGCGAGAAGTGCAACAAACATTGGAAGAGCTACGGTAAGTAAGTTAACACAGGGACGCATCTACGGGGAAGGTAAGTAACAACTGGCTGCTGCTTCTGTGTCCCTGTTTTGGCACTTTGTATATGCTACAATTATAAAGGACCTCCCAAAGAAGAAAGATTAAAACTGAGGCAATTTTGCTTGATACCTGTCTGTTTGTTTTTTTACTATAAGTAACTAGAAATCTAGCATTATTAATTGCCAAAGAAAAATTAAGATCTTAGTTTCTCTGCAGTTTACTAAAACTGCAGAGAAAAAAAACTCTTAGAAAAAGAGAAGTTTATAGGTTCTGGAGATATGCGGCCTGATTAGATGTAAGCTGCACCCTTAGAAAAAGAATCACTAAGAATCCCTTGGCTCCGTGCTTGGAGCAGCAAAACCTCTAGTGACGAGCACTACTTGAGGTTGTAGTGTACCAGGAGGGCAGGCTAAACAATCCCAGACCATTGCAGAAATAAATAATCAGCAAAGCCTGCTGCAGCTGTGGATGAGACTGCTCTCATTGCTTCTTGCTTTTGGGTGGCTATATGTTCTTGAGATGGCAAGGGAACAGACTTGCCAGCTGTTCTGTCAACATGATGTCTTCCTGCTTGTATTCCCTGCTATCCCCTAGCAAGAGATGCTTTCCAAAGAGGGAAGGTGACCTGAGAGCATTCTTGTCTGATCAACTAATTTAAATCATAGCAAAATACCTTTGCTGTTTGCAGTTGCTCACGGATATCTTATTGAAGGTCTAAGATTTTAAAATCTGGTACCCTGTAGTTGATGCTGCAGAACTATCTTGATATGAATTACAGCTGTAAGTGCTCATCAATGTGGATTTAACTTAGGGCCTTTTTATTTTGCTTCCAGGCAGGTAATCTTGCAAAAATGTATACAGCACTAGTAACTATCAGTATTGTTTGATTTTTTTTTTTTTCTTAAAGCTACCACAAGATGTTTTGATACAGTTTTGAACTAATTGGAGGAAGAGAGTAATAGTTAGAAACTCTTTTGGATTATCAGACTTGATTTGTTGAGGATTAGTACGAGATACAATCTTCGTGGGTTTCAGAGAGCTTCAGCAGTGGAATAAACAAGGTCACAATCGATAGCCTTTTTAATCCACCATGAAATGTGACTGTTAATATCAATCTCTTGCATTTTAGTACTGTTGCAAAGAAGACACATACAATGATACAGAAGTTGAAGAAAGAAGGGAAATTATCTGGATGCCTTTTAACAGCATTATTAAATTGCAGAACTTTGGAAGAATTAGACCATGTGGTCAGTACACTAGACTTTTTCAGATCATCCTTAGTTTAAATGTAATCTTGCCCAACTAAATAGTGCGTAGTGCAAAGTACATAGCATGACTGAAATATTTCCTTACCTTTTATTAACTGTCTTTTTTGTTTCTTTTAAGTCTGCACCTTATAAAACTGGGAGTAAAGGCACCAAAGCCCAGAGGGCCAGGCAACTGGGATTAGAACCTGCTGCCCTCTCCCTCCTGCAGAATCCTATGGAACTTAATCTCTTTTCTTACATTAGACCCAATACCAAAGGTAAGTGCTCCGCTTCTGTGAGTAGTTATGCCTTAAATGTCTGAAAATATTTTAAAAGAGGAATTACTTTAATGGTTCTCATGATGCTGGAAGTTATGCAACTATTTTAAATTCAACAGTTTTTAGCAACTGTTTACATTTAATGCCATGGCTCTCCAACCCTTCCTGTCTTTTTGTATTGTAAATAGTAATAATCCTGGTATACAAGAGGCAGAAGTCTGGAGATGTTATAGTTGACATCTGTATTTACTGGTAAGAGAGGAGGAACTGCATGGCATACTTGAGACCTCTCCGTGGTTCTACTCCAACCATTTACTGAAGAGTCAACACTTGATTGTACAAGGGGCTTATGCTCATAATCTGTGCTGAAGTAAATGTCACCCATCAAAGCATATCTTAACAAAAACTGGCCCTGGTGATTGGGAGTGAGCAGGAGAGTTTTTGTTACAGAATGATAGTAGGGGTTGGAGAAGACATAATCTCTGAAATTTGAGCAGGAACTTTAACGATATGATTGTCACGTATAGACTGCAAAATTGTGTTTCTTTGTGAATGCAGTTATTGGTGAATCTGTAGGGGGCAATCTCTGACAATAAAATAGGAAGATTGCGGCAACCTTCTGTATGGTGTTAAAATAAAGATGTACTTTTATTCTTCCCTGCCCCAACACTTACTTTTTGAATTTTAACATAAAGGTACTGAACCTCCTTAGTGAGGCGGACTCTTACTCTTCCCACTTCAGTTGTTGTTTTATTTTACTTAAATATTGTTTATCAAATGATCCTAACTTTGCATTGAAAATCAGTTACCAAATATTCTGATTGTTTAATTACCACATCTTAGCATATATCATTACTTTATACAGCAGTATATTGCAACCACGTATCCGACTATTCTGGCAGAGTCTAAAGAGCCAAAAGAAAATCTTCATGGTGAAAGTTCAAATAAATTATTCAGGGTGCATTCAGAAGGAAGTGCTATTTGTTGCAGCATAAACATCTTAGTCTTTGAAAATCAGTACACCTATTTTCAGTTTTGTGCTAAAAATAATGTTGCTTAGGTTTATGTAATGGCTTTCATTTGAAAGGCACGTCAGAAATTACATACATCCATGAACTGGGTCACTTTTATCAACTTGGGAGCCAGTTTGACAACCTATATATAGCTTGAGATCAGAGTGAATTTTTTGAAAAGCATGAGCCATTTGCCATACAGAAGAGTTTTCATCAAATCTTAATATTCAGTTCTTTTAAATTTCCAGTGTTTTTAAACTTATACTAAAAATGAACTGAAATAAAAACAACAGTTCATGTTTCAAAGCCAGATATTTGAAAGCAGACTCACCAGAAAACTTTGTTCTTCCTTGTAGTTGTATGCATGATCAAATATTTATTTAATTACACAAGCATGTGCTGTTTTTAATGGACACAGTAAAATGCCCATGTGAGTGGTGCTTGTTGAATGGGAACTTTTTGATTATTTCTTTAATCCTGACTGGTTTTGGCCTATTCCATCTATTCAAATTCTCTGCTGTTGCCATGTATGCTTCTGGTACTTGAATATCTCAATTCATATTTAATATAATGGATGTTTTATAATTCCCTTAGATTTGTATGACATGTATGACATGACATTACTTTTACCATGAGAAACACTAACTCGTAGATGTAAGGATCCAAACTCCACAACTTCTGAGCAGTTTAGGCATTTAGTAACATATTCTCCCATTTTTATTTTTCTTTCTGGCAGGTAAGTTTAGCTTCCCCTTTTTAAATAAAGGGCAAGATTAATTTTTTATAACGTGTAACTCTATAGCCCAATCAGAAGCAGGTTTCTGGATTAAAGACAACTATTAGTTATTAGAGCTATGCATTTTTTTTAAATGGTGTTAATAAAGCTCTTTCAAGATGTTGGTAGTCCATCAGACAGCAGAATGAAAAATAATGTGTATTGAAGGAGACAGTTATTGCTGCAGCTGCCAACTCTAGCATTCTTGCTTTTTGCTCTGAAGCATTTGTTACTGACTGTTGCTACAAACAGGGTTAGATATTTTGATTTAAAATAAAAGATGTCAGTTTTATTTCATTGCCTTCTGGTTCTGGTCCAGTTCAACCATTGTGCTAAGGGGAATACTGTACCACTTCTTCTGGCCTTTTGAAGTGAGGGATGGTTCTGTGTGTGGGAAAGCTGAATGATTCTGTTATTGGCTCTCTAGAATACTTTGTGGAGACATTTTATGACTTCACCGTTTGAACAGTGTTTTGTGGGAGAGAATGAGGGTACCCTTACCTCAGAAGTGTCACTGTGCAAGCTTCTGCTACAAACCAGTGGAAACACAAAACTATTTCTCAGAGAAAAGACAGGATTGCCTGCAAAGATTTTAGGCAGTTTCCGTATCAGTAGCAAAACGTGTAGACTTCTGCTGCAGTTACTCATTTTATTACAACCTCAACAATTATACTTTAATATCCATGTTCATTGTTGTAAATAATTCATTTGTATCATAAATGTCAAACTCTGTTAGCATCAAAGTAAAAACAAATATTTCTTTCATTTTAGTGACATGTTGACTTATGATACTGCATTGGTCACTTTAGGCTCATTTAAAATATAATGGTTTCAGATGTTCTGGAAAGGAAGCTTTAATAAAAAAATTCTAATGAATTAGGATTCTTCATTGAAATCTCTACAAATTAGTCAGATATCTTGCACCAATTTTCTTTCAGCTTGTATATATTAGTGCTTGTAGAGTTGCATAAAGTGATTTTTCACATTAGTTTTTTTATAATTACTTTTTTTTTCTTCTAAGGACTTTCAGCTATCCAGGAAGTAGAGGCTGGAGTTCAGCATATTTTAGCGGACATTTTCGCTAAAGATAAAGATACACTGGATTTTATCAGGAAATTGTAAGTTTGACTCTTTCTAAACTTCCTTGGTTCCACGGTAACATTCAGTCTCCTAGGGTGCAGATACATAACTAACTTTTTTTTAATGATGTGAAAACAGTGTTACTGTGAGATTGATTTAGGTGCATTCCTTCACTTGTGCTGGAGGTACATTCATTGGCCTTTCTGCCCGTCTGGCTGCCAGTGGAGGAGAGACCTGCTGTGAGCATGGCGTGATGCCGTGACTCCCGAAGACTGAAAAATTCTCTGTGGCTCTGCTCCATATAGAGCAAATCTCACTTTCAGTTAGTGATCTATAAGGGAAAGCTTTCTCTCCTTGCACTTTCTTCGAGCTATAACTTTCAGAGGTGCATCTGCTTAAGCTGTTGCTCCAATATTTACTGCTTGACGCTGGTCAGTGTAATTAGGATGCAGTGGTGGTTGATTTTGCCATTGGTAGTCAATAAGACAAACAAATATGACTGTTATTAAAGCATGAGTTACCAATCCTTTGGCTGTGTTAATTTAAGTTTTCTTACATTACATGACTTCAGGGTTGTCATGTCTGAGGTGTTGGTGTGACAGAGTAATAGGTGCTTGTTATTTTTTTTCCTTTGCTGTGTACCATCTGGGACAGAGAACAGGGTTATAAAAGAACAGGTGCCGCCTTTGGAGCGTGTGGTGTTGGTTTGAATCAGCTCAGTGCTGTTTAGTTGACTCTAGTTTGCTGTTTATTGTGAGTAATGGCCAACTTCATCAAAAGGCTAGAGCACAGCAATGTGGTGATTTCAATGAAGGGGTTGTCTTGTAAAGGATGTGCTGTCACTACCAGACTATCGCTTTCATTCTTTTGACCACTAGAAGCTCCTCAATTGGATACACAGTGCTCTACAGATGTATCCTTTTGATCTAAAGTGTGTTGTATGTGTAATAATCATCAGGAGCATTCAGGAAGCTATCTGTTTGGGATCCCTGCTACTCCTAAAAATAATGAAAACTTTTATGGGTGTTAAGTACTGAAAACAAGAAATTAATTCTGAGGCTGGATAGGCTCAAGAGAGAGATGTCACCTTTGTATAAAATAGATTACTATAAGTTTTTTGCAACTTCCCAAAATCTGTTGTGTGAAGTTGAACCAATAGCTGACCAAACTGAAGCGCAGATGGTGGCTTTTGAGTATCCATTCCCTTCAGGTGAAGGACTGTGTTCAGCTTTTTCTGAGGTCTGCTTGAATTTCTTCTCTTGGCATAGTCCAGTCAGTATGTGTTACGTCAGTGTCAGCATTAGGCTGTGTAATATGGTTCTGCAGTTAGAGTTAACATAACTTGTAATTGGGCAGACTCCAAACTTCATGTTTTATTTAAGAAACAGACTAATGACTTGTAACAAGTTTCATGCTGAAATACCTTATAAACATTTATTTCTTTTATTCAGATGTCAGCAAAGGTACATTTGTATCCAGTCAGCCTTGGCAAAAGTGTCATCCAAGAATGGAAATGAAAAAGATATCGATAAATTCCAACTGTACCATGAGTTTTCTTGTAATATAAAGAACATTCAGCATCATCAGGTACAGCTAAAAATTTGTATTTTTTTCTTAGAATTTTAACTATAGCAAAGATGGCTTTGCTTTGAATTATGTTGCTTAAAACTGATTCTAAAGATACTTGATCTTGCTTTTCAGTTATCAAAGGTAAGAGACTTCTAAATTCTTGAAATGCAGGACTAAGTTGTTAATCTCTGTCTTAAGAAACTGAGCAAAGGGCTTCTTATTCAGTATGCTCATTGTCTAATTCTCATTAAATACTTATAATGATATATGTATTGGAGATTTCAATACTGGTGTGATTTATTTTCAGCGTATGTCATGCCCTCCCTTCCCCTGGTGACAAGTGCATAGCAAGTGTTATCAGGAGGGGGATAAGGGCTAAGCGATAGTTTATGGTCTGTAGGGGTGAGACTGGTGTAGCAGTGGTGTAGTAGTGGAAGTTGCTTGGTTGGAGCATGTGTGAAACAAACTTGGATAAACTTACTCTTTGTTTCTTTTGGATGTTTGCTGCAGCATTGAGAGTGCACTGAGCCATTTGACACTAAACCTGTCAGGTGAAACTGGTGAGAAGTATCAGGGAAGGATCCAGAAAAACAAAATTCGAGTTGACCTACAAAAGCAGCTCATGGGAATGTCCCATATAGCACCCCAAAAACGTGTTTGTTTTGCAAGTCATCAGTATTTCCTTCCATAAAGCATCTTTGGTCATCCTAAGCCCCAAGCCTACACCTATATTAGAAAAAGAAATAAGGGACGAAGCAAACTTAGTAGCTGATGAGAAGGTGATGACTTGATAGCTAGGTTGTCCCTGTTATGGAAGTTCAAAGGCTGAAGTGTGATGCACTCAACGCAACTGTCAGGACCTTTGTGCTGATTCATAACTAATCACCTAGTGAATTGTCTCTTGGTTTTGTCAATTACCTAGCTTGAAAAAACAAACAAACAAACCAAAACCTAAAAAACAAACCAAACCAAAAAAAAACCACACCAAAAAGACCCCCTTAGTTGCTTCCAACCAAAAAATAGCCTTTTCCTTTAGAAGATGGCCTTATTCTACAGCAGAATGCTTTTTCTTTTGTATCTATGAAATGCTCTCATTTTCTCTCTGCTTGCTATTTTAAAAGTGTGATGTTTTGACTTAATAAAGGATTTTCTTGCATGTCTTGAAATGATGATATTACAAAAAATACAGCAATCTAAGACTACTGTGGAGACATATCACAAAGATTTGTAGATTCATCAGGAGACTAAGTGTTGCACTGTATGGATTTTTTTGTTTGGGTGCTTTACTGTTGAGTGACTATTTGGGCTGTCAAAGACTGTTTAGTTTTTCCTGCACTGAAAGTGGTGAATACTAAGATATGCAACGTGTATTGGGTGTACAAGTGTTTCCTGGGATGATTTACTTCTTGTCTGAGGCATTCTTTTTCACGTTTTACATAAGGAAAACTGTTGCTGAGGTAGAAACCAGATTTCCCAAACCTGGTCAGCATTCTGACCACGTGGCTGCACTGTTTCTTATCTAGAATGTGTCCTTAGTTTGTCTGTTTGATGTTAAGATTAACTTGATCTGTTTTGGTTTATTTCTCCTTGTGTCTGTCACTAACCTTAATGCTTCTTCCTTTTCCCATTCTGGCTCTCCAGTGAAGTAATAACCACTGTTCTTGCAGCTGGTAGTCCTGTAATCCTGGGATGTTATTGCACTCTTATGTCTTGTCTTCCATCTGTATGTTACTGCTATTGGCTATTCTAACACATTGAATATTTCCCTGTTATGAATCTTAAAAGTCTGAGTTGTTTGTGTTTCACTGAGGTTTCAGGCCCAAGGTATGTCAGGGCTGTTTTGTACTAGCTGAGGAAAAAATGCATTTTATGGTCATCTCTGACATGTGTGGTTTGCAGAGTTCCCTGTTTTGTAAATATACTGCAGCTTCTCAATTCTGTTGATTTTTGGTTCTTGGTTAGTTTTCCAGTTCCTTTCTTTGTCTCCCTTTTGTGTTTTGATGATGAAATAAGGAAAGTAAAAGTGTTTTCTCTATCTGCCATTTCTTCCTTAAGCTTAAACCCCTAGTACTGTACTTTTGAAAGTCTTTCTCATAACCCTCAATTTCTTTGTTACCTGACCTTACTACCCTGCCGATGCCAATTACGATTTTTTTTCTCTTTTCTTGTTTTATAACCATCCTTTTTATTACCAAAAAGTCTTTAGTTTCTTCTTCACCTAAGACTTTGAAGAAATACTTCTTTTCTGCATTCAAAAAGCTGGTTAAAAATGTGTTCTTGAATGTGCTTTGGGAGAGGTGTACATGTCTTCAAGTGAAGAAATTCTGTAGTTTGGTTCAGGATTTTTAAAAGGAGCTTATATGTAAAAAAGATACAGGGAACCCTGAAACTCAGAGGGATTGAAAAAAAAATTACTAATCCCTCAGGACTGCAGGTTAAATAGCTGTGTTTGAAGAACACTTGCAAAATCCACTGTTTTGAAGACCTTCTCTATTCCTTTGGTGACTGCACAGACAAGTGTTGTCAATGCATTTAGCTAGAGGCAAAAGTAGAAGACAGCTTTAAATCACCTCTTTGCAGAGTTGCAAATAAAGGATTCCATAAAACACTGCACTGAAACCAGTCATTGCCATGAGTATGGAAGTGCTGGTAATCTTAAAGGTCTGTGTACAACCTGAACTCTGTTCTAGCTTACATGTAAGTAAGGGGACGGGCAGTAGACAAGCATGTTACCCATAAGAGGATAAGCTGTGTCTTTATGACCAAAGCATTTGTAGCCAGGAGCATGTCTTGCAGCTTGTAGTGGAATGGGGTAACTGGTGTGCAGTACGCTGCAGCTTGGTTCTGCAGCTGTCACTGGACACGCTGTAGTTCTGGGTGACTTTCTGTGCCATTGTCAGTTTGTGTGTTGAGACATGCCATGAAATTATCAGGACTGCTGTGGAGGTGGGTCGTTTGACTGAAAAAGCTAAAATACTGAACCTGAAATGAGAAAAAAATTTACTTGTTTAAAAAGCCTGACTCCAGATTTTGACATGATGGGATACCTGTGGGTGTTTCCAGCTGGACGTTTTTGCTGTCGGGAGGTTCGGCCACAGTTCCTTCCTTTGGCAGCAAGGAGAACCTGACTGGACTCTTAGGATGTAGTTGGGTAGCTATACCAACACTGTCATAACGAAGGAAAAAAGTCTTTCAAGAGTTTATTTGAATTTTTGACTAATTGTAAACAGTTCAGTGTTTGTGTATGCCTTGGGGTTGCTTTCCTGTGTTTGGAGATGACTGAATTGGTGGGAGGGAAAGAATTCATGAATAAAGTGTAATGTTTGAGGCAAGTGCTCTATTTTCACTCTCGTACTTAAAGGAATGGGAAATTAAAGTCCTTGGCAAAATATACAAACCTTATTCAGTGAGTTTAAGTAAATCTGGAACATAGAAGAGAGCTGTGCAATGTGAAGGATGTTGTATTTTTCTACTAAACAGAATTAGGTTTGATAAATCTTGTGACTAGATCAAATTATTGTTCTTGCTTTCTCTTAAAAAATGTATGTTGTTTTTATTAACCCTTCCCCTGGATCTGTTCCAGTCTTGCATAAAAACAGTCTTTCAGTCTTTCTCCAGAACTGAAAGTTTACTTTGAGTATAGAATAGCTGTATTTGAACCTGTTACTTAGGGGAGGGGAAAAAAAGAAGAAAAAGGAAAAAAACAAAACACAAACACAACAACCCACCTTTAATATCTTAGGGAGAGAAACTCAGTAATTACTTTGTTAATTGAGCATTTCCTGTATGGTGGTGCTTCTCTGAAGACGTCATGTAGAACAGGATAGGCAGATTGTTTAAGAATAAAAATGTAAAAAATATTAGTGACTGCAATACAGCTGGTTTAAGTTCAGGTGACTGACACATTCTGCAGATGGAGTGCCAGGAAACAAAATGTGATGCAAATATTGACCCCGCTAGCAGCATGCTGAATGATGACATTATAATTTTATCAGATACATTCTCCATGAGCATCATTTTGATTTCATTTTAGTTTGATGTTTAACTTTCTCTCTTTTTTTTTTTAAATAAAATCAGAATAAACATGAAAGCATTTGATTTGTTAAAATGTGTCTTTCTAATCTCTACATGAAAACATTTGCTTTGGCAGTCAAGGTACCAGATGCTATAATATTTCACATGCAATCTTTATTATTAGCTTTGTTGTTCAATGATATGTCAGGCCTGGTATGTCACAGGAGCAGTAAGGCTGAGGAATATAAATTGGTACTATGTCCTGGAGTCATTTTAAACCATTGTATTTAACATATGTGACATGTCTGAGTTAGCTAGTGATTGAATTAAAGTTCATGATTGACACAGAATGCTCTGTTGTGACAGTGCTCAGGGCCTGCTACATACAGCAACATGTGTAGTCATACAGGAATGTCAACTTCTAGCAGGATTTTTTTTTTTGCACTTGGAAGTATTTTGAAAGGGAAGATGAAATCTAAAGACGTGATTTTTATTTGTAGCTGCTTCTAGCTGTTATTCTGTTTCTAAAATCTCTTGACTGGGGAGTTTTCTTAATAAATACTCTAAGGATTGCTTCAGATGAACACTCATCATGTTCACAGAGAGGTTAGTATAGTAAATAACCACCAGTATCCTCCAGGATCCACCACTCATGTTGTGATCCTAGTTTTAAATGTAGAGCCACAGACTTCCATTTAAAAGAGAACTCTGTGTGCAGATAGCACGTGTGCAACCAGATGTAGCTTTAGATCATGAATATGCAGTTGTGTACACAAGACTCTGCCAGAAATACACATTTTAATACATTTTTAAGGCTGGAGTGTTAATATTAACATAAAGAGCGTATCTACAGTATTTTTGGCTGTTTATGAACTAGATGTGAATAAATCAAAAATTCATGCTCTTTCCAATTAGGCTGATTACCTTTCGTGTCCCAAGTTCTGGTTAATAATTAATTTTAAATTTGGATTGATCTTGGGAAGGAAAATGAATCCTGAAGTTTAGGACTAACTTTTTCCCTTTCTGATCTCTAGTTCTGATTGGAATCACTTTTCAATTAATTTCTTGAGTTTTAATTTGGGTTATTAAACAAGATTATTTCACCAACTAAATTCATGCTGACTTGTATTATTATAAGCGTGAGTTTAAGATAAACTGGATCTGAGATTGCAGGCTCCAGGAAAAATGTATGATTTGCTATGCCACGGCATGATTTAATCTGTGTTTAAATTGTGGATGTTATCTGTACATGCTAGTACTTTGTGAACTGATTTACTGTACCACCATCATGATTTGCTACAGAATGTCAAGCAAGCGTGTACACAAATGTTGATAAGTTTATCTTTTGGATATTTTGTGTGTCATCTGTCTCTGCCATTTATGTTTGCACTCAGATTCTGGCCATTAACCGAGGGGAAAATCTGAAGATCCTGACAGTGAAGGTCAACATTCCTGACGGGGTGAAGAATGAATTCTGTTGGTGGTGTGTCAATGAAAGGTCTGCATGGATACATATTCTTACAGAAATTTTTTTTCTATAGACAGCTGCATACTGAAATGTACCTCATGTCTTGTTACATTAAGAGAACAATTTAAACGAGTACTTATTAGATTAGATGAAATTAGCAAGTGGATAATTCTTATTCTGTATTTCCATCTGCTGTAGCATTATGCTGAAAAGATCATGCCTTTGGCCATATTTGGGGAGTTCTGGCACCATTTTTCAAGCAATTGAATTTTTTTAAAATTTTGGGAGATTTATTTCTTACTAACTTGCTCTTACAAGTTGCTTTTTTAAGCCTGTAGTGAGATGTTTAGTGTTGCATAATTTTGAGGGGGTTTTGCAAAAATTTAGGTTAAATTTATGTTGTTTTGTGCAATACCTCTGTCAGTCTTTTACTTGGAAACTGCACCTTGATGTCTTCTGTTGGAGAATATTGTGATTCAAACTGTGCATCTTCCTTGCACATGTATAGAAGACCGGTTTCTCTTTCTCAGTAGTTTGAGATATTGGGCATTGTTCTGAGGATGTCTTAGAAACTCCTACCTTTGCCTGATAAAATTGAATAACCAAAAGGAGGAAAAAAAGATAGGAGAAGATGCACTTTTTCAAAATGTATAAAATTGTATACTGTGATACTAGTTTAGCATGTATTTTTTTCTATTCCATGCGAAGTCCAAGAAAGGGATGTGGTAAAAATCTTCCTAGTCACTGTAGACGTTTAATAGTTCTGTTTCCAACATGGAAGCCTCTGAAAGAGTTAAACTGTTGTTTGACCAGATAACATAATATGATCTAAGACTAATAGCAAGTAACTATTGTTTCAGTAAAATATCAGGATTGATAAACACACCGAAGTTTCATTCTAGTCTTAATAGCTGTAACGGAATTTCTGTCCTCCCCCCAAGATGTATATTCTGTAGGCAGAACATATCTGTCAGTCTTGTTTTTACTGCGTCTATGACAGAATTTGGAAGCACCATGAGCCACAGATAATGGAACAGCTTGTCACTGCTACACAAATGAAAGTGGGATGTAAATTGAGATATTTTTGGCTGATTACA
Source organism: Grus americana (assembly GCF_028858705.1). NCBI lineage: Eukaryota > Metazoa > Chordata > Aves > Gruiformes > Gruidae > Grus > Grus americana. Next base: position 96,500,299 of record NC_072854.1, read on the forward strand.
CTTTTGTGAGTCATCTAAGATAAAAAGAATATTGACCTTGGAAATGGAACTACTTATTAATACTTAGCATTCATGAGGCTATATCTGCTTATGGCTTTTTACTATTTAAGGACAACTTCACCATCAGAAAACTTCAGAAGGAATGATTTTAGTAGATCTTGTTGCATTAACATCTAGGACAGATTCTGATCTTCCTCATTGGATTGACAACTGTGTTATCAAATTGACAAATAGTAAATGTGCGTTCTGCCCTGCAAGCTTGGAAATGACTGCCCAAGGGTGAGAGTTACATTATTTGCATTGCATCGATTTACTGGTGAGAGCAGAAGGTTAAGAACTTTTGTTTGAGGCATGGGTGTCAAAACTTTGCAGAGGTATTAACCAATTTACCGAAGGTCACACATAAAATCAGTTGCAGAACCAGAAATGCCGTGTTACTACAGAGTTTGGCCACTATTCTAGCCACAAAACAGTATCACCTACTGCCTATTCAATTAGTAGCAAATACTCTGACGTTTATGTGTTCTTCTGAGGCAATTTTTTTTAGCATTAAATGCCCCTGCAATGGAAAGTGGGTTTGGAAGGCTGGACTACTTCATTATTGCATTGAGATCCATGTAGATGCTCTCTTGAGATGATTGTATTTTCTCTGCAAGTTCAGAATATTCATTAGCCTGTAGAAGCATCTATATTTTCTCAAAATTCAGGTTTGTGCTCAAAACCTAGGAGTGTCCTTATGCCTGGCCACAGGGATTGTATTTTTCCCCAGAAGACAGCGTCTCTGTGGTTTGACAGTGAACTTAGCTCCATTAACACTAGAACTGCACTGGTCTCAAAGACTTAGTTGTGAAGTAGGACACGGGAAAAGGATTGGTGAGAAACAGCTGGAGGGGGGCTGCTTTGAGTGTAAAGACAACACAGAGTTGTTCCTTGGGAAGGAGCGAGAGTTTTTTCCCAAGTGGGATTGCAGCCTTGAAAATAAAGTTCAGTTTTTGATAATTTTTTTCAGTTTTCAGAAAAAAACCTTTCAGATCCTATGTGAGGTCTATGGTACAGGCCTTAAAGGCATGTTTTGTGGGTGGTTACTTAATGCTAATTAATTAATACCAGTGGCTCTTAATGTGGGCTCTCTTAATTCTGTTGATGTATAGCTTCACCCTCTGAGGCGTATCAGTAGTCTAAGCCATTTATGCTTATGGTGGACCCTGTTATAAGCACGCATGTGTGGAGAGCTGATGAGCTGAGTAAGATGATATTATTTATATGGAGTTTTTCCTAAATAGGGCTTCATTTAAAGGGCTTCGAAAGTCAGCTCTTGATTATTTAATCAAGAAAAATCTGTTCTTAGATGGAAGCTTAACTAGGCTTTCATAATCTTTAAAATTATACACATATGCTTTTGCTTTGTTTTCTGCAGTGAAGTGGATTTTTCTTTCCTTGTGAAGTATTGGAATGATTAAAATGCAGTATTTGCTATGATTGAACCTACTGTTTGAGTATTTTTGCATTTGTAGCAATTTTAGGATTTCTACATTTTTACTTGTACATAGGCAGGTAATAAAAATATCTGCTGTGATAAACTATTTAGAGAGAAAAGGTTTGCTGTCTAACTTTAATGGATGCAAGAGAGGGGGGAAACAGCTGCCACGTTTCCAAATTCATTCTTATTTGTGCTGAGGATACTTCCAGGGGGAGTGTAGTCATACTCACCACCTGTAAAAACTTCGTGTTTATAGAATTGGATGGCAATAAGGAGGTTTAAAGGCTCTGCCAGTTTTATATAGGTATGGAAAGAGTCTTTAGTTACTAATAAGTATAATAGAACTATTTGCAAAAAACTGTTAGCAAAGCGGTGAGGTCATGTGGCTAAGCAGTCACAACTCTGGATGTTGTAAAACTAAATGGTAAGCTTAATTCTGCTCCAATGTCTGTCTGTGTTAATGCAGTGTTGACTTGATCACACATTTCTCAACTATTATATGTGCAGACACTTAGAAAAGCTGTTTCAGGAAATTGTAGATCCCCTTAAACATCTGAAAAGCTGTCTGAGTAGGAGCAATTTAGGATTCTCAGTATTTCTGAGAGTGCAAGTAAACAAAGTCAAAAGTAAAATTCCGTCCTGTTTTTACTTTGGCCTGCACCTGGACACATAATCATATGGCCATAATTCTATCGTCTTGCATTTAAAAAAAACAACCACCAAACAAAAAAAACCTTACAAAACTTACCCACACATATTCAAAAAATATGAATATCTCGCTTTGCAGTTAGGGACCCAGGTGTGTAAAAAAAAAAAAAAAAAAAAAGAAAAAATACAGTAAATGAAGAAAAATCTAAATGTTACCAGTATTTTTAAAAGAAATAACAAACAAGTGGACTGTAGAAGAAAATATTGATAGTCTTTACTTCTGTTTGAATATAATATATCTGGCTGCATCTTTCTACTTAGAAAAGGGAGCGCTCCAAAGAGTTTGGCTTAGAAAATGTTGGGAAATACTATTGTGTTTATTAGGGATTATTTATTTTTTCCCTTTTTGCTAGAATATTGTTTATACTTTAAATATATCAGCAACAGGTAAAAGAGAAAAATAGTTTGCAAATTGTTTGGGTTTTGTTTGGTTTGGGTTTTTTTTAAGAACTGCTGCAAAATTGATGGATTTCATTGAGTTTGAATAGAGATACTCAAAGCATTCCAAATGAGATTTGAATTGGGTTTCATTGACTTAGTTTAACCTTTGTGTTTCTGTCTGGACGCAGTTGCCTTAAATCAGTAGTTCTGCAGTGACACAGAAGATGTTTAGTCATTTTTTATGTATCGAGGAATATGCAACTGTAATAATAATATGGAACCAAGTTGTTCATTCAGTTTGTGGTAAGCTTTGACTTCTCAAAGTCAAGACCAACATTTTTATTTTATATTTTCTCTAAACTATAAAATATGATTGTATTCTAATCCCTAACAAAAAAAAGATAGGACTTGTCCCTTGTCTGAAAGTAGAACCATGAGCAACTTCACATTCCATTTATATTTGAAGCTATGATTCCATTGCCTAATTATTGTAGTAACTCTGCAGTAATTTATAGGACATTACATTCAATATAGAAGTTTCTTTTTGAAAATTCCCTTTTTATCTTCATTTATGCATATGTTTTTAATTTTTTTATTTTTCTTTTTATATTCTCTTGCAGATGGAGACCAAAACAATTTTTAAAACCAGAATTAATGAGGATACTACGGAATTCAGTAGAGGATGCATATAAACGCCTTATATATCCTCTCCTCTGTAGAGAATTCAGGTAAGCCCAGAATGAATGTGTATTTTCATACTACCAATTTCTTAACAATTCCCTCCCCAACTTTTAATTAGAATATCTTTTATCCATTTGAAAATATCAGCATGTTTTTAGTCCTCTGTGCTTAGAGAAGCTATGAACTATGTAGTCTTGGTTCTGTAGATTTGTGGCCCTATCCAGTTTAGGCTACAGTAGAGAAATGATCTTTCTGTGAAGATGTTTTATATGTTTATATATTTGTTGCTTGTACATTTATCTAATAAAGTACAGTTTAGATCTACATTACTATAATAGTTGCATCTTTATCTTTTTGTTAGCATAAATCATTATGTCACTGAATTCTCCCAGCATTTCTTCATGTCACAGCAATAGTACTGTCAGTGACGTTGTTCTGACTCCTCTCTTACCTGTCTGAAAGAAACCAGTGAAGTAATTGTTGTGGTTGGAAGTGTCCCTCGTGTTTGTCATCTGCATTTTGTGGCAAAGGAATTAGTCATAGTGTTAGTCTGATACAATTTTGTGGGTATTGTGATGGCTCTAGAGAAGTCAGTAAACTGATTTCTGGTGATACTATAGTAATGATGTCATCAGACAAAGTGTCACTTGTAAGATCTGTAATATTGTTCTAAATTTAAAGGAAAGTTAAAACTTGGTATCAAAGTAAGATTAATTAAATAGGGTATCTTCATGGTGTAGTACAGGAGTTTACTACATCATTGAAATGATTTAATATGTCAAAAAGTCTACATCTAAAAGCGTTGTCTTCTAATGGCTAACAGTATTGATGGTGTGATTCTTCTCTTGAATATGAGAGAAGCTCCCCAAAGCCTAATATGTTTGATTCTGGCAAGGCTTTCTGATATGTGACCTAGATGTTAACACCTGTTTTGAGGTAGTTCAAATGTAGTTTATCAGAGAGACCCTGTTTCTTGGACCAGAAATGTTGAAGTTACTTGTATCAAAATGACATGTGTTGGCTATTCAGTACCTAAAATCAGCAATCACATTCTGAAATGTAGTACTTCTGTACCTGCCTGGCTGTGCTCTTATGTTTCTGTTCAAATTGGAGCTGTTTTCCTGGTACTCTTCTTCCTGAGCGTCATTGCCTGGATGTTCTATGTTCTTCCCTTCTGAAAAGAACTGTCAGTTAAAGTTTTGAACAGCAGATAATGGCTTTTGGGTTTCTTCACAACGATATGTTGTGTTTGCTCATTACATTGCAAGCAAGATTGCTTCACCTCTTTTGATTAGTGACCCTGAATTTTGCTACTGTGAATTTCACAGATTTTTGAAAGTGCTGAGTTCACTTACTTTTTTGTGACCACAGTACATGTAGCTACTTCAGGGGAGGCACTGTGCCTATTGTTCGGCTGAAAAGATGAGCATCTCATGATGGTGAGTCCAGCTGTTGGCTTCTGTCGCATGAGTGCGAAAGAACTTGTCATTCCTAGCCTTTTCTACAATTAAACTATTCTAAATAGTGAAAAAAGACTTACTATTTAGTGGGGTTTGGTTTTATCATAAATAAGCAAACCGATGTAAGGGTCCTTCAATGCTCTTTTGCGTTTTTACTTTGTGGTTCCTCCTACAGGACTGTTGTGGTCCATGTCTTGTGTGTAACACTGAGGATTGCTGCAGCAGTATGGTGCTGAAGGCTTTCTGTTCTTTTAATTTTAAGAAAAAAAGTGCTTCCTTCTCTACTACTTCCTAGATGTAGCTCACAAGTCATAAATGCAAAGAATACAAAGCTTGCTGCCTGTTCCTGAGTGGATGTCTGCTTATGTTTTTGTGATAATTTTGCCTGATTGGTTGCATCTGGTTAGGAAAAGCTGAAACATCTCCTGTAGAGAGGAATGCAAAGCACCTGCCAGTAGTATTCCTGGTCTATGACCACTTAACTCTTATCCTTCTTTTATTCTCTTTCCACGCACACCAGAAGCTCATTTTTAGGACTCTTGCAAAGGGCTGCTAAAGTATTCAATATGTCTTTTAGCATTAATATTTCCAACCCACCCCCCACTGTTCTTTTTTTCTTTCTTTTCTTTTTATTATCACTAAATGTTGGAACAGAACATTTCCAAGAGTGTATTGAAATTTCTGGTGCTTCTAGTGATCAGAAGAATGAAACTTGCCAGCAAGACGGTTACCTTATTTATTGTTTAATTTCCTTTCTTCCACTCTGTCAGATACCATCATTTCTTGTATCTGGTATAATAATGTCCAGTGTTGCTTTTGGCTCTTTGAAATACGTTTTATTTTGTTGCAGTACTGCATGGAATGATTCCATCAGGATTTGATGCAAGTGATGTGGCACAGACATATTTTTTAATGGATAATCCTTTCCTAATTTTCCATGCTTTCTCAAAGTGAGTGCTTTCTCTCCCCTGTCTTCAGGGACACAAACATTTCTCTCTATATCTTGTTTCACACCTGAAGCTAGTTTGCAGATATTTTTCCACGGAAAGGATTGCCTCTCAGACTGTATATGGAAGTGGGGAGTTTTAAATCTCAATTTGAAAACTGACTCTTATAACCTTGAATATAGAAGCTAGTAGGTCATGATTAGGTTATTTGCTTTTATTACAATATACATGTTAGTGATATACAGTCTGAGTGTTTCATAGAGTTCAAAAGATGGACTTGAAATTCTGACTTGGTCGATACTTCTTCATAAAGTAGCAACTGAAAGGTTTTGTTTTGTTTTTTACAAAATAACCATTCCTCTTGTGTTTAGAGAGGAGGGCTGCTATCCGCCTCTGCCTTATATCTCTGCCATATTAATGAGAATTGTCACAAATTGGAAAAACATGAAGCTGGGAATCTTGCCATTTGAATGAAGCCAGTAGTGCACTGAAACAGAGAAAGATATTAAATTGTTTGAGGTAGCTTGATATTTGTTCAAGGATCAAATGACTATCCCAAACTTGAAATTAAGAGCCAGTACTTGGGACAGTACATCATGTCATTGACACAAGTGTTGAGTGAGAGACAGTTAAGAGAGAAGAAGAGAGGTCTCTATTTGAAATTAAAAAATACAGGATATTATGTAATAGAAAGGACATACGTTATGTTCTCCCTACGCACCTGGCACTTTCAGTAACATTTCCTGTTACTATAAAAGTTTCTGTATATCCACGCCAATTTTAAACATGATTTCCATAAGGTGCACGTAACTAATAGCATGTGTTTAGGGGCAATTTTAATTCCTGCACAAGTCTCCCCTCACAGGTGGACTGATGTGATTTTTGCAGTGTGGGAGGACTTGGCCTCGTGGGCAGTAGGGACCCCGTATCTCTGGGACAGATGGAAGGCTGGAACTTGGCCTGTCTCTGTATAAAGCCTCAAGTCCAAGACCATTCAACCTTTCCTTAATTTTCATTTCTATGCATGTATGGTTGAATCTCTGTTGTGCATGCATGTACAAGATAACTAAGCCTCACAGCCGTATGGATTTGCTTTGTTTTCTCTGGTCTCTCACAAGCGGCATCAAATTGTTCTGTCTCTGGACTTTCCCTGGACGAAGCTCATTCTATGGTTTAGGTTATTTTTGTTTAATTTTTTAAGAATGGGAGAAGGATGCTGCAAGACTGAATGATCAGAAAATGGAATGGCAACGGGAATGCAGTGGAGATGAGCGTAAAATAATGTTTGCGAGGGGAAGTAATTCTCTTTTTATATAGAATATTATGAGCTCTGAGCTATCCTGACACTCAGGAAAGGTGCTTTGGCGCTGTGGAAGGTAGCTCCACAGAAATGTTAAGTGCTCAGAAGATAAGATTATTTAGTTAAGGAATAAAGACTAAACAGAGAATCATTGATTTAATTGGCCCGTATGTGGAATATTATTGGCCATTTTGGTCCCCTCACCAGAGGGGGGAGGTAGTAGAAGGATTCATTAGAGCTGGAAAAGGCCCAGTGAAGGGGAACAAGATGTGAAATAATTTCTGTGTGAAGAAGGATTGACTAGGCTATGACACTTGAGCTTGGAAGAAAGAGGACTTAGAGGTGAATGGCATGTGAAGAGTAACACAGGGTTTCTAGGGATAAATTTTTACTCTCTTCCAGTATAAGACCTAGGGGGCCATAAAAATTAAAGAATCAGCTTCCATCCAAAAGGTGGCAGCTATTTGCACAGTTTGTGATGAACCTGCAGGACTTGCGGCCAACAGGCTATGTGGATGTGAGAAATGTGCGTGGGTTCAGTTGGACAGTTCATGGATAGTTGGTTATGGGCTGCTGAAGAGACAAATCTTGTCAAGCTCAGGAAATACTCTGAGCTGGAAATAGTTGGAGGCTATGACAAGATTATGGGACAGGTATACTAGTGCTGGCTGCTGTATCGGCTCCTTAGGCAGCTGCTTATAGCCGTGCTTGGAGACAGATTACTGGGATAGAGGGACCACTTACCTGACCTAGTGCAGCCATTCCAATATTCTTGTTTTCAGTGGTGGCAATATATAGAGCGTCTGCTTTTTGGTGCTGAGGGCACATTTGAATTACAAAGGAGTCTTGGAACGCATGTATACCCTTCACCGTCTCACTTTAAATCACGTCTGTGTTAATTTGGTATATTTGACACAAAACCAAAAAGCATGGGGATATAAGGGAGCCTTTTGCTGTTGCATGCTTCCTCAGAAAATGTTCAGTGAATGATGTGTGAAAAAGAATCTAGACCTATCTCCAGACAGCTTTACAAATGAGAGATAATGAGGACTTAACAGTTCTTTTTGTATCACTGTGGGATGAGACAGGGCTGAGCTGGTGGTTTGGTTGGATCCTGGGCAAACTCAAGTCAGGTGGTTCTTCCATATCTGAAAATTGCTCAGAACAGCTTTGTATCCTGTCATGACAAATAGCCCTTATGAGGGTTGTGTTGCAACTGTTTGTAGCCTGCTTGTGTCATGCATTGATTGACCTAAACAACTTGAGTAATTTCCCCCCACCCCATTCTTACAGGGTTGGTTAACTGGAATGCAGGTTTTTTCTTCTGTAAAAATAAACCCACTTTTTTCAGTGTTGGGTAAAAGGAAGAGGAGAATAAAAGCACTGGCTATGCTTTAAGTAATATGAAGGCTTTACTGGATTGCTGTTGCTTGCCGAATTGTTGTAGTTATTGACGATGCAATGCAGCTGAAAATGGCAATGAGTACCTGCAAAAGGGAAAGAAAAGAAAAGCAACTAGGTGATGATTATTTGTGTCCCCATTACTTTTTCATACCATGACAAAAATACTTGTCCTTATCAATCATTGTCTTACTGCCCACATCTGACAAATAAGACATCGTGTATCTTGTACACCTTCACTCAACAAGACTGATTTGTTGATTTGTTTCTCAAAACACTGCAGTAAGTGTTCTTGCTTGAAGGCATCAAAGTCCATCCTTGGTGCACTAACTCACTTCTTTCTGTTGAAGAATGTGGAAAGGAAAGGTAGGGAACATCATGACCCCGTCAGCTTTCTATTTTGGTTCTGAGGAAGAGGACTATCCTCCTAGCAAGACCTCAAGACTACACACTTCTGTGGCTGTTAAATAATGTAATTCATAGATGAAATTAAATGCCTCATGAGTCATGGTGTGTTAGTAATTAACTGGATAGGCCCTCCCAGTTTCTCTCTAGTACCTCTCAGCCTAAATGATCATCCTTTTTTTTTTTTTTTTGCTGGGTAGTGATTTTTCTCCAGAATTGGGCAGTTATGATGAAGTGAATCCTTCAAATCCACTTTTCTTTGCAATTATGCATCAGCTTTGATGGGAAGCTGTTCTCGCTCAAAATTATGAGTTGATGTTTGAATGTTAGTTGGTATGTATATATTCTTGTAGGTATTTCTATTATACTCTTTATGTTGATTTACTTTCTTAGAACCAGAATGAGATGATCATATAGCTGATCCTTTTTTAAAAAGTGTCAAAAACTTGATTGGAAGTATAATATTTAATTAAAGATACTGAAAAGATGATTGGAAATAATTTTACAACTTAGGAACAATTTGAAAGATAATTGAGGGGAAAATGTTTTTCTTTTTTGCTTTCATCTTTCTAAGATCAAAGTTGACATCTGATGCAGAGAAAGAGTCTGTGATGATGTTTGGGAGAAATCTCCGGCAGTTGCTTCTGACCAGCCCTGTGAGGGGCCGTACTTTGATGGGAGTAGATCCTGGCTACAAACATGGCTGCAAGTTGGCAATTATTTCACCGACCAGTAAGTTTCAATTCCAAATATTTTTGAAAGAGCTGATAAAAATACATTCATTTAGAGGAAAGGATAGTTTCAAAACCTACTTTTTTTTATTGAATTGATTTTTTTTTCCTTAAGCTTTCAGTGTTTTCCATGCATCATGTCATGCAAATTCTTTTCTTCAGGCTTAAGGTTAAGTTTCTGGCACCTGGATTCCAGTGTCTCCTTTGGTGTTATTACTCCTTTCTAAAATAGAATTTAAAATCCCTCTTGCCCTCTTGAACACAGGTTCAAATAATTGTGTGTCTCAGTAGGTAGCAGAGAGAACACCTGGCATTTTTATTGTTTAACAAAGAGTTTGAATTTAAATACTTCCTATAACTTTGCTTTTTTCATGGGTAATATTTTGGACATCTGGACACTTTATCAGCCCTTTTTGTTTAGCAGTATGTGTGTTAATGTGAGAAGTCAAAAACATTGTATTTGCAGAACTCTTTAGTTCAGTTTTTAGACAGATACAGAACAGAGCCTTTCCAGTTCATCCTGGTCTAATCCAAGGTTACGTACCTCTTTAGGCTCATGTGAAAATGGTTTGTTTTCCTTTTATTTTGTTGTTGCTTTTTTTCTGAGAATATATCCACCCAGGGTGAGTGTAAGGAAAGATGTGCTAAAATGGCAGTAAAGGTAAGGTAAATGGTTATTAGCTTGCATTGCTGCACATAGTATCAGTACCGGTTAATACAGAGTTATTTGCAAATGTGATAGATGGGATGATGGCAAGAGCTGGCATTGGAGTTCTAGAGCTCCTGGACTGCAAGTCCTGAGACTGCATTCCTAATTTTCATCTCTTTACTCGATCTGTAAAATGTACTAGACTAGAGCAGTAAATCTTCTGCAGTGAATTGCTTTTCTCTTTGATAATATAATACACTTTATTTACCTAATATGTGGCTGGGTGCTCGTTGTTTCTTATGTGGATGTGTCCCCAGGGAACTAGAAAATGTATCAACTTATTTTGCTTTGGCAGCCAAAGCATTTTAGTCCTCTGCCCACCGTACATTTCTTCTAAGTGGATACAAAAATAAAAGGAAAGATGGCTTATTAAGAAGCTTTCTTTGTGAATCATCAAACTAACTGTAGTAGTTCCCCAGGATATAGCTTTTGGATCTTTGTGATTTTTATCAAATGCCTTTGCTTTTCATTGTTCTAGGTCAGATACTCCATACCGATGTTGTTTACTTGCATTCTGGTCAAGGATTTCGGGAAGCTGAGAAGATAAAGAGGCTTCTGCTACAGTACAAGTATGCTAAACAAACTTCCATTTATTACTCTTACCAAATGTAATGAAAGTTTTCACTATATAAATACTTGCTTTTGAGTGGAACAATGATTTAACTGGAATTATTCTTTTTTTATGCAGTTCAGAGCTTATTTTTCTTTCAGTCTATGTTCGTGCTTTTACACTATGTATATGTTTGAAGCCTATGAAATCAAGCCATGGCTATGACTAAGGCTGTATGCTATGAATGTATCCCTGTAAAGCTCTGTCAATCCATTTATTTTTAGGAATAGAAATTAACATTCGGCTAAGGAATAAGTTTAGCCTCACTCTTCCTACTCCATCCCCCACAACCCCCAAACCACCCATTGATCATTCCCTCTTCCAAATGCCACATTTAGTCTTTGGAAGACTTTTATAAAGCAGAGGAAATCCTGCTCAGATAGATCTCCAGACGGACTTGCAAATAGGGGCAGCATGATTAAAGGGTTATTGTATCCAACTGTTTTGGGATCCCCTGTGGACAGACATCTGGTCCACTGAGTCAGCTGCTGCACTGCCACAGCATACAGTCCAGTTTGTCTTTAAGCATTAGACTGGCTTTAAACAAGGTGATTTGATGGCTGACTGGCTGTGGTGGGGGCACTTAGAGGCAATGACCTTGCAAGCTGTTACAAACTATGATGTTCCCATTCAGGAATTAAGATTCTGATTGCTTGGGCTTCTGCCCTTTTTCATGACTCATAACAGATCAGGGAAATACGAGGTGAAAAGGTTTGAGGACTGTAAATAACATTGCATTTCTTTTCTGAATAGGAAGTATCACTTTTGATTTTTCTGCAGATATTACCACTGTTCAATTCCATTGCAAATGAGTGAAGATTTTGACTTGTCTCTTGAACTATCACATCGAAAACCTATTAAGCACAATGTGATATTAGTAGGAATATGTTCTCATTAAATCTGAGGCTTGTGTTTTATAAAATATTATGTATTGGTCATTGTTGTGCATTGAACGCTATGTACAGAAAAGTCTAAAAGAATAATTAAGAGTAATTGTTCATCTTTTTACCCCGTGCAAAGCTGTAGCACTGTTGTGATTGGCAATGGCACGGCCTGCAGAGAAACAGAAGCTTACTTTGCTGACTTAATTATGAAGAAATATTTTGCACCACTGGATGTTGTTTACTGGTAAGATTGCTTTGCTTGCTGTGATACTCATCTGTTCAATGTATTTTAACTTAGCAGGTAGTTTTAAATGTAATTTTTTTTGACATGTTTCTTTTTATTGCCTTGTCTGTCTTTTTTGAGTCAAGCTTGACCCATCCTTCTAGCCAAAGGAAAATGGCTGTTGCTCTTTGGAGCATGAAAGTAGTTCTCCTGAGTCAGTAAGAGAGACTCACTGAAGCATTTTATTTTCTCTTCCTGAGGCTTGCTCCGTTGCTGCTATCATTGTAACAAACGTATGTGAGAATAGCAGCTCAAACGGCCGAGGACCTGTGTTTTGGCATTGTGTGCTCATTTCTTGATAAATGAGGTTTAAATGCAAATTATAAAGCTTGTGTTGTCTGACTATGGTATGGAATGCTTGCTAATCCTATGGCTATTAAATTGTCTGGAAATAAATATTGTGTTAATACCTAGCAGAAAATAGTGAAGGTATTTATCCTCTTTAGACTTCAAATTTTATCCACTAGTTTGGTGAATTCAACCTAAGCTATTCTGCTGTTGGTTTGAATTGAAACTGTGCTGTATCACTTCCTTTTCTCCCATGTAGAACTACTCATTTGTTGGTTGTGGGTTTTTTTTTTTTATTCACACCTTTGTTTAAAGCATTTTTGGTCATTTACCTTGGATTATTTTTTGTGCTGAAGTTTAACAGCAGCATTTACTTTTCGCTGTCTTAACATACTGAAATAAGTTATCTAAATTTTTAAAAAAGTTATGGCCTTTCTCTGTTCAAACTACTATATACATTTAATGGGGCCTTTTCTCCATAGATGAGGAAGTTATCTCATAGAAATGTTCAACTAATGTATTATTCCTACTAACTTAGGCTATCATTTTTTTCTAAGATTTATAAGTAAATTTGCACAAGATCAGATACTTAATTCTCATTTTTATTACAAGACACATAGTAGGGTTTTTCTGACTTTAATTGTTTACAAATGAAGGAGGCTGTTTAAGCTTCTGAAAAATTAGTCATCCTCTTTGCTGAATCCAATTAAAAAATAGTGGATTTTTAATGATTGTAGAGAATGGAAAACACTTCATACTGTGTGGTTTTTGGCAAATGTTTAATTTCGCTGTTGTTCACTTCATACAGTTTAAAAATCCATTATGTTGACATAAGCACTTTGTCTAAAAGAATAATAGTAATTTTATTTATTGATTGATCATATACTACAAAATATAAATAACTATTTAGTTTACCAAATGTAAATTACTATTTAGTTTAGTATTATTTATATAACACTGTGGTGGATGGTTGTCTCGCTGTGTTTTACTCTTTTTCTTTAATATTTTTCTCCCTGTTTATAGTTCAAGGTTACAGAATTTGCAAAATAATTATCAGTATTGGGTTTTTTTGGCCAGCAGAGCTACCAAGTTCTTGGAACTGATAAAAGCCCTTGTGAAGTAGGAATTAGTATAAATGCTTTAAGGCAGAAGTCAGGTTATCAAGTTGGTTTTTTTCTAGTAGTGACAGATAATTTTTTAACATATTACTTTTTCCGAGACTTGTTGTGATATTTGTAGGAAAAATATATAAATGCAGTTGTTTAACCTGCCACATTAATTCCTGGAAGTGAAAATTAGCATCATTGAAAGCATTTTTGCTTTCAGAATGTATTTATATTGTTAATGGTTTTCTTGTGCTGTGCTCGTATATGGTGAAGAGCTAGTCCCTACTTCAGAATTTGTATGCAGAACACTGAGGTACTGCGTATTAAAATAAAAATCAGAAGAATGTAATTTATTTTTTTACTGCATACTATAGGTGACATTTGATGCTGTTGAACTTTGCAGACTGCTGTTTGTGTGGGCATTTATGGATGTGGATTCATAAATAAGCTGGACTTGCAGCTGGACTGTCACATTTTGACAGTCTTGACTGAGTTTTTCTTGAAGATTAGGGTTCCTACATTGCCCTTTCTGCTAAACTAGTTCTATGTGCATCTCATTTCATTCTCCAGTGTGGGCTTTCGCAGACATGCTGCTGAATCCTGCAAGATAGCTACTCTGTTTGCTTTCTAGCTCCAGAAAACTTTCTCCTTAATCTCCTTGGTATTTCTTAGTAACAGAAAGGAATGGTGAGTCCAGACATGTACCCTCCCACTTCTAATAATCCAGTGAAATGCCTGAAATTTGTCAGTCTGAGTTCAAAAATGTAAGTGATACTTGCTAAATGAGGAGCAATTAGTACGGAATTATCATTTGAGCAATAGGTGACAGTAGGCATACATTGTGAGAACTGCTATACCTCTTGAGGGGAACTATGAAAGATGGCTTGGAAGAATGTGCTCTGCTGATCCTTTTTTTTTAAATAAAGTCCCTCAGAGCATGTGCTCTCAGATTACAAAAAAACTTGTGTTTCCATGTACAAAGTCTTCTCTTGATTATGTTTTTTCTCATGATGAGGGCTTGCTTTATACATACGCTGAATACAGATCTCCTGTCAGTTCTGTGGAAACCCATGGTATGCTTTTGCATCAAGTGATCTTTATAAATTGTTTTTCAAATCTCTAAGAAACAATTTAAGTAATGTTGGAACAGTTCATTTTTAAACATCTGCTTCAACAGGTTGCATTTGTAACTAAAAAATGGATTTACAAATCAATTTAGTGTTTGAACTGTGGAAAAAACCCACAAACAACCAAAAAAACAACAAATAAAAAAAATCCCAGAACAAAATAAAAACTCTCTAATACTTAAACTGTAAAATACTGCGTCAGTGGCATCTAACACAATACCATTTCCTAAGTATTCAGCTTCTTGCAGTAATGCACTGAACTGCACGAAGGTGGAAATCCTTGCCCAGTAAAACAGAGCTCGTTTCACTGCTATATGCAAGTTCCATAGTAAATACAATTGCCAATTGTATTTACGTTTACAGTCTTTTTTCCTTAAAGGAGTCCAAATGTAAAGTGGCTTGGCAGATGAGGCTGGATTGTTTTATAGTCCTTTAAAACCAAAATCCCAATCAACTTCTTAAGTTGTCATTCTGAAAGGTGGCTGATGGAGAGGTACTACAGAGTTCATCTTTCTTGGCAAATAAAGCTTGTAATATGATAGTACTTAATTTTTTTCTTGGAAGTGAAGAATAGGATCAGAAATTATTATATAAAAAAAATCTGTTCCTATTTGTATGTCTAGTTCATGATACGGAACTTGGATTATACATTTCCAGGGAAATGAGACAATAATAGAGTTTGTAATTTTAGAAAAAGTGCATGCAGTCAATGCCTGCACAAATAGTCTGGACAGGTATGCACTCTAATGCAGGTTAATAACCAGCTGAACACTTAATTGTTTGCATGTAGGTGCAGTACGTGCTGAAATATGCTGAAATGGTCTCTCTACTGCTAAAGTCCTGTACAATAATTTCAGAATTGTGCATGAAGTTATTCCTTGGCTTCAGTATCTGACTCAAGTGAGCACTTAACTACAGACTTAAATGAGAACACCCTTTCACCTTCTTTCAGTTGTGTGGCAAAATCAAGTTAACTGATTCTCACTTTCAGTTGTATCAGTATCAAAAGAGACTTCCAAAATAATTTTCTTCATTTCAGGTTCTCTCGAAAACATTACAATATTTTATTTGATGACTGCTTTGTCCTTTGTCTTTTTTAGTGCTAATAAATATATGAAAAGCAAGCAATTAAAATAACAAATCCTCAGCAGTGGCAAGTACAGCTATGTATAGTTTTACTGACGTTTTCCAAAAAGAGGACAAATCAGTGACGACAGTAGAAGGAAATGAGGCATATGGCAGGATTTTTCGTGTGCCTTCAAAACCTGTCTGGACTCAGTTTGACAGTTTTTCATTTAAAGCAAATATTTTTCACTATTTTTGTGACCAACATGCTTTCAGATACCTACGTCCAACCTAAATAACTGGAGGACTTTTTTTTTTTAATGTAGTTTCCCTTTTAGAGCTATGTTTATTGATTTAGATTAGGACTGGACTAGAGCCCAGAGACAGTCTTATCTAGTCTTCACATTTTTTGGTTACAAATCAATTTTCGTTATAAGGTTCAATAAATATTCTTGATTATTTATGTTAGTTCTATTGTGAGTTCTTGCCAAAGATACATTGTATTATAACCAAAACAGATGTTCTGTTTTAGACAAGTGTATTTGTTTTAACAGGACCAGAAATGTAAATGATACAACAGTGTGTTCAGCATTAACATGGCAGATGATGAACTTTTAGGATTTCATTGGCCTTTTTGGATTAAATGAAAATCTTGAAAAAATATTTCAGGAATTTCATTCTGTATTTTGATCACTGCAATTGTTTTTCTTTTGATTGCTGTTGGTTGTAAACATCTTGGAAATGAAAGCTAGCTGAATAACAGGTGAACTGAGCTAGAGCAGGACAACATGAACAGCTTAATCATCATATCTGGAAAAATAAAATCACAATTTTTCTTTCAGCCTCAGTGATTTCATTGTCACAATACAAACTTTCTTACTCATCTGACTTTTTTATGTGCTTGTTAGATTAATGCACACTCAGAATAAAGTATTTCAGCTCATTCAAAAGAAAGTTTGATAGGTACATGAATTGTTAATAGTTTTCAACAAGCAATAAAGAATGCAGCCAGGCAAGTGTATTTTTTTTGTTGTTGATTTTTAGGTGGCTCGGTGTTTAATTTCTGTTATACTTAGTTTTAAACTTGATACAAAATCCTGTTCTGCCACTTTCAGCAAAATCTTTTCTTGCTCTTGAGGCTTTATAAGCAATGTAATTAATAATTTACTGCTGCTTAAGTTCAAACACTTCTGTACTGTGACAAATAGGGGAAAGTCTGTAATGTCTTGTAAAATTCTCATTGGGTTTTCTTTAATGTTTAAATTGTCTGCTTTAGAATACTTAGAAATGTTCTGCTAAGGTAGAATAGGACTGTTTAATACCTTTTGAAGTTGGACCTTGGTGGCAAGAAATTGATTGAGAAATGTTTGTTCTACAGGATTTTAGGTCCACTTGTATTTTATAGGTGTCTGCACATGCTTTAAATATCCTTTTCAATTTAAACGTGTGTTTTATGTTGTTGAATATCTACATTATACTCTCTCAGCTTTAACAAATGCCACTTTCAAGTTCCATGCCTCTACATTTCTAATGTTACACTAGCTTAATTCCCATTACTTTTCTGCTTCATAGCACTCGCAGTTTGAAAGGGACCTAACATTTGGGTTCACATTATGATAATTAGGTTTCAAAGCAGTGTGGGGGGATTAAGATGTCTGAAGTCTAGTTGCCGAATAAAGTTCAGAACTACTTGTAAAACTTGTTTGAGTGGTTAACAGAAGTGGTTTTATTTATTCAGTGCTCATGCAGCATTAATCCGTATTTCATCAGGTACCCACAGCGCTGTAACTCTAGATATGACCTTGGGACTTACTTTACCCCATCTCAGTTTTCCTTATTAATGTGCCATGAAAGAGGTACATGAAAGATAGCCAACATCAAAGCACCTTTTCAAATAAAGTGGTTGATATGAATCCTCTGGTATTTAACACTGTCTGTCAAATGTTTCAGCTGGTTTGCATCCTTTTACAAGCTATTGCTTGCTGCATTAATGCAGTTGTTTCCAGTCTGTTGAGAGTACAAAGGGGGGTAGGGATATGGGAAACTTTATTCCTATTTCTTTTTGATTATATTTTCTTTAAGCTGTTATTTTTGTCTGTTAAGGTATATAACTCTATTGATGACACATTTCTATATGCACACCTACACACCTTAGGTCATTAGATGTCTGATACAGAAGGTAAACAGTAGTTTGGAAAGTTTTGGCAAAAGGAATACATATTCGGCAGAAACAATGCACACGTCTGAAATGTGCACTGAAGAACCTTTGTTCTGCTTTCATCTCTTTCAAGCTCTAGTGGAGTCATGAGAATTCCTAAAGAATGAAGAAATAATTTGAGGAACAAACAGGTTTTAAAATCTGTGTGAAGAGGACACGGTCAATGAAAACACTTTAATTTGTAGTGATTTCCAACCAAACTGTCTTCTGGCCCTTACTTGAAAGTTACTTTCTGTTGTGATTATTTATCACAAC
Source organism: Grus americana (assembly GCF_028858705.1). Classification (NCBI taxonomy): domain Eukaryota; kingdom Metazoa; phylum Chordata; class Aves; order Gruiformes; family Gruidae; genus Grus; species Grus americana. The sequence continues at coordinate 96,518,338 of NC_072854.1, forward strand.
TGAGTAAGAACTCATGATCATGCATGCTTCAAATGAAAAATCATGTTGTGTATGTTTATATTTACATGAGACAGTCTGTAAATTGGAACCTCTCTCAGCATAGAGACTTCTTTCTCCTGCTACTCTTGGTTAGTCATAACTTTAGGTAGTAATTAGTCTGTTGTTTAGCACAACATGAACTATGTCAGCATTCAAAACAGTATCTGATGTGTGTTCCTGGTGCATCCATAGACTGATATCTGTTGAGCTGAATCCATCCTATATTCAAAAGGGAAATCCAGAAGTCGTCTTGGATTTTGAAGCAGTCCAAGAAAGCAAAGATTCCCCTCTGCCCCAGCTCCGTTGCTTATTTTAAAAGTTTGCTGTTGACTGCAGTACCATCTCTAGCTGTGTTTTTCTGAGGGAATGAAAAGAAATGGGTAAGCAGTGAAGATACAGTGTGACAGGTGAAATAGGAGGTGATAATTTCTGGCTTGTATAGTATCAATATGAAACTTTTAAAACAAACTTCTAAGCAATACACTTGACATAATTATGGAATACCGTCTTTGACTTGTATTTTGGGGAGGTAACTTCACGATTTTTAAGATGAGAACAAGGACTCATTTGGAATATGTCAATGTAGTTAAAGAAATTATGAATTCCTTTAAGCTCAGAAAAAGAGTAAGATATATGTGGAGTCTAGACTTTAGCAATGTGAAGGCAGGGGGTCAGGAAGTAAATGTAACTAGGTGAAAGAAATCTAAATCTTGAGGAAAAAGTCCATTTTTCCAGAACACTAGGACATATCATTTGACTTGGGTCCAGGGCAATGGGAAAATAGTCTTGGGGGAGAGAAGAGATTTATTCATGCAACTTCCCTTCTATGTTTTCTCTTTCTAAGGGAAAATCATAGTAATGGTAATATCAAACAGTGACATTTAAGTTGTTTTCTCAATGTGTAATCTCTTCAGACCTTTAAAGGATACTAAACAAACAAACAATCACTGCTGTAAAATTAGGGAAGATTTTAGATTTTGAATAAAAATGTACTGATCTCAAATACACTCTTGCAATCAGATAATAAACGTGAGAAATTTATCACAATAATTCCTCTCCTCCCCCTTAGTTTTTTAACAGAGAAGTCATTTTTTTATATTTAGGGTTGCAAAATGACTTCTCTTTTTTCAGTTTTATGTTCTCCACTGAGTAGTAATTTGTACACAGACTGTTTCTTTGTAGATCTTTGTTATTTTCAGATAAACCACATCTTCATTTTTAAGATAATCAGCTAGAAGACATCTGGTATTGCAGTACAACAGAAGTCGGGTGAAGAGGGAAAACCGTCCAAAAGTATTTAAAAACACAAAACAAGAACATGTTGGAAAGGTAAAAGGATAGTGAGAGACTCTGGACAAAGGATATGCAATGAACAAGTGCTACCCTTTCTGCACAGAGTGCGCCCGTCAGGTCCTCTGGGAACAGTTTTGGAATGTGTGTATTGCGTGGAGTATATTCGTAGAGCAAGACTTGGCATTTCGTTCCTAAAGCTCACTTAAAACAAAATCAGATTTTCACCAAATGTGTAGCAGTGATTTTAATGTTCAGCGTAGAACTACTAAAACCATACTGTGAGCAGGGGATTTTATTTTTGAGGTGTGTTTGACTCAGTAGTAGAAGTCTTTAAAATACTATTTGTATCACTTAACATTGTATGCTGGTCAGTGTTTCCAATGTAATCTCCTTTCTTAAGAGCTCTCTATGATGGCAATGAAAATTACTCTGGCCTAAATTCTCATGTTCAAGGCTACTCCCAAAGCTCAGAAATAAAGAATGATATAACAAATTTAAAGAAAAATGGATGACTAGATCTTAAATTTGCTAGACTGCTACAGTGAGGTGAAACTAGTTCATTTGAGTGTCTGGTAATTTTTAGGGGCTGGGGCACCTAAAAGCTTTTTTTTTTTAGACTGAAATTATTTAGATTATTGTTTAATGTGGTTACAGCATTTAAAGTTTTTCTGTGCCATTTGGTCAACACCATAGGGTTCTTACCAGTTTAATTTCAAAAAAGATTTTGAGGAATATCTTTCGTGGAATGAACATAAGGCAATATTATAACATGCCCACTTCTCAATCAAACCATCCTTCCTTGTGATGGCTGTTGGCTCACTTGCGTGATGTTTGGAGTACTGGTAGAGATATCGCAGGATGAAATTTTCAAGTCATTGTCTACATCTGAAGGAAGTTGTGTAGGTCTCCACACTCTGTGTGCCATCTTGTACTTCTTGGCAAGAGAAGGCAAGGAGCCTTTTGTTCAGAGGTGTCTGAGTGGTGGCCAAGGTCTAGGGATGACTCAAGGAATACAAGAAGCATGAGGAACTGGGTAGCTGGTGGAGGAAGCAGTGTGGAAGGAACAAGGGTGCAGGCAGGGCATAAGGGGCAGGGCAGTTTGAAGGTACTTCCTCTAGACAGAGGCACTGAAGTACAATCTGTGGGAGCTTTGCACAGCTTTGAGCTCATCTGAACTGTGCGTTCCTTGACTTTTCAATGCAGCAGGTTATGTCAAGAGAACAGTCCCCTCTCCTCTTCTGCTCCATTCCCTAATAATTTGTGAGCGTGAATGGGTGGTGTGCAGTCCAAGCTTAACGCTGAGGTTTGGACTTCAGCTAAAAAACGTGTCCTAATGACACGTTACCACTTCTCACAATGAGCGTTGGAGACAGACTCTCAACAGCTGCATCTATGAGCCTTTTCCCCAATACTCCTTTTATTTATTTATTTTTAGCTGGAGTGAGCTGGAGTACACTTGTTCCATGTAACTCCAAACTATGTTTTAAAATGTTGTGTGTTCATCATAAGGCTTAGAAGGTTAGGTTTGGGTCAGTTACTGTGAGACACCACATAAAGGAAAAAAAGGAGTCATGCTCCTTATGCAGCTGGGATTGTGAAGGTTTAATGATGAGCCCTAAATATTCCAAACTTGGTATTGATGCTGATCTCAGACAAACCAGAAAAGCTTAGACTTTCAGACAAGCTGCCGCAGCACTGTTTTAAGAGCTTCCAGAATTAGCATGTAGTCTTAGGTAGCTTTTTTTTCTTAAAGTAACAGTATGTGTGGTCACCTCCATTTCTCTCGCAATGGGAGTGGAATGTAATAAGATTTGGATGTTACCTGCTCAAACAGAAGCCAAGAGAGGTTAGATAGTGACAAAGCTGAATGATGGTGGATCTTTGATGTATTTTTTTTTTTATTTGCAGACCTATTGAAAATTCACTGGTGGCAGTGCAGAATTCACTCCAGAGACAGTAAGCCTACTGACAGTGGGCCAGTTTCTTCCATGTCCTTTGTGAACCTGTTGGAAGAAACCTGTGAACCACAGGTTGAAAACCTCTGGGTTTGTACCTGAAAATAACAAAAAGTAGGAAGACCCAGAAACTTCATATTTAACATAAGTGAAATTGTGCATAGGAAATCCTCCCTCTCATCTGTATTTGCAAAACTTTGATTACAGAAACTTGTAGTGTGGTTCTTGTTACCCATGTCTGTGCGTTTTACGCTGTTAGTCTTTACCGGTTGCCTGAGATGAAATAGCATGGCTCCACACTAGTATGTTATCACCATGCTAACAAAATCTTTGATACTGAGAAGTGAATGTAGGTTTGAACCGTTAAAATGTTAATTTATGATTTGTGTCAATATCGCCTTTCTAAAATAAGTGATGCTTTTGGTATTTGGGATATCGCTCTATTATCCTCTTCATACTTAAGAGACATCAGAAACGTGTTTGTGTGTTTTAAGCAATTTTGTCATGAAATAGCTGTGGCAATTGGTAAATTTTCACTAGTAAAGATTGGGAAAATTCATTTAGGCTCCTCTGAACGTTAAAAGCTCCAGCAGGAATTACTTCTGGAATCCTGTCAGGACTTAATTTAAGTGGAAGCATCCAAATATAGCGTGTGATTAATACTGAGAGTATCCAGATTAAAATGATATAAATATAAGATGTATCCTCTGATTTGTGAGGTACTAAGACTGAGTGTTATTGCACAGTCTGACCTGGTTGTATATTTGGCTAGTGTTTTGTCTTCAAGTAGACATTCTGTAGGAACCTGATGGAGAAGTAAGCATTTTTCCATTTGTGTGGTTGCCGGTAATATGTTTTTACTTAAGTTGAGATTCTGCCAAACTTCATACCTATTCATTTGTGAAGCTACATTTGGTGTTCTGCATTTCAGCTCTTACTGGGCTTCTTTTATTGTTGTGAGATGTGATATACAGACTTATTTATTTATTTGAACTTAAACTGTGCTATTATCGTTGATGCCGATAGCAGAAGCTTAGGTTAGGTGGTTAGACTACGTTAGTCTGTCTAACACTCTACATTAGATTCCTTCATTTCAGTGGCTTTTAACTGGCAGAGAGTTACCTTTGGGATGAAATTCTTCATCCTAGATCTCTGTTAGAGAGTGCACACGTGGGTTGCATGTATGTCTAAATAATAATTAGAAACGTTACGAAAATGGAGTGAGCATATGCACAAATGCTGTTGTTAGTGGGGAAAAGTTTCGTTATTCTTTGAAGTATCAATACTGTTGAGATCTGGTAAAAATGAAAGTTTGTGGGCAGCTCCAAAGTTTGGATGGAAGTCTCCCCCTGAAAATATGTTCAGGTTTGGTTTGAGTAGTAAACCTCAGGAAATTGCTACTTGTACAGCTGCTAACAAATTCCCCTGGTACTAGGAGAGCAGCTATTACAAACCTTGATTTTTTTTTTTTTATTTTTTTTAAAAGACAAAATGGATTGGATTTTAGGGTGATTTGAAAATTAAACATTAATGACCCCTAGGTGTCTGATAGCCTGAGAATCTTCCAGGACTGAAAAGCAAACGCAACGTGTCTGTCAGTAAAACAAGAGCTCTTTCCCTCTGCAGCTACATAAAATTGTCATTTCTATTCCTAATTTCAGGCTATCGGCTCTTAGAACCTGTTGGCAGTGCAGGAGTGAGCGCTACCCATGTTGCACCTTCCCTTGGAGTAATTTTGTGTGATACTGAAACTGGGGGCTATGCTTGCCTGGACTCATTCAACTTTTCTTATCAAGAAAGTATATGGCAGTCTTTTAAAAGCTTCGTGAATGACATTGAAAGAAACCACAGCAACGGGAGATGCTTCAGCATACTTCTGATGTTTTCAGAGCGTGAGGGGCAGAGAATATAGACGTGCTGTGTGTCTCAAAGGGCCTTTGAGTAGGTTATTTCAGCTTGAAAAGGGATTAGATTTAGGTGACTGCGGTGTCAGACGGTTGTAACTGAAGGTGCCTATTGAGGATAATTCCTTTCTATAACTGGATCCCAGCGGTTTTGTCAAGGATGAGTAAGTGGAGGGAAGGAGAAACGATCCATTTGTCGTGGTGGGTGATACGGCAACGAGAAAGAGCATGTCTGAAAGGAGACGGCAAAAAGCACAAGCTACATGAAGCACCTTCTCCTAGCAGCAATGGCTGGGAGCAACGGGCGAGTGGAGGGGAGAGCACAGAGGAGAGAGTGGTGCTGATTTTCCTGTTCCCTTTCAATTTTGGGAGATTTGTGTGGCTTTGGTGGCTTCACGTACAGTTGTAAATGTAATCATGTCCGTCTAGCAGTTCTGTACATTAGTTATTTTCCTTTCCTTCAAACACCCAACCTTCCTGAAAGCAAATTTGTTGCTCACGTAGAAATAATGTTTTCACTTTAATTCTGTTTGCAACTGCAAGTAATATAACAGTTTCTAATTATATCAGATTATTTTATGTAACAGCAAATACTATTCATACAGCTCAGTTGTCTGTGGAGCTTTCTAAATAAAAAAACCCTGGAGGTGGGGGGGGAAGATATCCATCTATATGCAGTTATAGTTACTGCTAATATTAAATTGGCTTTTCAAGTAAAACTTCTCTCTCAAACCTAAGTAACTTTTTTATTTTCTTAAGCATCTTTGGCAGCTAAGGCAGCATGCCTACTGCCTGTTCAGTTCTTTTATTGGGTTGAACTAGAACTAACACTTGGATAAAATACATTTTGACATTTAAATTTGACATAAATGTTTCAGGGAAACAGTTTAGACATGCATCTTCCACGGGTGATTCTCTTGTCAGCATTATGATGTTATACTGTAAATATACTTTGGAAGTGGGCTTTCAGTAAAATCAGTGATGCATTTATTACTTGTTCCTGGTCTATTTTTCCTCATTGTATAAAATCACAGCTCAAAGTTACTTTGTCATTTTTTTTTTAAAGTTATTTTCTAGAAGTTAGTTTGTCATTTTTAAGTAAATCAAACTGGATATTCCTGTGTTACTTCTCAGTGATTATCTCTCTGCTGAAGGAAATGTTAACTCTGATCATCCGCTATAAGAGTAAACAGAAAGAGACATTGTCAATTTGAATGTTTTAAAATGAAATAATTTTGAAATCATGATATAGTATCCTTTTAATATATCCCATTTCTTTAGCTAACAACAATAAAAAAATACTTTTAACGGAATGCTTAATTCCTTTTAAAGGAATGCTGAAGGCTGTCCTCTTCTCTGTTCCTCTTGTTTTTCCCTTCTCCTGCGGGCCCCGGCTGGCTCTGCCGGCATCCTGCCGTCTCCTTTACCTGCCTGGCTGCAGGCGCTCGGTGCCTCCTCGGCCGTAGCCTTCTCCTTAGGGCAACTGCCTAATCACTGCCTGGTGTTTCTGGAGAAGAGCACTTGCTGGGAAGGCAGTGCTGCTGAGCATTATTAGCCAAGCAACTTAGGGGAAATTATTTTTCCTTTTGCCGGCTTCTTTTGTGATAAAGCGGTTACAGTAGGTTGTAGGGTACTGGACTTCTGGAGTTAGCAGGAGTAATGTTTTCTGATTGAGGCAGGGTTTTGAGTAAAGGGGTTGCTCTCGTGCAAAGTGAGAAGAAAAAACTGGCGGCATCTAATTCCAAGCAGATTCTCTTCCATTTTATGGTCTGTAGGGTATTTCTTCCAGGTTTTTATAAAGTGAAGATACAGATTAAATGTTGATTATAATGGTTTGTGTAAATATGTTTCATTTGATATACAATGCAGAAAGTGCAAAGCTGATTATTTTTTGGTTGACCTTAAATACCAGCATTAGGAAGCCAAGCTAATTCGTGGTTAATATTAGGTTGTGATAAACTAAAATTTATAATTGGTGCAGTGAACTGTAGGGGAGATGCTTTCTTTATGTACGTTGTCTTTGGGTCATCTGAAATACCAGCTTTTGCACTCAATACAAGTTGAAGCTTTTAATGATTAAAACAGGTCTCGTCAAAATTTTAATGGAATATGTATGGTTTAAGTTCAGGTCTACACCTTGTAAAGCATTTGTAAGTTAGTTTCCATTGGATTTAATGACAAAATATAAGTTTGGGGTCTCTTTACTGTGCCACAGTTGAAGGAATTAAATTGCATAAATCACATGGTGCTTGTGGTGATGGTGATGTTGTGAGCTTTTATGAACTTCAGAGGAAGTTAAGATTTGGAGTTTGTGAAATGTGTTTGTGGTTTCCAGGGTTTGATTAAACCCAAATCTAGGATGTGCAGTTTGTGGTATTAATAATTTTAAAGTTTTATTTTTAATTTGTAAGAAAATGTTTCAATATCTTGAACAGAATTCTGAACATACCTGTCTTTGGCTAACTTTAGAAAATGATTTTCAAATATGTAGTTTAGAAGTATTTACGTGGCCTTTTAGGATTAGAGTCTCCTTTATGCAATTTCATAAATTAGGAGGAGGGGGGAAGGAAAGTAGCAATTAGACTTTTAATATTAAAAATTGCATTTGATACTTCCTGAATATAATTTGGATCTGAATTAGTTGAACTTTGATTTATGCTTACACTTGGAAGCCTGTCCTTTCTCTGGAGGGAAATACTTAATGTTTGTGCCTTGTTCTTTTGGTGGAGGAGGAGCTTGTTACCCCACCTCTGCAGTGGATGTAAGAAATGCTCTCAGCCTCATAACAACCCAACCACTAAAAGCCCCGGAATGGTCCAGTGCAGTTCTCGGTCATGTTGTCGCCATGTGACGACATTGGTGCACAAATGTGAACTTCGTGCTGCTCCGGCTCGGGGCCGTGGAGATGCTGACGGCAGCGATAGTACTGGCCTGTCTCCCGGGGGCAGGCTGGGGACGAGGCTTGGCTCTGCCACCTTCCGCACTAGCCAGCAGAGCTGAGCAGGCGCCTGAGGGTGGAAGATGCTCTGCCGTATTAAAGGGTGCTGCTTATCCCACCCTGGCATATGTTCTCCATAGCTCCCTGTAGGAGTTGTCGGCATCAGCCAGAGAGCCTCTGGGCTCTTCGCTGCTGCGCTGCCGTGGAGGCTCTATCAGAGAAACTCTCGTTCTCATCTGGACAATTATTGTTTTAGTATTGTGTTGTCTCTTATTCTATAGCCCTGTTCTCCAACTTCTTGGGGTTTTTTTATTTTTTTTTGTGTTTGTTTGGGTCTTTTTAAGTAACAGCTGTTAGTGCTAAATTTTTAAGCTGCCATTAAAAAAAATTCTGAACCTCAGTTTAATATTATCAAAACCTCAGTTCTCAGCTACAGAGGATCCAAGTGTCCCTGTTCCTATGTAGTAGGTTTTGGAGTCTCCATTCATGGAAATATTTGAAACCTGACTGGACACAGCCCTGAGCAACTTGCTTTGGTGGACCCTGCTTTGAGTGAGGGTGTTAGACCAGCCGACCTCCGCAGGTGCCTTTCAACCATCGTGATTCCCTGGCGTTCAACAGTTTCCAAAAGTTGAAAGAGTCATTCCAAGACCCTTACTCTTTGTTGCTGGCTTGTCTTGAGGGATCCAGACATAAGAATCTAAGGACCCATCCAGTGGATGGCCCATTGCCCACATGATAGAGTAACCATAGACTCTGCCGACATTTGCAGGTGTAGGTTCTGATCATCAGCGCTTTCCATGTAACACTCTCCAGAAGACTCTTCAATCGAGTTCCAGCGTACCTTTCTTTCTCACTGCCCAGATACAAATTGGCAGGAAAGCTTTGAAATAACTTGCTCTCCATTTGAAGTAACATGTGCGGTGAGGAGAGAGAACAGAGCTTTGAATGGGGGAAGGAGGAAATCGGTAGTTCAGTCTAGGATTTTGGTTTTGAGTGGAAGTTGGGCTGTTGATGGATTATTTTTTTTTGCCTTCGAAGAAAAAGCTGAGTATTAACTTCCTGGTGCAAACTTTGTCTTCTGCTAGAGAAAACAACATAGTTGTATTTGAAAAGGATGAGTCAACAGTTTTACTTGTGTTAGTGCCTTTGTTTAAAATCGTGTAAGTGCGACCCGTGACTCCTCAAATCTTGCTGAGACATTCCCATTATAAAATGGGGGGTCAAAAAGAGGGATAATCTGGTTAAAAAGATGCATGTTCCAAGATTATTTTTTTCTGCAAAATATTTGTCGTTGGACAAACATATATAGATGTATAAATATGTTAATGAACCTTTACACTATTGTAAGATATTTTATTGCTAGAATTACAGGTAATTAAGTACTGTGTAATATACCTGTGACTGGAGAATCACTTTAAAAATTGTGGTGTAAAAAGTAGGACATAAAATAATTTAGCTGCATTTTATGATTTAGATGTAAGGATAGCTCTTCAAAAGCTAGAAAGCCATCTTATCCTATGTTTTCATATTTGGATAACAAAAAAAAATTATTTTATAATTGGGAGGGGGTGTGGAGTCTAAAAGTAATTGGTTAGAAATGAAGCATAAGAAATTTCAGTCTGTAACTTTTTAAAGTGTGTATAACTGGATGAAAAACGTGTTTTAAATGAAGTGGTCTTTCAGCATATGTTTATGCCAGTTCTAGTGATATTACTCATGGAAAATCTCCAGTGTGGATCTGTCACAACCTGAGGGAACAAATTATTCCCTTTTAAGAGAAGGGGGAAAACAAATATAACACTACCTAACTGGACTTCTATTTCACTAATTCCAGATATTTATTTTTGTCAGGTTTTTTTCCCCCTTTTGGTTACAGTCTTACTAAAGGAGTTTGTTTTTTGTAAAAACATGCAATTCGTGAATCTATTTTAAGTTTGTGAGGATTTGGTGTTAATTTTTTTCTTTTTTCACTGAGGTTATTACATACTTCTGTTTGTAATACAAAATGAGATGCTAGCCACTGTTTTAAATGGTTAAAGGATAAACAATAATATACCTAATGTTTAGCTCACTTTCATTGCGAGATATATTTGATTCAGATTAGCATTTCTTACTGTAGATGCCCAGTGGTTGCATATGATATCAGTAAAAAAAAAAATATTTAAAACTGTGACAATGAGGAGCACTAGAAAAGACATGAAAGAACCCTAGAGGCCTAAAAAGAGAAAAATGTATAATTTAATAACAAAGCACTTAATCTACTTTCATTGCTCTACAAACATTTGAGTTTGTCTTCTCACCTTTAAATCTGTATCTGAGATAAGGTAACTGAGCTATTAAAATATGCTTGGTAAGGTAAAGCAAGCTTCATTTGGTTTTTGGGGTTTTTTTAATTGGGATGAAAAATGTTACCTTTTTCTGAAGAATGAGTAACCTACTCTTTTTCTTAACTTGGTTTTTTTCTCTTTGTTGCTATAATCCTTTTTCTACTGTAACGCCACAGTTCCTTCATAGGTGATTAATAGATTTTGCTGGAAGCACTAAACTAGTACCTAAACTTTACAGCCTTTTTTCCAGTGAAGAAAAACAATTTCCTTGATGGACAGAATGGAACACGTTTTGATCAGCATCAGCTTTGAGTAGTCATAAACTAGAGTATAGGAAAATGTCAATGCAAACTGTTTTTTCCTTCATTAAAAAACTAAAACAAAACAAATGAGGACTTTAAAATTCTAAGAGCACTGCATGATTAGTTTTGCAGAAATTATTTTTGAGAGATAGCAGCATATAATTTTGATCAGGTCTGCATGAAGTACCATTTACTTTATGTAACATTTGCCTCGTATATATCGAGCTGGAGAGTAAACACAGGAGGTGAATGTATCTTTCGTGAACTAAAGCAGACAGCTTTTTTTTTTTAGGTGAATTCCAAATCAAAGTAAAGAAAGAAGAAACAACACAGCTAGAAAGACATGGTCACACTTTTCTTTGAGGTGTTAAATACTAAGGAAGTTTTCCGGCCAGCATTCATTCTGATTCCAGAATTCTTAATATGGAAAACCTGGGTACTTCAGAGTTCAGTAAACTGTGCCAAGAAGTGTCTGTAGGTTAAAAATATTTAATATGATGTCTTCAGATACAGCCTAGATATTAAGAGGGATGGGAAAGGAACAGAGGAGCGGCAGCAGAGGATCCGTGATTCCCTCACGCCGTACAGAGAGTCTGTCTACGTTGCGTTGCTCAGCCCAAATAGTAGGGGTGTAGTTGACTCCAGCCTTCCCTCGTGGCTCTGTGCTGGGGAGAGGGTGGCTTGCTAAGGAGGCATCGAGTACTGAGATCAGTGATATTGTAGGAAGGGGGCAGGGGGAACAGAATAAAGCCCGGCTTGAGCCAAAGCTACAGGTCAGAATTTTGCATGAATCAGGGCTGTGGAGGCTGGACGGCAGCACTGGCTGGGCTGCTTCCCAACTGCCCAGAGTGAGCTTTAAAGAAAATGACAGTTGCTGGAGGTGCCATTCTCCAAGAGGCATTTTGCTCCATATGTTGTGGTCTTGTCCAGTTATGCTCCACTCTGGGGACAAAGACTCCATGAGAGTTAACGTGACTCTAAGCTCCAGCCTTTAGTCTGGCTTAACTCACTGCGTTTTAGCCACAACAGTTGCTGCATCTGTGTTGCCTATTCTACCAGGTAAAAATGATTCCTGAGAGCAATTATAGTAACTGAATAGCATGTTCTTGTAGCCTTTCCAGGTAATTTCAAACTAACTGTTTGCATGTGACGCTTCTTGATACAGTTTTTATTTAACTAAATCTGAATGATCTATGAAGTTCACTGACAAATGAGCTAGGTGGGAGGTCTGTATTCACTGGAGAACCAGATGGACTGTCCTTAATGGATCGCCTGTGTCCCGCAGGAGAATGGTGGTGTGGGTGGGACAGTGCCTGCAATAGGGAAATGCTTTGGTTTGAAAATTAGACAGACCTCAGGCAGGCATCGGTTTCCCCAATTATGAACTGTTGGTGACAACACCAAATACAAATGGCACTAGCAAAGTCGAGGTATTTCTTTTTCGGTAGGAAAGCCTTATTTGTTCCCAAAACTGTATTTCTTGGTACTTTATAATGCTCCAACTTGAATAACTATGCATGAACATGAACTGCCGAGTTCCAGGGTTCTACCCTTTGCCGCTACTAATTCTAAAAGCAGCCAGGATGGACCTTATCTCTTGCTAGATCCTACGTGGCTGGAGATGGGCTGGATGAAACACCAGCTTTCCCCATGTATTGTCACTCCAGGGGTTTCTGTTGGCTGCGCAGGACAAGGTTGGTGACGGTTGCTACGCTTGCAGGAGCCGCTGGCAGGACAGCGTTGGCGATGGCCGCCTGCTCCGGAACTTGCAGCTTCCTTCGCTCTGCTGTTTTCGTGCTGTTGGGTCAGGCTTGTTGGCTTCCCCAAGCTCTTGAGAACTGGGAGGAACAGGGGCTAAGTAAGGCTGCTCATTGAGCTCTTCAATGTGCAATGGTTTCGCTCGGCAACTTCGTTTCAATAGTGTCTACAAATACACAAAACATGAGTGTTTAACATCACCTAGTGTTTCTCTTCTTTTTGAAGCTGTGACTGTCAAAATCGGTTATGTGTGCTTGTCTCCCTGTGCCCACCTCCCAGAGGGTAAAAAGAGGTTAGGTAAAATCTCGTCAATGTTTGGCTATATTTTTCTCTACTGTATATACAATTTGTTCTTCTGAGATCACTGGGATAATTTAGTTGTGTAAAACTGCATGAGTGTTGGCAGGAGTGGTCTTGATCATACCTGTTTTCATGCCTATTTTATTTTTAAAAGTGGACTCTAGGATTTTTCATTTCCCGTGTCAGTCCCGAAGCCTTTTTTTACTGTCCTTTATTCTAATGTTAACTGGCCACAGATAGGTAACTATTTAACATATTTGAATTTATTATCATTAATTCTACTTAGCATGACTTCAATGCTGTTGTATTTCTCATCACATAAAATGTGCTTTTTTTTCTTTTTAAACTTGTCCCCTTACATTTAAGGTAACATATTGTATTCTGTATTCTATAACATTACCCATATTGCCACAATGCCTTTCCTCGGTGTTTGCTGCCACAGGGAGAAGAGCAGTAGCTAAATTTTCTCTCTTAAGTTCCTACTGTACTACTGTGTTTAAAGCAAAAAATAAATGACTTAACGGCTTTTTAGTTGAATGGTTAACTTGGAAGTAGATTTTGGACCCGGAGTTCAGATTTTAAAGCTGGCTGCAAGAGCAGAAAGGCGCTTCAACTCCAGCTGCTTTATGAGCAATGACAGGACCTGTTTTCTGAAACTGTCGATGAAAGCGGTGGGGGCAGTCACAGGTGACTGTCACCTTCAGTCTTGAGACGTGCCACCCTAGGTCTTTCACTTTTCACTGCAGACATGGGGACATGTATGTCTTCTGGGGATGAATCCGCAGCACCAGTTTTTGTTCTGATAACAGCATCTGGCACTAGATTGATTTAACAGGCTATGAGGTTTGCTCTTTTCAGATATGCACTTGTAGGGCAGCTTCTGTGCAGCTCTGACATGGCCACACGCTGCTGTTGTTTTTTCTGCCTCCTAGCACCACGTGTGAAGCTAAAGCTCTTTGACACCTGCCATTTGGACCCTTTTCTTACTGAAAAATGTCATCGTTTTCAGACAAGATGAAGACAGATATCTGATCATTCTTCTCTTTGCAGGGATGTTCTGAGGGCATGGTTCCTACACAGATGAATAAAGGATTCCAGGCCATAGCTATACAGTTCGTTTTATTAGTGTAGTATGGCAAGTAGTTTTTGATTCAGAGGTTCATAGAGTTATATCAAATACAGCAGAAATTAAAGCATGGTATCTCATTGTTACGTGATGTATATGTATCTCAAACTTATTTCACTCTGCTGCAAGTAGCAATTGTCTTACTGTGTTAATGGCAGGAAATGTCACGCCGCTTTTCTTTGGGGAGGGGCATGATGGTAGTTCAGGAATTGAAATCAGAAAATTTTGAACTTTTCTGATTGTGCAAGTAGTGACATGTTTTATGTGGGATACATTTTCTGCGTTCATCCAAATCTGGAAGTTAGTAGAACTGGGCTGCATTTTCCAAAGTAGTAACTTTTTAAAGGGAGTAGCTTTTTAAATCCTACGGCACAATTGCATCTCCCACATTCCTGAAACCTGTTTTCTGCTAACAAATAGGTAATCAGATTGTGTGGCTCAGAACATAATTGTCCTTATGTTTGAAAAATCCTTTCATTATGTTTGATTATAGGCAAAATGCTCTTAGAATCTAAAATCAACACGCAGTCCTCTTCTATACTCCAAAGCAGTGACAGTTGAAAATGTTGGGCTTTATTAGCCCTAATATTATCCAGCTTGCAGGGGAGTGGGTAATACTTGAAGACAACTATTTCAATAATTGTATTTTTTAATATACTTACAAATTTTTCAGTCTGTCATACATTTCTTCTGAGAGTTGGGTGCAGGTCTTTTTAGTTAAACTGGCTTTGATTTTTTGTATTCCTTATAAAACAGACGTTGAGGAATTCATGCATTTCATCTAATGTTGAAAGACTATAATTTGGTACTTCATTAAATTTTTCCTGTGCGTATTGTTCTTCATCTGAAGTGCATACTTCAATTCTGTAGTGAAGTTTAGTTCTGCATAAGCATACTGGAAAAATGGAAAATCATATATCATTCTAAGACTTAATGTTATTTCAAGATAAGTCACTATTAATGATTTGAAGCAATGATACAAAGTGTGATTAGATTATCTTGCTGAACACCGGTAGAAACAGGCCTAATTCTTTTTTCTTCAGTAGGTTCTAAAGATCTATGCTGTCTACCGAGAAAGCCACCAGCTTGACTGGTGCTAAATATCATTTGTGTCTGAACAGGAGAGAAATAATCCTTAATGCAAGGATGATTGCCTTGAAATTCTGTCATTTCAGAAGGTGCTTATTTATTGTCCCTGTTTGTAGCGTCAGCAAGCTGTTTCAAAAGTAGGGTTTGTGACTGGAAAGAGGTACTGTTGTTCTGTGTTGTAATTTGCTGCATGACAGAGTTCCTGGTTTGAAACAATTTAATAATTTTTACTTTAAAAGTAGATTGAGTTGGTCAGGACAAGATTGCTTTCTTCTTTGTACGGCATCGTTTCTGGTAAAATTTGTGAAATGCTGAGCAAACTTATGTTTGTTCTACATGAGTAGAAACGTTTACGGACTTTTTTGTTGTGAATTCAAAGCACTGGTTGTAAGCAGAATTTCAGCTAATATTTTTCCATGGAAACTTACAGAATGTGGCTGAGGAACAACATGGGGTCTGTATCACTGCTTATCATTTGATGTGCTGTGTGAAGACACTTTGTGGGCTTAACTTCTTGTGTGCTTGGGAGCATCTGAGCAGGAACTGTTCTTTAAAACTGTTTCCCCGCTCTCCCCCCATCTAATTCTGACTCACTAGGAGTCACTATGAGCTTTTCTGTAGTATTTTTGCAAGACAGATGTAACACCTCTTATCTGACTGATTTTGAAAGGTGGACTTCCACATAAGCAAAACTTGTGTGGTATGTAGTGACTAAAAGTTTTGAATGAAGGAATGGAAATTCAATGAAAATTCCTTTCCTATTAAACAGTATATTTTGTCATTGGAAAATGTATTTAATACTGGGGTATCTCCTGAGTTCTATATATTGTTAAAATTTAAAGCTAAATCTTTAGATTATTTAAAAGCACAGATGAATTGTATGGTTTTTGGCTTAGTTCTGTTGAATAATGATTGCTTTCTAGTATAATCTTTTTTCATGATCCATCTTCCTTTGCCATACCACTAGCTCAATGGAGCTGGGGGGAAAGACCAGATTTTTAATTTAATATCATCTGTCAGAATGAACAGGCTTTTAAAAATCTTTTCGGGCTTTTTATTCTTTGAATACATTATTGAGTATATACCAGAACCTTTTTATCTTGCACTTTCATGACATATGTTCCTCATAAGAAAAAAAAAAAAAAAGAAAAAGTAATGGCTTAGCTGTGTCAGAGCCAAGGTCTGTCAAGCCTGGTATCCTATTGTTCCTGTGGCAAAGCGTGTGTGGCTGAATAAATCACAGCGTCTCGCTCAGCCTGCGCCGGGCTGCAGTCTCCAGTCGGCCGTATTCATCACCTCCCCAGCAGAAGGAACTGTGCTGTGCATAGTTAAAAGGACTGGAGTGCTCACGTAGACAAACGGGAGACCCTGGGAATGGCAGGTAACTGCCCGTGACAGCAAGAAACCTGCAGCTTGCTGTTGGTAATGAGTTGTCAGAGTTGTTTCTGCCATGGGCAGTGTCCTGCTTGACAGGAGAGGAAAGAGGGAGACACAAGTCAAAATGCAAATAAAGGGATTATTGCTGTTTCATCTGAAGAGCATCTTTGACCTCTCTTGGGTGGTTTTCGTTAGTCGCCAAAAATGGGTATGTAGGGAGACATATAAGAACAGACGCAAGCATCCTATTTCTCTAGTACTTCCATAGCACTCAACCATTTTTGGCTTAGGCTCTTCTGGAGCTAGTTGTGACTTCTGTGTTTTCAGTAAGGCCCAATGGATTTCTCCTTCATGAAATAGCCCAATCTTCTTTTGAGCCTGTACTTAATTAAGTCTTCCCTGCCCCTCCACAGTTTGTTTTCAATCACTAAATCTATCAACATAATTAAAGCTTGTAGCATTCCAGTCGAGCTTCTAAATGTACCATTCTTTTCTAGCAAATATTTTGTCATTTTATTTAATTTTATTTTTTCTGCCCTGGGTAATTCTTAAGCCAATTATTTTAGTAAGTAACACTAAACAATCCTTTGACCCCTCTGTACTTTTGCCCTTTGTGGGAGCCTCTAGCTTTTGTTGCCATAGGCTTATGAAGAATATATTTATCAGTTAATATGTAAAAAGTTGGGTTAGAGGATTTAACCACAATTACTAAATTTTGATTGGGAAGGGAGATCTATTTTGGCAGATGATCATTTTAGGAAAATCTGGGCCCATTTTGAGGTTGACATACCCTTTGCTTTCTTCCAAGTATTAATACTGGTCTCTTCTTTGCACTGGTATTGTTTCTAAAAATGTTATTTTAAAGGCTTCAAGTTGTAAATCAAGGTTTTGGAGATTGTAGGAACAGTAAGTTTATGTAAAGTTGGATAAAGTTACTTTTTCTCTCTCTGTAGGTTAGTAATCCAGTGTTGCATGTGATTGTGGGGAAATTACTTCAATGTAATAAAATAGTCTGCAATGTTGGTAAGGTTCATGAAAATGTCAGGAAGCTGCATCCATCTTTAACCCTAGAAGCCTCTAGCCTGACATATCTTTTTTTCCTTATACCTCCATTAGATTTTTGCGCAAAGATTTTCAACAAAAACTTACTACCTAAGAACGTTTTAAGTTTTTAAGAAAGGTACATGCATGTACACAAAATTGTAATGTAGTTAAACAATTATTGATAACTACCTTGTTACATGTAATCTCTACTTACCTACAAAATTGCATAATGGTAATAGCTTTGAATTTAAACAAAAATAAATTGCAAGTATTCTTAGATGATTTTTTTACCTTTTACAAGAAATTTTTTACCTGAAAAAAGCCTAAGAGATTGAAAATCTGAATGTTTTGAACAGGCCTTCAAATTATCTTTTCATACCAAATATGTAATGCTTATTAAAGCTGAGTAAGAAAATAACTTGCTTTAGCAAATGTTAAAAGGCTCCTTTTTAAAACAGTTGACCCCAGCCAGCGTGCTCTGTAGCATAAAGCACCACCAGGTGGTGCTGGTGGAATATATTTACTGGGGGTTTCATGGCACCTCCACTCTGTCTTAACTAGTGTAGACGAGACGGGTGCGGTATACGAAAACTTACTTTCCGGGCAACAAGCCTGTCTGTACAATTAAAAAGAGTAAATTGAAGTATTGTGGAGGGGTGCTTTTAATTTTTAAAAGTTGGATATAGATGCTGAGGGAAAACGCTGATCTGTAGGGTGGCGAATGTGGGAAGCAGACGGTATGGAGCCGTAATCCCAGGTTCGTCACCTGCTTTTTTGTTAATTCCGAGAGCAGTTTATGAAGCTTGTTCATTCATGTACTATGAGCATATCCTATCGTGACCATTTGCTTGTTTACCTACTACATTTTGACTTTAAGTAGCAAAATAACTTTTTAATCGTGTTGTTTTAACTGTTAAGATTTTGGTCAGTGCAAGAATCTTTCCTCTTAAGGAATGCACAGAAAGAAGGATCTCATTTTATGAGGGAGTAGGGGAGTCTAGTTTTCTGTTTTAAAGCATTATGTGGCTTAAAGTCAAAGTAGAAACAAACTCTAGTTCTGAACATAGACAGATTTTTAGATACAGTTTTTACCAACTCTTATGAGGGCTTTCTTTTGACTCTCTTGAAAATTGTATCCTTTAAAAAAAAGGGGGGGGGAAGGTTAGAGAACAGTGTGGAACCGCAAAAGTTTGGAGTAAATTTCTATGGCCTACTGAGTTGAGCAGGTTTGGTTTTGTCTTAATGTGCCCTGACATAAAATATGTATATTCTTTGAAAGCATGAAGTAGAGCATTTTACAGCATTAAATTAGCTTAAATTGTCCTATACAGCATCCCCCTTTTAAAGAGAATTATTAGAATTTGGAAAACAAACAATGTCTGTGAACCAAAGGGACTGTCTCCTGTCTAGTCAAAAAGCAAAATCCAGAACAACTGCAAACAAAAACCCCCAAACCTATTTTGCTTGTAACTTTAGTATTGTCACCAAGCTAAATATTTTAGCATTGTATGTGCCAGTGCCACATTAGTAACCACCTCACTGCAGCTAAAAACAAACTAAATAAAACCACATGACAGCCACTAATATGTCTGTAAAATCTTGGTTGACTATGGTTGACCGAACCAGAGGATAGTTTCTTTGGAGTTTGTGGCCCTACCCATTTACTCTTGGTAGCAAAGTTATTTAACGTCTGGATTTTACTGTCTTAGGCACAATGGTATGGGGTTCTGCGTGAGCGGAAATTCTTCCCCTTCTTTCCCAGTCTGATACACCAAATACCTCGTAGAATAACTGCATGCGTATACAAAACCATCTCAGAGTGGATGTCAAATATCCAGTGTATGCTGCTTCTGAAAGTGATTTTTATGTCTTGTTTTCCTGCTTGAGATAATTTTTTACTTGTCTTCCCCGCCCCTCCCCCCCCCGTGTATAAATATTCTTGTGCTAGAGGAAAGGAAATGTGGCCTCTTTAAATGTTTCTTTCTCCCACCCTTAGTTTAATTTTATTTACTCATTTTAGGAAGGAGGTTTTGTGCTACCTACCTTAAAATTTGATACGATTCCCTTACTACCATGGAATGATAGTGTTATTGCATTACTCTCGCTTCTGAAAATTATCAGTGTAGCGTTTATGAGAATCAATAAAATGTCAAATGTGTTAAAATTCCCATCCGGGTCACTTTTTTTTTTTTCACTGCACAAAATATCAGGAGGGATCAAGCAGTAAGCTGTGTGCAGTAATACAGTTTATAGTACAGCACTGTAAAATCTGTGCAAAACACTGATTTTATGTAATTTTTTTTAAAATCTAAGTGTAATATCAATGTATTAAATTTAGAAGTTGCATGAGAGGCAACTTTTTGGATCTGTTCAAATACAAAGATTGAAGAGCGATTAGTGAAAAGCTGTTAAAGTATGTGCTAACGTGTGTGGTTTTTTGGAAGCAAGATCCAAAAAGGGAGCACTTGCCAGACATGCCTTTATAGGGTGTGAACAGGTTAAGAAATACATTCTGCTGCATTGTTCTTTAAACTACCCGCTCATCAGAAAAATCGGTTTGATGGGGCTTCTGTCAACGTCTTGGTTTTTCAGCCGTTAGGATTTTGTGGTATGACCACAGTTCTGAACTCGGTTATGCGACTGTTTTCTGAATGTCATTTGTAACGAAGGAATGCCCATAATACTGAATCTTTTTAAAAGATCATGTAAATAGTTTCATTTTCACTTGCCTCGTTCAGCTGGCCGCAGCAGTTTTTTTGCCCTGTTAAACCGGTTGTTTGAATGGATCTGGAGTTATGCTAATACAAAAGAGGACAGGATTTTATTCTCTGTGTTTATTGAAAGATCCAGTCTCTCTGTAATATTGAAATGTTCTTTTGAGTTTTGAGTAACGATAAAAATCTGACTTGTGTGTACAGCACTCTACCAAATTCCAGTTTTGATTAGAAGGAGGGGGCAGGAAATCTGTAAAAACAAGAGTAAGAAATTCTTACCTTTTTATATCTGCATTTTACACTGTTTACTGTTAAGACACTTGGAACATTGAATGGGAAGTGTTTTATCTCTGAGTTATTCTCCAGCTTTTTGTAAAGGGAGAGGCTTCTAGATATCCATTTCTTTATTTAAAACTTTGACCTACTAAATGTTCTTAAAAGGAAAAATTATAGTCTAATTTTAAAACAATATAAAGCAAAGTTACGATTTTTACTGAAAGGTCTGGTTCTTAAGGATTGCGGTTTCCCTCCTTATGGCAAAGATAAGGTTATTCTAAGAGTGGAATAGGAAAAGTAAAAATAGTTCTGAAACCGATAGTGTTCCTCTCCCGTGCAGTAGCTGTACGATGCCTTAATTATCAACCTGAAATTCAAGTTCTGTTGAAGTTATTTGAAGAAATATGCTGTTGATTCAGCGGTGTCAAAATTTCACAGCTGAAAATAAACTTAACACTGTGAATACTTGATTGCCGTTTTCTCTTGAGTGGAACTAGAGCACTCAAGGGTTTTTTAATTATGTGTTGTGATTTGAATTGGTGAGTTTATCATCATCACTGAATGAGTTTGAGGTGCGCGGTAGATACGTGAACGGTAGTTTAAGTTACTGAAGACATGCAGTCTGTGTTTTTCTTTGGGGATGGCAGCGAGAGCGGAGAGAAGATGGTATTAAATGCTGCTGAGAAGGGAGCTGCAGCTCTGTGGCTCAGGCAGGGTCGAGTTGGGGTTTTTCCTGAGTATTTTAGGGCAGCTAGCTTTAGACAGTGTGCATGCACACAGGACTTGGGTTCGTGCAATACTTTAATTGATGTTAGACTTCAGAATCTAGGTGTCTTTAATGAAATTGTGAGGTAGGTTTTTGTTTCATTTATGGAAGCTGGTTTGCCTGTTCACTTCTGGTAACACTTGTTTCTTGTGTTCATTATTTCTGTTGCAAGACTACTACAGGGGCTGATGTCGCGCACAGTGTGTATTTATAATAGGGCCGGAATTGAAAAAGAATGGGTGTTGCAGGTCAAGGAGGGGTGTTTTGGCTTAAATGGAGATCTTTTGTTTTTTTTGTCTGTACTGTCTTACTTTTATAAATATTCAGCTGATTGAAAATATTTTTAAAACGAGGCTCTAAAAAAATAAAATTCCAAATATTCAATTAAGTCACTTGCTAAGTCCTTCAGTTGTGTTGTTCAGTTATGTGGTGTTTTGATTATTTGCCATTTTATTTTTCAGCATTGTCAGTGAAGCAGGAGCGTCCATCTACAGCGTCAGTCCTGAAGCGTCCAAGGAAATGCCAGACCTAGACCCTAACCTAAGAAGTGCAGGTAGGAAATGTGTTTCATTTTATCACCATTTCAACATGGAGCTCAGGTCTCAGTCCTCAGACTGTATTGTTTATAATATTAAGTATAATAATAATTAAAAGTATAAAAAGCGAAGGTTTTGGATGTTTTGTTTCTAAACTTTAATTCTTTTATCATTTCACATTTGAAGTCCTAGGTATGCAAATCAGTGACATCATCTTCTACTAAGGCCCGTAATGTAATGGCCCTTGTCCTTCAATAGGCTGGTACAGGAGAATTTATGGGGATTAATATAACCAATGAATTGCATAAACTTTCACAGTTGGACATGTCTGTGCCCACAAGAGCTAGATCTTCCATCTCTTGTCCCCTGTACGTACACAAATCTCTCTAACAATTAAACACTTCAAGGATGAGAAGAAAACCATAAGAATAGAACAGGTAATTTAAAGGTGTACATTCATTGCGATCACTTTGAAGTCTTCATGTAGCTGAATATAGTTCTCAAGAAATACTATTTAGTTTTAGTTCTTAAAAAAAAAATAAATCTATTTCAGCATCAATGTTACTGAGTTATGATACAGCCCCAGTTCTTAGAAATGTGCAAGTGTTGCCACTCATAATTTTCAGTGTTTGGTTAAAGAGTCTTTAAAGATCAAATTCCTAGCAGCTTCGTTGGTGTCCAAATTCTACTGGTGGATTTGGTTTATTGGGAGACAGCTGTAAGGGCAGGTCTGAGGTTATTTTTGGATTACTTCATTTGTGTATTTTTACTTGTGTGTCTTTTTGTATTTGTTTATCTCAGGGTTTTTTTATTTTCTTGGTTTTCCTGCAATTTGCTGTCATAGTCAATCAAATAGAGCATATTTGAAACTGCAGTAATACTCATGTATAAATCTTTTCCAGTCAAAGTTATACTGATCTTAATTTTAATGTTATTCTAGCAGCTTACTGGCCTGGAAATCCTTAGGATGGTGTAAAAGTAGATCAGCAGAAAACAGTTCTGAAGTTACGTGGTATTTGGGAGCAAAACTTTCTAGAATTCTGCGTGTTGCCCTTTTCTTTCATTTCCACGAAGGTGAAAAAGGGATTTGTGTTAACTCAATGTTTCAAGTGACTGTTTTTACAGGAATATTCTTTAAATGTCTATATCAGCCCTTCCGTTTGCAGGACAGGTCTCTAGCTGCTTCTTGCTTGACTCTTTCCTGCCTGCCTGCCAACGGACTCCGTTGTGATTATTTCTTCCCTGGGCCACAGAGGTTCTGAATGTGTCACGGTGTGGCCAGAGAGAATATTAGGCATGTGACATTTCTCTATTTGTGACAGATGCCACTAACTTTCTCTTGGCCCAAAGGGGTGGTTTATGTTGCTGATATATTAAATGTGGGTTTAGGGTTGATGTAAATGAAAACACTGAAAAGGAGGAAATCTAATTATTAACACTATACTTTTCCAGATGTACATAACTTTCCTTTTTTTCCAAATTTAAGTTTTGAACATTTCGGACATTTTTATTTAGTGTTGTGCATCATATACAGTAAATTAAAATCAAATTTGTAATACATGACCAATTTCAGTATTAATTATCTAGACTTCATAATTTCCCCATTATTACTAGGAATTGCTTCAGGCATAACTTAAGTGCTGTTGCATCTGGTTTGAAAAGCATCAGCAATTTTAATGTGCTGCAGCAGCACAAAGTGAATAGAAATTGAAAAAGGGTAGGATAGAAAGTGAAAAATAAGTGCTTAGTTTCATGGATGTTGGCTGGTATGGAACTGACAGCTAGAAGTATATTTATTACAATAGAGTCTTTCTAGAAGTTTTAGACTTTTTCTTCTTGACGTTTTTTGGTGTCAATTTGTAATTAGCTGTGCTAAAGCTGTGGACATTTTTTTTTAAAGCTGAACATAAAAATGTGACATAACATTAGAGGAAACATCAACTGATGTTTGGGGGTTTTTTTGCAAACTTTTTTTTCTTGACTAGCTTTTACTTTTGTTCTTTTGATTTTCCTTTAATTTGCAGCAAACAGAAAAGTGACATGGTGTCAAAGCTGCCTTGCTTTTTATTTTAATTGTGTTACATCATGTCAGATTCTGTGCTTACATGATAGCATTTAGTACATTAAAGGAAGCTGACAGCTGCATGATGAAGTGTGACATTTATAGTTAAAATAAAAGGTGCAACTGATGTTGAGATATCTGTGATCTTAACGCAGTTTGCCACTTTAACATTTTTCTCAACACAAACTTTAGAGAAGGGTTTGGGGTTTTTTTGAATTACACAGGTAGGCCTATGTTTGTCCATCAGGTACGTAGATGTAAAATATTAAATAATGCATATTATATGAGAACTTACTCTGGCATCTTGTGGTATGATCTGTCATATTTGCAGTTCTGTTTAGCAACTGTTTGTAGTAAGTTTTCACTTCATGATAAAAATATTACCTTAGTAATTTCTCCTTGGCTGAGCATTGTATATAGGGGGAAAACCAGCAACCTTTAGCATTTCTTGGGGGTGCTAATTAAAGATATTAGTTAAGCCAAGAACACAACTGTTTTGGTTGGGGGTTTTTTTTCCCCTTTGAGCTGTCTTTGAAGGTCATGAATGACATGGATTTGTAATAAATGAATAAATGATTGAGAAATATCTCATTGTAAACTAATAGCGTATGTATGCACTATAGTGGAAAGTCTTTATAGTCATCTGTACAGCGCTTTTAGCCAAAATTGCACATGCTTGGGAAAAAAAAAAATGCTCATTTCGTAAACAATTTGCTGGTATCTACAGTGCAGAGAATGGAATAAGGTCTCTCCAACTTTAGAATTGTTCTCCAGAGATGGCTACCTTCTTTATTGCACTAGGCAATACCAGCTCCTAATGTCAATTCTTTACACTGAACCAGGTTCTTTAAAATTTCTATAGCACCAAATCTGAATATTTCATGAAAGTGCAGAAGCTTCTGTACTGCTGCTCCATTTCCTACAAAATCTTCTGGAGTGGGACTCAACTAAGTAGATAGTAAAGAACTTGATGAAATCTAGTTACTTGTGTTTGAGTAGAGTGAGAAGGTATATATCCCCTTCTGACAGTCATTGTAGGATTAATGAGCAGAACAGCTATTTCTCAGCCTCACAGAATTGGGAGATAAGAGGCTTATAGGCCAGAGCAATAAAAGGATTTCCTACTTGATAGGCTGAGGAAGTTCAGCTGCAGCAGATTAGGAGGGTTCTGTCTAGAGAACAAGCCACTGGAGTTCAGTAATGGGAGTTTTTGGATGGACTTGCGGTAGGGTTGCGGCCTGACAGAGAAGGGAATGCAAGGCTTCCTTGAATTCTCCTTCCCAAAAGCTGTGCCTGAGGACAGGCTGAAGGTCTGGGGTGGGAATTGTTGTAGGGGAGAACAGACACTGTAAAAAGAGTGTTTAGCAAGCCGGGAATGTTGATCACCTTTGTGAAAGTTGTTAATATGTGCCCCCTCAAGGCTTCGCGGCTGCCTGCTCTAGGGTTAGTGGAATGGTAATGAGGGAGCTGCGAGGCTGGGTGGGTGACTGCAGTTCTGTGTCTGCCCTGGTGTGTGTCCTCTGGCAACCCTCTTAGAGAAGACAAATGTTTAATTTGGTGGATTTTTCATAAAGCCATCAAATTCATATTTGCTTGGCTGACCTGTTCTTTTGCTGGGTTTTTTCTTATATCTTTCCTCCTGAGCTACCATCAGTGTAACACTTCATATTTAACCTTTGGTTAGCTTTTACTTACGGCATCTTCAAGGAGGAGTTTTTCACTGTAACTTGTCCATAAGATCTTCTGGATTACTCTAGGTCTCTGTGCTTGAGATTTGCTTGTGCCTTTTTTTTAATGGAAGGCCTGGATGCAAGTTTCCCTTTGAAGTAGTTTTAAGTGAACTGTTCCTTGGCCTTGCAAGTTTACCAGTAATTCTTTTTGCCATCAGTTGTCTTTCATTATCAGAGTGGTTGAGAAGACTGTCTTGATGTGGTGGTATTTGTGTGAGTAAAAAGAAGAAAGCTAAACTCAGTGGTGACAAGCATTTCTCCCTCAGATGGATGGACTCTGTGACAATCAGCGTCGACCTGTTTTCGGTTGCTGTCACTGGGCCTCTGAACTCTGGAATTAAATGGTTTTCCAAAGGCTGATATCATCTTTGGTTTACCTCCATCCTGTCCTGTATAGTTTTGCCCAAGGGTTTATTTTGCTGTGCAGAACCTGTATTCCTAATGAAAATGAGGCTTCTGGGATGAGAAATAAAATGTCTGTGCAGGTGTCAGTACGTAGACACTGCCACGCTTTCTGTTTTTTCTCTGATAGTGGCTCTCCATTTCTACGGTTCCTTGTTGTTGCAAATGCTTGTTGGCTTGAACAAGTTTGGGTAGACCAAATGGGAAGACTGTGGAGGGACAGGTGAAGTATATCAAAAGTGTAAGCACGTATGACTTGTGTTGAAGGATTAACACACGGAAATATGGATGCCTGGAAACTTTTGAAGGTATGGTCAGCTAGTGGTGGTTTTCTTGTTGTCCTTAGTACAAGGACGATAAAGGATGCACCAATTGTTTGGCATGTACTCACGTCAGAAGTTTTTTCTTCTGCTGCCTGTCCACCTCTTGAAGTGGATAGCATAATGAAATGAATGTTGCTTACGAACTCTAAGAACCAGAGAAAACTGCTGAATTCTGGTGAAACAGTGGCCTGATGGTGGAGAATCGCTATGAGGCAGTAGTCATGCTGGGATTTTACCCTGGTTTCAATATACGCTCAGTTTTATTAAATGAGAAATGCCTTCATTTCATTAAATTGATAAAGTACCTTTCATCTTGAGATGACTGCTCTAACAAATAAGCAATTTCTTCTTTCTTTCACTATTTAAAAAGCAAAATAACAACCTAATGCACTGTATTGCATTGATTGATAAAAATGTAGACAAACCTGAATGCGTAGAATTCTTTAAACACAGGATGAGGTGGGAAGGGGGGTTATGTCTCTTCAAACATCATGTTTGTGCAATCACTTGTTAGAGGAGATTTCATGCTAAGCCTCTCTGATTTATTTCCATACCTTAATGCAATCATATGCATTTGGTTTTTAATTTGCAATTCTGTGTTCAGATGGTGAAACAAGAGCAACATACTTGGGCTTGTCTAATGCAGCAACTCCAAGAAATGCTCATTTTCCTTTCAGACATGAAGGGCCTGGGGTCCTCTGTCAAGACCACATAGCTGTGTCACCCAGTTAGGAAAGCAACAAATGTAGATAAAATATTCCCTAAAGTTACCTTTTTTTGCAAAGATTTGGAATACTAACAGGGCAAGCGTGTGTGTCGTGCTGTATGCACAGGTATGACCCAGTACAGAAACTGTGTTGCTTCTAAAGGATGATTTCTGAGGATAAAGAAGAATCTCAGAGAGCAAAAGGTCACACAGCACAGCTTGCCTTAGCATTGTCAAATCCCATCTGCTTGTCTCCTCTCCACAGGGCAGAATACATTGGATTATTGTACGCTCAAAGTTCAGCACACCACTTGCACTTTTCCTTGCAAAAGAAAGCCTTATAGGCTTTGGGGGCTTGTTAGGACTTTGAGACTGTCATGCTACAGGGTTTTATTCCCTGGGGTGCTGTTAAAGATAGAGACATACAGTTCAGAGCTGTCATGCTGGCCAGCAAGTAGAAGGTAGAGATTGGAAAAAATGTAATTTCTTTTGACTTTATCTTAAGGAAAGTAAAACAATTTGATGATTAGATGTGTGGGACATAGTGCCTTGATGTCTACTTGAGCTAATTTCTTCATCTTCTTAAAAGAGCACTACTCCCCCTTGGCTACTCAGGAGAGAAGGTCATTTTTCAAAAACTTTATTGGACAGAAGTCTTACGGTTAAACCATTCGCACTGCTTTCTAAGTAGAAGCTTCCTTCTACAGGAATCCTCATAGAGGATTGGTGCAAGTTCCACAAGGTTTCAGAAAGAGTTAGAAGAAAGTAAGCGCTGAATTCTTATGCATTAAAACATTTTGCCAGCCCGTTTAGTTGGGTTATGCACAATTACAGCAGTACAAAATGAAATTGTATTCCATCTTTCATCTGCTGCAGTCTGTAGCATTTAAGAATTAGTGGCATGTGAGAGATGGTATGTAATCGTTAACATCCTGCTCATCAGCACTGTGTTTCCTTTGAAGCTGTAGAGTGTAGTAG
The DNA here is from genome assembly GCF_028858705.1 of Grus americana. Taxonomy (NCBI): domain Eukaryota; kingdom Metazoa; phylum Chordata; class Aves; order Gruiformes; family Gruidae; genus Grus; species Grus americana. The sequence goes on from NC_072854.1 coordinate 96,546,286, forward strand.
TAGGCTGGGGTAGAGGAGTTTGAGCTTCTGTAATCTGCAAGATCAAGACCCACTTATTCCCTATGGCTTCTGCCTTGTTACAGAATTAAAACAGGAGATTATTTTGAGCCAGGTGAAAACTCTTCTGTCTGGTTGGTTTGGATCAGTATTTTCACTATGCCAAGACTGGTGTGTGTGTGTGTAGCTTTTAACTGAGCATCATTCTCTGTGCACGTTAATGTTTGCAACTGATGTGTAATCTTTGTGTGCTTTGTGGAAAGATGTGATGTTCACTTCGCCTTCCTCTCATTTACCTATTTCTTATATCCCAGATGGATCTGAGTTCAGTAGACAGACTTGGCCTTTTATTTACAGAGCATCGTTTTCTGCGCTTCTGAACAAACTGAAAATATCCCACCAGTTCTGTATCAGAGTGATCTCCAGAAGCAGAGCGCTAGTCCAGGCTCTGGTAAAGCCAGTTTCCCTTAGCATAAGAGTTATGAAAGTGATTTACTTCCCTCCCTCTGGATGTAACTCTGTGCATGTGTGTGTCTGTGTTTTCCTTAGAAGGCTTCGTTGCTTCTTTGAAGAGAGGAGCCAGAGGAACAATGGAGTACAAGGATGCTCTTCAATTCAAGGAGTTTTGGGCTGCTTTTAATATAGCAGTGTGATGTGTTACTCACCAAAGCTGCTTTTCTTACTATAGGTGTAGGAAAGGATATTCTGGTCACTTCTGAAAAGTTAATTTTTGTTGTCGATATAAATGAATAACTCTTGTAAGTACAGAACTTCAAGTAATTTTTTACTTTTAGTAGTAACAGTAATGAATGGCATGGTGGTGCAGTTAAAATTAGTACCAGCAGTCTGAATGTGAAAAGCATACTGACGCTGTCTACCTTTTAAGCTGAGCAGATGGGGAAAGATTTTTCTGAATTTATACCATCCTGTAAGACTAACTCATTTCTGTGACAGAAAAATCACATCAGGCTTCAATTAAATGATTATATGCCTCCCATCTCACCTCAGATTAAAAAAGTGCTACTATCCTGTGATACAGAAATAACTAATACTTGAGCAAAATGTTTTTGAGAGTGTTTCTAAGAAAAAATATTGACTTTAAAAAGCTGCATTGTAATATTCACTTGTCAAGGTTTTCTCTTTAAATGTATTTCTTACTTCCTTTTTGTATTCAGGCCATCTCTTTTAAAGATTTTTGTAGTAAATAAATAGAACGTTGTCATTCATTATTTCATTAATCTTAGGCAAATAACAGATTATCAGTTTTATGGAGTTAAAAGTAAACTAAAATGTAACCTTTTTAAAACAAAAACCTGCTCGCTTGCCACAGAAGAATTTTGGATAAAATGCAGCTGTTGAGCAGTTGCTTAAAATAAATTGCATACTTTAAACCCACCAAGAAGATATATGAGGATTCAAAACTGTGTCACAAATCCTGACCTACTGAGAAAGAATGCTTAATGAAAAGACTACTGTACGTTTCACTGTATCCTTTGCAGGGAGGGTGAAATTCAGGTCAACAGGATAGAAAGCTTCCAGGACTCAGGAAACCTGAACAATCGATCACTGAGTAAACATTATTGCAGATACTTAGGGAGAGTAATTGATCTTGAACACAATAATAGGCTTTATAAAAGGATTTAAATAAGTTGTAATGTTTCCATATCAACCCTGGTATGATATATTGACAGTAATTACATATGCATTTGTGAGTTAGTCTCTGATTACCTTAATATATAATTTTTTTTTATTTCATTGGCATTGAAGTTTCAACCCAGACTTTTAAGATGCAAAGGTTAATTCAGAATGGGGGGGGGGATGAGTTACTTGGATGTTATAGTAGCATGTCTCAGCAAGAATGAAGTACTGAGGTTTTATAATAAAAATACAGAATGTTCCCATTTATGACAAAATTGAGGTTGAACTAATCATAGCCTAATAGCTTGTGGTTGTGTATATTTGTTTGTAAAACATTTGTAAAACTAGCTGCTGCCTTCACATCTGGAAGCTTCACATTGTTTCAAAACACAAACAAATGCTCCTGCTCCTATGAGATAGCTGAACTGTCACAGTTATTGACTGGGACGTGTTTTTATCCGTACATAAAGACCTATGTGTTTAAAGGAAGAAATGCCATCATCTTGGACTTCTGGCCAAAATTGGTTTTTTTGCTTGCACAGTGGCAAGCAAAGCTTGAATGCCACTTTAACTGAAAGAAATTTAATTTCTTTTTTTTCTTCTTCCACCCATAATCATTGCTTGCAGTGTCTCACGCTGCATTTGGCAGAACTTCGTATGTTTGCTTTCACTCTTTCCCTATCTACAGCCATTAAGCTTTTTGCTTCATGGTGTGACTCTCGCATAGAGCAGTGCAAAAGGAGAACGTTTTAATAGGTGATCATCTGAACACAGAAGTTGGCAGGCTGCCCCCGAAGCAGGCATGATACTTGAAACTATTTATAATAAATTTTGTTATGTAGTTGACAGGATTTCTAGCTGCTCTTGCACCCTAAATAGTGTGCCCGTCTGATTTGGGCCATGATGATTGCTTTAGATCTGTTCCATTACTGAGGGGAGGCAGGTAGCTTTAGCCTAATTAAGAAGTTAGTACTAATGCTGGGGTTTTTTTAGGGCTGGCAGCTGACATGGCCCTTGTACAGATACCACCTAGAGCAATAGTTGGAAGCCTGCTATATTGTTTTTGCCTCTCGCTGTTGAGAGTGGGCACTTTTTTCAGTCTTCAGTCTGAAAAGATGTAGCCTGAAAACTATCATCAGTATTCCAGAGTGGAAACTCTCCTTTTTTAATCCCTGTGAAAAATTACATCGCTTGCTGTGGAAAGTACTAGTAAAAACAAAGTTACGTGATGTGTATATGTCAGGAAAATAGTCTTAATTTTAAATTTGTCAGTTTGGAATTGAGAGAGATTTGATCCTTTTAAGAAAGGAGGAGCCAGATAATTAAGTATGGTTGCAAGTTCATGAGGGCACATCTGCTCGTTAGCCATTAGGAAACAAAACATTTTAATATAATTCCTTATTTTCTATGAAGATCAGAGACTGAGACTGACGTGAGTTGTGCAAGCAACTCTTACGGAGGCTTTTCACTCACCACAGTGTCATTACACTTCATCACTGACAGGCAAAATTATTTATCTGGTGGGTTCATCTTGTCAAGTAACCAAAGTATGGAGTGAATTGAGCCCACCGAACAGCTAAATTGCCTTTCCTCCAAAATGTCACAAATGACCTAATGATGAGACAGGTTTTCAGTAAATAAGCTTTCTGTAACTTCCTTTAATTCTCATTCTATTTGGAGAAGTTCATCTACGTTAAAGTCAGAGGACCACCTGGGCCATCCTGTCCCCGCAAGCTTTAAAATTTTACATGGATTTACTGCATGGCAGCACAATATGTTACTGTCATTCCAAGTATTGCAATAATGTTTTGCTCTTAATTGACAACCTGAAGCTTCGCATCTATCGGGTATAGAATTCTTGTGGTGACTTTCTAATAGAGGGCCATGTCATCCTGATCTTAATACCTTGTTTAATAATGAATAGAAGGGATTTTTTCTACATTTTACTTAGACTAGCATATCTTAAGAATGGCATCTCAAACATTTCATGTTTGCCCCTACTGATTACTTTTGAGAAATCTGGTTTTCTGGCTTTGCCCTGCATGCCATCATATAATTTATTTTGTATTTGCTTGAGCAAAAGTGAAGCATACCTTAATAAATGTAGACGTGAGAATGCATTACCTGTTTCATTGTCAGTCTTCTAAAAATGTTTGGTTTCTAGCCATTCCTAAAATGTACTTTAAGCAGATAAACAGTTTTAGGCAGTACCTGTATTAGTGTAAAATAGTTTAGTATAAAAAAAACTTTGGAAATATATTGATTTAATTTTTAAGGGGGATATGTAAGGCCATCAGGTTTTACTGTCTCTGGTCCATGGTAGCAGAGCTTGCACTTCTGCAGAGTGCTCATGATTTCAGTAAGGCTCTACTTGTATTGTAAGAGTCCAGCCACGTGGATCAAATCGCCAGAGCGGAGCCCTACTGCCCCCTAAGATCTGTTTCTTGCGGGATGCTAGGACTGTAACAAAGAAAAAGTGGGTTTGCCTGTAGAAAAGACAGTAGATGCTAATCTTGACTGAATTTGTGCCTAGAGAGAATGTGGACAACTCTTGCCTTTTCCCTATTGTGCTCTCTTTTATTTAGAATTTGAAAAGTTCTGGAGTAAAATTGCAGCTTTAGTGGGAATCCCACAGGTCAGCTGGTATCAGCCGTAGGAGCTGCATCCCTCAAACCATATAACTGACTGACTGTTCGTTGATCTTCGCGCTTCGATGTTGTAACTATTAGGCCTGATCCAGGAAAGCACTTAAATGTCTATGTAACTGTATGCATGTGAATAGTTTTGCTGGTTCCGATGGGAATACTGACATGCATCTGTGCTGAAGTGCTTTGCTGGATCAGGTCCTACGCCTCTGCTGGAAGCTTCCTAGGGATATGACGGCATTGTCAACCTAGCTATTATGACAAGAAGAGTCTAAATTTTACTTTTTAATTGAAGGTTCCCGAGAGAAGGTTATGCTTGGAAAATTCCTGTATCAACCTATCCATGTAGTTGTCTATTTTTAAAAGATATAATGAAAGGAGATGTGGACAGTGAGAAATATTTGCTCTCAGCTTTTCTAAAAATGTAACTCTTGAAATATGTTTTGCCATTTAGTGTAATCGAAAGAAAATTTTGTGAAACGTATAGCTATTGAAGAAGTTGATTTTAACAAAGTTTGCTGAAAGACAAGTATAGTACCTTTACAGAGATGTAAAAGTGTTCAGAAGAAATACATATTTTTAAATGTTTCCTGGTCTGCATCAATACGACTTTCATTGTTTTGTTCCACTTTTGTTTGTGAGGTGACTAGTGACAGGTACCGCTAGTATTTCAAAGTAATTAATATGAATTACTGTTATAGGAAAGCATTTCTGCAGTAAGCTATACTTGTGTAAGCGATAACCAATGTACTTACACCAGTCAACCTTTTGTGATTTTTTTATTAATTTTTTTTTTTACAAGAAGGCATATGTGATTGCCTTTGAATTCAGAAGTTCCCTATCAGAGAAGCAGGCATATCAGATGTCACCAGCACAGTGCTTTCTGAGCCCAGCTAGCAACCTGCCATTGTCAGCACATGTTAAAATGGATAATAAAGGATATGAAAAGTTTTGCATGACCGAGCAGTGAACTTCATGTTAACCGTGCATTTATCAGTGCAGATCTTTGAAAGTGAAATCTCTAATGCTGCATTTAATTGATAAACTTTGCAGTTGTGGTTTAAGTAGCCCACATAGCCAGTAAATGTTAGATCTGTCTACTGTTTTGGCTTCAAGTATCAATGTTTAGTCAAGTCCTTTTCTGAAATGCTGTGAAGTCTCCAGCGCCCTGCAGCAGTGGTACTTGTTAAATTATGGCTGCAAAGATGGAGCGCCTTTCCTACAAGGAGAAACCAAGAGAACTGGGAGTATTCAGTCTGGAGAAGAGGAGGCTCAGGGGGATCTTATGAATGTGTATAAATGCCTGATGGGAGGCAATGAAGGAGAGGGAGGCCGACTCTTCTCAGTAGTGCCCACTGTCAGAACAAGAGGCAATGGGCACAGGTTGAAACATGGGATATGCCATCGGATCACAGGAAAACACTTATTTACTGTCAGGGTTTTCAAACCCTGGAATCGATTGCCCAGACAGGTTGTGGAGTCTTCATCCATGGAGGTATTCAAAGGACGTGATCCTGGGCAACCTGCTGACCCTGTTTCAGCAGGGGTGTCAGACAAGATAATGTCTGTCCTCAAGATGCCTGTCCAACCTAAACAATTCTGTGATTCTGTAAAGGTGCTTATATATTTATATAAATGTCATATGTACATGATAATCATACTCATGGTTTTCTACATATATATGTGTGTGTGTGTGCGTGCGTATAAAATCATCTGTTAACCACTGGAGATACTTCCAGTTTTTCTGTTTGAAATTATGTATTGTTGACCAAATCACCGTGCATGTACATGTTTACTCTAGACTCCCATCTGTTCTTCCTCTAACCCTCTCTTGATTTCCTTAAAAATTAATGTAAATATAAAATAAATTTTAGGAAATGTTTCTTGAAATGACTAATGCCAGCTGTGGGGGGGATTCTGGAGATAGCTTATAAAGGATCACTGCTTTTTTCTGTCCCGCCCCATTTCTCTCAGTTTGCACATGTGCACATGGTAGGAAATGCAGCCTTAGCAACAAGGCCTGGCCTTGGGTTTTTGTTGGTTTGGGTTTTTTATTTTGGTTGGGTTTAGGGGGCTTTTGTTATTGTTTTTGGTGGGGGTTATTTGTTTTGGTGGGTTTTGTTTTGGTTTTGTGGGATTTTGTTTTGTTTTGGAAAGACTTTTGCAGTACCCCCAGACAATCCTGTTCTTCACCAGTGTTTGCTTCACTAGGTAGAATGAATGTTCTAAGAGCTGCTAAAGCAGCTAACCTGTTTTGTCTTTACTGAGGAGAAAAACGTTTTTAAATGTAATACTGGTAAAGTAGAACTCTTCTAGTTCAGTAGGCATGGGAGGGAGCGCAGTTGCAAATACTGAATGCAACCCAGCATCTGCAGAATTAGACCAAGGTTGAGAATTAACATTTGCAAATAAGTATTTTTTTTCTGAGATTTCAGTAAGTAAAGGATTTATCAATAAATAAAGGCTTCAAAAATGCAGTCTTGTGTCAACGTTTGCATTTAGAAGACCAAAGTTTCTTCCCATGTGCTTTTAATGGCACCAGAAATATTGGAAATTGCTTTTTTTTTTCCCTCTAAACATGGTTATAACGATGACAGATTGCAAACTGATGTGTTTTGGTATGCAGTTTATATTTGTAAAGTCCAAGAACCATTTTCAAAGTGAACATTGAATTTTATGGTTGAATTATATAAGTATATAATATATAAGTATATAATATATACCTTAGGAAATTCTATACTAGATAAATAAGTCTGTGAACAGTTACTCCGTTCTCTTTTAAATGTTTATTTGTTTCTATATATCTGTGATTTAAGGTTAAAGGATATTTCAGAGTTTAATTTTAAATGTTACATGTGCATTTAATATGGATGCAAGGGAAAAATTTAGTGTACACAGTTCTGTTTATTAACTCTGTGGCCTGAAAAAACTTTTTCTAATGTCATGCTTTGAGTTTGAAATCTCCTTAGGTATTTGCTTGAATTATTCAATTAAAAAGTTTGATTAAGGTACAATTTATGTCCTGTTTCTAACAGTAAAAAAGGATTCTGCTATATTATTGATTATTTCCAGGTAAAAAGAAGATATTAAATACGTAGAAGATTTTTAAAAAACAGTAAAAGCAATTACATGATTCTGATTTTTCAGATAAAACCCATAGTTGTTTCTAATTCTGTTTTCCAGTTTCCATAGCTAGACGCGTCCAAGACCCATTAGCTGAGCTAGTGAAAATTGAGCCCAAACACATAGGAGTTGGAATGTATCAGGTAAGATAATATGTATCATTTAATCTAAGTAATCTGTCATGATATACAGCAATGCCAAAATGCTGCTTTATAATAGTCAACTAGTTATGTCTCCTTTAAAAGACATTTGTAGAGTTGATAGAATGGTAGTAAATACTTAGAAATCATAGACTGCCTCTTTTTTTAATCTCTACTTTTAACGATTGTGATTGAGATTCTGAAATGGCTGTAGCCAGATGTATAGTCTATTAAAAACATCAAATCAGACAGGTAACCTGAGCTGTAAAGCTTTCTCTTTTTTTGTATTGTTACAGCAATGGGGTTTTAGCTCTTTGTGTAAAATACAATGAGATATTGATCCTCCATTTAGAAGCCATTAATTTGTACTATTAGGTGCATTCCTTCTTAGAAGTTTGTAATAAAAGCATTTGTTTTGAAGTTTTTCATTTACTAAAGCTGAATGGGAAAATGTTTGACAATTCTTATTTTTATACATTTCTGTAGGTTATTTCTGAGAAGTAACTTTTACCTTCAAAGTGTCTTTACAAAGTGAATGGTACTGAGAAGTGGTACATAAGTTATTGTCATTTTATAGCATATTGGCATTGATTCAGGAAAGCATTTATGCATGCGCTTAAGTTCCAAATAGACAAGTCAAAAAAAAAATCGAGAAAAGCACATGCTGAATTTTCTATTTTTGAAACTATAGAATGTGAGTAAATTTGAAAGGCTGGCACAGAATTCAGTACAGAAAGCACAGATCTGTCTGGATCTGCGCTTTCAGGTTAGCGCATGAGAGTTCACGGGATAGAATGCGATTAGCAGCCTGGAATCCTTTACTGCCACTGCTAAAGGTGGCGTGACAAAGAAAGGTGCTATGAAAAATTTCAAAGTGCATGTTCTGTTTTGTTTTTAAAGAACTGAGGTCAACATTTTAGTTGGTTAAAGTAGCATGCAGTGCTGCTTTTGCAAGCCCTGCTTGTAATGCCACAGACTATAAAATGTATTCATATTGCTTGCTAATTGCAAAAATTATCAGTAGAACTAACTTGTATAATTAATCTTTCAGCATGAGCTATACCATAGTTTTTGAGGAAAATTAGATTGAAGGGCTGAAATACTATAGATTTCTTTAACATATGTATCCAGGTTTCAGTAAAAATGCACCTTAGTGATGGTAGTTATAAATCAGGGGTGGTCATCAGGCAAAAAGAGGAGCTCCAATCTGAAGCATAGTTGGTTTCCTTACTTGTGGAGGCCCACTGCTTTTATTTAGAACAGTAACAGCAATAACAATAATAAAAAACGGTACAGATCTTTGTTGGTCCTTGCTCTAAAGAAAGTATTTAACAACAACAAAAAAAATCTTGAAATGCTGCGTCACACTTTAAGAAGTTGTTGGTTGGGGTTTTTTAAACAAAATTTAAAAAAAATCAATTCCGAAATGGAATGTTTTACTATTTGAAGTATACTGTGAATTCATAAGTATGAGGAGCTTGCATTGCTGTGGCTAGAAGGTATTGATTTAGATGCACACTATCTACTACAGCCCACGTGCACATGGTACAAGCATACATCTAAAACAAAAAGGCACGGAGTTGGTGGTGCTTGTATGGTTTTGGGAGCACGATATTATTAGGTGAATGTTGCAGTGAACGCATTGCAGCAGTGCGCTGTGCCTCAGTGACTGAAGCTGGCATCATTTACTTTGCACTGAAACGGAGCAGGGTAAGTACCATGTTCCTGGCCATTTCAGAGGAGCTTCTTGGTCCACTACAGGTGTTTTACAAGTAAATGCCCAACTGCATTATTTGTTCATGTCCAAATTGGTTGTATGAAAAGTTTCAGAGAAATAATTCCTAAAAGCCTGGTAGAGGTCGACCTCAAGAATTGTTCATTCCCAGCTATCTGTACTTTTAAGTCTCATCGTGGCTTGAATAAATCCTCTGAGATAGTTACACCTCCTGTCAGAGTTCTTAAGTATCACCACAGAAGCTATAAGATGCTCCTTGAAAAATATAGACATTTCTGAGGTACTAGAGCTTTATGTGACACTACTGAAAGCAAATTTGCATTCTTGAAAGCAAAGTCAGAAGCTCTGCCACCCTTTGGGCGTGAGAGCTCTCCAGTGGCAGGGAGGGGAAGGGGAGAGAAGAGGAATGAAGCTGTTATGACTGGTCTTCCCTCAGAGAGAACAGTCACTTGCTGGCGTCTCGAGGGCAGGCATGGAAAAAGCTGTTACATTGTACAGGGAGTCCCAGAGTAATAGCTGATATAATCCCTCAGACAAAGAATATATCGGGTACAGAATTTTATATTATCCAAGACAATTTGAAAGGTTTTATTACATTTTCCTTTATAATCTAATTGCTGGCTGTAGCTTTTTTATTAATTTCTGGGATGAAATATGCAATGCGCAGTCTAGATCAAAAATGTAACAGGCTTTTCACAGAGGTGTTTATTTTCTTAACACACTGTAACTGTAAACCTAGCATTTAAATATGACCTCTCCTTTCTTAAATATCCTGAAATTGATATTTAAGAATCTGACAAATCCAGGTTTTGATATTCTTGTCCTGCAGGACAACAGTCCTACGTTCTGCCTCTTTAGGCAGAGGCCGGCTGTGACTGTGCTGCTGCCGACGACTGTGGAAGCCGTACAGCACCAGCAGGATGGTGGTTTCGTGAGGGATGGTTGCACGCTGTGTGGTGACCAAAGCACGAGCTCCCTGGGTGGGGTGGTCCTGCCTTTTCGGCTACTCCCGCCCAAGTGCCCTGATACTTTTCTGGTGCTGGTAATAGCTACGTGATGTCCTGGCTTGGCATAAGGGAAGGGCAGCAATTCATAGCTTGGGGGAGGAGTGGAGCTGGGGCTGCTGCTTTCACAGCAGCCTGAGTTTTGACTGACTTGGGACATGGCCTCTCTACCAGTTTAATATAGCCAGAGGTCCCAAACTACCGTACTTGAAAGGCAGTGGTAGAGACTGTAATTTCTCTGTCTTTTCTGGGAGTTTTTTCTCAGAGATTGATGGGAGAGACTGAAGTAGAACGTGTGTGAGGAAGGATGTAGCTTTTGTAATGGGACTGTGGGACAGGAAGGTCGTATGTTCAGCTGAGTGACCCCCTTGGGCAGGAGCAGCAATGACAGTAGTGCTACAGGAAAGTGAGGCAGTTGTGTTAAATCTGCTGCTGGCAGTGTGTACCACCATCCCCAAGGGTACGGTGCGAGGGGGCTGCATCTTCCGTAGTTACCGCTTCCATGGGATTTTGGATCCCTCCCACCTGGCCTCTTGGTGCTTAATGTGCATGTTTGTGAGAATATAGGTGTTTCCTATTTTTTTTCTGTAGTGCAAGTTTTCCAGGCAAATCTGCTAATTTGGGTAGGGATACTTTGAGTATGGAAACAGGAGTTTCCAGGTAGCAGGAGATCTCTGGAAATCGAGTCCCATCAGTTGGGATTTGTGTTTACTTATTTTAGATGACAAAAAAATTTGAAACTTGTACTTGACCACCTGCTTTTATTCACATTTCAAGTTATGGTTCTGAGTTTGTGCACTACCAAGAAAATCAAGTTTGTCAGAGAAAAATAAACAAGCCCCAGATCTCATAACAGGTATTTCCTTAAACAAAGAGATTTATTAGGGCCTCTCTCAGACAAAAATTCCAGTTGCCTAAAGGTTCTTGTCTTCCTTCATCTTTATCTCATTAGGAAAATTGTTCTTTCCTCCCAGACAGGAACCTAGCCAAAATTAATTTATCACCTTCAGGCCATATTACTATGATTTCTTCTGTAGTTGAACATGAAGATGATGCCTAGACTCTGTCTGATACAAAATATGTTTGCCTTGCCACCTCCCCATGCCAGTTCAAAGATAAATTCCTATCGGGGAAGAAGCAGTTAGTGGTTCAAGACTTTACTATGCTGCAAACTGAATTTTGGCTGATGAATTACCACTACAGTTGTAATGATCTTGGAAGATGTAGATAAGAGCTGAGAACAAAGCTGCTTCACAAAGATTGCGGTTAGGGAATTGAATTCCAGAGAAAGAAAATGAATAAAGAGTAAAAAAGATGCCTAAAGAAGAAAAAAAAAATCCTTCCTCTCAAATAGAAACCCAGCTTTTCATAGGAGAATAAAACAGCACTAGCATAAACTTTCTGTCCACCAGTCCCTATCAAAGACAAATAGCCTCGAGAAAAGGGGGAATTAAATGAATAAACTTTTAAAAAGTCAAAACTTGAATCCATATTACAAGGCAGAGAAAGAAGAAATAATGCTGAGGGACGGTGTTAAGTTTGGTTGGTCTTTTGCTGTTGCTTTAATGTGCAAAGTCCTTGGATGCTAAAAAGACAGTAACCTCTAGGGAAAGAGCTAGGTGGAACTCAAACTCACCTGTAGCCTAAGAGCAAAATACGTGTTGTGTGTTGAAGGATCAGAATTTTTAATGAGTCATGTATAATATTAAAAAGTGTGCATCATGTCTGGTCTTGAAAAAACAACATCTTATTTGATCTTTGTAATTTTTGGAGCACAAAAATCTCACAAAAATGCTATATTTTGATACATGGTAACATCTTCACTGTTTAACACATTTGGAAAATTAACATCCCAAAAGGATATAAGAGATAATGTATGTAGTTTTGTAACCTCTGAAGTGGAAGAATACTTGATTCCAGATGTAGCTGGAACATTTTGTGTCAAATAAAAAAATTTGTAAATGATAGTCTAAAGTAGCGATTCTTTCAGGGAAAAAAAATGGTTGTGCTAATTCTTGGTTTATTTTCTCTGTGATGCTGGAAGGTCCTGATTAAAGGAGAGTTTCATAAAGCTTAATCAAAATGCCCAATAATTAAATTTGGAAATGCCTTTTCTGTCCCTCTTGTCCTTTTTCCTCCCCATGTTCCCCTCGTTCTTGAAGTGTGTCAGTTTTGCATTTGATTATTACCTTTATTATTTCAGTAGCAATTTGGTATGCCTTTTAGACTCTTTTTTCCCCTCCAAAAGATGGGTATGTTTTATTAAATGACAGTGCAACTTTAGGGAATGCTTTTAGTCAAATACATTTCCTCCTTAATAGGAACAATTGTGTCATAATAATGGTACTGTGGATATAAACCAGTATAAAATCTACAGCCAGCTAGTTAATAGCAAGGCAGCTCACTGAAGTCATGTCTCAGTTCCTGTTGGAAAGGAGGGAGGCTTTTTTTCCCTTCTCCTAGAAAGGCCGTGAAGAACGCTTTCTGCCATCGCAGGCCATCCCCGCGTGGGTCTCTGGTTCCCTGCCCCAGTGCCGAAGGACGCCCGTGCTGATGAGGGGCAACTGGTGGGCAGTGGTGGAAGGATGCTACTGGCCTCTCCTGCACGTCGCTGAAACTGCATGTAGCCCTCTTAGTTTGTTGCATTCTTTAATCATCATCATCTTCTCTCAAAAGATGTGTGTGGCATCCCCTCTGTCGAGTCTTTCTAAACCTCCAGTGGGTGCCCGCAGTGACAGGATAGGTAGCAGAAAGGTGTGGCATTAACCTCTTCTTTGACAATAGTATTGCTTCAAATTTTATTACTTTTCTGCACACCCACCATGAAAATTATTGATCCGAGGCAAACTGACTGTATGTTAATGCTTAATAGCCACTAATTTTGGAGATATTTGGGAGGTGAACTATTGCAAAATTTTAGAACCAGAGGGATCAAAGGCACCTCGAGGGTATCTCCTAAGTGCAAGAGTAAGATCGAATACAGTTGGGTCAGCCCGATACAACTGTGGGTTGAACAAGCCTATGCGTTATTTCTGTTTGTTGTCTTTCCCGCAAGAAAAGCTGGCTTGTCCCTTGCGCTGCAGGTGGTTGTCAGCCTATTTTTACAAAACCCTAGCAAAGATAACTTGGAGCTTTATTTGTTAAGCCATTCTGAGGCTTAACAAACTTTAGATATATTTCTCTACTAGCTAAACCAATATTTTGGGTAAATTAAACATTGTATTGTTTCTGTAACAGTGGAAATTGGGAAATTAGTGTTTAAATAGGGAGCTGCTAGAAAGCAAGCTGTGAAGTAGTGAGTACAAACAAGAGTTGTCACAATCTGGACATCGGCCATTACAAAGAATTGGTACACTGTTTAAGAAAGGCTTTGTCTTCATTTTTCCTTAAAATATTTAGACATTTTGTAATGGTGAAATATAAGAGACCTTATATCCTTCTTGGTATCTGATTTTGATTATACATCCTTTGCCTAGTATGCTTTTATTTAATAATATGGAGCAAAATACTGGAGCTGGCCGATTTTTTTTTTCAATCAGAAATGCACATTTTTCACTGAGTATTTAAGAACTTTATTTCACTTCTTTATTTTTCTTGGTTAATTGACCCATAGCGTATATGAGTAGTTAGGTGTGTTACTTGAATATCATAGGAGAATCACTCATGTACGATGTGAGAATGTGATGACATACGACGTGCAAGAGTCCCTTTTTCTAAATCTGAGGTGTGATTGTCAAAACAGCCTCAAACCTGAGCTTGCTTTAGTAAGCTTATTAAAACAAATTTATGTTGGTTTGCAACGTAGATGTTTGTGATGAAGAAAATAGGATGTCTAATTAGGTGAACAGGGCTTTATATTGTGTGATTTGCATAGCTCCTGTGGAAATTCAGTTTGGCAGGAATGTTGTCTGCTGGTCAGAATTGCAGGTTGCAGGTTTCAACACCCAGTTGAACAGCCTGTCTACAAAATGCTTCAGCATTCCTACTATGTTACTACACTGAATTTATACATACAGTTAGGCATAGAGTGAATCTCCTGTGATATAACGGCAGTTTTGTGAGCTTGCTTATGATTTTCTGTACTTTAATTGAAATGGTCGTGTAAAGAGAACCCTTGCGTAAACACTAAGTGTCAAAGGACACTACTGACACTCAGGATATCACAATAATCAGACCACTTATTAATGAATGTATATCACTTTTTGGCAGTATATGACAACCAGTTAAGTATGGGTGTACAGTAAGTTGAAAAAACTTATAATATGAAATATACTGGTAAACTGGAGTCTGACTGAAACTGTGGGTATCAAGAGGGAAAAAAAAGCAGATAGGTAAACTGATGAATACATTTGTGCTTAATGCAGGATTTCTAACACCCAGCAACTTAAAGAAATCTTAATTGTTGTGTAGTAGTGGTGAAGCATTAGCTCTGTGAGGAAAGCAAGCAAAATCATACGTGTATTTTTGCCCAACACCGTTTTCAGGGTAAACAATGTGCTTCTCGCTTTGAAAAGTATGTGAACCAAGCTGGCTGACATCTGTGGGAACAAAATCTTTTGCAGACAGCTTTGTCAGGGAGAGGTAATCACCCCGTAATGTTTTCTGGATGCTTCCCCACCCCACTGAAGTAGGTGTGCAAAATTTAAGATTCCTTTCCAAATAAGTTACACCTCTGGCAAGTTTGTGTAATTTAATCTTCAGGAGCAGTTTTGCTGGCTGCCAGGGATGGTTTATATATCCTGTAACTTGGCAGAGTCTCTTTGGTTGTGTCTACCTATTCTCCGGCTGGCAAAGAGAATTCGACTGTCCCGTCAGCAAAGCACAGTAAACTTTTGCTACTCGGTTATGGGCGGTTATAACAGAACAAAGGGATGTAGAAAGCAGATAACAGTCGTGGTATTAATTATTTTAGCTAGTCCACTGTACGTATTTACTGGCATCTCCCAGGAAAACGTGCCAGCTCAGCTGAGGTGAGATGCTGCCCCTTTAAGGAATGGAGGGTAAATGTGTGCGTGTGTATTTACAAAGAGTGCGAGAGCACAGCGGTATCACCGCATCTGCACATGTCACTCACCAAGCTGCCCGTGGACCCCATCTCTTTTCACTGCTGTCACCAAAAACGCGCTGTAGACAGCGTTTGAAATCTTGTCAGCGATGTGCCTTTGTAAGCAACCTGAACTGCAGGTAAACTTTAGACGTTACTGCTAATAATCCCCCTCTGGCATCGCTGCTTTTAACCAGTAGAGAGTTGGTATCTGCATACGTGGGGTTTCATAGAGCTGCTGAGGTGTCAGCAGAAGTAGGGAGGTTTCAGCAGAAGTGTGGGTACGCTGAGGTGGGATGATCCGAGGGTGTTGATAGGAACCAGCTGCCGGACAGATTTGCCCTCCCTTGTCAGTTTGTTCCTGATTGCTTAATTATCCAGCTCTCTTGGCAGAAGGTTGTTGGGAAGATTTTTGTTGCCACATGACAACAGACTTGGTGCAAACTTTCTCGTGTGATTTGTGTTCTCATTGGATTAAAATTATATGTGGTATTGTTCATGAAAAATAAATGTAAAGGTTGTTTACTTCCAGACTGCCACAAAGGCAGCAGACAGGAGCTCCTGAGCAGAATTTGCCCGGGTATAGGGTACCCCCTGTGCAAGCCTCTTTAATATTTCAGTTTGATTTTTTTTTTTTGCCTTTCTGTAAATGTACGTGGGCAGAGCTAATTCAAACACAGGCAAAGCTGAGTTACGATGCAGCCAGGCGGATTTAAACTCTTGCGAGACACTGTTCTGATGTGGGAGCCAAGTGGCAAGAGGAGCAAAATGGGAGTCGCGAGGCTGGGATCCTGCAAATCGGCTTGATACGGCTTCTCTCTACATCGGTTTGGAAATGCTTGGTTGACTAAAAGCTGAAAGAGAAAAGAGGATAATAGAGTCTATCTTTTCAAAAGTATTTTGATTGAACAGCTTCCAAAATGTGTGAGATGCTGTTGGGTTTCCTGTTTACATTTCAAGTGTTTAATAACCTTGAGTGGAAATACACAATTTTAGCAATGAAAAATTGTTCAGCTCCTTTCATCTGTTTCATTTAAATTTTCATTACTTAAGTTCTTTAAATTTTTTGAAACATTCTTAAAAGTACTACAGTAAAAAACAGCCAGAGCGCTGCAGATTACTCTTGGCATTGCCTCTATCCATGATGTGGTATTTGCGTTCATAGAACTTGCATTTCATGCTCAAACATTCACGTGAAGTAAGTTGATCTTTAAGACGCTACGTTATGAATTTTAGTCAGTTTTTAATGTAAATATTATAATGATAAAATTGATTAAACTATGACTGTAGTAAAAGAATCTCTTTTAGAGTCCAAAATCAGGTAAAAGTGGCAGTGGGGATGTGCATCACTTGCTTTGAATGTGTGTGGGGGGTCAATTTAAACATCATGAATGTAAATATTATTTGTTAGTGGAATTCCACAGTCACTGCTTGCTGTGCAGCGGTCATCTGTTGCATCTGTTGTTTTGGTTTCATGAATTAACAGTATATTCATTTGCCTCCTAAGGAAAAATACTAATATTATCATACTTTTTGAGAGATTCAGTGTGAGTTTATAGCACAGCAGCTGTTGACTTGATATCTGAAAATCTGGAATCAGCAATAAATTTGTATTCACCTTCAGTAGACCAGAAGTGGCAATTAAAATTCTAATGATATTTTAAAGCTATAAAGGGTTTGTTAATAAGTATAGTTCTAGTGGTAGATATGTAAAGTAAGAACATGATGTGTTTTGCACTGAAGTACCTAAAATAATTATTTTTACGTAGTTTGAACAAATATCAAATTATGCAATGCTGCAAGAACTCTCATCGGTTCACTTGAGCTATGGATTTATTTTTCTCAGTAACTGTTTACTATAAAATGTAAGCAGTTGATAAAAACCCTACATTTTATGTTTAAGTTGTGGTGCAGTGTTAGTGTACATATTTGTTTAAATATTGGATCTGTGATAAAATTTTTCCTCTCTTCCTTAAAGTAAGATGGACTTAAATTAATGTAGGATGAATTTAAACTAATGTTGCTGTTGCTTATAATAATCCTGTGACAGTTATGTCATTCAGTAGATATCACTGACAATTGTAGTCTCTTTTCACTGAGAGACGATATAACATGCAGGATTTCTCTGATGTTTTGTAATTTGTTGCTTTTTAGATTTTTATCTTGCTAATAACACTTTTTCTAACAAACAGTTTTGAAAAAATCATTTTAGAAACTAAAACCATGTTTCACTAGACAGTGATTAATATCTGTGACCTTTATTTTTGGATCAGGAACATAAATATACACTTTTTTCTGTGTCAGTCATTGTCTAAGATTTCATCTTTGTTCTGCTTTCCATTACATACCATGAATTATATGAAATTAATTTAATCGCTACTCCAAACAGAAATTAAATGTGCCCTAATCCAGAGTTACGTTGTTTGCTTTTACAACTGTAAGTCATAAGTAATTAATTTTCCTTGGAAAATTAATTCACTTACCATTCCCAGTAGCATCATATGTTGACACAGGGTTATAGATAGTTTAATATTTTTGTTCAGCATGTTGGCCTCAACTTTGGAAGACCTTAAAGCAAAACAAATTCAAATTTACTCAACTGTATATAATTCAGGGTTATTTAAAGTGAATGTTGTCTTTATTGCTGTCAACCAGCTGACGATGATGATTCTAAAATTATATTCAGTCTTCCAAAAACCTAAAGTCTATGGACAGATGTGAGTTATTTCTTTTTAAGAAAAAAAAAAAATAATTGTTTCACGTCAGACCTTTGAATAACATGGCCACTGGAATGCCATCAGTAGTAGAAAAATACGGAGAACGTAACTATATATTACAAAACCTTGGGCTAGAGGCAATTTTTTTCAACATGCTGTATGTTGCTTGAGGCACTAGTAGGTGATTCATTATTCCTGCTGCGCTCAGAAATTTCTAAGTTGACTTAATTTGGAACATTGTTTTCTTTCCTATATCATCTTGCAGAGAAGGGCAGCTCATTGCGGCGCTGAAGGGGAGCGCGGACACTCGTGTGGGTGGCCCTGCTGCCCACAGGTGACTGTCCTTCAGAGATGGCATTGAGTAGTGTGGGCCAGAAGTCTTCCGGAATGAGAGAGGCAGCTTATAAGTCTAATCTTTCAAGTTTGCCAGGAGGACCTATTTTTTTTTTCTGTGCAGCTCCATAAAACATGGTGTTTATTACTTTGGTTTATTTTTATTTATTTAAGTCTCCCGACTGAAACTCTAGTGATGGCAGTGTTGCAGTTCAAACAAGCAAGGCTTATTTTATAAATGTCCCTTTGTGAGTTAGTGGCTGCATTTTGCCTGAATGCAGGGGGTCAGTATCAGTGGCGTTTAATTTAGAATTTTGGGGGTGGAAAGTAGAAATTGACATTTAATTCCAGTGTAAAGTTACTGCTAGATCAGCCATAAAAATATTACTGCATTAGCAATCACAGGAAGAAAATAAACTATGAGCGTATTGACAATATACAGTCATATGGCAGACACGTAAAATAGAGCAGTAGATGGAAGAAAATACTTTCTCAGATGCTTTTTTCACCACAGCACGGTTTTAGCAAGCAGAGAGTGTACCAAAAAGTATTCTACTAATAGAATTAGGTCCTACTACTAGTGCTAGCAAAGGTAAATTCATCTGTACATAGCAAAATTGTGTATAGATAAGTATTATCACACATCTCTCATACAAACATGCATGTATATGCAACATCGATGAATGTGTTGACAGAGATCTCCATTAGATTCTGGATCTGTTTCTTTCAAATTCAATTATTTTGAGTTTCCTGGTTCTGCGTGAAACACTTAATGCCTCTGCACATATCTGTTAATGTAACAGGTCTCCGTAGGTATTGCTAGCTCTTTCATTATTATGGCTTAATTACTTTCAAAAGGCTTCACTATGAGATTTAAAAATACAAAAACTCCTGCAAAGAAAATGTCACTGTGGTGAACTGAGTTTGGCCACGTACTTCTCCTTGACAGTCGAAGCTGCATCCTACCTGCTGCACCGAGCTGTTCATGTCTTCCTTACCTGTGCTGTCAGCTTTAACAAAGTGCAACTCTTACCGAGCCTGCCAAAGTTAATTTCTTCATTTTCACCTACCCTGTGATACCATGTACCTTCCACCTCAGGAAAATGAGAAGCAACCACCAGCTCTATCCTTTTCTTACCCTTTTTTGCAGGAGCTTGTGCTGATTATGCATATGAGCAGCAGGCTCAGGACACCCTGCTCTGGTGTATCAGCATTCTCGTTACCGTTACCCTTCTGTGGTACTGTTATCTGTGTAATGTATGTAAAAATGTTGGTGTATATAAAAATTTTTGGGAGCCAACCAAAAGCTGTTGCTGTTCTTACAAATTTCTTGGCAGTGGGAGTTTGTGTTTCTTTTGGGAATATTCCCATTCATTTTATGATGACAGTGATTGTCTAAATTTGCAAGAAAAATGAAGTTAAAATAATGATTTTTTTAAAAAAAAATCTGCAGAAACTATTTCTTCAGGCAAAATTTATATTTTGAGCTCGGCTGTAGTTTTGGAATAGATAGTTGGCACTAATTCTGAAGAAAAACCATGGAGCTATGAAGTACAATAGGAAAAAGCCCAAGAAGCATGAACAAATGCATACAGTGTCTCCTAATGTAAGTGACTGGCTCTTTGGAGGCCACCAAGAAGTCTACAGTGATTGACGTGCATTCTGGCAAAGCTTTTTTTTTTTTCCCTCCTCCCCCTGCAACAGCGTTGAAGTCAGTCAAAGTGTATAGACAAAGCTGAGTGAATACCAGTTTCCCCAGTACAGGGGCTATTTTTTCAGGAAGTCTAACTCAAACCAGATGTTTTGCTTAGACCTAGAGTTTGTTGCTGCCAAGCATCTCATCAGAGGTCAGAGTTCTGGGCTCAGGGCCCTGCTAGAATTCTTTCACAAATTGCTATTCGGTGAGGTTTTAATCCTAATGGAAAGAATAATGTGCTTGTAAAATCTGCAGTTATTACAAACACAGTATACATATTGTGGACTTCAAATGACTACATATTTCATTCCCATAAACAGGGAATGCAGATGAATGCAGTGTGTAATAGTTTTAGACATTCAAACTTAAACTAAGTATATAGTTTATACTACTGTTAACCATTTGCATTCTTAACACTCCTGTAAAATGAACAGTAATCTTGACTAACAATTGGCAGCTCAAAACAAAACGAAAAAACCTCCAGCACGTTTTGACTTGTAAGCTGTTTCCTGAAGTAAATAGGAAACCTTATGCTTTTGAGAGTGTTCAGAAAAACACTCTCCTTGCTAAGGCACTAGGTTTGGCACAATTTGTTTCTTTCCTTCTTTCCTTTTTTTCTGTTTTTAAATAGCTTGGTAGCAACATTTTATGGTCAAGTTAATCTTACTTCAAGTATTTCTTCATACAGCTAATTATTCATCCCCAAAACTTCACAGTAGACTGTATATATTCCAGCTTACCTAAAAACAAAGTGGTAAGAACAAGAACTAGTGCTGAAAAATCTCACTATATTTTTGTTGTCGTCTTGGGAGCGTTGTTGATAAACTTCTGCTGTGATTCTACTGAAGTGAAGTTTGAGTGTAAGAAGAAAAAAATCTCAGGTAATTTTGCTAGGGTGCTGCAGCTGGAGAAATGCAGCTTGATATAGTATGAAGATTGAGGGTTTGGATATTGGAAATTAATGTATGCTATAGAAAACAGTGCTACAGTGTGAAATTGGATGATGTAACTGATCTCAGTACAGTGAGGCTATGGTGATGAGTTGTTTGAGTTTTACGTTGTGTAGCATCTTAGTTTTCAGCAAACACTGCTGAGGAATCATATCTTATTTTCCAACTTTCATAACTCTTCAAACTTTTAGGTCTGAAATATGTTCAACTATATTTAGCGTGACTGTGCTACTTCATCTCATTCTAATTTGTGAATTTTATGTAACTCATAAATGTGTTTTCACTTTGGTGAAAAGTGTAACTCAAGGGAAAGGTGGTATCACTCAAAAGAGTTAATGTTATCCTGTTCATGCGATGATCATAGTGATAGGGAAGGAGGTAAATATGTATAAGACAATATGTCTATCTTAACACTGTAAACATATAGACATGCTGAGGTGTTCATGTACTGTGCAATTTATTCTTTTTTATATTACTTTTTTATAAAATCAGTACAGGTGTTACATTTCTGGGGAGGAAAAAAAAAAATCTTAAATACTGGTATAACTCTTCGGTAAGCCTCCCTGTTGGCTACATTTGTTTCATGGCATTGAACGTAGAGATTTGTGAAATAAATCACTGCTGCATCAGTCAGGTTGTTGAATAAGAAATTGGTGAAGCTGGTGTTTGGACAGCAAGCTCATTTTCAGAGACAGTGTGGGTTTTTCAGAGAATAGAAAAGATAGCTTTGTTCCTGCTATATTCTTTAGAAAGAAGGTGGCCAAAGTGATATTGGTAAGCTGCTTTTCCATTATAGTGCACACTCGTATAAATAATATTTTCCCCTAGGTTTATTGAGTAAATGTGACTTTTATTTCAATGTACAGAACTGAATTAGAAAACTTGAGTTCTTTCAGTGGGTGGATTATAAATTTTAACTTTATTCTGTTAGAATCTGCATTTTGATTAACTGAGATTTCTTTTGCTTAATAAACACCTAAAACCCCATAAAGACACGCTGCTTCTATTGCAAGTCAGATGATCTTGGTGCAAGCTGCTGCCTCAAGGTGAGAAAGCGAATATTAAACATGGATTGAAATTAATATGTACAACCTAATCATTCAGATGCAATAAGAAAAAGTGGAGACAAACTGCAATCTTATAAGAGAAGCTTTTTCATATTAATGAGTTTCCATTTGCCAATAATTCTGTCATTTGTAACTTGAATCATTCATCACCCCTGCACATGGTTCTTTCAAGACGTTATTTGCAATTTTGTCTTGTGTTTTTGTCCTTGATGTTGTGAAAATGACCGTCTACTGTTACAGGAATGAAAAGAGATCTCACTCAAACATCTTTTGTGTTTCCACTTTCAGTGAAAAATGTTTTTCAAACCTGCAGCTGGTTATTTCTGCAGGAGTTCCCACTTATATTCAGGTTTGATTGACATTTTGAAATGGCAGCTTTTCATGAAAAGCTGTTAACTTGTAGAATTTGGTTATGGTACTAAGACAGACTGACTTTGTTCTACTGTTGGGGCCTGTCCAACCTAAACACAACCCTGCATCTGAATTTAATAGTGCTACTCAGCACAGGCAGCACAAGCTTTTTTCGTTTTTCTTTTCTTTTTTTTTTTTTTAACACTGGTGCTTCTGATGTGTTTTTGAACCTGACCTGATAGGTACTCATGCTGATATCTTTTCTGTCAGTAATTGGGTTAATTGGCATTCCCCTTCTTTCTCCCTCTCCTGGGCTAGCAGGTTGTGCTAGGTTGTGCTTCCATAATTTGAGTGATGGAATATATTTTCATTTTATGTGATGAAAATAAGTGGAAAGTGTTTTTTAATGACTGTACAAGTATCTGTCTTAAGATAAAAGTGACTATCTGCAGCCTTTATTACTATTTATTTTTGAAGTTTGGGGCATCTTGAGGGCAAGCCTATGGTATTAAAAATCTTCCGAGCAATGGTTACTGATTTAATTTCTAGTCAAAAACTGAGAAAACGGTGCATAACATAATTATTCTGTCCTCATCTTTACCAAGTTGGTCTTAATATTAATGCCAGAATGTTGAAAGTGGGAAATAGAGACATTATGCAAAATTGGTTACCCTCTGTGTTTCTTCCCAGGCTTCTAAATAAGGATATAAAAGTACCCATATACATTAGCTGAGAGGAAGAGGAGTATTTTTAACTTTGAAACAGATTGCTATTTACATAAGGGAACTGCAAAAAAAGGAGATCCAAGCATCCCAGCATCCATCACTGGTGTGTGCTGCTGTTTTGCTTGAGTGCGAGAAGTAAAACACGGGAAATATTTGGGATTTTTCCATGGGTTAAGGGTACAGTCCTGTAAATTTGTACCATTTGTATGAGGGAGCATTTGAATCTTGTTTTATAAGGAGGTGAGTAATAGTGTCGTTGATTACAAGCGATTGTACATTGTTGAGCTGCTGACTAATTAAAAAAAACTTTTTTGGCATACCATAGTTAGAATTTCTGATCAACTGTTCTATTAGCTGGCTAATTACTTGTATAAAACCTTCTTTGTAGATTTGCACCTACCCATGGTGATACACAAATTGATATATTCATCAAACCCCATGCCACTGTAGTTTAGGATGCTGAGATGGTAATGTAAAATATGTCCTGCTTATGTTGTCTCTGCAAATGTCTTAAGTCATTAGTTGCCACCCAGACATTACTGTTAAAAACTAGTACGTGCCACCGCTAGTCCTCCAAGCAAAGACAGGATACATGGGTACAAGCTTTTCGGTATACCCTTAAGGTCACTGTGAAATACTAGACCAATTGAATTAAATGGCAAACTGCCCACTGGCTTTAAATGGAGCCAGGATTTTGCCCTTTAACTCTATCAAGCCCTAAGGGCAAGCAGATTTCATTCTTAAACAGACCAAACATGGCAATGTTTCAAAGGAAAGTTGAGCTGTTGTGAAGTTTGACCCAAACTGCAAAATTCTGGGGGCAGTACGGGGACCTTGAACTGCGCTTGGAAGTATGAGGGGAACAGGTAAATGGCTGCTCTCCTCTTGGATGCAGTGGAAGGTGGTTACCATTTTGAAATGCTGTCTTCCATGTCATTTGTATAGGAAAACATTTTTTCATGTGTTATTGATGGCAAATTAGTGTTCTTTGTTTAAAAATGGGTAGGAGAATACAGAGTGTGGGAGAGACTAACCAATGTGCTGCTACTGCACACTGTTCCCATGCAGAGTAAAACAGGTTGGATTTTTCTTATGACTCCCCCAGCAATAGGACTAAACATTTAAAACTGATACTTTTTTTAAAATTATTATATATTTAATGGTAACTTCTTATGCTATTCCTTTGGTAAATTTTCAATAACGTGTATGGTCATTTCATATGGTGTCTGTTTTTTTAAATACGGATCTGTTAAGACAGAATGTTTATCAATAAATTAAGGACTGAAACATTAGAATGATTTGCTGTCACAGAAATCTTGGATTGTGTCATGGTTTAGCACCAGCCAGCAGCTAAGCACCATGCAGCCGCTGGCTCACTTCTCCCCCACTCACCCACCCGCAGTGGGATGGAGAGGAGAATCGGAAGAAGAAGGTAAAACTCATGGGTTAGGATAAGGACAGTTTACTAGGTCAGCAAAGGGAGAGGAAAATAACAGTAACAGTACTTATAAAAGAATATACAAAGCGGATGATACACAATGCCATTTGCTCACTGCCCAGAACCTGATACCCATCCCGTCCCCGAGCAGTGATTCTTCTTCCCTGGCCAGTTTCCCCCTCATATACTAAGCATGACGTCATATGGTATGGAATACCCCTTTGGCTAGTTTGGGTCAGCTGTCCTGGCTGTGTCCCCTCCCAGCTTCTTGTGAAAATTAACTCTATCCCAGCCAAAAGCAAGGACATTTTCCACCCCTTATTCTATACCATTTACGTCATGCCCAGATCCTACACTGTTCATTAATCACCACCACTTTCCTGTCCTTGATAGATGGATATGTATACACATGCACACACACATACACACAGATAGCACTTCTAGTCTATGGGCCATCCATTGAGTTCATTTAGTCCATGACTTTGGCCTTCATCTGTCATAACAGTCTCTCAGGGCAGGAGCGATGGTGTGCGCTGTTGGATTGTTGCGTGCTGCATCCGGAGCTCACAGCTGGTGTGTTTGGCATGGCCCATGCTCACGGTCTGCGGGTTGAAGATATCAATTTTGAGGAAGCTGCTGGGCACCGGTTGCTGAAGCCAGGTCTAGTTCCGTCATCGCTGTACTTTGCTCAGTTCATCAAAGTTTATCCTTCATTAATTTGGGTGAGTCTTATTGTAATACCAATAGAGCAATTGTAGTAGCGGTGACATACAATGGCAGGTTATTTAGCAATTAACAGCATTTAATTAACAATTTAATTTATTGGCAATTCTCACCCAAAATCAAATCCCCCTGAGGTACACATCAGACTGCCCCATCCTTCCACATCACCCACCAAGTGCACCCAGATCCTTGACCAAAGCGATCCCGCGGATGGGTTTGCCTTTGCCTGAAGCAGGACTAACCCAGACTGTCTTCCCCAACATATTCTTCATGTGCACTACTGCGACTTTATCCCCTTCTACAGTATGTGGAAGTTTTGACTGGGCAGGGTCAGCTCAATTGGTAGACCCCCTAGTGTTACCTAACCAGGTGACCTTTGCTAAATGTGTGTCCCAGTGTTTGAAGGTCCCACCACCCATCGCTCTCACTGTAGTCTTTAGCAGTCCATTGTAGCGTTTGATTTTTCCCGGAGGCTGGTGCGTGACAGGGGATGTGATACACCCACTCAATGCCAGGCTCTTTGGCTCAGATGTCTATGAGGTTGTTTCAGAAATGAGTCCTGTTGGGAACAGGGCATATTGCTTCTCATTTTCTGGCAGTTTATTATACAGTGGGGCCTCATCAGCATGTCACCCCATCCTCTGGTGATATTCCAAAATCTTTGCCTTCTGGCCAGTCCATGATCACTTCCAGAATTTCTGGGCAATTGGGATATCCTATTCGAGCCCGCTGTGTGATGAGTGTGACCCACTGACTGCAGGTAGCATCAGTTGCATGCTGTGTAGAGGGGACCCTCCCTTTGAACATCCAGCCCAGCATCAGCAGTCGGGGTGCCAGGAGGAGCTGTGCTTCAGTACCAACCCATCTCCAAAGCAGCTCAAACCCCTTCGTATGCTGCCAGTATCTCAGCTGGCGTGTAGCAGGCCTTGGATCCTCTCTATCCCCAGCTCCAAAACCCCAGGGGCTGACCTTGAGTCTCCCCTGGTGCTTTCTGCCAGAGACTCCAGGTAGGGCCATTCTCCCCCGCTGCGGTGCAGAGCACTTTTTTTACACCTGGACCTGGCTGGACTAGCCCAAGGGCTACTGCATGGACAATTTCCTGTTTAATTTGTTCAAAGGCTTGCTGTTGCTCAGGGCCCCATTCGAAACTGTTCTTCTTCTGGGTCACCTGATAGAGAGGGTTTACAATTAGACTGTAATTTGGAATATGCATCCTCCAAAAACCCACAACGCCTCAGAAAGCTTGTGTTTCCTTTTTGCTAGTCGGTGGAGACATAGCTGCTATTTTGTTGATCACGTTTCTGCTTTTCACACCACCCCACCAGCGAGTAGGCTGGGGGTAGACAAGGAGTTGGGAGGGGACACAGCTGGGACAGCTGACCCCAACTGACCAAAGGGATGTTCCATACCATATGATGTCATGCTTAGCATATAAAACAGGGGGAAGAAGAAGGAAGGGGAGGAGGTTTGGAGTGATGGCGTTTGTTTTCCTGAGTAACGGTTACACATGATGGATCCCTGTTTTCCTGGAGATGGCTGAACACCTGCCTGCCCATGGGAAGTGGTGAATGAATTCCTTGTCTTGCTTTGCTTGCGTGCACAGCTTTTGCTTTGCCTGTTAAACTGTCTTTGTCTCAACCCATGGGTTTTCCTACTTCTGCTCCTCTGATTCTCTTCCCCCATCCCACTGGGGAAGAATGAGGAAGCGGCTGCATGGTGCTTAGCTGCCAGCTGGGACAAAACCACGACAATAACCAAGACAAGTAGAAAATAGATTAATACAGAAATTATTTAAAGATATGAATGCTTCATGAAACCTTTGAATCAGTTGGAAATTAGAGTGAATTCTGGGCAAGTGCAATAGTCTTCTGAAAATGCCAGTGTGGATTTACATTCCTCATACCTGAAGAGGTAGCAAGCTGCAGCTGGACTCTGCTAGAGCACTCTTATATGTGACACAGGAATTGTGTTGCTAAAATTTCAGGATGTTGTGTAATAATGTAATTTTTTCATAGCAATCTGTTTGCAGAATTTGTGCTTTTTCAGGGTTAGTAGGTATTGGAAATGTTCTAGTGCTGCAGCTCTCCAGGAGAACTCTTTCAGTGGCTAAGACTTGCAGACAGAATTTCAGATTGAGAAAATGCATATTTTAGTGCAATGAGGTGCAACATGTGTAGATGGGAAGAGAAAGAGGAAGAAATTAAACTCTTCTGAAAAATCTGAATCATGAGGTATCCATTTCTTTTTTGAGGCATTAGAATCGAATGATGGAGAAGACTGAAAGCACTTAAGCTACCTGTACGTAAGCCATCATGAAGAACATTATCAGTTGTAGCTTTTTGTTTGTTCCAAGTATAAATTTCAAAATGGCTTATGTGGTTAGAAGCATTTTGTCTTCCTTTGAGAAACATTTTTAAGAGAAACTAATTATTTCTTTCATGTGATGTGACATAATGTAGGGTATGTGTGCAACGCTCTCTTCTCATTTTCCTAACCGTCTGTAGTTCAATATATTTTGGACCATGTTTCCACACCTCATACCTAGAGGTTATCAGTACGCATATAACTTGAACCATTTGGATGCTGGTTTCCACTTCTCTTTTAGAAGCATACATGCAATAATAAAAATCTGCTCCTCATAAATCCTATCTAACTTACAAACAAACCCACACCAGAGAACAGGCTATTTTTAATTTTTCCACATACCTGTTTTACAAAGTCAGTATCTTAGGAATATACTTAACTGAAACAATTTTGGAGCCACTTACCCTATCTGGTTGTGCATGTAAGGTGGTCTCGTTGATGTTGCTAGCAGTTAAATAGCAGCAGGAGAACTTGGGATCAGCTTTTGGAGATGTTGTTTTCCCCACTGCTAGGACTTGACCACATCTGAGGTATTAAATAGTTTTGTTTTCCAACTTCTTGTCCAGACTTTGAATCTATTAGTCTGAGAGGATAGCCTAGTTGCATCTAAATCTTGATTCCTACTTGAAAATAACTTATTAAAGAGGGCAGCTTAATTTTTATCACTGAACTGGGCATATGAGCATTTCCTCTGGAACAGGGTTTTTTTTTTTTTTTGATTCAGTTACAGCACTTCATTTACTCCAGCTGTGATAACTAAGACAATTGCTTAATGAGAATTGGGTATTAGCTTCTAAAGTAGAGGGTATTTAGTGCTATGTTTTAATTGTTTCTCGTTGATGCATGGGAGAACTCAAAACAAAGATACAAAAACATTGTAAGCTGGCCCTGCACCGTGCAATCAGAGAACATAGCGATCAGTGCATGAACATCATAAGATACTGGAGAAGCAAAGTGTGTGCTGGTTGCGTCCGGGTAATGATGCTCTGGTTGCAGACAGGAAATGAAGAATTGTGGTCCTTTTTTTCACATTTACTACCACTTTAGCTTAAGAGAAATTACTAAGTTCTTGTGGGTTTGATTTGTTATCTGTAAAACTGGGACTGTTTTCAGGTACCTGTATCTCAGTAGTGTGAAGTTTAAAGGTTCTGCTGTGCTTGTGCTTGTGTGGCTGTGGCAGGGGAGGTTATTGCTCTTCTAATTTCACAATATCCTGGCAAAACCAGAACTGTTACTGTAAGAAAATATCTCCCAGAAGTTCTGTCACCTATAGGTCAAAGTAGTTTGAGTAAGTACACCAAAACCAAAAGTCACCACTCTGTATCGCTGCACTACCAGCTATGTATTTTTTGCCACTGAAAGTTTGGAAGAAGTTAAGAGTACTGCTCATGTTTCATGAAGGGACTTCAGACTTTTTGAGAATGGACTACTCTAATGTGCAGATTTCCTAGACTATTAGGAGCAGGATCTAGGGAATCAAAAAATGGTAGCTAGGGATTGAGGTTCAGTGACTAGTTTGCTCTTAGTTGCAGGATGACTAACTGGAAAAATACCGTGCGTATTCTTGTACACAGCAGCTATTTGATATGTCTTTTCAGGTCACCTAATATCCCAAAAACCAAATCTAAACCTGCTTAAAAGGTTGTGTTCAATTCCTGGTAAGGTAAAAAAAAAATAAACCAATTGATGTTTTTGGATTTTACTTTTCATCCTCAAAACCTTCAACTCTGTTTAGAAGTTCTTGGCTGAAATGATCTCATGTCCTAAGGAGGACTGACTTAGAGTGAATTTGGTATTTCTCATTGCTAATGACAGCGAGGCACAAATCATAGAACTTTGTATAACTGGATCCTATGTCTTTCGTGATGGGCAAAGTCATACATGTGTTACTCTAGACTAATAGCATATTCTAATGATGTTTAGTCCTAATTATACTTATGCTGTAAAAGTCAGAAATTTCTGTCTTTCCGTATTCAAATGGCAAACAGAAATGAAAATAGAACTCAAATGAAGACAGAAGCCTGTTAAGCAGATCACCTCAAATGAATTTCTTATGTACATGTAGAATTATTCATATTGTAAATGTTTAGAAAGAAATATTGAAACACTAAATTCATTATTCAGCTAAAACCTCTCAATATTTACATCTATTTTAAAATAGAAAATGATATTGTTGAATGTAGATTGTAAACCTGTATCAGAACTGTGTGTGTTCCAAGTGTGGCATATAAACTGGAGGGGTTTGCTGTGGTAGAAAACTAGCAAGCTGTGATTTGATGAGCCTCCACATTATCTCAGAACTCTAATCTCTTTCTGTTGTGACATGATGCAAACCCCCTTTCAGAATTGCAGCTAGCCCTGATCTGCTGAAAGCAGTATATCCTTGCCTGAGTCTTCTGCCTGGCACTGAAACGTACCTGAAGACAGAGCAGCCTAAATACTGCAATTAAAACACCCTTGTATAACTTTTTTTTTTTTAACCCGCACATCCAATGCTTTAAAAAAAAAAAAATCTTAGAATGTGGGATGACTCAAGGGTTTTTTTGTTTGGTTTTAAATAAGCTAAGCTAACAATTTTAAGAGGAAATTATTATGGCTTTGTGATGGAAGAGCATTCCAGGCAGCACAGAATCTCCAATACTATTACTTTTTAGGCTGCATTTTCCTTTTCACATTCTTGATGGCCTGTGTTTTTAAAAAGTAAAAAATAGAGTGGATTTCTGAAACTTTTCCTCTAATGGAGCTTCATATTTTGTCTTCCTTGAACTTTTAGTTTTTACAATCATATGAAAAGCTAGTTGTTATTCTAAGTCTACTGAACTATCTACCGTAGTTACTGAAAGGTTCCAATCTCCTACTAGATTCTCTTTTTAAATAAGATGAGCATATATGCTCAACATTGAAGCGGCCTATCAGTAAACTCTGATAGGTCTTTGCTTCAGTTGAGTAAACTTAGAAGCATGTATTTGCAGGATTGACTGTGGATGGCAAGAATTACCTTTGAACCTCAGGTGGTACATGCCAAATCTTTGTGTGGCTGAAACCGGCATCCTCAGTTATGTCTCGCTCCGAGATGAGTTTGCAGGCTGGGAATGGCATTAGCTGTCCGTGTATCCTTCTTTTGCATGGGAGGGTACAAGTTGCTTGGGCCAGAGTTAGCGATGATGACTTGCCAGGCATAGCTGTCGTCTTCATCTGGCCGTTATTTGGATTACCTCTGCTCCTTGCATCAGCCTAGCCAGCCATGGGCTGTAGACCTCACTACAAGACTTGCACTTGAGCTTTCTTGCCAAGCTTTGTGTGTTCCAGAAGATGAAGCGTGGCCATAACTGATCTAAGGTGTCCCGAGTTGTCTAATTTCTGATCCGAGCAACTTCTGCCTTGTGTGAGGAAAAGTCAAAAGCTTGATTGATGCCTTAATCTAGGTTATTGAGAAGAACAACTGTGTTTTGGTGTTCTTAAAATACAAATTCTATACAGAAAGGAACATCCAATAATAAAGGTATTTTTTCATACTTAAAAATTCTGCATTCTTGTAGTATAAGTAATAATTTGCCAAAGCAGACATACATTGAATGAGTTTAATAATTTGATCCATCTGGTACCTCATATCTTATCTGTGCTTTGCAGGACTGGGAGTTAAAACTTCTATTGAACTTCTGTCCTTAATTAACATAGTGGGACATCAGCCAGTGATTTCAGCGGAGCAGGCCTTGATTCTGTCTTGCTCTTCACCTTATAAAGTAAGGGTATACTTCTGCAAATGGTGGGAGGCAGACATAAGTGCTGCAAAATCAGAGGTGGTTTTAATTCCCTTCTTGTTTGATGATATACCAGCTTGCAGTTGTAAATGTTTGTATAAATAGAGAACTCTATCCCCCCTACCTAAAAATTTTTTTCAAAACCAAACCTGAGGCAATACAGTTGCTGTTTGGACTAAATGCTTTTATAATTAGAATTCATAAAGATATCTGATTTTAAAATGATGGCAGTTAGGAGTTTCTAAACTACTAAATCTTAAATTTTCAATACTTTATTTCTTATTTTATTGTTTTATGATTTCCCAAGCTTGCCTAAAACTTGTTTTGGTTAAGTTTTAGATCCTTTATAAAAAATAATAAAAAAAAAAGATTTTGCAAGGGAAAGAGGTCAATCTTTAAAATGAATGATGCTGTAATCTGCGATCAGATTACACATTTGCAATGAATATATTTGTATATGCAGTAGTTAAAAGCTCTAGCTTTGTAAGTAACTTGTAAACTTTGGAAGTCAGTAATAGTACTGCAATGATTATTTACAAATCTTCCACTAGAGAATAACTAAGAAAACTTTGTTCCAAACAGTTTTTATTAATTTGTTGCACTACAAAATTTTATATTATTTTATACATTTACAAATAATTTAAACACTGTATTTTTTGTAATGTTTTAAAGAAGCCTTTTGAAGGAATTTCCAGACATTGAATAAAAGTAAGGGTTATGTTATGAGGCCACAAATCACAGTGTCTGTCAGGGATACTGGGAAAATAAGTGCTCTTTGATTTGTGCTTTTCCCTCCTACCTACTGAGATCTTTATTTGTTTAAAGAATATGTATATTGCAAGAGTACTCAACTGCTATTTCTATGTACAGGGTAGTGCATGCACTATTCTTGTTTATGCCATTCTACTAGTTCCTTTTGATTGCTCACTTTTTATATTATGCTAATCATTTTAGTAGTGATGATCATATCCTGTCGATAGTGATGGTGGTTTTGAGAATGAAAGAAACATTGGTCTTCTCATTCACTTGCAAAAATTGTCATTGAGAACTTAATTTTTAGTGCTGATAAGTTAGTGCAGCTAATTTATTAGGCAGTCCTGTCAACTTTTCAACCTCCAATGTGCAAACATTTTGCTTGCACTCTGTATGTAATAGGAAAAGTACTAAATATATGTTTTAATGCAAATGTTGTTAAGCTTAATGCAGAGCAGATTTTTAAAAAGGCTCAAATTTACTACATCATAGAGATATTTTTTTGCCAATTAATTATTTATGCTTTTGCTTTAAATAAAACTTGCTGGTATATGTAATGAACAGTGCTGAAATTGGTTTCAGTTATCAAAGATGTGAATGACACAATGGATGCTTATGTGCTCCGCCTGTCGAATCCATAAACGCTGGTACTGAAGAAACATCTGTTTTTTCACATGTTTCCTGGGTTTTCTGTCAGCTTTCAGTCTTCCATGGGTCATTCAATAAACACTACCCTGGGTGACTTTTTTGAGTTGCCATATGTCAATCAAACTGAAGTGCATGCTCTTTAGCAAGCAGAGAAAACAAGCTTGCTTTATTTGAGTTTGGCTGTGTCTTCTGCAGGACAGTGTCTTGCATTCTGTTTTGTTTCTAGCTTATTCTTGCCTTTAGCTGTACAGTGGAAGAGGTTAAGGATCAAGGGGCGAGGGGTGCCCGATGAAAGCGAAGGAGGAGCCAAACAGAAGAGAGGGAGAGAACTGAACAGCAGTTCTTTAAATGAAAATGTTCCTTAAGCATATTCAGTTTGAACTGATCTGCTTTAAAAAGAAAAAAAGGGGGGGCGGGGGGGCACGGAAGGGTTGAGGAAAGTCAAATTACCTAAAAGCTTTTTCTAGCAAGCGTTTCAGAAGGTGATGTCACATTAAATAATAAAAAAAAAGTTTTCCTTTTAATTGTATCGTCGCTAATTCTGTTTGTGCGGGATTAAAAAACTGCCGAATCTCATTGTTTGGCATATACTTTGTTTTCTAATGAGGGAATGGATATGTCATTGTATTAAATATATTCTCCGTGCACTGCTGATATGAGTCACCTGGTGCAGCAGTTGCAAAGTGTATTTGTATATCAATTTTGAGAAAGCCAATGAGCACGAGAAATTGCTTATATTAGACATCTAGGATACAATAAAATATGTATCAACTGTACGAATATTTCCTTTCTAGAAAATACCCTGAAATGAATTTGCATTTCTGTTGTAGTTTTTCATAATATTGCAAGTACCGCATTCCTCATTAGAGATGAGTGAGAGAAACCCCAACATGTCTTCAGTGGAGCTGGAAGAAGTGTGTGTATTTTATATAGACTTTTACCAAGCTCCTCGCACCTCCTTTTGCTCTGAGTGAGGCTGGTGAGAACGTTGTACCCAGGTGCTGCTGTTCCTCACCCGTCTGCTGCAGGGTGGCGGATGGTCCCTGACTTCAGACTAAACAGAATTCCCATGGGCTTCATGACTTCTGTCTTGTCCCTCTAAAAATGTACTATTCCTTCTCCTCTCTGCGTAATATTTTTTTCTTTTTTTTCCTCTTATCCTTCAGCACTCTTCAGCAAAATCCCCAACTGAATTTGTAGCCTCTCAGCAATGTGACCTATGAAACTCCACTCCTGATGATCCTTGCTTTATCTTCTGTAGTATTGCAGGATATCCCCTGTATTTGTAAAGCTTTAACAGCCCCAAAATACAGGTTTGAACTGAAATTGAAATGCAAGGCAATTTGGACCATCGCCTTTGCTACTTATTGGCAAAAGAAAATGTCCCACTGAAATCTCCAGGAATTATGCAGTTGATTATAATTGCAATTCAGATTACTGCCCATTAGTCGCATAACAGTATGCGTTGGAGAAAACTGATGCCTGCTCTGGAAAGGGGAAGATGTTTTTGGATATATGTCATTTGCTCCTAGCATGCTCATGTCAAAGAAGTTAGCTTTAGAAATCAGTCACATTAGCAATGGGATTGAATTTGTGTAACAAGCTTAGCAGTACTACTGCTTCTGTTAGGACACAAGCACGAGTAAATATAAGACCAATTCCAACAGCCTGCAAGTAACTTGAAGCATTTTTGTTTTCTTTTTTTAATGTCAGAGCTGACAGACTTTGTTTTTGTTTTATAGTTTTCTTTGAAAATATAAATCCATTTCTCTCTCTTGGGATATTTCAGTAATAGTAATATGCTGTTAAAATAAACAGAATTTGGATTTTTGAAAACAAGAAATGAGTCAAAGTTAAGTACATAGGATAACAATATATCCTACAACAATATAACATTTGGAGAAACCACAAACAGTCTTCAAAAGAAATTCTTGAAGTTTGGTCCTTTTATCAAATATCAGAGGGATAAGCTTGTTTTCTTAGAATCTAACTGAAAGGGATTTTCCAGAGGACGATAGAGATTAAACCCCCTCCACCTGAACTTTCCAATGTTTTCACCTGACATATAAGGTGCATCTTTAATTTTTTTTTTCTAATTCTGCATGTGAAAAGGTACTTATCATTAGACTGTTTGTGTTCATTAGTCCTGCTGTATTTATGAGCTTGTCCTGAATGCATTTTGCTTTTGTGGTTTCACAAGCATTTGAAATGCAGCTGATTCAATGTAGGCCACACCACTAGTAGAGAATGTTTTTTCCTTTTTTAACTTTTAAAACATGTTTCCATGGATTGAATCTCTGTAAAATAATACACTTTTGAACTTTGCTTAGGATGTGTTGTCCCACCTAATTTCTCATTTACTAAATGTCATTCAGTTTGTACAGTTATACCACTTTTTATAGGAAAAAAAAAAGTATTTTTTCAAGAGGCGTGTTGGCTGGTCTCACATGCCAATATTAAAATTCATGGATTCAGAAGTTAATGGTAGGTACCAACAAAATAATGTTTTATGAGGTGTTAGTTAGAAGTTTCAGGACTTACTTAAAGACAGAAAAAATGAAATTGCATTTACTTCCTTGAAGGTTGACTTTTGGATTTAAAGGACACATGAGGTATAACTTGATCAAAACCCGAGATAGGTTGTCTGACGTGCAGCTTGGTCTTATTTAGGATGAATGTCGATCTTGTTACAATACTGTAATGCCGAGCCTGGGTCAAGAACCTGCAGGTTGCTGCCCAGACTCGAGAACTCTTCCCCTCCCCGCTGCTTTGCAATCAGCATCGTTAGGTCACGTCTGCGCTATGTCCGCAGGCTCTGCAGGGTACGAGTAATTCTGGTGCAGCTGTGGTGGAAGGTGCCTTGCTTGGCTCTTGGGCATTGTACAGTAATAACAATGTGCGGACTGGTTGTGTTGATGTCTACTAATGTTTGTAAATGTAATATAATAAATATTGAAGAATTGCTGTGTGTTGCAGGAGAGTATTAAGCTGTTTCAATTTGTCTTTGAGACACATGCAATCATACCATATTTTCTGAAATTATTATTTTTACAGGGGACCATGGAAAGGATCCAAATGCATTATAGTTATGTGTATTGTTTTGGTATTGGCAGGGCGGGGGGGAGGATGGTGGTGCGTGTTAGGTGGCCAAAGGTAAAGAGTTTAGAGTTGTAATTTACTTCCATGTAAAAGCTGCCGGTTAGGATTGTTCTAGTCTAGCAGTAGTAATGTCGTGTTTAGTGTGTTTGGTCAGGCAGAGTTAGTCAGTCTACTGGTCCACCATCTATGCTCGTACAGATCGACTGAGTCCAGCCTCATGTGAACAGTGGTTCTTTGACTTGATAAATTTGTCATCCTAATGTCAAATGTATTTTTACAGTGTCTGTACTGGTGTACTGCTAGGAATAACTGAGCTGAGAAGCTATTTAAAGTATTGCCTTCCTTTTCTGTACAACAGGTTTTTGAAACTGAAAAATGACTTTCGGTTACAGCTGTAGTAGCACCGTCTCAAGGAAAAGATAGGTTTTGTAGTAATGTTAATTATTTCTAGTGAGTGTTTGTAGCTCTTAAAACAGCGCGAAACAACAATCCTTGCTCTCTGCTTCATACCATATAAAAAGAAAAGATAACTGAAGTATTGGGCAATATAATAATAGGAAAAAACTATCATGTGCATAATAGGTGTTCTCTAGCACTATTCTTTAGTGTTAAACATTCTGTGTTCTGTGAAAGTACATGAAATGAAGTTATATTGATTATTTTTTTTTTAGTGTGGGTTTGCAGAATGGTGGTTTTAAAACATGCAATATAATATTCTTTTTCTGGTAATTTTAACAAATTTGCCACAGACTAATTTAGGCAGTAATCATGACCAGAAATCAAAATAGCAGTCCTTGGTTTTGTTCCACGTTCATGATTGTAAGTTATATTTGGGTATTTGGGATTATCTTTATAAAAATATTATAAAAATTTAATGTTTGAATTTAATTTATTGGTCAACTACAATTATTTACTGCAGCAGTTTCAATTGATCTAGTAATTTTATGTATCTTGTTCCCTGGGTCACTTGATAATTTCTTAAAAAATAAATACTAAAATATCAGATTACAGTGCCTGATATTTCTAATGGCAGAATAATTTCTGTAGTCCTCCCCACAAAAAAAATCAAGCACCACAGATGTCGAAGTATTTCCTAATGCTAGCCGTGAAGCAAGGTGGCTTTGTTTTCTGGAGAGCGATGAGAAAAGAAAGTTCGCAGATTTGCACTGCACATCCTGCGGTTTGTGGCAAGTCTCTTATTTCTGCTGGCCTTAGTTTCCATAAACTAGGCGCATCAATCCTTTTTATTGCTTGGAGGTCATCATACAAAAAGAAATCTTCTGCTCCAGATCTACTATTCTAGCAGTGAATATTTTAATGGTGGTAATTTCTGAGTATCCTTTTAAGAAAACCTTAGTGATTTATTCGGGTGGTAAATTGAAGATGGTCATTGAAAATCCCACCAAAGGACATGCTCCTACTTGTTGGGCATAGCCATTTGGGGCACCTCATGTGCTCGACTTTGAGGAAGCTCCTGGTAGGAATGGTTCAGCTGGCTGAGGGAGCTAGTTTCTCCTGGTTTTGTAAGGGGAGTTGTAGGGGCAGTTGTAGTAATCAGTTCCAAAGATAAAGATAGTTAATAAGTAAGAGTTATTCTGATTAAAAAGAAAAAACAATAGTGAACAGTTTTAGCAGGGACACCCTCATGCGTAGGGGCGCATTCAGAGTTAGTATGAAAATGTTCTATTTAGCAGGATTTGCAGGGGATCAGCTGAAGGAAGGATCTGCCACATTGGTGTGTGGAGGGGTTGTTGGAGGCTGTGCAGCGTAAAATTCTGCATAAGCACAGTTCAAAAGTAGCCTTGCATATTGGGCTTGGCTTTATTTTAGTGCAGGTTTTATTCTGATGTGCTTAATGCAACAGTTGAGAGGGACTCCTGTTTTTACAGACCTGTCGTAACGAGTGAGTAGCATGCAGTACGTGTTCTTCTAGTAGTGTCTGAATAATCTGATACCACCCCAGTGCATATAAATAGTACATAGAAGTCTGTAGTATCATCTAACCTCTGATATTTGAGAAGATGAGTGAAGTTGTTGGAAGACTGGAAAATGCGCTGCACTTTAACCCTTTCTGAAGTGTAACCTGCTAGCAGCAGGAAGTCTTGACAATGGTATTGGGATAATAATGTTTTTAATTAACTACTTGTAGAGACTAAATTCATAACACTTCTCTGTGCTTTGTATCAATGTAAAGAGGGATGTAGAAGTTTCTTCATCGTAGCAAAAGGAAGCTGTGATGGTCAGTAGCTGCATCTTGAGAGGCAGATTTGTCATCTGGAAAGTTTTTTTCTAGCGTTTGCGACTTCATTCACTAGCTGAATGTGTCTTACTTCTGTGAGGTATTGGTAGCTGAGGGATTGTTTTAGCCACGCTGTCTTGTGCTTATCCTGTTCTGTCGCGTCTGCCCATTCACTTTATCTGTGCCTTCGCATACGTGCTGTGATGTCCGTTCCAAGTGGCACAACTGTTACATGCTGGAGTAATAAAGAACAACTTGTGCGTGTCTTGTTTTGGTTTTTTTAATGGTGACTGTCAAGCAGCAATGAAGTTAAAAGATGCAAATCATCTTCGAGAGACCTGAGAACTTCTTCTCTTCCTGGCAAAAGAAATAGATGGTTGAATATTATGGTTCTTCCAAATTGTGTGTTTTCTGACACACAAATTTACACAAACTATTGCATCCACAAACTTAAATCTTCAGATAAATGCCAACTTCACATTTGAAACTGAGGATCTGTGAGCACTGGTCTTTCTTCCACTAGCAGAGGTATTTCAGGATGCTTAGCTTTTAATTATGATAGATCCTTTCCTTGTTTTGGGAGAGTATAGTTGGCTGAATTGTTATCTAGGCTCACTTTCAGCGAACTGGAAATAAAGCTTCTGCTGAATCAAGTCTCTTCCAAAGAAGCACTTAGAAAAATTAGGCCAGATTTATGGGCTACCTTCTTTGCTACACCCTATGGTATAAGGCATTGTGGAGACAATGACGAATGTCTTGGTTTTGAATCATGTAACTGCATGTTATTCCTTCTGAAGAATGATCATCGTCTTAAGGAATGAGACTGAAACCTAGAGAAACAGCAGTCTACTCTCTGCCACAAACTCTACTTTATATTCTGAGTAGTTGGTTTAGACCAAGATTTTTTTGAGAGATGGCCAAGAACTGCTGTAGTTAATGGAACTTGTTAATGTAACTTGTGAAACTATATGATAATGAACTTCTTACTACCTTCGAGTCAGTAGCCTTTCCTAAAAGCAGAAGAAAATTTTGAGTACTCTGCTTTTTTTTTTCTCCTTTTGCTTTTCTCCATCATAATGAAAAATATGTTTCAATTAGTATCTTTATCTTATTAAATTTTTAATTTGTGGTTCATCTTGGAAAATCTAGCCCCATATTTGGCAGCTGTACTTGGCAAAGAAGAGAAAATGTGAATGTTGTTTCTGAACAGTTTTATTCTGGCTCTTGTACTGTGGTATATAAATGCATCCTTGGCTGAGCGTATGTGTGAGCTTGAAGCCTCTAGCTCTAGTATGTTACCTGGCTGGTGGGAGGAGGAGGAAGTAGTATATAGAACATCCTCACTAAGAGAAGCCACATCTTCATTAAGTCAGAAAAATAGAAACAGAAGATGTCTTTTTTTGGGGGTGTGACTTTTTGTTCATATCTCTATATTCAGAAAAGAAGCCATTGAGGTGTTGTAGCAACTCATTAGTAAGTAGAAACCGACGTTTGATCTGCAAAGTGTACAAGTAAACTTTGTGGTCGTGAGGCCAAGACTGTGAGCAAACACAAGTACTTACGCAGTTACATGGCTTTTTTTGCATGAGAATTTTATATAGGAGAAGTAATATTGGCAAAATTTGCGCTTCCTGTTTGTGAGTAACTTTATTATGTATCACATCATGAAAATACATCCCACCACCATTACCTGAAATGAGAGGGCTATGAAATACATTGCTATAAGTTTTACGATTGTTTCCATTATTAACCACTACTTGATGAACTACCAATATTAGTAAATTAGAATTGGTGCTGTTGGCATGTTAAATTCAACTGTGAAATCTTTAAAAGATCTGAATGGCTTAGAAGGTAAGACAAAGTAGTGGATGAAGTGTTTGGTGTCTTGGCTTGGCTCCAGCTTGATGTCCTAAATGAATGCATCACAAAACCACAACAGATCAACCCAGATTTCCATGAGTGACGTATAAGAGCCCCGCAGCTAAGCCAACATAGTGATTGAATTAGCTCCCGCATTTAGAGAGGCTTCTCCCTCCAGGTCAGACTTCTAAGCACTGATGGGCTTCTGTTGGGAGCTAGCAGTTATAGATTGAAGTATGCCTACGTTGTGGAGGAAAAGAAATCTTTGAGTTTCAGAACTTTTTATCTTTGACAAGTGTGACTGATTTTCTTTTGGGGGGGAGGGAAATGGGGAAACACTATGAACAATAATGGAAAAAGTGGAAGAATTTCCAGTAGTGGTGCTTCGGTCAAGGACCTGCCAATCTTACCAGAAATATCGGTTCAAAATCTGAAACATTTTGTTGCTGCGGGGCTGGTATGTACCTTATGTATTGCCCACCCTCATACAATACCTGGCTTGTTCTTTTAGTAAATAATAACTGTAACCGTACTGTAGCGTGATACACATAAATAGGACAATTTTACAAACATTTGTGTGTGCAGGTGCAAAAGTACAGCATCTTTTCTCTAAATACCTTATTTTTAAAATACTATCTTATTTGTAATAAACTGATATTATAGATAAATAAATGTCAGATTAAAGACGGCATAGTGGGTAAACAGAAGCATTACTCCTTTTGAGTAATCATTATGTGTTTACTATAGTTTTGGTTTTAGATGATGCAGGGAAATAGTAAAAAAAATGACAATGTGAAGAGGGTCTTATTCTAGGGATTTGTATCATGACAAAGATGTTGCAAATAGATACTAGATACTTTTAAAAAGTATGTTCTACAATTTATGTTTTTACATGATACCCTCATATAAGATATTGATAAGTCCCAGCAACTATTTTATTAATGTTAGTATTGTTTGCAGTTCTTATTTATCTACGCTTCAATATTTCAGTAACCTGATATCCCCATTTTTGTTTCTCAGCATGATGTATCACAGACTTTACTCAAAGCAACTCTGGACAGTGTGGTTGAAGAGTGTGTCAGCTTTGTAGGAGTTGATATTAACATCTGCTCAGAAATACTATTAAGGTGAGTCAAACATTTTCCTATTCCAGTAATTACATGGCTCTGGATCACAGAGTCTCTGTTTAGTCTGCCATCTGACTCAAGCTCAGCTGGAGCAAATGGCTCTTGTGTTAAACTTCCAATTACATGAAAATGACACATTAAGACAGTATTTCACTGGATTGTTAAGAGTCAGTTTTCAGGGGTATGTGTGATTCTCCAGGGTAAAACTATTCTTTGGAGAAAACCAGATATTTAAAAATTTGGAACCAACACTGCAATTTTAGAAAAACTTGATATAATTAATTTGTATTTTTACACTGAGAAACACATTTTCAAATGTACTTTCTGTCTCTTAGAAGGTATTTTTATAGGTACTGCTAAGTGGAACAGGTTGTAAAAGTTGGGTGAGGAAAGGAGAAAAGGAAAGATTTAAGGGGAAACTGCTGAAAAATTTATCCCTTTTTACTCCTTTTTTAAAAAAGTAGTTATGCCATATTTACTTGGAAAATGTTCTGGATTTTATTTGTCTTGGTTAGAAATTAAAAGCTTATTCTCTCTCGAGCGTGTAGAATTCAGAGTAGTTTAGCTGAACAGCCTCCCAGAAGAGCAAAAGTATTGCTGTCGTCCTCTGTAGTAGGAGGGGAAGAAAAAGAATGTCCATAATCTTCATAGTGACAACTAAATT
Source organism: Grus americana (assembly GCF_028858705.1). Taxonomy (NCBI): domain Eukaryota; kingdom Metazoa; phylum Chordata; class Aves; order Gruiformes; family Gruidae; genus Grus; species Grus americana. The sequence goes on from NC_072854.1 coordinate 96,588,127, forward strand.
AAGTATCAAAATTAGGAAAAATGTATTCTTGCTAGCTCTATCTTTTGGTTTTTTTAATCCCTTATAATCATTCTTGAAAACATCTTTCCATATTTTGGAAGAGGCTCTCTTTCCATTCTTTTTGTTTTTCCACTTCCATATTCTTTTTCTGTGTATCCAATCCTTAACCTGACTCCTGCTTTACCTTCTGTCTTGCCTTCTTTCAAATTTAGATCAGCTATTAGTAAGAAAGCAAGCAGTACCTGTTGGTAAATGAGGCTGACCAGCTCTCATTCCACGAATAAAAGCCCACCTGAGTGGGTGAGCAGCGTCAGCCTTCTGCAGGGTACGACTATATTGTGCAGTTCAGCAGAGAGGGCACCACGCTGAGGTGCTGCTGTGTCTCCGCAAAGCTGTGACCATGGAGTGACAATGTCCAGTCATGGTTACCAATGGTAACTATGTTGGCTAAGGACTTGCTTTGGTCTAATTAACCTGGCTTATCATGCGTGAATGCACATGCTGAGTCAACTTCTGGATCTAACTTGATCCTCAGCAGTTCAAGTCTGCTGTTCCGTGTAGATGCAGTCTGCATTTCCCTCAGATGTACCATGTATGAAATTGTCACCCCAGCTAGAATGTACCACGAGGAGGGCTTGCTGCTTGTGCTTTCTGATGCATCAGATAGACTTGTTGACACATATTACACATGAAAGGGGTGGCAACACTACAGGCCCTGCATTACTGCTGAGTATTGTACTTGAACGACTTGAGATCATCAGTGGAAAATTCTGTGAACTCTGTCATGTACCTTAGTCAGTGTAAATAAGCTGGATGTCATAATGTTTCTAAGAAATTTTTGGAGAAAGTTCCATTCCTAATGATTAATATTATGTCTATGGTTAAAGGTCTGTCTCTCCAATTTAATTCTGATGTTTCACCAGCTTTGGAATATTTTTTTAACTTTTGCTTGAGAATGAGAATAATGGAAAGATTTTTTTTTATTATTATTTTTTTTTCTCATTCCCAATTTCGATTATTCTTGCCAGGTTTGCTGGTGGTGTTTTTCTAGAATCAGTCTTTGCCATTCCACAAACAGTTCTCTGCTGCTGTTGACTTAAAGCAATGGCACCTGATATATAGAGCCAGATGGGTGACATTTCCTTTTCTAGTGCCAGGAGTAACTGCCCACCACAAGTCCTTTCCCTCTTCCTATGGTTAACATACTCCATACACAGAAAGTTGTACTCACATGTGCATACAGAAAATGTGCAGCAAACCCGTTGCTTCCTGAAGGAACTGGGCTAACTGCAGTTGCACTTCACAGGTAAGTTCTCTGCCAGATCCGAGCTGCTCTCGGAACAACTCATGCAGCCTGTTCCCAGCTGCTTTTTTATCTCAAGAGCAGCTGAGGGAAAAGGAACAAGCTGAGTGGATCTGTTAAATTGTGTGAGGAAGGCAAGCTGCTCCCAGCCACTCTGCTGGGTAGCAGACGTCAACCCTTCATGTTGGGGCAAGGTGTTGCAGGACCATTGGAAGAGAATAGCTGAGAGGGGGCTGTTCTCACAGGAACAATTTATCTGTCCTGAACCCTCCTCCCACGTTGTTTCCTGAAGAGGGCAGCTGGGGGCAGACCATAAGACGTGACAAATTGAATTGGCGTTACAGAAATAGCCAACAGATCATAAATTACATGTCCCTGGCTTACTAGTTAGGTATGCACAGAGAACCGTATTGCTGTACCAAGTTTTGTTGACTTGAGTAGATTCCTTCCATGGAACGAAGATAATTATGCCTTTGGTCTGGGAGTCTATTTGCAAATTTCTTAGCTGATTTTAAGTTCCATAAACCAGATTTTCTACAGTAATGCGTATCCTTGTAATGGATAGGACTTGTATTAATGACTGTTCAATGGTAATAAGTGTACTCTGTAAACTTTTCTCTTAGACACATTGCAGGACTGAATGCTAACAGGGCGAAAAATATAATAGAATGGCGAGAGAAGAATGGACCATTTATAAACCGAGAACAGCTGAAGGAAGTTAAAGGTCTGGGTCCCAAGTCCTTCCAACAGTGTGCTGGCTTCATCAGATTCAATCAAGAATATATAAAGACCTTCTGCAGGTAATAGAGATGTTAGCTGTCTTGACAAAATTATCCAAAATGGTATGAGAAGACTTTTTCCCTTTCTGTTTTGTATTCAGGCTTGAGACTTGAAGAATCCTAGGCCTTTGCCCTCTGAAAGACAACATCTTAAGAAATAAATGTCTTGAAGTCAGTGGTTGAAGATAGCTCTTCCTCTGAATAATCATGGCTCACTAGCCTAGCACTTTTAAGTCAGGGTTTCTATAAGTATGTAAGTTTAATTACAAATTCTGCCACTGAATCAGTAGAAGAAATTTGGCATGTGGCGATGTCATGATCTGAGATATTAAAACCTTACAGTCTTGTGTTTCAGGCATAATTTAGAGATTTGGAAATTCATTTTAATGTGGTAGAGATTACTCTGCAGAACATAATGGTAGTAAACTAGAGTGGATTTTCAGAGAGTTTCAATTCCATTACCTGGAGAGAAAGTTGAATAAGCTGCCCGGACCAAGCTCTGTCTGTGTTATACTCCTGTGCCTAGCAAGCGTGATGTGACCGCCCTCTATCTCAAATATGCAAGAGGCCCTCTTCCAACTCCAGTTTGTCAACACTGGGTCATCTTTTCCCTGCCATTTCATTCCCTGTTTCTGTACCAAGCTTTCCCTCTTGCAACCATTCATTGTGCTTCTCCTCCTCGCCCAAAATCCTTCCTCTCCACTACTGAAAATGCCCTTTCTAGGGCAACATCTCTTCTCCCATCTTTCCCATTTCTCCTTCCAACATAAAGAATTAAGAAAAAAGGGCACAGTGGTAGCACCATCCCCACCCTTTTGCCGCTGACTCTTCTCAAAAAATATTTTCCTGGGAAGCACATGCTATTTTTTTTAGCCAACCCAGTGCTCAGAAGCAATACTGTATTCCCAGTTGCTGCTGGCCAAACAGCACACACACGCGTAACTTCCAGGCAGGAGGTAGGCACATTAGGTCTGGCTTACTGCCCGGGTGGAAGGTATACAGATTGGTTGCCCATCTGGCAGAGAGGCACATGCTGCAGGCCAAATGGTGCGCACTGTAAGCACCAGAAGACCAAAGAAATTGCTTTCAAGGCTGTAGATGATCGATAGGTCTTACATTGCACGGATCTGTTCTAGTGAATGCTGCAATGCAACAGAGGAAGAAAAGGCTGACACCATTTTTTTTTTCCCCCCCAGTTCACTGTGAAATGTTTAAGAACACTGTATTATTTTTTTTTATTTTTTTTCCTTGCTGGAACATGCTTCTGATCTTAGTCAGATTCCATAAAACTTGAGAACACTGTATAACTTGAAAAATCTCCTATAACTTTGGAGTCTGAGGCCAAAATAAAGCTCTAATCATTGCCTCCACAACATTTCTTGTGGGCCCAGGTGGCAAAATCAAACATTTTTGAAATGGACTTTGAGAACATTTAGTTTTTGTCTTCTCTAATCATGTTGAGTGAGGTGTGAATTAGTTTTTGTGCTTTGTACTTGGAAGTTAACAAATAGTTAGTGATTATAGAAATTGATATGGAAAAAGAACGTTATGTCTGCATTTCTGCCTGCGGTCCATGCGTAGGTAGAGCCTGAAGTGTGAGTGCTAGTTCTGGGTCCTTCAGCACCTTCTGTTTTGTCCTGCAAAACCAGGAATCCCTTGTGATTCAGGAAACAAAAACAAATGAAAAAAGACAGGAGAAAGGAGCCTTTGCCAGTAGGAGTCATTTGATGCCTTTACTGTATCCTAAGCATTTTTTTACTTAAGGGGAACTTTAAGAGAAGAAGTGTGCCACTTGTAAATATGCTACACACACATCCGGCCAATTGAAGAAAATGAAAAAAAGCCCAATCCAAATGCTGACTAGGAGTCAATAATGTATGCACTAAGTTTTAAGGAAAGCTGGATTAAGATACTTCTGCAAAAATGGGTTATGAGGTCTGAAATAGCGGTAGACGTGACCTTTAGCTTGTTTCCATTCAAAGCAAATCTTGGTCTGAGTTCTTTTTATTTGATTTTTGTTTTTATTTTGACCTGGCCCATGTTTGAGCGGAAATCTTCAGAAATTTAACTATAGAAAGTAAAAAAATGTTGTTTAATGACTTGCAATATTTCAGCATTCACAGACTTTCTTTGTGCCATATATATGGTTGAGATGAAATTTGCTTACCTGAAGACAGTATGAATAGAATGTTTTGTTCATAAGTTTTTCAAATTTAGAATGATGTAGTCTATGAACCCAAGTTATGTATAAGAGTGTCTTCACAACATCTTTATCAAGTAGGTGGATGCAGCTGTCCCCATTTTAGACAGAAGATACTATCCAGATTACAAAGGTTACAATAGGTTGTGTAGCGTTTTCTTTATAATCTTGCCATCATGACGAAATTTTGACAAGGAATGGAATCCCTTCCCAATGTTTGCTTATGTTTTGAATTCATTTATGCATGCATTGTTATGTTACATTTTTTATGCTATAATTGTATTGGTAAGATTCACCCACAATGACATTTTAGAGGTTTGGGGTTTTTTTTTGTTTTTTTTTAAAAGAACTAACATTATATAAAAGTCTGCTTGTGTTTTTCATGTATAGGCACTGGGCTAGGATCTTGTTCATTAAGAATGACGTGTCCGTTTTTGATTTCTGACAGTAGTAAGAAAACTGAACTCGGAAGTTATGCGCTTTTGCCTAAAGCAGGTGCACAGGGTAAAAAGAAGAGCAAACCAACAGCATGTGCCTCACGACAGCCCAATCCTTTGGATCAAACTTGTATTCATCCAGAGTCTTACAACATTGCAATGAGGTAAGCAGTGGGAAAGCTTTTGAACCATTGACGCTGCCAGTTTTTAAAATGCAAGTATTGGTTTTGCTTACAACAGCCTGCTCAGCCTTTTGAGACAGGAATACTGGTATTAATTTGATGCTTTCTCCCCTTTCTTCAAGAAAAAGGTATGCTTCAGAAGTTCTTTACAAGTCAAGGGTTTCAACTGGTGTTACGCCTCTTATGTACATACAAGTTTTTAGTTTTATTCTTTGTTTTTTCAGTTTTCACATTGTTTTTCAGTGAGGAAATCAGTGAATTTTCAAAACTTCACTAGCCTTGCCTCACATGACTCTGTCTTCTTCATATCACTACTTTGTGCCTCACTGAGGCTACTTTTCTCGATTTCCTTCTGTTTGCCAACTTTCTTTATGCCACGCATCACTTTCAGTTTAGACTTTTAGTTCACAGTGTGGAGACAAATAATTTGTGCTAGAAATATCTAAAAACTGATTTACAAATATTTTTTTTCTAGAAATGTCTAAAAACTGATTTTTTTCTACCTTACCCCCATATATTATGTAAAAAGCCATAACTAAAACATAATTTTATTTGTTCTTAAAAATAATCTAATTGAAATGCCATGCACATTTTCAGTCAGCAGTAATTTAATACCTCTGCGTCATTAAGAACTGCTCTTACACTGTTGCTTATGTTCAGCATGTGCCAAACAAACTTTCTGCTTAGTGGGTTTTGACCACCAGAATTTGTTTATCTGTATGTTTGAGCGTGCACACAAATGCATGGACATATGCGAGCATGTGTCATTACTATGAGCCTTTAAAATTAAATTCTGATATTGTGAGATCTAATTAAGATGTATATATTAAGTTCCCAAATACACGGATACCATGGTGGTTTTACTAAGTGACCTTTGGCTAAAAGAAGAGAATGGTTTTTGTGCAGGTCAGAAAAAAGTGATTAGGAATCCTTGTGTGCCTCTGTTTAGGGGATACTGCAGCTGGTAAATGCTAGTATAAGATGTGATCTTTTCTGTCATCGGCCCTGGTTGAAATTGGACTCTGCTTGTCCTCTTGAGAAAACATTATCTTCTACCATAAACCAGCATGTATTTATTATTTTTTTTTTAAGTGATTTGCGCTGAATAGGTTCTTCTCTTAAAACGTGCTGGAGGTAATTTCAGCAGTAGCTAGATGCTTTAGGTTCTTATCTCTGCTGAGAATATTATTCTTGGAGAAACAAAGTTGTGCTTCCTGCTTATAACAAAACCATCTTTAAGCCTATGAGAGAGATGCTGAATTTCTGAATTCATGAAGCTTGAGTTTCCTATCTAAAAATCTCTTACGTTTTTAGGACACCTTCCTTACCATGCTTGCTCTGTTCTCTCTCTGGTGGAAATAATTGCACATACAACTTCCTATGGATGGGTCCGCGTGCTTTTCTTCTGCTAGGCATCCAGTGCACTTTTGTTTCCATCCTCTCCCTGCCGCAGTTCATTCTTCTTTGTGCCCAATTCTGGGGCCACCATTCAGTTGCCTGCTACAGTCCATGCTCTTTGTGTAGTGTATAGGTACTTTTGGTTTCTCCTCTTCTGTGACCATTTCCTTTTTTTTTTTTTTTAATGCGTCAGCATTTGTTGCTAGTTCTCTGCCCTGTGCATAGCTATAGAAAAAAATCAGGCAAGGTCCTGATCTTAATGATCTCGCCTTTGGTAGGTGGCTTATAGGGCGAGGAAGCTTGGTCACCCCTACTGGAGATTATTCATTGAGTTAATGTAAAAAAAAAAAAAAAAAAAAAAAAATTGGTTATTCAAAAGTAATGTTGACTTTCAATATTGTGTTTCATTCCATTTAAATATCAAGTAGTCAGGATTTGGTTAATAGTCCATTTAGCTCTCCAGCCCTAGTACACTAATAAAATAAGCAGTAGAAGTGTTCATAGTGTTACCAGTTTCTCTTGAAGGTTGATGTGGAAAGATTGCTTCAGGAAGCAGAGACGTGTAGCCAGTTAATGGTGTAATACTACTGGAATTTATTTACATACAATACTATCGCAAGGGTTGGTCAGAAAATAAAGAATTGTGACTTTGTTTCCAGAGCAGCACAGATTACTTTTATATGTGCAGTGGTGAATAGGATTATTACTCCACAGGGTAGCTCAGATATTCACCTACAGTTGAAATTCTGGAGACAATTTTAGTAGGTATCACACATCATATAATTGTGATTTTGAATTTGGCTGGGAACCCAGGATTAGCACTATTAAAAAAAATAAAATAAAAATTAATGAGCACAAGTTTGACATCTCAACTAAAAGATAGTGGTTTGAGTCACAGGCTTATGTGTAATTCAGAGAGGAGTCTGCCACCTATTGCACAGCCAACACCACTTAGAAGGTACCTTGGAGATTCTTAAAATGTTCTCAGGGTCAAACTGGTTGGACTTCAAGAGCTGCAAAGCCATTGCAGCAGTATGACATGACGACAGACCAGCGCTACCTATCATGTCATTTCTCTTTGGCTAATGCAACTACTTTAAGTTTCCAGCTGTGCCATTGTCTGTTCTGGTTCTCACCCAACATTTTGCCTTTCTAGACTGAATTTTCAGGTAAAGTATTTAGATCCATGTGTGTGTTGTAGGTATTGTACCGTACAGGGTTTTTTATGCAAAAGAATATCAGTTGATATCAAAATAAACAGGAAAACATAATAACAATATTTGCTAGTGGAACACCAAAAGTAATGTGTAGCATTTTCTCTGTAACTAATTGAATCAGTCTTTCTTTGGGCTTTTTCTCTGTTGCCTTACTTCTTACATTTATGAGTTTCTGTACACATAGTTCAATGGGTTAAAAAAAGTCTAAGTGCTCTATGTTCAACGCTATTTTTCTTTTTCTTGCAATCAAAAGATAGTTTCTTTGAAAGCTTGCTAAATATGAAGGGGATAACTTTCATGGTACAGATTGTATTAACATATCACAAAATGGTGTGGGGAGGGGAGCAAATATCTCTAATGTTTTTTCATTGCAAATAGCTGTTTGAAGAAAAGAAAATACAGCTTTGCAGCAAACTAACAAAAGCCAAGTAGTATAGTATTAAAAATTGACACTGATGACATAAATGCTAAATATAAACCAGACATCCTCCCCTCAAGCAACTAATGCTATAATTTAGCAATGATTATATATTTAAAATGACTTTTCAAAAAAAGCATATGAGCTGTTAATCTTCTCGGAACTTATGGAAACAGCTTTCCAAACCAATTTACTGCCTAAATGTGAGTTCAGAAAAAATTCTACTAGGAATTCAGACTGCATGGGGGATTCAGGCCAAAGCCTGTCGGGGCTGTTGACAAGTTTTGCTGACTTTGATAGGCAGTGGGTGGGATTGGGTTTGTAATTCCCTTCTGCTGAGCCTGTGTTCGTGAGAGAGCTTCTGGGAGCCTGAAGATCAAATTACGTTCGTGTTGTTGATTGGAGGTCTCTTACTGAAGTCAACCAACATCTGAAGGACTTTTTAATGTGTTAGCACTAAACTAGGTTTAAAACCTAATTGATAATTCTTATCATTTAAATTAATGTACATGAGAAAAATTGAGACTGTTAAAAGTGGGTTAGAATCAGTATTTAATACATATATTTTTAAACAAAATACATTTTAAAGGAATTTTGTTTCTTTGCTGCTTTCGAAGTATTTCTTTCTTCTTTTTCTGTGCTTACACAGAACTTTGTCAAGGCCCATGTCAAGTTCACAGGTGGATCCATGCTACCAAAGGGCAGAACTGTTGTCTTGAAGATGGGCAGATTTGATTCAAGGCATCAAAATACAGTATTACTTACATCTTACCACAGAAATTAAAACGAATGGAATAGATACTGCATAAATGGGTCATAAAGGCTTCCTTATGCAAGGTCTACCACATCTTGCCATGAGAAAGTCGTTTGTGAAAATCTTATTGGATTAAAAGTTTTCATGGGAAGTTACATTTATTTTTAAACAAAATAAGCCGGTGAATTTTATCCACTGCTTCTATCCAAATTACCCAAAAGCAGCAGTCCACATTACAGATTTATGACATACAAAATTATCAGTTTTTAAAACAATGTTTTTGAGGGATAGAAGTTCACCAAAATTTGAAACCACTAATTTTCTTTTTCTGAACTATTTTGTAGCTTGAAAGGCCAATCCATTTAAAAAAAAAAAATGGTTAAAAGAATTGCTCCCAAGTGGTAACTTTGGTTGCCAAGCTTTAGGCTGGAGCCAATTTTTATGGCTGAATTAGAAACCCCTGAAAAATAGGGGTTTTATAATGGAAACACTGATGTAATCTTTACTACAGTGGCACAAACGGTGCTGGTATGATTGATTTATGGCATTTAAACATCTTAACTTAAAATCTGTACAAGTTCTGTAAAATAATTGGAAAACATCCTACTGATGAATTAACACACTCTGTAGCTGATCAAAACATTTTTGTTCATGGTTTCCATGCTATCAAAGCTTGGCTTTGTCATGTGCAGCTATCAAGCTTACAAACACCTCTAGATATTATGAATCAGAATTTCCTAAAAGTTAAATAAAAATTAAAAAAGCCTTTGTAGGCAGCGTATTTTCCTGCAAAGCAGCGTTTCTGAAAAGTCTATATGTGAAAACCAGTTTATAGTGGCAGAATCTTCTACATACAATTAATACAACATGTAGAGCATATCCAATTTCTCAGTACATATTGTAAAAGAACTGCTAGGAAAACCGAGGAAACATTTAGGAAGTCCCAAGAAGTTACAACCAGGTTATGCTTATAAACCAAAATGCTGGAAAGAAAACGCAATGTTTTTTTCTTTGTTGTATCAGTCTGCTGGGTGCAGTTGGTTTCGTATGACTGAATCTTAACATTTAGTGTTTTTTATTTAAATCTCATAAAAATGCTCTTTGCTAAAGGTTGGCACTCAGAATGTGTATTTGCTGCTCACAAATTGCAGCATCTGGCAGACAGGTTGTATTTCAGTCCGACTTAGAAATATTTTACCAGTATTTCTAAAAGACCTAACGTTGTGATTTAGCATAATGCAGGTGGGGATCTTCCCTGGGTAATTACCCAGGTTTAGGACCTTGCCTGGTAGAGGACAGTACTGCTCACTGCCGTTGGTTATGCCTTAAGAGAAGTATTTGAAGTACAGAGCAGAGTGAGTTGCAGTGCAGATTTATGTCTCACTCTTCGCTGTGTATTGATAGCGCTGCTTGGTACCCCAGAAGGACTTCAGAATCCCCGGAGGATTCAGCAAAGCACTCGTTCATGTGCCCGTTCTTCACCAAAGTAAAACATTTGGAGTTAAATCCTTTGCTGTCATGAGCATCATGCTGAGAACATTTTATATTTGATTGCAGATGGATTGGTCACTTCAAATATTTCTGGTGTTTCTGCCACTCTTACGCAGGTGGATGTAGCAGCTCATCCGTAGGATCTCAGTTGCTGTGCTGAGAAGCTGCACTTGCTGGCTTTGAAGGCAAGTACTGACACATAAGAAAACAGAGAAGGAAAACAGCTGATTGGGGAGAGACCACCAAAAGCAAGAGGTCTTCCTCTCCTGCCCTTCACGCAATTCCACGCTTGTCCTTTGACGACACTTGCAGCTCTCTGCCGGGCTGGGCTGGCTTGCTGCCGCCCAGGTCCCCTGGTTGTCACTGAGCGACTGAGGCAATGCTGAAGGCACACAGAAGCCAGGGAGGGAGGAGATCAGTTACTTGGTGTGGCGTTTGAGCAATGGACACAAAATGGTGTGTGCTGTCTAATAATGCACTCTACATGTGAACGCTTTGCGGAGGATAGGAGTTTTTACTGTGGTAGGATGCCTTTCCTTAATCTCGCTACAAAGTCATCAGAAACATCTTTTGTCCACCTCGATAAGACTGTACTTGTGTGTACATGTCTCTGTGTGTGTATTCAAGCTACTTAATGTGCATGATAATCCTTTTCAGTAAAGTCTTCAGTTTCTTTTTAAAAAGCCTAAAAAAAGTTAAACTTGTTAAATTAATGAATCCTTATGACTATTTCTAATAGGAAATGGCTAACCCTAATTAAGGAGAACAGTTGCAGAATTAGGACCATTAAGCCCAATAAATAATAGTTCATAGGCATCACGTTAGAAGGCCAGTTCATTTGCAGGTCTGACTATAGCTGGATTTTTAGAGGATGTATTTTTGCAAGTTATCTTGTTAATAAATAGAAGAGCAGAAAAGGCTTTCACTGCTAATTGCCATCTGATAAAGACATTTAAAAACTTTTATGTGATGTAAAATACACAGTTAACAAGAATGATTAGAAGAGCTTGGAAATAACAAAGAATTATCCTCTAGTTACAGTCTAAAAACTAGACCCATACATCAAATGGTGTTTTCAGTTGTTGAAATTTTTGAAGCTTAAATAATTTATTTTTAAAAAAGATGACAAAAATATTATTTTTTTTAATGTAATGATCTCCCTTAACTCTAGCACTAATTCTTTGTGGATAACTAATCATGTTTCACAATTTTATATCTCAGGTTATGCTTCAGTTACGTGATCTGTTGGTAGTCATGAAAACAGCTAACAGCAGCGTTCCTAGCGGTGCGGTAGCAAAGGGGCTATGCTGCAATGTGACCGTGTCTGAATTGCTTTTCTCATTTAGAAACTCATTGGTTCTTAGATGTGTATGTGCAAAATGTCATAAACTATCCGAGTGCTTTCTGGTCTTCTGCATGCAGTCAGATAATCTATAATATTAATAATTTATGCATTTGAGGAAAAACATCTTGGTTAAATGTCCTTATCTGGCTAAATCATGTAAGTAGTTTTGAAATATATTTGAAACGTTAACTTTCTGTGTCCAGCAACTAATTACAGAGAGCAATGCACAAATATTGTTTTCTATGTATAATCTGCATCCGTAGTCAAAAATTGAGGATCCGTCTCACTGGTGAGAACAAGAACAGTCGTCTGCCTTATACAAAAAATGCTTTTGCATTTCAGAACGTAACTAAAACATAAAAGTCTGCATAATTGAAGTTTGCTACTGTCATGAATGTACATTTTACCTAACAAAGCACATGCTAATGCAAAGTTGTTTTGTTTTCAGAGTGATTATGTTGCATTACCATTAATTCATGTGTGCACTGTGACAAGATGTAATGGCGTATCATGTTGCTTTAATGTAATGAATCCAGTACTCCCAGCTCTTAAGTCGTGTTGCTGGAAATGATTACATAAAACAGAAATGACTGTGACTAAAACCCTTGCAAAGCTTTAGAACTCCTGCACATTATGAGAAGCTTTTTGGGGGGTTTAAAGTAACTTCTTAAAAATTTACTGAAGGCTTCCCTTGGTAATATTTTTACTCTTTTCTGACTGTTTTTTGCATTCCACTGAAATTTGCATTATCTTTTAAGCATTGCAAGGGCTGTGCTATAATTTTGTGCAGATGTGTATGTTAAGTGAACATGATGTGCTTATTTGTTACATTTATGCTACTTTTCTTTCTTTATCTGGGTAAGATGGATGAAATTATGTATTAAATAAAAACATCAGTGATGTAGCCATGACCGTTCTCTGCGGGTCCTGTAAGACTACTAAGATTGCTTTTTAAACAAAGGTGGTTGCGGAGGTTTCTGAGTATCCTCTAAATCTCAAAACCATAAAAATCAAACTCTCTAAACCAGCTCAGTCTCGCTCTGTGCCGAAAGACTCTCCCAAGACTCTGGCAGCTTTTATCTGAGTTGATGTGCCTTGAGCTGAAAGTTCACCGTTCACTCAGACACTCAATGTTTGAGGAAACAAGGATAGTATGTCTTATAAGAATGACCTCACTTCAGAAAAAAAAAAAAAAAAAAAATCTTGTCTTTCCCATTTCCATTTCTATTAACTTTTCTTTAGGTTTTATCTTTTTAGTAGATCAACGTGGCACTTGAACTACTGGCAACCTGTTATTTAGTTCACATATGTAGCCAGGAAGGCGTTTGAAGGGCTTTCATTTTTGCGCAGATCATTCATGTTCGTGTGTTGTGCAGCTGGAACTGTCATTTACAAATTGGGTGAGATATTTCAAAAATTGTAGTGAGATAGTTTGACATTACAAAGATCAAAATATGTAAATTAAGGGAAACTTCTCCCCCCACCCCCCACCCCAGCCATATCCTCGTCTTACTACCAACTATATCCTTTTTTTCTGACCTTGAAATAACTCTCAAAGGAAGTTGTTGGGTTGCTTTTTTAATAAGGAAACATTTAACTTTGTTCTTAGCAATGACATTTAAAAATAGAACTGATCAATATAATGTGCCACTGTTCAGTCAGAAATTTGTGCTTTATATTGATTTTTTTATTCTAAGTGCCCTCAGGCTATGTTCATTTGAGTGAAAATGATACATTAAATATATAACTAGATTCGACGGTATTTTTAAAAACTACATCTGTAATCACTAGGAAATTGCTTTTATTTGGAAATATTTTAGTACATAAGTTTTACCAAAACCTAACCTAAAAAGGTAAGAATTTCTGTTTCTGTTAAAGATTATTTTTTTTTGTGCGTATGTGTACACTGGGCCTTGTTACAGTGCTCTGTTTTGCCTATAATGTGTGTCATAATTCTGAAATATTCTTAACCAAATGCCTGATTTTTAGAACATTAATAATTCTGCTGAGGCCAGTGGGACTTCTCATGTACTTAAACTTGGGCACATGTTTAAGCATCATCTTCAGGTGGAGCCAAAATTTTCTTCTGAGCAGTAACCACATTAATAAGTTATTTAAACAACTGTAATTGATCATGTAGGGCCAAAACTTACTGCCCTCATCTATATGAGGAATCCTTTTTAATATCAGATAAATACTTTCATTGGGATTTCTGGAGGGTGGGGGAGGCAGAGGAAGGGGAGCAAAATAACTTTGGTGAATAGTAATTGAGGGCTCAGGCACCTGGATTGTGTCCTCTTTCGGGCTGGTTTTCTTTCCAGCAGCCTGGACGTAGCGCCGTGCATTCTGATTACATTAGCCACGGTCGACAGTTTTGTACATAACGGGCTTTTTTTTTTTTTTTTAATACATCAGTGGCTGTTTCATGTGGTTGCACTTATTAGCAGCAAAACCCACCCTGTTATCGATTTACAAAGCGAGTGCGCTTCTGCGAAATCCTAATGGTGAATAAATGTTACTTGGAGGTACTCGAGCTGAATTCCCTTTTGAGGTGAAATAAAGCCAAGTACGCAAATGTCAGCAAACTTGTTTATAGGGGCGGGCGGTAAAGCGTATGTTATTTGGAAGGTTGAGTCATGAGGCTGGTCGGGTTAGTCGCGTTACATCTGGCACGTCAGTCAAAGCTGGGGCAGCTGCCGCCTGTCGCTAGTGCTCTGGTGGGGCATGGTCCATCCATCAGCGGTAGCAGCCAGCAGCTTTGTCAAGAGCGCTTCGCCCGGACCCGCGCGCGTTTTCATTTCATCTATTATCATTGCAACCGCTTCTAGCGCTCTTTTGAGGCCAACAGAAGATGGGTTTGTAGAAGGTCGGATAGTTTTTGTATATAGGCTCTTACTAGGCAAAATATTTGAGTAGTAGTGGTGTTTTGTTGTTAGTTTACAGAAAATAAAAATTTGTATTTAATATAGTAAACAATTTTGAATCTGTTTTGATATTTACTTTGTTTCCAAACCACCTCAAACTACTTGAAAAAGTGATGGCAAAAGTTGAAATGCAGTCAATCAAAACAAAATTCAGTAAATCCTGAGAACGGTATCATCCAGTGAATCTTTATTAGTATTTTTTCTTCATGCCTTTCCAGAAAGATCTGAATGCATTAAGAAAATTAAGGTGAAAATTATATCTATCGCTCTTCAGTGCAAATGTATGTGTTTGAGCTAACAGTACATTTAAATCGCCATGCTTGCGTTTGAATTCAGTAACAAGTGGAAGTCTTGACGGCCAATTTTAACAGATGTTTCCCTTTTGATGAAAACAGTGGACATTTTGGAGTGAAGATTTGCCCTTGCGCTCAAAGATTAATTTTGTGCTTTACTGAAAGTTGGATATTACTTTAATTATGTTCCTTTGATATGTATTTTCTCAAAAAGAAATTTAATTTTGTATTTCAGTGCATATAACATCAATCACCACCTGAAATAACGTCAGTTGGGTTCCTTAAGTTTAAAAAAAGAAAACAAAACCAAAACAGAAAAACCCACTGTGTCTTCTGCCAAAAGAAATAGTAGCCTTAGGTTTTGATAAAAGCACAGCACGTATTTTTGAGGGGAGGAAAGGAGGTTGAGTACCGGGGGCTTTTGCTTTCTTACGGAGCTAGAATGTCTCCCACCACTCCCAAGTGCAGGGCACGAACCTGGTGGTCAAGCACTTCTTTTGTGCCTTGTAGTTTACACCTGTTGTGAGGTAGGATAAGGACAGGAAGGAGGGATCTCTTCTAGGAATGTGGAAGGAACGTTTACTTGGGCTCTGGAGGACAGGGACAATAATTCTACCCATCTGCTGTGGTGGAGAACGTGCAAAAAACCACGTGCCTCCCTCCAGCAGTAAGGGCCGTGGTAAAGCAGAGTAGAAGAGGCTTATTCGTGGTGAGATGCAGAGCAGGGCAGCAGACCAGATAACTGAAGTGTCTGCTGAGAAAAGGGCAAATTGCTTTATTTAGTACAATGTGGCTCCGCCTCTACGAGCAGCACCCTCACTTTCATTGCTTTATATCCATTAAAGACTTGTTCTGCATTTTTAAGTCCTTCAGTAAAGTAAGGACATTTAGTCAGTGATAAATAAACGTTGTCTAAGGCGTCGCTACTGGTAATAAGGAGTAGGGTCTGCATGTGAATTTTTGTCATCTGTTCTCTGCGCTTCTCAGCACATGTGCCAACATTGCTGAACTAAAAACCTCAGTAAGTGTGTTTTGGGTGTTTTATTTTTTAAAAAAGAGATCACAGATCGAGACATATTTATTTTAAAGTATTTCTTTTCAGCTTTTTTAGATGCCAATCCAAATCTGTCTGAATCTGCAATGCCTGTATGTATGTGACAAGAGGGAAGGGTAAGGGGGTTGGCGTTGTGTAACTACTCTGACTTGATAATTTCCTGGTTTCTGAAAAACTAATTGTTCTTAATCAGGAAGTTCATAGACCAGACACGTATTTTGTTTGAAGTTTTTCTTAATTTTGGTTAAAGATTCTTCATGTTAATTTAATATTTTAAATGTTCATTGTTGTTTTATTAAATTGTCATTCATTTTAATTTGAATGAGTGTGACAATAAAAATTACAGTATTGTAGAACTCAGTTATTTCTAGGGAACTTTCATGGTAAAAGACATCTTTGAGTCATAATCAGATTTGGTTTTAGCATGAGATGAAATCATCAGTCTGAGAAATTTTGAAATTTTGCTTCTAGTTTTGTAGTCTGTTCCAGGAGATACATGTATATGGATAGACTCTAAGTTTCCATGTATGAATGAGTTAAGAGGATATGCACTTGGGAAAGTAATGAGTTGAGAGGATGTGCACTTGGGAAACTGTTCACTGTTCATATTTTTTTTATCAAAAGTTTTGTTCACGCATCAATGCAAAAGTAATTAAACCCCCTAAATATAACAAAGTTCAGTTCCCGCTAAAGGATGTTACAAATCTCTCTCTTTCTGTATATTTGCTTGAACTTCCCAGGTTTTTATCTTTCATTGGGGGAAATGCAAATGACATAGGAAAACCAGATATGCAGCAAAAAGTAAATGCAGTAATTCAAAAGGAAGGACTGGAAGGCACAGCCACAAGGCTAAATACAACGGTGCACACGCTGCAGCTCATCATCGATGGCCTCACTGAGCCTGAAGGCTTTGACATCCGAACAGGTAAACCTTTGTTTTGAAGGTTGTAATTTAAGTTTGATTGTTCTACATACCAGTTTTAAAACGGCACGTTTTCTTTTTCCAAAGTCAGTAGTAGATTTTCACGGATGTGTAACTCCATTTCTTTTCTCAGGCAAGGTAAAAGCTATATCATAGTCAGATGTTCTTTTCCAGCTCGGTAGGTAAGGAGTGTGAATCCTGCCTTAAATCATGGCATTTTCAGCCGTAGGAAGGGGAGTCGTATGGCTGTTAACAAATGAAATAGTTTCAATATGTTGACTCTGTGCTGATTAAATCTGTGTTGGCCCTCCATCACGGAGGGGAATGCTGAGACCAAGCTGAAACAGGAGCAGTAAAGGTCTGTGGAGCAGTAGCGTAGCAGTGTGCAGTTCTGCTCTTTTATTGCACTGGTTCCTGGAAACAAGTGTAATTGGAGCAGATGGCTCATGACCCACCTTGGTTAAAACTTTGCAGTAGTGCTGAACAGTTTGAGGTGGAGGGGAAGAAAGGTGAGGTAAGCAATGAAGTTAAATGTCTGGAGATGCTGTTGTTTAATGAAACTTACAGCTGGATTCTCTTATGACAGCAAGAGATAAAGGTAGGCAGCAAAGATGCAGGCTTGTAATAACAAATAATAAACTTATGCTGAAAAAAACCCCAAAACATTTCTCCCTCCCTCTTTTTCGATTCACTGGTAGTTTCTTTGCAGATTTTATAAATATTTCCCACTAGTGATCTTGAAAAACGTGTATTTTCTATGTCTCCATTTATTCTGGTGCCTTCACATCTAAATTACAATAGGATAGACTATTAACACATGAAGATATAAAAGCAAAAGAGACTCTTCAGTGGAAATACTCATATTCTGCTGATCCAGTACATTCAGTATTACTGTAGACAGACTCTGTGACTGGAGTAGGCAGCCTAGTAGCCTTACACAGCCGTAATTCATTGTCTTTGTAACCCTGCTCGTGACTGTCAGTGAGGAAATGCATCACATCTAACAGGGCTCAGGCAGATTGAACGGTTTGTACTCTACCCTGATTCAAAATATAATCCTGGTTTAAGATTCAATTCCCTTGTTGTTCCCAGCAGTAGAGATGCGATGTTAGGGAACTGCAGGCAAAGAGTAGCTTTCCTATGTATCCTCTTAAATTTAATTGAAATTCTAACGGTTTTATTTTTCCTGAATGATTTTAGTACAAAGGAAAATGGGAGAATTATTTGGGGAAATGGCAAGAATAGAATATTTTTATCACATTATTTTAAAAATCTTTTTTAACCAAGGTCTTGCAAGGCATTTCTTGCAAGAAATTGTCTTTTTAATGTTAAAGTTGAACAGCTAATCAGGTAACTGATTAGTCCTGCCAGCAAACCTGCTCCAGCGTGGACTCCGCTCTGCACGGGGCCACAGGTCCTGCCAGGAGCCTGCTCCAGCACGGCTTCCCACAGGGTCACAGCCTCCTTTGCGTGCATCCACGTGCTCGGGCACGGGGTCCTCCATGGTTGCAGGTGGAGATCTGCTCCACCATCATCCTCCATGGGCTGCAGGGGGACAGCCTGCCTCACCATGGGCTTCTCCAGGGGCTGCAGGGGAATCTCTGCTCCAGTGCCTGGAGCACCTTCTGCCCCTCCTTCTGCACTGACCTGGGGGTCTGCAGAGTTGTTCTCTCACGTATTCTCACTCCTCTCATCTGGCTGCTGTTGCACCGCACGTTTTTTCCCCTCTTCTTAACTCTGTTATCCCAGAGGCGCTACCACTGTGGCTGATGGGCTCGGCCTTGGCCAGTCTTGGAGCCGGTTGGCATTGGCTCTGTCAGACATGGGGGAAGCTTCTAGCAGCTTCTCACGGAAGCCACCCCTGTAGCCCCCCCGCCCCGCTACCAAAACCTTGCCACCCAAACCCAGTGCAGATCCACAGCCTGGTAAAGTTACAGACTGATTGATTTCCAGTGCATTTTAGCTATAAACTTGTCCGGGCTGTATTCTATTTCTCAAAGGCAAATAGAGGAAAGTGGTTGCAGTCCTGGTTTGGTGATGCTCTCTGTGGAACATCTCGGTCCTATTATATCTTGGGAAAGGTAAAAAAGCAGTAGGAGCAGGGTGGAAGGGAAGTTGTTGAGATGGCTCAGAAGGGTTTTCTGCAGGAGCAGAAAGTGGTAAGCAAGTAACAAGAGAGTTTTAAAGATCTCTCTGTGCTGTTGGATGCAGAATATGAACTTTAATATATTGGCATATTACCCGTTTATAATCATGCGTGTGTGATTTTTAAGTTGTCGGTGCAAAGAAGCCGTTGATTCTGTGGTGTCATGGTGAAGCAAACCTAAGAACAGTGCATTTTTTACTTTTCCCTTTAATATGTGATGAGACTGAGTATTCAGCTTCCTGCATACAAATTTGTGTAGGAATAGAATTTTATGTATAATTTATGTAGCTCAAGTAAGAGTCACCTCGTGTTTGCTCCGTAGCTCCAAGAAAATTTAACAAATCCTTCAGTCACTAGCTAATATACTGCACACTTCTCATCCCCTTGTGACAGTTTCATACCATGGAGTTCACCATACTTATTACTCCATTAATCATAGTCTCTTAAAGCGATTCATAAAATACAAAAAATCAGTTGTTTGTCACAGATGGGTCTTTAGTTTAAAACTGTAACGGAGCAGTGTTTGGTACCTTACAGCTACCTTGGGATGACTTCTTAACTAGAAACAATCAGCTGGAAACAACCCTTAGAAAATAATGCCAGTTTTTTCTCCAGTGTCTTATTTTTGTTTATTCTTTCTTATAACAGATTTTGATAAACCTGACTTCAAGAGAAGCATAGTCTGCTTTGAAGACTTAAGTGTTGGTGCTGTTCTGACTGGAAAAGTTGAAAATGCGACGCCATTTGGAGTTTTTGTTGATATTGGTGTGGGAAAAGCAGGCTTGATTCCAGTGCGAAACATAACAGAAGCGAAACTTTCTAAAGTGAAGAAGAGAAGAAGCCTGGGGTTAGGTCCTGGAGAAAGAGTGGAAGTCAAAGTGCTCAATGTCGATATTCCTCGATTGAGGATTACGTTGGATCTTATTCGTGTTTTATGAGAGGGTTTTTTATGGTTGAGCCTTCATTTTATAGGTTAAATAATGTCAGCAAGGTTCTTGAGATTCAGGCATTTAATGAGAGTGCTCAACAAATTTTGAAACCTTCAGCCTTGCTACTTTTTTTTGCCTTTTTTTTTAAATCTAACAAGTTTTCCACATTTCTCGAATCCTTTCTGTTAATAATTGTTGGAACAGTTTATTGGATTACCTCCAAGCAACCTTGTTATTTTGTCTGCAGAGCAAATGAAATTCCAGCGTACTGTCAGACAGTTCTCTTATCTGTTCTGCCTGTGCAAGATTTGCTGTCTCAATCTTTAGTCAGTACTGCACAAGCAGACACATCTACTGCTCCACTTCAAAAAAACAGCCATTGAGTTTGCCTGTTTTCTGGTTGAAAGTCTAAAAGAGGGCACCTAGTTGTAGGAAAAAAGTGATCTTTTTAAGTTAGTCGGTGGTGACATTGCTTCAAAAGTAGACTGAAAAAAAGAGCATCTGCTGATACTATTGATGGTTCAGAAATGTTTGATTTCAATTTATTTGAGCAACATTATTAGGAGCTCTCTTTACCTATCTTATTATTGCTTGTTCAGTTATCATTGATTAACACACTTGGATGTACCCTGGGGTTTAAGGAACTTTGCTCAAAGGTGTCAAAAGGCATTTATGTTGTTCTATACTTGTGCAAAATAAAAACATTTCTGGCCATCTTTTCTCAGTGTACTGGTTCTACAAGTGATTTAACAGTCCTAGTTCTCTTTCTGTCCAACCGGTGCTCCATCAATAACACTTCAGCTTAAGGGTGCACCTTGTGCGGATGCACTCGTCTGACCTTCTGAGATTTAACACCAGACTACAGCCCATGGCCTGATGTTGTTCTTGATTTAATAGAATAGTTCTAGTCTGTCTTGGACTCCTTTAACTTGACTTTTTTTTCCATCTTTGATATAATTTATTTTTCTGCCTGTTTTGAGTGGAGAACAATTTTTCAACACTTGTCTTCACGCACTATGTTCGCGAAGGCCTGGTTCTCCATAAAGAGCTCTTTGCTGTTTTGTAGATGCTTGCAAAGCTTTTCTAGATTTCTGTTTTAATAAGAATGCTCATTGTTTCCTGCTAGGAATGTCTAGCACATGAGGTTGTTTCTTCCAGCTGGAGACCTTTTGTTTTGGTGGTGGTTTTGTGGCATTTCAAAGGGTTTACCAATTTGGCCAAGTTTGCAAAGGACAGGCAATGGTTTAGTGGCAGAAGAGCCTCCAGCAATGGCAGATGTATGTGGCCTGTTCAGGGAGTTTTTGGTGTATAGGATGTTTACTCCTTTGAAGTCATCAAACTCACCAGTAAGTTGGCAGAAACTCCTGTCTTTAACAGATGAGCACAAGACAGCGCCTATAGTGAGTGTTAAACGTCTTTGATGATGAGGTTTCTTAACTACAAATGTCCAAATAGCTGTTGGCACAGGGACTACATATTAGTTAGGAAAAGGTTGGCATCATTTAATCTCCCAGCTCTGTGCTTTAATTTTCAAAATTAAGAGCTAGTTGTAGACAGTTGTATTGGGTTTGCATGGCAAGGTTTTGGGGGGTGGGGGCTACAGGGATGGCTTCTGTGAGAAGCTGCTAGAAGCTTCCTCCACGTCCAACCGAGCCAATGCCAGCCAGCTACAAGATGGACCTGCCGCTGGCCAAGGCTGAACTCATCAGAGACAGTGGTAGCGCCTCTGGGATAACAGAGTTAAGAAGAGGGGAAAAAACCTGCTGCGCAGCAGCAGCCAGATGAAAGGAGTGAGAATATGTGAGAGAACAACTCTGCAGACCCCCAGGTCAGTGCAGAAGGAGGGGCAGAAGGTGCTCCAGGTGCTGGAGCAGAGATTCCCTGCAGCCCCTGGAGAAGCCCATGGTGAGGCAGGCTGTCCCCCCCTGCAGGTAATGGTTGAACAGATATCCATCCACCTGCAGCCCATGGAGGATGATGGTGGAACAGATCTCCACCTGCAGCCCATGGAGGACCCCACACCTGAGCAGGTGGATGCACCCGAAGATGACTGTGACCCCGCGTGGGAAGCCTGTGCTGGAGCAGACTCTTGGAAGGACCTGTGGCCCCATGGAGAGAGGAGCCCATGCCAGAGCAGGTTTGCTGGCAGGACTCATGACCCTGTGGGAGACCCATGCTGGAGCAGTTCGTGAAGAACTGCAGCCCATGGGAAGGACTCACATTGGAGAAGGTGGTGGAGGACTGTCTCCCATGAGAGGGACCCCATGCTGGAGCAGGGGAAGAGTGTGAGGAGTCCTTCCCCTGAGGAGGAAGGAGTAGCAGAGACAATGTGAGATGAACTGACCGCAACCCCTATTCCCTGTCCCCCTGTGCCACTGTGGGGGAGGAGGGGGAGTATTCGAGAGTGAAGTTGAGCCTGGGAAGAAGGGAGGGGTGGGAGGAGGTGATTTTGAGATTTCGTTTTATTTCTCATTGCTTTACTGTGATTCGATTGGTAATAAATTAAATTAATTTTCCTGAGTTGGGTCTGTTTTGCCCATGACAGTAATTGGTGAGTGATTTCTCCCTGTCCTTATCTCGACCCATGAGCCTTTCATTATATTTTCTCTTCCCTGTCCAGCTGAGGAAGGGAGTGACAGAGCAGCTTTGGTGGGCACCTGGCCTCCAGCCGGGGTCAACCTACCGCAACAGTGTATTTTGGAGATTATGGAATCATTTAGCAGATGGAAAAAAAGGAGACAGATCTTACTAGCTTCTCTGTATTTGTCTACTGAAGGGGGGAAAAAAAAAAGACCAATCTGTGTGATGTGAAGGTCGGCACAGCTTGGAATCATGTTTCTCTGGCCTTTTGAAATTTTCCTCTAATGCTTCTGCGAAGTAGATTTTGTTGGTATGAAATTAGAAACCGTGATACCATGTTGCTGTCTTTGAAAACACAGATGCAAAGCAAACAAACTATTATTTTTTTTTTCTTCTGCGTGTGATGCATTCACGGATAATGCTGCAGTATTTTCTGCTATCTCCATCAGTAGAATTATCTAAGTTCTGCTGAGCTTTACATATGATCTCTACAGTATCTATGCACTTAGCAAATGAGCTGAATTTGCCCGGCTTTCTCTAAGAAGGAGATAAACTTGATCTTCTCCTGAAGCTCATTTCAGTAGCTGAGTATTTTCTCTTGTTGTATTATTTTTGTTTTGTACTGAAATTCATTTTTTTAATCTTTAATATCATGGGGACTGTAGCATCCTCTGCATTTTTTTGTATATCTCTTGGGTGATCATAAAATTCACTAAATAAAAGACATCTTCTTGAGCTTGTTTTTTTTCCTCACTGTTAATTCTCAGAAGGCTTCTTGCTTACTCAGAGGACTGACCTACAAATCAACTTCTGTACTCATGAGCTAGTCTGATTTCTCCTTAGCGGAACTCAGAAGTGGCATCACAGGGACTATTGGAAAACGTCATCTCTACCTCTCTGAATTTTTTTAATCACACCAAAATGGGAAGTTTATGACTATTAATGTCTTAAATGTCTGCAGCTCTGCAAATGTAAGCCCATTATTTGTCAGCTAATTCAGTGTCTTCACTACTTCCACAAAAATATTTTTTCTTTGCAAGGTTTTTTTTTCTTTGCCAGAACCCAGCCATTATAACAGCCTAATGGGAGTCTAACAAGGATGTATATGTATCCATATGACCTTCTCAGGTTTTGTCAGGTCTTTGTCTGGAGATTTTAAAATTCTTTCTTCTTAATCAGTTTTCCTCTTGAACTCTTGTGGCTTTCAGATTTCTGACATCAAATTCATCTCCCCTTTTAGTTTCTGAACCAAGAAAAAAATCACTGGCTGGATGTGTTTTCCCATTTGAGATGCTTTTCACAATGCAGTCCAATCTTTGGAACAAATTCTGTAGTGCTTAACGGTGATGCCTCCAAGATTTAAAACAAACAAACAAAGAACCCTGCTTCATCCTGATCTTACTTAAATGCTTCAAAGCACAGTTTCTCAGGGGAAGAATTAAATACGAGTCTTTAAGTCTCACTAAAAATTTTACTTTTGCCTTAAGCTGTAGATTCCAAGACATCTACTCACTGTTCTACCTCTCCACAAGAGAATCCAGCCCATTGATCTTAGCTGACAATCTGCTTTTTTAGTCCCACCCTCACTCAAATAGTCTGGTGTTTTGCAATCGCCTTCCTCCAATATGCAGACCCATAAGAAGAGCTTCTAAAGATTTCCTGTGCTTTAGATGTTACACAAAGGAGAATAATTCTTCCACCAAACAAGATGGCACTTGTATGCCTGGCTGTAGTAATGCAAATCAAGAGTTTAAAAGAAGCCATTTGTTTTGGTTTTATTCCTGCCTCGGGCAGTTTTAGACAGCATATATCAATTTTCCAGAAACTTGTCAACCTCAGGAATGATTTAGTATGCTGTTAAACGTAATAAAATCAATAGGAAAACAAATAGAATTTCCATGAGGAGCAGACGGTTGGAGAAGCTTGTCCATATGGCATATAGACACGCTGGAATTTTGAGGCTTTGTGGGGTACTTGTGTTAGAAAAATTGCATACCAAGCAAAGGTAATGCATAATTCAAGAGAACAAATAATCTAACAGCTTTGTGGCAGTGCATCTTGAACTTGCTGTCTGTATTTATTTAACAACAAAAACTCTATGCCTGGAAGCTACAATCCAACCATGAATCATATTTGCCTAATTTTGGAGCTTTATACGAGGAGCCTCACCCACTCTGAAGTGAGTGCCGAGTTCTTGGTTCAACCTGAATAGCACCTTTGCTTTTCTAGCCTTCCTGGGGGTAATTTATGTAACTACTTGGCTTTGCTTTAAGGACATCCAACTTCAAGACTATCAGTCCTGTCAAAAGTGGAGGGAGCCACTTGGTTACGCCAGTCCATGTTACTCTATGTCACTCCCTTTTGTTCAAGGCTTCCTAAAGAGCTGTGAGGGAGTTGGTGTGTCTCTGGGCATACGTACAAGTTAGGCAAGTCAGTAATTCCACTCCTCCCCATTAGAGACCTTCTAGAGGTTTGAGAGCACTTCAGTTTATTGGTCCCAACTGTTCTTCACCCTCCTCACAGGCATGTAGAAGCTGTGTTTAGAAGTGTTTCATCTTGAGAAATCCTTGTGAATCCACACTCTGTAAAGCTTCACAGGTCGCTGGTAGATTGTGTTTCTTACAGCACACCTTAGTCACTCGTTTTTAGAGAACTGTGGTTGCCTGTTTCCAGCTGAGCCTCTCAATGGTCCCTTCAGTGGACGTTGCAACTGTTTGCTGGCTACAGGTACCTCCTGCTAGGAGTCTGTTGAAGAGTGCTGCTTATTCAGAGGTGTCTCTAAGAGCTGACCAGTCACTTCGATCTAATCGGTGTTGGAACTTTGACTGGTTGGGTACTTTTCCAGATGGATGAGTTGCTCATGACAGGTCAACCTGTTCTCATAAAGCTTTTCTGCAACTGAAGGCAGTTTTTAGAGAGCTAGAGTTGACTAGCAAATCCTGGGAAGTGTATGCATTGCACCACAGAGTAGCTTCTGCAACTTGGAGATCAACAGTCAAAATTGTTCAGTCTGGGAGGGGCCAGTGCTGGAGTATTGCTTCTGTGTGAACTTGTACAACGGGGCTTGCCGCTGTTAATCGATCTGCTGGTTTTCTTGCTGTTCCTATAGCTGTTAGGTCTCTCCTGGGCATGTTCTAGCTGCATCAAGAATCCTAAGTGATTCTCCACTCTTTGGAAGTCAGAGAAGACTGGTGGCCATGCCCAGAGCAGGATGACTGTCATCTCAATGAGAATTTTAACTCTAACCAAACGTTCAGAGTAAAGCAGTCAAATCTCATCTCACTGGTTCTGTCCCTGACTGGGAGCTAATGAGCTTTTCAAATTGGCCCGCTTCCTCCTTGCTTCACTGGCTAGAGCTTTTACCTTATTCGGCTTCTTCTAGAACTGAAGAAGACTAAGGCATGCTCAACACAGCAGTTCAATTAATATTATCAGAAGCTTTTCTGTGTTTTGTCTCCCTCTCTTGCTCTCCTCCACAAGGAGCAACAAAGAAGGGAACACTTAGTAAACTGAGGGGCCACATGATTTCTTTAGCTTTATTAAACTTGGTTGAGTTCAGGCTTTTACTTGTGGAGAGGTGGTTTGTCTTCAACAAGTAATCAGGAGACCACGACCTCAGAAAAGTTAATCGAAGTGTTATTTTCTCCTCATTTTACAGATCCATTTATCCTACTACATTTGTATATTACTAAATGAAAAGTGTTTTCAGTATGCAATCAGCTAAGCTGGAGTTTTGCATTCTCATATCTCATCGTCAGTCATGTTTGTAGTAAAGACTATGCCTTTATTTGTGGTCAAGCAGTGAATTTTTTTTTGCGTGTGACTCATCATGAGGTATGTGGAAATAATGTCATGAGAAGAACTGTTATGCTTGGGGGTCATTTGCAAAGACTGAATAGAAGTGAAATCTTAGGAAAGTATTTTCACCTCAGAATTAAACGTGTGGAATAGCTTGGCAGAGAGCGGAAACTGCCACATACCAGAGGCTGTATATTGGCACCATGACTGCTTTTTTGTGTGGTGAGGAGAGGGAGGGGCAGGAAAGGGGAAACGGAGGGATTTGGGGGAGAACATCCTGGCGATGTAAATGGTCTTATGGGAATGAAGTTGAGATGATGAAATGCAAATGGTAGTAATGTAATGGTAATGTAGCAGTAATGGAATCTGAGCCTGGTTACCTCTTACTCCCTGTACCTCACATGAAGGTAAAAAGAATAAGTATTTGTTATAGCTAAAGGAAATCGCATATCTCATATCGACACGTATTGCTAGTAAAGAGTAGTATGGAACTATTTGGCTTCAAGTGGGAGAAACACAAAATATGTGCCGTTAATTGATTTGCTTCTCATTTCCCAGTGTTGCTGTTTCTAACTAGTTTATTACAAGTGGATCAATCCTTGCTCATCAGCACTTCTGGCTGAGAGAGTGCAGCTGTCGTGTAGCATATGTGTCGTCCGTCGACACGGGGGGTGGGAGCGCTCCAGCGCTGTGGGCAACTGCAGCCACCAGCATTTTTATTCATTTATACCTAGTGGGAAGAGTCCTTGAAAGATGAGAGTTTGTCATAGCTTTCTTTGATGCCTTGAAATTAGTGTGCACGGGGATAGATGCGAGCCAATCAGAAGCTGAAAATAGCAGAAAATCCAACTATTTGCTTACTGGGTACAATTTTTTCTAAGAGCACACAGCATCAGTGATTTAAGATAGGCACTGGTGATTGATTAAATTTTTTATGTAAGCACAGGCTTGTTAGCCTCTAAAAAAATTAAATCTTTGCTTACCTGAAAGACCATCTCTCCTGGTTTATGAGGCCCTTGTGTTTTCTGGGACATACAAGTGAGTGATAATCTAAGACCTGAAAGAAGCATCTTCCAGTGTTTGCTGTTGACTGACTCTTAGTTTATTGTGTGTGATGACGTTATGTGAGCACTATTCATGGAAGGGAAGGGCAGGCAGTAAAGCTTATAAAATGGATAAAGAGGAAAATGTCTGCCTGGCAGTAGGAAATCCTTGACAGTCTCTGTCACAGTCTATTTCCCACATTTGGATCAAGTTGAAGTAGCATGTTTCTTGGGGGACCAATGTCCCTTTTCAAGCCTTCCATTGTTTGCAGGCTTTGCTGGACCTGTGACAATCTGGCCCTTTTTAGAGACCAGCAAAACAACGACAAAAATATCCCTCCCCTGGGAGCGGAGCTTCAGCACATCTCCAAAACCAAGACTGCCCGCAGTCAAAACCCTCTGAAACAGTTCTGCTCCTTCTCCAGTTGTAAGAGGAGGGATTTCCTCCAGTCTTCTGTTGCCTTTGTTGAACAGAATATCACTGGTTTATCATTATTTCTCTATGCTAGGTTTTTGGGGTTTTTTCCCCTTAACGCTCTGCAGTGAGTTATTTACTCATAGGTAAACTGCAGAGCTTTATTTTCAAATGTAAGTACAATTGCATTATTTCAGCATATGTTCTATGTCCTTTAAATGTCACTTGTATCTGGGTTTGTTGTGAGAAATACTAGAACCCTTTCCTTATAATCAGGGTGACAGTTATGGTATTAACTGATTTGGTGGTTATCAGATCACAACCATGTGGGAAGGCATAACTCTCTGCAGACTGCTGGTCTCTAGTCAAGAAGAACTTGATATTGTATGATCTTTAAATGTGGCAAAAGATAAAAAAGGAATGATGCTTAAATTGGCAAATCGGGCACCTGAAAGTGGGGAAGTGTTTAAGGGTGTCCTTTGGAGTGGCCATCCTCTGTGCTAAGCGAGGCACGGGTTCCACAGGAGAAGTGTTACGGGATTACCTCGTCCGCGGCGAGGCAGTGGTGTAGTGCATATCCATAGCATGATTATAAGAGGGCAAGGATAAGTATAAATGGTATTTCCTAGCCTCTGAGTGCTTCGCTTTGCAGCCTGAAGGAAGGTCTTTCTCCAGAGACGTTATAATGTCCCTTCCTGGCTTGTTCTTTAAAGGAGAGGCTACAAACTGGTTAGGAGCAGAAGGCAGGGTGGCAGCCCTGAGTCCAGTTTCCACTGGGTTCAGTCTCGTTCCATCGCAGACATCACACCACGGGATCCCTTTCATAAGCTTATCCAGTCCCTTTTTAAAACCAGCTTGGCAATGTTACCCAACAGAAGCTAATGATTATATTCTGTGTAAAAAAAAAAAAAATTAAAAAAAAAAAAAGAAAGAAATGGTGAAGACCCCAGCTAAACTTACACCCGCTGTCAGCGAGCTGGGATTTCAATGGTATCCAGACGGGATTGTGACTGTTCGGATGGGATTCACGTTAAGGTGGCGTGTTTCGGTACAGGCGAAGCTGCATTTCAGTGGTATCGACTTCCTTGTCAAATCCACAGAAGCTAACGATGCGGGCTGTAAATGTAGTGTCAATTAGGACATTAATGTTGTTAGCATTTCAAACTGAAGCTTTGCTGGTCATAATAAAATGAGGGACCCTGGCTATGGAGGCAGACTTTTGTTAACTTTGCCTTGCATGTAAGCAATTACGGCATTCCAGGACCTCCTCTGTATCTTGATGATTGTAACAAAGTACAACTGTAGCTGAAAAATGAATGTCCAAAATACTCATCGTAGAACAAAAATATAAATATGTATAACATTTGTTCCATTATTTCATTTCTGTTTGTAAACTGTGTTGATAGACAAATCTATTTTGTATATTTCTGGCTAATTGCTGGCAAGATAGACATAAATATGTCTGGGAATGGACATGCCATAAACAAGCTATCCATAGGTTTTTAAAAAATGTATTTTGGTGGTTTTAAAAATAGGATGGTTTTGGTTAGCAGATGGTCACTCTGCAGATCAGCAGATCAACATGCCACGTAATGCTTGTTCACGTTTCATTTGGTTGAGGGTGCAGGTTCATAGTTTTCTACTGGTACAGAAAACAGAGACAAAGGTTTGGGTTTTATTTTCCTGAAGCTAGAACTATTTACGGGAATTACTTATTTAAAGAGTTAATTAAATGCAACTGCACCTTAGCAACACCTACTCCAGACTCTCTGGGTGACTTTCCTAAATTTTTCTTTTATCTTCCCAGTGGCTTTAGCACTTGTAAAACTCTGTTATTGCGTACTTCTCCTAAGGGAGCAAAGCCCATCTCACCAGCAAAAAGAAAAAGGGGACTAGAAAAGGCAAGGGGCACAGGGGTACTGTGTTATCTAGGTGTGTGCTGCGTTCCTACTGTCTCCTGCAGAAACACCTCTGTTGGGTTTTTTCATTGAACCTCAGCTAAACGGTACTTCAGTAAAATAATTGCTGAAGGAGCTTATACCAAACGGAATAGGAAAATTTTAGTAAGTAAAATGTTATCAATGGAACAGAGATTGACTGTTCATCATGCCTGGTATATATTGCTTTGTCTAACAACTCGCCCCAGCAGGCTTACAATTGTGCTCTCTCTGAAGACCCTCCCAGCTGCAAGACCTGATTGACGGAATCTGAAGGCAGATGCACTTGCCAGACTCCAATAAAGACGGGGCCTTGGGAAAATCTAAGGCAATTATTGACGGGCAGCAATGCACTAATCAGACAATTTCAAAATTAATCCCACAGTCCCTTACTGTATTAGCTTTCCTCCTTGTTTGTATTTATACCGCAAATTCATGACTTCAGTGAATACTCTCCCTTCCAGCCCAATTATGTCTCTCTGAGGGTATTAAATTAAAAACAGAAGAAATATTGAAAGTGGCTTGCAATTAGTTTCTTTAAAAGGTGGTATGGCAATTGCAGGCTGGGGTTCTTAATATGATGCTTGATAATAAAAGTAAACAGGTTTTTTTTCATCATGCAAGCAAGGCAAGTATTCCTAATATGCTGTGTTATAAAGCAGCCTATATATAATGAGAGAAAAAAGTGATTTGATTTTGGAGTTTAATTATATTTTCATAAAATTCTTCTAGAGTAACTGACAAGTTCACAGTGTCTCCAAATAACATAAATAGATTTTGTTTTGTGCATTTTGATCTATCTTTCCCTTGTTTTTATTTTGATCGCTTTATAATACAAAACTGCATTGCATTTAATTGTAACTTGCCTTTTAAATGAAGACTGATCCACACAGAACATTTTTCACATGAAAATGAAATATAGAACCATCTTCATCGTGCATCTGTTTAAACATGAGTCAGTGCTCCTAGACTCCTTGTCTGTGTACATTTCATACTTTTGAGATTTGGAATTCTGTATTGAGTTCTTGCAGTGGTTGCAGAGTTGTTTCTGCAGATCTGAATGCAGAATTCCCTTTTTATTACCAAAAAGAGGCAACCAAAGAGAGACATCGCTTTAACGGAACTATTTTGCATCTTTGCACTGGAGATGGCTATTGACTCAGGTACTAAGAGCCCTGTGCGCTTCCAACTGTTTCCCATGTGTGGTAGGAAGCATGCAATATTATCTTTGTTTATTACTGATGAGTTTGCTTTCATGTATAGAGGAATGAAAGAAAAACGAGCCAATCCACTTGGAAGTCAATGGGTAAACCAGGCGTACACATGGGTTAGAGAGTAGATGGTGCAGTGCTAACTGTAAAAAGGGTAGAAAGTATTTCTGAGTTGAGGAATATGTAGGGCAGAGATTTGACTTGAGAGGCTTAAGGCTTAAGTCCTTCCTGGGTAACTTGGGTGAGTTCAGCCCATTTCTCTGTATCTCAGATTTCCACCTGTACACCACCTTGAATGGATGCTGGGGGGGGAAGGGATGTGAAAGTTTTATTGGGTTTTATTAAAAGTATTGAATTGGTATAATTTTCCAGTAAAAAGGCTAGATAATTCTGTAAGTGACAGCAGACCTGCTTAACTCTGATCTTTTTAGCAAACGTACGTGGAGCTGGTGAAAATATAGTTACAAACACACCACCTCGTCTTTTACTTTGAACAAAAAAATTGAATGAACAGTGTCCTGTTGAGGCTTTTGTAATCAGTCACAAGTTGGGATTGATTCGCAGGGGTGGAGGACCTATGAGGCAAGAGTTATACCCTAAGTATACTATTTTCTGATTACTCGAATGATTTCTCTAGCTCTCTTTCCAGGCTATGGAGCTGCTTGTCATGGAAAAGGGCCGAGGTAACCCGCTTGCGTGGTTGGGTACATTTACACAAGAAGTCGAGGCTCAGGAGACACAAGGGTAAAAGTTCCTGTGCTTCCTTTATAATCCAATGTCTAACGACATGCCTGCAACGATGCCAAGCTGCCTTTCCTAGTGCAAGCGAAACCCAGGATGGAGCTACTGGTAGGCCTTGTTTTATATTACTTTTATTTGATTTATTGCAGAAGTTGTTAACACCCCGTAGTTCTTTGAATAAAATAAAACAATAAAACCTCTAAGAATCAGCAACAACATAAGCCAGGGAGCCTTTCATCTTCATTATGAACTAATTAAGCTGTTGATTACCTAGGGATTAACACCTCCATATGTAACAAAAGATGCATTCTGTGAGTAGGAAGCTCCATAAGGTAACAGCTCATGCAATTTGGCATATTTCAATCTAGCTCAGGAGGACAGAGCATGACAAGTGGGAGGCTAGGACATAAAAAAAGTTATCCAGATTTCCACCCATCCTCCCAAAGACATCTTTTAAAATCTGTCAATTCATCAAATAAATTTCACGTGAAATGAAAGAAAAACGTGCTTTAAAAATCACAATTCTTGTTAAGTAGTACTTGATGAATTAAGGTCACGGCTCGGTGATGTTGGTTAGCAAGGGGTTGAGCTTGGAAGTTTCAGAGCCTGAAATCCTTTCCTATAACTAAATAATATTTTAGTAAATGAGAGCAGCTCTTCAATCTGCATCTGCCTGGAGGGATCCTCCTTAGATACGGGCCCAGTTCCGTTTCCCTGCAGGCACTGAAGTTCAGCCAGCCGATCGTGCTGCTGTTTGTGGGCATTCCTTTGTCTTCGTTTTATACGTGCAGGTGGATTCAGACCACTTTACGTACACCACCAGCTGGGGACAGCTTTCGGCTATGGTTGACTTGGGTTAAGTTAGAGCTGATGACCAAAAAGTAAAAGTTGGCATTACCAAAGCCTGAAATTATTTGTTGCCCTTTAGTGGTTGCTGGTTCTAAAGCAACAGCAATTAGGTTTGTGGGGGACAATAAGCAAAAATAGAAAGTGCGTTCATATGGATAATGTAAAGATTAAAGCTCTTGCACTCTGAGCTGCACACTGAATAGCTCACGTTTTTATATGCTTTTAAATAGGAGACCTGCGTAACATGACCCTCCAGTTGAAAGGATGCAGAATCGCTATACTCCCATCTGGATTATTACATTCAATTTAGGCCACATGAACTCCTGTGCTGAAGGTGTACATCTAAGAAAATGGTTGTGAATTGAGCGTGACTTGCATAAAAGAGCGAGTTGCACCTATTCTCTCTCGAAAAGCATCTGCTTTTAGTTAAAATCACAGTTGGCTTGCCAGCCAGGCATGGGGCCCCCATCTTCTTTTCTGTATCACCCCACATTCACATGCTTAATATACTAGTAATTTTATTATGGAACTGTGGTCAAGACTCTGTGGCTAAGGTTGCAAGCAGGTTCTTTTATAAGCTCTGTTTTTTGTCTGCCCCACTAGAGCTTTCACTAGGAAAATTGACTTGAAAATTGGCAGCATTCACTCTGCACTTCATATCCATATATTTACATTCTCAGGCATGTTTAATTGTCATGCTCCCCGCTTTACTACTCTTTCAACTTTAATGTTAATTATCGGGCTCCGCTTAAAGTTAAGGCTTTCTTGGCTTTAATTACAATGAAGCCCTAGGCAGTTGGGTTACTGTGACCACTGAATATTACACAGTTTTTGGTTGTGTCCCTTGCTTGCCTTGGTATGGCTTATTCGTAGACTGGAAGCTCTTCAACTTTCTGTTGAATTTGTTTGAGCGTGTTGAGGGTCCCAGTCTGCAACTCAAGCTTCTTCCTATTACTGCAGTAAAAATAAATGGTAATAAACATTCAAACAATTCATAGACACAACCTGGCTCTAGATGAAACTGGTGGCAGAATTTCCACCAACATCAACAGGACTGGGGTGCGGCTGTGGCTCTCATTTTGTAAATGACCATGGGTGCTAGCTCATCCTACCGTCCAAGCTAAACCAGTGATGTTTTCCAAGCAATGCTTCTTTATTGTTGTAAAAATTTAAATCATCAGTTTTGGCAAGATACTGAATGTCTGCACACTCAAGTGTAGGGAGTATGTGTGTAGCAGAGTTGACCAGTTATAATTGGCAAAGTTTGTTTTGAAAATGATGCCGAATTTGAAGAAGTTTAATGCAAGTAATTCCTTGTTTTCTTTTTTAATTGACTTTTCTCATCACTTTTTAAATGCAAAATCCAGCCATGCTCACAGGAGCTAAGTAGTGGTAGAGGATTTACAAGCAGCCAGTTGACTTTGGCACCTTAGTCTATGTTCAAAAGTGACTTCAGGTTAAAGGCAAGGTGGCAAAATATCCATTTAAAATGCAGTAGCTGTTGTAGTTGCATAGGAAGAGGACATTTTTCCTGTTCAATCTCGTCCATTTTCGTGCAATTTCTGAATAATTATTCCTGACTATGTGTAGGAAAGCTGTAAAGAATCCTATATCTGAAAGTGTACTTAACAGCATCCAGACCTCTAAATAATTTACATTTTCACATTCAGCATCCTCAGTGTATGATTCATTATTTATAAGGAAACAGGATCTTCTAAGTCCTCTGCATTTTTTTCAAAGTTTTATCTAACTTCTTTAAATACATAGGGTCTGCAGTCAGAGCTGTTTTAAGCTGATGAGAGCACCAAAATTATCTATGAGAAACAAGAAGTCCTTTGATATTTTCAAAAGATATTTGATGAAGGTCAAAAATTGAAAAGCAAAGGAAAACAGAAGAAAGTCCACTGCTGGAAGAGAGAGAACCTATTAAAAATAGGGCTAAAAGGGTGATGGTCAGGGTGATAAGGGGAGGCAAATCTAGAAGGAAGCACGGGTTGTGGAATGGGACGCATTTGCAGGCAAAGGTAGAATAGATACACATGAATACTCTCAGGAATGTTAGTTGCTCTGTAATACCTTATTTTGAAAAAAGTAATCTTTTTTTTTGAAAATATGTAGATTTTCCTCCTCTTCCACTGAACTATTCAATGTATTCATTATCCCTTTTCTGCAAATTTCTCCAACTTGCAATGCATTAGTTATTCTTGATATAAAGTGCAGTATCCTTGCCTCTACAGCACAAATTCACATCCGCTTCAGGAAAACATTGTCCATTCTGCTAAGAGAAAGAAAATAGTTCTATCATATGATAAAGGAGTTGTGTCCGAGAAGTCTGTGCAAAGTTGATCATCTCAAAAGTGTAGCGCGGGATCTGCCAATAGCAGCAGTCCAAAGAAGGATCTGTTTTACGCATGTATGGCACTACACGTGTTCAAAAGACCATATCGCAGACCTGAGACCACAGTAACTGTAGTTTCTAGCTTTGAAGGAGTCATGGTATTGTTAGTGATGCAGCGACAAACTACACACTTGCCAGAGAAATTTAGGAAGCGCTTGGGCTGTAGTTGTAGTTGGATGATTCCAGGAATCTCTCCTGACCAAGAAGGACTTGGAGGAGTACACAGAAATTGGCCGTTCCTACTTAAATGAGTATAGCTAAGTATCGAAACTCTCTGGAAATTCCTTTTTCAGATGTGGGATAGCTCACTCCTCTCATCTGCGAGGTGTAATATGAAGTAATACTGTATTACTGCTAGCCTATTGATTGAGTTGATACGTTCCCTGCCTTTGACGGCAAAACCCTCTGCAAACCAAGAATCCGGGATATCTTTATTACATACCTACCACAGAGAGTTGTCACTAGTCTATACTCTGCAGAGAGGGTTTGAGATAGACAAATCTCTTTAAAGATCAGGCTTTTGGGGAGGCTGCACAGTGAAATCTGCCTTGTTGGTTTATTTGTGTGTATTGCAGTTGTAAACTTAGCGATGCATATATTAAAATTAATGTAACTTAGTATGACGCTGTTTACTAACTTCGTGCAATATATATCAGTTTAAAAAAATCACTCACATTATGTGTAAATGCTAATAAAATGAAATCCCTTAGCAGTCAAAGGAATTAGCCCATATATGAGTGAAATACCAAGGCAGGTCTTGTTATTTTTATGAAACCGTGAATAATATAAGTATCCAATTGATAAAATTTTATTAAAGCTGACAGCCCTTAAGTGATCTAAGTGGTAAATATTGAAATGAAGTTTCAACAACACTACAGTACCAAGGGAGGCCTAAGGCAGTAATAAGGATTAAACAATGATTTAATGTTGTTCCTTGGGGGTAGGGATTGTTGTTTTAATGGAGAGCAAAAGCTCACTTCCTTCTAAATAATTAAACTGTGATTTGAGAAATTGATCTAAGGTAGTTGTAGTGGTTTGTTAAGTCCGAAAGAGATAAATGAAGGCAAAGTATCCTGGGGCAAGGGGAAGTCAGGGGAGAGTAGTGAAGAGATAGTTTTGCAGGATAGATTCATGACAAGTGTCCCTCGGGAAGGGGGAAGCTGGCAATGAGCATATTTTATCTTTTATTTGTAATGTAAACAGACTTGTGCTGCCTGAGGCTGGGTAATAGCTAATGAGCAGGGGGTTTCCATGGGGTGCAGATTTTATTAGCACAGCTTATAAAAAACGGAGCTAAATTAAAAATGTGGCGTCTTCTAGATAATCCGATAATCAGTGATGCTACAGGGAGCACCTCCACCTAAGCAGAGCAAGTGTATTAGCATATGCATGTAAGATTTCCAAACAATTTGTTCAGCAGTTTTTGTGAGCTGAATGGCTTTCCCATCTTCGTAGCAGAAGGCGGATTTCACATAATAGGGCTGAGTATTTTGGGCTGTCTTAGGAATGCAGGAATGAAGGAATTTCGTAATGCGTTTCAAATCTGTCATTTGTGTATAAGCAGTGGGAGACTTGGCCAGAGAACTTCTCATCGTATATGCCTCTTGGGTGATTGTTACAAATGAGATGACAGCTAGGATGGTGGCAGAGATGGGATATAAGTGGAAAAAGAGAGAGAGAAAACTCTGCCTAATTAGATAATTGCTTAAGGTAATTTCCTTGGGGTTAATGTGATACACAGTCCTGAATAGTTCTAGACTACCAACGCAGAGCTTCCAAAATTGTGGTGGATGGTTTCCAGCTAACCGCCCCTCTCAGTCTGTATGCGCATAACATGGGTTAGAAACACAATTAAATTAACATCCAAGAAAACGTTGAAGTTCCCCCTACTTACTGGAAGAGGCTGCCTCTGTGCTCAATCCATGCCTTCAGGTGTAGATACAAATGGGCAGAGTACATGTTGTTTGTTCAGAATAATGTTGTATTTGGGATATAGCACATTGGAGGAGGAATAAGTTGAAACCTCAAAAGCCCTTGAGAACACACACCAGTGTCCAACAGTCTCATGACTACCACTGCCAATGACTCCATGGTTCTCAGCATCCAAGGCAAAGCTCAGAAGGCAAATTGAATGCAGAGCATGAATGGCAAAAGCCTTCTGGAACTTCAGTTTTATGATACCTGTAGTTTCCATCAATAATCTGTAGTTTCCATCAATAAGAGAAAATGATATTCCAACAACATATGGCTATCAGAAGCTTTGGAACTTAATGAGTGAGGTCCACTGAAACAGGAAAAATTAACAGAGTCATTCCTGTGTATCTCATTCCGGGCTGTAAGATGTGGGGCTAACAGTGTTAAAGCTAAGGTTACACAGTCAGAAACATGTCTTTGACCCACCTGTACGATAAAATGGAAGTGAAACCATGCGAGCAGATAAGTGTGTATAAAATGATTTGCTGGTTTGATTTTTTTCAAGCAGACTGTTTTATGTGGTTCTATGTTGGATACCTTTTACTGTAATTAAAGGAAAACCCGGTGTGCAGCCAACCTTGTTGTTCCCTACTCCTCAGATTAGGAGAGAGAAGATATTGTACAATGATCAAATAATCATTGTTGTTATTTACTGATGGTTTTCCGTAAGTGCTAGGCAGGTTGCAAGTTCTAGTCTACATAGTTTCTTAGAGTGCACCCCTTGATGCACTGAAGCGTGCAGTCCAGCTGTTTGGGTTTGGGTGTTCTCCAACAGTTCAGTCTGGGGATTGAAATCCATCATGTGTCTGCACTCATCTTCTGTCAGAAGGAATGAAAAATGTATAGGATGTTATGGTTTGGTACATTCATTTGTCAAATTGAATTTGGTTTTGTATGTGTACATCTTGCTTTTTATTTCTCTTGGAGAGTACAAGACAGAAGAAATGCTTGCACTCGGAGCCAGAAGATGATACAACTAAGTCTCAGGAAACAGGTTTGTCCTTCCCGTGGAAGTTCATTCCATGGGCTCAGTCCAGCCCTAAGAAGATTTCTGTCTCCTGAAGAGACAAAGTTGGCTTTATGGAGAGCTCCACTGTATGAGAGAAGTGATACACACCTGAGGTTTTTAGGAAGCTCTTCGAGGAGATGAACTGGGAATTCTGAACATGATTCAAGTTCTGTGGAAAGCCAGGGTAGGGAGCTGGGACAGGGCTGACGTGCTTATGGTAACTCATACTAGTGAGGAGGTGTTATCACAGCATCATCGAGGTTGGAAGGCACCACTGGAGATTGTCTGGTCCAGTCTCCACACTCAGGGCCATGTATTTTAGTACTTGACATCAGCTGGAGTTTCCAAAGGTCCGAGTATTTCCTGCGTAGGTATGTCACATGGGTCTAGTCCATACTTGAGGAAAGGATGGTGTAGGTAAATGAAAGTTATCACCTGCCAGGATAGAGTAACAGAGTAATGATAACAGCATTACTTGTTTGTTATTACATTCAGCTAATATCCATGTGAAACACCAGAGTATTTCTAAGGAATGGAACTAACCAAAATAAAATACTGAAAAATAATTTCCTCTGCCCCCAAGATGTACTTCTGCCACCAGGTATTCACCCATGAGTTTATCCTAGCTATTGGGACTTGTCAATAGTAATGAATGGTAATACTGGCTGAATAATAACTACAACACTGTAGGTAATCTTTATCCCACTGGCGCGTGAGTTTGTGTTGTCAGTTCAGCTGTTTTGGAACAGGAAGAATTGGTCAAAATGAATAAGTGAAGCATTTTACAATTGAAAAAATATATTCTGATCCTCTAGAGATCCAAGACCTCCATCTATTTCAGTAGATCTGAACTGTGCTGTTGATAGATTTGGAAGTGTGCCCAAGGTGAGACCCAAGATATCTACTCTATGGAGAGTGATATTTTACGTTTGATCTTCTGTAAGGATACAAGGCATTTTATGATGTTTATTCAGGGAGAATAATGTTCTGGTTTAGATGATCAGGTGGTGCACATCACTTCCCTAATAGGAACATAAATAACAGCTGATTATCTGCTTGCTAGGCTGTCAGTAGACAGTTCCATCCCTACCTTTGCCCTGTGCTTCCTGAAGAACTGTCATGCAAGTCACTTGTCTTTCTAGGTTTCCATTTGCCATACCTACAACAGCAGTAAGAGCAGTTCCTTTCTTACTACTTTTCTAATCCGACTACTTTGTTTAGATGATCACTTCTTCAGTGCAGCAAGTACCCTGTCCTCTGCATCTGAAATAGAGCTGAAATAAGAGCTTGAAAATGAACGTGAAGAGCTTTGTCACTGTTGGCTTAAAACACGTTTTTGCCACGGTCAGGTTTCTTACAACAGCTTTTTTGCGGCAAACACTGTTATGTTTTGACTTAAATATAGCAAAATCTTCAACATGATGAAATGGCAAAAAATGTCACAGTTCATCATGCTACAAAGTATAAACAATCATCAAACAGGTGAAAAATACATTAAAGAAGAATAAAACTTCAAACAGGTTTTAAGTAGTTCACTTTTATGTTTTAATAGCTCTTTAGGAGCCTGTAAATAGAAAGTCAATTGGATTTCAGACTTGTTTCCATGGTTATATTACACACAGGGAGTATTCAATAAAACAAATATTTTATTTAGTTCCTGACAGGTAATTAAAATGTGCCTCTGCATTTTTTTGTCTGTTACAGTAGGAACTAATATCAAAGATTTCTACAGTTTACAAGTATTCACAAATGTATTGCAACTTAATTTTATCTTTTGGGCTGCAAACCTAGTGCTAACTGGAAGTCTTTATTTAGTGGAAAGTTTGAATCCTGTTTGGCATTCTAAGCCTAACGTTTCTTTTTTCCTACAAAAATCTACTCTCAGCTTCAAAGATCCCAAGTCCCATTTACACTTTTTTTCAAAGTAATAAACTGTGGGGGAAGCCAAATATGTAGAAAACCAGCAACTAGAAACAGATCACATTTAGAAAAAACAAAAAATAAAAAGATACTGTATCAACATTCCTGAAAATATTAGGGCGAAGATGTTCTTGAGGGTTAAAGTAGTATGAAATTATTTGAATTTCTTAGTAGTCAATGAAATTGTTTTCGTTTCAAGCGTCTGATATTTTTTGAAGCACTGGTCCACAAAGGACCATTCAGTTCTGCAGTCTCAGTACTGTACTTCTAGCAGTTTTAGAATACAGCACCTGTGAACGTCAAAGAAAAGCTAGAGAGACACTTCTCTTTATTGCCGACATGCTACCTGGATCAGTCTGGCTAAATCAGAAACTTTCAGTCTTTGTGTTTTTATAGGATTGTATGTGATGGCACCACGGGGTAGGATTTCACAGCTGGGGATCATATAAAGAATAAGCTGCCTTTTACCAGCCTTACCTTTTTTTTTCTTTTTTTTCTTTTTTTTTTTTTCTGGTATATCATTGTAGTCTCTTGCCCTTAAAATGTTTTAGTACCCACTATAGGGCATGGTGACCAGTAGACCTACCAGGATTAGAAAAAACTATATCAAAATGCC
Source organism: Grus americana (assembly GCF_028858705.1). Taxonomy (NCBI): domain Eukaryota; kingdom Metazoa; phylum Chordata; class Aves; order Gruiformes; family Gruidae; genus Grus; species Grus americana. The sequence goes on from NC_072854.1 coordinate 96,628,410, forward strand.
TAAATCAGAAAATGGCTCACTTTTACAGAAAACTGCCTCTGTGCTATTCCTTGCGTATCTCCCAGATACACGGAGGAAGATGGCTTTGGGAAGGGCTTTATCAATTATACAGATTAAGAACAGGTTTTTGATAATTAAGATTGGCCACAGTTTTGCATTTGGTGGCTTTCCTCTGTGATGAATTTCTGACACCTGCGTTGTCATTTTGGCTACGATTGCCTGAGTGCATCGATAACCAACTGCCCTGTTCTTTGTGCAATGCTGAGCATTGGTTGTTCTCCCTATGTTTATCTAAAACTGTAGTAATTTTAATTTAATCAGGTGTGCTTGAGGCAATATATCGTTTTTCAGGTGTGTTGGGTGGATCTTCCCATTAGCAGCATTTGTATAAGACCATGCCGTACTCCACGGTTCTGGACCAGCTCGGTACTACTGGGGGATGGTTGATGGGCACGCAGAGGAAAGGCTGAAGGCACCAGGGTCATAAGACGTGCTCTGGGATAAAACAGATTCAGGAGCGATGGGGCTTCCCAACCTGATATGGGAAGACTATGTGAAGAGAGACTATTGTCTTCCAGATGGCCGTGTCTAAACAGCGTCAGCAGCATCCAAAGGGAAGGACATCAACTCCTCAAGGATTGCCAGCTTGGGCCGTTGACTGTCGCAGGTCTGTTGAGTAACGTGACTGGTTATGGCTATTACTTTACACATAAATGCATCTCTGCCCCTTGCTGAGGCTTGACATTAGGCAATAGGCTTATGTTTTATGAGTATTAAAATATCATAGCTGTAGTACTAACTTGTACAATTTCTGGTATAACTCCCCCACCCTCACTTCTTCTTTTATGTTGGAGCTAGAAGAACAGTTACAATCTTTATTGTCCTTTAAAAATGAGCTTGGAGAAATTATTATAGAAGTGGTGTAATCTCAACAGAATGATAAGATTTGCAGTATTGCTGATGGGCTCAGTTAGGCCAATAAAATTCTAGAAAAAAAGCCTAAGCTGCAGGAATTTACAGGGATTTATGAGTTCTTGGCACAATCGGGAGTAACTGTTTCCATGAATGGCCATTTTATCAAAAAGAAAAATTAGAGAGTTGTATAGCACAAGATGTTTGCTACGCTGGAAAAGGTCCTCCTTTCTGCATTACTCTTGGCTCTATTTATTGTCAGAGCTAATCACACTGAGCAGTTCGTCTGTTCGTTACCGTAACATTGTATTTACAGCATGCATAAATACAGCTCCTTTCATATTAAGCCTGATAGCCGCTTTAAACCTGTCTTTTATCTATTGCTCTTACATTTCTAACCCACTTATTGCATTTGCAGATACTGCAACAAATTTATGTGTTTTATAAACCTAACAGAATGCCTTGTGTACTGATTGATGGAAAATCAGTTGTTCAGTTGCCAGGCAATGATTGATTTTCCAACACAGCTGCTCCAGCTGTGCTACAGATGCTATTTTTTCTCAGATATCATAGATGGTGTTGTAAGCTATCGAATATGATCCTTAATTGTAAAGATCTCTGAGAAATCAGTCACTTCAGCAGTTAATGACCCTTTGGCCACCATCTTCAGCTACGTTTTGTGTTTTTACCTAGTAAGCTTGCAATTAGCAGTGCCACTTGGAGGTTACTTTGGTGTATTTTGAAAGACGCTGGTTTGAAATCTGTGTTGTGAGTAAATGCTTGTCACAGAAAATTACAGTTCATTACAAAATGCTGTAGCCAATAGCATGTGCTGATGACAGCAAGCCTTTTTCCTGGAATGCATTTCAGATTCCAGTATTTTATTTCAAACCTTGCTCAGCTGTGTATGACTAATAAATAATAGAGGAAAGTATAACTCAACAGCAAATTTGCAGACCTTCTTTTGATCTGGGGAAGCAGGCTTTGGTTGCTTGGCATTCTTTTAGATGACCTTCATAATTTAGTTGCAGGCTGTGATTTGGCTCTGCTATCCATTTTCGCAGCGGCATAAAATATTAAAGTCGAGCAATATCAATAATTCATACTCTTATGGCATTGGGGATATCAATGAGACGATCATTTGGATGTGCTAAAATTAAAAGTGCAACTCTGCTTAAGGTACAAATGCAAGTTTAAGGCTTTTAATGCTCGTTATGAGAGAGGAAATTAAACTGTCTCATGTTTCATAGAAAGAGGAGCTGCAGTTGGTAGGTGTCCTGTCATTTGTACGTTAGCCTCCTATTCACAGCAGGGTAATGTGTCCACTTGCTAAAACAGACAGACTTGTTGGCAGACTGCATCCTTTTTCCCTACCTTCCTCAGAAAAAGCATTTCTCGCAGCTTTGTCCCCGGTGTGAAGTCTGATTGTTTTTAAAGAGCCAGCTACTGCCGGCATCGACAGCGTGGCTGGCTGCAGAGCGGGCGGAACTGGAAACAGGGCATGGACTGGCTTTGAAACCTGGTTTTGCCACTGTCCTATGGGCAAATCGCTTTGGGTGTCCTGCCATCTCCTGCAATTAATTAGAAGTTCCTAGGGAAGGAGAAGTGATTTTCAGCATCTAGTCCCATAGGCCTCTGATTTCAGTGGGCTGAAGCACTGAAGTAATATGAGTAGGAAATTAAAATGCAATTCATTCCCACTCCAACTTCTAGAACATGATATTTTCCTTGAAGTCTTCTTTTTTAAAATTAACTTGATGTGTCCTTGGTCTAGTCTTGTCTTCCACTAAATACATTTCTAGATGGTATAAAATGCCGGATGACTCAGTAGTCTGGTAGACTTCCATGCAATAATTTTTGAAACAGTGATTTGTACTTGTTCTGTGTGTTAAGGCAATATCCTCATGCACATCTATTTCTTCAGAATTTCTATTCTTCCAAAATAGCAGTAATGCCCTTTTCAGTTGTAACTGATACCTTTCAAAGCCAGTCGACTAGAGACATTTTAGAATAAATTCATGCTTGCTTTCTGTAAGTTTTTTCTAGTACCTTCTCCTTCAAGAGAGAGGGAGATACAAGTGTCACCTCTGCTTCTTTTCCTTTGGTGAGGTTCTTCCCTGAAGTTCTCTGCCATTTTGCTATGAGGACTTTGGGAATGACCCGTAGGTCATATTTTCTTCCTAGTGGAAGTGTTGCTCTTTCTTTTTGTGGGGAGGTTGCAAAAGGCTGTTTTCTGGCAATAGGAGAAGAGTCAGTCACTGTGATCACCTGGCCTGCAGCAATGTGTAAGACAGGTCATCATGCAACTTCACTTAAACTCCCATATCAAGTCTGAAATCTTACTATGCCTATATCTGGTGAATTAGAGAGCCCTCTACTTTCATGGATTTACTGCCCCTGCAAGTACTTGTAGACTGTGACTGAGTTATCTCTTGACTTCCGCACGTAGTCCAGCTCAATAACGCTCCGTCAGGCTTTGGTTCTGGGGTGCACGTGGCATTCTTAGTACTTCTCTTCTGAGCCATTTCTCATCTTCATCTTCTTTCCAAATTTCATTTATTCAGACATTCTTGGAATGTTTTTCATAGCATTTCCTATTCTTTGCCATCTTTTGAAGTGCTGAGGACATCACAACGGTAAGCAGATCCCAGTACCGCTTTTGCTATAAATGGCGGGAAGGAAGCCCTCGCTATTCCTCCTGAATGCTCTTCTGCCTAATAGACCTTGCTTAGTTACTTATGTTGTTACTCAGGGCTCTTTGTTCCCCTTTCAGACCTTTTCCAACTCAACATCCTCCTTTTCTCAATCATATATAAAATATCTAGTTCTTTAGCCCGAGTTATATAGTTGTAAAAAACACGTGATTTTTGCCCCCTTTTCATTAGGCAATTCGTATCACGTTGTTAAAGACCTATCACCACCCTCATTTACCACTGCAGCAACTTTGTGTTGAACTTTTTAAGCATCACAGTGATTCTAGAAATAAATGTCACATGGCTCACCAAAGAACTTGAGCGTTAACTATTTGGTTGTGTTCCTTTTATTTTCTAAAATGATTTCACTTTCTTCTTTGAAGTTAAACTGCACAAATCCCAAACATGACATAGGGCTTTCCCTTCGCCCCCCCCCCCTCCAAGAATAAGCAGAGGATTCAAGCTACCACCAGCTCCCACACCTCCTCCCATTCCTTTTGGGATTTGTAACATTGGAGATATGTGGTGACTGCTCAGGAAATTGCCCTAAGTGATATTGGAGTAATTCCCCTTCATTTTAGTAATAAAGGTTGCATATGTTTTATGAGAATAGCACCCCTGCAGTACAGAGAGCTACTGTGATCCATCACTTTAAATCAAGAAATCATTTGACATGTTTATTTCCTGAACAGGAAGTGTTCTGTCAGATCAGTTGGAAACCCTGAAATCTGTACATGTTAAGATGAAAGTCTAAATAGCAGATGCTGTTATTTTACTGAGCCAGTTCTGTTTTCATGGGGAGGCCACTCTACCAATGGGATGCTGAAGAAGTATCTCTTTCTTTCCTTTCAAAGTGTATATGTCTGAAGAAATCTATTAAAATAGGGATTGTAGTTAGTCACTTTTAGAGGACTGTATACTTGATAAATTATGTGGTAAAATCTGATCCGAAATAGAATTATACTTCAAATAGATCATGTGTGATATAAAAGTGGGTTTAGCAGGGAAAAAAAGTGAGAAAATTTTCGGTGTTAAGTAGAGAATTGTAAAGTAGATTTTGCAAGTTTAGTGCAAATCATGGTTGACTCATAAATGTATACATAGCAAACCCCAAACTGGACAGTTTGAAAACCACTCATAAGCAGGGAGGTGGCAAGAACGGCCAATTGCACTTTCCTCGAAAGCATCAGTTGCATGATAAACATTCTGTCCAGATCGTAGGTACGGAACGGGCTTCCCACCAGATCACTAATTGTATACGTGTTAAAGCTAACCGAATATTCTCAGGCTGGTCAACTTTAGCTTAAACCTTACTAATATAAAAACTGCGCTGGAGATGTATAAGCCCTGCATGCCAGCTGCATTTTTATTGGCCGTCTGCAACTTCAAAGGCTTTCCTGCTCTAAAGCCCAGGCAGGTACCGTAGGCTGCCCTCAAACCTGCCTTTGCTGGCTTATTGATTCTCAACATGGCTTTACCTACGAGTCAGTGGATTTGTTTTCAGTGTGAAACCATCTTGAAAGTACGTTTTCTTATTGACCTGCTTAAGATTTTTTAAATTTTTATGTCGTTAATAAATTTGCATTGCTGTTTTTCCCCCTTCTTCGATTCTGTCTGTTATTTCACCTGTCAGAGAGATCTGTTTAAGTAACAGATGCCTGAAGTATTTTGACAGGGTGTTTGTTTCTGTTTCCAGCATAAAACTCATGTGATGACAAGCAGACAGTAAAAAGAGATTTGCCCCAAATGTGCTAGAGCCCCGCTTTTCCTCTTCCCTCTCCCACTTGAAAATTAGCTTTAGTGTTACTGCTTCAGCATGTGCCTTGCTGGAAAGAAAAATAAAAATCCCTCCCTGTCCGGATCCAGGGAATCCTGATCTCCCCTCTTTTTGAACAGACATTCCACGGCAAGATGCTTCGTGTGGTCAGGAAGAAATATTAGGATCTAAGAGTATTGTTGAAGACAGGAGATCTATCCGTCATCCTGAACACATAACTCGTGAACATCTTGAACGGTTGAGGAGGAATCCCCGAGATACCTGCTATAGTCCTGAAAGTTAAGCACAGCAGGTAAGTCTTGAAATTAATTTGAAGAATTAACTTTCAGGGTTGTCCATGTTTATCAAAAGCAAAGATGCTGAAGCATGGCAATGTTTAAATTTGTTCTGTCGTGGTGCTGGTGTCAGATACTCTGTAGAATGACTCAGTTATTTTGGGCAACTCCACCAAATTCCAGTGTTTTAGTTAAGATCAAAATCTAATATTCTGCTGGTATTGGTTGCGAAATAAGCCTACGTCGATTACCATATGACATGAACTCACTGCAATTTTAAGTTGCCATTTAGAAATAGATGAGACTTTTGTCTTTAGAGTATCTTTGCCTGCACTACCAACATTCGATTGTAAAACTAACTTCAGCTATGGCCAATAGTACCTCAAGATCAGACTTCATAAATTCAATCACGTTCAAGCGTCTGCAGCATTTTGGAGCCTTCTAGGCTTGTTCATACCATGCAGCGGAACAGGGTTCAGAGATGCCCCAACGAGCAGCACTCAGGCTGGTTCTGGAACCAGATGGAAAATTGCCCCATGTGTCTCCATCCCTCCATTTTCATACAGCAAGGCAAATGATGTTATATTGTGTTAGCACCAAAAGGCTCTTTACAGCACTGTGGATGTACCCATATGGGCGGGTGGTACCTGAAACACTACACGGGCGTGTAATCCTGACTCTCGGACTGCAAGCTCTCTGTAGTAAGGCCTGTCCCTTATTACGTCAAAGCAGCAGCTACTCAAATGGGGTCCTGATCTGGGATGAGGGCTTTAGATACTCTTATAAAACGGTGTAGTAAAGACCAGGTTGTTAAAACTGAAAAATACATTAAGCATCCAACTGAATTTCCTCATTGTTCCCTATTCTTACAAATAAAAACTTGGCACAGCAACAGCGTATCTGCTTTTCTGAAGTTTTTGTCTTAAAGTCTCGGGATTAAAGTATAAGCGATAAAGGTTTACGTGACTACAAAGAACATCTTTACTGTATGTTTTCAGATGAACCGTCCCCTTCCTGATTAAGTGTCAGCGCTGCAGCTGAATTGCAAGATGCTGAAATTAATTTCAGCCCCAATATGGTTAATGTTCGCTTTCAGGCATAAGCCTGCAGATAAAATCAGTTCAAAATCCATAAGCCAGCATGGCAGAGAGATTTCAGGGCAGCCTACCTGTCTGGGCATTAGCGGAGGAAAAGCCCTTTGAAGTCACAGACGGCCAATAAAAATGCAGCTGGCATTCGAACTTTAAATGGCTCCAGCATTGAGCTTTTACATTGCTGTTACTTAAGTGAAGGCTGAAAATTTTCGGAAAATTCCTTTGAATACCGGTCCACAGTAAGCTTGCATACCTGTGGTGTGACCAAACGCCATCACCCTCATTTCCTTGCCATTAAAAACAAATTGTGAGAAGCGCTCCAGATAACTCACGATGCTGAGACATATGAGAGCCCTGGGCTGCTGTCATGCCTGGGGATGAGGATGGCAAGATCTGGGAGCGGCTCACAGTTTGCTCTCTGCAGGGCAGGACACCAGCTGAAGACCTCCAGAAGGTGTGCCTGCACCAGGGCTGAGCAGTCACTGAGGAAGGGCCAGGTGAAACTCCTGCTGACGTCTCAGAAGTGGGGACACGCGCCTCACAGGCTAGGTCATACAAGGGCTATGCGAATACTTGGTTTTCTTCTGCATTTGTAAGTTGCCTGACGGTTCCCTTTCTGCACAGTGGCTCTGTGGAGGTGATGTGGCACGAAAAGGTGGGAGGGAGGTGCGTTCTGCTTCCCCTGGCCTGTGATGGGAACTGGAAGCGTTGGCGAGCTCTGCCTCTGCTCTGACCCCATCGTGGATGGAAGCTCGTTCCAGCCCCCAGCACAACGATACGGGGGTTTCCGAGTTTACTGGCACAGCTGGAACACAGAGACTTATGAATGAAGTTGGGATGGCTGGCTCTCAAATAAAATTAAAAATAGCCCTTGGGTTTCTGAATTATCCACATTTATTGGTTCTTGAACAAGAAAAAGATTTAAGGCAGAGACATTAGATACCCTTAAGAACTTAGTTAATTTTGCCTTTCCACATGGTAGAATGCGATGTGTCAGTTCCTAATGCTGGAAGGACTTTAAATGCTTTTTTTTTCTGGCTTAAAAGGATGTTCCAGGGAATCTCAAGTAGCCTTCTTTCACCTGTGGACAGGTTTGAGGATGGAAGATGGGAGGCAGTACGCAAGAGTGGGGACATAAAGCTGATGTTTTGTTGTAACAAGATCATGGTATGGAAATGGTTGACAGCCACCGCAACTGGATTTTACAGGGAAATTCAAATTATCACACTAAAAAAAGAACCCATTTTTATCATTCACAAGTCCTGAAATAGCATGTCATGGGTGTAAGCACTGAGCATTGCCTGTGCTTGGCCTCAGGTTAAGCTAATTTGGAGGACTGATAGATAAAATTTTATTGCTGGCATTTGGGTTTTTTTAAAATGACAGCTGTTAGCAGCTGCTTGGTGGTTTGGAGTGTTAGAAATAGCCCAAGCACAGCTAGACCAGTGAGCAGAGTTCAGGTAAAAAGCAGTCGAAGATGCACGGGGCTTTGCCTTTTCTTTCTGCGTAACCCCATAAGCGTGTAGGTGGGTAGTATAGCCAGTTTATTTCCAGATAATTTATGCTTTTATCCAACTATAGAGCACGTAATAAAAAGCCCTTCTTCAAAATGTTTGCAGATGTTCTTCTCCTTTGGCTTTTTTCATTCCAGTTGCAAACTTCCTGTGTTTCCCATGTAGTGCAGAGCCTCGTCTTTGAGAAAGAAAGCACATTTTGAAAGTTGTAGCTATTTCTGCACCTCACAAATGAGATCAGCTTCAGCTTATCGCAATCATTTCATTGTGGTGGGGAAAGTCTCTTTACCCTATGTTAAAACCTCACCTGATTAGATTCTAGTTCTGAGTAGAATGAAGAACTAGTTAGAAAAAAATCAAGCATTGCTATTGTATGCTTTGCTGGCCTGATAAAAACTTGCTGTTCTAAATAAATGCATCAAACATTCATTGGATTAGGAGTGTAGAAAAGCAAACGTGTTCAAATCTTAAACACATCATAATTTTAAGCGTCCACAAGTGTTTAAAAAGCGTTGGTAGGAATGAGCACACATATCCATTCACTGGTTAAATATCATAACCTGTTTCTTTTCTAAACACATGCGCAAGGGAACAGAACACATTCAAAATGTTAAACACATTGACATGTTTACAATGTGTTGCGAGAAAGTGTTTAACTTCTTGCTCTCCAAAGCTAAACACTTTGGAATTAGAGGGTTTACTAATTCTGCATTATTCGATATGACTGTCACTTACTGACACTTATTGGATAAAGTTTGAATGGATTCAGAGAGGATAAAAAAAAAATGAATCGAACACTTTGACTTTGGAAGCATAGGGGAAAAAGATGTGGGTTAATAGTCTATGGTGTTTTGCGGTTTATGTATATGTCCCAGTGAGCAAATAATTAAAAAAAAAATTCACCCCAGATTTATGAACTGTCCTGTATCTGGTTCGTGTAAATACTAGTACTGATCATTAGTTCAAATTAGAGGTCAAATTAGAATTCATTTACAAGGTGCATTTAAAATAAACCTTTAAAAATAAAATCAAGTTTTCAGTAAAACTCTATCTCATCGTCCTCTCAGATCACAAATTTAACCCCAGGGGTCCTGGATCAGTAGAGTCGGCACGGCAGTACGGCAAGGGCAGGGTGGGGAGGTAACCCTGCTAATCTTTTCAGGTGGGATTTCTAAAAGTACACCATTCTGGCCTAGTTTTCTTTTTTATGACCCAGTTCTGAGGCTTTCTATAGTTTAACTTCCAGTTACCACAGAACCAAAGACGTGCCCGGTGCTTTTAGCAGGGAAGTCGATGGGGGAAGCCGGGACTTAAGCCCATCTGGTGAAGAAGAAGCGCTCGGCCATTTCTGACGCGAGCGGCTTGGAGCTCGGCGCGACGCTGCGCGGGAGGAGCTGAAGCTGCCGCCTGGCGATTTGTCAGACCTGGGGCACAGGCTGAAGGGTTCAGCTGCGCTGCAGGGCGCCACATGGTTACCTGCGCTGGCTCCAGATGTGAAACGAACTAACAAAATACCTGAGTTGAAAGCATGGGGCTCTTAAAACCCGTCAGAAGTTGAAACTCTCCAGAAACGTGGAGGACAGCTGAAGGCAGCTTAAACAGCACTTCGGTGGAGCTTTAGGCAGCAGGTGCCCCGGTAAGGGAAAACAATTAGAAGATGGCCTTATTGCTGACATCCCTTCTCATCTCTTTCATAGGTTTAACTTAACTTGGGCAGCGAAGGCTAACTATCACTCTGTATAGCATACATTTGGGAAGTACTGCGTTCCACGGCACCCCTCCTCCCAGCATGTGAATGATGTATTTTAAATGGAGATTATGAAAACAAATGTTAAAAATTCAGTGTAACTGGTCTAAGGTTAAGAGCTACATTTGGAAAGTTAAGGCTACATTTAAACTGAGTGATGGATTCTCTTGCATGAGTGGTCCATGCAGCTGTAATGCCTGGTTTTCTTCTCATAAATGTAGTGTGTATCCTTGGTAAAATACAAGATAACTGTGTGTGTAATAGAAAATCTCAGGATTATAAATGGATACCTGAGATACAGACCCATGGGTTTCAAAAGCAGCAGAAAGCAATGGATGTCAGAATAAGCGTAGTATGGCAAGTGGTTAATGACAAAGTGTTTACAATACAAGAGGAGCTCTTCATTAAGAGTATTTCAGCCAAAAAGGACTTTCATCTGAGAGTAAATTAACATTTTAAATTTTCTGTTGGATACAGGTGGCACTTCTTGTTCAAGTTCAGGTTAAATAAGGACTGATGTTGCACCTGCAGAGTATGGATCGGGAGATTTCAGATGTTCGGTGCAGTCAAAGTTTTTAGCAGACTGTGGGCCAGATAGCGTGCTACTGGACACTCTTAGAGACTGAAGGGAGAAATCTTAGTTGTTGATGCAAGTTTGCTTAAAGGCAGCAGGATGGTGATTCTTTAGGTGTTACAGGAAAATGTATGGGAAAAGACACGTGAAGGTCATTTAGGGATCGGAAAAGCTCAGAGAAGGGCCAGAAATGCTTTTTTACTGGCCTCAAATAACAGTCACATTGAGGAAACTGTTCAGGCCTGTCTCTGATGCCAGAAATATAAACCAAGTGAAGTGGCCTGTGTTGATGGTATAGGAAAAACTGGCTCCTGAAGCAAAGTAGGTGGGTTTGTTTGCCTTGGCTAAGAGAAGCTATGTATGTGTTCTAGAGCATAATTCTGATTTTTGTGTGATGGCTTTACTAGAAGAAGCATCTGAGCAGAAGACTGTGTACATTGATTGTATTTTCATCGGATATAGTAGGTCTAGCATGATCTGACTGAGCTCTGGTTTGATCACCACTTAAGTGCAGCCACCACTCCACATTACACCCAGTCTCTAGGCTGGTACAAGTAGGTGCCAAAATAATAAAGCATCTACTGAAAAGGATTGTAAGGTCAGATTCTGGTAGATATTTAGCACAGGAGAAGGACAGAGTGGAGCCAGTGAAGGATGGGGTTGTCTCCACCGATATAAGACTGCATGAAGCATCAGAAGCAAATGGTAGTGTCACCAGAGGTCTGCAGAGTGTGCAAACTTGTGATTTGAAACCTCTGAATCAACACCTCTTTTTTGAAAAGAAATGCCCACTCTGTCCAATATTTCATATTCACCATGATGACAGTAGGCAGTGGTATTGATTTAGGCTGACACCTCCAGCAATGGGGAATAGGCAAACGCTCCTCCCGGCACGCGGAAGGAGGACAGCGAGGGTGAGGGTAGTAGGATCAGGCAGCTGCCCAGGCAGGCTGCCTGACCCAGGCCAAGCTAATGCACATCTATTTTACAAGGTAGATGGGGTATGATATGTTTGTTGGGTGTGTTGGGTGTTCACCCTGTGCTCAACAGCAGGAATTTGGACATGGGATAGGGAAGACATTTCTCAGACTCCTGAGCTCCCACTGTTTTCTGAACAGCTTGATGTTTATGTCTTGGGGGAAGCAGCTAAAACAGAAACCTAGAACTTACCTAGCACAGCCTGCTGCTGCTTCTTGCAGCTTGTGGCTTTCAGCCACTTGTTCTGATGTGTCCTTCTCCAAGAGCTCTTTCCACAGAGGGCAGATCGTTATAGACTGCTATTCTGCTGAGCCTCGGGCCATTCGGTGTTTTGGGTTCAGGTGAATTCTTTATTTGACTAGAACATCCTCTGGTTGCTGGCTGTGCCCAGATAGTCCTACTCTCTCTGGAGACACTCGTCTGATCGGCCTAGTGTTTTCTTACTCAGGGTGCTCACCGGTGCTGAAACAGCATTGGTCAGGCTTCATCTTTTCATCCTGCAAGAGGTTGCGTTAGGTTTGTGAGGGGCTGCTCACACCTGCGCCTGGATGCCTGGCAGCTGGGAGTCGCTCTGACATGCAGTCAAAGGCTCTGGTAGCACCACAAACCCTACGTTTTTCATTCAGACTCCATTCAGGTATTTCTGTTGGCACAGAAGTGACAACAGGTGCAAATCAACTTAAAGAAGCATATGGGAAATTTCTGGTTCAGTGGAAGGTGTTCTTGCAGAAAATGTGTCAGTGACACTGCTAATTAAGATGTTACTCTCATCTCATGCACTGTTCGCCTGTATAATGAGTTTGAAGGAAAACTTAGCGTCTAAACATATGGGCGTATGTATGGGAAGCAAAGAGGTTACATGTATCCGTACAGAATGATATGGATGTTGTTTAAAGCCAGTGGGGATGGCAGAGTTGCTGGCAGCCAGCAGGATCTATTTCTGAGGAAGGAACAGAGTTGTGATTTTTTTGTCGTTCTCAGCAAAATGGACACACCGTTGGAAATGGAAATGCTTTTGTTACAGGACTAGGAGAATTCTTAATTTCCCAAGTTTTGTTATTTTTTTTCTGAAGCTGCGCATGATCTTTTTTTGTAGGGAAGGGCATTTGTGTGAGTGAAGACGGGAATGGAAAGGAGTATGACAACTGGCGGTGAATTCCTCACAGGAATGTGGAGTCAGCCACAAAATTGTATTTCACCCCAAGAGCATAAGGCTAGATCTTACAAGACGTTATACGATAGGCCCCAGATCACGCACGCAATGCAGTGCTGTGGATCGGGCAGAAGAGTGGAGTGGCATTCCTTGAAGTCTTATCGCTGGGGGAAACTCCCATTGCAACCAAACTAGAAGCGCATGGACAGTAAGAACAAACATGGTTTTAAAAGATCTCAATGAAAGTTACATAAAGCATTTTTAATTCTCAGAGACTGTTTCCGCACTGGTAATTTCTGTTGGAGAAACCCTAGAAGTAGAAAACAGAAAAAAAATTTTACAATTATCATACTGGAAAAAAAGATTGGCTAAAATGGAAGGGAAAGAAAGAAGCAGGAGAAGAATTTTAAATAAAATAAATTTTGACATTTTTAATAAGGCCAAGAAATGCCTTTTTCAGTCGGGGGTAAGAAACTTCCTTCAAATCTTTGAATAAATTCCTGTTCTTCTTTTCCTAGTCTTTTGAGCATCTGTCACACTTTTGGTAAGTTAAATGATCCAGATAATTTGGTAAAATTGTCATATTTTCATCATAATTTCTTCAATGTATGTATTTTCTGTTGCCCACACATTATAACAGCAGAGATTTTATATTTACTACTGGTTTATTGATGAAAATTTGAATATCATCCATGTTAGTACAGATTCCTGTTGAACAAGTCAATGGCAGGTCCTCATCAACACCTTCCTGAAATCTATTTGTTATCCTGTGCATTTTTATCCTGATCATGTGCAATGCTAATTAGAATATTTGTGGTACTGTTTCAAATGCTTTGCAAAAGTTTATAGATACTATTTTTTGGCTAGAATTTTATCTTTTATCAGTCACATAGAATCATAGAATTGTTTGGGTTGGAAGGGACCTTTAAAGGTCATCTAGTTCCAACCCTCCTGCCATGGACAGGGACATCTTCAACTAGATCAGGTTGCTCAGATCCCCATCCAGCCTGACCTTGCATGTTTACAGGGATCGGGCATCTACCACCTCTCTGGGCAACCTACTCCAGTGTTTCACCACCCTCATTGTAAAAAAATTCTGCCTTACATCTAGTCTAAATCTTCCCTCTTGTAGTTTAAAACCATTACCTCATGTCCTATCGCAACAGGCCCTACTAAAAAGTTTGTCCCCATCTTTCTTATGTCTCCCCGGAGCCTTCTCTTCTCCAGGCTGAACAATCCCAACTCTCTCAGCCCGTCCTCATAGGAGAGGTGCTCCAGCCCTCTGATCAGCTTCGTGGCCCTCCTCTGGACTCGCTCCAACAGCTCCATGTCCTTCTTCTACTGGGGCCCCCAGAGCTGGACGCAGTACTCCAGGTGGGGTATTATTTATAATGCTAATGACAAATGAAAACAGACTTCTTGTACAGGCTTTATATAGCTATTTTATCTAGGTCTGCTGCCCTGCTTGTTTAGTCTTTCTGACCTGGAATTCTCCTAGTGATGCAAAAGCCAGTCCGCTTTTAAAAGGTGCAGTTTGTTCAGGGCAGAAGATATAAAAAAGTTTTTTCTCGCTGATGTTTAACTTTGGTATTTGCTATCACAGGGCCATATCCCTTACCTACTTGTTAAATCCATGCTGGTTAACCACTTACCTAAGCAACATTTTATCACCCTTGTGGGTATATCATCCTTTTTTTCAAGTATTAAAACAGAAAGACTAACAAATACTCCTGCTTTTTTTTTTTACAATATCAACACACTTACTTCTTCCTTCACATAAAGGACAAGGACATGCTGAAACTAATTTTTTGTTTCCAAACACAAAAAGCCCTCCTTTTTCTTTTCCTCTGAAATGTCAGTCTTATATTTCTCCCAAAGTCTTTGTTTTCTCTTATCTAATATTTCATTTCATAACTTTGAATTATCGATTACTGTCTTCTCTTCCTTAATATCATTTACTATCTATATGTTTTTAATTAATTACCTTTGATTTACTGTTGACTTGACAGTAAGGTGTGGTGTCTTTTTGGCTGAAGTTGCTCCCTCTCCAAAATGAATCATGGCTCTTGGGACATCTAGCAAGCTCTACCTAAAGCAGCCTCAAACTCCTTTAGACATTGGTTTAAATGGAAGCAAGACTGGACTCAGTTGTGGCTCTCTAGGTTTACCCTCATGATATTGTTTTACTTCTGAGCACAGAAGTGGCACCTTTCCCATCATTGCCTGTTCACAAGGGATGAGAGAGAAGTAGAAAAGGACAAAGCAGGATATGAAGGGGGGACGTAGGAAACCTGAGCTCACTTCCTCGCTCTGCTTCAGGCATCCTATGGTACGTGGGCAAGTAACACTGACCCTCTGTGCCTTCCTTCCTGCAGGATGGAAATAACACTACTACGTTGCCTCCACCCGGGCATTGCGAGAAGAAATCTTTAACGACTATGAAGTGCTTTGAAAACACTGGGAGCAGGTAAACAAAACATCCAAAGGAGCCATTCCTGTGCTTCTCCCCAGTCCTGACTTAGTGACGTTAGGAGTCAGTCTCCATGCACAAAGTCAAGGCTTTTGACTCTGGTGGCCATGTGTGGGAGGCGATGGGTGGGAGTTTCAGTGCTGCCTCCATTCTGTGGCCTCTTCGGGGACCTCATCTTTTCCTTGGAGGCTGTCCTCCGGTGTTGCTTACTGTTTGCTCACTGAAAGCTTCTGACCGGTGTCTTCTTTAGGGCTGCAAGTTGTTTGCTTTCCCCCCTGCCCTGTTTGGTTTTGGGGTTTTTTGGTTCCATTTCTGTTTTCCTACTGCCATCTCTTTTTAGGCTTTTTATTTTTTCATGTCTCCAGCATTATCTTTTTGCACCCAGCTACTCACCCTCTCCCACATGCTGCTTATGAAGAGGACAGAGCATGTCTGTTCACGCCCTGGTCACCACTTGCTGCCTTGAGCCACAGCACTGCTGCACTGCTGGGGCTGTACCGCAGCGTGGCTCTCCTTGTGCAAGATGCTGGCTCTCCTCACTCGTGTACATGCAGGCAGGCACTGTTTCCACAGTCATATACATTACACGAGTTCGTAGTTACGCACATATGGATTGCACTTACACTGTGTGTTACCAGCAGACTACACCACTGGTAAAGACTGTGGGGCCGTGATGAACTGATCCTCGTTCAGAATAAGTGTCCTTCTGGTTTGTCAGGGAGGAGGTTTGAATTGAGGTGAATTCGCAGATCCCACTCACGGCACAGTTCCCCAAATGAATATGTCAGCACAGTTGTGGCTGTGCAGCATGGCTGTGTGCGGGTGAAGCTGGGATTGCTCCTGGATACCCTTTATTATAAAACTCCAGAGCACTAAAGGTTAGATAACCCCCTTCCCTTTTGTCACTTCCTTAATCACCCTTCTACCCATGCATGTTACTTGGGCATTTTTTGGCTTTAAACCATTTGTGGTCCTCTCCGGACTAAGTGCCTTTCCACTCCATTTATGTCACAGCAGGACACTTCATAATCTCAAGTTACATATTTTTTCTCTGCTACACCAGTGGTGTGGGTGTAATTTACACTCATCCAATAATTTACAGCAATTCTCTTACTGGCATGGATTCAGCTCTTGGCTAATCAGCCCATTGGATTCAAGCACAATTCCAAAGCGTTTGCATGGAGATAAGGAAACCAACGATGGGTCGTTATTTCAGTAGCCCATTATAGCCACATACAAGAAAAAGTGTGATGTGTTTTAACAGAGAGTAAAAGATGTAAATTGTATACAAAATACTCTCAGCTTAAATTCCTTTTTAACTGCTCATCTCACTCTTACACAACCTCGGGTAACTTGACCTTCTTAATTGCCATATTTACAGTAGAAATTTGATACTGGACTGATTGCAAATGTATTTCTAATGGATTTTCCCCAGAGATATTTCAATAAAGTCTGGTGAGAACCTTTTCATTGCTTTTTGTATTACTTGTAAAAATGTTCTTCTTAGAAGCAGTCAGTTTTAACAAATGATCATCCGTTTGCCTTTTTTTTTGCCTTTGATTTCTTTGCTGGACTTTGTGTTCTTTAGAATTTCTTGTAATAATAATGGTATAAGGAGTTTGTTCCAGGAGACTTCTGTTATTTTGAAAAAGTGACCCTAAATTTAAGCTTCCCATAGTTAATGGGGCCTTCAACTCAGAACACCTTTAAGATGACAGTCAATCAGCCTGAACGAATAAGTAAATTAAAAATAATTAAACAACGGAGGGGGAAAAAAGGGCTGTCTGCAATTCTGAAGTTCACTATGCCTCAGAACCACTAAACTCTGTGGGTGCGAATGCCAGCATCGCTTATCTGGTTCAGCTGGGAGCTGTGCTAGAGGGGAAAGCCCCAGTCTAGTTTGGGGCCTGATGGAAATTTGCGCAAATTATGATTTGTAAAAATCATAATTCTAGGAAGATTTTGGTTGGGGATGACAGATTTGACACCACAGCCAAAAAAAGGGGAGGGGGGCCTGTCAAAAATGCAGGAACAATCAGCGGTAGTGGGGTGAGATTTGGACTTTGAGGAGGATGGAAAGAACCCAAAAGAGACCAGACAGGGAAAGCTTTGTGGGACCTCTTGGAAAATAAAACGAATGGGAAATATGAAATGGAAAGCTATAGGAAACCTTAGAAATCAAAGAGTGAGACAGCGGGAAGCTGTGGATCTTGGATGGGAGAAGTCATGAATTTTGAGGGAAGGGACAACAGTGATTCCAGAGAGGTGGATGGGAAGGAAATCAAATGTATTTGGAGATGAGCTGGGGGACCTGAAGGGGAGGAATTGCAGCATTAAGACACTGTTCTGCTCCCTTTGAGGATAAGGGGCTGAGTTTGTTCTCACCAACCTGGGCGGAAAATATTTTCCACTACCGGAAGGTCTGCGGGAGCCCTGTGGTCTGACACCAAAAAGAGTCAAAGCCGTACAGAGGGGAGGAGGCTGCTGGTGTCAGAAAGCAGCAAGGCACCCAGGTAATCTCTAACTGTTATAGACTAAGTCTATGCAGGGCCAAATTCTGCTCTCAGCTTGCCCAGTAAAACCAGAAAATTTGCCAGTTTCCCCGACAAAATTCCCACAGGCTTACATGAGCAACATAACTGTGTCGCTGAGACCAGAGTTAGGCTCTGCTGCCAGCCGCGAAGAGCACATACTGACCCTCCAGCACAGAGCAATTTATTTAGCTGAGTTTCATACAGCTTCCAAACAGGGTATAAAAGAGAGTGAGAATTACAAAAATGACTTGATATATCCGGCTGTGGATCGGAATGTGCTGGTTTGTAACAATGTTTTCAGAATGTTTTTACTGACATGTGTGTGATTCCTGCTATCTATATTCATTTATTCTTTATATTTATTATTTCTCCTAGAAAGATCCACAACCCATTTTTGTTTAAAATCCTATTATATTTCTAATCTGCTGTCTCTTTTAATCTCACTCTACATCATTCATGTCAATCCCAAAGAAGCCCTAACTGCTACATTGTTCTAAGTTTAAACATTGTGAGAACTTGAGGCAAATAAAAATCATTAAGTTTGGAAACATTAAACCACAAAAAATGTTATGGTTAATAATGTAGTTATTAAAGTATATGAAAGGTAAATATTTAAACAACTTTGGTTGCTCTGATATTAAGATTAATAAATATTCTTCATTTTACAATATGAAGCCCCATAGAATCAGACATGCATTTCTTGACGTAAATATATCTGTTTCTTCAGTTTAATTCAATGAAGTATGATCTATGAAACATTCATATGCTACTTCATCTTTCAGAGTTGCTGGAGAAGAGAATGGCTCTTTAACATCGAGCATAATTACACATCTATCATAAGATAAATGTCTTCCATCAAATAGGACTGTCCTGTAATGAAAGCCTCTTCAAATTTATTAAGGCAGCTAGAGGGATTCCTGTAATGAGATGCTGGGATGAAGCCCACAGCTCAATTCTGTCTATGAATGATGTTTCCCTAACTTCCAATTTATTTATTTGTTTTTTAAAGTTGTTTCAAATGTAAAAGCCCAACCCTAAAAAGTGCAAAGCGTTTGCTGGAAACACGCAGAGCACCCTCAGCCTTCTCTGGGCTGAGCTGCTCACCAGCTCAGTCTGGATTCAGAAACTTGGCGCTGTGCGGCAACTGGCTGTCTGAATAACAAAACCCTGTTGTGTAAAAACTGCACTGAGATATTCTTTAACCGTAATAATGCTTTAAAACGTCCTTTGTACATCTGTAAATTAAAACTACGCATCTCTCAGTAAAACATAAAGGAAGAGAGATCTATTAGCCCGTGGATTTTATTAATTTTTATATGAATTTTAGCACAATTAATGAAGAAAATTCCAGGATGGTGGAAGAAAATGTTGGGGTATTTTTTAAGGAAAAGGAAGTAAAATACTTGCATAAAGATCTGAATCTGCTAATCAGATTGCTGGCTGCTTAAGATCTAATTTAGTGTTGTTATCACCGCAATGTTTACTGGAACGCCAATGTCTTTGATTAAGAGCAGCCAGGCACACACCAGCAGCAAACTTTCTTCTTTATTTCAATGATTTAAGTGAAAAAGTAAAGGTTCATTGAACACGGTGAAATTACCGGAGTCCAGGATTTCTCCCCTCCCTTTTCCCCTCCATTCAGCTCGGGATTGTGATCATATTTTCCATTTTCTGCAGTCTTAGATTAATGGATAATCTTGGCTCACCTAGGACTGTACATTGGGTATTTCCTTCCCTACTGACCGTGTCATCTGGTGTGTTTGTGCAGTCCTGCTGTGACTTGCTCACATGCTGGATAAACAAACTTTTTTCTCATTTTCTTTCTTCACTCTCAATTCCCACGCTCTCCTTGTCGTCGAATGGTCCCTTTAACTCTACCAGCGCTCTATAACGGATCTATACATACCATTGTAAAGCTTGGTACTGGATTGTAACGTCGCCACGTGACTAGTGTCTTGCTCTGAGGCTATTACCTTTTCCTACCCGTATCTGTAAGAAATTCAGCAGGCAGGCAAATGGTTCGTGACAGTAGATCTTGTTCACGAGCATCTTCTCTCTGAGAGTCTGTATAGTTTGGTAGTAAATTAGGAGAAATCAGCTCCTAAACACAAGACTAAACCAAACCCCAAAACCGTAGGAGTAGAAAACTCCTTGGACCGTTGCCATTTTCAAAAGGAAGAATATGGGTCAGTGTTCATGCTTCAGGATAGATTGGATAGATACTGTGTGTTAGGAGGAAGTATGCTTATAAAGGATTTTCCATAGTTATAAGCTAAGCATAAAAAATAAAGTTATTCAACCCTAGAGCAGTATAAATTCAGCTGCTTGAAGAAACTCTAAACCGGTGACACTGGTCATGCAAGTTGCCTTGTCATGTTCTGTCTTTCTAAATGATTAAAAAAAGCCAAAAAAGGAGAGATTGTCGGGTTATTTAGAGTAAAGTCATTATCTTAGCAATTTTTTCCTCTTGGTCCCGAGGCTCCTTCCTGTCTCTGAGTTAATAATGTTTTTAAATTTAAGAAACTGATTGTGACAGATGGCCCCTCTGTTCGATTGTGCGCGCGCATGTGTGCATGTGTGCGAGCACATACACTTGTGGTCCTTTGAAGCATGCGAGGAAATGTGATTTTTGCATTGCATGCATTACTTGATTGAGAAATACAAAACCAAGCCAGTGTCAGTTGAACGTTATTTTTACGGCTATATCATATCACCGGTGAATGCGATTAACAGGGAAGGTGTCAGTTGAGGAACCTGCAGGCTATAAATTTTCTGTGCAGCAAAGAGACAGCACTAGGACCAGAAAGCATAGCTGTCCCACACTGAATCACTGCTCGGTTTAACTTTCTTTAGGGACTTAGGAGAGCCTGACGGATCTCTTCCGGTTTGAGCTATGCCAGGTGTGCTTTTGTGGCGAGCCTGTCAGCGAAGATGTTACCGAGAGATAGGTTTTGTCGTGCCGGGACATAACCAGCGAGGAGTGGAGCAAATGCCAGAGCTCTGCTTATGCTGCTCCACTGCTAAACCAGTGCTGCGGGGAAGAGGGGGGCGGGAGGGGTGTCCGCTAATTCGCAAGATATTTCAGTCACATCTGGACAAGCAAGTCAGATTTTGTGACTTTAACAGGGAAGTAGTTGATTTCCCCTCCGGTGGCCCCAGTTGCCTGGAGATGGTGGGGCTTCTTTTGAGCGTAATGGTGAAGTGAGAGAACTGAAACGTGCGTTAATTAGGGTGAAAAAGAAGGAGGTCTAGCCTTGCCTGGAAGCTGTGGTCTTTCAGCAGTTTGATGGATACAGTGCTGATTTTCTTAAACTTCAGGGCTGGATTTTTGGTTGTGTTTCAAGTTTGGGAAAAATAGTAATTTTTATTTGGAAATCGCTTGACAGAGTTGTCTCAGCTCTCTGAGTGGCTCTCCCTTGTCCCCAGGAACCCTTTTTTCCCTAGGATAATTTCACTAATTACATTTTAATTTAAACTCGAGGCCTGATCTTCCACTGGCAACACGAAGGGAAGCTTAGCGCTGACATGCAGACAGATACTTTGTGTTTTGCAGCAGTAGAACTTAGAAATACTTGCATGTATTAAATTGTTATTTATGTATGTATGATTAATATGTGATGCACTTTTATTAATTATAGTTTCAGGAGACAAAAATGTGTTCCCAAGACTTGTGTTACCCTTTTAATCCATCTGTGTAAAGCAAGTGCCTGAGCTTAAGTCGAGAGAGGTCCCAGAAGACATGTTCTTTGATCTTACGTCATCTCACAAGGTAAGGTATACCAATCTCAATTTTCAGATAATTTACTGTGGTTTTTTTATTGAATACTGTTCCTCATATTGCTCACTACCTCAAGTCTTTGGCTGAGTTTGTGATTTCTCTTAATACGTGTTTATGTTTTATTTATGTGATTTTTCTTTGAACATTGTTTTAGCAATTTTGGTATTGTGAAAGACAGAGACAGAAATAGTCGCAGCAAGTTCTGTCAATCCTGCACAGATTGGTTTGTGCTCCTCAGTGCAGACCTACCAAACACATATGTTGGTAATCTCAGTCCAGAGCAGAAACTAACACACCTATAGCACAGGACAAAATTCTTGTCACTGATGGGAGTTACTTTCTGCTCCCGTTTTACTGTATCAAAGTAATTTTAGAGTATTTGGTGGGAATCTTTTCCGAGATAAGCGGATGCCATTACATTTATTCAAAGTTGTCAAAACCCCTGTCCTTCATAAAATAAAAACTACATTAAAAAAAAAAAACAACAACAAAACACCTAAGGCAAAAAAGGTATTTTTATAGGTTTGGATTTTTTTTCCAAATTACTTACTTCGCAAATCTTGGAGAATAATTTTCTACACAAGATTTTTATCTTAAAAATAACTCTGACTTCATTCTGACAGAAACATCCTCTAACGTGAACCAGGCTTCTTCAGGAAGGAAAGGAGTGTTTGGGGGAAAGAATGCTTCCTGGAAAAAGCTAATCAGTATAAAAGGGAAATGGTCAGCAGCATCTGTGTAAATTTTGAGGAAAAACTGAAATAATCCAAGTGTGTAACATATTTTTCAGCAACAGGAAAGCACGTTATTTTCATCAGCCATGGACACCGTACTTCTTGCGTCTTCCCCGGGGGAGCTCTTTAGCTTTTTTTTTTTTACCTTGAAAGCTTTGAGATCAGGAAAAATAGGGGAGAGTAAGTTATAAATTGAAAATATATGTATGTATGTATGTATATGACGAGCTTCTTTGTCTTTGCTCTTCAGTAAACTTTACTGATATTAATCAGCAAAGTAACTATGTCTGTGTTACGGATCCCCGTGTTCCCTCAGCCTATGTGTAATCCTATAGCTTTGTTTTGCCTTTTCCTTGGGACTGTAAGATGGCTAGCCGCAGCGGATACGGCAACTGCAGGTTTACCGTGCACTCAGGCATCTCTTCCATCGCGGCGGGGTCTCACGCTTGAGTTGCAGCCATAGGAGGTCTCTCTTTGATCCCCACCTCCGGGGAGGAGGAGAGGCCAGCGGGGCCGGATGGCAGTGGGGAAGCCCAGGTGGGGCGGTGGAGGTGTTAGGTGCTCCCCGAGGGGTGGGAGCACCTTCGCTGCAGTGGGACCTCGCTCGCCTTGTATGAAATGTCTGCTGTAGAGAATAAGGAGAAGCCAAGGGGGCGAGAAAGATGAAAGAAAAAGGAGACTCTGAGAGTCTCAACAGCACTGACGTTGGTTTGGCCGTGACCGCTGGAAAACCCGGAGGTAAAAAACCCCAGCCTGGTGAAGTGGCTCTCCTCCATCTCTGGCCTGGTGTGCAGTCTTGAGGAAGTCACTTTACATCCAGACCTTGGCTGCTTCTCCCCACCGCTCTCCTCTTCCGCCGCCTCTGCTCCGATGGCAGACCCCATAGGAGAGGGGCGTTCGCTCCCTGCACGTGCGTAAAAGGCACTGCAAAGGCAGCTCTGTTCTCCTGGTTACCCCTGAACCTGGAAACAAAGCTGTGCTTAAAAAGATGTGCTTCAGGAGGCACTGTTAGCAATCTGAAGGGCGTAGCCAGTGGTGTCTCTGAGCGCTCCTGAGTTTCTGTCCGAAAGGGCCTGCTATTTAATTCTGCTGCTCTGATTGTGGTTTATTTTCTATCGTCTAATCCTACTCTTTCATACAGCAACTGAAAATTACCCAAAGATATCTTTTCAAAGAAACACCATAATCATGCAATTCTGGTTTCTATCAATCCCTTGAAGGGACACTTTGTGACCCCACTCCCACCCTGGCAGGCAGGAAGGGTTTATTCTGGCTTCGTAAGCTGAAGCAGGCAGACCAGAAGAGAGATGGAAACTGCAACTGTTTGTTATGCAGAATACGGTTATTTTGGTGTCTTGCCAGTAACTCTAGAGTACCAACAGATGTTGCACAGGTGATTAGAGCCTACACAGGTAAACAGAAGGAAACTATGTGGGTTATGATATGGCTGGAGTTTCCAGCCTTCGGTTAAATTGCTAGAATCCTAGATAAAATCCACCCACCTGAAAATACCTTGCATTTGCTATTTTCTTGGGTTGAAAATCATTTCCTGAGGGAGGTGCTTGGGTCTTAATGTTGTAACGTTGATAGAGGGAGCCAGATCATTGGGGTTTTTTTAAATAACTCAAAATATTACCGGTTTTTAGGAAGAGCTACAGTTACTGCTAGAAACACGCTATTGCTGGCTTTCAGATTTGGAAATCCAGACATATTTTACATCACTTCTGACGTGCAGTATGTTATCTTTAACTATAGAAAGGCAGGGCTAAGCCTAGGTAGGAGCAATAACTGGCTTTGGAGGGCAGACGTGAGCCCGGGGGGATGAGACAGCCTAGGCTGTAAGGCTGGACTGCTTCCCCAGGCTTGTGTTTCCCTGATAAGGTTACTGCCTGGTTCTCTGCTACAGGCCAGATGTGCTACATACCACAGTCCATCAGGCCACTTAGCCAAGGTGCACATGTTCACGTTTTCTTTTATCTATTTATTTATGTTTATGTTGTGGTTTAACCTGGCAGGCAGCTAAACACCACACAGCCGTCGCTCACTCTGCCCCCCTGCAGTGGAATGGGGGAGAGAATCGAGGAGAAAAAAGTAAAACTCATGGATTGAGATAAAGACAGTTTAATAGGACAGCAAAGGAAGAGATAATAATAATAACAGAATACACAAAACAAGTGACGCGCAATGCAATTGCACACCACCCGCTGACTGATGTCCAGCAAGCTCCTGCCCAGCAAACTACCCCAGTTATATACGCAGCATGATGGCATGGAATATCCCTTAGGTCATTCGGGGTCAGCTGTCCCGGCTGTGCCCCCTCCCAGCTTCCTGTGCATCTCCAGCCTTCCTGCTGGCAGGGTATGAGAAGCCGAAAAGTCCCTGACTTAGTGTAAGCGCTACTCACCAACAACTAAAACATCAGTGGGTTATCAACATTATTCTCATCCTAAATCCAAAACCCAGCACTATACCAGCTGCTAGGAAGAAAATTAACTCTAGCCCAGCCGAAACCAGGACAGTTTATTAAGAAATAATAAGCAGCAAACCGTGTTCCCTGCTCAGAAAGTGCTGTAGCTAACGCTACAGAGCAGGTATCAAGCAGGGGTCTTCACAGAGGGGACCACCGGGTTTCACAAGACTTCCCACTCATCCTGCTCCCTCTGCAGCTGGGTGTCCACTCCAAAGTGCAAGCTGTGAATTCAGGGGATTTTCAGGGCTACCATTAATCTCAGTGGGAAATGGCACAAATGTTATGTAGAAAATTGCATGATAGGGAACTGCTGAGTTTTACACGTTGACTTCAATGGGGTCTTTCATACTGCTGGGAGACCAGAATCTGATCCTATGCTTTACTTTCTCTTGGATGTAACCTAAGAGGAAAAGTGGGCGACTGAACGTTACTTTTTAGGAATCTGGCCCTTCGCCTTTGATTCAGAGCGGAAGTAGCAATGTTTGCAGCTCCCGTGTTACCAGCGTGTATATCATTCTAGACAACAACTTCTTTGTTTAAAGATGCTTTTAGATGTAGGATTGAGTGTATTAAGTGCGCTGATGTTTAGCCTTGTTTTTTTTACCCGTATACCTGCAGGTCTTTCATGGCTGTAGTCTTCTGTTGATGCATATGTTTCTGGTCTACAGGCACTCTTTCACAGCATCGTTAACTGCAGAATGCTCTTTAACAGAGAGCCATGGGAAACACCTGCCTTCTACAGTTGCCAAGTTTTTTTATACACAGTCTTCGTTGCATTGTGCTTATCTTTTATATAAACATACATATGTACATACACATGAATACATGTGTATATATATACACACACACAAATATTTCTATATAAAGATATTCTAGCATCTGTCATGAAATAATAATAGTGCATCAGCAAATATTTTTAATGTCCCTACTCTCAACAATTTCATACTGTGAATTTATATAAATTCATTGTTTTAATGATGTTTTAAAAATCATCATGCATTTTAATTAGCAGTAAGAGATTAATGAAAAAGTGCCTACTCTCCTCTGTAGAATATGTGCATTCAGTTCAAATTTTAGGTATAATTTTAAAGATTTTGAAATTACTTATTTTTTTAATTAAGGGGCCAGAGCTTTTACTTCCATGGTGCTGAATTTGGCTACATATTTATAGGGGTAAGAGAAAAGGTTAGACAACAGCAAATGAATGTGTATTTCTGAATAAAGTCATTATTTTTGCCTTGGAAGACACCGGGCTACTGTGCTAATTTGTAAATAGTCTAGTTTGCATTTGGCATGACAAAATTAGAGATAAGGATGGGAAAATGCAAAATTTGGCATGCTAAATCCTGGCAGGGCTAAGCTCTGATGAACATCTCATAGACCAAGAAAAGCTGGGGTTTTTTTAGTTGATCTTTAAAGGGAATACTTGCCTGAAGTTGGAGAATAGGTTATCTTAGAATGGATACTTTTGCCACTGGCATACAAGCTACCACGTTTCTAGTCCTAGTGCGAGAAATGGAAAAGCTCTACCTCATCGGGAGAGAGTTGTAAAAGTACCAGCTCTCTGGTCCATCAAAGCAGGTGATGCCCAACATCTTTGCCCATGGGTAACTGGGGTGCTACTAAAAGGTGCTGCCGTGGGACACCACGTGCAAAGTGTGTCAAAAGGCCGAAAGTCACACTGCAACTGCCATCTTGGGAAGGAAGAGAAATATAATATTTAGTTTTCTGAAATGTTACTTCTCAGAGCTGGAATAGAGAAGTCATCCTGAAGACAGGGAGCAGCATGGAAGAACGGACAAACATAAGGGTGGGGAGTATTGCGTGCCACAGAAAATTGCCAGAGTTTGTAGCAACAATAACGAAAAAGAACTTCCTGTGTTTTATTATGTATTATGGCTTTCCAGCCAACATTGACGTTCTCCTGCGAGGACAGGCTGGTGGCCCCCAGAGAGCAGCTCCTCCAGATGACTGTTTGCGTTTGCCTGTAATACGTTTCCCATCCAACTGTTCCAAGATGCTTTCCAGTTTAAATACAGCCCCAAATCAGCCGTTTACAAGGAGCTGTTGCTGAACAAATACTCTTTGAGAACAAGCACAAACCTGTAAAGTTCCCCTCCATCTTGCGAAAGCATTTCAAATGCCTCAGAAATGAGGAGAAGAAATAGCATACTCTGAGACCTCAGAGGTGGGGTTATTTAGGTTTGCAAACATGTCTCTTGCTGCTAAGCCCTAGACACATCAAGAGATGGTGTGGAAACAGTGTCTCTGAGCTAAAGCTGAGCAGCATCATGGAAAAGCTAGTGTTGAGGATAAAAACATTAATAAACCAGGAGTCTGTCAACCAGTACATTTTGAGCTGTGATTACGGGACCGTTAAAAGCCAGCCGTGAAGGCCCTGTAGAAGCACCCCCTTGGGTAAGGAGAGACAGCTCGCTGAAGAAGCTACGAGCTGTCAACAGGAATAGTTAATGGAAGGGCTCGCGACGGTGCAGCTTCCCCCGCAGATCAGGTGGTGACATTTCAGAGCCATTTCATCAGGGGAAGGGAGTGAGATGTACAAGGCAATGATCTTAGAGTGTTGTGATAGCATTCCCTAAAGGGAGAAGGAAAAATAAATTAGATCAGTGATCTCCCTGAGCAGAGCTGCCAGTTGTTAGCATCTCTGAAGGGAGCGCGCAAGCCAAGATGACACCGCTGAAAGAAAAGGAGGAACTCATTTGTCTAGATGTACGAATGTATTATTTTTATTGTACCAGCATGATGGGCCCCTGTTGCAGGAGGTCAGAGCTTGACAAAATGCTGGTTAAACAGCTCCTTTCTGAAGATATGCTGTCACAGAACAGAGTGGATAGGGAGCACTGAAAGCATAGCTTTCCTCGAGGTCGTATACGTGGACATGTCAGAGCCCTCTTGGCCGCCACCGCTGCTGCCCCGGAAGAGGGATTGGCAAGATGGAGCCCTCGAAGTTTTCAAAGGTATCGTTAGGCCTTAAAATATAGTTGTAGTCTTGGCTAACACTGGTGTCCCTCGTTACCCTGCAAAGTCTTACAAATGTAATCTGAACTTACGCTTTTTAATGGAGTGTATGCTACTAATCACTTAAAAATCAGCTTTTTTTTTTTCCCCCTTTATAATGACACTGAGCTTTTTATTTGTATGTGAATGGAGTTTTGCCAGAAAAGCTTATGTCAAGTGGTTTCATTCAGCAACATAAAAACTCGTGTGCTTGTCTCTGCAGGTACAGAGAAATGGAAATCAGGCAGTTGCAAAGAATGTAACTAATGACTCCACTTCTGTATGTGATTTTTTTCCAGGGAGCAAACTGGTGCAGAAGTCTTTTAAAATGTGACTCAAATTGAGACAAAATTTTCGTAGCCCGAATGTTTAAGACTGTCTTAAAACATAAGTATCGCTTTGTGGGACCACCGTGCATTACTGTATAAAATTTAATGTGCAATAATCAATAATTAATTGGGAAATTGCTGGTAGTAATTTTCATAAACTGTTCATGTCTTTAAGCTATCTTGATTAGAAAATCAGAAGATAGTTTGCACTTAACTTGCAACCTTATTACCCCTTGACTTCAGCGGGCTGTAGACCAGGCCCAGAGCAACAGGACGTTCATGTTGTGCTGAGGTGTGGCTCAACCACCTGCAAGTGTGGCTTTGCCTTGTCAAGCGACTGTTTAGGCTCTGACGTGAGAAGGTGATGCCAAGTTGAGCCTTTACAAAGGAGGTTTGTCTTGGCATAGACACAGGTTGGTTCTCTGGTGTCCTGTGTCTCCTACTGGCCAAAGCAAGTGTGAGTGCTACTGTCCACCCCTATTCATGACAAAGTCCAGAGCCACAGGAAAAATGTCTTGGGGCATCCCATCTACCTATGATGACAAGGAAATAATGGTAAGGACTGATACCTCCCACATGGTTTTGATATCTGGTTTCAGTGCTGCAGTTTGCAGTGGAGATGATCTCAAGTGTGTAATAGCGTAACGTGTAGCTTGGGGTCATTGCTAAAGGAGAAGGGGTGGCATAGTTTTGGAAACCTTCTTCGTCAGGCCTGGCCCCATGGTGAGGATACAGTTGCCTCTCCAGACTTGGGTCATCTCCTCAGCAGACACATCTGCGTCTTCCCTCAGCAAGTTAATGTTTTGTTCCAGGAAGGCAGCAAGGTATGGTGGGGTTTTTCTTCACTGCAACACATTCAGTGCTGTGCTGAGTTTTGTCATGCCTAATAATTGAGCTGATTCGGCCTTTCATCAGGATAATGGTGGTCTGAAACAAGGAATTAGTTTAATATCTTATGACAGAACTAACGTCAACACTTTTTTTTTTCCCCACTGGCAACATGGAGCCTTCACTTGCTCTTGCCATTGCCAACAGCTTTTCCAGCTCATAGGTGACAGCGTCCCTTCTCTATGCTCAAAAAATGTAGAATCTTTCTGTTCCTTAGAAAGGGAAATGAAAGAATTAATTCTCAGCAATACTATGGAGCCAGCAAAGATCAGCAACCATGAGAGCTGACGACTGCAGTGTTTTAGTAAAATGTTTCCTTGAAGAGATGTTTCTAAAGGAGATTGATGACAACAAGGGAGCTGAAAGAGAAAGACTATCCATTAAAGAAGATCTAGCATGACCTCAAGTAGAAGCCAATTTTTTTGAAACTGCTTTTCAGTTTTGATTAATGACTTGGCACCAGAAATTGGACATTTAACAGCATTGGGTCCACCGTGAAAATGAACTCACTGGGAATCACTGATGCAAAGCTAAAGGTTTAGAGTAATGACCAGACAAGCCAACTATTTTAGCTCTTTGTATTTTCTGTGCGTGTGTGCAAGGAGTCAGCACTGTTGTTTATCTGACAGCCTCTGAGTCAGAGGCTCTTGTGCTCAGAACGGTAACGCAGCATAAGTTCCAGTGTAAGATCAAATCTAGACATGAGCAGAAATGTATCATTTCCATTTGTGATGATATATTTCAATGGGAAGCATATTCTGCACTCGGTAGGAGATGCTTAGGAAAATATTTGGCATCAAGAGAGAGCAAATGAGACTAACAGTCTCTCTCCCGTTTTATAAGCAAACCACCCAGCAGGTTATGAGCCCAGTTCAGTGCAGTTCACTTACCTATGCTTATTCTTTGCAAAGAGTCTAACCCTTTGCTAATTTTCCTGAAGAATTGATAGTCAGAAACCTCAGATCTGAATGCCAAAGAGGAAAGAAACAGCTTAGGAAATGTTATAAACCTGTACACAGCT
This sequence comes from Grus americana, assembly GCF_028858705.1. NCBI lineage: Eukaryota > Metazoa > Chordata > Aves > Gruiformes > Gruidae > Grus > Grus americana. The sequence goes on from NC_072854.1 coordinate 96,658,369, forward strand.
AAGCATGTCTAAAAAGACATTTTGGGCTTGAATTACATGAAGAGAGGAGTACGGCTTTAGTGAGTGCTGGGTCCTGCACTTTCTCTCTCCCGGCCGGGTCAGGCAAGGAATTCACCATCAAAGTGCATCGCTGTTTGCAGCCATTTTACTCTTTCCCCACCTTTCTCTCTAATCTGTTTGCAAGAGTTCACATACCTCAGCACCTGCATGAGAGATGTGAGTTAAAATCACGTAATGGCTGTCCGGGCCTTGTTGCGATTAAGGCTGCTGCGAGCTGTTCTCCGGAGAGTCGGGCTCTGGTGAAAAAGCTCCTCCAGGCAGATTGGGAACAGATCAGGAGATCGCTTCCCTCTTCTCGTCGAGTTTTGGATGAAAAGGCAAGTCTGAAAGCCGCTAATACTTATATTTTTGTATTCAGCCGCGCTATCTGAGGGCAATATCAGTCGTCAGCACTGAGAGACAGACACACACACAGAAAAAAGAGAGAAACTTCGCGCTCACAGTTAAACACGGATATTTTGAGCTCATTCCTTAAGTGTGGGAGGGACAGAGTTCAGGATTAGATGTGGGGGGGGGTGTTAATGGAGGTATTTCTCCACCGACTTCAGCCAAGATCTCTCAAGGCTCATAAATTTGACTAGCAGGGCTTTTGTTTCTGTTGTTGCTGAATGATGTGGATCACTAGGTAGCTATTTTCCTTTTTTCTTTTTTTTTTTTTCCCCTTTGTTTTATTATTTGCAAACTCTCTCATCTCAGATAAAAAGAAACTGCCAGAATAAAGGAACCAAAATAGTCAGGCTTATTTCATTTCATTTCATACATCTTAGCAAAATCTGCATTATTCTTCATGGGTGTTTTTCCTCCTGAACTAGCAAGATTTCTCCTTTGTTACGAAAAAGGTCTTGACAGTGTTCTTCTGGAATATATTATTTCTGCCAAGTCATTTTATAAACTACAGTAATATTTCAAGGCCCAAGACAATCCCAGTCCTTGCAGATGCTATAGATCCCACAGCCCTCGTTTCTCTCCGCTGAGTGGGCCGTAGCCCCTCTGGCCAAGTCTGCTGAGGAATTGAAACATCCAGTAACTACCGAACGTGAACTGAGGAAGTTAAACGGTAGCGAAGAAGAGAATCTGCAGTTTCCTTTTCTTTCGGTAGAGAAATCTGTATTTCCCTCAAGAGACTTTTTAAATAAAGCTCAGGAGACTGAAGTGCCATCAATTAATCACAACCTGAGTTCCTGGCGCAAGGCGCGCTGCAGCTTTCGGGACTGATATTTGAAATCCCAGGCCTCTTTCGCACAAGCACTTGTCTGCTGTGTCTGTGATTTAATTTTGTCATCTTTTTTTTCCTTTTTCCCCCCACCCTGTGTTCTCTGATGATGATTCTCCCATCATTTGAGTTATTATTCTGGCATTAGTATTACTGAAGGGAATATTTGAAAGGGAAATGAGATTTACTGAGAAGAAAGAGCTGATCTGGTTTTCACAGTTTTAAGGACACATATTCAAAGCAGAATCTCCTTTTAAGTTCAGGCTGTGGCAGACTTAGTTACCTGTTTTAGGAAATGACTTTTATGTAAAAGTTTTTTATTTGAAGAAAACTATTTGATTTTAGTAAACAGAAGCACCTATTCAGTTCATAGATCTTCTGTTTCAAGAAGATTTGGGCATGTAGGGGTTTTTTTCAGCTTTTTCTTTGATACACTCCTAGCAGGCTTGTTCTTATTTAAAGCATCTTTCAGACAGTTTTGTTATATATACATTTCTGTATGCTTCTTGCAGAAAGAAGTTAGATCTCTTCCTTTAACAGATAAATTGTGTAATCTGTCTTGTCTGCACCAATAACTGTTTTCTTCAGGTCAACTTCTCACTGTTTTGTGAATGTGCAAAAAAATCTCAGATAAAAAAAAAGAAAAGATTTTGTCAACATTGTTTGGACTAGAAATAAATAAAAAGTGAGATGGAGTATAACGTAATTTTAATCTCTTAATTAACATGTCAAATGCAAGAAGTGCACTATGAATTATTTCTTTATATGATCAGACACATGACACTAGGACAGGAAGGTCATAGCTTCAGACAGAGAGACACAGGACAGCAGGAGATTTCCACAGCTCATTTAAAGTAAGTTCATAGTTTTCTGGCATCTCTAGACTTTTGGGTCTTGTTGCTAAGGAAAAAAAAAGAAACCTAAGGACAAGGGAGGTTTAAAATCTGTTGTAGCTTTCTGAGCTTTTTTGCTTATTCCAGATTTCCTGTGTGAGCTTTCAGTTTTATTAATAATTTACCTTTCAAATTATTATCTATCACTCCATTGAAGAATTAATGTTCATGTAGATTTGCAGCTTTTAGTGTTGATTTTTTGAAACATTTTAGGCATTACTTAAATGTTAGTAACCCCTTCCTGTTCAACCTCTATATTCAAAGTACAGTGAGAGCAACTGCTGCACAGTGTCTTCATTGGGAGAAGGGGGAGAACGTCATTAATGTTAATAAATACAAGTGTGGACTTGTGCTAAGCACAGTTAGTTGCAATAAACATGTAAAATGCCAGAGAATGCCTGCCTACCTGCAGACTCTGTGTTGTCCCTCTTTTCCTCAGTGGTGAGATTCTGGCAGGAATTTTGGGAGAAAATCTAGGAATACAAACTGTTGCAGACAGGTCACTCAAAGGAGGCAGAGGAAAAGGCTTTTTTTCTTTCATTTGAGGACCCTCTTGATTATGAACCACATTCATAGGTGCCACAGAATCACCAATGGTCCAGTGTTTAAAAAAATCAATTAGCTGGTTAGCACGGAGGTACCTGCTAGGTGTGAGGGGAAAAAGGACAGTAAGAGCAATCTAACAAACATACCACTCGTAGAGATTTCCATATCACGCGCGTAGGAGCTGCCTTATGTAAAGGCAAAGAAAAAATGCCATCAGAAAGAAACACTGCTTTGTGGGCATCTTGCATGCAAATACATCTGTGCGCACATCTGTGCTGGAATACAGACATAGATACAGATCATTAACATCTATTTTCTGAAGGTGATCCAAAATATCAATCACCTGAATTACTGCAGTAAAACCTGTCTTTTAATGAAACAAAAGTGAGACGTGAAAATAAAAGGTAACCTACTTTTAAATGTTTATAGAAGATAAAGGTTTAACCACAAGTCTTTCATCAAATGGAAGACAGTAGGAAAAAAAGTTTAGAAAATGCCCTTTGGCTGCTCTTTACTGTGTGGTGAAACCTCACAGTATCTCACCTCATATACTATATGGGCCCTAAAGGCAGCTGGAAATGTTTAGAAATATGTCTATTTTGGTACATGGCTGCCTCTCTATCTGTTATATCCAGCAGTGTTTCAAGGAAGGGAGATATTTGCTTAAATGAAAAGCCCAGACCAAAGTGTGAGATGGTAAATGGCGCTCGAGGGTATACAGCAGTCTAAACGGTGCCCTCTGTTAAAAGAATCAGCCACCTGACTGCTCATTAGTTAGCAGTAAATAATGAGCAATAGCTTGAGGCAGGAGCTCAGAAGTGCAGATGTCCCAAAATATTCACCCAGTTTGTGGTGTCATGAGATCTGTAGTGTCGTAAGGTAAAATACACTTAATCCCTCTTCTGAGTGAAGTAAAGCATTTTACAGTCTTTGTGGAGTCTAGTAATTTCGTATAATCTTTTCAGTGAGGATATCAAAAAAGGAAAAGCGAAGTCCGTGAGATCGAGCAATGACTGCATACTTTCCCCCTTCCCCGGCGCATTGCGCACCCAAAAGGCGTTTAGCAATTAGTGATCACCCCTGGAAATTCCCCCATCGGGATGCCGCCCCCTCCTCCCTCTCCAAAGGTGGTAGGTGGTGCATTTTGAATTAGACTAATAACAAATCTGAATTTCTCAGATGGCTCCTGTTGTTTTAATGGGAAGACCAGCATCCCAAACCAGAATTACCCTGAAAGAGAGGGCAGTCTGGGTGAGGAAGGTGGGCAGTGGCAAGGCTGTGGGAAAAGCCCAGTCATATTTAACAGTGAAGGTGCCATTGCAAAGAGCTGCAGAAATGTGATAGGTTTGAGTATAAATTAATTTAAAAATCCGTGGACAGGTTTAAAAAAGGTTGTATCTTTTTCTGTTAAGGCATTTTTACACCTTAGAGACTCCCTCTCAAAGTTCTACAGCAAGGCTGGTTTTCTTTGCTAAATTTTAGGTTGCTTTGTATTTTGGGTGCTAAGGTCAGAAGGTATTTGTTGTAGAGTTCTTATAAGCATTTCAGTCACAAAGTGGCTTCAGTCCCATTAAATTTTAATGAAATTGGGCTCCTAGGTGCCTACATTTTCCCTTTTCTGAGCTTTCCTCCTCCCTTTTTTCTGTTTTTGCCACAGTTTGGGTACAGCTCCCCAACTGTCTGAGGCCTCTTGGGAGGAAGATCAGAACAAAGACAAAAGACAAGGTCTGTTCTCCATACCTAGCCTGGTACAACACCCTCTGCTCTGGTGAGTAGGAGATACTCCATGTGCGGGTCTGTTCTGGCTTCTCCCCGTCTCCTTGACCCATCAGCAGTGCATCAGGGCTCAGCCTCCAGTAGGTCTTACCCCATCTTGTCTTAGGTGTCATGTCACCGTCTCCCTACAGCTCACAGCAGTACCTGCCTTGGTGTTTCATTGATGTGTCCAGCTTAGTCTCATAGCAGACGGTCCCTGCGAAGGTGTCTGCACAGGAGGGTACCCTGGGCAGACTCTGATGCCACGGCTGTTACACGCTTTTCAGTCATTGACTGCTGTAATCACTGCCTGTGGGGGTACTGGTCGAGGTCCCTGCTTTTTTGTCTATGCCTCACTCACAGTAGGTTTCTTACCTCCTCCTTGCAGCAATCTGCCTCTCCTTGTGGCCTGTTCACTATGCTTTGCATGTTCGTTATCTTAACTAAGATGCCGCCCTGAACCCCCCTTTCCCCTGCCTTCTTACCTTTCAGCACTGTGCCAAATCCTGTTTGCTGAGAACATTAAACGTTTTTTTTTCTTTGGTCTGGAAAATCAAACACTGCTTGAGGGCTACCTAAACCCCGTAACCAAGGGGTTTAAATTAGGAAGTGTTTAGTGTAGGAAGAGCTTTAAAATGTGGGCCTAGGCTGCAAATCCAGGTTCTTTTGTTCTTGAGTGCCTTTCATTGATCTCAGTGTATTATCCCAAAGGCAGAGGGGGTATTTGCAAACAGATGGGGAACTGGGCAGTAGGGAGAAAGCCAGCAGAAAGGAGGATGGATGCCACTGCTTGTGGGTGCTCTGCCAGAAAGGGGTAAACCTGGCTGTGTCCTCCCTGTCTGAGCCGGGCTGGAGCCACCCTCACTCTTGGCCTCTTCTCCCCTGCTGATGCTGGGGTGAAATTCCCACCTTGGGTCCTGCATGTGCTCAAAAGATATTGTCTGCCTAGGCGTCCAAACTCAAAAGTAAAGGGGATCTCCACCAAATGACCTCTGAATGGCAACAGCCCAGGGAAGGCTGCCGTGTGACTGCTCTGGGGATTTTAATCTGTGAGACAACTGATCTAGCAGTTTTTATGACCATTAAGCTTTCATATTCTGTTTCTTTCTCTGTCATGCATTTACACGTATAGAAATTTAAAAAGAAAGTGCAAGTGGAAAGAGAAGCGGGAAATCCAACCTCAATAAACTCTCCATAAAATCCACAAATTAAGGGCAAGTACATCATGAAAGCATATTAGTCAGAGAGCTATAAATCCCAGCAAATTGATTGTCATATATAATCAAAAACATACTATAATATATAATAAGTTGAAATAAATACCGCAAACCAACCTCAGGCTGTAAACGTTTAAGATTAGCCTTTCATACCACATATACCTGAGGTATAAATAAGAAAGCAGGAAGGCTTAAAAAAAAGGAAAAGAAAAAGGAAAAAAGTTGCATGTCCTAATGGGAAATGAAATGAAAATGCGTTCCTTTGAGGTACACTTAGAAACACACTGCAAGTTGCTGGATGGCTTGAAAGGTTTTTCATAGCAGAGATGAATTCTTATGCATTTAACAGTGACCAGTCTCCTCTTCTTGGGCTGAACCCATAGAGAAGCCTCTAGTGATAGTGCTCAAAGAGTGTGCCCTTCTCACTGTGTGCGGAGGTGACGAATGCAGAGGGCGGCTGTGACACAAGGTTTGCCTTGAGCAGCCGGCGTGGCAATGCCTTGACTTGATTGGGAGTAGTTGGAGACCATCAGCTGGGACTGCAGGAGCCCCCATGGCTGTAGTACGGCTCTGGCCATGTCCCAGACCTGCCCGTGATCCCTGGGTGCCCTTTTCCACCCGCAGCAAGCTGCTTGCCGCCTGAGGCACCTTGGTAAAAGATGACCCCATTCACAGTGATGGAAGGCCTCCAGGAGCTACCTCATGGTTTGCATTGCTCACCAGGACCTGCTACACACTGATGGGCTGATGGGTTGCAGGTCACTTGTCAAATTACTGTGTACACTCTTTTAAAGCAAAATACTGATTTTAACCTTCAAAGTTAACATATGGACCTAGTAGGCCAAAGCTAGCGAAAGCCTGTATTTAATCTAACAGTGTGCAATTGTTCCTACGTGTAATCTGAAATGACCTGACCAGGATTCCCAGTGCCTAGGCTACAAGCCAATTTCTTCTTTAGTTAGTATATATTCGGTACCAGTTGCCTAAGGTGCCTTCCTGTCTGCATTATTAATGTGATATAGGCCTATGATTTCCAGTATCATATACATGGAATTTCTTTTCTCAGATCCTGAGCACTACACATCTAATCCTCCAGCGAGAAAACTGTTTAAAAGTCACAGCACTGGGCCTTCTGTTTGAAACCATTTAGCTGAAAACAAGGAATACCTGATGTGGTAACCCGCAGCGCTGCCTCCCAGCCAGCGGAGCCAGCAATTAATTATGTCAAATGGGAGAGGCAGTGTGTGAAATCATACTGAGAAACGGATGGGGACGGTTGGCAGCAGGACAGGGCAACGCGCAGGATGGGCAGGCTGAAGATGCTAGCCATGGGGGTCTCCCAGCCCGTCTGCCCGAATCCACGCCGGGGCAAACGCTGACCGGGAAGCAGAAATCTGCGGCCAGCCGGGGCTGCAGTGTGGGTGGCGCGGTGCAATGAAATCACTGGAGGTGGAGGCTGGTAAAAGGGAGTGCCACGTCACCCGAGCCGGCTGCGGGCACCGACTGCACCACGTTCCCAAATGCTTACCTGAAATGTTAGGCAGTTTTCATTCACGTGGAACCTGAATTGCACCATGTTTCCTTCTGTCAGTAACTTTTGCCAAAGCCCTTCAGGTGGAGATAGACTTGAGAAGCATCCCGAAGCTGCCCGAAACCTGATACTTCCTTCCCGGCGGGATTAGAGTCCCGCTGTCAATAGCGTGTCAGTGCAAAATGGAAACAGCGATGTTTACAAAATTAACAAATGGACTTCAAGTTAAACACTGGGCAATTTGTGAGACAGCTTTTTTTTTTCCAAGCATTGACCAGTCTCCTGAGATTACTTGCAGGTGAATGTTCTGTTATTCTTTCTGGACTGACTTATTCTAACATCATGTCATTTTTAATTGCTTTTCTTGAGAAAATATGCTTGCAAGTCCATCCTGTTAGCCTCCTTAGAGTGCTCTTGATATTAACCTTTTCCCAAGGCCACATTCACCACGCCTAAATCACATGTATAGTTTTACGGACTTCAAATCAGTTACCGCACTTGGGAATGAGAAGTTGTGTTCTGTAAATGGTATATGCCCTATAGTATTAAGCTCTGGGCTTGCATATAGGACAAGACTAAATGGCACAGACTTGTTTGTATTGGGCCCTGATCCTCCGCAGACGAGCACGTACGTACCTCGAGCAGTCCTGCTGACTTCCCTGGGACTGCAGACAGGAAGAAAAAGTTCAGCACGTGCCTAAAGCCTCACAGAATTGAGACTTAACAACATTAAATCCTACAGGAAGGAGAAGGAGAAGCCCTTATCGCCAGACACCCTTGGAGAGGTACAAAGCAGAGGGTGGCATCCTATCTGCCAGCGTGGTGTCTGCCTGCCCCACTTTGCTAGACCCGGATCCTCCCTCCAGCCACCGCGAAACTGAGCGATCCCGGTGCTCACACCCAGATATTCGCCTCTCAGGGGGTCCTTGAGTGGGTACAAAGCTCTGGCAGGAGCGGGTCCCCTCTGCTTATCATCACCACTAACCATTTGGCATGAAGCACATAAACAACGTGATATTTTTAGCAAACCCAGGTATACCTGGCGGACTGAAAGTACATCACTTGTTTCGACAAGTAGCAAATATGAAGCTGGAGGAGAGGGCAGGAAAGTATCCAGAACTGAAATGAATATTATTACTTTTCACCAAGCTAATAGAAATCCTTGCAACATGATCGAAATAGCTGTTTGTCAGTTATTTTGGAAAAAAAAAAAAAAAAAAAAAGAGGTGCTGCCAAGGTTTATGAGGAAGAAACTATGCTAATGCATTATTTTGGTTATACAATGTTTATCACTTTTTTCCTTTCAGTCTGCACCATTAAATTTAAACAGCACATCTATCAGCATCTAATGTTTCTTCAAAACACCATGTAGTGTCTAGAAAACTGAACTGTCAGACATGCTTGTCATGTACACATATTTTGTTATTAAATGTGTTCGGGCATGAATTTTGGCAGGATTTCTTCACAACTATCCTGAACTTTTCTTGACACCTTTTATGGCACGTAATACATCTGCAATTCAGGGCTTGGTAAGCCCTTAACTCTTTAATTATGAGCCTAGAAACTCCCTTCCTAATTATTGTCCTATAAGCAACATGATCTAATTCTTATGCCAAAGCCCAGAAATTCACACTGCAGGTGCTTCACTTTGTTTGGCTGCCTTTTGCTAGGTTTTTTTTTTTTTTTTTGCTTTTTACGGTGCCAGGAGAATAGTGTGCGCTCCGCATTCTTGTGTCAGTGTGATCCTGGAGCAGTCTGCAGTCGCTTGCTAGCTGCCGTGACTGCTATCTGATATTTGTCACTTTTTCTTGCATCTTTTCCTCCAACTAAGGACAGCTCAGCTCTCACACAGTGCATGCTGTTTGGACCTGGTTTAACCAGAGGACCAATTTCCTCCTGTAAAGGGTTAGGGTTTAGTATTGGCTTTTGTGTGGTACCAAGTGATGCCAGAAACTTTCTCTTTTAAAGTCGGTGGGACTCGTATAAGTGCTGTAGGAAATAAAAGAACAAGACTTACATAGCTGAAGTCTAACGCCATATAAATCCCATTTTACCCTTTGGGGAAACTGAACTGGAAACTGGCTCAGTATCTTGCCAAAGGCCACAGAGGATATCGGTGCCGGAGAACGAACAGACCCCGCCAATCCCAACTGTGTAGCCTCCGTGCGATCACTTTGAAAACTTCATTTCCTTCTATTGGACTGATTTTAAAGAGAATAATGAAACAGGCAATTCTGCTCTCTTCCTTATGGCCTGAGGGAGGACGTCAGGCAAAAGTTTGTCTGACGACTTAATTAATTTAATAAAAGAGGAATTACTTACCAAGTTGGTTTTGTGAAATTTCTATAGAGATTATAAATCATGCATATAGTTTCTTAAATATTATTGACAAGCAAAGATACAGCAATGTACAAAAACCTAGAAGAAACTTCCATCTTTCCAAAGTATGAGGAAGTCCTGTCTACTCACGCCACATTATGTACTTCATGGCTGAAAATGTTTCTGTTCCTTTTCATATCCATTCAGCACTGTGCATAAAGTTTATCACCTTCCTAAAAAAAGGATTTCTATTCTTCCTTAAATCTGGAGTTGCCAGCGCAGCCCCGTCAGCCAACAGCCTCCTTCTGTAGCCTTTCAGAACACGTACAAATGGCTCAAGGTGTTAAGAGATGCAGGCCACGAGGCCAAGAAGTTTAATGATGGATTTATTATTGAAAAGTGTATGCACTTTTCTGAAATACCAGTCGAGCTTCAGGCTCCTCTTAAAATCGCTGTTTAAAGAACAGAGTTCAATACTGAAACAGTCCGTGCAATCTCCAGAGAGGGATCCCAAGGACCCTTCCTGGATGACAAATTATGGAAAACTTCCAAATCAAGTTGTAAACTTTCTCTCCGGGTAAATAACAATCGTGAAAACTGCGTACCTGTTCTCTAGGTTTATACACTGAAAGAGAGAGAGTTTAAACTTCATCAAAATTCCAGACCCAAACAAATTCAAACTTTTGGATTAGTTCATACTTGGATTTGAATTTAATAATTTGGACTGATTTCTATAGCCATACTGTTTTTGCAATAGAAGCTTGCTCATGGCTGTGTTTTTCCAGACTGATAATTTTTGATAAAGCTTTCTGAGGTTCAAGATCAGCACCACCTGGAATCTTGTTTAAAAAAAGCAAAGTACTTTTCTACCTCTTCCCATGCAGCTGAGTAATTGCTTTAAGTTTGATGTCTTTGTGTTAAATGGCTTTGCTTTAAACTCTGTGCATGTCAAACAGCAGAAAGCTAGGAGAGTTTGAAAGGTTATCGGCGTTTCTCTTCGAATTCCTGTGTACTGAAACCCTTCGGAGATGGCTGCCTACTGCAAATCATTGGCTGACAGCTTCACTCAACTTCGAGACTTGTCAACTCAGGGGGCAATCTGACAGCTCTCAGGCAATAAAGTAAACAAGGGATTTGCAGCGTCAGAGAAGGAATGCTTAAATTCATTTCTAATATTTCTCCTATTCATAACATGTCACCAAGCCGGTGAAGTTATGAAGGTAGCAAGTCCCAGCTTCTTACGCATCCCAGGTGGCGTTCGCAGGGTGAGCAAAGGCTGGGGGGAACCCTGGAAACAGGCTTCCACCAAGTATCAGCCAGATCTGTTCCACTGATGGTATTCCTGATAATAATGAAAACTTAAGGCATTATTCTTCAGATGGGTGGTTTTTCAGACGCTTTATGTACTAGTCTGACTTAAAAGGTGGTTTAGTATTGGTGGAAACAGAGCCTCATTTACTAGTTGTTCTTTAAACCCAAATATGACCAAGTTACAGATTTTCTGTGAAACAACATAGTTAAGGGATACTTCTTTCACAGCGACCAGGAAACCTGCAGACACTTTGGTTGTACAAATGCTCAGGTGCAGAACCTGTAGCGGTGCTGGAACCTGCTGAGGGTTGATCACTCCTTGGATCTGACCGCTTACGTACCTGTTTATGGACTTACAACATATTTGCACATGAACTAACAGGCATGTTTTCTGAAGCAGTTACTTTTATGGGGTCCTGCCTTTGCAGTAATTATCTGAGACACCTTAAAAATTCTTGTTTTCAATTGCCGATAATCTGGCTATGTTAATGCAGAGTCAATTGAATGCTTGAAATGATTAGTAGCTTTTAAGAGTGTAATCTGGTTCTTTGGATATTTTCCTATATATATTTCTGTATTCCTAACAGGGAACAATTTGATACTGTCTCTAAGATCGTACAGTTTTGTAGGTGTATGTAACAGACAGGTCTTACAGTTCTAGTCTAGTGAAGAATGCAAAACAAATATAGAAAATCTGACCTAATTTTTAGACTAGTGTAACTGTTTCTTGCACATCTATTTTGAGAATTCCTGCTGCTAACACACCTAGAGCTGACCCCTTTGTTAACCGTGTGGCATGTGCATGACAATAAATTACCTGTTGTCATTATTGAAAATGACTAATGAGCTGTTACCCTTTTAGGACGTTATTTAAAAGTCATTTTTCTAAAAGAAGAACTATATTCCCTCTTGAGGTAATGCCTTTTTTTTCTTATTTTTTTTTAAATAACTCCATTAACTGTTGCTGCTCTGTGCTCTTATAGGAGGTTTTCTAATTACAGTAGTTACTGTACAGTGAAATTGCAGTTACAGCTAAATTGTCCTTTGATTCTTTTTCTAATAAGGACACCTAAGTGGACACCCAGCTCGTGTAAATCTCTGTAGCTGTGTTTTCAAAGGATCTAATCTAATATGGACTAGCTGTAACATTTAGGGCAACGTTAAAGATCTTCATTTACTGCAGTATTACAACTCCATTAATTCACGTTTTAAAATGAGCTCTGAACAAATGCACTTCAGCAGCCACTTGTGCTTGCTAAAAGATTAAAGGCTCTGAACCATGTGAGGAAAGGAAATCTTTATAGATTGCTAGCTAATGGCTGTTTTCTTTACCGTTGGAGTCAGTGAATTTAATTATAATGGACTGGATTGACTCCACACATGGAAATTGCAAAGAGCAGGATCATTTTTTACAGATGAAAATTTCAGTCATTCTGGAAGCCAGCTATGCACTTCTGAATGCTGGACTGCAAGAAAATACTTGAAACTCTGGTGGGTCTTTTTAGCATAATATTGCTTGCTTATGTATCTGTTCTGTACTTTACATTAGCAGCCTAATAGTTGCTATAAACGTAGTTGATTTGACATCACACAGGGAGGGACATGTAGCACCACATAAAGGCAACCTACTCCACGCCGTGACTGTTTGGAGTACTTGGGGTCTCCCGCTCCCAATGCACACGAATACTTGGTCAGGGGCTCACATTAATTTCAATGCTACCAATGTGCAAGTAAAAATTGATTAGAGGAGTAAAACTGCAGGCGTGTGTTCTTTTGCAGTGTTCCTAAAGCTTATCTAGCCTAAGCGGTATTCTCAGATTTACATCTCTTGCCGATACTGTCATGACAAACTCAGACACATCATAGCTGCTCAGACTAAGTGGCAGAAGGGCAAAAAAAGTTTCCATGGCTAAAAATGCTCTTACTGGGCAAAGCTGGACAGGGAGTGATGGGAGTTAATCACTGAAACACGAACAGACAGGACTAGCTTGTCATAATAAGAAGCTATCAAATCACAGTTCTGTTAAACTCTTCAATGTTTTATCATGAGCAGCTGTCAAACTCTTATAATTTCATGATTAATACATTACAGAGTGATTTCCTCTCTTATTCTCTTGCCTGCAGCATTTCTTTTAACTGGAAGCAGTATTGGTCACACTTATTTAAAGTGAGTTATGACTCTGTGTGTACATGTATATAAATGTGTAAAAAAGTACAGAGAAGAGGAAATAATTCTTGGGCCCATGCATGGGAGAGGACTTCTCCATCTGTCCTGCCTTTCATCATGCCCCTTGGATGGCAAAGTAGGGCTGCGAGCAGTATTAAAACTCTGTGTTAAGGCAGATAAACGTTAACTTTCGGTGCCTGCGGTGTATCTCCCCGCAGTAACATCTAGTGCTGCTAGAAATAGCTTCAGTGTCAAACAGATACTGAAAAACAGAATGAAAAAAGAGTTATTGCTGATTCGTGCATAGCCAAATTTGGGGACGAAAGAGAGAATTTAATTAACGCTAAGTCTCTTTTGGAGTGTTTTCACGTGAAGGCAAAAGTGTGGGTCATCCACTTTCCTGAGGCACACCTGGGGCTCCCGATGCACTGTTAGAAAAGTCGTGAAGCCCTTGAACCAAACTAGGTGAATCAAGTTGGCCTTTAAATTACTTAAAACTCTGGTCACCGAGAAACTTCTGGGCCATCCCTGAGAGGCCCCCGCTGTCCCTCCCCGGGCGGGCTGGGAGCCAGCGACTCAAGGTGTTTGGAAAGTCTCTGGCTTTCATGTCCGGGCGTTTTACTTGAGCTGAAATGAATGCCCTTGAAAATTACTGCTAAACAACAGGTATTACAGGCTGTAATAACCACTGAGCTGCTCTTTGCCGTAGTGGACTCCTGCCAGGACAGGATTTCCATCTTTTGGGAGATATTTCAAATTAGCCTGCGGTCTGGGACTTTTTGGACTTGTGGCTCTATGGATTTGCTTGTTTAAGACTGTTGGTGTTTGCTTTAAGTTTCTGAGAAATAAAATAATAAGAATTTTTAAAACCTTTGAAGAAAAGAAAACCTACTGCCGGAGACTATTTCTTTTGGAATTTCTAAAAAGGTTTCTGAGGAGAACTCCTTCGTGACAATATAATTAAGCAATGAGACATGACAGCTAGTCATTTCAAGGTTATTATTGTATGCCTAAGGTGGCATCGCAGGCATGAGGCTGAAGGGCGAGTGGCTTTAATCACCCATTAAGTGCAATAATCCCTTTGATATGCACTGTCTGGAGAAACTTATCAAAGAGGAATTTAGGAACAACATTAAGAGGAACAGACAAACTGGTGAATGCACTGGGCGTGAATATTTACATGGTTATAACATCACTGACAGACACGCAAAAAGCTCTACTTGTGTCAAGTTTTCATCGTTAAAGACACCCCAAAGGAATTATTTTTAATAAGAAGCAGAATATTGCAAGGACTTCTTTGGTATTTTTGCTTTTGTCCTCCTTAAATATTTGTCTTATATGCTTTAAGCATAGATTGTATGGCCTTTAGAGTGGATCAGGTCCTCTGTGCTGTACAGCTGGATCAAGATGCTAATGGCAGACAATGATACAGTGCCTGTCCGTAGCAGGACAGTCCTACCGTAAAACCCATTATTTGGTGATCCACAATCCTAGCTCACTTTGGTACCTTTGCCTGGCCCTCTGCTCTCAAAGGAGGCAGCTCTTCTGAAGGAGAGTTCCTTCATACAGCGTGTGAAGATCGGTGGTGTGGTTTCCACATCTGTTTCAGCTAGCAGAGCTGGGAATTGAACTGTAGCCCTCAGCCTCAATACAGAGATAGATGCCAAATTGCTGAGCTACTTCATTGACCTAGTAAAATATTTTGATTGGTTTTAAAGAAAGGGCATAAACCACGGTTATTTTCATATGAAATGGTTTATGGAAAGATATAATTTTTCAAAAAAACATAATTATGTGAATTTTTTTAGATGTGAAATTTTGTGTTAATATGCCACTAAGTGGAGAAATCCAGTGCCAGCATAAATGTTGGTAACATGTTTTCCATATTTACAGATCTGAAAATGGTAGCTTTTCCTTGGTCTCTTTTATATATACATTAATACATCCAAATAATGATCAAAATGTAAATATGAGAGATGAAACTATTTGCTATGGCTCAAAACATAATTGCTCTGTGCTGTATAGACAAGAATATTTTGCTGAATTGGCCCTTGTTTGAACTTAGGTGATGTTTGCATATTTTGTGCTGTATACAAAAAGCTTTGCCCTTTATTTGAAGCCTGCTTTGATTGTGTAATTACCGTGCTCCAATTTCCATTTGGACAATCATGGTTGTCCTGTCAGTCCATTTGAGTACACATGGGCTGCACAATGAAAATCTTCCTGTTGTGTGCGCACTGGGGCTTGTGGGGATTTTGTTTCGTTAAAGAGGAGGGATAAAAAATGTAAACCCGAAAATGAAAATTGATGAGAATTGGACCTTGTGTTTTGTTCTGCCTTTCAAGAAAAATGTGTGGAAATGCAGTGTAGCAGGTCTGTTGTCACTGGTTCCCTTCAACGTTAAAAATTCTTAGTATTAAACAGAAAATGTATTCTTTAAATAGTATTTGAAAAATTAGACTTTAAAAAAAAAAAAACAACAAAATTCCCTCCAAAGAAAGAGTTAAAAAGAAATCCACTAAAATTTCCCTAGGGACAGGATAGTCCAGTTTTGAAAAAAGACATTGTTATGCTAGTAATAGGATATGCCTTAAGCTTGTTCTTAATTCGTATTTTCTTTACTGCAGGTTGACAAAGCTTCTCTCCATTGCGCTCCATGCAGTTGTTCTGGAAAGGAATGGCAAAGCTGTGCAAGGCTTCGCAACGAAAAAACCTCTTCCTGTAAAGGCAAGACCCTGCCAAAATAAATAGGGACTGCAGCAAATGGTACAGATGGTCATTTCTTTTAAGCGCGTGTGCACGTATTATATGTAATATGAATACGCATATATAGTGTGTATATATATGTGTGTGTATTTACAAGAATTTGCATACATATCAATATTTTTTAAAATATACTATCTGGAGCCTATATAACCAATGCAAGCTTTCCTGGAAACTGGGCTCTTAGCACAGCACAGCCCGCCCACAAGTTCGTCTTGTAGAATCCTGAGATAAAGATTAACGTGCTGGGGTACAAAAGCTAATTTCTTAATAACGACAAAGTTACCGAAAGCAATGCAAACTCTCGATGCCAGAAACAGCCAGATGAAAATGGCATGGTCTAGTGATTAGAAGGTTTTAGTAGGAAATAATACTTTTCTTGTCACTGGGCTGCGTTGGCAGAATGAGTGCAGCAGCTGGAACACATATGCAGAGTGTTTACTGGAGCGACTCTTACACTTTCAGACAGAAGGAAATCCTGTGCAGGATTGGAAAGCGCAGAGAGCTGACACCAGGGAATAGGCTGTCTGTGTGTCTCCATGAAATAAAAGCTGTGCGGACCACAGACCCTGCAGTGGGCACTTCCTGCCCCCTTTGCTGCAGCAGTTCAAGATTGCTTTTTCTTTTGCCTTTTTTTTTTTTTTTCCTCTGGAAGATATCAAATCTACTGGTATTATCAACAGAAATGCTGATAAAGCTCAGGATTTACTTTGTATCAAACTTCAAAAATATCATTAAGGGTAGGAGGTTTTTGTTGGGTTTTTTTTTTTGTTTGTTTGTTTGGCAAAACGAGAACCTGGAAATTTTGCCATCTCTCAGGTCATATAGATTGATCTTTCTAGGCTAATAAGACATCTGATATTACTTGAGGCGGTTTTTTTGGCTGGTGGTTTGTTTTTTTTTTCCCCAAAGCTGTGTAGGTTTCTAACTACTGTGAATGCATTTAAAGCAGTAGCAAATCCCAGCAACTAAAAGCTGCTAACACAGGGAGCGTTTTATTGTTTGCTGATGTTAGAGCGATGACCACTGTCTACTAATGAATAAGAAACCACGTTCATTATCCAAATAAGTTTAAAAATCTCAAATTAATGATGTGTTTATGTGACAGATTTGTGGGAGGGATTTCAAATATAATCACCATCAATCTGGCTACAGCCAAAATAAATTTTATGAAAAGTAAAACAAACTGTTGCACAGACAAAGTAGGCCTTGGGGGGCTCATGCAATAATCTGTGTTTTCTTATTTAGCTGTGTATAATATTTCTGTTCGCTTCTTGTCCAGATAGAATCTCAGTATATATAACATTGCTGTTAAAGCTAAGAAGAGTCAACATATGCCACTGCCCAAAGGGGAGGAAAGAAAGAAATGAAAGAAATACATGCTTAAAATTTTTGTTTCAAATAAACAAGCTGTGCCCAGGTAACTGTGTCAGGCGTGGTGCAATTGTAAAGGTGAGCATTAAACATAAAAGCTTTAATTCCAGGATGGTAACTTTTCGCAGAAATTTCTGACTGTGTTGGGGTGTATGTCTGGAAACCCCAGATACTGCTGTCACTACCGATAAAATCGTTACGAGGTTCAAACTTTTGGTGAAGTTCCTGCATATGTTCTCTCTTTTAGTGAACAGAAATGCCAAATTTAATCGGCTGGAAAAGAGAGGTGGGTCCCCAGTTTCAGAAGCACGTAAGCAGCGCTTACACAGGAGCAAAGTGGCCTGTAGCCCCATCTGCTCTGGCGCGGGCTCGGTGGCGTGCGATGGATGGGGGAAGCCGTGCTGGTGTTTGGGTGATGGTGAACCAGGCTGGAAATGCTTCCTTGGGCTGAGGCACTGGAGGCTACTGAGCACAGCAACTGACTCCCAACGGACCTGCTCCACTAATTGGTACCATTGATGAGGAAAGGCTTAAATTTCTACTTGCACATTTCAGTAAACATGCATCAGTCATTTTTTATTGTTTTCTTGACACTGTTCTGCAAATATGTTTTAAGGAGATTTTTGCCTGAGAAAAGACTTTTAGGTTGAGCTGAAAGCGTGTCACCAGCTTTCATTCACAAGTTCAAATGCATTACATACAGCTGCCAAAAAAAAAGTGCTTTTGCATGGTTGTCCAGCTTCCCTGTTCTCGTTATTGGTTTCCAGTCAGTGTAATGGGAGTATGTGGCTGTCATTCAAACAGATGAAAATCTTTGGCATTGAAAATATATCAAGGGGTGCCTGTTTTTTAAAGGAAATATACCCCTTCCTACTACTGCGTGGTTTCTTGATCAGATAAAACCCATCTTGTGCTAACGTTTAAATTAAATGCACTGCATTCTGACCCAACAATAACAAAATCAAACCCACTCATTGCCAAGTATCATAAGCTCTTAAAATACATTCAGACAGTCCGATGATATTAATAGGGAGGCAGGTATCAAGTTTCGGCCGACAAAGCAAACCACACAGTGGAACATGAGAAGTACTGTGCTTACTGACTTCAGAATAAAATGGAAGACAGAAGCCCTATCAAAAATTATACTAATAATCTAATACTGTACATTTATATGGAGAGTTGGCCTGGAATATCTCAAAGATGCTTCACAGAGAGAGACATTTTTATCTAATCTCTACATCTAGGTGGCTGAGGTAAAGAGGTTAAGCAATTTGGACTCAAATTTCAGAAAAAGTGTTTTCCAAGGTGTGTCTCAGCAAAGGTTCTTTAAGAAACTGGGTTGTATTGCAGCAGAAAGATACTGCAGTAGACCAGGAAATGGCTAAACTCCACCAGAATTTGGTAAGACATGGGGCCAAGCTTCAATGTATGCTTCTCTTGGTCTTAAACTCTCCTGTTAAGTATCTCTACTAGCTACGTTTAAGGGTACGAGGGGGTATTGGCATGGACTTTTTGGTCTTATTTACTGTGGCTGCCGGTGGCAGAGTGGGAATAAAATTTGGCTGCAATAAAACTTGGCTGCACTTTTTTGAAGTCTGTAGTTATCATAGATAAACATTGTCCTGGTTTTAGCTGAGAGGGTTGATTTTCTTCATAGTAGCTAGTGTGAGGATATGTTTTGGATTTGTGCTGGACACAGTGTTGATAATATAGAGATGTTTTTGTTCTATGGACTTATTGTTGAGCAGTGTTTACACAGGGCCAAGGCCTTTTCTGCTTCTTGCACTGCCCTGCCAGCGGGATGGCTGGGAGTGCACAAGAAGTTGGGAGGAGACAGACAGGACAGGTGACCCAAACTGACCAAAGGGATATTCCATACCATATGACGTCATGCTCAGTTTATAAGGAGCTTGGGGGGAAAAAAAGGGGGAGGCGGCGGCGTTCGGAGTGATGGCGTTTGTCTTCCCAAGTAACCGTTACGCGTGACAGGGCCCTGCTTCCCTGGAGATGGCTGAACACCTGCCTGCCCATGGGGAGTGGTGAATGAATTCCTTGCTTTGCTTTGCTTGTGCGCGCGGCTTTTGCTTTACCTATTAAAATGTCTTTATCTCAACCCACGAGTTTTCTCACTTTAACTTTTCCAATTCTCTCCCCCATCCCGATGGGGGGGGCAGCGAGTGAGCGGCTGCGTGGTGCTTAGCTGCCGGCTGGGGTAAAACCATGACAAACATGCATCCCCAATACATAATCTGTTGACATACTGATGATTAAATTTTTAAAAAGCTAGTAAGAAATGTTGTTCAGACATAATATGATTGATAGGAGGGCTGAATTTCCTGACTTAGATGTTGTTGTCCTTACATATCTAGATCATACCAGCTCTGAGAGGGAAGATTACTGAGTTCTATAATGTTTTAACCAGAAGAGTGGACTATGAAAACAAACTCATTCCAGCTCTGGTAGCTTTCTGGTGTTCTGACAACGCAGTTGCAGCTGCATCAGCAGTTTCCCTGGCCATACCTGTCATCTTGAAGGGTGTTCTGCACCAGAGGGAGTGCACGGTTCTTTCTGAATCTCAGTAAGAAAGGCATGGCTACAAACAATATAATGAAATTGCTTTAATAATAAGATAGAAATAGGAAGAGAAATATAGATAATGAGTAAATCTTATGTCCCTTCAGATGCCAGGAACCTTGCTTCTGTGCTGCATCAGCCGGACGCTGGGTAGACAGCCACGGCACACTGTGCGCAATTCCCGTGCGTGAAGAGGCTCCGTCTCTCTCCCATCCCGCAGTGACTTTTTTTCAGCGTCACAAACAAAAAAACATATTGCCTGGCTTGACAGGTAGGAGTGTTATCTCTTCCTCTCTGTCCACCAAGGCATATCCAGCTGTGTGTATCCAGGAACAATACTGGGAACATACATGTTTAGGTCAGTCTAGCATGTCCTCTGGCATTGGTACATGCATTGTCACAGCGGTCACTCCTGCCACTAATTACTACAGCTAATGTGTCCGGCATGGCTTGCCCAAGATCACTCACTCCCCAAAGGCAGTATCTTCTGCAAGGCTCCCAATACAGAAGGAAACTTCCTGTCTACAGAACCGTAATGAAGTTTTCTCACTGATACCATGGGCTTGGCTTTTCTTTGCCTGATGATGATCGTAGTTATTTGCATAGTCATCTTCATATGCATACGAAATGCACAGGGTGTAGTGAAGTGCCCTTGGGTCAGGATGCAGCAGATGAAGCACAGTTTTCCATATGAGTTGTCCATAAGATAAAGATTACCATCTCTGTGTACTTTTGACATTTTTTTCACCTGGCCAGAATTTGTTCTTCTTCTCTTTTTAATTAACCTGTTGTAATACCAGACATCAGCACGTGGCCAGAGAGCCTTCTAATGGAAGGCAAACCAGTCTTGACTTCTGTGTTACGTTTGCAAAGTTATGCAGTAGTATGTACATAGACATCCAGAATTATCTGCTTACTGCAGTCTTTGTTATAGGCTTATTGATAATAATTCTTTTATGATCTAACTTATAAAGGCTTGAGTATTGGTACATTCACTGAAATTGTATGTTCGTGATAGGACTTGGACCAAACTCATTGAAATAATGGAAGAATCACAGAGCTTAAATGCTAAGGAATGGTTGGTTCAGCTTTGGTAGCGTGAAGGACATTGGTAATGAGAGTAAGCTAATTCGTATACTAGTTAAAGCCATCCAGCACAGGAGCTTCCTTCACTACTGAACAGTTAACAAATTCTTTGTGCGGAAGCCAAAATTTTTCTCAAAGAATTTAAGCTGATTTAGCTGATGTCTTCCATGGGTTATCAAAATGTCATCTTCAACTTTTTTGATGAACAACTACAAAAAAAATGTTCCTGGGAGTGTCTAGGATCTAGTCAAGACTATAAAACCTGGATGCCCAAATATTTATCCTGGAAACAGACTCTAGAACAAACTTCACTCTTGGTATCACTGTACACCTGTGATGCTATAAAGGAAATAGAAAACTTTGAAGGAAATTTGTCCTTGTGCCTTTTTTGAGGTTTTTTTCTGTTAATGCGCTTAAGTGGTACTGCTATTATGTAAACAGGAATTAAAACGCAGGTTGTATAAATATGTTGCATTTGAAAAATTGAGTGAATTTTGTTCACTGTCAGTGATTAAATGGCCTCACTCCTTGATACCCACCAACTGTGCACAGAACCAGCCAAGGGTTTGCTTCTGAGCTATAACAAGTTGAAGTGTATAATATTATTCCAATAGTGCAGAAATTCCATATTTGTGTACATATTCTTTTTGCGACAGGGTAGAATACAGTGGGTACTGCTGATGGGATATGACCTCACGTCACATCATCTCTGCCTCTAACCAGAGCTATCTCCGCAACAGGGTACTGTACCACAGAGGCAAAGCGGTAAGTCTGACCTGGTGGGCTGATATTCCAGACAAGAGAGTTCTGTGCACACGGATTATGTGAGCTCCATCTAATTGACAGACTTTGCACACCCTGGCAAGTAACTTGTGGCACTCCTGAGCTTCGCCCTCAGGATTGTCAATCTTTGGCTAGTGTAAAGCAGTGTCCTTGCCATTTGCTACCTGTCACTGGTTAAAGTTTCCTAAGTGTTAACATGTTTGCATTTCATTATATCTGCCTAGGGAGATGCAAACAGAAGTGCCAACTTCAATGTCCTATCCCTAATTCTTCCGTGCATCCTTTGTCAGTCAAAGGTTGTCCTCAAGAATAAGAGAGAACTGTTTCCAACGTGTTTATTTTTGCAAGCGATGCTTCTTCAGCATCCTCTTTTTTTAATTTAACCAAAAGCAGATTCCTCTGCATGTTGGTGCTCCCTGTGGCTCAATTAAAGTTGGAAGAACCCGTGTGTCAATACCAACAATGCTTTGGGGATATTGGGTTATGCCAACATATCCAGGTTCTGCCATAGTAGTGAGGGTGCCTCCACCAAGAGGCCCAGATACCCTCAGTTCTTTCAGCATGTTTCAGCCCACCTCATTGCCTGAGGACTTTATTGAGACACTATCTTTGACCTGCAGGAGATGAGGAGTTTTTTTCTTCAGCTCCTCCCTGTCTTGTCCAATTTGGTTAATCCTTAGTTTATGAATAGGTTTTTGCTGAATTTATCATTATTTCTTTTTCTGATATGTAAAGTGGTGGCATTTACTAGCTTTTTCTCATAAGATGACCAAAGCTTTGATGCCAGTTGAGTAGTCTTTAAGGCAGGTCATTTGGATGCTCTGAAGGCTTGTGAGAAGGGAATGGGACTTCCTTATTTATAGATTATTATGGCTGGCTATAGCCCAGGTTAATAAAATTCAAGACAGGTCAACCTGAACTCTTTAGAAAAAGAGTTTGCAAGTAGATCAACAACTGAGGAACCTGTCTGAACCTGAACATAAGAACTGGAAATGAATGAAGTAGGTGAAGTTCAAGCTCCAGGAAAACAAAAAAATAATAACCCCCAAATCCTTTCTGAAGGGAGAGAAGACACTGGTGACTCAATGACAGCACAAATTTGCATTTTTTAAAATTACCAAGTGGTATTTTCACAAAAACAAAACCAAGTGGTATCATGATTAATATTGCATGTGAAAAATCTCTAGGGTATACAAATTCATTGCTTAACTCTGTGATGACCATAATAATCAGTGCATTCATCTTTAAAGCACTTTATAAACTTCAGCTAATATCCCTCATTCCTATACCTGTTTCACAGCTATCCTGTGAGTTAAAGGAAAGCATATACCTTCTCAAAGGAGTTTTTGTGTTAATACATACTTTTATTGAGAAGAAGTCACCTTTGGAGGATCCATCACAGTGGAAGATTCTGCCTAAAGGAAATCCAGTGCCTTTTCTGGGTCATAATCAGTGGTCTTCTTCCTCAAGCAGCCACAAAGTTGGTAAAAGAAAATGGAATAGGAATAGGAATACACAGCACTAATTAACTGGTGAAGGAGGCACTTGTTCAATATTTGATTTTGTTGAGCTGAGGTACAGGTTAAGAATTAATGAACTTTTACATGCTTACTTTGGAATAATCATATATTTTTAATCATGCCTAATAAATAAGGAGAAAAAAGTGTAAGGGAAGCTGTAATTCAGAATCTAAATAGAAAATAATTTTATGCAATGAATGATACAATAATTGGTATGAAGTTACACTTTTGCTACTAGAATTAATGATCTCTGACTTTTCTTCTTGGTAGATATTTAAGACCTGCCAACGAGTAAAATAGCAAAAGTAATTTAATTTTTATCAGCTCAGTTACTTCTTTTTTAGCCATTCAGAAGATCCGGCTTATTCTGGTGGAAATATTACTAGTCCTTCCATTAATTTTGTAAGAAAAAATTTGCAGAACATTTGTTCATAGGCATGATTTTTGATGTATGGTTCCAGATGTGAGTAAGGAAGCTATATTGTATGTTCTGAGGTTTTCCTATTGAGCATTTCTGAAATTTCAGAAATGAACACTGAGTAGGTCTAAAAGATACAGTATGGGGTGCATGAGAGATGTTTTTGACACAATAGGGTCAGAGAAGTTAAAGACACGTTCTTTGTTGGCAATTTTGGCAGAAATACTAAAACACAATGTGGGAGCTGCAAACCTTATGACATTCGGTAAAATGTAAAAGGCTTCACGTCTGTAATATATGACTTGATGTCATGTATATGAGTTGGTAGCTTTTGCACAATATATAATGAATTTCACTTTTTTGTCTGAAGTTTTAAAAGATTTTCCCAGTGTAAATAACTCATACTTGAAGTGCAGTGTGAATTTAAAACCCCCTATTGTCCAAGTGTAAAAAAGTTCATTTCATGATGTTGCAAATAATTTATTCTGTATTCTTAGCTTAATGGCTCCTCATAAAAATGTAAACCATTTTGAGAAACCTTTGGTATCCAAATGAAGGATGTATAAAGAGAGGTATGTATAAAAGCAGGGAACCAATTACCCAGCTGCGTCACTGGAACTTGAAGTTCAGTTATAGTCCCCCGTTACTTTGCTCTTTTATTTGCTGCTCTTGTGTGGGCTGCAATAAATATAACACAACTAGACCTTTCTGCTTTTGTTAGCTGGGCTCCCCTGGCTTCCACTGTTGGAGTGTAGCATTGTGTCTTGGGAGGCAGCACCTACATTTCAGAACCATTTCAGAAAAAGGTTTGTAAACTTTTTCTTTCTAATTGTATTCATATTATATTCAACTGTATTTGCCCTTAGGGGAGTGGGAAGCTCTGATACAGAGTTCATTGTACTTGAGATGCCATTTTGACTGGGAAAGGGACTGTCTGCATGGTAGCAGAGAAAGAACTGAACTAGGCAGGATGATGGAGGCACCTAAATCCAGCTGTGCTGTATCTGGCCAAAGCCTAATGTTCTGAATAAGGCAAATCCAGAGATAATTCAGCTCTGATATATACTGTAGTGCCATTGTAGGAATGATACAGCAAAGCTTAATCTGAAACCTGGTCAGAGGGAGAGGTGATTAGTGCCACAAAGATGATTGGGGCACCTGACATATGAGGCGAAGCTGAGGGAGCTGGGACTGTTCAGCCTGGAAAAGGCTCAGGGGGTCTTATCAATGTGTGTGTGGTGGTGGGGGGGGGTAAGTTGATAAGATGGAGCCAGACTCTTCTCAATAGTGCCTGCTGAGAACAAGAAGCAATGGGCACTAGTCAAAACACAGGAAATTCCATTTCAACATAAGAAAACACTCTTTTACTGTGATGGTGATCACACTGGAACAGGTCATACAGTGAGGTTGTGGAGTCCTCATCCCTGGAGATATTCAAAACCCAACTGGCCATAGCCCTGAGCAACCTGCTCTAGCTGACCCTGTTCTGGGCAGGGGGCTGGACTAGATGATTTTCCAAGGTGCCTTCCCACCTCAACAGTGCTGTAATTGTGCAAGTCTATTTTAGATTAAAACTGACTGCACTCACTCACAATCCTGATCTCATCATACTCACGTACTCAGAAACGCCACTTTGCATGTGTCCAAATACTCTTGCCAGCATGCAGGCATTAAGACCTGTGTCTGGTGAGGGTTCCTTGAGGTGAAAGAGGACAAGGAAATCTGGATATTGAGTTCTTATCACATCTCCTGTTTTCCTTAGACTGGCAACTGCGTGCTGGCTTTGGATGTCCTGTTGTACCCTCCAGGAGCTGACCATGACTGTGATCTTCTGTCTCTCCATCCTATCTCACCTTTCTGAGTATTTATCCACTGCCTGCCTTACCTGGGGTCCTAAAGCTCCAGCCCTTTATCTCCCTGCCATTATCTTTCAGTGATGTGAGCCTTTGTCTAATCTGGGTGGAAACTCTCCCTCGTTCTCAAATCTTCCCTGATTTCTCATTCTGGGTG
This sequence comes from Grus americana, assembly GCF_028858705.1. Classification (NCBI taxonomy): domain Eukaryota; kingdom Metazoa; phylum Chordata; class Aves; order Gruiformes; family Gruidae; genus Grus; species Grus americana. The sequence goes on from NC_072854.1 coordinate 96,683,909, forward strand.
TCCTGGAAAGCTGTACGTAGATGTGCTGGGAACTCGAGCACCTACTAATCTGGGTGCCACCAGTGCCTGCAATTCTTATGTACCTTTTTCTGCTCCTCTTTCTGGTGCTTCCACACCCAGATATACCTCTTCATTTTCCATTCATCCAGTCTTAGCATTTCTATTATAAATTTTTACACCCCAGCAGTATTTAGTGTACTCCCAAGGACTTCTTGAACCAAAGTCTGTATCCATAGGTTTAATAACCCCTGGTGAACTTTTATTTTCCCTTATTAATTTGTCAAATTGGGTTTTGAACATATTTATACTTGGAGGCTTTTTCCTTCCACAGCATTGGATGGCAATTAATTTACTATAAATCCTGTGGGGAAAAAATGCTTCCTTTTATTTGCTTTACAGCTGCTGCCTAAGAGTTTGCTTTGGCATCCCCTAGGTTTTGTGTCAGAAGAAATAACAAATAATTGGCCCATATTAGCCTTTTTATTCCAGTCATCATTTGAAGACTCTACCATATCTTCCATCAGTCATTTCTTTACCAAGATGAAGAATCACAACCCATTGCCTCTTCTCTTCTGGAAGTCATTCGGTCCTTCTTGCTTTTCTCTGTCCTTTTTCTGCTCTGCCACACGATTTTTAAGATCTAAAGCTGTGCACAATGCAGAAGGTACAGGGGTGCTAATGGCTGAACCATGGCGTAATGCTGTGTCGCTGCTTTGTTCACTGTTCCTTTCCTAATATGTCCTAAAATTCCATTTGCTTCTTTTGCCTTTTCTGAGCACCACTGTTTGATGGACATAAAAAAAAAGCTCCAGAATTTCTTTCCTGTGTTGTGGTGAGTACTTAACAGCCCATAAATGTAGATGTTTTTCCCTCTGCATGGGTTTATTTGCACTTATTAATTATCAATGTTTCCTGTCATTTTATTACCCAGTTCTTTTGCAATTCATTGCAATCTTGCAATCAGGCAGTTTTTACCATCACCAAACTTTATAACTTCATTATTTACTTTCTTCTCCAAATCATTGTTATAGATGTCAGATAGCATAGGTTCTAGCTTATTTATTCTTCCAAATAATCTGGACAGATCTGTGCTGCATTGCTTCCCTCTGCCAAAGAGACCTAGATTGACCTCCCAGTTAAACAATACATATATGCAACTGTTTGTCAGCATCCCAAATTGGTTCCTACCAAGTTGCCCAATAAACAAGTCAGACTTCCAGATCTGTACTTACCCAAACTGTTCATCTGCCTACTCTGAAAAGCAGTGTCATGTTTGCCATCTTCCCCCACTGTGGTACTGACAGAGATTCAAGCAGTAAGTTGTACCAGCTAATAGTTCAAGAATTTCATAGCTGAGTTTCTTTAGGACTCCTGAGTAAATGTCACCTCCTCCAGCCAATTTGTTACTGTTTTAGTGATTTATTCTAAGACCTTTTCTCCTGACTTTTCAATTTGAGATGTTTCTTCCAGCTCATTCCCCTGAAAAGGAAAGATCCTCTGTAAGTTTCTCAGTACTGAATTGGAGAGAAGTAGCTCTTTTGCTATAACTGTATCTTCTGCAAGTGCTCCTATTAGGCTGTGATCATCTATCAGCCCTAAAGGCTCTCTGGCGGCCTTTCTGCTTGTGATGTTTTTGAGAAAGAATATTATTGTTAGTTTTTACTCCTTTCGAAAGTTCTTTCTCAAAGTCATTTTTGTCCTTTCTTACTCTGGTTTTACTTTTAACATGCTTTAATTTATACTGTTTTCCGGTTTTCTCCATTGTATATGATGTCCACATTTTGAAGCATGCCTCCTTGTTTTTAATATTCCTCTTTACTTTGATGCTTAGCTTTACCACCTTTTATTTCACTTCCTTCAAAATCTCCAGCCAGCCATATATTTTTACAATGTTGCCTGTAAACAACTCTGTACCACTTGTGAGTAACTTCTGTTGATTTTTTAATTATTATTTCTTTTTGTCTAACCTACAAATTAATTATTCCTGGGTGAGGTTTTTGGTTTTGGCTTTTTAAGTCCTCCAAGGAGGCAGATTATGAGTACATCGTGGTCTGAATTTTCAAAAGTAACATTTTGAATCAGAACCTCTGCTGGTTTCAGAAATTAATCAATCAACAGTTTCTTTTCTTTTGGCAGTTCTCTGACCAGTTTCTTCAAGAATGTAGTTACAGCAGGAAATGGCACTTGTCCATCTGTATGTCCATCTATATGACATCAATAAATTGTCTCACTTCTGTGTGTTTTCTGTCCCTCCAGTGGCTCTGGTCTCACTCAGCATGTCAACACTGACAGGTTGATATGGTTGTCATACCGCCTTTTACCAAGAGAGCACAAAACCCTTGCTGTCAATGTTTAAACCCGGATGTTCTAGATGCTGTTAGACTTCCAGCATTTGTATGGAAATAAGTATTTACTTGTGGTCTTCTTGTCTATTTTGGTGTGCACTACATAAATTGGACTTTATTATTGAGACTGCTATTGAGATGTCATTGTTTCTTGTCAGAATTTTATTGATTTCTGACCTAACTTGTGTTTTTTCAAAGGACAGAGAGTTTTTATGACTTTCCCAGGAGAGGATGAGTCATTCCAATCTTTGTGCTCTTGCCACAGCCTTTCATTTTAAAACTCCCCTGGCACCTTTGTAACTTCAAATGCCTACAATGTGATTTTTTTGGTGTAGACAGAGACTGTCTTTCCTCTGCAGGCCTATTTCAAAAGTGTCCTTGGTTACTAATTAATCCTCTTTTCTAATTAATCCCTCTTCTCTGATCAGAGAGAGGGAGAGAGAGCAGTTAACCTAAGTGCTAATTTTTAGGGCATTTGAATAATTATGTACTGGTTGCCTAGGTTGATGCACATCTATCGCAACTAGCAGGATGGAATCTGGTCTCTCCCGGAGTGGAAAGCGTTGCACCAGATCTTAGGTCTATCAGCCTGAATTAGTCATCATGCTTGCAGCACAACTGGCTTGTTTGAAGATATCTCTGTTATATCCACAGGACAGCATACTGGTTTATGTAATCACACCATGAATTCCTTATAGAGTATATGAGTAAAGGCAGATATCCAAAATGGGTTTCACAGCCACCAGTGGTTCTATGAGTACTCTCCAAGCAGGAAATAATTTAAGCCAAACAATAGGAAATACTGAGGAGATAATGAGGTTGGGAAATATGTTTCTCAGTAAGGCGTATATGTTTAACTCAAAGCTGGTAGGTGGTGCATCTGTGGGACCAGGATTCACAATTCAGAATATTCCTCTGGGGTTTGTTACCCAAGACCGTCTTTTGGATGTCTTAGATATAGCAAAAGTACTTGACATGAGATCAAGGATGTAGAAATGGAATGGTCATTTTCATTATATATACACTTGCAGGATATCCCAAAGGCTTGCATAATAAACTATTACTAGACAGCATAAAAATAACTTTGTACACACTCTGACTTTTTTTACTTATACCATCCTATGTCATAAGAAATTTCATTGACATCACAGGTGAATCTGGAAGTGGAAATTTGCAGAGAAAGCATCCTGGGCCCATGAATGAAGACAGAACTTTGGACATCTCTTTTCAGTTAGCAGAGATGTGAAGATTTGGCCCATGCTTTCAAACTCTGAAATATCTAACTCAATTTTACATTCATAGAAAAGATTCAAAATTACATATGAAACCTGTCTGCAAAATTCCAAATCATTTCAAACTGTTGGTGATGAAGAAAGACACTTTTCTGGCTGTAAATGAAACTGTGTATCTTCATCATAGGTACTCTTCCTGGAGGTAGATGCAATTCCTTAAACTCAGTATCTCACTGATTCTTCCAATAAGTAATGAAGCCTGAACAAGATTAAGAGATTTGGGAATATATGTCATTATTCTAGAGCTTGTATGTACAGTAAATGGCCGAAACCATCTGCAAAATATTTTTGGAGGGAATGACCAACATGTCACTGAACATTGCAGTGGAGGAGAAAATGAGAATTCATTTCCAGGCTCAACCTGGCTTGCTGCTTCCTTGTAATAAGAGACCATTTCAACGCAGGCAGCTTATAAATAAAGTCTTCTCATTGAATGTGGAAAATATTGCACACGTTGTGTAATGTATATGTTAAATAAAAAAGTCTCCCTTGTTGGACTGGCAGCTTGAGGCTGCTCCATTAGCTCAACAGCAGAGTTGTGGGCCCCTTGGCCCCATCCCACCAACCCTAGTTTGGCTTGGGAAGTTAATTTTGAATTTGGCATGGGCACAAATTTATTTAAGGCAATGTTTGTTAGGTTCTAGCTGGTGGATGGAAAAATATCGTATTTGATGCCCAAATTATGACCTCCCATGTGGAACTCCAGCAATGACTTAAAACTAAGACTAGGAGAAAATGTAAAATGTAGGCATAGATCTACTTCAGCACTTTCAACTACTATGGCTTCAGCCAGCTAAAACACTCAGCAGCAGAGCCCACAAGATAAAATCTTAGTTCTGTAAGATCCTGCGTGACTGGGCCCTAAAATTCCTTATCAGCAAAAGCACTCCAAATTTACTAAACAAAAGGGGTTAACAGAATAAGATTCTGCTGGATCTAAGTTGCCGAAAATTAATTTCCCCTTCAGTCAGAGTTGGCTGTCAGGTATTTTCAAGGACTTTTCTTTGAGCATGTGCAATTTTCTTTTCCCTTTTATTAAAAAGAAATTGACTGTGTTTCTGCACTACTAGCTCTATCTACCCTTCAGCAATTTTGCCCTCTTGCCTGGCTCTTTATTTTGTAGATGACTAATATTGTCTCTCCTCATCTTTCTCTCCCTCTTCCTGCTTCCAGCTCTCATAAACACTGTCATTGCCTCGGTTTCTGTGGCCCACATAGGCTTTGACCAGACTAACAGTGTTACAGAACCATGATACCATTGCTGGGGAAGCAAAGGAACTTTAATAACAAGCTCCTTTTATGAGAGAAGGTAATCTTTCTGGGAAAGAACAAATAAACTTGCTCTTTGTTTTGAAATTTCTTCTGTTTATTTTCAGCTAAACCTCATATTTTTCCCATGTTGTTAATGTTTTCAGGTGCCTTTCTTGTTTTTTATGGTTCTTATGACCTTAACATTCATCAAAGCTGAATAGCTAAAATTGATTTGGTTTAGACATAGCAATAGAATGAGTCATGTCAGTAAACTTGTTCAACCATTTACTGAAATCTGGAGCCTCATGTGTGTTTGCAATACATACATGCTTGAGAGGAACCTTGCTTAATGCTTTCAATGGACTTTCAAAGACATTTGGGTCCCTCTTCATTTGTGACTTATTTCTGCTACTGCCGTGCACTTGTGACTTTCCTCTGTTTTTTTGGCATCCACAATGACTTAGTGAAAGAGCCCATAGGTAAAGCTAGGTTTTGGGAGGATGGGGATATGAGCGACACCCAAGTTACTCTTTGTCCCCTTGAAGCAGGGGTCAAGTTAGAAAAAAATATGGGTAACATTCTGGCTAACAGGTCAGACAAATGAATTTATTGACATTTCCTTGAAAGAAATGCAAGTCATATAGGCTATATTGGTTCCCTGTGAGAAGCCATGTTTGTTTGTTACAAGGCCAGAGATACAGATGCCAAACTTGCATTGTGTCATGCATTATTCCAGCATGTAAGCCTATTTTTTTGGAAGATTAAGAAAAAGACATGCTTAGAAATCATTTTATATTTATTTACCTAAAATCACTAGTAACTTGTTTCGCAGTGAAATCAGCTACAGTTCTTTGTCTTCAAACAAATAGAAGCTAACCTGAATGGCTGAAGCTTTTAAAGGTTCATAATGTCTGTTATGGTTGCTACAAATGACTGTTGCCCAGAAATGCTGTCAAAAGATTTAAGAACATAAAAATATTTTTTGAGTACTGCAGAGGCACAGATAGGACAGTTATAGTTGTTCTGGAAAGCATATATCTGAATTTCATGAATCTTGTTCATCAACCATACTTTTCTAGGAAAAAGACTTAAGAACATAAAAATATTTTTTGAGTACTGCAGAGGCACAGATAGGACAGTTATAGTTGTTCTGGAAAGCATATATCTGAATTTCATGAATCTTGTTCATCAACCATACTTTTCTAGGAAAAAGACACACTGTCACTGTGAGTGCCCAGATTTCTGAGCTCAGTTTTCATAACTACATGTACAAAGAGCTGCAAACAGACTACAAGTCAGCTTTAAGAATATTTTATAATAGCCTTTAATTTAGTGGTCAGTAAATTATAGGAAATGCTCTTCTGCTAATCTTGCCAATACATTTCCCCAAACTTTCTCCAGTAACCACATCACTGTTGTTTCCTGGACTGCATTTCCAAGCGGCTGACTGATGTCTGTTGAAGAATCTCTTGAAATGCAGAGTAACTGCACTGATGAATGACCATCAACAAGTGACTAATCCTTGGTGGCAGAAAGTCCATGTGAAGTGCTTGAACTTAAAAGCATATGCACAAAAAGGCAGTGGTAAGCACCATTATGTTGGGTTTTTCTCCTGAGACTACTATAATAAAAGCATGCAGAAGGTGTGGCTTGCGTCTTTCTGTTGAATGATAACAATAGTTGTTGTTGTTGCTTTTAAATGAAAATGTACGTATAAACTTGTATTGGCTGGTGCTTCCATGGAATGTGGGTTTTGAGTAGTTTAAAGAACATCTGAGATGCAATTTACAAGTATGCTGATATCACGAAAAATGAGAAGCCTTATGAATATTACACGTGGATGTAGTAAGTAACCTTGAACTCTTGTAGCCCTCTTAGCTCAACTGGAATGAACAATATACATTATCCAAGCCAAATTATTTTCTTGTAATGTGCCTGTCACAAAGACAGCATAGCTGAGCTTCTGAATACAGATAATAAATATTAATAGCTGGACCTAGGGGAATTGTGCTGATTTGTTCAGGCTACCATCTCAGGATCTGAGGTTTGAAGGAGATGCCAATACAATCTGATGCAAGGTGAAACAGCTGAGTCTTGCGCAGCACTTCTCTAGTAACTGGCTCCAACGAAGCAATGATAGCTGTAGTGAAACACTTTAAAAAGCAGCCTTAAGCTAGTCTAGCTGCTTTCCAGTGTGTGGCGCATGTAAAAAAACATCTTTGGACAGGTTCAGTAGTATTCTTTGGCACACTGACATTTTTATAAATTATGTCTTTTGCATTCAATATTTATGTGGAAGCTGTTTGTATGTTAGTGTTTGTTATGGGCCAGCTTCAAAAGGTTTGGAATTCCAGCTTTAGCTAAGCATTTAAAAGTTCAGAGGCTTGTCCAAGGCTTATCCAACCCCTCAAGTATGAAAACCCAGAGTGGAAACAGTCTGATGGGAATAACATATTGCTCTCAAATGGAGCCAGTCTTGTAACCCCTTTTGTTTCTTTTTTTCTCACTTCTGCCTCCTCCTTTCTGTGCTGTTCCTGAGGTAGGATCATCCCTTAGACCAGGCCTTAATGCCCTCTTCAGTCATACATTTTCTAAGGACCGATTAGTTCTACAAATCCCACAGATGCTAAATCAAGTCTGCTGTACTCAAGTTTCTATCTTTCTCCCCAGGACTGTTTTATATCTGCTGCATTATGTGATTTTTGTGCTGTTTTATTATTTTTTACATAAACGTGTGATTGAAGGAATACATCTTACTCCTGGAGTGGAAAGCCAATAAGGCTGGTGACTCCCGTATCCAGCAGAGGTTTTTTTGTAGTTCTGTAGAGGCTGCAAAGGAAATTGTGTCTCCTTTCCAAGAAAGTTTGCCCTTACCATAGGCAACTCTATCGTTCCTCTGGGAGCACACTGGGAAAGCGCTCTCCACTCTCCAGTGTTATTTTGGTGTGGAAGTGAGAAAGAATGAGAGAACAAATTGAATTAAAAAGAAAAAATTCTTCTTTTCTCAGGCTTTCTCATTAGTTTTTTCTGGTATTTTCTTCTTATAGTCAAGGTGGAAATAATGCCAAGAGAATTTCCTTGGTGACATTTTGGTGCTCTCACCTGGTCCCTCTTGTAATAGAGGAAAAAATTAATACAACTCTTTAAAGGCTCAGTTAGGCTCTGTTCAGGATTTATACAAGTTTTGGATTAATTTGAAATCTAGATCTAAATACCCTCAGTCTTTGGTGAATTTGAAGTCTCTCTTTGAAAACCAAATTACTGGCAATCATTTCTCCTCATAAATAAAAAAAAAAAAAGACTGACACAAAGTACCTCAGAACAGCAAGGCATTTAAAACCTGATTCAGCAGTTTACCAGCTGAAATTGTATCCGGGGAGGTCCAAGGCTGTGGTGGTGAAACGTGGGATGGCACCTCCTCCTCTGCTTCGCTGCCTGATGGGGGCAAAACACCCTGTTACCTGCTCACCTCTTGCTAGCTCTGCTTTGTTTCTCCTTAATTATCCTGGCAGGGCTATGATAATGGTGATGCATAGATTTTTAATGCCGATTATTTTCTAGCCGCTTTTTGTTCTAGTTGTTCTTTTTGTTATCCCAAAACTCATACAAGTCCAGATTGCTGAAGGCTGAGCCGCTTTGCCTGCCGTGCAGGGTCAGCAAAGAGAGCAAAGACGGCCACTTTGTCTCTGAAACCATGGGCACCGTGAGAAAAAAGCACCCAAGTGGAAACAACCACCATGTCTATTTTCTTTACCGAAATGCTTTATTATATGAGAACATATAAAAAAAACCCAGAGAGCCGCCACAAGTTTCATGAATACGTTTGCACAGAAAGTGTAAACAATTAGGAAAATTGTTCCTCCACTTATATTTGTTTTTCTCTTTCTGAGTGGTAGCCTTAAGCCTATGTGAATTACCATGACAGGGAAGGCCTGCCAAGCTCTCTTTCTGAATAGTACTAAAATGTCTCTGGAATCCGTTCTGTGTGAGGAAAGCACAGACAGTACCTTTCCTCCAACTCTCACAAACTAGTTTGGTAAATAAAATATGTGACCGCAAAAGGGAAAGGGGGTGGGGGGGGAAGGGAAAAAAAAAAAAAGGTACAGCCCTCAGGCTGACTAATTTAAGAAATGGACACACACCAATGAGTCCATGGTCATCCACAAATGATATCGTATTTTAAAAAGGCTACTTCACTAAAATATTTGTGACAGAAATGTGGGTGCCCGTAATAAGTGTGGTATGCTGCCAAAAGAATGCATATTCCAAAAAAATATACCAAGTAATAGCGAATTTGTGGCCATTTATCTTATAAACCTGTTTCCTGTTTTAGACTCAGCGGGTCAGAAATTCACTGCTGTAAACTGCACAGATCCATTGACTTCTAATTTATAACAACTGAAAACAGGGTCTAGAAGGAGTCTAAGCAGGGATTGAAAATCTTACCTCTGTCTGTAATGTTTTTCATCTTTCCATACAGGACAAATAACAAAACTGTATCTGAAATGCGGAATTACCTATGCTAGAGGGCGTGGGATTGACCTAAGCTAATTTTCTGCCTCTTACACATGTACACGGTGGAAAGGCTGTTTTGTTTCGAGTTTGGGGCGGGGGGGGGGGGGCGTGGTTTGAGGCAGAAGTGAGAAATCATTTTGGAGATTATACGAGTGTGTTTCCAGATACAACAGTCCCAACTTTAGCCTCAGGTGGGGGAGTTTTCCATTTCCCTCTCAGCTTATATTAAATCACATTGCTTTCTTGTCATAGGCATAATCCTTTCATGAGAAAACCTTGAAGGTATTTCAGAAGGGGAAGAAAATCCTTCTCTGCAGAGTCACCAGAGACTTTGGCTATTGCTAATTGATTCTACATGGAGAGCGTGCAGTGGTGACAGCCATCAGTCTGAAACGGTGAGGCAAAGAGTTTCTGACCTTCTTTGAAGTGCTGTGTGCAGGAGCTCTTGGAAAAGTAGAAAGTTTCTCTTTGCCTGCTGAGGTCTTCTGTGCCACAGGCTGTGTCAGGGTGATTTGCTCTGTGTGTGTTGGGAGGGGTAAGGATGGGCACCCTGGGGGACACGCTTCGGGTGTAGCACTAAACTCACTGCTTAAGCGGAGGGGAGGTGGCGAGGCCAATCGACCCCGAGATTTTTCTCAGTTTTAGAGAGATCCTTGCAATGACTTGCAATGCCCCTTCCTAAAGGCTTGATTTCACTTAGAAATTTGTCTAGCGGAACAATAGGCTACAAATGCAAAATCATCATTTGTCTTGCTTGGTGCTGACAGGCGAGATCCCCAGTGGGAATGGAGCTACGCTCTCATTAATTCAGCCTATGTCCCAGGCATGTGCAGTGTAGAGGTGGTGGGCGAAGAGCACCTTCTGGCAGCAGCAAACAGCACGGATACTGATGCAGAGGAGGCGAGCACGCCGGCAAGGCTGTTGGGAGATGCTCCCCAGCACAGGCAGCCTCAGCTGCAGCAGCTGGCCCAGGCAGCCTGGTCCACTGCAGAGGTTGCCCCAGGTCTCAGTACATGTAACCCAGACTTTGCAGCCTGCTCTTCCCAAACCAAGTCATAGAATCATAGAATGGTCCAACTGTCTCTGCTGGCACTTGCAAGTGAATCCTCAGCTGTCGTCTTCTGCTGCTGTGAAAGGAAAGATTTCCCCAACCTGATGCAGAGTTTGCAGCGTTCCTTTAGTCTGCTCCTTGAGGTGAGGAGGAAGATTTCAATTTTTTTACATGGCAATGAAGTCATCCTTCTCTGGGACAAATATTCCTAACCTACCTTCTGTTTGCTGCAGCCTGGTACAGTGCAGTAGCAAATTGTTTGCCCTTAGGCAGTACATTTGCAATCCCTGCAGGATGGGCACCATCCCTGGCAGCCGTGGTTTGCCAGAGAGGAGAGATGAAGCCTACGGGAGCCATGGAAAGCTGTACCGCATCTTCCCTACCCCTCTCTAGGTGAGCCAGCCGTGGACCCCTAGCTACACCTCCACGAGGGCGCGGGAGGCTGGGAGAGGAGCCGAGCAGCCTTGCTGCTCCAGTGGGCCTGTTTGCTGCTGTAACCCAATGTGCTGTGACAGCCCTTTGCTGGGCTAGCAAAGAAAATAAACACTGTTAAGAAACTTCTGCAGATCCAAGAGATGAAACTGAGAAGCTGATAATAGTGAGCGGTTATGAAAGGCATATGATGGTAACGCAGTACCTTGGCAGCCTCCTCTCAAAAGAAAACAGGACATTCCTGGCACACCAGGTAACACTTCGCTTTAGAGTTACTGCCACAAAAGGCTGATTAACTTCTAAGCCATAAATTCCCCTGTGCGCCATCATGAGGACCAGATAGCAAAAAATTCAGGTGTCCTGTACGTTTTAACAAGGGCTTCTGTAAGTATGGAGTGATATATTTAATGGGGTCTGACCTTCAGCTTTGGGGTTTGCATTTGTTCGTTGTACCTGAATTATTCCATATAGTTAATCTTGAATGAAGCTATAAATTACGTGCTTGTGTTCATACAACCTAAATGTATAATTTGAGAGAAATGCCATTGAATGTTGGGAGGCTTATAAAATGGACTCATGCTTGAAAATGGAGTTTGTGAGGAAATAATAACTGATTGGACTTAACAGTCTTGCATGATTTCAAAATCTAGATTTGAGCTTATATATAAAAAACATTTGTCTTGGACTCATTTCGAGTAGATTTTTATTTCTTATGAATGGAATGATTTAAGAAGTTCTTTACAAATCAGTAGACTTGAAATTAACCCCAACAGTCACATCTCAGGAATTTCAGAGTTCAGCTGAAAGGTGTTTTCAACAGTAGTATTTTAAATTATACTTGTTTTGTGATCACCTCTTCTGAGCTCTGCTAGCATTATTAAAAATAGCACAGGCTGTGGAAGTTGTGTCATGGGTAGAGCAGGTCAATACCCAAAGTTTTCAACGAACAGGAAATTTTGATGTTTTGTGGTTTGATCTTCTGAAAATAAGTGCAATAAATAAATAAGTAAATAAACTTAGGGAGATTGGAAATTAAATATTATTTTTATTCCTGCCTATATTTTCATTTGACTTCTCTACCAAAAAATCCAATCATTTACAAAGCTCTAATTCTGATGATGTGAGATTTCTTTTGCGAAAGTATTTGCTTTTTATGGTATTTTATTTATTTATCTTAGTCAAAAAGTTAAAATACCTTGCCTGAAAGGGAAAATATTTGGATTGGAATTGAAGTCCTCTGCTACTCTGTAGGCATGAGAGTTGCCTCTGTGGGTAGGCTCTCCAGCCAGATGGCATTCAATGTGCTGTTTAGCCAGAGCTTTTCCAAAGACCCTCTCTGCAAAAGGGGAAACTATTGTACAGGAACCTGTCACGTGAAGCTCCCCGTGTATTGAGGAAGCGTATTTTCACAGTGTGTTGGACTTTGCTGGAATGTTTAAGTTGGTTCTGAAATACCTAGGATTTTTTCTAAAATAACTGTTTTGGAAAGATAACATTTTTTTCTAACAAGCTGTAATGGAGAACTTCCAACATTTTGTTTGAATTATTTGCAGTTAAGTAGGAAAAGACAATGTGACATTCTTAATAAACCCATAAAATATGTTGTTAGTAGAGATAGATATCTTAGGAGTAAAACGTAATAATTGGCATGCGTAAAAATCTGTCTCAGCTAATCAAGTGTGGTTTTAAATGATACATTTTACTTCCTTCATTTTTCCACTATGGAAAACAACTACTTTTTAAAGTAAATGAGGATATACTTTATATTGCAAGCCTCCACCTATTCAAGTGTGTTTGACTGTTATGTTTCTGAAAAGAACTCCACTTCAAGAACTCCATAGTAATTTCTGAGAGCAGGGTAAAGCTCCACAGTCCTTGCAGAGCACGTGCAACCCGTTCAGTACAAACTATGTTTACCTTTTGAGATTCATCTATTGTCACATTTATACATGATGACATCCTTACGTCTGGTGTCTCTATAGTCTCAATAAAAAAAGTCTTGCTGACTCTGGAGAGGTTTTGCCTTTTAGAGCTTGCAGACTTCCAAGGCTTGGTTACCCTTCCTTAGTCCATGGGAGGGCTGGTGGACCTCACCATACTTTAGGGAGCTCACGTTCAGCTTTCAGTCTCATGGCAAGCTTCCTGGTCCAACCTGTGCTGCGCAAATACGGGAGGTGGGAACTTGCCACGTTCTCTGACATATGCATTTTGATGCATGCGTCAGGCAGGCTGGGGGACGGTGGGGAACCCACCACCTCAGCCTGACAAGTGTCACCAACTGCAGGGCTGGTCTGGGCAACATGTTGGAGATCTGCCTCTTTCTCCCCAACTCATCTATTTTATCTCTTCATGCTCTTTTTGTGATCTCTCGGGAAAACATACAGAGGAAAGAAGGCTGATAATGCACCCCTTTAAAAACTCCCTGTATTTCATGCTGGTTTTATTGCATCCATGCTATTGGGGACTTTGACGTGACAGACATTTCTTTCTCTGCCTTTTTCTGCCCAGCGGGAGAGTACAAACAAACCATCGAATGAAAAAGTTTTGCAAAAAAATATTATTGTTGGCCTAATTTTATGAAGGATTGTGTTGCTGTGGCATGCTTCCTCGTGCTCCCTCTGGGAAACAAGAAAGAAATCAGTATTTTTGAGTGTTTTAGCTGGAAATGGAGCATAAGATACTGCCTGTGACATGAAAATTGTCCCTGTTGGGACTCAGGATACCCCTGTCTTTATCTAAATCAACTAAGCATGGCAAAACCTGGAGAACTCTTGCTCTAGTTCCTGTTTTGGAGACACTCATGGCTGGTAGTTGTTTTGTAGAATGGGCAAACTGCTGCTTTCACTGATAAAAGCTGAGCCCCTGAGTAGGTCCAAGAGCAGCAGCCTACAAAGGGATTGCAGATAGGATGATACTGGAGCTGCGGTTCTGGGCTTCATTCCTTTGAACTGATAATATGTAGTTGTTTTCTGAAGTCCAGCCTGGCCCTGGCTCCATCTTCCATTTCTGATTCACTGATTTAATTCACATAGCCTTTTGGCTCCTCAGAAAATGCCTGCTGATGTTAATGAAAATCCTCCCCTTGGCTTAAAGGGACTTTGTGTCAGCCTCTTGAGGCACATGGACTAAAATGATTCTTGATGCCCTCAGGAGAAAGTGTGTTGGAGAGAAGATTTTCCCATCCCACCTGCCTAGCCTTGGCAACTTGTTTATTTGTGGTGCTGGAAAAAAAAAAAAAAAGCCTTTGTGGACATCTTGTTATCACTATTTGAAGTATTTCTGCCATCTTGGAGACATCAGCTTCTTTGTATCCCATGTGGATCCAAAAGAGAACTTCTTTTGCATTCTGTCAATGCATATATTATAAATGGAGTTTGATTATGAGCTGCAGTTTGTTGAAAAATTAAGCCAACCCTGATAATGCAGAAGTTTTCACTGAGCCATCATGAAAAACCTAAGTTGTAGATAATTTCACAGTAAGTAAGCTTCCCTCAACAATTTATAATTAAGATAATAACAATATTATTTAAATAATACTGGCTGAGCTCTGACATATGTTTCCCCTCCTAAAATCTTAATCATCAATACTCCACAGAAAAAACAACTTGCATATTTTTGTGCTTTATCAACTAATTTGAAGTGACTTTCTTAACACTGTTCACTGTTAATGGTTTATAAATGATCACTAGCTGCCTCCTCATTCTCTGCAGAAAATTTTGAAACCATCAAAAACAAAAACCTGAAGGTGTACGCCCAAAGCCTCATTTGTCCGTGTGATTGATGGTGAAGTAACCCAGCATGGCAAGTTTCACTCCAGATTTTTTGGTAAAGCAAGAAAAGTACAAAGACCGGGCTAATTTTCAGATCCGAGCACATAAACTGCCTTAATGCTGTACAAGTCTTACTTTCCCAAATCTCAACTGACACGCTTTTGATTTCTACCTGTAGGCTACCAACAGTTTCTCAGGGTAAGAACTAGCAAGTCAGTTCTGCTCTAGTCACTTCCAGAAAGCCAGAGGCATTTGTACCTGTGAACGGAGGGAAAAGACTGAACTAGAGTTAAAAATCTGGGAATGAAGGCAACTACACTGGCAATGCATTTGGAAGTTCTGTTATGAGCGTCAGTCCAGTAATTACAGAGGCTCGTTGCTGCCTTGTAAAAAACTCAAAGAGCAAAGCTCCTGATCTCTGTCGCTCTCACTCCCGCATCTCTTCTGTGTAAAACAATAATCCTTTTACGGCACTGATTTTTGGAGGCTGGCCTTGCTCCTCCTCTGCTTGCTACCTGTCTTAAGGACATGGAATCTCCATCTGCAATAGACGGTGGGAAATTGCTTCTGTCAGGTCTTAGCTGCCCTCTTGGTTTGGGAAATGGGTTTCCGTGCGTCCCTGCATCACCCCAACAGCTGTTTCTTCAGGGATCACTGAGAGTCTCGGTGCTGTCTGAGAGGGGTTCACCTCCACTGCCTCTCTGCCATGACCGCTGGGTGATGGGGATGGTGGGACCCTGCTGGTGCTTCCTCCGAGAGTCCCTCCGAGCAGCCACCCATGGCCGCTGGCTTGGCACCTGGGCTGACCCATTCTGGAGAGGATCTCTGGGTGGGGTGAGGAGGGAAGTGGGGGAACACTAGGGCCACATCATCTCCTTTGACATGGGGTTATGTCGTACGGTCTCAAATCTCCAGCTGCTCCTCAGCTTCCTTCCAGATTCAGGCCTTTGCCCCTTGTGCGCTGGGCCATACAGGGAGATGTTTTGGTGACAGCCACCAACCATGAACCAGCACAGCTCCTGAGCCATGACCCAGCCACACGCCTCCTCTGCCTGACATGCTGGTATTGCTTCTGCTGATCTAAACTACAGCAAGTTTTCGTTCTATTTTAGCAGCAACAAAAAAATGCAGAAAACATCCCTCAAATTACCCATCCCTCGCCGATTAGCATGCCTGTGTTCTTGCAAAGTGCAAAGCCAAACCAAGGCTGCTGAAACTACTCGTTAGAGGTGTCTGTGCCGCATTGCACGGCAGTTGCAGTATTTGTGGTGAAGTGACTAAGTGGCTTTTGGAGCTTGGTAATGGGATGCACATACTTAGACTTATAGGTTGTTTATTCTAGTAGTCTTGGTCAACGGTAAGCAGAAGTTAGTGATTTACAGGCGTAGTTGTCCATTTAAAACGAATAGTTTAGCTGCCTCATCTGAAAAGCACAATTGCTCAGGCAAGTGGTACCCTTGCTGCCTCTCCCAGCAGAACCTTACGATGCACTGGGAGCCGTTTGTTTGTTTGTTTTTTTACATTGTGCCGTGGAGCAGGATTCTTCAGAAATGTATATGAACCTAAAAAAAGGCTGCAGGGAATGGAGTGGTATTTTTTCAAATGAATGTAACAAATCACATCGCAAATTTCCACTGCTTGGCTTCAGGGCCCATTTATTATTAGACTTCTCACCAAGGAGCGTGCATCCTCAAGCAGGCTGAGGCAGGTACGGCCGCTAAATGGGGCGGCCTTTGACACTGGTGGATGGACTGCTGATCTGCCCTTCCAGGTTTGGCCCACACAAAAAAGTTTCAGGAAGTGAAGCAGGGATGATTCCTGAACCAGGAGGAGGGATTTTATGGGCCCGGTGATGATGTACTTCCAGTGTTTTGATGTCCCACGCTGCAGGGGGAAGAGGGGATGCAGGAGCAGGGGTGGGCTTGGCCTCAGCACAGGGACCGCGCCATGCTCTTGGGCTTGCGCAGGCTTAATGCTGGGAGTCAGTCTAAGAGGCTTGCTGTAGAAACGGGTGGTGGGTGTATGATTTAGCATGACCCTAAGGTCAGCTCTTATTCTAAATGTGCCCCATGTCTTTGAGTACCTAAGTATTTTTGAAAATCTGAGCATTATTCATTTCCTCACTGAGTTTACAATGCAAAGGATTGGTAAATGCTTGAGGGTTATCAAAAATTACCAGTATTGAGGGGTCTATGGCCAGGCTGACTTCACTTAAATACAAGTCTTTCAGCCATAGATACCGTCTTTTGTGGTCAGAGCTGATCTAGACCGACAGAGCAATGCTGAGCTTTACCCTTCTGCAGATAAACAGAGACTGGCAGGCTTAAAGCTGTCAGTGCAGCTCTTTTAATCAATACAAAATTTATTCAGAAGTTTTAGAATGGGAAAAATAATCAAAGGAAGATAAACATTAACAATTTGATCCTAGGTAGTCAAGATATCATTCTCTTTTAGTCAGTTACACCTGGGATATTGTGTTCAATTGTAAGACCCACTTCCTCTGAAATATATTGAAATGCTAGCCAGAGCTCAGAAAACAGTGTTAAAATTAATCACAGGGAGGAGAGGTAAGACATCTACAGACAGACAACTGTCTGAAAATAATAAAAAAGGGCACACTTCATGGACAGAGGAAAGGGATTTAATCTGTGAGAAGCAAAATTAAAAAAAAAAGAAGAAAAAAAAAGGATTTTAGGCTGAGCAGCAGACTGTCAAAGCAGACTTTCAAGAACAAAAATGTTGTAAAGAACAAACTTGAACTGAAACAAAATTGCAAATTTTAATAGCTCTTTCTTCTTTCTGTTCTCTCTGATCTATATCAATCATCCAACACAGTAATAACAATATCTGCTCCCCCTGAAAGTCAAAGGTGAAATATGGATGGATTTTCAAACTGCAAAATATGAAGCCTGTTAAAAAGAGTAGTTGAATGTGCCTTTATACAACCTGAATAGAATTTCACAGGCCCCTAATAAACTAACAGGAGCATAGGTACAAATTTGGGACTTGGTAAATCTTGCACTGGAAAACCACACATCAGTGTGTTTCAACAGCTGATGAATAAAAAACGTGTAAGAATCTGGAATCCAGGTGTTAGGGGCGAGCACACAGAGATGAGCGTTCGGCTCCGTTGTGTTTAGTCAGTCTGTATTCACCAGAGATGGTCCTAAGGCTGAGATCACCAATCTAATTTCACTTGTCTAGGCATCAGTCTGGAAGGAAGTATGGTCCCTAACGTAAAGACCACTGCTTTATTTAGTAAGCCATGTAATCCTCTTGTGTAACATGAGCAATAATATCACATTACATACACTGTAACTAACAAATTACCAAGATTGATCTTGTAAATCCATAGAGAGAATGACAATTTACTACCCCCCTGTAAAGCATTTGTATAATCCAAGCTACAGTTCCTAGCACAGAAGTAGAAAAAAACATCATTAGGCAATTATCGCAAACATCGTTTTCATTTCTGCAGAGGTTGTTCTTTTTTAACCTAGTTTTTCAGTCACAATTTAGCCAAAGACCACTAATAAATGCAGACAGCCTCTTAGAAAAACTGAAGTGTGAACTTGCTATACAGCTGCTAGGAAGAAAAAAACCTTTGTGATTTCCAATACAGGATACAATCTTTTTTTCATTCTTAACATCCATGTATTTTAAATGGACAATAATGCCTCAGAGCCTAGAAAGAAGAACATTGAGCAAAGCCAGCTATATTCTCCGTTCTATATTTAAAAGGGATGTGTTTCTGACTCATATGGTGGAAAGATGATTCAGGTTTTATATTTTTCCTTTTAGTAGGGTAGAAACTGATGTTAGTACAACAGTGTTTGGGAAGATATGCTCTAATAGTATGTTTGAATTCTCAGCTGGGCCCAAAATGAAGATCAAAACAGAACACACTGCGGGTAAGAGAAGAAACATTAGCAACCAAAATAAATCTTTCAGACAGAGACGTGTGCAAGTGTGTGTGCAGTTTCACAGCCCTCGGATTGCCACAACCCGACCCTTAACTGTGTCACCTACCAGCAGTGCATGCAGCAAGGAAATGTGGGCTACTGAGTAAGAATCAGTCCAACGTGCCATGCTGCTTCCTCAGACTCTGCAATTCCCTCTTTCTTCTCCCTCACACAAGCATCAAAGTGGATCTCTGAACACTGGGAGCCAAAACATCCCAGAGCTGAGCACTGCCGAAACAGATTCGTGTAGTCGGACACTGCAAGATGTTCACAGGTGGTTAGAACCGTGGGATGTCCTACCCGGATTGTCCCACCTGTGTCGCATGCACCTATGCTGAGAGGTTACTGCACGTGTCCTGGTCTTTGTCCAGCAGCGTTGTGGGTTGTCAGCCAGGGCAGGTGATAGGAACAGCCATGCTCCCTACGTTTCTGCGGGAGACAATAAGGGCAGGACTGCCTTTTAGCGTTGTTTCTCTCCCAGGAAGCATCAGGAATGGCCGAGCTGATAAGGTATCACATCACTGTACACTCCTTGCTAATATGCTTTTATCAGCAGTCCCTAGTGTGCAATTGCTCTAGTTCTCCTGTTTGAACTGATCTAATGCTGCTTATAGGGCAGAACAGGTCTTTGGGATAAAAACGTACAAATTTAGGCGAGTCTTTTCTTACGGAAAACAGTGACGCTGATCTTGATTATTTCCCAGCAACATTTTTGCAGGATAAACTCAGATGCTATTCAAATTTATATCAAAATTACCAACATATATAGGTTTTTATTTTTTGTAGTAGACTAATTCCAGAGCAGTAATTTTACTCATAGTTAATTTTTAATTTTTTCCTTATCTCTGGCTAAGGGACAGCTCCTCTGCACAGTTCAGTTACAGCCCTCAAATGGGCCTGTATGGAAGAATAGCATATTTTAGAAGAGTGAATGCTGGAGAAAAGAAATCTGGGTTTTGTTTCTGACTCTGCTGCTGAACTCAGGCCAATTAATTTACTTCTCTGTGCCTTGGTTCTTTCCCCATCCTTTTTCTTTTAAAACTTCTGTTCTTTAGGATATGAGATTCAATCTTACTATGCATTAATATGGCCCCTGGTACAACAGTTTCTCACATCTAATAGTAATGTGCAGGTAGAAGTAAATCCTGATGCTACTGCAGCCAAATTCCCCGTGGCATGAAGAAGCCACTTTTTTTGCCCCCCCCACCCCGCGATTTTTAGCTGCTATAAACACCTCTCCTGTACCTACATCTCAGCGTGGAGGTGGAAAGTGGTTTCTGGTTTTCTTGCAAGACGCAATATATTTTCTAATCCTGCAGTTGCTCTTCTGGAATTACCAAAATGGGTAAAAGTTTACAAACCTCAAGTGGAACATGTTTAGTATGAAAAAAGAAGAAGAAATCGCTCTTAAGAGAATCGTGCGGAAGTTCAGACAGAGAGTGGTGATTTGACAAGTCAGAGCCCTGCGTGAATCTGCTGTCTAACACCATCCTAGCAACGTCGTCACTCCTGTCACTGATAATATAATCAAGGACAAGATCTGGAGAGGTAAAGCACACATTTACTAGGTCTTTAGGCTTAGGTAGTTTGTTGGCTGCTGTGCGATCCTGTTAAACTCTGAGATGCAAAATACAGTTGTTTTCAAAGTTCATTGCCAGTGGCGGTGACAGATGCTTTTTGGAATGACACCCAGTGAGCTGTGAAACTCATGTAGTCAAGTACTTGTCCACTTGTCCCTACTTCATGTGTTATGGGAATATGTTTACACTCAGTCTGTCTCGATTTTTTTTTTTTATTTCAGCTGGATGAAGTGTTTTGCAGATGCAGCATTGCACACATTGCAGAAGGTGGTATGTTGAGGTTTGTGCCCACACAGTGGGCAGCTCCTCCTTGTTTTGTCTGAGGGACTCTTCTCCAAGGTTAACTCTTTGTGGGGCATGGTGGGTTTAGGTATTAAGTTTATTTTGTCAAACACTAGTGAGGTAAACGTTGTGGAGCTGGCATCCCCGGCCTTGCCCTTCAGACTGGTCAGAGTGACCATTTTAACCACACACAAGGTGAAGCTGAGGGTGTAGCTACTTCACTGCAGTTGAGTGCGTCTTCCCCACCCCTGGCTGACAGGGCATCCACTTCTGGCTGAGCTCTGTGCCCTGTGGCTGGGCTCACGGTTCTTATCCAGGCTAAGCAGCTGGACTTAGCTACACCTAGGTTTTGTGTGAGGGCACGGGCGGCTGCGGGTGGTGTCTGCAATGGCTCAGCATCCCAATACTCCATCTTCCTGGTAGCTTTTTCCCTGAACGCTGGCAGAGAAGATGTTTTTCCTACTGTGGTAATTCTTCCCCTCTACGTTAACAATTATTATGATTATTGTGTGTGTTTGTCTTATTCCTTATGGCATTAGGAGAAAACAGGTTATTTTTCCTCTGACTGAAGAATTAGATCTTAAGGTGTCCTCTTACTGTAGACACATGCACATTATATATTTGCTTGTGCTCTGTATTGTTTTATTATATTGTGTTTCCTTTAAGGGACTGAAAAAATCTTTGCAGCTTTTTTTCGCTGGATTTTCTCATTCTATATTGCTTCTCAGATTGCATTTAAAAAACATTAAAGAACGTTGTAGGGCAGAGGCAAGTGGAGTTGTAGAACAGGGTACGTCAGTACATGAAAAGGCATGCTCTACTTCAGTGTACTTTGAGTTACTGCGATGACTCTCAATAAGGGGCTTAGTTTTCTGTTGTGTGTCTTGAATAAGGATTGAACTCAGGAACTATAGTACCACAGGGAGTGTCCAAATTTAGGATAACAGAGGCTGCTCCTCTTGTAAATCTGGGATAACTCCTATTCCAAATCCCTTTTGAGCTGACAGAGATAAAAGATAGTCCAGGGAGCCTAGTGCAGCCTCAGAATTTTCTGTAGACTTCCAGATCTGGGAAAATCATAGAATCTCATTTTACCTTCTTTCTCTCTTCATCTGTAAAATGGGAATGAGATTTCACTGCCTCAGAGGTGCACCATAAGTTTGTCTTAAACTTTGTGAGAAGTTCAGACACTAGTAATAAAAAATTTGTAAATCCCTAAAATGGGCAGATGTTTGTGCCTAGGAATATTAGGAAAGAAATATATGTAGACTTTAAAAAGGAAAGCTTCTGTACCTTTTCATTGTAGAGATGACTAATTAAAGGTTTGTCTAGACAGAGGTTTATTTGGAATGGTTCAGAAAAAATTAAAATGGAGAGCTATGAAATCGGGGAATGGACTAAATTGTCCCATTCCAGGGAAATTATTTTGTGTTAATGATACACAGTCCAATTATTCTCCAGCTGGCTTTCATGTCACACTTCCAGATGATCATTTTGTTAGTTGTAAAACCTCAAATAGTCCACAAAGATGAAACCTCTGCAGGCGATGGTTGTCCTCAAAAGAGGCATTTGTTTTGATTCTTTGTTTGTATTTTGCAGCTCTCTTTTGTGGCATCCAGTGCTACAGTCTCCTTTTCATCAACCTTTCAAGTTAATATTTAAACAGCTCTTGGGAACTGTTTATATCCAAGTACAAAAGCAACAACAACAACAACAACAAAACCGACCCCAAGACAACTGTTGCTGCAGGATGTACTCGGGTGCTACCAAATGGAAGAGCTGAACCCACCAGCCTCTCCCTGGAGCTGGACCCAAGGGAAAGAGGAGGACGGTTCTGGCGAGTGGTTTTATGAAGTGAGATGCGATGCTCCAGAAGGGTTCCAACACGCGGCGTGTTTCCTGACCTCCAGGGAAGATCCCTGTGGTAACCCAAAACTAGCTTTCCCTCAAGCCTCATGTCCCTCATTTTTTCCCCTGTTGGCTCCCTTGCAACTAGATTTCAACTCAGAAACTAAATTTAGGGGTGAATTCGTTACTACTTTTTGGGGGGTTTTTTTCTTCCACCCTTACACATGCATTTATGATAACAGGACGGAAATGCAGGTCTAAGATTTCCTAGGTTTTGAGATTATTTTTTGCGCCAATTCTCTTAGTGAACTGGAGAGAGAAAACTTATCTGATTAACAAATGTAAAATCCAGGGACAAAGAATACCCTAATTCAGGTATGAAACATCCCTGTTGGAGTGTGCTGCGCTCTTATCTGCTTCCTATTTTGTGCCCGGTTGTGTGTGTGAATGGGTGCAGTGTCTGTTCGTTACAGAGCTTTCCTAAACGCAAAGTAGACTCGGGTGTAGCGAAGGCGATATGTTACCTCCGCTTGGAGCATCAGTGACTCCAGCTCCTTCCCTCTGCCAGGCTGTGGGGCAGGGCGGGATGGGAAAGTGTTGGAGGAGCACTCTCCGGTGAGGTGACCGGTCCCTGTCCGGGCAGGGCTGATGGCATTCTTGCCATGCCGTTTCCTCCAGGATGACTCACG